>NC_055991.1:189907-2589907 GCF_018446385.1 Zingiber officinale
GGCCGAACTTAAAGATACATAACCTCACGACATTTCATATGAGTGTCCGATCGAATAAATCATTTGAAAATTGATTATTGAAGATATCTTACTACTAGGATTGCCTATATTGATCTGCTTACTTCCTGGGAGTTAGAATTTTCTAATTATCAATCATCCAATTCACATGAGGTATTATAGTGCGGAACCAACTAAAATGACTAGATGCAAAAGGGGAACTAACTCAATCTGATTTGACCAAGTCTGGAATGGATTTTTAGTTTGCACTGGAAACCAACAAACTTTGCGCCCGCCGGGAATATTTGATGTTTTGTAAAGTTGTCAAAATAATAAAAAAATATATATAAGAGAAAAGATGGTTTATAAAAAGGCAAAATAAATGAAACTTTATTTCTTGTTTCCTCCACCATTTTCTGCTACAAGAAAATAATCTAATAGATAATCTTTCATAAGAAAGTAGTGCAATAAAAATATTTATGATATTTATTTTTAGTTTTAAATATAATTAAATTGTGGTGTTAATTTTAAAAATAACATCACAATAATTATTATAGTAAAAAATGATTATATTCATCTTAGTTTTTTTTTCCAAACACCACAATAATCGTTGTATCAAATATATGCATGTAAAAGGAGAGAAAATTTTAATTTAATTTAAGAGAAAAAAATTATTGTACGTAAAGAAAGAAGCTTTGGCATGTAAAATGGAAAGATATGTACCTTTTAGGTATTCTCAACTCTTGGAGTACCTTTTTCTAAGATGTGCCCTTTAGAAAATTATCTGTCTATAATTAAATATCTATCATTTTATATGGCGTTTTATAATCTTAACAAAGCCAACCAACATGAATCATTCATTTGGACATTGGACATGACTCATCATAATTCTAGAGAAACCTTATGTTCATTTTGACTGTATCGTGAACAATTGTGACTTGAATTTCAAGAAACGAAAATAATTTATTTGATAGAGGTTTCAGTGGGGTTGAGTATTAAATTAAAATTAGATTAATTGGACTGACCAAATTGAATTATTTAAAATTCAATTAACTTTTAAATTAATTGAATCGAATGAATTATTTCATTAAAATTTAATAAACTATATCAAAGTAAAATAGATAAATTCCATCAGTAACTGAATTAGTCAATTTTTAAAAATAATATTAAAACTTTTTAATAAAAATTTAATCTATTTAATAAAAATTAAAAAAAAAAACTTAATTGATTTTCAAAATTCAAAACAAAAAGGCATTCAATAATCTAGTTGATGATTCTGAACATTACTCTAACTCAATAAAGGATTCACACATACACATAGAAAACATTAGTTGATTAAAAGGGGGCAAACATCACGATTCTTGCAAGAAAAATTATATGAGAGTCCGAATGAAAAGGAAGAATTGCAAATATTGTTGTGCAGAAAAATAAAGATTATCCATTGTGTCCATTGTGGGCATTAGCATGTGGGAAAGACCACTCTCATGAAGTATGCTTATAATTGTGAACTAATTTTATCAAACTTTGATCACAAACAATGGGTCCATGTACTAAATTCATTTGATTTGAAAATGGTTATGAAAAGAATTATAAAATCATTGTCATCTACTTGTAATCTTTTGATCTTGAGCTTTCCACCCTTATTTATGCTACTGCGGTTAAAATGAAGCTCTACAATTTTTAAAGGGAAAAATCTTTCTAATAGTGATTAATGATGTGTGATAAAATGGATGAGACCTAGATGAATCTATGCTCAGCATTTGAATGGGAGGTAAATGGTAGTAAAATTATAGTCACTGTGTTTTCAAAATAAAACATATTTTTGGAAGCCAATAAAATTGATAATCAATAGTTCAGTTTCTTTGGTTTTTTATAAAAGTTTGATTAATTCGGTTATGTTAAAAAAAATTAGTTTGTTTGGTTTCGATTTAAACACTTCAATTAGTTTGGTTATTAACTGATTACTCACTCCTAAAAATAGTGTAAAATCATACACACCTATATTTTGTATTTCCAACTTTGAGATTGTAGAGATTGACTAGTTTGAAAAATTTATTCCAACAATCGAGTATAAGGCATTTCTGTTCAAGGTATTCAACACTGTCTATTATGGTATAAGTTTTATCAGAATCAGTTCGACTATATGCAAAGCTATAAGACCTGATTTTTTTAGAGCAAAATAAGCATAAAATAGTTTTCAGTAGAAGTGGGAAGCAAAGTGAATTTTAACGAATTTTTCATCGTAAAGGGGAAAATCCAAAACAAATGCAACCTTACAATGGACAAACAAATCCACAATAACGTTAAACAAAATGGGGGCAGATGACTACCTAATAGCATGGAATAAAATAAGTAATTCCAATAAATCAAATTGTTGTCTTAATTCATTGCTAAAAAAATGATAATCATAAGTATAATTCCGATATAAATTTTATATCAACTAAACACCTTATAGCTATCAAAGACGCTCTAAATTAGTTGAGATATTTCTTCAAAGACATCTGCTTGAGAAGTTTCTTGGCCGAATACTTTATCAAAAGTGAAGGATTAGGTCTGGGTTGTTTATATTTTTTGATAAACACATATAATTTATATTACAAATGGCTGAACAGATGTGGTGAAACAACCATTAACAAAAGTATTAGAAAGACATACCAATATTTATCAAGTTAATCTAGCAGCCAAGAGAATCAATGGATATTGAAAAAGAAACAATATATCCAAGTGTACTACTTGATTCAATATCATGTAAACGTGTATAAAATCTTCAGGATATGTGAATATTTTCTTTAAGTTCTTACAAAAAGGAAGATCAACGCAAGAAGAATTTTAAAATTCTTATGTTAAATAAACATCAATATCAATATCATGTTATACAGTTTTTTCACATATTCATTATTTGAAGTTATGCATCTACAAGACGATCCTGCAAATTTATTGACCTTATTTACCGATTTTATATCAGTTTAGTTTGTTCAATTTTAATGACAAAATTAAAGTTTGATTAGTTCACTTCTAAATAATTAATTCAGTCGGTTCGATTTTAACCGAATACTCAGTATTAGTTAGTGTTATATCAATCAACTTAAATTGAATATCATCGGTGAAAGCTAATTGCAAAATTTGTTGGGGGCAATTCTTCAATTAAATAGAGAAGAAATATGTTAGAGGGATTTTTTGAAAAATAAATTGTGGTGATAATGATTAGTTCCTCCTTATCTTAAATTAAGTTATGATTATTTGTCATCACATTGAAATTATACCTTGTGTATTATTCCTTATTTATGAAAAAATATAATTTTAAAAAGGACAAACTAGGTCAAAATTAAATAGGCAAAATTACATTTAACCAACTAAAGGAAAAAAGAGTTTGGAGGAAATAGGGCTAGAATAAACCGAGTATTCTGTCTAAAATTAATTTATTCTTTCTTAATCTTACAGAATTTATTTCTAGAGCAAAATTTATATGGAAGAAGAATATTTGATAAAGATTATCTTTATAGTTGAAGGAAGAGAGATCGAAAATCATCCCAATTTTAAATGTATAAGTTGATCATGTGATTTACATCTTTTAACATAATCTGAGAATGAAATATGAGGAACGTTTGGGATAAGCATAATCACCTTTTTACTATAAAAGAGCATTGACAAGAATACAGTTAATATGGTCAGACAAAAAATTTTATGTCAACTAAATACCTTATAGCTATTAAGGACACTTTGAATTAGTTGAAATATTTCTCAAAAATATTTCATTGAGAAGTTTCTTGACCGAATACTTTATCAAAAGTGAAGGAGTACATTTGGGATGTTTATATTGCTTTGATGAACATTTATAATTTATATTACAAATGGCTGAGCAAATGTGATAAAACAACGCCAAACAACTACTAACGAAAGTATTATGGAGACATACCATTATTAGCTAAGTCAATCTCACAGCAAAGAAAACCAATGGAGGCTGAAAAAGAAACAATAGATGCAATTGAATTGCCTAATTATATCATATAAAAGAGAACACTCTACAGAATAAATATTTTCTTTAAGTTCCTAGAAAGAGAAAGTTTATTATGACAGAATTTTAAAATACTTATGTTAAATAAACATTAATACCAATATTGTGTCATGTAATTTTTTTTTCACATCTTCTTTTCTTCCACTCTGAAGTTTTGTATTTGCAAGATGAGCTTACAAATTTGTCATAACTCGGTTATCAACTAAATTTATCAAATTTTATATTGGTTTTATTTGTTCAATTTTAATAGCAAAATTTGATGAATTCAGTTAATTTTAAAAAAGTCCGATTAGTTCAATTTCAAATAATTTAATTCGGTTAGTGCAATTTTAAGTTTTAACCAAATGCTCAGTCCTAATAAAAAAGTCAGAAGGTCTACCACTTAATGCAAAATTTGTTGAGGTCACTCTTCAATTTTATAAAGAGTAAAGAAAACAGAAGGTCTACCACTCAATGCAAATTTAAAATTTGCTGAGATCATTTTCAAGTCAATAAAGAAGAAATATGCTAGAGGAATTTTTTTAAAAACAAATTGTATATTAGTTCTTCCTTGTCTTAAATTAAGTTATGACTATTTATCGATTCATTTGAAATTCTACCTTGTGTATTGTTCTTTGTTTCCGAAAAAATATAATTTTAAAAAGGACAAACTAATTCAATAATAAATAAACTTGAATTACATTTAACCAACTAAAGGGAAAAAAAAAGTTTGGAGGAAATAGAGCTAGCTTTTTTTTGAGTGAATTAACAAACCGAGGATTCTTTCTAAAAGTAATTGATTCCTTCATGAACTTGTAGAATTTATTTCTAGAAAATAAATCTATAGTAAAGAAGAAAATTTGATAAAAATTCAATCTCTTATCTTTGTAGTTGAAGGAAAAGTGACCACGAATCATCCCAATTTTTAATGTTGATTGTCTGAACTAAAGGAAGTAGCTTATGATGCTTATGATGTACTGAACTTTTTCCAATATAACGACCTAAAAGAGTACTAGAGTGATGATCAATGTTATAAATGATGTTTTGTATTTATTGTTATTTAATAAGCACTGCCTAGAACAATTGCATGATGTCGTTCAAAAGTTCTAGAATCTAGTTGATGATTCTTTTTAAAACTATCTCAGAGTCATATACATGCACACAGATACAATAGAAAATATGAGTTCATTAAAAGATGACAAACAACTTCAATTCTTGTAGCAAAATTATATGGGTATAAAAATGAAAAGGAAGAGTTGTAAATGTTGTTTGTGATACCTATAACAAATAAAGATTATTCATTGTGTCCATTGTGAGCTTTGCAGCATGGGAAAGACCACTCTCATGCAGTATGTTTACAATTGTGAATTAATTTCATCAAACTTTGATTTCAAAGCTTGAGTTCATGTATCAAATTTATTTGATTTGAAAATGATTATGGTGAGAAGCATAAAATCACAATATTCTTGCAATAAATCAATTATCTTCAGCTTTACACTCTTGTTTTTGCTATTATGGTGAAAATGAAGTTTCTAAATTTGTTAGGAAAAAAAATTAATAGTGATTGATAATAAGGCCGACGAATTTATTCTCGGCGTATGAATTAGAAGCAAATGGTAGTAAAATTATAATTAAATACTATCATATTCAAAATATTTTAAAATTTTGGAAGTCAACAAAATTAATAAACTTTTAAGGACAGTTGGAAATAAAATTTCAAAATTTATTCAATAATCGTGTTGGTGTTAACAGTATACAAAACTTTAGATCAACCGAAATAATTTACCAAATCAAATTAATTTAGAAATTCAGTTCAAAGTTCTATAATTTAAAAAATAGTTATTTTAATTAAATTGGTTAAACTTATCTTTATAATAAATAATTAAAAACAAAAGAAAATTAAGATTTTTATTTATTTTTATTAAACTGATTAATTTTTTATTAAAATTTTTAATTGTTTTTGAAAAAAAATCCATTAATTCAGTCTGACGGAATTAATCGATTTATATCGGTCGGTTTATTTGATTTTAATTGCAAAATTTGATCGGTTGATAAAAAAAAAATTAGTTAGTTCGATTTTGAATAATTTGGTTCGATCAATTTAGGTGATTTAATTTTCAGTCTTAGTTGGTGCTACCAATTATCCTAAATTAAATATCATCGATGTAAGTATTTAGAAGGTTTATCAATCGCTAATCCAAAAAAAAAAAGTATGTTGGAAGGATTTTTCAGAAATCAACTTGTGGTAATATAGATTAATCATTGTTTTTCTTAAATTAAATTTTAATTATCCGCTAGAACATTTAAAACTCTGCTTTCTGTATTGTTTCTTGCGTCTGAACAAAATATAATTTTACAAAGTACAAACTAATTTCAATATTAGATAGCCTTGAATTACATTCAACCAACTGAAGGGAAGAGTTCGAAGAAAATAATAACACAAGAATTCAACCCCTTGGTTCAAACAAGATGAAATGAGTTGTTCCTACTTATTTGGTTTACAAGATCCATACATATAATGATCAAAATTTCAAAACTTACAATCACAAGATCACAGGACCTTAAATCTATCATACATATACCCAACAGAGCATTAAAAATATATTTTACAAAAAGAAATTGTCACGAATAATAACCGGACTACACTTTTAATAATTATAGTAAAATTAAGCAACAGAGCTTAATCTTCCATAGGGTTAAGGTGACGAGTATTCTAATCTCCTCTAATAGGAACAAAAGAGAGATCTCAATCATTATTTAACCCTATAAGAATCATGTCCTGTATATAGTTTTAAATTTATTTCTATTATCAACTGATAACACACATAAAATTCACATTCGTTAAATCAAACTCATAATTAAACATCCATTAAATCAGTGTTGGGTTTAATTCTTAATGATAATACCAGGTGTTATATATATATATTTGCAAACAAATAAACTACTAGATTATGTAAAAATATAAACTAAAAAGGGTCTTGGGTTGTGCCACCAACACTCCGAACCTTCTCACTGGTCAACACCTTCCGTCTCATGTGTCTCATCTTCTGAAATAATTCAAACGATGAGTTTACAGACTCAGCATGTTTAAAATCATGTTATGCAATAATTAGCGCCTATAATATGATGTACTAAGTAAAATACATGCTAGGTAACTTAGGACTTGACTGTTGCATATCATAGACATGAACATAAGCATAAATGCCGACATAAGCATGAGAACATACATAAGCATAAGCAAATAAATAAGCTTAAGCATGAGAATAAACATAATCAGAAGCATGTGTATAAACATAGGCATAAATATACTTGCATGACATAAACATACATACTAAAGATAAGCATAAACATAATTATATATGAACCTATCATGAAGATAACTTGAAGATAAGCATAATCATAAACGTAGGGCCACGCAAGCATACCCACATGTTATAAGCCACGTAGGGTTTGTGAGCTCCCGGGCTAGGGTCATCGGTCGTGCTCTACCTTGTAAGGTTTGGTGAGTTCCCGGGTTAGGGTCACCGGTCGCACTCAACCACATAGGATTTGGTGAGCTCCCGGGCTAAGATCATCGGTCACACTCCACTACGTAGGATTTGGTGAGCTCCCGGGCTAGGGTCACCGATTACAATCAGTAATTCCTGGGCTTGCCAGGATCATAGCTTGATCACTATTTAAACATGACATAATCGTAAATCTAAATGTAAGCATTCAAATTCATAACATAAGCTTAACCATACACTTGTGCATCAACATAGCATGAACATGTATAGCATAAACAAAATAATATAAACACAAACATACATGTTCCTAAAGTAACCAAAATACAAAATTCGTGCACACAATTAAGAGCAACATGAAATTAACTAACCTCTAGTTGTCTACATGTGTAAGAGGCTAATATGATGGAAAAGAGATAACAAAATTATACTCCTTAATGTAGTGAGTAAGCTAACTTCCTCCTAATCTCATTCTACAACTTATTCAAACATTTGCAACAACAAGAAAATTGCTAACTCCTAATGGGAAATAAATAAAAGAGCCTAACCATAATTGTAAAGAAAGAAAACACGATTATAAACCTCTTTAAACCAGTGAGGAAGTCATCCCCTTCAAAATCCAAAACTTCCAAGTTCTATAAATCCATCTGAGTATGAAAAGTTTTCTAACTTCTAAGAGTAAACAAATAGTAAAACATGAAGCAAATTGTAGTGTATTATCATGATGAATAACCCCTAAAAACAGTGATCAAATCTTCCCCTTTCAAAGGTCTTCTATCTTCTAAGGGAAAACAACTAGAAGCATACAACCATACCCTTAAAAATCCAAAACTTACAAGTTCTATAAATCCATGTAAGTATGAAAAGTTCTCTAACTTCTAAGGGTAAACAAATAGTAAAATATGAAATAAATTATAGTGCATCATCATGATGCATATCCCCCTAAAAACAGTGATCAAATCTTCCCCTATCAAAGTTCTTCTATCTTCCAAGGGAAAACAACTAGAAGCATGGTACAAAATATAGTGTAACATCCAAATGAATAACCCCTAAAAATAGTGATTAAAAAATTACTATAGACCCGAGACTTGGAAGTTCTATACTATAATTTGAGCACACAAAGTTCTCTAATTACCAATGGAAACCAAATAGAAAACATGAAGCAAATGTAATGCAACACTATGATTAATAAACCCCTATAAACGGTGATTAAAAACTACTCCTACATAAATCGAAATTTGAAAGTTCTACACTATAATTTGAGCATACAAAGTTCTCTAATTTCTAATTGAACCAAATAGAAAACATGAAAGTGTAGTGCAATACCATGATTAATGAACTCTAAAAATAGAATAAAAACTTCTCCCAATGGAATCTGAAACCCACCACCTATACAAATCATTTGGAGCATAAGGAAAGAACCTGAACCATGGTGTCATCCTCCCAAAAACAGCAAAGAACATCAAAACTATAAGATCCGAATTCCACCAAATTATAAAACCAACCAATGCATGTACATGGTAGAGAACATGCCTTCACTCCCTCTTCTTTGCCTTTGCTTGGAGCACTAGAATCGACGAAAATTTGGTGAGGATGAAGGCTTAGGGCCGGCGAGATTTATTTTGAAAGAAGATGGAGCTTTAATATAGGGGTTTTATAGAAGGTGGAACCTTAGGGCTTTATCACTCTTTTCTTCTTTTACAAGAAATATTGGACCTAGTCCTTATACCAAAATTACTACATAAAGAATTTAAGGAAAAATCATCTAAAAATTTTATAGATAACTTATACACATTCAATAATAATTATCTAAATCCGGGCATTAAATACACCTTTAATCAAGTAAAGAGAGTTAATTAACTTAATTTAATGTTATTTTGTGAGACAAAAAAAAATACATTTTAACTTAAGCACTCTATCTTATTCTAATTATTCATGAAGTTTAGCGTGGTTAGGTGTTGTATACTACAATTAACATGTAAACTTACCAAATAGATAAATAAATAACATTGTGTTAATGGAGGAAACTAATGTTCATTTTGATCGGAAGTTTTATAGTGTGAAACAATTTTGATTCGAGATTAAAGAAGCAAAAGTAATTTTTTTAGGGAGATTTTTGTAAGGCTGGGCATTTAGTTAAAATTTAACTAACCAAACCAAAATTATTTAAAATTGAACAAGTTTTTTTTGCAATAACCAAAACAATCAAATTTTGCTATTAAAATTGACTACATTGAACTGATATAAAATCGGTAATTGAGTTAATTAATTTAAAAAATATTAAATGTTTTAATAAAAAATTAATCAGCTTATTAAAAAATAAAAATCTAAATCAATTTTCAAAATTCAAAACTTAAACCAAATTGATTTAACTTAAATAATTAACGGGTTTTTTAAAAAAAAATGAAATTTCAAACATACCGAATCAAATTTCTGAATAAGTCTGGTTCAGTAGGTTATTTCACTTGAACCGAACTTTTGCTTGCAAGTTTTAGGAAGCAAAAACAGAAGTGAGTACCAAGTGGTCAAGAAAAGTTGCATTTTGAGAGAAGCAAAACAAGAGAAAGAGATTTGCAGGTACTAAGCCATCGAGAAATCTTGCATTTCTTTGTGCTTCTCAATAGTGGCTCATCATCTTATTCTTCATGCTTCTCCTAGTGTGATGCTTTTGTTGCTCATCAGATTTTTCTGCTCTCCCTTTTCTCACATTTGGTTTTTAATATTTGTGCTTAACTCATATATTTCCTATTCTCTCCCCTTCTCCCTTTGCATTTTTGTACTTGTCACATTTAACAATCTATTTTTTCTCCATTTTACTCAACAGTGATTGGATTGTGCAGATGTTTTCATCTCCACTTATTACCAATTTATCCAAAGCAACCCGCTCATATGTCCATGCCAAACAAGTTCTCGAGGATGAGAAAAAACATCTGAAAATTTTGTAATATATTTTCATAAAGATTCAATCTTTGATCTTTATACTTGAAGGAAGAGGGATCGAGAATCATCCCAACTTGAAATGTTGGTCTTACGAATTGAAAGGAACAGCTTATGATGCTAAAGATGTTCTAAATTTGTTCCAATATAACGAATTGAAAGAGTCTACTAGAGTGATGACCAATATTTTAAGTGATACTGTATGTTTATTGTCATTTAATATTAAGCACTGCATGGAACAATTGCCAAAAGTAGTTGATGATTATTTTAAAACCTTCCTCAGAGTCATAAATAGGCATGCAAACACAATACAAAACATGAGTTAATTCAAAGAGACAAACAACTTCAATTCTTGTAGTAAAATTATATGAGTGTGAATTAAAAGGCAGAATTGTAAATGTTGTTGTGTGATACCTAGAACAAATAAAAACTATCTATTGTGTCCATTGGCTGTGTTGGGGAGATCATTCTCATTCAGTATGTTTACAATTGTGAACTACTTTCAGCAAACTTTAATCTCAAAGCATGAGTCCACATATCAAATTTATTAGAATTGAAATGGTTACGATGAGAAACACAGAAGTTTTGTCATTTTCTTGTAATGAATCTTTTGATCTTCAGCTTTACACTCATGCTCCTACTACTACGGTTAAAATGAAGTTCCATAATTTGTTAAAAAAAAATTCTAATTGTGATGAATGATGTGTGGGATGAAATGGATAAGGCGTAGATGAATCTATACTCAACATTTGAATTAGGGATAAATAGTAGTAAAATTAAAATCCTTACCTATTTATAAAATATTGCAAATTTTTGGAAACTGAACAAATTAATAAACTTAAAAGGTAGGTCATCTTTCATAACTTATTCAATAATTGTGTTAGTGTTAGCGGGGAACAAAACTTTGGTTCAATCGAAATAATCGACCGAATCAAACTAAATTGAAATTTCTATTTGGTTTATTTGGAAGTTTAATTTTTAAAAAACACCCGTTATTTTAATTCAATCTGTTCAAATTTGATTTTGAATTTTAAAAATCGGTTAGACCTGTATATTATAAATAATAAAAATTTAAAAATTAAAAATTTTAATTTATTTATTAAACTGATTAAATTTTTATTAAAAAGTTTTAATATGTTTTATTTTAAAAAATTGATTAATTCAGTTACCGACCGAATTAATTGATTTTATATAGATCGATTTGTTCGTTCAATTTTTAATGCCAGAATTTAGTTGGTTTGATTGATAAAAAAAATTGGTTAACTCGATCATTTTAATTTTAATTGAATGCTCTCTAATTGGTGCTATCAATGATCTAAATTGAATATCATCGGTGCCAACGACGAATGTAGGGGGGGCGCGAGGGGGTGCGGAAGCACCCTCCTACTTCTATCAAAAATTAAATTAGTATACAGATTAAGAAAATCAAGAAAAGACGATTCTTGGCGCGAAAAAAGACGATCTTGGAACAACGACACGAAGAGATCACCCCAGAACCAAAAATGAAAAGGAAGAGGCTAATACCTTTCGCGAAAGAGAGAGGCCAAATGAAAAAGACTAATGAATTTAAAAATAAAATGGAAGTATTTGGCCGAATAAAAGGGAAGATAAAACTGAGAGGCATGTCTCTTTGAAAAGGTGCGTAAAACATGAGTAACTGTGTCAGACAACTTTATCAAATTTCAATTAATGGAAGCACAGATTTTAAACACAAATTAAAGAAAAAATGACCTATTATTGTATTATTAAATTCCATTTTTGCTAGTGCAAATACAACAGAATTGTGCAACCACAGTCAACGTTGTCAAAACAGATAACCAGTCAGCATTACCGAAATAGAACAATAGGATAAAAGTGGAGAAGCAATTGAACTAACAAAAAAATCAGATTAAACAAAAATAAACTCGTGTCTATACAAGTAACTCCATTTTTTTAATTTCTTCGTTGAGCACCTCTCTAAATATTTATCTGGATCCGCCACTGATTGGTGCAAAGATAGCAAGTAAGTAAGAAGGTTTATCACCATTCTTCAATCTAAAAAAAGAAATATGATCGAAGGATTTTTCAGAAAAAAAAATACACAATACATAATAGTTTTTCCTTATTTTGTAAAATTAAATTTTGATTATCCGCGAAACTTTGCTATGTGTATTGTTCCCTATTTCCAAAAAAAATATATAATTTTATCAAGGACAAACTAGTTCAATATTAGATAACCTTCAATTAATCCAACCAACATAAGAAAAGAAGAATTTGGAAAAAAAAAATAGTACTAAAATACTTAAAGTGAATTAATAGACCAAGATTCTTTCTAAAAGTAATTGATTTCTTCATAATATGTGCAAGATACCATAAATAAATAATAATAAAATAATAAATATTAATTAAAAAATTACTTTGCAGATTTTTTTAAGAATTTTTTTAGAATTTAAAATGAAATTATATATATATATATATATATATATATATATATATATATAAGGGGATAAATTTATTAGACTGGGAGGAAGTCTATCTGGAATATTTGATTTATTTAATTAACCAAAATAATTAAATCTAAATATATAAAAGAGAAACCTAAGTTTCATTTCTTAATTTCTCTCCCAAGCCCTACTCATCTCCCGATCCCTCTCCCATCATTAACTTCCTCTTCTTCTTCTCCCCGATTCATCACACCACCTTCTCTCCGATGCCCTAGCTTCGATCCACTGACGCCGCCTCCTTCTTCTTGATCCGCTCCGGCCGCGAGCACGAGCCATCGCTGTTGGCACCTTCCTGCCACGAGCAATAGTCGTCGGCCCTTCAACTCAACAACGCCGCCGATTTCTTCCTTGTGTCATCGCCCTCACCCACCCACGTGAGCAACCGACAGCTAAGGCTACCACCCTTTATGTGTCGACCATCAGCTACTGCAAGCAGTCACCAATCGCTCTGAGCAACTGGCAACCACTGGTGGCAAAATCATGCATCGCTACAATGGTTTGAGACTTTGGTGTCGCCATCTGTCGTAGCCACCGTTTGCCGCTGTTGTGGCCGCCGTTGGAAAGCTGGGACACCGACGAATTTCAATCTTATCTAGTTGCACCTCATGGGAGACGAAGCTGCAAGGAGCGGACTATAAAGTTTTTATAAAAACTAAGCCGTATGGATTCTAAGAACCGTATAAGAATTCACATATAGGAAATACAAGAATATATGAACATGGATCTTTGTTTCATCAATTAAACATCGCATAAGAAAAATAAATACATAAACATAATAGACAAGGTCTTCCAAGGGACTTAAAGGATGATGGCGTCGTAAAACTTCTTGTCAATAGGGAACAAGAAACTATATTAAGATGATTCCCTAAGTCCTTGGGAACCAATCCTATATATAGTGGATATTTATTATCAGACCATAAATAATAATAGATGCAGGACTATAAGTCCATATATATACTCAACATCTATTATCAGCATATAGATGATAATAGATGCGGGACTAAATGTTCTACACATACAAGGTCTAAATCCAACAACTGAATCCAAATAAGCCTAAGTTAGATCACTTTAAAGGGTTCAGATCATATTCACATATGTAACTTACAAATAAGCCCACATAATAGGGATAATTATATCCAACAATCTCTCACTTGGGCTATATGTGAGTTGTATGTAGAATATAAGTAAAACTTTTGTTGATATCAAACTTCATGGGTACAAGATACCCTTGCAAACAATCTGCTCCGTTAACTTCATTAGTATAAGACTAAAGAGGTCATAGTTACTATATATGATCGTAGCAAGTCCTAACAGTAGTCACAATACCAATGTCATTAATGACATAAATCAAGATATAGATATGTAAAGTGAAAATTACATAAAATGTGATCAGTACATGTCAATTTTCAACTGGTCCTAAGATGACCTTAAAAGAGGTCATATCATATTTGTAAAATACTTTATGCTAAACTGCAATAGCAAATCATTATCCAAACTGTATGATTCCAAAAGGAATCTATATCTTATTTACAAACATCAAATGTTAAATAGCAACAATAAATAATGATATCATAGTTAAAGTGTCAAACAAACATAAATTTCCATTAATATTTTGAACTTTAAACACATACAATAATCAAAACAAATATTTGTCTGTATTAATCAACATAGAGCAATAAATACAGACTCCTACTAGATGAGTTCTTCCATAAGGACTCTCATATCCGCAACATGCGTATGAAACACCTTAGGCACTAAGCCTTTGGTGAGTGGATCAGCCAACATGAAATTTGTGCTGATGTGCTCTACTATAATCTGACAACTCTAAACTTTTTCTTTAACTGCTAGAAACTTGATGTCGATGTGTATAGACTTTGACGAATTGCGGTTGTTCTTGCATAAAGTTCTGTGACTTTATCATCACAGTAAATCCTCAACGGTCTATTAATGTCATCAACGATTTGTAATGTTGTGATAAAGTTTCGTAGCTAAATCTCGTGGTTGGATGCTTCATAGAATGCTATCAATTCTGTCTCCATAGTAGAAGTGGCTATTAGCGTCTACTTGACACTCTTCCAAGATATAACCCCTCCAGTAAACATAATGATATAGCCCGAAGTGGACCTCCTGCTATCCAAGCATCCAGCAAAATCAGAGTCTGAATATCCAATCACCTCCAAGTGATCTGATCTCCGATACGTGAGCATATGTCCTTTAAATATTTTACAAATACCGCATCACTCTCTTTACCGCTTTCCAATATAACGGTCCTGGGTTACTAATATATCTGCTTAATATTCCCACTATAAATGTTATATCTGGTCGAGTATGAACTTGTGCATACATGAGACTTCCCACTGCTGACACATATGGGAATTACTCCATCTCCTTTATTTTAAGTTTAAGCCATGGACACCGCTGCAAGATGAACTTATCACCTCTTGACACAAGTGTGTCACCAGGTGTACAGTTCTGTATATCATACCTTATAAGCACCTTTTCAATATAGGTCTGTTGTGAAAGTCCAAGAATGCCTCTTGAACAATCACGATAGATCTGTATGCCTAAAACAAAGGATGCTTCACCAAGATCTTTCATTTCAAAATTATCAGATAGAAATGACTTGGTTTGATTACTTTTAGCATAGATATACGCTTATCAACACAAAATGCACTAAACTTAGCTAAGGTATCTTTCTTTGGGCCGACACATTAGTTCAACTTAGTAGCACGTTGTGTGGATAGACTCAAAAAAATTCTTAGAACTTAATTCAAATAGAAATTACTTAATCAGCCTTAGTAACTCCAAATTAGACTTATCAATCGATTAATATCATATGGCAATCGATTGATTTTATCTAATTGATTATCACAATCAATTTAAAAATCTACTGTATGCGACTATATGACCATATATATATACAACTTTCCCTTATGAAGTTAAAATTTCCTTTAAATTCTACAATTAAATAGTATTATTTAATACTATTTAATTTCTTAATTATTTATGTATTATATATATATAATGTAATTTTTTTATATGAAATAATAAGGTTTTTTTCTTTTATTGTTTCTATCTTTCCCTTTTTTTATTGCCGAATATTGTTTCAAGTAAATATGAAACAATATTAATGAAAAAAATTAATTAATTAAAAAATAATCTCAATCAACTAAAATCAAACTTAATCGATTAAAATTGATGTAGTCGCGAGTTTAAAGCTATTAATTGATTGAATTTCAATTATTTCTGTTCAAAATTTTAGACCTGGCAATCGATTGCTCAACCAAAGCAATCGATTGAACCATCATAATTTTACCTAAAATTAGGTTACACAATGACGATTTTGTTGTTTTTCATATTCTTCACATAAACACGGAAAACTTGAAAAACAAGTCTATCCTAGTTTTTTTCTTATATGATGTTTCAACGATAAAAAAAATTTGTATTAACTAGAAAAAACTTTATCTAGCATACAAACAATAAATTGACAAAAAAACTTAAACTTTATTGCCAATGAAAATGACGAAATAGAACAACTTGGCTCTGATACCAATTGATAAGTTCTTGTAAAATCTAAGTCGTATCTGTGTAGTCCTATAAAGTTTGAGGTTGATACTTATGTGCTTTACCTTAAAGATGATCTACTTGATATCTGTGTAGTCTTATCTTGGGCTATTTGTATTTCGTAGTTGTACACATGTACGTGTATGGGGTGTACTATAGGTATTTTATCTTTGACTATTCATGTTGTTTAGGACACATGTTAGCTTTGTTGGTTGCTATTCGGAAAACCTAATGGTTTCTCTGTACAAAAATTTTGTACAAGATCTGAACCTTTCCTAGCTACCATGTGTTCTTTTAAATTAAACTTGGATCGCCTATGGAACTTAACATGTTTGATCCTAAGTTTAATTTATTTGTTCTTTTAGGTTTAGACTTGGATCTCCTGTGGAACTTAACACGTTCGATCCAAATCACCTAGGTCACGAAGACAATTAAATATCTATTTCCAAAATCGGCTTCCAGTATTGCATGGTGAGGCACTTGACCTTCTTGGATATGGGAGCAACCACCACCGACTAGACAAAGCCTTTTAAGGAAATTAAATATTTAACCTTCCCATAGTAACCCTAGGTTAACCGCTAAGAACAATCAAATCACAAGGAAAAGAAAAAAATAAAAGAACACAACTTCGAAAACTAATTCGAAAAACTAGAATCGCATGCCTCTTGTATTTGGTATTTTTACAAAGAAACAAAACTAACATGATGCGGAAAATAATTATTAGTTATACCTTTCTTTGTGAATAATGACCTCTTGATCTTCTACCGTATTCCTCTTCTAATCTCGGACGTTGTGTGGGCAACGATCTTTCGAGACGAGAACCACCTAGCACCTTCTCCTCCTTCCTTCAAGTTTCGGCCAAGCACAAAACCTCCAAAGGATGAAGAACTTTTTCCACCAACCAAGCTCCAAGGGATGCAAGCTTTCTCTCCTTCTTCTCCAAGCTAGAATCCGGCCACCAATTAAAACTCCAAGAGCATGAAGAGATTCGGTCACAAAGAGAAGAAGAAGAGAAGAAGGAAGGGCCGGCCACACCACCAAGGAAAAGAGGGAGAAAAAGAATAGAGGTTGTTGTATATTATTTTTGAAGGCACCTCTACCCCCTCTTTTATAATCATTGGCCTTGGGAAATAAGAAAATTTAAATAAAAACTTCCTTAATTCCTTTGCCATGAAAAAGAAAAATCAATTAATTAAAAATCAATTTTCTTTCTCCAACTTATTTGGCCGGCCACTTTCTCCCCAAAACAAGGAAAGTTTTAATTAAAACAAGAATTAAAACTTCCTAATTTGTTTCCAGAAATTTATAAAAATTTCTCCAATAATTTTTATCCCTTCATGATTGGTTAATAAAAAGGAAATTTTATAAATTAAAATCTTTCTTTTAAACATGTGGATAATTTTAAAAAAGAAAGTTATCTCTAAAAATTAAAATCTCCTTTCAATCTACAAATAAGGAAAGATATCAAATCTTTTCTTAATCTTTTGTAGAAACTAATAAAAGAGAATTTTTAATTTTTAAACTTTCTTTTAAATCATGAACATGATTAAAAGGAAAGTTTTTACCAAAATTAAAATCAACCTTTTAATCTACAAATAAGGAAAGAGATTTAGCTCTTTCTCTTAATCTTTTGTAGAATCTTATAAAAGGAAAGATTTTTAAACTCTCTTTTAAATCGTGTTATCGACATAAGAAAAATTTTAAAATTAAAATTCCTTTTTATTTTAACAGGGCCGGCCACCTAAGCTTGAGTTCAAGCTAGGGCCAGCCACATGAATTTACCCATGAACCAAGCCATGGCCGGCCCTAGCTTGGTCTCCAAGCTAGCTTGGCTGACCCCTATAGGATGGGTAAGAAGGTGGGTATAGGTGGGTATAGTACTCTATAATTAAGAGGCTACGATAGGGACCAAGAGGAGGAATTGGTTTTGGTCTCCCGATAAAATTAAGCATCCCGTGTTCGCCCCGAACACACAACTTAATTTTATCAATAATAATTCATTCCACTAGAGAACATTATTGAACTACCGCATCAATCCCAAATTACATTTTTGAGCTCCTTCTTATTATGAGTGTATTAGTCTACCTGTGTTTAAGATAATGAATGCCCACTAATTAAATGAATTACTGACAACTCACTTAATTAATATCTTAGTCCAAGAGTAGTACCACTCAAGCTTATTATCATGTCGAACTAAGTCCACCTGCAGGGTTTAACATGACAATCCTTATGAGCTCCTCTTAGGGACATTCTCAACCTAGATCACTAGGACACAGTTTCCTTCTATAATCAACAACAGACGCTATAAGTGATATCATTTCCCAACTTATCGGCCTTATTGATTTATCGAACTAAATCTCACCCATTGATAAATTAAAGAAATAAATATCAAATATATGTGCTTGTTATTATATTAGGATTAAGAGCACACACTTCCATAATAACTGAGGTCTTTGTTCCTTTATAAAGTCAGTATAAAAGAAACGATCTCTAATGGTCCTACTCAATACATTCTAAGTGTACTAGTGTAATTATATAGTTAAGATAAACTAATACCTAATTACACTACGACCTTCTAATGGTTTGTTCCTTTCCATCTTGGTCGTGAGCTACTGTTTATAATTTATAAGGTACTGATAACATGATCCTCTGTGTGTGACACCACACACCATGTTATCTACAATATAAATTAATTGAACAATTACATTTATCATAAATGTAGACATTTGACCAATGTGATTTTTATTTCTAGATAAATGTTTATACCAAAAGCTAGACTTTTAGTATACATCCTAACAAGCTTTATATGCATTGTTTACAGTTTATACTTCCGGATGTATTTATGCTACTACTGCATAGTGATGATGACAATATCTGTAGTTATGATTAGTTACATCTTGCACATCATTGCATTATATGCATGCTGCCAACTAAGTCTCCCTCTGTGGTTGAGAGATTCGTTAGTCATATTATCTCTCCACTCGATAACTCAGGGGTAGTGATAACTAGAGTTGCGTGCAACTATCATGTTGTGCCCACTCGGCCATTCAAGATGGTGGTAGCAGAGTTGCGTGCAAACAATAACCTCCTTATTATGTAGCTAGATAGCTACTTTGAATCCTGTTCGACAGACCACTCAGATGTAGTGGTAGCTGAAGTCTTATACAGTTGGGATAGTCTTACCCACTCGGTCACATAGATGTCGTGATAGCTAGAGTGGTGTATAGAAGTGACACATACTTATTCATATGCATGATGTGTGTTGCATATGATGGAGATACTTATTGCATATGTTTGTGATATGTTGCATATGTTTGAGATATGGATGTTGCATATGTTTGACATTGTCATGTTATATGCCATTATATGTTGCTTATATGATTATGAGTAGCTTTGTTGTAGATCCCTATATATTATTGT
Organism: Zingiber officinale; assembly: GCF_018446385.1. Classification (NCBI taxonomy): domain Eukaryota; kingdom Viridiplantae; phylum Streptophyta; class Magnoliopsida; order Zingiberales; family Zingiberaceae; genus Zingiber; species Zingiber officinale. The sequence goes on from NC_055991.1 coordinate 209,806, forward strand.
TCATTATACTATACTTGGTAGATCAATTCTAGTATGTACATTTATTATGTTCTTTCTGGTATTTTGCTAATATTACCTGTGAGAGTGTATACCTTTGAATCTCCTTACACTTAGCTCATGCACTATCTATCCAATGAGTCATTTGGACTCACCACCTTCTATATTCTTTCTTTCCCTAGGTAGCAGATAGAGAATATATGGAGTTGTTTGGAGGTCATGTCCACCCATCCCACGTCACGTCGAGAGTTTTTCACGTAATTCGTTTTATATTTTGCTTGCATTTTGGTTTTCTGAACACGTTCATGTAATAATTGTCTTGTGTGTGGATTTTGCTTCTATTAGGTACTTTATTCTAATTATGGTACATGTTAGGTTTAAGCTGTGTCGATACACAGTCTATTCGGTTTGTGTTTGAGTAGTTTTTGTATGTTTTATTATTGTTAGTTGGATATTATTATCTTGTGTGGTTATGCTTGTACATCTATATGGTCATGCATGTATCATGTTGTTTCTACCATTGTCATAAGGGGCTACTGTCGATTTCATCGGACAAGTATACCTCCAGGGTGTGATAGTATATTTGCATACAATCAATATGAATAAAGCTAGACATAAATAAAGGCGAAGATTTTGCAAAGCAAATACGTAGAAGAGCCTGGAACATTCTATTCTCTACCACATTGTCACTGACCGCCCGGTAGTGTTGTTTTTTGAAACCAGAGGTCGGCGGTTATATGGCAAGTGGCAGCAACTACTGTCCATTTAGTTATTGTTGGGATACATAAGAATTTGCCCAGCAAGCCCATCAAAAATCATATTCCACCATTTGATAGTGCACTCGGTTAAGTTCTTATTTAATATGTTCCCTAGTTATCATTACAACTCTCAAATAAATTTTTTTTTACAACAATTTTTTTTACAAGATAAAAGGAATATTCAATCTATACGTGTTTTGTTCTTTAATAATTATAAAGCACTAGATCCAACTTTGTTTAAAAAAATAATAAATCAGGCAACACTGAACATCGGACAATAGATTCAACTCGATTTGTATAGCTACCTGTTGCTAAAGTCATGGATAACTCTACTTTATCTTTGCACTTAATTTAGTTAAAACTATTTATTTCTTATTCTTAACAAGAAACCAAATTACTTCGTAAAAAAAAAAAACTTGATCATGAATGTATCCAAAAGTATTTCATGATGCAAAGTAAATTTATTTTTTATGAGAATGTATATAGTTTGCATCAAAAATATTAATGATGCAAAGATGATCTTGAGCATAAAATAAAATACCTTTTTGTAGCATTTTGTGATGTTCAAATATTCTTAAGGCTACTATTCAACAGTCATGACAAAAGTTCTTAAGAAAATAATTCATCATACTAACAACAAATGAGATGTCAATTTGGTAATTGTAAGATAGTTTAATTTTTCCACCAATCCTTTATACTTTTCTAGATCAATTAATGGCCCCTCCTATCTTGATATTAACATAACACTTGGATCCATAGGATATCTAATGGTTTAATCTCAACATACTAACCTCCCTCGAGCATATCTAACATATAGAGATGTAAATATCTTATCTCCATATCAAAGAAGTATCTAAATCTTTCATTCACAAGGATTTCAAACAAATTTATGTTAAAGTTAAGTCGAAGGAAGCTAATACAAAATTAAGTATCGGCGAGGGAGAGTCACAAAAGTCATCCATTGAGGTAATTTTCTCCTCACCAAACCACTACATCTCTAAAAAGAGAGAGGAGCATGTGTTGGAAGATCACTGATCGTAGACATATATGTACATTGGTCCTTCACACTGCTTGTTGAGTTTAGATTCACTAGGTTGACACCCTTGAACAATCCACATAAGGTGACAGTGATTCTAAGTGCACATGGTGATCAATGATGGATGGACTTTTAAGTAGAGTATTTTATGTTATATGCTTACCGACGACGACGATATAAAAGAGAGAATAAACTCAAACTCATGCCTAATAATACCCTCATTATTCTTCTAGTTGGGGGTCCTCTGTTATGCTAATTATGATAACAAACTCAAATAACAATCATGAGTTCAATATAAAACAAACCTCCCTAAAGCTATGTAGACACTCTTTTGAGCCGCTTGAAAGAACATGATATCCACTAGACTATGCTATCAAAGAAATTGAGCTTCAATGAATATTACTGTAGATTAAAAAAAAGGGCAAAAGAGCCACATTTATTAGGTTGGACATAACATATATTACTATATAGAAGCTGCAAGCTAAAAGAAAAGGATGGTTCACCTACCTGTGGGGCATGATTTTGATCTGCTTGACAAAGGACACATGATGGTGTGGTCTGAAGATGATATTGAGTTCCCATTCTTGACAAGAACACAAGTAGATTATGTCTTCTTTTTTTCATTTTAGATATTGAGAGTAGGCAAGTTGATCTGAAGTACCTCCTTGGCCAAAGTCAACAAAGGCTGGATCATTTCCTGCTTAGTGTTGGCATCATCAGTCCCATTCATTACCAGTTTCAATTGGCTTGAGAGACGAGATATCGATTAGTCTCTGTTCATGGTGATACAATTCTGACGCTAATTTTGTTTCTGAAGGGCTGATGACACTAGAAAAGGTTTTGGTATGACAATTAAGAATTAGTGTATCTGAATAATCTTGCAGAGCCAACAGCAACTAGAAATGGAAACATTCCATTTGTCCTCTCTTACCAGATCAACAGCAATTTGTTCATTTGTAGGTGTGCTTCTACTGCTCACCATACTGTTCTTTCTTGAATCTTAATGAATACTGATCCGGTGATAAGGGTGGGTCGTCTTATAGAAGGTCATCATCACGTGGAGGGTCATAGTTAAAGTGGTCAACGTTTTGGGCATTCGTCCGATCGGACGAACCACCTTCCCGGTCGGCATGAAGAGTAGCCGATCCGACACTTCGACAGCTCAACCAAATACCGGGCTTCCGACGCTCAAAAAGCTCAAGCATGGAAGGACGAGGGCCGAGCGGCCTTCTCGCTCGGTTAAACGGTGGACGCAGCCCCGACCAAGCAGGCAGGGCTCCCTCGCTCGACAGGACGGAGCCGGACAGCAGACCATTGAACGAGCGGACGCTCGACCCGGCCATGATATCACCCGGACGACAGACTGGCCGAACGGCTCTCCCGCTAGGCCCAATAACGGATAAAAAGAGCAGTTGAGAATATCTTCCTAGGGACTATTGTCGCCGGCAGACGACATGGTTGACAGCATGGTCAGATAGAGAATCGTACAGTAGAAACTTCCACTGTCACGTCAGGGATATGCTCGGGCTGTTGAAGAATGGCGTCAGACACGCTTTTCTGACACATCCTTTCCAGTATGCTTTGAGAAGCGTGCACGCCTTGAGAAGTGTGCACACACCTCTCGAGAGCCCTATATAAAGATTCTCATACTTCAACGGAGATATATTCACTCCCACTGTAGCTACAGTTACGTTACTGCTCTTTTCTCTTCTCCACTTCATTTGCTTGCCGTCGTGACTGACTTGAGCGTCGGAGGGTCATCGCCGGGGAACCCCTCCCCGGCTCGGCACTAATGACTTATGATTGCAGGCTTAGCTCGTCGGAGGCCCACGCCATCTTCACTTTACATCCAATCAATATAAGCATCATCTCCCCAACGTCCGTCGACTCGACTCTCGGACAGGATTAAATACGATCTCTGTTTCATTTTTGAAACAATGTAAATCGGACTAAACAAACAAAGTGAAAAAAAAAAAAAAAAAATCAGCTCAATCTGTTGAAGGACAGGACATGCAAGCACTGGAAGCGCTTCCACGACTTCCGTCGAGGAGAAGCGACACTGCGCTCTCCAGATTGGCAACGATGTCAGTCATGCTCGGTCGATTTTTGCCCTCAGGAGTGACACAGTGGACGGCGGTGTAGGCCAGGAGCTCTACGGCCTCAACCTCATTCGGTCCTGGTTGGCCAACTCTAAGATCGAGCACCTTGTTGATCTCTCCTGCCACAATGGATGGCACTGAATGATCGACAATGCTCGTCGGATTACCACTCTCCTCGTCCTTAAAGATTGCTCTTTTTCCGGTGAGCACCTCGAGCATCACCACTCCTAGACCGTAGACATCGCTCTTGACAGTCAAAAGGTGCATTCCGTAGTACTCAGGGTCCATGTAGCCCACCGTCCCGGCTGCCTTCATCGAGAAATGACCGTCGCCGGACTCTGGTCCCAACAGCGATAGGCCAAAGTCAGAAACCCGAGCCAGCCAATTTGCGTCGAGCAATATGTTGGAAGATTTGATGTCGCGGTGAATGATGGGAGGCACGGCGTAATTGTGAAGGTACTCGATCCCTCTCGCTGCATCCAACAGCACTTTCATTCTCATCTTCCATGAGTTCAGGACACTGGAACTGGAGCTGGAACTGTCTTCATTCTTTGGGTGCAGATGATCATACAGAGCGCCATTCTTCATGTACTCGTAGACTAAGAGCCTCTCTTCCCTCTCCTCGCAGTAGCCTACCAGTCCGACCAAGTGTTTGTGATGGAGCCGAGAGAGGAACGCGAGCTCCGACTCGAAAGCGCTCTCTTTCTCCTGGAACTTCTTTGCCCGCGGCCCCGATTCGCTTCTTTTGATTGCCACCTGACGGCCGTCGGGCAGTTTCCCTTTGTACACTGTCCCGAAGCTCCCCGCGCCGATTTTGGTCTCCGAGGAGAAGTTTTTCGTGGCCGCGGCGAGATCAGAGAAGCTGAACTCCTCGGGGCGTTCCTTGAACGAGGAGGGGCCGCTCCTTTGTCGCCTCATGATGCGCGATCCTTGGCGCCAGAACGTTCGCGACCGTGATCCAGAAGGGGAGGTGGAAGGGCTCGTTCTGACGGCGATGGCGGAGGAATGCGGAGCGTAGGATGCACTGGTTCTAGGTGCCGCAATGGTGGGCTGAACTGAGTTGTGAACCTTCTTTTGCCGGCAAACGCCGAACCAAATGCAATAGAGAATGGAGCAGATGCCGGAAAATGCTCCGATCGAACCTACGATTGCGAAGGCCAGCCACCTCCTGTTCGTCGTCCTCTTCGACGAAGTGGGCGGACGCGGCGGCGGCAGAGGTGACGGTGGTGACGAAAGATGGGGTGGAGTTGATGGCTGGATTCTACCATCACAGCGATTGCATATGACTCTCGAACCAGAACACAATGTCTCGGAATCCGGGAAGAGACCGCAAAGGCAAGAGCTTTGATTGGAAGTGCAAATTCCAGGAAGAATTCTCGGCAACGGTAAAGTCACCGTCAGGCTGCTTCTGTAGGTGCCCCAACAGAGCACGCTAAAGTTCGCCGTCGCAAGGCCGCAGGTTAGATTACCTCCGGCAACAACTAGCACGAAGGAGGTGGCGTTAGCCGGTGTGTATTCACCACCGGCGGCGCCGCCCCAGCAGATGACCGTGCCGTTGGAATTCCTCACCGCGCAAGAGTGCTTCTCACCCAGAGCGAGCGCACCGAACTCGAACGCCGGGCTCGAGGGAGGCGTCGACTGCCCTGCGTCGTTGTTGCCTCCGCAAATAAGGCGGCCTACGGTGTCGATTCCGCAGATGTGAGAATCTCCGGCGGCGATGGTCGACATGGTGGAATCGGCGAAGTCCGCCTCGATTTCACCCCCGCGCGGCCCCCAGCAGCGCAGGGGGCCGTTGGAAATTAAGGCGCAGGAGAAATCACGACCGGAGGCGAGAGAATGGTAGGATCCAGAGATGTTGGAGGGGAATCGGCCATCGGATCGCCACCACTCAATGAAGGTACGGTTGCGATCGAGAGCGGCGATATGGACTTCGCCGACCGAGAGCTCTTCGAGGGCGGCAGAGCCTTCGTAGACACGCCTCGCAGGGGGGGTGGTGCTGGAGGAGGCAGTCAAGTTCCAGCAGAGGAAGGAGGTTCCGCCGGCCCTGAGGCCGCAGATGGAGTCCCGACCGGCAGATATGGAGGAGAATGAGGCGTTGGGGGAGACGAGGAATGGAGAAGAGGAGGATGCGGAGGCGGTGGCGCACTGGATGAATGAGTTCGAGGTGCCAGCGACGACGCCGCAGACGGTGGCGGAACCGTGGGCTATGGCTAGGGTGGAAGAGGAGCCTGTGGCGTTGGCGGGGCCGATGAGAGCCGTCAGGGTCGCGATCACCGCCAAGGCGGAGGCTGAAAATTCTCTCATCAGGCGGCGGCGGCGGTGGTTGTGAAAGCCGGAGGACGGGCTCCTATTTTATCCCGCATAGAGAAGCCAAAGGAACTGCAAAAGAGGAAAAGAGTTATATTTTTTATACGGTGGGTTCCACAAATGCGGCAGTGCGTACCAGCATTATTTAAATTAAAGGAAGGGATGAAGAATATTTTTGGAAAATAGTGTAGAAGTAAAAAAGAGAGAAGAGAATTAATGGGAAATTAAAGTGCAGTCGAAACACTCACCGGCTCGGTAACGATGTTTTTATTATTTTCCTGTTTTTACTTTTAATATTTTGTCGTCTTACGTTAAACTTGTGCTCGGTTTAAAAAAAAGTACCGTACAAAATCCACATGTAGCTGTCGACGGACTACGTGTCTCGACAATAAGAAACTTAAATTCACACGTGGACACGTAATCATTGATTCGGTCAGTCAAACTTTTGACCCATCTGCCGCCACTACCCCGGGGGTCAAACTTTTAATGAGCGACGCCGTATTGAGATCGTATTTCAAAGAGAAGGTTTTTCAATTTGCTCCAGAATTTGTTAGTTTTTTACATTTTCAGTTTCAAATTTTTGATAATTTACGCTTTGCCCCAATTTACGTGGATGGTACCATATTCAGCTCTTTAGTGTTCCTTTACTCCACGAGCTACCGTGGTTTGGGTGATGCTGTTTATTTTTGAAAAATTAACATTTTATATATATATATATATAATAAATGATAATTTTGATATTGTTCCTTACCAGTCAGCCATATGACACGTTTTCTTCATCATCGTCCATTCGATGAGAAGAATGATGGCCGTGCAGCCCAAAGCATTCTTCTCCGACAAGCTTATATTGATGATTGATTCCTCCTATCCTTTCTTCTGAGGCAAGTAGTTTACATCACTGCAGGAATTGAGGGTCTTTAAAGTTCAAGAAAAGTAAGGGAAAATAAATGAACAAAAGCATCTTAATCAAATTGGAAGATCTCTCCAAACTGTCATAATCGAGAAAGAAGCAAAAGAAGCCATGTTAGAGAACAAAGAATTCGTACCTTGAAAAAATGATGATGAGAATATTAAAAAGAATGAGAGTGTTCTCCAAGGAATCCAGCCCCACTCCAACCTGAAAGAGCTAATCATCAGTCACTATTGGGGTCCAATGGCGCCCAAGTTGAATTAGTGAAAGAACATTGTCAAAAATAAAATAGGAGCAACATTTCTATTATTGGTGTCCACATAATTGCAATAAGAGCAACATAAAAAATAAAAAACTTGATGTCCAGACAATTGCAGAAAAGAATATAAACAGCTCAATGAGTGTATTCATGACTCAGTTCCTTCCATGCCAAAGCTTTTTAGCAACTTTACAATACTAGAACTTGATGAATTCCTTTCTGCAAACTCAAAAAATATGAAATTAACAATCCCTCTTAACAATTTACAGACTTGCTTTAAATATAGTTTGAAGCAAGAAACAGGATACATAAGAAACCAACGAGTACCATTTCCCATCCACTGTCATCAAAATCAGACACATTCAGCTCAACATGGGGAATATCAGTTCATTAGCAAATTTTGCGAATGAAAGTTTGTTGAGCCACTAAGAAACAAAAACAGCAGTGGGTACAACGCTTTGTTATGTAGACAACTTCCATGGATTTGTTATGAAACTCCAGAGATTGAAAATGTGTTTGCCAGTTTTAGCATGATCATCTACTGTGTTGGCACCTCGATGCATGGGTGTTCATGTGGTTGAATTCTCATGCAACAAGACATATTCCCGACTGCAAATAACATAGAATAACATTATAAATCGCCAGTAGAATCATTAATAAAGGTTCTGATTCAAATAGAATGTGACTTCTTGAAGATAAATCTAAAACCATTAACATACCTGCTATTGCCAAACTTAATTGTATCTTTCTCAAAAAGTTCATAATAACGCTGTGGCTCAATGCGGTTATCCTACATAATCAAATAACAAATGAAACTGATGATTGCGGAATAGTTTGATTTGGACACTTAATGCAGAATTTCAAACGAATATAAAAGAGTGGGAAGTGGTTAATCTTACATTGACAAAAGTTCCGTTTGTGCTCCCGAGATCCATCAAATAAGGTCTGACATGGAATAAAGTCAAAAATCAACATATGATATCATTATACTTAAATATCTTGCTTAACAAATTGATTAAACAAAGCTTCGTTTTTTTTTTTGAGGGGGTATACTACCTTACTTGCTTTGACATCAGACCATCTGGTTGCTCCTTTTCCACAAGCCTGAACAAAAAAACTAAATGGATTCACAAAAGATTTAAAAGCATCATCCAGGAATAATTAGGCTAGCAATTTAACCTATACTGAATAACTGCATGTTGCTTGCTACAAGATGGATGATCAGTTGGAATGTCTGCTACCCTCCTTTCTCTACCGAAAAGGTAGCAAGTCTGCCGGTGCACATAGAGAGGCTCTGTTGATTGGGAACAGTTAACACTTAAATTGGAATTACACTTCAATTTAAAAGCTCTAAAAGGAGTAAATGACCATAATAAATGGCGAAGTACTAAAGAGTGGCAATTTTAAGCTACCCATTTATGAAAGCATAGGTGAGAATTGGAGAGGAATTTAGCCCACATGTCAATGAAACTATTTATACTTTGAGGATATGGCTTTAGTAGATGATCATGCTTTGATATAAAATTTAAGATTTGACTATATGCTCAAGTAGAACCCAAAAATTGACATGAGAATCATAGCTCACTGAAATTTTTAATTAAGATTACAATTTATTCACATCTTTTCTATTTACCCATTTAGCAATTTGTGCTTACTCTATATTTCCCTTGCCCTCCAGTTTTGCAAACTATGGCAAATTTTAAGTACCAGTTGGTTTCAGGTAATGAGAGTTGCTTTGAGATTTTCCCTAACATGCTAAAAGCAAAATTTTCCTTTTTTATGCGTTACTTACTATTCATCTTGTTTACTCTTTTGTTCTTGTACCGCTTTGTTGTATTTTCTTCTTTTGTCAAATGAAATCCTCTGTGTAACACTACCCTTTGTCTTATGAGATGATTTTAGTTACACTTTAAGTTTGTTTTATTAATTGGAAAAAAAAAGAAGTATAAAATGCATATATTGGCAATGCAGTATTTGCTTCTCTCGTATTTATCATCTTCATGGTTGTGGATAATTTCTGCCAAACTACTACTATGTGGGTACCTCCTAATATGTGAAAAAACACCCCGGAGATCATGATGTAGTAACTACTGCAAATTCTTAAGACAGCAGCAAATAACCTAATTAAATCCAAGAGTTTGTGTTTCATCAATAGCTTTCTTGAGAACCTAATACAGTTTGAGGCAAAGAAACACCAGGATATGAGTAAAAAATTCTTGTCATGATGCATGCCAGGTTCTGGAAACTTCAGAGTATTAAGATATGTTCTTAAGACTGAAGCTGAACCAATAAAACTAGACAATATGTTCTCCATTGGAAAGAAGCATACCATTATTCATGCGTGATTACTAATAAGTTTATGATTCATTTGGATGAGATGCAAACTTACCATTGAGCATTTCTCCAGCCTTGAAAACATATAATCGCCATCTGATATCAGGCTTGCGAGCATCAGCAGGTTCATTAAATAATAAAGTAATACCTAAATAAACAAAACAAGCCAAAACTGAGAATTATACCAGAGAAAAAGTTAACCTATGTAAGCAAAATGTATATCAGAAATGAAGGTGAATGAAAGATTGTTTTTGTTTCTAGGAAATACCAAAAATGAATATATTTATAGATGTCCAATAGTTTCAGGAGAATTGTAATGGCTAAACAATCACCTCTAACTTTATTAGTCTCCTCAGCAAGCTTCCCAGACAGCTCAAATGATGGTTTTTGCTGCAAGAAAAAAAAGGTGAAAATTTTACAAAAGCTCTTGAGCACATCATAAAAAGTAAATCTAAAACATGGAAAAATGAATTGGATGTACAAAATAAGACTAGCTAACTTGTATCATGGTCAAGGACATGATGGGTAGACACTCCAACAGTCATAAGTGCTAAATGGTTTCTTATTAGTCAAGGACACGGAGTGAAATCATTGTAAGTAAGACTTTAACATAAGATCATTTAACAGATATGGAGAGAAGGAATAATTTATCAGAAACCAGAAAGGTTAAAATTCAATAAAAATCAGATGAGATTATTCCATGCACAAAGAGGAAGTTTACAAGAAAAATGACTTTCATGTTACAAGTCTCAATGTTACAGCATGTCTTTCAAGTTCCAAGTAATTTGACCATCAATTGATCACTAGTGTATACCAAGATACATGGTTATACATAATGCACAATATAAAAAACGCAAGATGATATATGACAATGCAAACCTTTTCTTTTGCTTCCAGTGCCTTCTCAGCTTCCTTCATCTTTGCAAGAGAATCATCTTCATTGTTCCTGCACGAAAATTTATTTCCAAGATAAATTACAAGAACAATTTATCACAAACATAATGTAATAAACAATGTCTGTTTGGATTTATAATCCACAAACCAAGATAAAATATCTAGCAAACAGAAATCTTATAAGTTAAGAGATACAAAATTATAGAGGGTGTCTTATTTGATGGAATACACACAAACCTGGAATATTCAGCTGGACTAGTCTTCCTCTCGACCTGAAACAAAAGATAAACTGGCTAAGAATTTATAAATAAATGGAACAGTATAGATAAGATAGCATGATATAAAGACTAACAATATACTATGCTGCGGATAAATAACATCAGGTAATATAACATATAGGTAAAGCATAAAAGAGAGGTAAGCAAATGAAAAAGCAATAGTAAAATGAAACCCTCAAATTAATTTAAATGTCAAAAATATCAAATAAATAAAATACAATTAAAGAATTGAAGCAACCTATAACTCTGCTAATGTTCAACATGCTCAAGACCTTAAAAATAGTAATCACAAGAGACTACAATAAAATTTGTATTAAGATTTAATGAGAACTCAACCTATAACTGTATTTAATAAGAATTATAAACGCAGACATATTGCATTTGTCCAATCAACCCTGCAGCATCATGCATGATGTTCAGTATAAGGCTAGCATAAATTCATAGCTACAAACATACAATTATGACACTTTAAATCAAATGATAAAACAGAAATATAAATAAGGGGCAGATATCACCAGACACCTCATTACGGACTCCAGCTGCGGAAACCCTAGCAGGGGAACGTGAACGGTGTCTTTCTCTATAGCTTCGTCCTTCGGGGGACCGTGAACCGTCATTGTTCTCCTTCAATAATTTTCTTTCTTTGTACCTCCCCTTGTCGATATCTTCCCGGCCAGAACTTCTCTCAAGCTCTCTATCTGGTACCCTATGGGTGTCCCTCTCTGCTTGAGCTCTCCGTAAGCGCTTGGTTCGCGGAGACGGCGACCTAGACATCCGGGAACTCTTCGGGTAACCAGGTGAAACATCTCTTCTAGAGGAGGCCTTCCGATGTGGGGAATGGCGAACTCTAACAGGAGGAGGAGTAGATCTGTCAGACGAGACCATTCGCCTACGCTCCCTCCGTTCCACGGCAGACGTCATCCGGCGGAAGAGCAGCCGATCCTTAGGTTCGCCTGAGACGGAAGGGAGGCTGGAGCTCTGCGCGGCGCTCTCGAATAAGGAAAGGAAGCGGACGAACAAAAATTAGGCGACGACAGAAAACCTAACTCGATCAGACTTAATATACCGCCCAGCAAATTCCAAAACGGATTTTTTCTGTTTTCATTTTATAAGATTATTCGTTTCTAAAAAAAATCGAATTATAAGTATTTTCACTAGTACAGTTATTTCAAATAAATAGAGATTAAATAAAAAAAACTATATTTTAATACTAAAATATTTTCACCGATCAATGCAGCCTCGACGGTGCACACACTGTCCGGAACAGGGTCAGGCCGAGCCCCTGAGCACGCCCATGATAATAATAGAGATGAAATAAAAATAAAAATTCAAAAATATGCATATTTTAGTGATTACATTTTTTTTTCAAATAAATATAGATTAAATAAAAATTAATCTTTGATGCCTCAATATTTATTTCCAGTATAAATATATCACATGGAAAATTAAAAAAAAAAATGATAAACCCTACGAAATATTAGTCACGAATGCAATGATCTAATCCTCCACGAAAAACTTCTTAATTTCATAGCATGACGCATTAAACAGATAATAAACAAAGTCGTTATGTCCATACACTAACCAATAAAATAAGGTACTTAAAATCACAAGTTAATTTATCTTGACAAGATAGACATTTGCGTTGGTTGCTCCATTTCTCCAACACACTTGAGTACAAACCCAAAACATAGAAGGAATTCAGTTTGATGTCAAAAACAAGACTTGATTTTGATGGCTGCCATGAAACATTTTCTTCGCCCTTTGTCTCTGCTGCACTGTAAAGATGAGGCAATATAATTGTGAGGTTTACTAACTAGTAAACTGTCTGCAAATTAAAAGAACAGAGATGTGATGTTACCAGACCAACCATGTTCCTGGCTCACTGTACACTTTCACCGATCAACGCGGCTTTGATTCGTTCGACGGTGCACGCGATAAGGCTGTTAACTGTGGCGACAGAGCCGAGCGATATCTTGGCTGTTGGGACTGAATCGACCAGGATTTCAAATGCAACAGTGACAAGGGAGCCAGCTTCATGTGGTGGTGCTGCGGCAGCAGTGCCTTGAATGGAAGAAGGCCCATCTGGTAGGATGACAAAGCCAGAGGGCAACAGTGCGACATAGTCAGGATCTCCACCATTAAACACCACATTCATAGCTACGACATCCACCGGGGCATAGATCACGTAGGAGACAACTGCATCGGTGCAGCTCTCTTGCAGTATCAGCATGTTGCTCTGATTTGAATTCACGCTCTGCGATCAACATCACGAGATTAGAAGTGATCAGTCGATGAAAGGATAACATTGCTCGCTCACGTTGACGCGGAGAAGAGAGACACAGTTGCCGTGATCTCGCCCATTGACTATGTGAGCCATTTCCTGAACAACGCCACCGTTTGAAAGGATGTCCCACTGTGGATGCATCAATCGAAAGCATTATGAGTTTCATCTGGTTTATTTGTGATGAGGAACAAATGAAAGTAAGTAAGTACCACATTGCGGGAGCTTTCATCGCGGAGGAAATCGAAGACTGTCTTGGGCATGACAGGAAGCCAGAAGGATTTAGCAGCATTAAGAAGGATCCCAGGAGGCCTTCCAGGATCATCGACACTCTTTCTTGTCATGACCCTCACATCCTCCGCGCCACTGCCGGAGAGAGTAGTCCATTGGTGAGCAGTTGAGGCGCTCACGCCTCCACAAAAGCTTTTGGCCATCCTTTCAGCTAGTTTTAACATGCTCTTCCTCCCTTCTGCAGAGGTCGTCACTAAAATGCATGCCACAAAAACTTATTTGTCAATCTACCACACAAAAGCCATTGCATATATATAACTAATCATCAAAAGGCAGGCATCACCAGTGATCTCCCTGGAGGGTACATTGCTAGCCATTACGCTCGCAAGTCGTTCGGATTGTCGATCCAACGTCCCCGTCCACCTCTTGGCACCGAAGGCTAGGCCTGAGCTGACTAAGGGCTTATACATTTCATGAACAGACCTATCATCGACTTCAGCATGCTCAACCCATGTAACCTGTACACGATGAAATTATACAAGTTACTCTACTTTTTCTGATTATGAGGGCGGCGTCATTAATTAATTACCTTTGAATATCCATTAGCCATTTCTTGAATGATGCAGCCAGAGGGCCTTCTCCTGCATCTCAAGACGGAAGCAGGGCGTAAGCTCTCCAAAGAGGCATCGACCACTGCCCAGCTTCCGTCAGCATGCCGCTTGCAGTAGCGCGCGAACAAGCTCTCCCGGGTTGGCACAAGAGGCGATGGCAGTTGGAATTCCGCAGACATCTGGAAAAGTTAAGTTATGTTTCTAGACACAGCTGTAATTAACATGCACACTTCCATGATCTGAAAAAGTAAATTAGCATCCATTGCCATGTTTGTCTAAGAGAATCTTGGAATTCTTACCAGTTGTAATGCACCATCAAAATTGCCTGCTACTCCAGTCGATAGCACCTCCAATGTGATAGCTCTTGATACAATGTCAGAGAATATGTTCGACCATTGATTCTGTTCATGGACAACACAGATTGATAGAGAGACAGTGTGAGAAGCTAGCACATCTGTGGCAATGCAAATGAATGAATCATGAAAAGAGCAGCACGGCTCTCACCACATCCATTAGCATCTCAACCAGGTTTACATGATTCATGATCACAGCAGCGGTGGCGCGAGTCGCCTCTGATTTCATTCCCGGAGATTTGGGGGCGATGCCTCTGGGGAAGATCCTCGCGTATTCCTCTTCATTGAGAGTCTCAGTAAAGCCGTCGATTCCAACTGCCCAAAGCGGCTCGCCGAGCTGTGCCATCCTCACCAACTCCTCCATGGCAGCCACTGCAAGCTCGACGAGCATTGGCTTCTCAATATCCATGTAGCTGGAGATGCTCTTCAGTAGCTCTCCTTCCCCGCCAAATAAATTGTCGATCCCGGTGCCGAGGTCCAGTGAGGAACGGCCAGAGAGTGGAGGAGAGAGCATGGGCCGAGAAGTTGCAGACTTGCCCACGTACTTGGCAGCTATGGCAGATATCCTATCAATCTGACAGGGTAGTAATTAACTCGAGATCAGTATCAGTTTTAGCTATATATTAATTGAATTAAGGTTGACGGAGAAGGTGATGAGTCATGAGCTAATTAACCAACCTCCTCTCGCAGTCGAGAATTTTCAATTCTGAGATGGTGCTCGTCAAATGACATTTCTCCGAGGGACGCAGGGCCACCGCAGTTGGGGCACGAGGCATTGGCGAGTGCTTCCTTGTACCTCATGTTCTCAGCCCGAAGCTTGTCATTCTCCGATCGCAGGTGAGCATTCTCGTGCTTTTCTTGTTGGTTCTACGATCGTGAATTAAGTAGAGCAATATGTATATAACCAGAGAGATCAATGAAAAGAAGATTGGACATCATTTTTGTTTAATTTGCTAGGAATTATAAACTATTTCTTCTCATATCTAAAGCTTGATCCATGAACTTAGGAGTTTAAATTATCCATAACTTTAACTCCAAAAAATTAAAAGCTTCTTTTTTTTTCTTGTTCACTTAAGTTAATCTTCATGAATGATCAAGAGATAATGGATTTGTGATTTAGGGTTTAGATCACCTTCATTTGTGTGCGCTTGTTTTGGAACCAGAACTTGATCTGAAGTGGCTCCAGCCCCAGCTCTCTACTGAGCTCCTTTCTCTGTTTGTCATCAGGGTGAGGGCACTCCTTGAAGAAACTGCAGCACAAATTAACATTAATTTTTTTTTTTTGTAAATAATAGAATCAAATAGCAAAAAGAGAGATCAACAAATTCAAAAAAAAAAACTTAGAAATATTAATTACTTCTCGAGTTCTTGTATCTGGTGTTGAGTGTGACGGTGGTAGTGCTTCCTCGGCCTCTGCTGCTGCAGGCCATGCCCCTGCTCCTCCTCCTCCGAACCACCACCGCCACCGTCATCATGCAAAGACTTGCTCTCCATTTCCTCCCTGCTCATCATCATGTTCTCCATCAGCTCATCGCGATATTGCATCGAAAACTCTCGCCCCATGTCCATCAAACTTGCCTAAAACATCTAGCTCGAGTTAGATCTACTCGAGTGAACTCAAACTGTAATCGCAACAACATTGTCCCATGAATGCTAACCTGAGTGAGAGATGGAGTGGAACCGAACCCAGCAGTATTGCCGGAGGCGTTCATCGTCCAACTACTGAGGCGGTGGAGGCAGCGCGCGGCATATCTGTCGCTCTTCCTCCTCCTCTTTCAGTGAAAAGCTAGACGCAGTAGCAGCAGCAGCAGCAGCTATATGGCAGAGTTGATCCAACCTTGGTTAGAAGAGGATTAATTCATGAAGAAATAAATCATGGTTAAAAGAGAAGAGAAATGGTGAGAATTTGAGGAAGGAAGAAGGAAGGAGAAGAGAGGAGGAGAGTTATTGCTGGCTGCATTGAAAGAGTGCAATTGCATTTATGAAGAGGCTGCTGAGCGGTGTAATTGCGGAGAACTGCATGGTGGAGAAGGAGATAAATATGAGAGAGATTATAAATTTTTTTTTTTGAAAAAAAAAAAACCTTAAATCCAGCAAGAACTCTGTTTACCAGAGAGATTGACTTTTATACAGTTTGATCATGTGTTTACTATGATGCGCATGCCATGCAGTGTAATTAAGATTGAAAAGATTCAAGTACAGAGATGATTAGTGTTATAAAGTCTGGCATTAAACTGTGATTAAATACCCAGATTTCTCCTGAGAGAAATCAGTCATTAATGAATTCTTTCAAACCATTTCTGCATAAATGTGATGAAATTTCTAGAATGTAAAGGTAAACACGATTCAATAAATGCTTCCTGAAGTGTTTTTATTACATCTTAGAGATGTTGGCTTTAAATATTGTACAACTTCATGATGCAGCTGGTAAAATAGTTTTCTATTTTCTCTCTTAATCTCACCAAATATTTTATTCCAAATTCCCATTATATTTATTATTATTATTATATATATGTATTGTGTATTTTACAGCTCTGAACATTTAAGGCCTCTGAGTGCCACAGCATGCATTGATGGAGAAGACTTCAAAGCAAGCTCATAGCCATTTAAGTCTCCCTCTGCAATCTGCATCCATGTATACTCTGTCACTCATACATGTTTCTTGTATCTATTTTGTTAACGAGATGTTATTTATATTAAAATTAATTTTTATGTAATAAATCAACAAAAGATGTGTTTGCCTGTTGCAAAATGTTAAGTCTACTGCTCTACCTGGTTTTGGATTTGTCTAGTTCATAGTCATGTACTTGGGAACAAAAGTCAAAAGGATGTTACTTTCTTTTCGTTTCTATATGCTTTTTCTTAATTATCTTGCCCATTTGTTTTGTTCTTTGTGAGAGTCAAACCAAAAAGTTATGTCATGCAACCTTTTACCATTTTAAAATACTATAA
This sequence comes from Zingiber officinale, assembly GCF_018446385.1. Lineage (NCBI taxonomy): Eukaryota > Viridiplantae > Streptophyta > Magnoliopsida > Zingiberales > Zingiberaceae > Zingiber > Zingiber officinale. Next base: position 227,106 of record NC_055991.1, read on the forward strand.
ATTCTCCAATGAGTTCATTGGGAAAATAGAAAGATCATGGCCTTCATAGATCGGATCCCAATATTGATTTTTCTTTTTTCTTTTTTTTTCATGTGTAAATATTTTTTTAACAACTTTGAAATACAAACAAAAGATAATTCTATTTAAACGGTTTAATATAACTTTTTGGGTGCAATTCAAGATTGCAAGAGGCTTGAAGTCTTCTACTTCTTAAAAACCTTGTATTCACAGGCCTTGATATTGCTAAAGAACTGGACGAAACAAGCTAAGGGCTTTCCTACGTAGCCAACAGATTTGACTAACAGAAATATGCTTCAAGTCAAGAAGAGTAGATTGCAATTAAAGAGTCATCTGGAAAGTCAAGCATGGTTTCTGTGGCACAGAGAAGGAATTCCAATCCCAATTCTGATAGTCTTCATTCAAAAGTATGGATTCAGCAACTTTGAAGTGACTGTAAAATCACTGCTTTGTGCCTAAAACTATCTGTCCATGCAAATACAGCACAGACCTCTTTGAATTCAAAGTTATATGGCCATATTTGAATCAGAAAGGAATACAAAAACAAAGACTCATTATTATATATACTTGAGCACACTGTTCATTGATCAATCACACAACTCATCAATGTGCCAATTCAGCTTTCAGCAAAAACCAAATTGCAATAAATGGTTCCTGGTTAGCTGATGTTTATGCTGTAGACTTGACATTGAGGGAATTAAGTTGGTGAAATTAGTGTTAGGAACACTTGGGTCAGTCTATCTCATAGACAGGTCTTACTCTGAGACTGAGAGATCATGATTTGTTGTTCAGGACCTTAAAAGAAAAAAAAAATCAGCAAAATGTTTTCAGCTGCGTATCTTCTCTTGTGTGATGTACATGCACAAAGACTAAAACCATAAACCATTAGAACCCGATATCAGAAGTAGCCATGAATTAATTCCTTCCTCTCTATAATAACAAGCAGCTGCACAATAAGATTTGTATGTAACTGATCTCAAATACTCCACACTAAAATGCTTACTGTTGTAAAAAAACGACAACAATAAAACTCTTTACTGAGTTAGCATCCAAAGTAGATCTTTATGCACAAGATTAACGTGATAGTTAACTTTTAAAAAAAAATCTTGGAAATTCAAATAGATTGTGATGCCAAATTGTCACGCGTGCTTTATCGGAACGGTAAAAACTATCCGTTTCAGATGAAATGGTATTTCAAACTGTGGTTGTTTTATTGTTTTTGTCATGCATTAGAGTAGATGATGTATTCTAATCTCTCTTATTTTTAAAACTGATATGAGGGTAAAAATTGGCAAAATGAAGGGCTTTTGAGAAGCTTCAAATTTTGCATTCTAAGTTGAAGGATGACATCAAAAATTAGGAAACTAATAGATTGGTAAGAGCAATGAAAATTCTCAAGTTAATTAGCTGATTGAACTTGACCGTTTACAATTTACATTTCTGCAGGCTGCTGTTAATCTTACAAAACTGAAAGGAAAGCAAATTAAAGGTTTAAATCGAGACATCTCAAGATGCTCTTTCCACAGATCTATAAAGATAACTCAAGAAAAGAAATGTGTCATTAATGACGATCAGGTATGTTTCTGTTCGGTGAGATTAAACATTCATATAGTGGTTCATATTTCACACGGACTTTCTTCACTTAATTTCCCATTTAAAATACTTCAAGAAGCGAAATTAGGCTATAGTCTATGACTGTAACTAATGTTTATGTTGTAGACTTGCCATTTGCAGATTTATTGAAGGAATTAAATTGGTGAAATTAGTGTTAGGAACACTTGCAGGGTCAGTCTATCTCACGGACAAGTTTTACTCTGAGACTGAGAGATTACGATTTTAAGACCTTAATAGACAAAAATTTCAGCAAAATGCTTTCAGCTGCATATCTTCTCCTGTGTGATGTGCATGCACAAACCCTAAAGCCCTAAACCATTACAAACCGATAGAAGTAGCCATGAATGCATGCCTTCCTCTCTGTACTAGCAAGTTCTCCCACGTGGTCTAGAAGACGAGGATCACGTTGAGCCTGCTCTTGAATCATACAGGATTAGACCGAGCCCAGGGAAGTGTTATGATCTCTCGACATCAGGCTCACGTTGTTCTTGGTCAGAACCAAGTTTTGACACCATATGTACATTATCCTCACTCGAGCCTTCCAAGTGGTTGCAGCTTATAGGTATCCAAATAGCCTAGGTCCATCAATCGAGTTTGATCAAACTTGCTAATTGACCTAAATAGGTGTGATTGGATTAGTCCTGTGCGCTTCATTACTTATTTTGTATTATCCGGAAGTGCTATAATGTTACTGACGTAGGGCAAGAAATCTCTTGGTGTGATATTTGAGTAGAGATTGTGGAGAAAGCGTAGGAAGAGGAATTTAGATCCTCTGATCCATAATCCTTGGTCTCCTACTAGTCCCTTCCTCCATTTGAACGTTGGATCACGGCCAGAATCTGACCAAAATTAACTGCGATCTCCCATGAGTTTACCTTCCCACCTAGGTTATAGTTTGAGTCGAGCTAGACGGTCGGAGGCTGCTGGCGGTTGGGCAGACTATATGATATCGACAAGTGGGTGGCCCGCCCACCACCGGCAGCCTCCGGCCGCCTGGCTCAACCCAAACCATAACCTAGGTGAGAAGGTGAACTCAAGGGAGATCACAATCAATTTTGGCCAAATTTCGACCGTGATCCAACTTGCAAATGGCTGAAGGGACCAGAGATTGCGTACTAGAGGATCTACTCTCTGGGAAAAGGAGGGATTCACCAATGAAGAGGAGTTAGCCTCTAGGTTTTTTTTAAAAAAAAATTATTCGAATCAAAACTAAACTTAACATATCATATCTTCTTTATTACAGGAGCTCTTACTCTTATTTAAATAATCTAAGAATAAGAGAAGTCACAATAGAAAATAAAAACTAATCATTAAAATAATAAAATCTAAACTAACTTTAGAAAAATTAATCATCAAAAATAAAATTTATATTAATTCTTAGAAAAGAAAACTAATTTTAAAAATTCAAAACAAATAAAAAAAAAAGACAAAAGACCAAATCTAGAATTTTGGAGACCCGATTCACGTGAACCATGACGTCGCAACATTTGACGTCGTAACATGGTTGTTTCCTTGGACACGGTTTGCCCATGTCGGGCATTGGAAAGTCGATTCCACCTCGTCTGGACTCCAAACAGAGCACAGCCACGTCAAAAAATTATGAGCAAGTCGTCTTCCTTGTCGATTGTCTTAGAACTGTAAATGAACCGAGCGTTCGTTAACAACCTTAGTATTCGGCTTGGTGAGAGTTTGTTTATGTTCATTCAATATACACAAGATTAATTAAACAAACAAGCTTGAACAACTCGTTAAGTTAAACAATCAAACTTGAATACATATGTGTTCAGCTTGTTAACGTTTGTGAACAATATTAGTAAACAACGTTCATGAACAATGTTCACGAACCATATTCATTAATAAAACTCTTTTCAATAAGTTAAATAAATAAATAAATTTAAATTATCAAGCTCAATAACTAATCAAACCAATAAAAGTTTTAAATAATAAAACAGATTTAAATTGAGAGCTCAATAACATCTAAATGAATCAAGCTTAAACCAAGCTCAAGCAAAGCTTGAATTGAGAGCTCGATAACATCTAAATGAACCAAGCTCAAGTCAAGCTTCAAACAAGCTCAAGCTCATACAAAATAAACCAAGTCAAGTTTGAACAATCATTTCAAAAGATTGATTCATTTTAAGCTCGGCTTGGCTCGACTTGGTTACTTTATCAAACAAGCTTGAATACCCCAAAGCTTGGCTCGATTCAACTTATTTACAGCCCTACTTGTCTCAATCATCCTTCTTCGAGGTTCAAAAGGGAGCCTAGTAGCTTCATTTTCTTTTTGTCACAACTCTAAAGGGAACATGGTCATATTGGATGATATGAGATTATTGTGTCCCTAGATGCTGTTGCATCAGACACCCCAGGTTGAAAAGAACTCGTCCTTAAGTTCAAAATAACTTCTTCAACATCCATATTCTCCTTTTTCTTCACACTGTCTTTTGATACGACATGTGTTGGATCCCAGCGGCCGGCTAGAAAGGGGGTCGAATAGCCTGCAAAAATAAAAAGCACAACCCTTCTCGACTTCGTAAACTGACACTTGCATATAAAAATTAAACAGAAAGAAACTAAAAAAAGAGGCACAAGATGTTTACTTGGTTACAATCGGGGAGGTTGTTAATTCAAGAAAAGTGTAGCACTAAATACTCCTTCAGGCGGAGAAGCCTCTTACAGCAATGAAGCGCACAAACAAAGAAGCTAAACTCTAAATGAAAGCTTTACAAGTGTTGGAAATGAATTGCTTGAGTTAATGAAAGCTTCTGGACCAAGGCTGTATTTATAGTTTAGTCGGGGCGCCCCGAAGGGTTCCAGGTGCCCTGGGGGATAAAATTTTTTCCCCAACGCAACGGATCGCGCTTGACGCGATTCGGTCAAAAATCAACCTCCGGGCGCCCGGACCGTAAAGTCACCTCCGTTGACTTTTTCAGTCTGGCCCCTCTGCTCCGGTTCAGCTTGCTTGGGTGATCTCTATCATCCGGAATATGGCTCACCCGAACCCAACTACCGATCTTCTCAAGCAGGCTTCCTCTCCGGCTTCTCGTCCCTCGGAATCGTCGCGTGCTTCCTTCTCGTCCGCCAGCGTACTCATCCGCAATCTTCATCCGTCGGTCGCACCCCGTGCCGACCTTCTCGCTAGCTGCGTTTCTTGCTCCCCGAGCAATCTTCCGCTCCGGCTTCTCGTTCCTCTGAACCACCGCACGCTTCTTTCTCGTCCGCCGGTGTACTCTTCCGCAGCACCTCGTCCCTCGGATGCACCGCGTGTCATCCTTCTCGCTAGCTGCGTCTTCCGCTCGACTACCTGTGCTCTTAAGATCCTGCACACTTAGATACAAGGTTAAAAACACACAGGATCTAACTTAACTTGTTGATCACACCAAAACAACCTTGGGGTTCCAACAATCTCCCCCTTTTTGATGTGAATAATCCAAGTTAAGGTAGGGTAAATAGACATAAAAATAAACTACTAATTTTGCAATAAAGTGCAAAAAAGATAGAAAATTTTGATCTACCTCCCCCTAGACTTATACTTTTTCTTCTCCCTCTTTGATCACATAAAAAAAATGGGGTTCAAAGTAAAAACTCTAAGGGAAAATTTTGAAACTTAGAAAAATTTTGCAATAATTTTTTAACGAAAGAAAAAAAATGTTCTTAGTAAAACTTTAAGTAAGAAAACTTTCTAAGTAAAAACTCTAAGTAAGAAAATTTTCTAAGTAGAGCTTTAAATACAAAAATTCTGACTTAGGAAATTTTGCAAAAATATTTTTGAAAAATTTTCTAAGTAAAGATTTAAGCATCAATTTCTATTTTCAGAAGAACTTTTAACTTACGCAATTTTTGTTTTACGCAAAAAAATTCTATATAAAAAAATTGAAAAAATGTTTTAAAAAACTTTTTAAAGAATTATTAAATTTCAACCTTAATGCTTTATCAGAAAGTTAATTAAATATTTCATTTCAATATTTTGCCTTCCAGGTGCGAGGTACTAGGCCTTCTTGGTTATTGGAGCAACAATCACTTCCTTAGACAAAGTCTCATAAAGAAATTTAATATTTAATTTTCTTGCTGAAAAAAATGCTAAGTCTAAGTTTTTAATTTAGATCAAATTCTCTAATATTATGATATTTAAATTTCAATTTTAGTTTATCATAATTTTTCATATCTAAAACAGGGAATTTTGAACATGCAAAAAATTGTGTAATCTGTATTTGTTCCTCTAACACGTCATTTTCTATTGTTAGCTTGTCTAAATCCTTTAATCGACAAGTTGTTGCTAGAGTTTCTTTTATTTCACTATTCTTTGTTTTATTTTGAATTTCTAATTAACAAAAATATTTTGATAATATAAATTCTAACTCACAAAAGTCTTTCGATAATTTATTGATCGAATTAAGCAGTTGGTCAGGAGGTGAAGACTATACCTGACTTACCTTGTCGGCTGTTGATTCTCCCCTTGTTTGGCTGCTTTCTTCCGACGTTACTCCTCCTTCTTCGATCCTCTCTCTTTGAGGAAGAGTTGATTGCATCTTCTGGTAGACACTCGGCGGTGAGTGTTGTTCCGACAACTTCCTTCGCCTCGGATTCTTCTAACGGTGGTTCGGTGTCCATCGAGGAGTTGGATTCGACTTCAAGTGGTTCTTCGTAAAGCTTCAAGAACTTTTCCTAAAGTTCTTTTGCGCTTTTGTATTTTCCGACTCTGTCGAGATCCTGGGCAAGTAGCACGCTCAAAAGGCAAGACTCAGTCTTACCATTTATCATGAATTCGTCGCGCTGCTCGTCAGTCCATTGATGCTCCTCAAGTTCTTTTCCTTCTTTGCTTTTGGGCATATCAAAACCATATCTCATTATTAATAACAAATTAAAATTAGTTTTAAAATAAATCTCCATCCGTCGCTTCCAAAAAGTAAACTCCCCCTCGAACATTGATGGATAGATGTTCATTCTGGCCATCTCATTGCTTCAGTCAGCGATTAGTCCTTCTGAGGCATCCTTGCTCTGATACCACTTGTTGAATCACAGCGGCAGGCTAGAAGGGGGGTTGAATAGCCTGTAAAAATAAAGAGCACAACCCTTCTCGACTTCTTAAACTAACACTTGCATATAAAAATCAAATAAAAATTAAAGAAACTAAAGAAATAGGCACAAGATGTTTACTTTATTACAACCGGGGAGGTTGTTAATCCAAGGAAAGTGTAGCACTAAATACTCATTCAGGCGAAAAAACCTCTTACAGCAATGAAGCGCATAAACAAAGAAGCTAAACTCTAAATGAAAGCTTTACAAGTGTTGGAAATGAATTGCTTGAGTTATTGAAAGCTTCTGGACCAAGACTGTATTTATAGTCTTGGTCGGGACACCCCGAAGGGTTCTAGGCGCCCTGGGGGATAAAATTTTATCCCCAACGCAACGGATCGCGCTTGACGCGATCCGGTCAAAAAACAACCTCAGGGCAATCGGAATGGTTTCATGCGCCGGAACCGTAAAGTCAACCCCGTTGACTTTTTCGGTCCGGACCCTCTTCTCCGGTTCAGCTTGCTTGGGTGATCTCTGCCATCCGAAATAGGGCTCACCCGAACTTAACTTCCTGTCTTCGCGAGCAGGCTTCCGCTTCGGCTTCTCGTCCCTCGGAATCGTCGCGTGCTTCCTTCTTGTCCGCCAGCGTACTCATCTGCAATCTTCATCCCTCGGTCGCACCCCGTGCCGACCTTCTCGCTAGCTGCGTCTCTTGCTCCCCGAGCAATCTTCCGCTCCGGCTTCTCGTCCCTCTGAACCACCGCACGCTTCCTTCTCATCCGCCGGTGTACTCTTCCGCAGCACCTCGTCCCTCGGATGCATCGCGTGCCGTCCTTCTCACTAGCTGCGTCTTCCGCTCAACTACCTGTGCTTCTAAGCTCCTACACACTTAGACACAAGGTTAAAAACACACAAGACCTAACTTAACTTGTTGATCACACCAAAACAACCTTGGGGTTCCAATAGCATGAACTGTATCTTCAAATAAAACCAAAATCTCATAATCATCGCCATAAAGTACATCATCATATGCTGGCTCGCTAGTTGACTCGACCTCGTTTTCATCGTAAATTGGATCATTGACTATTTTTATCTTGTCCTCCATATCTTTCTCAAGAAATTTTTTATCCAAATTAAAATAAAAAAACTTACAGACTTTAAGATCTTAGACATTATGAACACAGTGTGAGACTTTCTTAGCTAGAAACTGCCTGTCATGATCTCAACCATATACCTCACGATCTTTAAGATCTTGCGTTGCTAGATGCAGGGATAACTCCATGATTTGTCTCTGTATATCTTCAATGAGCTCATAGGGTATGCTTCGATCCTGGTATGAGACTTTCTCAGTTGAAACTTGTCTTTCACGACCACGATGATTATCCATGGATCTAAGGCTCTGATGTCAACTGAAGTAGGTGAAGAAATCTCATGGTACAACGTTTGAATTAGAGGTTTGCAGAGAAATACATAGAAAGATAATTCGTAAACAAGGAGGAGTGGTCTCTAGGTTTAAACGAAAAATATTTTTTATTCAAATCAGAACCAAACTCATCACCAACATCAACCTACTTTTATAAGAGCCCTAACCCTTGTTTAAATAGCTTAAGAAATAAGAAAAAGTTGCAAGTCGCAACAAAAAAAAGGTAAAATGGACTAATGTTAAAAAAAAATCTAAACTAACTTTAAGAAAAGAAAATTAATCCTAAAAAAGAGATAAAATCTAAATTAATTTTTATAAAAAAAACTAATTCTAAAAATTTGAAATAAATAAAAGAAAAGTCAAAAGATCAAATATAGAGTTTTGGAGACTCAGTTCACGTGAACCATGATGTCGCAACACGATCGTTCCCTTAGGCATGGCTTGGCTGTGTTGGCCACTGGAAAGTTAATTCTGCCTTGTTCAGACTCCTAATAGAGCACAATCATGTCAAGAGGTAACGAACAAGTCATCTTCCTTGTCAGTAGTCTCGATTGTCCTTCTTCGACGGACAAAAGTGAGCCTAGTTGCCTCGTTTTCTTCTCGTCACAACTCTGAAGGGAACATGGTCGTGTTGGATAGCATAAGATGATTGTGTTCCTAGATGCTCTTGCATTAGATGCCTCAAGTTGAAAAGAACTCGCCCTCAAGTTAAAAATAGCTTCTTCAACATCCATAGTCTCCCTTTCTTTCACAATGCCTTTCGATACAACATGAACCGCATCTTCAAATAAGATCAAAATTTCACAATCATCACTATAAAGTACCTCGTCATATACTGGCTCACTAGTTGACTCGGTCTCGTCTTTAACGTAAATTGAATCACTAACTATTTTGATCTTGTCGTCCATATTTTTCTCAAGAAAATTTTATCCAAAGTAAAATTAAAAAACTTATGACCTTTAAGATATCAAGCACAATGATCATAGTGTAAGACTTCCTCAGCCGGAAACTGCTTGTCATGATCTCAACCACGTACCTCACGATCTTCAAGATCTTGCACCATACCCCAAGGCGTAGTGCAGACGGTGGGCGCATGACATCTTTGACGTAATGGTCAGGGGTCGATTCTCAGGAACTAACGAACTAGGGTTTACCACACCATGCACATATGGCCTGTGTACCTGTATTTATCTCCCTCCATATCCGTGAAACCGACACTAGGGGGCCGCTAAGATAGCGAATCTATTTTTTTTTTTTTTTAAAGATTTTACACCAGCCCCCAGGGTGCAGCACAGACAGTGGGTGTATGACATTTCTGACGTAATGGTCAGGGGTCGATTCTCATGAACTGACGACTTGAGTTTATTCCACCATGCGTTTAACACCAGTGTACCTACATTTATCTCCCTCTATATCCGTAGAGCCGACACTAGGTGAACTGTTAATGTAATGGATCTACATTTATTTTTCAAGATCTTGCACTGCTAGACGTTAGGATAACTCCGTGACTTGTCTCTATAGATCTTCAATGAGCTCGTAGGGTATGTTTCAATTTTGGTGTGAGACTTCCTCAGCTGGAACCTATCTTTCATGACCATGACCATGACCACAATAATAATCCATGGATCTAAGGCTCTAATACCAACTAACGTAGGGGAAGAAATCCTAGGTGCGTTTGAATAGAGGTTGTAGAGAAAGTGTAGGAAGAGGGGAGATTCTCCAACGAAGATGAGTTGTCTCTTGGCTTAAATGAAAATAAGTTTTTATTCAAATCAAAACTAAACTCAACATCTTCTTTTTTACAAGAGCTCTAACTCTCTAACTAAATAACCCAAGAAATAAGAAAAATCACACAGTGGTGAAAAAAAAGGTAATGTTGATCTCTCGACATCAGACTATACTGTTTAGAGCATCCACAGTGGTAGACACCCTCAAAGAGCTTCTTCAATGTCACGTCAACGCCACATCAAAAATAAAAACCCTTCTATTTTTCTCCACTATCAAAAAAAAAATCTCTCAACAACTTTTTCATGAGGGTACCACATTTTTTCATTATATATATTTTTTATCTCTCTTTCATATTTACATTATATATCATTAACTTTTTATAGAATTTAAATTCATAAATTGCTAACACTTAGAATAAGATTAATAATTAAAAAATACATAAATATTACCATATATCAAATAAAAAAATACAACATTATCACAATTAATATTTTTTTTAATGATTATAACCGTAGCGTGCCCAGATATGTTCAACTAGGGGTGTAAATGAACCAAGCCGCTCGCGAGCTATTCGAAGCTCGATTCGATAAAAGCTCGTTTGAGCTCGTTTAATGAGGCTCGTTAAGATAAACAAACCAAGCTCAAGCTTCGTAATATTCGGCTCGTTAGCTCGTGAACACGTTTGTTAAGCTCATTAAACAACTTTTAAATAAAAAATAATAGTTTTGATATTGAATTTATAGATTTTACACTCTACTTATGAAAAATATAGACAAATATATTAAATTTATTTATTAGAATAAAATTATAAAATTTAATAATAATATTATAATTTTTAAAATATATATAATTTAGTTTTTAATGAATATTTAAATTTATGATTTATATTTATTAAGCTCGTTTAGGCTCGATGAAAGCTCGAATAAGCTCGTGAGCCATGAATATATTCGTTAAATAAAGCTCGAGCTCGGCTCGATTATAAACGAGTCAAGCTCAAACATTCAAGAGTTCGGCTCGGCTCGGCTCGATTACACCTCTATGTTCAACCAAGTCAGCTTGAAGTTGATAATGCGGTTGATTATCACGTAACTTGTAATTTCTCCGGAGGTATTCTTGGAATTCTTGGGTGGAGCCTTGAAATATTTGTGATAGGGGATCTCCTTGATCGTCCGACCAATTGACTACTGCATCTCCCTCATTCTCAATAATCATATTTTGCAAAATAATGCATGTATACATGATATCCTTTAAATTATCCTTGTACCAAAATTGTATTGGACCTCTTATCATTACCCATTGAGATTAGAGTACTTCAAATACCCACTCGACATCCTTTCTCGCAGTCTCCTGTCGTTCCTTAAATATTTTTCTCCTGGGATCATGGGGGCACGAAAAGCTCTTGACGAAAGTAGTCCATTCAGGATAGATTCCATCGGTTAGATAATATCTGATCCGGTAGTAAGAGCGGGCCCCCCCCTTCTCTTGCAAAGTCAACGCCAAGGGGAAGTCACCGGAACAGCCGCCCACCCAGAGGAGAGTGTGGTCCGACCGGACGGACGGCCATAGAGGGCCGGTCCGACTGGACTGCCGGCCGGCCGATGGAATCGAGTACCCGGAAAGGTCCGGCCGGTTTGCACTCATAGTTGGTAGGCACCCTGTCAAATCGGGGTTCCGACGCTCAGTTAAAAAGGTCATGGACCGAGCTGACCTTTTGACCGATCACAGTCATAAAGCACCCCTGTTTGTTAGTCTCCACAAAGCACAAGTAAACCACTGCGGATGTCCGGTCGGATGTTTAGGTATCTTTCCGCTCGGACTACAAGTTTGGAGCAAAGGAAATGGCCAGAGGATTTCTTTCTCTGACAACCTGTAGGTCTCACGTGTGTGTCATGCTCCAAATCTTGTGACAGGGGATTCTGCTGTCCCATCGAGGGCATGCTTTGACTGTAGCGATATGGGCCAGGTAAACTTTCTGACAGCCGCGTACCTAGGAAAGGACAGGTAAGCTTTCTGACAGCCGCATACCTAGGATGGGACAGGGGACACTTATGCACCCTGGTACGCGTGCCCAAACCTTTCACAGCTCTATATAAAGAACCTCAGGTTTCATCGACAAGGGAGGGGGGTATGTACTCTGAGACTTCTGGAGCCACCTTGTTCATCGTGATTTACCTGACTTGAGCGTCGGAGGGTCGTCGCTGGGAATCCCCTTCCCGGCTCGACTTCTGTGCAGGATAGCCGGAGCATCTCGACACTAGTTGGAGACCTACATCAGCGAGCCTTGGAGCGTCACGTGCCCAGCGTCTGTTGACTTCTGGTTCGGACAGGATCAAATTGGCGCCGTCTGTGGGAACGCTCCTGCATCCGAGCAGAGACAATGGACGAGGCTGGACGACAGCACACGGTGACGCTTTCAAGGGAGGAACTCGACGCTCTGGTCGAGATAAGGGCCGCCAAACTCGTGGAGCAAAAGCAAAAAGCATCCGCCGAGCGGGCGGAGCAACAAGCAACGTCCGCGTCGGGGGGCCGGAAGCACCTCCAGCCACCGTCGCATTCCACCGGGCCTTATTTCGCACCCCTGGAGCCACGCCAGCCCGAAGAGATATAGGATCTTCCTCAGATGAAATGCCAAGGCGGGATGACAAGAAGGGGAAAGCTCCCCGGACGGACTCATCTCCCGAGCGGACCAACCGCCAATTTTCGGAAGCCATTCTGCGAGATCCTCTGCCCAAGCACTACGTGCCTCCTACGATCGGCGAGTATAATGGAACAACGGACCCGGATGATCATTTGGGTAAGTTTGATAATACCGCCACGCTCCACCAATACACTGATGGAGTAAAGTGCCGAGTCTTCCTTACCACGCTCTCGGGATCGGCTCAGCGGTGGTTCCGTAGACTGCCGGACGGATCCATCACAAGCTTCAAGGACTTCCGAACGGCCTTCCTCCACCACTTCGCCAGCAGTCGGCGTTATCAGAAAACAAGCGTTAGCTTGTTCGCCATCAAGCAAGAACCAAAAGAATCGCTTCGAGCTTACATCCAGCGATTCAACCAAGTGGCGATGGACATCCCAACAGCCACATCGGAAACGATGATGAACGCCTTCACACAAGGCCTTGTTGATGGGGACTTCTTCAGGTCGCTCATCCGAAAGCCGCCCCGAGACTATGATCACATGCTACATCGGGCCAACGAATACATAAACGTGGAAGAAGCGCAAGCCGCTCGGAAAAAAGAAGCTCCAACCGAGCGTGCACTTGTTCATGCCGAGCGGAAGCAGCACTCCGCTCAGCAACCACCTAGAGGACCAAGGGCTGAAGCAATTCGATCTCCCCACACCAGATCGCACGTGCAAGAAGTGGCTGCCGCTCGGCCCAAGCCAAAGAAGAGGTGGACCCCAATGTTCTGCAAATTCCACCAAACGGATACGCACAACACGAGGGATTGCCGAAGCCTTCCCTTTGTGTCCAATCCTGTTCCCCGGAGAGCCGAACGACGGTCTCCTCCCCTCAACACGAGGCAAAGGACCCAGGAAGCCGACCGGGCCCGCGAGAGGCGACATCACCATACGTCCGATCGGCATAGATCCCCAAGGCAGGAGAGTCGGACGTCCAGGGAACGGTCCCGACCATCCACTCGGGAGGAAGAAAGCAGGAGCAATACTTCCGGGCGAAATCAGCGTTATTCTTTGGTGGGCGGCCGGAGGAGACTCCAAAGCAAGAAAAGCGGCGTTTGCAGATCCATACGGTGTAGCCAGAAGCGGGCAAGTGGACGGAAATCACTTCGGGCCGGAGACTTGGAAGGAGTAGAAGTACCCCACGATGCTCATTAAAGCGGTAATAGCAAATTACACCATTCAGCATATTTGTTGACACGGGGAGCTCGGTCAACATACTATTCAAGAAGGCGTTCGATCATTGCAAATTGATCGAGCTGATGTACCGCTCTACGGTTTCACGGGCAATGAAGTTCACGGTCGGACAAATCCGGTTGGCCACCTCACTGGGAGAAGAGCCGCTCGGGAGGACCAGGACAACAAACTTCGTGGTGGTTGACTCTCCTCATCCTACAACGTCATTCTCGGCGAATTCCGAGCGGTTGTCTCAACCTTCCACGAAGATAAAATTTCCCGTGGAGGACAAAGTTGGAGAAGTGCGGGGAGATCAACTAGCGACTCGGCGTTGCTATATAGAGATGATCCGAGCAGAAGCTTCTTCCGCTCGGAAGGTCCCCGAATCGAGATCTAGAGGAAAAACAGAAGAAGAAGCGATCCAATGCCTCCAGCAAAATCATGATGTCTTTGTTTGGTCGACACACGAGTTGCCGAATTTCGCCTAGCCTAGCGCAACATGAGTTGCATGTCCGACTGACCTTCGGCGATCGCGAGAAAAAAGAGATTTTAGCGCGAGCGAATGCCATAATCCGGGCGGAGTAGAAACCGGAGGCCGGCCACATCTGTGAGTCACGGTTCGGTGGCTATAGCGTGGTATTGGTCTCAAGCGGGCGGCAAGTGGCGAGTTGCATTGACTTTCGGGACTTAAACAAAGCATGTCCCAAAGATTTTTATCCTCTGCCGGGATAGATCAATTGGTGGACTCGGCTGTGAGTTAATTTGCATGCTCGACGCCTACCAGGGCTATCACCAGGTACCGCTCGCCCGCGAAGATCAAGAAAAGGTGAGCTTTGTAACGTCCGACGGCACATATTGCTACAATGTGATGCCGTTCGGATTGAAGAATGCCGGGGCCACCTATCAGCGCTTGATGAACAAGGTATTCAAGGAGCAGATCGGGCGGAACCTGGAAGTTTACGTGGACGACATTCTTATCAAATCCGTCCGAGCGGCCGATCTTTTCAAGGATATGGAAGAAACCTTCCGAACACTGCGCAAATATGGAGTCAAGCTAAATCCCCAGAAATGCCTGTTCGGAGCTAAAGGAGGGCGTTTCTTGGGGTATATAGTGACCGAGCGGGGGATCGAAGCAAATCCCAACAAGGTGAAAGCTCTGCAAGACATGCTTCCTCCCAGAAACACAAGGGAAGTGCAACGGTTGACCGGTCGGATAACTGCTTTATCCAGATTCATCTCCAAAACTGCCGACCGGAGCCTGCCATTCTTCAAGATCCTACGCAAAGCTACTAAGTTCCAGTGGAACGAAGAGTGTGACCGAGCATTTGAAGAGTTGAAAACATATCTGAATTCCCTGCCTGTACTGGCCAAGCCGATCGGAGGTGAGTCACTGTATATGTATTTGTCGTCAACTGAACATGCTGTAGGCTCAGCACTTGTGAGAGCAGCCGGTGTATTTTCTGAGCCATATTTTGAAAGATGCTGAATCTCGCTACACCGGGCTCGAGAAGTTGGCCTTTGCATTGGTTCTAGCCGCTCGGCGCCTTCGACCGTATTTCTTGGCCCACACAATCATTGTCCGGACGAACAGTCCACTCGGAAGAGTCCTGTTGAATCCAGAAGCGTCCGGACGGCTTATCAAGTGGACGACAGAATTAAGCGAGTTTGACATCCGGTACCAGCCCCGCTCGGCGATTAAAGCCCAATCCTTGGCTGATTTTGTGACCGAAGTGCAGAGGCCCGAGCCGGAAGCTCTGTGGAAGATATATGTGGATGGGTCTTCCACTCGACTCGGAAGCGGGATTGGGATATTACTTATCTCACCGCAAGAAGAAAAGATGCACCTATCCGTCCGGCTGGACTACAAGGCCACCAACAATGAGGCAGAGTATGAGGCCCTTATAGCCGGATTACAGGCGGCACGACATGTGGGGGCCGGTCGGGTAACTCTCCATTCGGATTCACAGTTGGCCGCTCAGCAACTTTCCGGCACCTTTGAAATCAACTGTGTTCGGCTTAAACTCTACGCTGAGGCCTTTGAGAAACTCAAAGCTACTTTCCGAGAGGTGCTTATTCAGAAGATTCCCCGAACGGAGAACCAGGCGGCCGATGAGTTGGCCAAACTCGCGAGCTCAATAACGTCGTTCAGCAACCAATTGAAAACGCTGATGGTGGCGCATGTCGACCGGAGGCAAGGCCTCGCGTTTCCAAGTGATTGGAGGACACCTATTATAGAATTCCTCCGTTCGGGCACCACACCATCCGATGAATATGCGGCCCGGCTCCTCAGAAGAGCGGTCGGTTTACACTCATCGGAGATCGGCTTACAAGAAAGCTTTCTCGCGTCCTCTGCTAAAATGTGTAAGCTCGGAGGACTCATCTTACATCCTCCGAAGTACATCAAGGATCATGTGGAGGTCATCCAGGCGGACGCTCATTAGCCAAGAAGATCCTCTTGGCCGGATACTTTGGCCAACTTTACAAGCGGATGCCGCTCGGACGGTATCTACATGCCTTTCATGCCGAAGTATCACAACTTCTCCCACCGGCCGGGAGAGGAGATGAAGGCATCAACCATCTCATGTCCGTTCGATCGGTGGGAATGGATATTGTGGGTCCATTTCCGATGGCGGCCGGGCAGAGGAAATTTTACTAGTGGCGGTAGATTATTTCTCCAAGTGGGTGGAGGCCGAGCCGCAAAGATCACCGAGCAAATGGTTAAAAATTCATCTGGCGACACATCATTTGTCGGTTCGGCATCCCTCGCCGGCTCGTGGTGTCAGACAACGGGCGGCAGTTCACGGGGAAGATGTTGGAGGATTGGTGCCAAAGCTAC
Organism: Zingiber officinale; assembly: GCF_018446385.1. Classification (NCBI taxonomy): domain Eukaryota; kingdom Viridiplantae; phylum Streptophyta; class Magnoliopsida; order Zingiberales; family Zingiberaceae; genus Zingiber; species Zingiber officinale. The sequence goes on from NC_055991.1 coordinate 243,593, forward strand.
GGCATCGAGCAACTTTTCACGTCCGTGGCCTATCCTCGAGCAACGGTCGTGAAGTCGCCAACCGGGAAATTCTTCGTATTCTGCGCTCGGCTCGACCATTTGGGAGGAGTTGGCGGATGAAGTGCCGAGCGTCTTGTGGGCTATCCGAACGACGCCAAAAGAAGGGACGGAGTCACACCGTTCCATTTGGTATATGGCGGTGAGGTGTCATACCGGTCGAAGTCGGCGTTGAGTCGGCCAGGATCCGGAACTATGATGATGACAACACGAACGAAGAAACATGGAGCTGGACTTGGTAGAAGAGGAGGGCAAAGGCGTCGGTTCGGTGATGGCGTCCGTCGTGGATGAAGCAAAACTACAACCGTAGCGTAATTCCCGGATCGTTCCAAGTCGGCGATCTTGTCCGGAAGAAAGTCAAGCCGGTCGGCGACGTCGGCTTGAAGCGCCATGGGCAGGCCCTTTCAAAATCATCGAAAAGCTCCGCTCGGGTGCTTGGAGGATGAGGACGGACGGCAGCTAGATAGGCCGTGGGGCGCGAACCACCTCCACCTTACCAGGCGGGGTGAAAGGTGTATCACCTGTAAATCACCCTGTGTATTTCATTTTCCGACTAAATACTTAAAATGCGAGATGAAAAGTCAAAGGGGCGAATATAAGGCATTATCATCGTGGCGAAGGCCCCAGGCCGATCGGTAGGAGGTTTATGTGGTTGGACTTGTAAGCAAATAACCGTGCCGTTCGTAGGAATTAAATTGGTCAAGCCAAGCTCGAAGATCGAAGGCCCGTACCCTTGAGTACTTTATTATCCGAGCCAAAATACTCGATGAAGTAGATCCTGAGCCGTGCGGCCAGGAGGGCATTATCCAAGCCGGGGAAAGGCGAAGAGCAACTCCGAGCGGACCGACGAGCTCGTCGTTAAAGATCGAGAGCGGCGGCCGGCTATAAATATCCGCCGGCTAGTTAAAAATCAAGAGGAGCCGGCGTCTATAAACCCTCCGAGCGGAATACCGACGAGCTTAAAGATCGAGAGCCGCGCCGGCCGGCTATAAATATCCGCGGCACCGTCGTTAAAAATCAAGAGGCGAGCCGGCGTAACCCTCCGAGCGGAATACCGGCGAGCTCCGTCGTTAAAGATCGAGCCGCGACCGGCTATAAATATCCGCGCCGACGAGCACCGTCGTTAAAAATCAAGAGACCGGCGTCTATAAACCCTCCGAGCGGAATACCGACGAGCAGCGAAGATCGAGCCGCGCCGACCGGCTATAAATATCCGCGGCGACGAGCACCGTCGTTAAAAATAGAGACGAGCGGCGTCTATAAACCCTCCGAGCGCGCCGACGAGCTCGTCGTTAAAGATCGAGAGCCCGGCTATAAATATCCGGCCGCGAGCACCGTCGTTAAAAATCAAGAGACGAGCGGCGTCTATAAACCCTCCGGCGGAATACCGGCGAGCTCCGTCGTTAAAGATCGAGAGCCGACCGGCTATAAATATCCGCCCGGCGAGCACCGTCGTTAAAAATCAAGAGGCGGCCGGCGTCTATAAAGCGGAATATCGTCGACACTGCGATTATTCGTATTCCCCGCCGATTCAGACCGAAGCTATTTGCCGATCGGACTCTAGGTATAAAAGGTTCGGATCGGCTTATAGCGAGCGATTCTGTCTAGCAGCCCAGATTGATATTCGGCCGGACGGAAGAGCTGGGGAAAACACTTCATTCTGGAAGAATGCACCTCGAATGCCCAAGGTATGATGTGATAGAAGACGAGCGGACCGTACAAGTGTTAGCCAGGGAACAGGGCAAAAAGATAGGGTACACGGAAGGAAAGCATTTCATTAAAATTAGAACCTTAGGTCGAGTGGCCTAAGTACAAAAAGGTGCATGTTCAGCCGAGTGGCGAAATTACAAAAATTACTCGATGTAGTCGTAGAGGTCCCTCGGAATGTTGCTCAGGAGCTCCACTTGATCGCCGGCTGGAATATTAGTGGACTCCGGAAGAAGGCCCTTCGACTTCAGATAGATCATAGTGGCGTAATTGCGGTCGGCCAGTACATCCGCTGCAAATTTTCTCAGGAACTCGGGCGATCGGATGTAACTTTGTCGGAGAGCGGCGACTCGGCTCGGCTCGGCATCCTGGTATTCTTTGAAGGTTGCCTGGGAGCTTGTGAGGGCCTCATTCAGACGTTCGATCTTCTCCGCATCAGCCGAGCGGCCTGCCTTCTCCCGATCGAGCTGCTCCGTCAGCTCTTTTATCTTCGACTCCAGGCCCCGGGCCTCCACGTTTTTCTTCTCCAGATCGGAGATGGCTGTGTTCTTCCGAGTGGTGGCCAGAGTTATCTTTGTGTCAAGCGACTTGACCTGTCGCTCGGACTCGGCTAGGGCGTGGGCCTGGTCAGCTGTTTTCTTCTGCTCAGCAGCCAGCAGAGTTTGAGCTTTCTTCAGCTCTTTTTGCAGCTCGGAGTAGGAAGGTCCTTGGGAGCCGCTCGGACCACCTGCCGCCCGCAGTTGCCTTATCTCCTCGTCCGCCATAGCCAGACGGCTGGAAACTGCTATCTCTTCTACCCACCTCTGAAACGAGAAGGCGCAGTTGTTAGAAGCCGAGCGGAAATATTTTAGGCAAAACAACAAAAAACAACGAAGAACTTACCCCCGTAGCCGCTTGCATGTGGCTGTTGGCTAAGTTCTGGAGAGGGATCAGTGCTACGCACGCCCGGGCGTCGGCCCACATCTCGGCGAGGGGCCCTTTCAAAGTAATAGTGTGCTCGGGCACGGTTGTCCGGTCAGCTTCTGGCAGCAACTCTTCAGTCGGAAGATGAAGAGTAACCCGTATGGTGCGGCCGTGACCAGGGATCGCTGGCGCGGAAAACCGCGAATGGATGGTCGAGCGTTGGACTAAATGGCGAGCAGGGGGGAGAGTGTTGACCGGAGTGACCTCAACCGGAGCAGTCAGCTCATCCCAGTCAGAAGGAGTCCGGTCGGACGAAATGGTTTCTGCCATAGGCGCTTTGCCTCTAGCAGTCTCGGCGGCCCGGTCGGAGGGTTGGACCGCTGAGGTAGCCGGCGTAGCGGGGTCTCCACTCGGCGTCTCTTTTGCAGTGGCTGATCCTCCTCCCGAACGGACCCTTCCTCGGGGGCCGTTGGTTCCCTGGAGGGGGTAGCTCCGCTGTCCACCTGCTGTTGAGAGGCCTGAGCGGCCGATTCAGCCTGGGTGCCGCTTTCTCCTTCGTGAGAACCGACCGGCTGAATACCCAGCGCCTTCATTTCTTTGGCTGCCACGGCCTCCAGCGCTGCTGCCTTTCTCTTTAGAACGCCGGCCATCACCGAGTCCATGACGATGTCAGCTGCAGGAAGAGAAAAAGAAATCAGTTAGCAATTAAAGCAAGTGCCAAAGCAAAGTTCTTACCGAAGCCGGTCGGAAGTGGGGTCCGTATAGGACTCAGCCCAAAAATGTACATCACTCCCTCGTGAAGAAGCTTGTTGATGTCAAGTCGTAGACCGGCTAGTACATTTGCGGCGTGAAGATAGTCCGGTCGGGTCTTGAATTTCTTCAGTTCGGGAGGGGGAGGTAGACTGACTTGCCACTGGGTCGGAAAGTTTGGCTGACTGGGCATGCGGAGGTAGAAATAATAGTCCTTCCAATGTTTATTGGAAGTGGGTAGTTTATTGAAGAAGACCAAACCGGGCCGAGCTTGGAACATAAAGGTGCCCGGCTCGGCTTGCTTAGGATAATAGAAATAAAAGAAGACCTCCGGTCGGAGGGGAATGTTGTGAATCTTGAACAAAACGACAACGCCGCAGAGGAGACGGAAGGTGTTTGGTACTAAACTTCCGAGCGGCACGCCAAAATAATTGCAGACGTCTGCTATAAAAGGATGGACGGGGAACCGCAGACCGGCGGTAAATTGGTCGCGAAAGACACAGAAACCACCGCGCGGCGGTCTGTGTGGCCGAGCGGCAGGACCAGCTAGGCGAACTTCGATATCCTCGGGGATTTCGAAATTGTCAGCCAAAATATCAAAATCCCGTTGTTCGAAACGAGATCGCATGGTAGTATACCATGGGCCTAAGGATTGTTCTTCGGGATGAGAAGAACTGGCCATGATCGGGGCAGAAGAAATCAAAAAGGAAGTTCCAAAGACGAAGGAATGGAATTTCAAAGACTCGAGCTAGGGGAAGAAATACGGAATAGATACCGGAAAGGAAGGAGGAGAGATCTAAAACCTTACTGAGGGGAGATGAATCGAGGAAAGGCGCCGGAGAGCGTCAGAAGGCAGCAACAAGATCGCCGGAGCTCCACAGCGCAGAGAGCAACAGTAGAGGTAACGGAGGCGTGTGAAGGCGAGAAGGAAACGAAGAATTTATAGGGTGAGGGCCGGTCGGCCTCCACCGTCGGATCCAGGTCACGGGAATCAATGCATACATCTAGCCGTTTATTTCGAATTGCTTCGGTCACATCAAAATATCATGCAACCGCCTCCGTACTCTGATGGCATTGCTCCACGTGGCAGTCAATCATTCGGAGCATTTAATGAAGGTATGATCGACATTGATGTCGAAGATTGGCGCAGAACGCAAGGAGATCCGGCGAAAGCCATCATTGATTCATTCAAGGATACCTCTGCCGCTGACCGGGCGGAGAAGATTAGCATGGAATAGCCGTTCGGCTAGACTCACAGTCCAGTCAGTCGGACTATGCGCCTCCTTCGACTAGACTTGAAGGGAAGGCAAGTGATCCGGTAGTAAGAGCGGGCCCCCCGCAAAGTCAACGCCAAGGGAAGTCACCGGAACAGCCGCCCACCCAGAGGAGAGTGTGGTCCGACCGGACGGACGGCCATAGAGGGCCGGTCCGATCGGACTGCCTGCCGGCCGATGGAATCGAGTACCCGGAAAGGTCCGGCGGTTTGCACTCATAGTTGGTAGGCACCCTGTCAAATCGGGGTTCCGGCCTTGAAAAAGGTCATGGACCGAGCTGACCTTTTGACCGATCACAGTCATAAAGCACCCCTGTTTGTTAGTCTCCACAAAGCACAAGTAAACCACTGCGGATGTCCGGTCGGATGTTTAGGTATCTTTCCGCTCGGACTACAAGTTTGGAGCAAAGGAAATGGCCAGAGGATTTCTTTCTCTGACAACCTGTAGGTCTCACGTGTGTGTCATGCTCCAAATCTTGTGACAGGGGATTCTGCTGTCCCATCGAGGGCATGCTTTGACTGTAGCGATATGGGCCAGGTAAACTTTCTGACAGCCGCGTACCTAGGAAAGGACAGGTAAGCTTTCTGACAGCCGCATACCTAGGATGGGACAGGGGACACTTATGCACCCTGGTACGCGTGCCCAAACCTTTCACAGCTCTATATAAAGAACCTCAGGTTTCATCGACAAGGGAGGGGGGTATGTACTCTGAGACTTCTGGAGCCACCTTGTTCATCGTGATTTACCTGACTTGAGCGTCGGAGGGTCGTCGCTGGGAATCCCCTTCCCGGCTCGACTTCTGTGCAGGATAGCCGGAGCATCTCGACACTAGTTGGAGACCTACATCAGCGAGCCTTGGAGCGTCACGTGCCCAGCGTCTGCTGACTTCTGGTTCGGACAGGATCAATATCCTTTTACTTATTGTGTATTGTTAACTATAAAATTAACCTCGGGTGCATTTTCGTGCAAGACGTTGTTGAATAAAGATGATTTGTTAAGCACGTTAATATCATTACGTGACCCTGCAATCCCAAAAAAGACATGTCATATCCACAAGTCTATAGATGACACTGCTTCATGCACAATTGTTGGAACACCATGATCTCCTTGAGTAAACTGGCCTTTCCAAGCGACGGGACAATTTTTCCATTGTCAATGCATACAATCAAAACTTTTCAACATGCCAGGGAAGCCGTGTTTCTGCTCATGCATTTCAAGCAAATATTGGATATCAGCATCATTAGGTCTTCTCAAATATTGAACCTCAAACACTTCAATTACACATCAACAGAAGTTGAATAAGCGTTGGATGACAGTTGTTTCAACAATCCGTAGGTACTCATCATAATGAAACAAAAAATATCTATTCTAGTTCTATCGTCGGCTATGGGTTCGAATCTAAGAGAAATTCTGGATAATGTTTGTTACCCTGAAATTTTCTTGTCTTTCCTTAATCTGAATGATAAGGAGAAAAAAAAGATTGGGTCAAAAGAAAGTGCTATTTTGGAATTTTATCAACAATTTGCTTGTGTAGGCGAGGATCCGATATTTTCTGAGTTCTTATGTAAGGAATTACAAAAGAAATTTTTTCAACAAAGATGTGAATTAGGAAGGATTGGTCGACGAAATATGAACCGTAGACTGAATCTTGATATACGTCAGAACAATACGGGACATATCTAAGGAACGACAGGAGGCCGCGAGAAAGGATGTCGAGCAGGCATTTGGAGTACTCCAATCTAGTTGGGTAACTAATGATAAGAGGTCTAGTACAATTTTGGTACAAGGATATTTGAAAGATATCATGTATACATGTATTATTTTGGACAACATGATTATTGAGAATGAGGGAGATGTAGTAGTCAATTGGTCGGATAATGAAGGAGATCTCCTGTCACAAATATTTTAAGGCTCCACCCAAGAATTCCAAGAATAACTCCGGAAAAATTATGAGCTACGTGATAATCAACTGATCTAGGAACGATACAGTTGTAATCATTAAAAAAAATTATTAATTGTGATAATGTTATATTTTTTATTTGATATATGATAATATTTATATATTTTTTAATTATTAATCTTATTACGAGTGGTAGTCATTTATGGATTTAAATTCTATAAAAATTTAATTATATTAAATATGAAAGAGAGATAAAAAATATATATATGATGAAAAAATATAAACCTTTAAGAAGAAGTTGATAAATTTGTTTGATAGTGGTATTATAGAAATTTTTTAAGGGTGTCCATCACTATGGACGGTATAAATCAATGGATTCTTTGATTGATTTAGAAATTTACCAAATCTACCCGTATTCAAATAGATTGCGATACCAAATTTGTGATGCGCTCCTAAAGCTAGCCGTCGCCAAAGATAATACTTTATCTTGGTACAAAAGATAAAGTAGTATCACAAGCAAAGGCAAAGTAGCCGTCAAACACAGGCAATTGAATCATCAAAGAAGCATCCCTTACATTTAAAAGGTTATTAAATTTTCTTACCCAAAAGTGCACCCTCGATTTACAGGGCAGTGTAGGCATGGCCCCACGTGTGTGGAAAGGTAGAAATTGGGAAGTTGCGTACGAAGACACCGCGCACCGGTCGCTTTTGAGATAAGTCTCCTACGACGTCGGCGTCGACGTGTTAGGTAACGCTAGCAGAAGCCTAAAATTGGATAATGGTAACTTCACCTACGGTGTTTTGTATCCCAAGAGTTGCTATAAATTGGAACCTTTGGCAGCCTTTCAAATCGCCAATTCTATTCAATCTCCTCTAATCGCTAGGTTGCGAGTCTTTTGCTCCGGTTCAAGGTACTAAACTTTTCTTTATTCTTCTTTTTCTTATTCTGATTTTTTTTTTCCTTATTTTCTGATTTCATATATTTTATTTCGTCGTTTATTTGGTAGAAATCCTAAACTTTCGTATGGTTTACCGATTTGATCTTTCGTTTTGAATCTTTTATGGGCTAATTTTGTTACCGATCTAGTTTTTCCTTTTGAATCTTCCTCGTAAGGAAAAGTTTCGGAAACATAATTGTTTATATTCGAACACGATCTTCTTATTTTAGGTGTTCTATAAGATTGCTTTTTTCTAGTTTCGATTTTTTGTTTTTGTTCTTATTCTATGATTTGTGGTTTAAGTTGTTGATGATTTTACTGTAAATTAACGTTTTTCGAGATCTAGATTGGAAATCGGGAATTGCAGGTTTAGGTTTCATTAATTGTGTTCGTTTTTGTTACTTGGATCAGATGCAGATCTTCGTGAAGACCCTCACCGGCAAGACCATCACCCTCGAGGTGGAGTCCTCGGACACGATCGATAACGTAAAGGCGAAGATCCAGGACAAGGAAGGAATCCCTCCCGACCAGCAAAGGCTGATCTTTGCCGGTAAGCAACTCGAGGACGGCCGCACTCTCGCGGATTACAACATCCAAAAGGAGTCGACCCTCCACCTTGTTCTCCGTCTGCGTGGTGGCATGCAGATCTTCGTCAAGACCCTCACCGGCAAGACGATCACGCTCGAGGTCGAATCCTCCGATACGATCGACAACGTCAAAGCGAAGATTCAGGACAAGGAAGGCATCCCTCCGGACCAGCAAAGGTTGATCTTTGCCGGCAAGCAACTGGAGGACGGCCGCACCTTGGCCGATTACAACATCCAGAAGGAATCCACTCTCCACCTTGTCCTCCGTCTCCGTGGTGGCATGCAGATCTTCGTCAAAACCTTGACCGGCAAGACCATCACCCTCGAGGTGGAGAGTTCCGACACTATTGACAACGTGAAGGCCAAGATCCAGGACAAGGAGGGCATCCCCCCGGATCAGCAAAGGTTGATCTTCGCCGGCAAACAGCTTGAGGACGGCCGCACCTTGGCCGATTACAACATTCAAAAGGAGTCTACCCTCCACCTCGTGCTCCGCCTCCGCGGCGGCATGCAGATTTTCGTGAAGACCCTCACCGGCAAGACCATCACTCTCGAGGTGGAGAGCTCCGACACCATTGACAACGTGAAGGCCAAGATTCAGGACAAGGAGGGCATCCCTCCGGATCAGCAAAGGCTCATATTCGCCGGCAAGCAGTTGGAGGATGGCCGCACCCTGGCAGACTACAACATCCAGAAGGAGTCCACCCTTCATTTGGTGCTGAGGCTGAGGGGAGGGATGCAAATCTTCGTGAAGACCCTCACTGGCAAAACGATCACCCTGGAGGTAGAGAGCTCGGACACAATCGACAATGTCAAAGCTAAAATCCAGGACAAGGAGGGGATTCCGCCGGATCAGCAGAGGCTCATCTTCGCTGGGAAGCAGCTGGAGGACGGGCGCACCCTGGCGGATTACAACATTCAAAAGGAGTCTACCCTTCACCTGGTCCTTCGCCTCCGTGGTGGCCAGTGAACTCGTCTTCCTTCCAACGATCACACCTCCGGCTGGGGCTGTCATCAATGTCTCTGTTCTAGTGATATTGTGTGTTAAGTAAGTCGTTTTATAATAATCCGGTGACGCCGGCCGGTTTCATGTTCAAACTTCAGTGTAATGCAAACTATGCATTAAAGTATAATACTGTTTCTTAATCAAGTATGATAATGATAATACTATGTTCTATATTATTTGTTGAAATTCTCACCAAAGCTCCCGCACTTTGGTTACTTAAATCCTCATCTTCTTGCTTGTGCTTGCCGCCAGAAGCTGATGTGCCTTGGTTAAAAATTGAGTCACATTCAATTTATTTTTTTCACAATGTTTAAATACGATGTTTATGGTATTATTTTTATGGAATTAGATTTCAGAAACAATTTTATTAAAAATATATAAACATGAAATGAGACTATGAGAGTAATAGACGGACTTACGAGTGGTTCATGTTTGATATAGTATCAAGAATTTATAACCATTTAATTTTTTTTGCCTACTATCAAACTACTATTTATACTCTTCTGCAACTCTCATCCTCTAGGTAGACATCTCATATATAGCCACATTATTCTTTGTAGATCTGTGATTGAAGGTATGCCATATGTAGCCACATTCTTCTTCCACACTATTCATACTCAAACCACTCCTTGGGATTAGAATGTGTAAAAAAATCATATACCCTGACCAAGAAGACCACTTCTTGGTCAAACCAATCCACCAACTTCTATATTACATCCTCCAACTACTCAACTAAGGCCCTGTTTGGTATCGTGGATTAGATAGGATTACAAGTTAAATTCATGTTTGACTGATTTTTTAAAAAATTATTGATAATTGTAGAGGTTGATTAAAATACTATAGCAGTTAGAAAATCAATCACACTTAGAAGAAGTTATTAATAATCCCAAATTAAATAGTAAGCATGATAACTAGTTAAAAGGACATTTTTACCCTTTGTCCTACAACAAAAACTAAATCGTACCTTTTGCTCGTCTTCTCATCTTCTCATTTCTATACCAACAGCACAAAAGTGTGGAGAAACAATTTGCGGGTGGATTCAAATGTTGCGACGCCTCTTCGGTGGGCTTGATCTCTACAAAATCTACTAATTTCTGAAGTTATCTGATCATTGTTATTATTTGTTGTTGTCTCACATTCTCTATTACTACAGTGTTGTTTTTGGGTTCTTGTTTGACGTTCTTTTTCCCATTTTATTATTTGGATTTTTATTGTTTTGGACTTCTTTTTTCCATTTTATTGTCCGAATTTTTATTGTTTTGGACGAAGTTTAGTAGGTTGTCCTCTAAACTTTCTTGATTGCATCTAAGATAGCATCTTAGATATTGTTGGGTTTTTAATATTACAATTTCCAATATCGAGTTGTTAACTTATTGCTTGTTGAGATTGAGTTGTTTCTAGTGAGATTGAATCGTTCGTTAGTGGATAAGATGTAGGATGATTTTTATGTAACGAGAGTTTCATTTTTTCGTAGGGTATATCATATGTTCGTGGTGTTCGAATCACTCGTTATGTTTGATTGTTCATCAAGACTCATATGTGTTTCTTCAAATTATCTTGGTGATTGGTGAGAAAGTTTAGTGGACAAGATGATAGGGCTTATCTTTGGAAGATGGACATTAGACATAGAAACCTCGTACTTCTTGTGGTGCTACATCAAATACTTTGTCGAAATTTTTTGTTGTTATGTCTTTTAACACGACATCGGATGAGATTACTCAAAAAGCGACGTCGTGAGCCTCGTACAACACTAGCCTCGTACACTTTGACACAATGAATTAATGCACAATTGAATCATTTGCATAGGATTGTTGAATTTTTTTGTTGTTATGTCTTTTAACACAACATCGGATGAGATTACTCAAAAAGCAACGTCGTGAGCCTCGTACAACACTAGCCTCGTACACCTTGACACAAAGAATTAATGCACAATTGGATCATTTGCATAGGATTGTTGAAGTAGGAGATGTTTAATGCGTGGTAAACTTGAGGATGAATCAGAATGCATTTGCACGGTTGTGTTACTTGCTAACAATTATCGGAGGGTTGGTAGATTTTAGATATGTACGAATTCAAGATAAGGCAGCCATGTTTCTATCTATATTGGCGCATCATAAAAAAAATCGAGTTATTGGTCATGATTATGTATGCAGTGGACAGACAATTAACACATATTTTTATGAAGTTATGTGATCAATTCTGAAATTACATCCAATACTATTAGTGAAGTCTGGGCCTATATATGATAGTTGCACTAATGAAAGTTGGAAATGGTTCAAAATAATATATTGAATCCTTTTTATTATTTTATGAGTTTTATTGTTGAATGTATCGTTAATATAAAGATAGTAACATAACATTATTATTTGTATTATAATTTAATTCAGGGATGTCTTGATACCTTGGATGGAATATATATCCCTGTACATATTCCAATCCGAGATAAGGCGAAATATAGAACAAGAAAAGGTACTATTGCGGTTAATGTTTTGGGGGTTTGTGACCGCGATATGAACTTTATCTGCGTGCCTACTGGGTGGGAGGGATCTGCAGCAAATGCTAGAGTTCTTAGTGATGCATTGACTTGTGATGATTATTAAAAGTTCCAAGAGGTGATGTAACTACTTGTATATCCTTTTTAGTTGAATTAACAGAAAGATATTACAAAAATATTTCCTAAATAGTACAATCGTAATATTTACCTATTAATGCAGGGTATTATTATCTATGTGATAATGGATATGCAAATGTTGGGGGATTCTTAACTCCATACAAACAAGTAAGATATCATAGGGATGTTTGGGGCAACCGTGCAGTCGAACCACAAAATTACAAGGGGTTATTTAATTGGAGGCACTCTCAAGCTCGCAATGTCATTGAAAGAGTGTTTGGGTTGTTGAAAAAGAGATGAGCTATCCTTCGAAGTCTATCCTTCTACCTGTTGAAAGCACAAAACAAAATCATAATGGCTTGTATTCTATTACACAATTTCATCCAATCACAGATGCCCAATGATCCTATGGAAGAAGTCGATGAGGATGTTGGTAGCCCGAGTCATGACACGGAAGATGATTACATAATCAGTTTTGACTCCTCAGACGACTGGGATACTTGGAGAGATAACTTTGCAATGTTATTGTGGAATAATTAATAATAATTAATTGATATATTTCAAACTTTAGTCACTTTATTTTGTTAGATATGTACTAATGTCCTTTATGGATTCTATGTTTATTATTTTATGATATTATCTACTGATGTATGAATTACATGATAGTTACGTGCTGCATATTTGTCAACATACTTCACACATCTCATATCTTTTTTTTTATAGGAATGAGAGGTTATCGGCTGGGTAGCTATGGATAGTGGATCAACATCTGGGAGTCTAGTTGGAAAAGGCAAGAAAGCAAAAAAAAACACGACGTACCTAGAGTGCACATGAAGAAGAAGTTTTAATTCAAGCCCTAAAAGATGTTATCAACAAGGGATGGAAAAGTGAGAATGAATTTAGAGCCGGGCGGAAAATGCAATGCGGGCAGCAATCCCAGGGACAAATATACGTGGAAATCCACATATAAACTCAAAAGTACATGTGCGGAAGAAAACACATGTTACTTAAAAGATCATGGCCTCATTCCCACACTCGCACATAGGTGGTGTCTTTAACTCTATAATATCTATACAAACCATTAACAATTGACAAATTAGTTACCAAGGGTTACGATTCAAATAAGTACAAATTGTTGTACCATGATTAACATTGTTCTCTTGTAAAAGATTATTTACACAAATAAGTACACAACCCTAAGAAGAACACGAGCATAGTAGAAAGCGTTGGTCAAATGAAGTATCAATCTTTACTCTTGATCCAAGATCTGCACACTAATTACTAATCAAACTAACACTTGAAAGTTAAAACGAGCACAAGGGAAAGGGTGAATATTATTTTCCCTCTTGATCCAAGAAACCAATTACAAAAAAACTCAAATCCAAACGACGAGTTTTATGTTACTGCTAGTTGACAAAACACCTTGTTAGAAAAATAAAATGAAATTGTGTTAATTAAAACTTTAGTAGATCCACACAACCAAAAGGCAACTTGCATCTATACACACAATACTTTATCAACACATGAAAAAAAAACAACGCTGATAAGGGTCGGTGCGGACTGTGGCATCGGTGCGGACTATCTTCCTGATCGATCAGGGAACCTCCTGATCGGTCCAGAGATCGATCAGGAAGGCAGTATATATATATATATATATGACGTATATATATATACGTGGACCGATGCCGCAACATAAGCACCGCAAGCTAGCATTTATATATATATATATATATATATATATATAAAGAATATTAGTTTGGCATTGAACTGTTGCCTCTTCTAATATTTCTAAATTTTTAGATATGTATTAAATATCTCTTACAAAATTACAATATAAAAGAAGGCATCTAAAAATATTTATACAAAAGCAATAATTAGAAATAAATTTAAAAAAACAAACGTGAACAAGCAATGCAATGCTTGTGTTTTTTTTTTAAAAAAAAAAACTTAGATTTATTATATATATATATATATATAAAGAATGATTAGTTTGGCATTGAACTGTTGCCTCTTCTAATATTTCTAAATTTTTAGATATGTATTAAATATCTCTTACAAAATTACAATATAAAAGAAGGCATCTAAAAATATTTATACAAAAGCAATAATTAGAAATAAATTTAAAAAAACAAACGTGAACAAGCAATGCAATGCTTGTGTTTTTTTTTTTAAAAAAAAACTTAGATTTATTATATATATATATATATATATAAAGAATGATTAGTTTGGCATTGAACTGTTGCCTCTTCTAATATTTCTAAATTTTTAGATATGTATTAAATATCTCTTACAAAATTACAATATAAAAGAAGGCATCTAAAAATATTTATACAAAAGCAATAATTAGAAATAAATTTAAAAAAACAAACGTGAACAAGCAATGCAATCCTTGTGTTTTTTTTTTTTTTTAAACTTAGATTTATTCTAAACCAATTAAAATTCATTTCTTGGCGAAGCCTCCGGATCTGACCACGACTCGATCTACGACCTAACGGACAAATCGGCCCTGGACCCCAGCGGTTGTTCCATTCATGAACACCCGCTGGGGTCCAGGGCCTTAGTCATGATGACGTCATCGTTAGTCACGAAAGATTTTTTAATTATGTTTGATACCCGTTTATTGATTGGGAAACAAGGCCCTGGACCCCAGCGGGTGTTCCACTGTACAGTCTCTCCGAGTATATTGTTATAATTTTGTGGTCTGCCGACAACGACGCGGCAGTTAGCTAATTTGACACGGCTCATATATCTTCCGATATGGCCGGCGGTAACCTGACCGGTTTGTGTTCATATCCCAGCCACTGCTATAAATTCCGTCTATGCCTTGATGAGCCTTGTACTAACAATTCCAGAGCCTTTTCAGTCTCTCCTCTTCCATCAAGGTATGCTTTTGCTCCTGTGCACCTTTTGTAGGTTAATTCTTCTCTTTTTTATATCTTTTGTCGATCGAGTTAAATTTTGAGATTTTATTCTCAATATGTTTTTTTTTGTTTTGCATTCTCTCTTTCTTTTTGCGGATCCATCGATTCGATTTTGAATAGCGTTTTGGGGAAGGAGTTGGGTATTGGTCTGAAGATTTTATGATTTTCCTGATTTGCTATAGTTGGAATTCTTTTTTCTGAAGATTGTTTATTTATATCTTCGATCTGCTATTGATCTGTAGTTTTTAGGATCTTTCTGGTTGTAATAATTCGAGTTCTCTTTTTCGAGAAATTATTTTGTTTTGTTCTTCGATCTAGGCTTGAATTTAGGAGTTTCCAATTCGTTTAGATCCCTGCTGATTATTCTTTGTTGCCCCAATCAGATGCAGATCTTTGTTAAAACTCTCACTGGCAAGACCATCACCCTCGAGGTGGAGTCTTCGGACACGATCGATAACGTAAAGGCCAAGATCCAGGACAAGGAGGGAATCCCTCCCGACCAGCAAAGGCTGATCTTTGCCGGTAAGCAACTTGAGGACGGCCGCACCCTCGCGGACTACAACATCCAAAAGGAGTCGACCCTCCACCTCGTGCTCCGGCTTCGGGGCGGCATGCAAATTTTTGTCAAAACCCTAACTGGCAAGACAATCACCCTCGAGGTGGAATCCTCGGATACCATAGACAACGTCAAAGCCAAGATTCAGGACAAGGAAGGCATCCCTCCGGACCAGCAAAGGTTGATCTTTGCCGGCAAGCAACTGGAGGACGGCCGCACCTTGGCTGATTACAATATCCAGAAGGAATCTACCCTCCACCTTGTCCTCCGTCTCCGTGGTGGCATGCAGATCTTCGTCAAAACCTTGACCGGTAAGACAATCACCCTCGAGGTGGAGAGCTCCGACACTATTGACAATGTAAAGGCCAAGATCCAGGACAAGGAAGGCATCCCCCCGGATCAGCAAAGGTTGATCTTTGCCGGCAAACAGCTCGAGGACGGCCGCACCTTGGCCGATTACAACATTCAAAAGGAGTCTACCCTCCACCTCGTGCTACGCCTCCGCGGCGGCATGCAGATTTTCGTGAAGACCCTCACCGGCAAGACCATCACTCTCGAGGTGGAGAGCTCCGACACCATTGACAATGTGAAGGCGAAGATTCAGGACAAGGAGGGCATCCCTCCGGATCAGCAAAGGCTCATCTTCGCCGGCAAGCAGTTGGAGGACGGTCGCACCCTGGCAGACTACAACATTCAGAAGGAGTCCACCCTTCACTTGGTGCTGAGGCTGAGGGGAGGGATGCAAATTTTTGTGAAAACTCTCACTGGGAAGACCATCACTCTGGAGGTAGAGAGCTCCGACACAATCGATAATGTCAAAGCTAAAATCCAAGATAAGGAGGGTATTCCGCCGGATCAGCAGAGGCTCATCTTCGCTGGGAAGCAGCTGGAAGACGGCCGCACCCTGGCAGACTACAACATTCAAAAGGAGTCCACCCTTCACCTGGTCCTTCGCCTCCGTGGTGGTCAGTGAGAAGCTCTGCTTCCTTTGTTGTCATGGAGTTTTATTCTAGTCGTTTGGGAGTCCAAAGTTGATGAAGTGATTGGTTGTCGTGTTGGCTTTTATTGTCGTCCGCTACTCTTACGTTTGGTTCAAACCACTATAATGACTTGCTTTGTAATTAGTATAATGCAATTCTGCAACTATGTTTACTGTTTGAACTGCTTGTTCTTCTGTGGCTTTTGTATTTGTGGTTTTTGGCTCGTGTTGAAATTGTACTCGATTTTCATGTGATCCAATATTGGCATCATGCCAATATCATTTATTTTAAAATTTGCTTTTAAATATTGATGTTGGATTAAGAAATATCTTATTCTGAAATATAATCTTGATCTTATTTGGGTATTACTTGAAGCCTAGAAAGAGGAAATGTAGACATTTTAAGTTGCATTTGCAGCATTCAAGCTTAATTCTAATGCACTTGAACTTGTAAGGTATTTGCAGACAGCCACCAGCCACTTGCTTTCCAATTAGCAAATGAACTATTTGGAGCCATCTAATTGCTAGCTCTGGCCAAAAACAAACTTGCACAATGAACAACTAGGACCTTAGTGCAAGGGACCATGTGAGTTTAAGTAGTGCAAGGGATCATGTGAGTTTACTCAAAAGCTAACTCGATTCTTCTTGGGTTAGTTTATTTGCTTAACAAAAATTGTACTATGGAAAATCATGATCGACGCAAAAAAAAAAAAAAAAAAAAAAAGTTTTCCTCTTTATCCAATACTCCATCGATAATATAATTCTATTAAATAGACTATATCGTTTGATATATTATAGGATGCCAAAATTATTCCAAATAATATAGAAATCTTTTATTTTTGACTTATTTTGTATGTTTATTAAGATTTCATATGATTCGTGATTTGCAATTTATCGAAATGTTTTTTTTGATAGATTTACAACCTTAGACCATCTAATATTTTTATTTATTATAATTGATTTATGATTTATTTTAAAACTAAATTTTGTACCGTATCTAGTTATCCTATTAGTAAATTAATTTTGACCGATTTAGGAGATTATGATATTATTAATAGATTTGGTTGGATATATAAAAAACTTCCTTACTATCATAGTGGGTCCTCAAAAAACATAGAGTTTGTAGAAATATATACTTCGATTTTCATGTGCTTGAACTTTGACTTGTAAACGTAAAAGTTCAGCACGTAATTTTTTGCAAAGATTAAGTTCGACATTATTAGAAGAATTTTTTACAGAAGAAGAATAAGTTATTTTTTTATTTTTCTCAATATATATATATTTTTTATTTATATGTATCATATAGAAAACGTATTTAATATTTAGATATTATCCATATCAAAGACATGATAAATTGTTTATTAATCATGACATAATACGGTACCCCTTGAGTTATCACGGGCTGGCATCATAAGTTCAACTCATTTCGTTAGGTCAAGGCATTATAATTGAAATAAGTTTCATCTCATCCTAACGGTATATTTGAGTTTGATTTGTTTGAGTCGCTAATTTGTGAGAGCAGATCTTCTGGTCCGCAAATTACGGACTAGGGGATGATCCACTACATAAGGACCTTTGATTTAGATGGATCCCACTTATTTAAAGATAGGGTCCATCCATATTTAAGGCCCTCATCAGTGGATCATCTCCTGATCCGCAATTTGCAGACCATAGGATCCCTACTGCTAATTTGTTGCAGACAACTTTTATAATTAATTTTGATATAATATTCTTATATTAGTTATTGATTCAGCTAATTGAATATAACAATTTTTTTTACTCAGAAGACTAATCCATTAATTAGGTAATCCAGTGGATTAATCAATATTTTATAAGTTAATTTACTTAATTTTAATAATAATGTTCGGTCGGTTCGAATTGTAAAAAAACTAATTTAATCGATTTTGATTTGTTTTTTCAATTTGGTTTTGAATGAATTACTCATTTCTAAGGGGAATAAAAGTTTAGTTAAATTGAATTAAAACTAATATTTATCAGTTCTTCCATATTTTTTTTTAAAAAGTTCCATCTAAATATATAATTTGCATTTGATTTTGGCACTTGATGGTGATATATCACCTTAATTTTAAATACTTTTATGTTATTAAAAAACTAAGTCATGATCGAAATAAGTGGCTGATCTTTAAAATTATGCTTTTCTGTCTTTTTTTTTCATAGCCCAAAAAATAATCCTCGATAAACATACCAGGCCAAATAGATTGGCTCTCGGATCAGACGTTGAGCTTAATTGGGCGCGGAGCTCTCTCGAATGGCTGCGGCCGCACACTGTTTAAAATTTTACCTCCCTTCCCTTTCAAATAGTGAGGACTACTTTTATCTTTTTGCTGCCAACAAATGGCGACAGTCATGTTAGGACTGTAATCGAGCCCAGCCGAATTCGAGAAAATTATATAGCTTGACTTGTGCTCGAACTCGATTGAATTTTTGAGTTTGAGCCCGAGTGAAGCTCAAGTTTGACTTGAAAAAATAAATTAAAAGCTTGTTCGAGTAGGGATTCAAATTGTATATCTCAAATACACCAAATGACATGTTTTAATCATAAACTTCCCTTTAACTTAGTTTTCATTTTAAAAGTAATAATAATTTTAATTATTAAAATATTAAATTAACCTGTCTTGATAAGTCTCAACGAACCCTCGAGCCAGCGTTAAATGAGCTCGAGCTCAGCTCGAATGTTAAACGAGTTAGTTTGAATTCGAGTCGAACTTTGATTGAGCCGCTCAAGAGTGACTCATAACGGTTAGACTCATTTGCACCCTTAAGTGATGTTACTCTTACTTTGGCCAGTCTTTATTAAGCTATGCAGTTCTTTTGTCAAGTTACAATGGATCACAGCTGAGGCCGTCTTCTGCGGCTTCTTTTGAAATCCTCTTGAGTCTTGACTAAGTTTTTAGTAGGGTTGTTTTCACAATTGGGAATTGATTTTTCTTTTATTTTTTTATTGAAGATACTTTGCAGATACTTTGAATTTAATATCAAAACAACAACAACAACAATACTTTAGTAATTCAATTCATTCAGCTGAATTGAAATTAGTTCTATATAATTAGAAATTATAATAACATGGATGGCCCTAATTCTGCTTAATGATCTCTTTACCATTTATAGCTCATTCCATAAATCTTCCAGATTTTAAAGACACGATGGGATCAAGCAAGCAGCTTTGCCTTCTTTACCGATCTCTTCTGTTGGGCGTCATGCAAGGAGAAGAGAGAATTTCCAGTCTCAGAAGCAATTCCGTCGCGTTTCTCCCGATCTTTGGATCCATGTCGCCGGCTAAAACAGAGCAGAGGCCCGAGACCCCTTCTCCGATGGCTTCCAAAGCCATTTCTTGGCAATCGGAGCAGACCAGGTTAAGGACCGACAGGCCGTGCTCCACGCCCCGGGGGCTCCCAGTTCTAACGACGTCGGTCAGTGCCCTAACGAATCCAACCGTCTTCCTCATCTCGTCCTTTCCCTCTCGGCACTTGGCGAGGAGTGCCAGGACCTGCACGGCTCTCTCCGACCCCTCGCCGGCGAAATGGAGGAGCGGCGCCACGGTTCCAGCACGAACAGCACGGGGTCTGTTCCCGGCGAACTTGCACAGCTCGTAGAGCGCCGTGGCCGCCTCCCTCCGCTGCCGGCCGTCGTGGCCGCGGAGTAGCGTCGCTAGGCCGGGGATCGCGGCGGGGTGGGCGCCGATGGTGGCCTTGTTGACGTCGACGACGGCGAGGCTGGTGAGGAGCGTGGCGGCGAGTGCGGCGGCAGGGCCGCCGCGGAGGGCCGAGACGACGGGGTCGAGGGCGCCCTCCGCGAGGAGGCCGAGCCGGGCGTCGTCCCCGTCGAGGGAGACGTGAATCAGGGCGCGGAGCGCGAGGTCCTGTAGATCGGGGCGGTCGGCGGCGGGCGCGTGGCGGAGGAGAACGGAGACGGCGCCGGAGTCGGCGACGAGGCGGCGAAACCCGGCGCCGCCTCCGTCTTGGGCGAGGCGGAGGACGGCGGCGAGGGTGGCGGCGTCGGAAGGGAAGGAGAGACGAGCTAGGAGGAGGGAGTCGAGGTGGTGGCCGGAGGTGGAGGCGGCCGGGAGGCCGCCGGGGAGGAAGGAGGAGATGAGGCTGCGGAGAGCGTGGTTGGGGATGAGCGATGGGGAAGCGGGGAGCGGAAGGTTGGTGACCGGACAGGTGCGGTTACCGGCGTCGAGCCACCGCTGGATGGAGGCGCGGTCGAAAGTGTGGCCAGAGGATAAAATGACCGGATCAGTCATCACCTCGAGCGAGATCGGGCACCGGAAGTCATCCGGTAACTTCACCTCCGTCTCTTTCATAAATTCCTCTGTTTCTCCACCGGAAACCCGAGTTACTCCAACTTCACTGAGAAGAGACGGCAATAAAACGGCACGATCAAAATAGGCACAAAATAAATAAATAAATTAAATGCTATAATAATTTGATAATGTGCTAAATTTACTAGTCCATTAAAAAAATAAAAAATTGGCATAGTTTTATAAATCCGTAAATGCAAGGGTGAAAGGATAAATTGTATGATACGCGCTTTGCCAACTGGCTTGATAGTGAGAGATGAATGGTCTTCGGATCCACTGTTCAGAGATGTACACACGTACTGTACTAAAATCCATTCGTAAGCTTCCACGTGGCTATGAGTAGGTCAGCAGATGAAATGATGTCGCAAAGCAAGCGCGTGGTACGCTGAACTGTGTCCGGTAAACAAGCCATCGATTTGAATCCCCTCTCGATTGATTCCCTCGTAAACAGGCAACGCAACGCAGCGGCAGAAAAAGTTAAAAACGTTATTTAAAAATAAGTAGATTTTGATTATTATTTATATAAAATGGTGTGGAAGTGGGTTTTTTTGAGGATTTTGAATTTGTTAAAATACTTTTAGAAAATCACGAAATTTGTGTCGTCATGTAGATGAGGCAGTTCTTCAAGCCCCACCACAGCGCCGCCCGCCTCAAGGCCGCCGCAGACTCCGGCTCCCTCTCCTACGGCCTCCAGCTCCACGCCCATCTCATCAAGTACGGACTCGACTCCCACCGATTAGTCGGCGACAGCCTCCTCTCCCTCTACTTCAAGCTCTGCCCCGACGTTTCCGCCACCCGCCGCGTGTTCGACGGTTTGCCCGTGAAAGACGTTGTCTCCTGGACCTCGATGGTCTCCGGTTACTCCCGCACCGGTCGTCCCCTAGATTCCCTTCGGATGTTCGTCAAAATGTCAACTTTCGGCGGCGTCGAGCCTAACGATTTCACCCTTTCCGCCGCAGTCAAGGCAAGTTCCGACCTTGAGGACGTCAGGCTCGGTAGGTGCCTCCACGCCATGGTCTTTCCCCGCGGGTTCGAGACGAACCATGTGATCGCGAGCGCTCTTGTTTACATGTATGGCAGGAGCTATGCAATCGAAGACGCACGACGGGTGTTCGACGAATTGCTCGAGCCAGACTCCGTGTGTTGGACCTCGATCGTCTCGGTGTTGACATGGAATGATGAGTTCGCCGAAGCTTTGAGATTCTTCCGCTTAATGACGAGTAACTCACTCAGAGTTCTTCCAGATGAATTCACTTTCGGCACAATCATGAAGGCGTTGGGCAATTTAGGTCGACAGAAACAGGGCAAGGAAGTCCACGCCAAGATTTTGACAAACGGTCTCAGGGGCAACGTGGTGGTCGAGAGCAGCACACTCGACATGTATGCGAAATGCGGGCTAATGGGTGACGCACGCAAGGTGTTCGATCAAATGCCGAAGAGAAACGCAGTGTCCTGGTGCGCCTTGCTTGGAGGGTACTGCGAAGCCAAGAACTACGAAGCTGTTCTCAGTCTCTTCCGGGCGATGGATAAGGAAGACGACGAGCAGTACAGCTATGGCACAATACTTCGTGCTTGTGCTGGCCTTGCAGCTGTGAGACACGGTAAGGAGGTTCACTGCAGGTATCTAAGGATCAGCCGTTGCAGATATGTCATTGTGGAATCTGCATTGATTGATCTTTATGCAAAATGCGGCCTTGTGGACTATGCCTACCGTCTTTTTGCTAAGATCTCAGCCAGAAACTTGATCACATGGAACACGATGATCTCTGGCTTTGCGCAAAATGGAAGAGGCAGTCATGCCATCGAGCTGTTCGAAGAAATGTTGAAGCAAGGGATGCGGCCAGATTATATCAGTTTTGTTGGTTTACTCTTTGCTTGCAGCCACTCAGGTTTGGTGGATGAAGGCAGGAGGCACTTCAGATCAATGAGCCAAGACTACAACATTGTGCCAGGGACCGAGCATTACACTTGCATGGTTGATCTCTTGAGCCGAGTTGGGCTACTCGAAGAAGCCGAAGAGTTGATAAATGACTCGAAGTGCAGAGGTGAGTCGTCCTTACGGGCGACGCTTCTAGGTGCCTGTGCTACCCACGCGAGAGTTGACGTGGCAGAGCGCGTGGCAAGGAGGATGATGAAATTGGAGCCGGAGCAGCATCTGAGCTATGTTCTTCTTGGCAATGTGTACAAGACGGTTGGTCGATGGAATGAGGCTTTGCAGATAAGGAAGATGATGAGAAAAAGGGGTGTGAGAAAAGCTCCTGGTAGAAGCTGGATTGAGGCCAACCCTATAACTTGCAGGGATACTGAAGAATCTGAAGACCAAATTCCACATGCTGTAAATATTTCATAGCGACATGGTTTGTTTTCTGACAAATTCTTCAGTCAGAGCTCAAAATTGCATAGATTTGTTTAGTTCAAAAGTGGTGATTTATTTATTGGTCAATTTCTGCAGAGTTTTGTTGATTCTTGTGGAGTTATGTTGGGAAAAGTGTGATTTCGCACTGAAGGAGTTCAATTTTCTTTTTCAGATTGTTTGATATGTAAATGGTGCGGCAGAATATATATGGAACACTGTTTCTTCAAAATGCCTTAATCAAACTGCCTTGCCTTTGGTGATGTTGCAAGCTAAAATTAATCATCTGTAAAGACATGCAAATTCTCTTATTTGATGGTCCAAATAAAATATAATGCAATTCCATTCTCCAATTATAGTACACTAGAGATAATTGTATTTCCTGAATGGCAAAGGGACAAACTACCTGCCATTGTTGTTTCATTTCCAATCCAAAAATAAAGAAAACCACACATGTAGTTGATGGTAAATCACTATTCCTTTTCAAGATGATAAGAAATAATACTAGTAACAATACATATTAGATGCTATCAGCTACTTTAGGTGAAAGCTTGATTACTGGAGTATTAGTGGAAAACCTGGATAAAGCATCCTGCAAGAACTTTCCATCCAAGCTCCCACGGTCAACAAGATCATTGAAGATGGGAGCTAACTCACATGATCACTGAAGTAAGAGCAAAAAAATAGCTTCTTTATTAAAGATATAATTGTCAATTTTTAATTTTAAACCATAACAAAAAAAAGCAGAAGAAAAAAAATATCAATTCTCCTTTTAGCTTTTAAATAAAAGTTATAGAAGTTAAAAGTAGAATTTAACATTTACAAGTATTCAAAAATATTTCCATATAACTAGAATCTAAGAAATGAGTACTAAATGCTACCTCAAACTGTTGTGAAACACTTTTCGCACATATAATGTATAACAACGATATAAATGTTCAATGCTATCAAATCTTTGATTGGCAGTAGAAAGTATAGGAGCATCATCCCGGAGAACAAGGAGAAAGGAGAAGGAATGATGACAGCGGTTTAAAATTCATTTACATGATCTCCCAATATAATATAGACATTAGACAATACTAAATAATTAGAATCTGGCCAGCATGAAATCTTTTATATTCATTTTTTGGTTGACATGTATTAATTAACATTGCATGTAATAATGAAACACTTTATATTCAGATTCTTATTGGCCAGATTCTGACCATTGAAATTTACCGATATAATATTCACGTTTTCAAAATCGATTGGAATTCTATCATGCGAAAGGCAGCAAAATGGAATTTTGAAGTAGTAGTTTGTTGGATTTCGATTTAAACGGTTCGATTAGTTCGGTTATTAATTGAATGATCACTCCTATTCTCAATGACAACGATAACATATCAGCTCGGAGAGATCAGTGAGGTCGCTTGTTGGTTTGCTCAGCCATACCTCAATCGCAAGTCAGAATATTGCATCGTGGAATTTGAATCTCGTATGAATTAACTCGAGCAACAAATCTGTTGGGATTCAATTAAAGTCCCACATTATAAACATATAGAAAAGATCATGAGTTTAAAAAGATATAAGATATCTCTATTAGTATGAGACATTTTGGATAGAGCCCAAGAACAAAGCAATGAGAGCTTAGACCCAAAGTGAGTAGGTCAAGGTGACCGGATGCTTGCGGGAAGGCCTGGAGCAGGTCAAGAGTGACCTGATACAGATATTCTTGAGGAGGCCCGGAGCAAGTGACCATGAAAGTAATTCTGGTTCTTCGTTTGAGGGGAGGATTGCTAGGATTCAATCAAAGTCCTATATTGAAAACATATGGAAAAGATCATAGATTTTAAAAGGATGTAAGATATCTCTATTAACATGAAATCTTTTGGGTAGAACTAAAATGGATAATATCATAAATTATGAAAATATATGAATATCCTTTTAGAGGCAACAAAATATAAGTGAACAAAGAGATTATCCAAAAAAAAAAAAAATAGCCTCTGATATGATATGTTAACAAACATTAATGTTTTTGAATCACCGCTAAGACACGTCTACCTTTCAGACAAAATTAATCATAAGATTGAATTTCAATTTATCTCATGGAATGAAAAGAGTTGATGTGTATGCAAATGAAATGCACTAGTCTGCCTATAGAAGATATTTTAACTTGGAGTTCATGAAAGATACATGATATTCTTCCTTTGCAATTGAAAAGATCACATTGCTGAGGCTGATAAACTTTTGTTGATGATCTATATTCGAAGTGGCAAAAAGTTTCTTGATGAACAAACTATTTAGAGTGAAGCTGGAATTCATATTTTGAAAGATTGAGTGTAAGTACCCCGGGGGTTAGTTTTGATGTGATCAACCGAATCAAGTTAGGACCTGTATTGTGTTGATACCTTATGTCTAAGTGTACAGGAACTTAGAAACATAAGAAGTCGAGTGGAAAATGCGGAGAATGAGATGCATGACATGAGAAATAGGTCGACGAACTTGGTGCATCAGAGGGACGAACAGCTATGAAAGAGTACACCGATGGACGAGAAGGACGAAATCTTGATAGAGGCGCCATAATGGAGGCTGGAGGTGCCCTCGCGCCTCTCTTGGAGATACCCTCGCGTCTCTCTTGGAGGCACCCTGGAGCTTCCATAGAGGCGCTTTCAATGAATAGTAGTTGTTAGGTTATCGTTGAGAAGAGGATAATCTTTATCCTCTTGAAGGTGTCCTAAATCCCTTTGGAGCGCCTCCAACCGACGTGAACCAACGATAACTTTTTTCCAAGAGATTATAAAAAATCTCCTGGAGCTAGGAATTAAAATACAACAATTGTATTAACTTTTTAAGTAATTTCTGAGCTTTCAAAATATGTAAGAGATTACTCTGCATTTAACGAATGAATCTTTTTTAGTATGTTTTTCAATTATCTTGGATTAACAATCACCTAGATTATAACCAAGTACATTCTGAGCTTTTTTATTTTTTTGTTATTATTTTCATGTTAGTTATTTGTTTTTATTAATATTATATCCTTGCTAAGCTGAAAGAGCAAGAGATTGGTTCTAGCTTTTTTTTTAGGGTTATTTACCTCCTATAGCAGGACTACTTAAATCTACATTGAGAAAATGTAAAATTCCACCTGAGTTTTCTTTAGGCATTCCCTAGTAGAGTTGCTTTTGGCAAAACACTCACTTCCATCTAGATCAATTAAGTTCAGTACCCACTTCAATATGCTATTCTGTTCTCTGAAGTAAATGTTATATTAACATATCCATTCATGAGAATTATGTACTAGTTTGGAAGCATAAATGAGGAGTTCTCACCTTGTTAATGCCTACAATCTATAAAGTGAAGAAAAAGTGACTTCTCGAAGATTGTTCATTTATTAGGATTTACCAACTGACCTGGTGCAAAATAAAAAAGAAGAGTTTAGCAAAGTTAAGTTTAAAATACACTTAGATATGATAATATCAATCAAATGATAAGTTAATTCGGTAATAGATTGAATTAACAAATTTTAAATTGGTTTAATTGTTAAATTTTGATGACAAAGTTTGGTTGATTCGGTTTGTCAAAAAAGAACAATTTACTTAGTTTCAATTTATTCGGTTCGATTGATTCGGTTTTGAACCGATTACTCACCCTAATCAAAACTACTTATTTGTCATTTCATTTCATTTCATGCATAGACATGAAAAATCAAAAACAAAATTAATGGCTTAAAGCTCAAAAGAAGACAAGATTAGATGAAAGTTATACCTCAATAGAAATACATTGTCTCGGAAGAAAATACTAGTTGGAAATTATTTAGACTCATGCAAGAAAAAAAGATGAAATAAACAATAAATCTAACAATTTAAAACATTCAAGTTACAGATTTTCAACACATTCTCAGTTGGATTCCTAAATTTATAAATCTCAATTTACATACCCTCTTCCAAGTGTTTCTTGTTATTTAGATCAATACAAATAACACATGCATTGTAGAAATTTCAAGAGCCAATTCACTAGTATAAATTTCACAATGGCAGCGACAACATATTAGCTCAGAGAGATCAATGAGATCGCTTGTTGGTTTGCTTGGTCATAACTCTATCGAAAGTGGTTGGCTTTGGCGTCGTGGAATTTTAATATCGCATAAATTAACTCAGGCATCAAATCTAAGTGAACAAAAAGATTCTCTATTAAAAGTAGCCTCTGGTGATATGTTGGCAAATGTTAATGTCTTTGAATCCCCACCGAGACAAGTATACAATTATGACAAAATTAATCATATGATTCAATTTCCAATTTATCTCATTAAATGAAGAGAGTTGATGTGCCTATGCAAATGTATTGCACTAGTCTACTTGTAAAATATATGTTAACTTGGAGTTCCTAAAAGGAACATGATCTTTTTTCATTGCAATTGAAAAGATCACATCGCTTAAGGTTGATAATTAAACTTTTGTTGATAACCTACATTTAAAGTGGCAAAAAGTTTTTCGATAAACAGACTGCTTAGAGTGAAGATGGAATTCATATTTTGAAGTATTGAGAAAATGTAAATATTCCACCTGAGTTTCCATTATACGATGCTCAGTAGAGCCACTTTTGGCAAGACTACTCTCACTTCCAGTGAGATCAATTAAGTTCTGTATCCCTTCAATATGTATTCTAATGTGGCGATGAGAAGGAGCCCACCTGGCACGGGTCAACTGCCATGGTGGAGATCAAAGTCAAGATGGTCAACGCTAGGGCATGTCGCCCTAACGGAAAGTGGCTACATTGGATGACCGGATGCATTAGTGCCTAGTTGGTAGGAGACTCGTCTGAGTGGACCACCCTTTCGGCCAGGAGTATGGCGGTGACATCTCCAGGCACTGGGCGTTCCGGGAAGCAGTGAGGCACCAAAGTGCATGGAAGAGCTTGCTCGATCATGTCACAGGACAAGTCACAGCTCGGAATCATTACACAGAAGAGTAGCCAAAGCTGATCGAGCGAAGGAGTCTCGGTTGAGCGGCTGTCATTGACACTAGGCACAGTCGACAGGCGGATTGTACAGTAGAAGCCTCTACTGCTTAAGCATGCCCTATTAAGGTATGTTATCAGATACACTTTACTGACAGGTCTTTTCATCAGACACAGTATAGAACGTGACCACGAGCATGTTGGAGAACATGCCCAATTAGAGAACATGCCCACGAACATATCGAAGAATGTGTCCATGCCTCGAGGAGCATGTACGTCGCCCACCAAGGCTCTATATAAAAAGGGATCCATCACCGGAGGAGGTACGTGTGATCTACTGTTGACATATAATTCTACTATTGCTTCGCTTCTTCTCCACATTCCAGCGACTACCTTGAGCGTCGGAGGATTAACGTCGGGGACCCCTTTCTTGGCAAGGCACTGACGTCATTTGTTTTGCAGAGCGAAGCGGAATTCACATCCGGTTAATGAAGCCGCCACTCTCAGCTTTCCACTCGTCCGCTTTTGGACTGGATCATATTTTGTTTTATAAAATAAATGTCATATTAACATATTTATCTAATAGAACTATGGACTAGTTTGGAAGCATACATGAGGAGTTCTCATCTTGTTAACTCCTACCATTTTTAAAGTGAAGACATAGTGACTTGTTGAAAAATATTGCTTATTTATTTGAGTTTTACCAAGTGCAAAACAAAAGAGAAGGGTTTATTAACTGATGATAATGTCATTAGTCGACTGATGATATCATCAATTGATTGATCAGTTAATTCGATAACCAATTGAATTAACAAATTTATCAGTTAATTCGGTAATCAACTAAATTAACTGATTTTATATCTATTCAGTTTGTTTGCTTTTAATGACAAAGTTTGGTCGGTTCAATTTTAAACCGATTACTCACTCCTAATGAAAACTACTTTCTATTTGCCATTTCATTTATTTCATTCATGGACAAAAAAAAATTCAAAAAAAAACAAAGTTAATGGATTGAAGCTCAATATATAACAAATCTAAGCTATACCTCAATAGGAAATATATTGTCTCGGAAGAAAATACCAGCCGAACATGATTTAGACTCATGGAAGAAAAAATAAAGATGGAAGAATCAACAAATCTAACAATTGGAGAACTTACAAGTTACATATTCAGATCCAACACATCCTCGATTGGATTCCTAAATTTATAAATCTCAATTTACATATCATATCCTAAGTGTTTCCTGTGGTTTCAGATGAGACCTGCACTCCATAAATTTCAAGAACCAATTCACTAGTACAAATTTCACAAATCACAATGGTAGCAATAATGTACCAGCTTAGAGAGATCAGTGAGATCACTTGCTGGTTTGCTTAGTCATACCTTAGTCATGAGTCAAAATATTGTGTGTGGATTTGACATCGTTGAATTCCAATCTCGCATGAATTGACTTGAACAACGAATCTAAGTGAACAAAGGGATTCTTCAACAAAAGTAGCCTATGGTGATAACAAACATTAATGCCTTTGAATCTTGATAGAGACAAGTCCACCATTAATTTCCAATTTATCTCATTAAATGAAGAGAGTTGATGTGTCTATGAAAATGGATTGTACTAGTCTAACTGTAGAAGATATGTTAACTTGAAGTTAAGAAAAAAAATACATAATCTTCTTTCTTTGCAATTGTAAAGATCAAATCGCTAAAGGCGGGTAAACTTTTATTGATGGCCTATATTCGAAGTGACAAAAAGTTTCTCAATAAACAAAATGTTTAGAGTAAATTAGAATTCATATTACGAAGGGTTGAGAAAATGTAAATATTCTACTTGAGTTTCTAAAGGTGATCAGCAGTAGAGCCACTTTTAGCAAGACACTCACTTCCAGTGAAATCAATTAAGTTCAGTACCCCTTCAATATGCTTTTCTCTAAAGTAAATGTTACATTAATATATGTTAGAACTCTTGGTTGTGTTTTGACGTGTTATCAAATAAGTTTAAGTTAGGTCATATTGTGTTTTTATCTGTATATCTAAGTGTATAGAAACTTAATAAAACATATAGGTATCTGATGACTAAAGAGCATTGGAAATGTTAAACCCTGGCAGAAGATGCAAGCGAACGAGAAAGATGACACAAGAGCCAACAAACTCTGTGCATCTAAGATATGAGGAGTCGTGAAAAAGTACTTTGGCAGAATGAGAAGGATGCACAGGAGTGAGCCGGAAGGGTTCAGTGTAACTGAGAGATGCGGAGCTGGAAGGAAAACTGCACAAGGCGACAAAGTGAAATGATCAAGTCTAAGGTTGCTAATCGGAGAATCTCCGAGCGATCTGGGAGCGAGGAGCCATCTAGAACTGTTAGAGGACGGTTGCCAGCTGGATCATGTTTCAACAAATATAGACAACCAGGAGTATACAATTGATCGAAGAGGGTCACATAAGCAAATAGTCAAATTAAGATAAAGACTATAAATAAGACTGAAACTCGTATAATAAAGATAACACACATTCAAATATATTGTCTTTCAATTTTGTTATTTCCATTGTGCTCAATTGGTGTAAGAGGTTTCTGCATCTTCGAGTCATTTCCAACGAGGATATCTTAGTGGAGATTTTTTATAGTTTTGAACTAACAACCCAAGGGTTATAACCAAATAAATTTGACCTCTTGCATTATATTTGTGTTATTCTCTAATTAATGCATGTGTCCTAAATGGGAGGATATTTAATTCTCATAAGAATAAACTCATGAGAATCGACTTTTGTCTAATGAAACAACTTTATCACTTGAATACTAACTTGACTATAACATGGGGGCTTATAGATATTGAACGAGTTCGTGTACCAAAATATTTGATATGACACCTCATAATAATAGATATGTCTTAATTCATTAGAGCAAAAAGTGATATCGTTAAACTCAAGTGACATAGTACATGGAGAATTTTATGGGAATTAATTTCAAAACCTATTGAAACAAACACTCAAGTAACAACTACATCAATCCAGACGACATGCCTTAATTCATTAGAGTAAAAGAGGAATATATCATTCACCCTAAGCGGCCAGTATTGTTGGTCCTATGATAAAATATAAATAAATAAATTATAAAGAATATTTTACCTACCTACCTTAATTCATGAAAAAGGATGAACAGGTCCCTTCGGATGGGTTTAATGGTTAGCGCATGAGATTTACCACAATGAGGGCTGAGGTTCGAATCTCGGCAAAGCCGAGGTAAATATCTCCCTTATGCGCTAGTCACTATTTCAAAGGCTAGTAGCCGCCCGTGATTTACCTCCTCCGTGTTGGCCTTGGGACGGGTTGACGGGGGTGCTAGGGGCAAGCGTATTCATTTTTTTTTTTTTTCACAATGAAGAAGGATGAACAGAGTAAATAATGAATTTTTTAAATCTTCCTCGAATAAAAGGAATGCGGATCACCCGAAAAATATATTGCTTAAATTGTTTTGTTAATATATAAATAAATTGCTAAAAGGTAAGATTAATAATATAAATAATTCAGTAAAATATAAGATTAATGATTTTAGAATTAATTTATTTATATGTATATATTTAAGTCTTATGTTATTTATAATTATGGGGTTTAAATGTGAAATCAAAGAAATTATGTATTGACGCGAAAGAGCGCTCGGAATTATTTTTAATTCTTTGACCACCGAATTGTACCGATGCTATAAAAGTCGCCGGCCATGATTTTTTCCTCTCCCTTTGGATTCCTTCCCTAATTCCCTTTCTTCCTCGTCGGCGTTCCCTTTACCTATTCCAAACCCTAGCGTTCCATCCTCGGCCTCCTTCCTCTCCGTCCATGGACTTTGCCGCGATTTGTATTAGGGTTTGCCTTCATCTTTGCATGCGCTAGCGAGCGGCTCTGCCCTCTTTGCCTTGCCATGGAGGGCTCGGTGGACGACCCCAGCGCCCCGGACTCGTGGGAGATGGCGGATCTTGACGCCAGCATGAGACGGCTCCTTCTCTCCACCAAGAAGAGCTCAGCCTCGTCGAGTCCGCCACCTGACTCCGTGGAGGAAGAGGAAGTGGCGGTTGCAGCCCCGCCACTTGCCTCGTTCGATTCTTCCGATCAAGTTGGAGGTGTCCCGGTGGACTCGGTGAGCCAGGTGGATCAGTTCCTTCGAGAGGCTTTGGAGAAGCCCCGGGAGCGACTGGCGAGTAAGTTTTATCTTCTTCGAAGCTGGCGAGTGTCAATGGCTCTTGAATTGAGATTTCGAGCAGATATCTTTAAGCAATAATTTTGTTCTTACAATTTGATCAGTTTTTGTTGTTAACCTTTTAAAAGATTGTTTCATGTTTCTTGTTTGACTAGTTCTGCTGTTGGGTGGTTGTGAATTACTTGGAAAGTTTAGACTTGGTATTTGGACTTGGAATTGTAGGGTAGCAGTCTCTCAATCAACCATTAGATACCACTGAGTAATTAATTTGTTATGTTTCTGTTGTTTTCATGGAATGTAAGTGTTTCAGTTGGTTACTTTTTTATATTTAGTTTATTTCCTTTTTTTGTTGCATTCTGTCATGCATCTAATTTTGAATCAAATATCTTGTCAGTTTTGAGGATGGAACAAGATGTTGAGAAGTTCATCCGTGATCCTACTCAACATCAACTGGAATTTCAGGAACTCCCAAATTCTTACCTTAGATTAGCTGCACACCGTGTTGCTCAACATTATTACCTTCAATCTATTGCCATACCTGACAATAGCATGCCAGATGGATCTGGTTCTGGAATTTTGCTTTGTAAATCTTCTATGAACTGTAGGCTACCTCCAGTTCGTCTTGCTGATATTCCTGTCAATCTACCACAAGAAGATAATGGCGGCCTGCTTAAAGTTGCAATCAAGCAAAGGCCTAAGCAGCATTCACAAAATATAAGAAATGCAAATTCCCAGTCATCTAGAACTAATTACCAAAAAAGTGTTGAAGAAAGAAAAGAAGAGTATAACCGAGCACGTGCCCGGATATTCAATAGCAATGAGAGCACGAGTACAGTTTCTGGTCAAGAAGACAAAATAAAGTTACCTGATATTATTAAAGACACATTTCTATCTGCAAGGCCAGACAAAAAATCTGTGATTGAAGGATCTGGAAATTATCATGGAAGGACTTCCAGTGATTCTGCTTCAAGTAGCAGCAGAGTAAGCAGAATTAAGATAGAGAGAGATCCAGTTGCTAGTAGACCAAAGGTGAACAATAAAGTTGCTATATTCCGTGATCGTGATGTGGATAGTAAGGATCCTGATTATGATAGAAGCTATGACAGGTACAATTATTTTGTTTTTTGGTAAACAATCTGCTGATTAACATACATCTATGCTTTACACATCCATGTTACAGACATGGATTGGAACCTACTGTGCCTCTTCTTTGTACGCAGACTCAGATCAAATTAATATTAGATGAGATGAGGCTAGTGTAGATTTAGGCACTTTAAGCTGTTAGTGTCAATTATACCCTCGGTTAAGTAAATTTTACCATCATTAATATTCTTTTTTGGAAATTATTCATGTATTTTCATTGCCATTGTAAAGCCATCACCTGTTGCTTTTGTGCAAGAAAAAACATTACATTTTTGATATTTTGTTTTAAAATTTGCCATGGCCATATCTTTGGCATCATGCCTACCCTTCATTTGTGTCTTTTCTATACATCTTAGGTGGTACTTCTTTTCTATCGAAATATATATTTTCCAGTAAACAGTGTTTTTTTCTAACAACTTAATACATCAAAATAGGAAAGAAAAAAGCTGCAAGAATTATTTTATATTTGCATTAAAAGAAAATTAATTCAATTTTGCTACTTAATTTTGAATCTCTATGATTTCTGATCAAAATCATATGTATCTTGGCTTTGCCACTCAACTCCATGAGTGTGATTACCACTTTACCTGTAAGCTTAATCATGATTTAGAGCTTCACTTCTTGAAGCTCATTGGTAGAATGCATTTCTATTTTTACCTGGAGGGAAGGGAGTGTGAAGATATTGTAGTCTAAAGTTAAGAAAATAAAAAAAAAGAAGAAAAGATATGCCTTTTGTTATCTAATTTCCACCATAGGTTTTCAACTCTGATCTCAATCTGCTGATTTGGTTTGAAATTAATCAAGGCAAATACTCTCTCTCTCTGTTTGAGAAATTGGATACAAGTGGTTGGTGCAAAATCTACTGAATATGGCCAAAACTGAACAAGATAAACCTCACAAGAGACAAAGTAAAGGTGGATCTATGGGAGATTATAGGATTCTGATTGTTTTGTCAAAAATATGTAGAAGGTATCTGAAAAAGGATAAAAGAGAGAAGATCTAGTAGCTGGCATGAAAGACAGTTGCTTGCTGTGGAGAGCATCCTACTTGTTAATAGTTGCTTGCCAAGAAGAGCACCATAACAGCAGACTTTAAATTAAAGATAATCCAGAGAAAGGTGTTAGTGTACATGTGTTAGTATATACAACAGATCAGAAAGGAAGTGCAACAGTGAGAAGAATTAGAACTGAATGACGAATAGTTGGTCTTCTTTTAACCTTATTTATCAATATTATTTACTAATTAATGTCATCAAATATAATGTACATGTATGTAAGCTACATTTTTATTTTTTGTAATGCATAAACTGTAAAGCTATTAAAATAGATGAAATATTAATATATCAAACACAATTGTTCCTGAATGAATTTATTATTAATTGCAGCATAGGATATTTTTAATCATGTGATGTTATTTGAGATGATTGATAATCTGAAATTATTATTACTATAACCTCATATCAATATCTGATATTATTTAATTGATAACTAATTAGTGAACATGTTATATACTGCATTAAAAAAATGATTTTTGCAAAGTTTATAGATATATCTACTTAATTCTGATTATCTAACATAATCATTTAAGATTCACTGTTAATTTTCAATCATAGTTTTGAAAATTGGTCTTGTTATGGATATTTAAGTTTTTCAAAATTATTTATCTTTGGTTCAAAATGATAATTACATTATATGTTATTAACTAGTAGGCACTTGTATACTATTATCTGGCGTATCAAAAAAAATTATTGTGCTTTGTTCTTCTTATTTCCCATTTCTTTCTACTTTCTATGTGGCGATCCTACCAATGTAGGTTTAAGCTGATACCAGAGATTTTTGGCCTAGCTGATCCTGATTTAGACCTTATTTCTCTGTGGATCAGCCTGATTTCTGCTG
The DNA here is from genome assembly GCF_018446385.1 of Zingiber officinale. Lineage (NCBI taxonomy): Eukaryota > Viridiplantae > Streptophyta > Magnoliopsida > Zingiberales > Zingiberaceae > Zingiber > Zingiber officinale. The sequence continues at coordinate 278,615 of NC_055991.1, forward strand.
AAAGAAAATTGAGGAATTCAGTTGAATTGAATTTCTTCATCTTTACTTTGTTCCAAATTACAATAGAAGTTACATAGAACTTCTTATATGCCATTTTTCAGGTGCATGCAAAGGTTTGATCCTGGTTTTGGATTCAATGGACCTTATGCTATTCAGCCACTGTATTCCCCCACTGTTACCTACAATACAGAATTCCCACAGCTTGGATCTGGTCACCTAGTGCAAACTCCTCTGGACCACCAACGTGGGCCCATCCCTTCACATCTACTTGGACCACGATTATCACCTCCAGTCCCTAAGTTTGGTCCTCCTGAAAGTATGATGCCGCCATACAGTTCCAACCCTGCCCGAGCTCACTCTACTGCACCCCTCTACATGAACTCGTCTCAATATTCTGTGCCTACACATCCTGGAATGTCTTTCCCTCATCGTAATGGACCCATTCAAACTTTCACACAGGTACTCTTTGACTTGCCCTTTTCTTCTTTCATCTTTGCTTATTTAGCTTACAAGAGATCTTTCATGGTAATCTAAGGCTACAAAAAACATACCTTGATCAGTATACTTTTTAATTGATTGCTGAATTTGTTAATTTAATGGCCAAAATTTGATGGTGCAATGGTAGTTTTTTACAATGGGTTAATCGTTCATCATACTTTTAAGATCTTTGAGGTTCAAAATGTTTCTGAAGTTCATTTACATGAAACCAGTTGCTGATTTGCTGTATTTGTGTGGAGCTGAGTCTTAGCATTTTGTGGAATCCATTTTTAAAATTCCATTTATTTCTGAATTTCTATAAAGAATTTCTGGGTTTTTTCTTGTAGGCTCATCTGCAGCAACCTGACTCAAGGTTTGGATTGGCCCGGCCCCGTTAAGGGGCTAGGGCATGCCTGTGCCTGCCAGCACAATTTCTGAGCTCCATAACAAATGACACAAGCTGGCAGGAGTATCACAGGCAAATGGAACCAAGGAGGTGGCCGAGTCACAATTAATGGAACCCAATGACTCTGGATCGTAGCTTCCTTGGATTTTCTATGGTCCCTGCACATCTGATGCAGTTGTTACTAGCATTTTGTTTCCGGTGCTCTGGATCGTCATGCAGGCTGGCTACTGAAAAGATCTGTTTGCTGTTACCGCAACATGAGAAGAAGCTTATAAGTTGCAGCCAGAATGCAGTTTACTTGGTTAGGACTAGACGTTTCACTAGAACACTTCATTCTCCCTTCTCCTCAAAGCTGATTAACTTGTTCATATTTTTCACTCCCTGCAGGAACACACATGTCCTGATGCCACTTTATCCTATAACGATAGGGAGAAACCTTGGTGGAAGGAGAAACCTTGGTGGAAGGAGCACCTTTATATAGTTCCTCAAGTCTATGCAGCTGAAAACCTTTCATCAAGATATGTGCTTTCTTGTTAAGCTCATATGAACTTACCTGGACTACTGGTCTGCGATGAAATGAAGTGAATAAGCACATCATGCTGATGTTTTTACACTCAATGGAATAGAACCTAGTTGCCTAATGAACATTTTAGTTAATGCTAGTTGTCTTTGTAGTTTGATGGTGAACGTGTTGTTCATTTCCTATTCGTCTAAATGTGACAGAATTGTCTGACGGGGGGTGTCCTTTTTCATCTATTGCAAGTATGATTAAATTCAGGGAAATGAAATATAATAATGTTGCAGGAGTAATATAATAATTCAGGGAAAAGAAATATTGATCATGTGAAACTTCAGAACAACACTCGTTTTGCATCAATTATTCAATTGTTTTCTTGTCATTCGACAGAGCAGGCCAGATACGGGGAAGTGATCCAAACCCAAATCACACTGTTAAAAGAGAAGCAATGGACATTCAGGAACTTGCAGATCAGTTGGAGTGAGCTATCCAACTTGGAGTTGTCTCAATTACATACCACACAGGCCAGAAAAACTTAGCATTGCTCATGTGCCATTTTTGTTAAAATGATAAATAGCCCCGGGATTATGGTATAGTTGGAGGGTATTTAGGTTATCACTTAGACACTTGTAGTTAGATTCCTAACTATGATGATTTTTTTTAAAAAAATTTTAAATGTGACATTTAATTAAAAGATGTTGAACTTCTTGGTCATCCGTCGTGAGCACTTCTCGATTTATTTTGGTGGCCGATGAAAAATTCAGTGGAGTCGAGTCATATTTTTTCCTTAAAATGATAAATAAATAAATTCTTTAAATTAAGCTCACTGACTAATTAAACCAATTTAAATTTTTTAATATTTGTAATATCAAATAAGTTTGTATTGAGATTTAATTCACTATCAATTAAAAAATAAACTCAAACCAAACTTAAATAAAACTTCCAAATAATTTAGTTTATTTTAAACTCAATTTTAATATGACCTATTTATCTTACTAAATAATTAAATTTGAATAACATAAAGATTAAAGGCAGACCAAGTTCGACGATGGAGTTTAGATCCCACTTATAACTTACTGAATTCCACCTAAAAGATAAATAAACACGTCGTTTGTTTTGACGTCGAGACGAGAATTTGGAGGACGAAGGGCGTACGTGTGGAAGCGATCAACAAACACTTCATCTTGACGCAGTCCATCTCTCTTATCTTCTCCTCTTCTCTTCCACGCATGTACACAGCATCCACTCTACGCCTGAAATTATCAAAAGCGTACGATGTATAGGATAAACCACTATACTGATTGATTGATTGGTTTCAGCTGTTAAGGGTGTACTTAAATCAACCAATAAATTGTTAATATCCTGATCCGTAAGGATCCTGCCTGGAAATCATCATGAACGTCATTAGCACACCATGACCACCACTCCCACTATCTCCTTCAATCTCTTATTTTTTTCCAAATCACACAGCGGACAAATTGAGACGCATGACTAGCAGTTGCACACTACATTTCGATTAAATCTTATTGGATTATATTTAAAAAATAATAATATTTAATCTGGTCCACCGCGTAAAAGTTAAAACAAGATTCGCAACGTCGTCATGTTGACCCAGTCCTGGGCATCGTATGTGCGATACCACACTACAAGCTCCACGTATGCACAGTGGCCATGACTTAACCGTTGACGTTCTTTTTCCACGTCCAAATCTCTCCTATATATATACCCACCCGCCCACGTAACGACCACCTCTGAACCGCCGACCGACTGGCTGCCAGGATGAGCTCTGTCCTCCCCCTCGGCTACCGCTTCTACCCCACCGAGGAAGAGCTGATCGACTTCTTCCTCCAAAACAAGCTCGAGAATCGCCGGCGAGACATGGAGCTGGCCATCCCCGTCGTCGACGTCTACTGCTTCGATCCTTGGCAGCTCCCTGGTAATAATGCTATTATATTGGATGATGGCTTCTAGCTAACTAGCTTGTTAGGGTTGATATATAAAAAAAAATAGTCCGGTGTATGAAATTTATGCTATGCAAGGTTTCGAGAAGTATCCATAGTACGCAGTCTTATCTTGATTTTTTGTAAAAGATTATTTTCAAAATTCAAATTCATGATTTTTTTATTATAAAATAATAATTTTACCGTTGGACTAAGGCTCCCCTTACTAGGACGATTGATATATACACATATTTAATTATTCTATTTTACAGCGATGGCGGGAGAGGCGTGCAGAGGGGACGGGGTGCAGTGGATCTTCTTCTGCCCGCGCCATCAGCGGGAGGCGCAGGGCGGGCGGCCCACTCGCACCACGCCGTCGGGGTACTGGAAGGCCACCGGCTCGCCGAACCTCGTGTTCTCGTCGGCCAACCGGGCGCTGGGCGTGAAGAGGACCATGGTGTTCTACCGGGGCAGGGCGCCCACCGGCGCCAAGACCGAGTGGAAGATGAACGAGTACCGAGCCCTCGAGCAGCCTTCCGCCGACAACGCCGGCGCCGTTCCGCCGAGGGTAATCATAAATTATAATCCTCCATCAGATCTATCTGCGATCAATTCGACGACGACGTGCGCTCGATCCAGCTAATCGATCGATTTTCTTCTCTGTTTCATGTAGCTTCGCAGCGAGTTCAGTGTGTGCCGGGTGTACACCCAATCGGGCAGCATAAGGGCGTTTGATCGCCGTCCGGCGGCGGCGGCGCAGGGAGCCGAGGAGGAGGTGGCGGCGACGGTCACCGCCCCTACGGCGTCTACCGCACCCGTCTCTCACGACAGTTCTATATCATCGGACGGCATCGCTGGCGAAGGCTCGCAGCGATGTTTAGGCGTGGGACAGCGTGGCGGCGCCGGCGAGAACGACGTCGACGCCAATTATTCTTTCATGGCACGTTTCTGGAGTGGGTCCGAAGAAATCTAACAAGAATTCTATTTGATTACTTTTCCTACTTACTTATTGACGAATTGATCAATAAAATCAATAAATCTTCGAATTTGACAAAATTGAATTGCGGAAATAAAACATATTTTTAAAGCGCGTAGACTGTCAGACTGAGTGCGCGTGGGTGTGTGGAAAAACGGCTAGAAATGCACCAGCATTAAGTTGCGTTGACCTGTGTTTGTTCTTAGATTGACTAACGGTGGAAAGATTCTGCGCGGGTTGTTGTCATTACAGCTCGAGTCCAGCTGCCATTCGTGTTTAAGTTACTTAGTTTAACGATAATCAATTAATTAGTTAAATAATATCAAGTGTCGTTGTTGGGTGCCCGAAAGTGAGGTCCAGTACAAATTAAGCTGGAGCACGATGGAGTAAGTTAACGACGCGGTTTAATCTTGACTACCACTCAAGTCAACGGATCTATGAGATCTTATCAAGTGTACTTGAGCGCGGCCAGTCAAGTTCCCTTCTCGCCAGACAAAATTGCGATAGGAGTTAAACGAGAAAGATAATATGAAATACCCTTCTCGTCTACTTCAATTTTAAATTAAAATAAAATAATAATTATCTGTTTGTAATTAAATAAAAAACAAAATCTTAATTATTTCATAAAAAAAAAGAAGATTATAACACTAAAAAAATAAGGCATCATAATCTCTTAAAAATTAACTACTCGTTTATTCTGGAACCAATTTCTAGTTTTTTATTTTATGAAAATAATATTATTTATGCTATTATTCCTATTCCGCAGTAGGCTGGTTGAAATAAATAAGAGAGTTAGATATCTTGTATGATAATACAGGATTTTTAGAATTTAAAAAGCAATACTATAAAATTATAAGTAAAGAAAAATCTTTAATCACAATTTAAATTTTACATACAATCTCCACTTATAAAAAATTTTATTTTCATTTACTACATGCAAAGTTTTATTTACTTTTAACTTCCTCATGCAAATATTATTATCTAATTGGCTCTCAGATTTTTTAAGTACAAAAGGTCCAAAAATAAATATAATTCCTCTTAAAGTCAGCACTTTATATTAGAATCGAGTATATTTTCTATTAAATTGTGCATGATTTTTTTTCCTGTTTTAATATAATTTCTCCTAAATTTAATACTATTTAAAGAAAATCTAGTATATTTTCTATCCAATTAAGTATCATTTAAAAAAAATATGATATATTTTCTATCTAATTGAGTATAAATAATCTAAAAATGAGTATAATTCCTATTAAATTCAACACTTTAAACTAGAATCAAGTATATTTTCTATTAAATTGAGTACGATTTTTTTATATTTAATATAATTTCTCCTAAATTTAGCACCATTTAAATAAAATCTAGTCTATTTTTCATTCAATTGAGTATCATTTAAAGAAAATCTAGTATATTTTTCATCAAATTAGGTAGAGAAAGAATCGTGCTCAATTTAATAGAAAATATACTAGATTCTAGTTTAATGTAGAGGAATTATACTCATTTTTAGATTTTTTATACTTAAAATATCAGGGATAATTAGGTAAGTATATTTGACTAGAGAGTGGAAACAATGATTTATTTTATTAGGGATTGTATGTAAAATTATATTTGCCAATGGGGATTATATGCAAATTTATAATTAAATCTACAACGTTGAAATAATAAAGTATTTTTTTTTTAAATGTTGGACTATGAGGGAGTATATAAAAGGAAGATGTTAATATTAGACTGAGTGAGAGAAAATCATAAGGGAATTGAAAATATAAATAATAAAATAAAATTTATTTAAATATAAATAATAATATAGAAAAAATAGAATTGGAATAAATTATAAAATACACTTTAACAATAATATTTTTAAAAACAATTGAGGTACATTTTAAAATTAATTAAACCTTAGAGATCACTACATAATTTTTTTTTAATAAATTAACTTTTATTGTCATTTTTACCCTTTTCCGGCAAATTCGCACGCCCTCGATTGATCTCTGTCTCCGTCGTTCAATTCCTGTTTCGTCTTGTTCACGTTTGCTCGAATTGCTTCTAGGGTTCTTCTGGATTTAGGGTTTGGTCGAGTGCTAGGAGGATGACGCAGAACGGGAAATTGATGCCCAATCTCGACCAAAACAGCACCAAGGTCCACAACCTTACAGTACTCCAGCGGATCGACTCTTTCGTGGAGGAGATCCTCATGACCGCTGCCCATGTCACCGTCTACGAGTTCAACATCGAGCTTAACCAGTGGGTACGACTGCGCTGGAAAATTTCCTTCTTTTTTGTTCGATTATTTTGGATGGCCATTGGTTGGTTTAATTTTATTTGATCTAGGTTTCTTTTGCTTTGTTTCCCTTCAGAACCGTAAAGACGTCGAAGGATCCCTATTCGTTGTCAAGAGGTAACTCGGAATCTCGCTTCCCGTGTATTCCATGTTTAAAAAAAAACAAATTTTGTTCGAATTTCATTCCGTGATCACCTTTAACTTTTTTTTTTTCCCGTTTTCCATTCTGACACTTCCGCTGATACGATTGAGACTTACGGTTTAATGATACCTAGATTTTCCTTGTTCGTGTTGCTGTCTCTTTTAGAGAATTTGTGTGGATCAGTAGGATCTAAGTTGCCCCCTTCAACTGCTGAACTTTGAGTAGAACCTTAATTTTTTTAGACTTAATGATTGCTGTAACCGATATTTCGTTGACATAAATTTTGTTGATTCTTCTATTGACAATTATTAAGTACAACCCAATTGATTGTACATGTTTACGTGCAGGAATGCACAACCCAGGTTTCAGTTCATCGTGATGAATAGGCGTAATACAGGTGAATAATCAGTCCATGTTATTAATGTAACATTCTTGAAGTTAATTAATGAAGTTTTAGTATTGTCTGGCATTTTTTTATTATCAGTTATTTAGTGTTTCGAATGGCTATAGTCATGTAAACTATTAGTAGTTAAAAGTTACTTCCCTTAGGCTTAATTGGAAACTTTAGTTGGAGGATTGCATGGGCATTTTACTTAGGTCAATTTTTTTCTAGGTTGTGTATGGTATAGTCCAGTAATTCTACTATAGTTGACCTATATGAAAAGGGATGTTAGCCAAACTGACCAAGGTTTTGAAGGTCTTATGATAGAGTGGCTTAGGGAAGAGTGATGTGCCTACCTTATTTCTTCATATCTTTGAAAACTTGTCCTTGGAGGAGGCTGGGAAGGATGAGGATACAAATAATATAGGGATGAGAAGATTGGGTGTATTTGTCTTGCGATAGAAGATGTTCCTTTAACAGTTAACAAATTTCACATACATCTTTTTTCAGCTTTATGCTCCTTATGTTGGTGCAATTGTGCCCTAGATGAGTTTGACCAAGTGGCGTTGGGGAAAATTAAGTTAGGTTAATGAGGGGAAAATTGATCCGATACTTGGCAATTGGAGATATAGAATCCATTCATGTTACATGTTATTTAATATATATATTTTTTGGATGTTTTCAATTTATCCTTCCATGATAATGCCAATATTTATCATGTGTTCTTATGTTGCTTCTTTTGATTAGCAGATAATCTAGTTGAGAATCTTTTGGGAGATTTTGAGTACGAAGTTCAGGTTCCATATCTTTTATACCGAAATGCAGCTCAAGAGGTCAATGGCATATGGTTTTATAATTCACCTGATTGTGAAGCAGTGGCAAATCTTTTTGCCAGGTACTAGTTTTTCGAGGTGCTGCTAAAGTGATTTCTGATGTGACATTTTACTTTTGATAATTTCTTCGAGAATATTTTTGCTTATACCATTATATCTTAATTGACTTAAAGTAGGTTATTGCAAAATAATAATAATAATAATGAAAATTTGAGACATGGTCTCTTTTTATGTGCCTTTACGATAAGTCAGTCTCATTGAGACTCTAGCAAATTAAACCAAGTATGCTCGATATTGTAAAAGTAAAATAAATACAACAAAATTGAATACCAGACTCCTGAACTAAATTTAGTTTATTTTGATTTAATTTGGTCTTTTTGTTTGAGCCTTTTCCCCAAGAAGGATTCAACCTCGTCAAATTAGTGTATGTTTGATTTGGCCTTTTGACAATAAACATAATTAAGAAAGGATCAACCAAGGAAATCCTTAGAGAAGTCATTTTGACACTTGCTGTTGAATTGCAGAGATTTATTTCAGATGCCCATTTTTGAAGTTTGTTTTATGTATTCTAGGTGTTATCTATTATTTTGAGTCCCTTGCTAATGGTGAAAATAAGGCTGTAACTTAACACGAGGTGGAAACATTATTTGCATATCAACTATGCCTTGGATGCGAGATATTTTTTAGGATTGCATTGTTCATTAATCATATAAATGAATCAAATTTTTTGCAAACAAGCTTCATATTTAGCTCGATAAGAGCACATTTATATACATTGAATATGAATGAATAAAAATAAACAAGCTTAAACATACTTCTTTTTTTTGAATCAAAGCTTAAGCATACTTACACACTCGAACAAGGTAATCATCTAATGGATCTTAATTATATTTCTACCCTTCTATTTCTTATGTGCATTTCAAGCTATCCTGCTCTGTTGGCTATTGGCATATGTCAATATACGTTGTTCCATTTTTGTTTCCAACACTTCCTATTTATTATTTCATAGATAAACATTTTATTATTTTATACATAAACAGGAAGATGAACATGATCATTTTTTATAATGTATAAACAGTTGCCACTCCTAGTCCATTAACTATCAGTTTTGCTTTTGTACACCAATAATTATTATTGCATATGCTATTCAGTTCTATTCTTTGTCAATGTCCTTATGTATGTATGTTTTGTAATGTGTATTTATACACCTTGAGAGTCTCTTCACCAAAGTGAGAAGCTTATTGTGCATTAAATGTATGATGCATTTTGAATTGCATTTATTATGATACATTGTGCTGATACATTTCTAAATTCAGGATACTAAATGCTTATTCTAAAGTACCTTCAAAGCCTAAGGTGACTTCTAAAAGGTATTTCTCATAACCTTTTGGTGATACAGCACCCTTTTATAATTTTGTCATCTTCTTATTGGAGTGATACTATTATTTTTCGGCAATGCAACCATCCCATGTTGACAATAGATAGGCTCTTTTCCTGTTTTGGAAAATCTTAGCGATTGACCATGAATCGACTTAACACTTAATGCTTAGTTGCAGTGATCCAGTAGTGTAAATCAACTTATGTTTCATGAGTAGGTTTTAGATTTCCTAAAGGGCACGCCCTATTTCCAAATTTATTAAAAAACACACTTGCTTTCATTGGTTTTCCAAAAAAAATTTCTTCCAACTTGCTTCATCAGATTTATTCCAGCCCAAACCACCAATTGATTATTCAGTTGTCTAAAAGTGATGTCATTCGACTAGAAGGTCGACTAAGTCACACTTTTACCAAGAGTGTTTGGTGGTCCAAGAGGTCTTAGATTCATGTTAAATTGATATTGTTGCACTCCTAGAGGGTTTGAATTCATGCCAGCTATGACCAATTGACTGGAATCACATTGGCCCAATTAGAGTGACTTCCAATTGACTAATCACTTAATTGACATCATTTTCAGTTGATTGGCAACACTTTCAGTGGATTTACATTTGTAGTCGATAGACATCACTTTTGCTCGACCAACATCACTTTAACAATTTGGGTGGTAATGGATTCAATGAAGTGGGGTGGACGAAGGGCATTTGAGGGAACTCACTCAAGCAGGTGCGCCCTTTTGGTAATTACCAAAGGGCAGTGTGCCCTTTGAGTATTCCGCAACTTTGGGTGTCCCTTTTGTAAAATGATGGAATTTTTTTCTTAATTCATGTCTCTTCTCCTTTCACATGCTTGCATCATGGTGATAATCTTTTCTCCTTTCCAATTGCTTGCATATATGGTAATTGGTGAGATTATTGTCTTGGCAGTTTCCATGAGCATTTTTCTTCTTATAGCAGTGACTTTGAGGAGCTTGAAGCTATACCTACATCAGTCATGGAAGGTTCTCATGAGCCGACATCAGTTGCTATGTCAACTCCTGATGTTCCTGAGGACGCATTTGTGAACTTCTTCAGTGTATGTTTCTGCTAAATAGTTCCTTCCATCATATTTCCTATAGATTAAAACTTTTTTTAAAAATGACTACTTTTATGCTATTAACACTTATTCCTACTTGGGCTATTAACATTTAGCTACTTCTCTAAATTTAACGATTTATGTGCATCACGCTTCAGAAAATTTTGTTTAATAACCAACCATTCTTGACATAGGACTTATTTATTTATAAATTTTTAGAATGCCGTGAACATTGGAATTGCAACAAATGCAGCAATCCATGGCCAGCCAACTCTTGCTTCTGCACCGGTTCCTGTAACTACTCAGGCATCAAGCTTCAATCCATCTATTTTGCCAACTGTTCAGTCAATTTCTATTCCTTCAACGTCATCCACTCCTCTAATGTCAACTTTGGATAATCTTGAATCTGGAAATGGAAGCAGCAGCCATGCGACAAATCTGGTTAAGCCTTCATACTTTTCGCCTCCTGCTGCACTGCTAATGCCTCTAGTGCCATCTTCTGTTCCAGTTGCTGTTCCTTCCCTCCATCCTCCAGTAACAATGCAGCAACCATATGGAACTCCCCTTCTTCAACCCTTTCCACCACCGTCTCCATCTGCATCTCTTGCTCCTCCTCAAAATTTCGAACCAGTTATCTCAAGAGACAAAGTCCGTGATGCACTATTGAGGATTGTTCAGGTAAATTTCTTCCCATTATATTTGTCAGTACATACTTGCATTTTATTCTTTGGCCCCTCTTGTTTGAGAAAATGTTTTCCCCTTTTGGATAGCAGATGTCATTTGCCCTATTCAAGCTATATCTTTTGACTTGCCCAATATTTGGAAATGCAGAAATAAAGCATTTCTCCATAAGCCAAAATCGTAGACACTAAAAATCATGAGAGAGAAACTGGCTTGAGTTGAGTTTCTTTCTTTATTTTAAGTTGGGCTTTGGGTTTGGCAAAATCTTCCACTTTTTAGCCACACATTAAAAAGTTTCATGGAGCCTTGTTCTTATTTCATTTCCCTTGATTATAATTTACCTATCTATTTGGAGTCAGTTCTTATTAATTATGGATTAGAGTTAATAGTAATTAAAATCTTTTCTTTTTGCCAGAATGATGATTTCGTTGACCTTGTATATCAGGAGATCCTAAATGCTCATTATTCGTGACAAATAAGGCTGGAAAATCATATTGAGCTCCATCCATATCGTTGCTAATTGTGCAGCTTTTCTTGAACTACTGTAAAATAAAAAGTGCCAATCAAAGAGAAGTAGCTTTTGTCTATATATCATCAGTCGGGTTGTATGCGAATGGGAATTTGTTTTGTTTTTTTTAAAACTTTTGTTTTACTATCATTGATATTTTGGAGGAATTAATTAAACGTGTTCTTTGGTTGAAATTATTGGCATTTGGTCTGATTGATTTGCTAATTTTCAGTTGTAGGCAATAAATGTTTGAAAGAAGAACAATGCTAATCTTGTCTACTCATTTCCGCTATCTGATCTTTCACCATAGCACTCTGTAAGAAACCACAATTCTCTCACTTTGGATTACATTGCCATTGATTGAATTGGATTTGATTTTATTTTATTTTATTTTTATGAACTGTCCTCCTCAAGATTCCCTTTGACTTCCAATTAAAACCCATGGTTAATGCTCACCAGTGCCACACTCTCTTCTCCCTTTCAGCAGACACAAGCTTGAATGCACTTAAACCAAGCTGCTGCAACCCCACCCTCACTCACTTAATTCAGCTGTGAACTAACAAACCTTCACCCTCTCATCCATGTCAATTCCACAAACTCATCCCTAACACTCGCTCCAGATGCCGCTGATGCTTCCTCCTCCCAAGAGTCACAAAGTCACCGGCCTGCCGGAGAATTTGCCTACTCTGCGGAGGCAGGCAAGTGGCATCGGCCATGGTAGTTGATTATTTCTCTCTGGCCTCTGCAGTGGGGGAGAAAGAAAAGAGAGGAAGAACATTTAAGCATGAGCGATCACAGCTCACAGCCTCAAATCATGCAGCTATTTAATGGCATGTTAAATACTTGTGGCGTCAAGCCAAGTCCAAGTTGGCTGATATCCCCTTAAATGGCTTATCAATGCACACTCGTTCAGATAACAAACACCCTTCAGCCTCTTTTCTTTCCCCTAAATCGACTAACTGATTGCCTAAACACCATGAATGAATGTGTTATAGGTAGATAAGATAGATCTTCAAATTGTAGGGTGTCATTCTTCAGTAATTAGTTCGAGCAGATATCACCTATTTTGTTTGGCTTTCAACCTTCAGGAGAGCACAACTTCCTTCTTCATGGTGAAAGCTAGCTGGAGAGAGTAATGACGAAGCCCATAAGCCTTCCAGCTTTGAATCAATCAATGCCTTCATAATTTCTGATGTCCACTTGCATGAACGACACACCAAACTGCTTATAAATACTCACTTAACTCACTAATACAGTAATGAGATGTGATCGAGTCAGAATCATTGTTATCGACTTTCAATGCTCTATATTTATTAATCTTTCTTTTCCAGCTGTTTCTTAGCAGCATAGTTAAATAGTTTAACTTGGATTTCTGTATTTGTAGGAACTTGCAAGCTGTAGAACAATACAGTAGTTTGAATGTATGTATACTGTTTTTTTTATAATCTAGATGTTCCTAATTCTGCTCAGACTTTGTTTAGCAACATTGTGGGAGCATCCTACTTATACATATACAGTTACTAATTGTGTATCAAGATTTCGATAAGATAGGACATTAAATGGCATTACTGTCGAGCTTGACCAGATGCCATTGACCTGCCAATAGTCAAATTAAAGTCAACGCCTAAAGCTTACCCTAAAGCCTATAAATAGCCATGCACGAGGAAATCTTCTCATCCTCATGTAGCTGAGGGATGACTAACTTACCACTCGATCGTCTCGATAAAGTTTGTTTATATTCTCTGTCTCTCTCTCTCTAACTAAACAAATTAGAGAGACTAAAAATAGTTTTTTACCTTGCTTAATCATTAATTCACCTACTGTTCTTAAAATAATAATTATTTTTATAAAAAATAGTTTATTTTTTTTTAAGAATTGGGTGTATTACATAAATGTCATTAATAGAGATTGGATGTATGAACCAGACTGGCTGTAACTTTCATTAATTGGAAATAAATACCATTTATTCAAAAAGCAGCAGCCATTTAATAGCTCAGTTACTAATATACACACATAAACAGTGCCCATTTATTCCCATTTACTCCCTCAACTACGAAATATTCCATTTACTTGATTTCCCTACGAACTGCACAGGCCATGCATACAATTAAACCTCCCTCCCTTCGAAAAAAAAAGCTGAAGCATCAGATTCGAATTCTGAAAGAAACCATGTCATTGATACAAAACAAAAAGGCACTTCTGCAAACTTTAAATGCCCATTTATTATTCAACCTTAATTGCTTTTACTGGAATGCGTAATTTTCTCTAAATTTTAACAATCAGAACAAAACTATAAATTTTTCACTTCACCCCGTAAAGTTTATCCGCCTTTCAAAAATGCCCCGGTCTTCGGAGTTTTCTCTATCTTTTTACCCTCCCATTTCCTCATCTGCTCTGTTTACTGCGAAGGCCACTCCTCCTCTTCTCCTTTCTCCCTTCTCCTTCTTCCTTCTCTATCAGAGCAGATGAACATTAAGTTCATATGAAATAATAATAATAATAATAATAAACAAGAGAGAGTGAGTGAGAAGGAAGGCAATTAACAGCGGCAATAAAGAAGTATCTGCTGTTGTATTAATGGAAACCCATCGCCCCTTCCATTAATTCTCTTCTTCTTTATATAATGAAGCAACAAGCCGCTTCTTCTGTTGTGTTATGTTGTGCTGTGTTTGTTTGTGTTGAGGTGAAGAAGAAGCAAGTGTGTTAGTTCAAGGTTTAATTTTCTATTGTTCTTTATTTCATTAATTCTTGGCTAAACTGTATTGTTAATCGACTGTTTGGGCGGCGATTTAGGCCTCGATCGGAGAACGATGAGCCGGAACAACCGCGGCAAGAACCCGAGGCTGGAGGTGAAGGTGAACGTGGCAGGCACGCAGAGCAGAGCCCGAGGTGGGCCGTCGACTCGGACGGAGGAGGACGAGGAGGCGTCGGTGTCGCCGACGAGCTCGTGCGTGTCGTCGGAGGAAGGCGAGAGCAAGTCGCCGGAGGGGGCAGCGCCGTCGCCGCCGATGATGCTCGCCGGCTGCCCGCACTGCCTCATGTACGTCATGCTCTCCGAGAAGGACCCCAAGTGCCCCAAGTGCAAGAGCACCGTGCTGGTCGACTTCCACCGCGCGGGAAAGTCGTCGCGGCGGAGCTAGTGCGCCGGCGGACGGCGAGCCAGCGGGAATTCCATGGAAGGCTCCGATCTGTATGAAAGATGAATCATGATGATGATGATGAACTCCGAGATCAAGATTCATCCTTCATAGAAATCTTTATAGCAGAGCCTTCTATGGAATTCTCCTTCTTATTATAGTTTCTAATGCTATATTTAATCTTCTTTGGAGAAATTAATCACTATGTAATGTAGTTTAATTAAGTTCCCCTGTTAATTAGGATCTTCATCTTTGTAATTTGCATCTCCTGCGTTGCTGAGTAATTTCTCACTGTTTCTGAATTATCTGGTTTAAAATTAATTTTTGCAATTAAATAGAGTTAGTTAAATTTTAAATTTAGAACCGGCCTGAATGGGCCGGCCTGTGTCATTCTCGGCCCATTACCCAACCGAGAGAATGACAACTAACGAGTAACGACCGAGCCTTCCAGAAGATTCCACTACGCTTCTCGAATCTCGATCTCTCTCAGTCACGACGCACTGATCAAGCTTCGATCGGTTGCCATTGAATCCTCGGGAGGATGTTCTTCTTCTTCTTCGCCGGGGGCGTCGAACAGCAGGCGGGGCGGTGCGTCCGCTGCGGCTCCACCGCCGATCTCGTCGAGACCGAGAGTGTCTTCAAGCTCTTCTTCGTTGGCCCAGGAAGGGCGACTGCTCCTTCCTTTCGCCCAACTCTCTTCCCCTCGACAACGACGACCGAGGCGCTGGCGGACGCGGGCTCTTCGAGTCGAACCGGTGCGGATCCTGCAAATGTGAAGTCGGCGAAAGATTTGATTTGGGGATGACGCAACTCCAGGTTTACGCTTCTTTACCTTTTCTTGTTCAAGTTAATTTTTCGTTAATTCGCTCCTGTATGTAAACTGAAGTCCATAAATCGGATCTACTGTGTAAATCGACGATTAGATGGCAATAGCAATTACAGTTTATCATTAGCATTGTTAGTGAGTATGATGATATCATATCAAGCTACTTGCATGACCGGGATTTGGAGTATTGGGCAGTTGAAATTAGTTTTTGTAATCAAGTGATTAAATTGGAGCATGAAACAGACTATTTCATGTATAGGCGCTTCAAAACTAATTACATGAGCCAATAAGAAATTAAGGTCTAAAATTTTTCTACCGATGGTGTAAAGATTGATCGGGATGAGGGCATGAGCTTGTGTGCAAGTGTGGTTCATGGATGTGAGTGTATGAATACTAACTCAAGCATACATGAAAATCAAATTGAACAAAGGACATGTAAAAAATATTCTCACCCATATTATTCATGAACAACGGATACACTTTTATACATCTGGGAGTTTCCAATATTATTCTCACCCATATATTGACTTACTTGACTAACTGCAAAGGCAATATCTGGGCATGTATATGGGAGATAGATGAGTTTTCCAATAAGTCCCTGATAATTATCTTTGTCAACGGAGTTTCCTTCAAATATTTTTCTCTTATTCTCGAGTTCAATTGGTGTGTTACGTGGCTTACATCCCAACATACCAGTTTCCTTGATTTCTTCTAATTTTTTAATGTCTATCATCAACATACACTATAAGAATGGTGATTTTTCCTCAACCAGAGTGTTTCACAAGTAGTGTATGATCTGTTTATCCCTAAATATATCTAAAGTTCTTGATTACATTGGCGAATCGATCGAATTAGGCACGAGGTGATTATTTTAAACCATAGAGAGATTTGTTGAGCTTGCATACTTTTTTATTACCCAAATTTTCTTCAAATCCTAGAGGTTGATTCATATAAACCTCTTATTCAAGCTCTCCATTATTGAGGAAAGTATTTTTTATATCAAGTTGATGAAATGACCAATCTAGATTAGCCGTCAATGATAAAAGAATTCTGATAGTATTAAGTTTGGCGACAGGAGCAAAAGTCTTAGTGTAATCAATCCCATGTTTGAGTAAAGCCTCTGGTCATCAGCCTTGTACTTGTTCGTGAAAATCCATTGGCAATCAAGACACTTTTCCCTTGTGGTAATTCCACCAAATCCCATATATTATACTGTTCGAGAGCATGCATTTCTTCAAGAACAACCGTCTTCCATTCAGGAATAGGTAATGCCTCCATGGCCGGCCTAGGTATTAATTCACTAGACAATTTTGAAGAGAAAGCACGAAATGTGAAAGATAAATTAGAATAGGAGATAAAGTTGGTAATGGGATATTTGGTACGAATCGGACACCCTTTTTTAATGCAATTGATATATCAAGATCGAAAAATGTAACTGACTCGTTAAAGGATTCTACCATCGATTCATCTTCTTGGCTGTGACTAGAATTCACAATTTCTTCATTAGCTTGAGAAGTTTTTCTTCTTGAATAAATCAGGATATGGATTTTAACTCGATACTCCCCTTGTTCTAATAATTTGAGGACCAACTTGGATAGGATCAGACATGGAGGGAGGTGTGGTGTCCAAAGGTATCTTCATCATCATTTGAGGATGTTCCATGGTTGTCACAGCTGGCACCAAGGCCCTGTGTTGTGACACGGCCAGGCCATGTCGAGCTTTGGAAATCACCACGGTCGTGGTGTGACACGGCCAGGCCGTGGCACACTCTGGTTTCCTCTTCCACCAACTTCAAAACTTAATCATCCTTCTCCTCTTGCGAGAAATATGGGGTACCTTCAAAAAAGGTAACATCACAAGTAACATATGTCTTCTTTGTGCGTGGGCAATAACACCGATAACCTTTTTAGTAATAGAATACCCAACAAAGAAAGTTTTAAGGGCTCGAGGGTCAAAGTCTGTTGTGCTTATGGGCATGGATATGCACAAAAGGCTATACATCCAAATGGCTTCAAAAGTAGATTATTGGAGCTGAAAATTTATAGATATGTTTGGATGAGAAGAGAGAAAGGTGTGACAAAGTTTATGGCGCGACTAGGGAGACGACTGATAAGATACGCAGCAGTGAGGATTACATCGCCCCATAAATATTTTGGAACATGCATGGTGAACATAAGGACTTGGGCAACATCCGGCAAATGACGTTTTTAACGTTTAGAAACTCCATTTTTTTGCGGAGTAATGACACAAGAGCTTTGAAGAGCAATTTCTGTTAGGATCTTGAGTGTAAAACAAGACAAGCGCAACAGAATTTTATTAAGATTCTTTCCTGAAGATCCATGCGAAGGAAATTGTATACTAGTTGAATTGAGAGTTCTACCTTTGTTGCGTAAACACGAACTCCCAACAACTTTTCTTTGGATGCATATCTCAGCTCGATCAAGTGTTCGCGTCTCTATGGTATCCATACGAATACGTTCTCCCGTTTGTCTCACGAGCTCACGACTTGGAGAAGAAACAACCTCAACAACCCCTCCAGGAAGTTTTGGCCAAGAAGAAGAGAAAGAAGAAGATAATAAGTCTCATGTATAAAATACAACGTCAAAAATCTTTTTATATTCATCCAATGAATACCAAGGGTTTTTGCTCTTTGATCTTCCTCTTATTAATGCATAATTAATCCAAATTAACCATCATTGTCTTTTGATCTTTCTTCTTCAATGAGTGGATTTAATTGAGTCTAACTCAATGTGTCACGCCCCAGAGGAGTCTCTGTCCGAAGAAATTTCGGCAGCATCTCCCCTGTACGGCGGACAATCTGAAACTTTTCTACAAGCACTATATACCTCAGCCACATGCGGCTGGAATAATAACAATAAAAGAAAACAAACACCACGCAGTTAATATCAAATTCAGCCTCTGGCTGACACAACCACGCCGTTAAAAATAAAGCAGCCTACTCGGCTGTACCAAAACCAAAACACAAAACTGCTAGCCGGCTAGGCTTACACAACCAACAACAAATACAAAATACCACATAACGACATCAACACTCCAAAAACAAAACCGGAGTACAGAGCTAAACAAACTGATACATAAACAAACAAAACATACGTGAAATCGATAAGTCCTCTGATGTGACGTGGGGACCAGCAGACAGGATACTCCAAGCGACACCATAAATAACCCGGTACAAAAATATAGAGTCCACGGGGTGAGTTCAACAACTCATGAATACCAATAGACATGCCTAGTAAGATATATCTAACAATAATAAACATGGAATACGACTTCCTAATCATATATCTAGGAAAGATGTAAAGCGAAAGGTAACTAAGGAAGTCAGTACTCACCGGGAACTCTATCCAAACAAAGGGTCGTCAAACCGAGTGCCTAAATCATGATGTCAAACATACGATCCAACCAAATGAAACACAATCACAAGAAATAAATGCATCAATGCGTATGATGTCAATGACTGGTCACCCTGACGCCAGCAGTCGTCACCATCTCACACACAAATGGCGAGACCGGTGGGTAGTGACAACTGCACTCTGTCGTCGCTCCGATGGTGACCGAGTGGGCGGGATCTTTGTCGGAGTACTCCCTGTGACCCCAAATCATAAATGGGGAGCTCAATGCTCTCAACTCCCAGACACGATGGCGACGGGAGGAATCTCGGCTAACACGTTGTCACACTACCCACGGCGGACCAACGTAGCGAAACAAAGTCCCTCGCCGCAACACACAGAATCGACCACTAACCCACGAGTGGTGGTGTGTGCAGATCCATGTAACTGGCGATGTGCTCAACAACAATGGAGTCGACTATCGCACAAAGATGCAATCATGATGCGTGACACTAAGCATGGCAAAACCGATCAACATAACCATATCCATACATACAAAATGGGTCGTAAAGCGATGGTCACATACCAGATCTAGAGTACACAGTCGGATAGAATATCAAAATCCTATGTCCGAACATAATAAGTATGGAATATCCCGATCAAGATAGAAAATCCATATATACATAATATGGGTACCACAGTATCAGTAAGTCAAATCCACGGATCTAGGGTATACAAGTCCTCTAAGGTATAACAACCTAGACCCAAATCATATCCCTCTTCCATAGCATATGTACCAACAATATACACAGATCAAAGAATCAGGGTCTAAACACCCGAATCATATATGATATACAAATAGAGGTACACAAATCTGATATGGCCCAAAAACCTAAGTATCAGATAATCTAGATACACAGGCCAGAAACAACAATCCAAATCCTAGTCCTAACCTCAGTAAGCATGGTATGTCACTCTAGAAACTAAGATACTCATGGTAACAAGATAATCATGGCAACAAATCACGAGATATAATTACGGATACATCACAGGTGACAAACCTAACATGCTATGGATATCAAACAGTGACATACCAAAGGCAAACATGTTCATTGCATGTAGTTATAAAATACTATACATATCCAATGACAATATCATAAAAGATAAGTCAAGAGGTACCCGCCTCCAAATAGCAGGTCCAATCCAATCAAATCCAACGTCGAGATGCTCGTCTCGCGTCAAAGTCCTGTGAACATAGTATCAGATTTAGCTAATTACATATAAATTAGCTAAATCAAATCCTCGAGAAGCTAACGAAAATCCAGATCCAATTATAAACCCTAATTGGATCATTTAACTCCTCAATCGATTCTAACTAATACATTCGAATTAGGACTTGCCATGAGCATAATCAACCATAGTAACTTACCCAAATTGGGATAAACCACCACTGATCCAAGGCCGAAATTACCATGATCAAATTACCTCCAAGAATCAGTCCTGATCCATATATTCCACTCATATGAACTCCAACGGCTGCTGTCCACCAAATCCATATCCCTAAATTAGCAATCCACTCCAAATTCAATTATCCCTAATTCAATACATAACCCTAATTAATTATGTATCAAAATTTACTACACTATACCTCAATTCACAGCCGCTGTTGATCCGCAACTAGGGATAGTGTCGCCGAAAGGAGTAGCCGCTGCTGGTGACCAAGACTCTACAACCAAAGACCACCATTCTCAATTAGCACAAAAATTCCATCCCACACAGTGCTGCTCACAGCAGTACACGAAACAAGCACAAAAAAATCAAAAACCAAATCCTAAACTCTCACCTTCAATCCCACTGTCAAATTACTGGCGCTTGTTGTCATCTTCTCCAGCTTCTAGTTTTCCAGTGATCTAGGGCAACCGAGTCAACCAGGGTGGCGGCGCACAGTGCAGAGAACAAGAAGAGGGGCGGCAGAGGAGAGGAAGCTAGGGCACGGTGCGGCGCTGGAGCTCCTGTGGTCGGTGATCGGCGTCGGCTGTGGTAGTCTCCACAGCGAGGGGCAACAGGCGCCGGTGACTAGCAAAGGCACGAGCACAGAGGAGGCGGCCGGAAATCGCTTGGCGTCGCTACGCTGGATCGTGCAGGAAGAAGTCTCGGCCGGCAGCAAGAAAATCTAGGGCACAGCGACTGGAGGAGGCAGGCGACACTGCGGTTGGCGACGCCGTCGAGTGGAGAAGCCGCGACCGAGAAGATGGCTAGGGCTCAAACGACGTCGGCCAGGAGAGGAAGAGGAATGGGAGAACCGGCGGAGGAAGAGAGAAATGGAGGAGGAGGGGAAGTGCGGCGCCGGCTAAGAGGAGACGGCGTCAAGGATTAGGGCACGCACGGAGGAGGAAAGAAATAAGAGTAAAAGAAAAAGCAAATAAAAAGGAAAAGAAAAATAACTTTTCCTCACTTAAATGGGTTACCTTAAACATGTTTTCCCGGGGCCCAGTTTTATCCCCGTAAACTCATCCATACGATCTCCGAAAAATTCCCAGAAAATTTTCAAAAATTCCGAAAAATTCTCTTACCAATACTCGCCTATTTTCGGTATTTTACATTCTCCCCCACTAATAAAAATTTGGTCCCCAAATTTCGTTATCTACTATCAGCAAATACTAACAACAGGTAAAGAGTATAAAATGCTGAACGGTAAATAATATCACACACCTCAAGTGAAAAGATGGGGTATCGTGCTCGCATAATATCCTCGAGCTCCCAAGTTGCCTCCTCGTCTATATGATGCTGTCATCCGACATCAACCAGCCGGATAGTCTTGTTCCGCAACTGACGCTCTTTCCGGTCTAGTAGCACGGATCAACTCTGCCTCACGCTGAGCTCGATGAAGTCCCAATAACTGGGCCTCTCCAACCTCATCCTAAAGGATGGGTGTCCGACAAGGCCTACCATACAACGCTTCAAACAGTGGCATTTGAATAGCCGAATGCAAACCGTTGTTGTAGACGAACTCTACCCATGGCAAATGGTCCTCCCAACTGCCTCCAAAATCCAATACACAAGACCTCAACAAGTCCTCTAGAGTCTGAATAGTCCGCTCTAACTGTCCATCTGTCTGCGGATGGAAAGTTGTACTAAAACAGAGCTGCGTGCCCAAGGCCTGCTGCAGACTTTGTCACAATCACAACGTGAAACGGGATCTCTATCCGAAATAATAGTCAACAGAACATCACGTGATCTGATGATCTCCCGGCAAAATAGATCTACCAATCGATCCAGGAAATCAATCTTCCGGATCGCTAACGAGTGCACGTATTTGGTTAATTAATCAACAATTACCCAAATCGCGTCATGTCCTCGTCGTGTCCTCGGCAACCCTATCACAAAGTCCATGGTAATGTGATCCCACTTCCACTCAGGAATAGAAATCCGCTGAAATAAACCGACAGGTCTCTGGTGCTCGGCCTTCACTTGCTGACAGACAAGACATCTAGCTACAAAATTCGCGATGTCTCCCTTCATGTCGTTCCACCAACAGAAACACCTCAAATTTCTGGGTACATACGGGTACCACCAGGGTGGACAGCAAATCATGAGCGATGAACCTTCGGAAGTAACTTCCATAAGACCGGATGAGACTGGAGTACGCATAATCTGCCTCGAAAGTGTATAACACCCTCCTCGTCTCGTGTGAACTCGGTCTGCTGCTCGGAAACTATCCGGCTGCAAATAAACTATAAATACTGATCAGCAGCCTAGGGCTCTCTAATCCTGTTCTGATCGACGACTGAGCAACCCTGGTAACAATAATACCCTGCTCTGTCTGTCCCTTCTCCTCAAGGTCTAACTCGGAGAAGCCCTGAATCAAGTCTGTGACCACAACTCCGTGGCAAGCTAAAGTCCCTTTAGACTTCCGTCTAAGTACAACGACAACTACATTAGCTTTTCCCCAAATGATGGCTAATGATACAATCAAAATCCTTCAGGAACTTCATCCACCTCCTCTGTCTGAGATTAGGTTCCTTCTAAGTAAAACAGATATTTGAGACTCTTATGGTCAGTGAGAATCTCAAATGTAACGTCATATAAATAATGTCGCCAAATCTTCATGGCAAAAATAATAGCGACAAGCTTCAGATCATGTACAGGGTAGTTCTTCTCATGCTTCTTCAACCGACGAGAAGCATAGGAGACTACTCTATCGTGCTGCATCAAAACAGCGTCCAAACCCAGTAGAGATGCGTCGGTATAGAGCACGAATTCATCCTCTCTAGAAGGTACAACCAAAAATCGGAGCCAACACTAAACCCCGCTTCAGCTCCTATAAGCTGGTCTTGCAAACCTCAGTCCAAGTGAACTTCACGCCTTTCCTGATCAGGCGTGTAAGTAGCATAGCAATCCGTGAGAAACCCTCAACGTATCTCCAGAAATATCGAGCCAAACAAAGGAAGTTGCGAGCCTCTTATATCGACTCCGTCTACTTCCAACGGTAATAACCTCGATCTCTTGTGGAACCAC
This sequence comes from Zingiber officinale, assembly GCF_018446385.1. Taxonomy (NCBI): domain Eukaryota; kingdom Viridiplantae; phylum Streptophyta; class Magnoliopsida; order Zingiberales; family Zingiberaceae; genus Zingiber; species Zingiber officinale. The sequence goes on from NC_055991.1 coordinate 302,031, forward strand.
GGTATACTTCTACTGGTGACCGTATGTCTCAAACATCTCACAGAAGACAACCAAATCAGCATTACTGATATTCACATATAGATGTTCTCATCGAATCATCTCTAGATCTATGCGAAGGTGGTGTACTTGACTCACCTCAGATCCGTAATAAATCACAATATCGTCAACAACGACAATGGAAACCGATCCAAACATTCTAGGGATACCCAAATCATCGAGTCCATGACAACATCTAGGGCTCCGTAAGCTCTAATGGTAAAACCAAGACATATCATGTCTGTATCACAGACATTCCTAACCATAAGATCCTCAACAATAAACAGATCTGGTCACCCACTAATAACATAAATCACCAAGGAAAAGATCCTCTAGTGTGAGAACAACGCTCCATCACACGAAATACCACAAATGTGGGAGCAACGCTCTACCACCAGAAATCCTCCATATGTGGGAGCAACGCTCCACCACAGACAATCCATAACATGTGTGGGAGCAACGCTCCACCACCAACAATACATAAGTGTCCAAAGCACCTAACTATCTAGCTAGAGACTGCATGAGATCTCTCTACCACAGATCACTGTGGTTAGCCTAGGGTATAACCACCCAGTAAGCAAATCAAATCTATAGTCAACCCTATCATCCTCCTAGTAGGTCGGTCACCCACTAATGGGAGAATTAGTTGACAGGGTAAAACGACCAATATCATAATGTAGACATTTAATATTCTACATTTAACATAGGTAAAATTATCATGATGCTACCAACCATACATCTGACACACGTGCACATACAACATATGTATGATCGACATAATCCTCCGATTAGTACACACCAAAAATACTCACATCATAGGTATAAATCACCGTGATACCTCCAACAATGCATATCGAACCCGTGTACACATATCAATATAGGTATAATCGACAATACACCTCAAACAACACTCACTTGACATATATACACATATGCCAAGAGTATAATCAACGTATACTTCCAATAAGGCATACTAAAACCCAGGTGCATTCACAAATCACACATAATCAACAAGATACCTCAGATACCACACCAAACACATATGTATATATCACAACACCGATGTTGTCGACAAGATACTTCCAACATGACTTTCACACCCATGTGCACATACCACAACACAGATTTAAATCAATAAAACACCTCCAATATGTCAATCAGGCACGTATAGCTAACTAATTAGCTATAATCCACAAGAAACCTACAATAACCATATCTAGATGGGAATACCTCACTATCCACAAATGAACTATCCATCAAAGAACTCCTTCAACTCATAACAATCATATGTACACTTCATAGATATGCATAATCAGCATATTTAATCCAATCTATCACACCAACCCTATGCCATCTTCGAAGTTATCCAATTAGGTACAAACAGTCTAAAATTACAGTACCCATGGAATAGGATATATCGATCCTCTATCAACTGACCCAACCGACAATAGTATATGGCTAATTCAGTCCTTTCCCCGTCCGTACAAGTCATGTACCCAATATACTTAAGATATCCAACTAAACACGAGTCACCCAAAGATCAGTATTTTTTTTATAAAATAGCGTAAGTCGATCCCCTACTGATCGGATCAACCAAAACAATGAATCAGTAATCGACTATCCAAATTTAACCAGTGTCCGCTAATCCTCGGCAATCACTAAGGTATATCCATCCACGACTACCCAAGTCGACAAACGTAGATCAGTCTTCTACTGATCGATCCAACAAAAGTAAATCAATTATCTACGGATGAAATTAACTAAGATAACATGGTATACTACTGGCTAGGTCATCATAAAGATATAAATACTATCCACTACCCAGCTAATAAAAGCAGAGGCCGGTATGTGCCTCAATCTGCTAACCAACTGGTAATAACATAAGCTAAAAACTACCAGTGTATGATATGATAAATCACCAGAAACTGTAACCCTTAATCTCTATTAAGGTCAATCAAGATCAGTGACTAACCTAATACCTAAAATATATGCTATATCAACTAGACAGGTACCAGTAAAGAGTGCTAATACAGGTCATAAACAGTAATAGTCAACAGTGCATATACTAACAAAAATGTAGGATAACAGTATACCAACATACCTCCTATAGCTTGGAGATGTCCTGCCGCTGCTAGGTCCCAAAAATCACATCAAGAAGACTAAAACACGAAATCCAAAACACGGGATATAAAACTCGTAAGCCGATCTCTGATACCAAATAAATTGGTATCAGATAAATCTCGAAAATCCAGAACACATAGCAAGTATCGTATACCTGCTCTGATACCACTAAATTGTCACGCCCCAGAGGAGTCTCTGTCCGAAGAAATTTCGGCAGCATCTCCCCTGTACGGCGGACAATCTGAAACTTTTCTACAAGCACTATATACCTCAGCCACATGCGGCTGGAATAATAACAATAAAAGAAAACAAACACCACGCAGTTAATATCAAATTCAGCCTCTGGCTGACACAACCACGCAGTTAAAAATAAAGCAGCCCACTCGGCTGTACAAAAACCAAAACACAAATACAAAATACCACATAACGACATCAACACTCCAAAAACAAAACCGGAGTACAGAGCTAAACAAACTGATACATAAACAAACAAAACATACGTGAAATCGATAAGTCCTCTGATGTGGCGTGGGGACCAACAGACAGGATACTCCAAGCGACACCAAAACCAACCTGGTACCTGAAAAATATAGAGTCCACGGGGGTGAGTTCAACAACTCAATAATACCAATAGACACGCCTAGTAAGATATATCTAACAACAATAAACATGGAATACAACTTCCTAATCATATATCTAGGAAAGATGTAAAACCGAAGGTAACTAAGGAAGTCAGACTCACCAGAACTCCTATCCAAACAAAAGGGTCGTCAAACCGAAGTGTCCTAAATCCTGTATGCAAACATATGCACCAAATAAATGCAGAAAACACAATCACAAGAAATAAATGATCAATGCATATGATGTCAATGATGCGTCCTGGTCACCCCTGACGCTAGTCATCTCACACACAAACGGCGAGACCGAGTGGGGGTGACAAGTGCACTCGTCGCCTCGATGAGGACCGAGTGGACGGACTTTGTCGGAGTACTCGCCCCGTGACCCCAAATCATAAATGGGGAGCTCAATGCTCTCAACTCCCAGACACGACGACGGGAGGAATCTCACGGCTAACACGGTGTCACACTACCCACGTGGCGGACCAACGAGCCAAACAAAGTCCTCGCCGCAACACACACTCGAATCGACCACTAACCCATGAGTGGTGGTGTGCAGATCCATGTAACTGGCGATGTGCAATGGAGTCGACTATCGCACAGCATGCATGATGCGTGACACTAAGCATGGCAAAAACGGATCAACATAACCATATCCATACATACAAAATGGGTAAAAGCGATGGTCACATACCAAGATCTAGAGTACACAGGTCGATAGAATATCAAAATCCTATGTCCCGAACATAATAAGTATGGAATATCCCGATCAGCATAGAAAAATCCATATATACATAATATGGGTACCACAGTATCGGTAAGTCAAATCCACGGATCTAGGGTATACAAATCCTCTAAGGTATAACAACCTAGACCCAAATCATATCCTCTTCCATAGCATATGTACCAACAATATACACAGATCAAAGAATCAGGGTCTAAACATATATGATATACAAATAGAGGTACACAAATCTGATATGGCCCAAAAACCTAAGTATCGGATAATCTAGATACACATGCCGAAACAACAATCCAAATCCTAGTCCTAACCTCAGTAAGCATGGTATGTCACTCTAGAAACTAAGATACTCATGGTAACAAGATAATCATGGCAACAAATCACGAGATATAATTACGGATACACCACAGGTGACAAACCTAACATGCTATGGATATCAAACAGTGACATACCAAAGGCAAACATGTTCATTGCATGTAGTTATAAAATACTATACATATCCAATGACAATATCATAAAAGATAAGTCAAGAGGTACCCGCCTCCAATAAGCATGTCCAATCCGATCAAATCCAACGTCGAGATGCTCGTCTCACGTCAAAGTCCTGTGTACATGGTATCCGGATTTAGCTAATTACATATAAATAAATTAGCTAAATCAAATCCTCGAGAAGCTAACGAAAATCCAGATCCAATTATAAACCCTAATTGGATCATTTAACTCCTCAATCGATTCTAACTAATACATTCGAATTAGGACTTGCCATGAGCATAATCAACCATAGTAACTTACCCAAATTGGGATAAACCACCACTGATCCAAGGCCGAAATTACCATGATCAAATTACCTCCAAGAATCAGTCCTGATCCATATATTCCACTCATATGAACTCCAACGGCTGCTGTCCACCAAATCCATATCCCTAAATTAGCAATCCACTCCAAATTCAATTATCCCTAATTCAATACATAACCCTAATTAATTATGTATCAAAATTTACTACACTATACCTCAATTCACAGCCGCTGTTGATCCGCAACTAGGGATAGTGTCGCCAAAAGGAGTAGCCGCTGCTGGTGACCAAGACTCTACAACCAAAGACCACCATTCTCAATTAGCACAAAAATTCCATCCCACACAGTGCTGCTCACAGCAGTACACGAAACAAGCACAAAAAAATCAAAAACCAAATCCTAAACTCTCACCTTCAATCCCACTGTCAAATTACTGGCGCTTGTTGTCATCTTCTCCAGCTTCTGGTTTTCCAGCGATCTAGGGCAACCGAGTCAACCAGGGTGGCGGCGCACAGTGCAGAGAACAAGAAGAGGGGCGGCAGAGGAGAGGAAGCTAGTCTCCACAGCGAGGGGCAACAGGCGCCGGTGACTAGCAAAGGCACGAGCACAGAGGAGGCGGCCGGAAATCGCTTGGCGTCGCTACGCTGGATCGTGCAGGAAGAAGTCTCGGCCGGCAGCAAGAAAATCTAGGGCACAGCGACTGGAGGAGGCAGGCGACACTGCGGTTGGCGACGCCGTCGAGTGGAGAAGCCGCGACCGAGAAGATGGCTAGGGCTCAAACGACGTCGGCCAGGAGAGGAAGAGGAATGGGAGAACCGGCGGAGGAAGAGAGAAATGGAGGAGGAGGGGAAGTGCGGCGCCGGCTAAGAGGAGACGGCGTCAAGGATTAGGGCACGCACGGAAGAGGAAAGAAATAAGAGTAAAAGAAAAAGCAAATAAAAAGGAAAAGAAAAATAACTTTTCCTCACTTAAATGGGTTACCTTAAACATGTTTTCCCGGGGCCCAGTTTTATCCCCGTAAACTCATCCATACGATCTCCGAAAAATTCCCAGAAAATTTTCAAAAATTCCGAAAAATTCTCTTACCAATACTCGCCTATTTTCGGTATTTTACACAATGAATCTAGACTCAATCCAACCTAATGAGTCTAACACAATGAATAACCCAACAATCTTAAGCCCATAATAATTTAGTCAAACTAAATTAAACCTATCTCTAAATTAACATGTTCTTTGTGTGTGACACAACAGACTCTCGTAACATTGGCAATGTATTTAAAACTATTTTAGATACATAAACAATGAGTGATATCTAGTAATGCATCATTGCTATTCAAGTAACTAAAATGCCGAGATCCGACCTAACCTTTCTATGTCTATTATCTTCTATGACTTGACCCTTCTATCTTTGATATCTAGATTGATCAATGAGGCATAGACCGTGTCATTCTCTTATCAATCTTTGTGTTTCTTGATTCCTAAGTAGATACACTCAATTAAATAAGCTCAATATCTCATATCGACTAATTTGAGCATGGTCATACATCCTACTTAATCAAGAGGCCTACAGATATCACTTTCGTCATATGGAAGAAAGAGATAGATCTCATATATATCACTCACATCCCTTCGCATAATTTATTGCATACCCAGTGATCGACTTTATAGTCTACCTTGTTACAGATGGCGTTTACCGATATCAAAGTACACAACTCCTTATGTAGGGAACCGTAGTGACTTCGGGTCTAAGGATTATTCATATCAATAGTTACTATGAGAATGTTTATGACACTCATATAACGATCCATGAAATATCTCATGGCAGGTCAATTCAGTACATATTCTCTAATATATACTCATATGTTAACTTGATATCTCATATCCATGACTTGTGAGATTAAGTCATCAATTGATCTACATGCTAACCTCAACACATTAATATTGTTTTTGCATATTAATGCTTGATTAGGAATAGTTAAGAGTAGTGTCTATATATATCTACAAGCTTCTACTATCAATTCAACCAATTGTTATGTTGTAGACTAGAACCTACTACCCTAAGATATTATTATACTTATTCATATAGCAGAGATATGAAGTAAATATAATAACTATTACTTTTTGTTAATAAAATATGATACAATATGTCCTAAATCAATCAACTCTTGAATGACTCTTAAGACTTATACTAACAATTTTATTTTCCTCTAAATAGTCACCTAAAATGGCATTGAAATATTCTTTACCATTATCGATTCGAATAATTTGGATATTTGTTTAGAATTGGGTCCGGATCATTTTGTGGAAGGCTTTGAGGATATTATTGGTTTTAGATTTGTCTTTAAGAAGGTAAACCCGAGTAACCCGTGTATGATCATCAATAAATGAGATAAATCATCTTTTCCCACGAGGTGTGAATTCATAAGAGACCTCAAATATCATTATGAATTAGTGAAAAAGGAGTAGATGGTTTATATCGTTTGGGAGAGAAATGAGTGCGAGTATGCTTGGCTAGTTGACACACTTCACAATTGAAAGATTAAAGATCTTTATTAGTAAACAATGATGGAAACAAATGCTTCAAACAACCAAAACTAGGATGACTAAGACGATAGTGCCAAGACATTATTTCCCTATCACTAGAACAAAAAAAAACATGAGACACCAAAGACTGACTCTTTTTCTCCTTGAAGTAATAAAGACTTTCATGAATTCTGGCATTGCTAATTGTCTTCCCCGATAGTAGTTCCTAAAAATGACATGAGAAAGGTAAGAATTTAACAAAATACTGATTATCAAGGGTAACTTTGCTTATCGAAATCAGAAAGCATTTTAGAGCAGGTACATGAAAAATAAATTTTAGAATGATGTGCTGAGATAATCGAATATCGCCTCTGCCAGCAACTATAGTTAATGATCAATCAGCAATCCTTACAGTAGTTTGGCAAGAATAGGGATAATAGGAAGAAAAAATTACTTGAGTCACTTGTCATATAGTTAGAGGCCCAGGATCAATTATCCAAGGGGTTGTTGAATGTTTAAGAAAGGATGAATTGAGTTTACCAGTTTAAGTCATGAAGTAGGAGCCAACATTAGAGGTGGAAGATGTATTGAGGGCCTTTGGTCGAAGAATTTGCAATATTATGTTGGGACCCTGATGCCCGGCTAGAGGGGATGAATAGCTAATCATCCAAATCGTCGCTTCCTACACTCGTTAGTATGTAGCGGAAATACAAAACAAAATACTAACAAATATAAATCTAAACCATAAACAATACAAAGAAGAAAACTAAGCAAACCTTAACACGTTTGGTTACGTGGTTCAAAGATAACTTGCTCTTACTTCACGGCGTGTCCGTAAGGTGGAGGAAACCTCAATCCGTCAGTGGATCACCTTGGAAAACTTCCGGCTAGCTCGCATAGCGCCTTGTGGGTGGAGAAACCTCACCACAACTCGTAAAGGACCACACTAGATCACTTGAACACTTGGAGACTCTAATTAGGGTTAATCACCACTAATTTCGTCACCTTGCTCAAGCATCCCGAGCTCCATTAAATAGAGCTCGGATGGAAACATCCAAGCAATGTTTTCACCACCAGTCGATTGTCATACTTACCAATGCTTTCGTGGATTTCGACCGTTACAAGCCAACGGCTCGATATTGTTGGATCGTGATGTTTCGATAGAGGGGGGGGGGGGGGGGAATATCGATTACGAAAATTCTTTCAAAGAGAGTTAAATGCAGCGGAAAAAGTAAGCAATGCTAACACAGACCAATTTTACTTGGTTCGGAGCCTGTGTCGACTCCTACTCCAAGGCCCGCACTCGTTAAGTGCTTTCGGTGGGCAATCACTAGCAATTCAAAAATTATTACAAACTAAGTACAGAAAATGCTAATGAAAATAAAAGCAATACCGACAAAGGAATAAATCGAAAAGGAAAAGGTGTGTTGTCGGAGCTTCGTTAGCGTCGCAGAGCAAGCGGTAGAAGATCTTCTTGCCAGTTGTTGTTCTTAGGCTCCACCTCTAACCCTCCTTTTATATGAGGCTCGGGGCGCTCCGGATCCCTTCCGGGCGCCCTGGTGTGACATAGCAGGTCCAACTAGCGAGCTCCACGTGTCAACGCCGCGATCAGGATAGAAATTGCCTTCCGGGCGCCCGAATCCCCTCCGGGCGCCCGGACCACCTTTCTCCAGAAATTCCTTCTCCTGCAAGACAAGGTTAGCCTGAGGCAAATATATAATATGTATCCTGCTAAACAAAGTGTTAACACAGTTTATAAATTCAATATCAAGAGTATGACTTAGATTCCGTCTTTCCGAGACCGGAATCTAGTCACGATCTCGACTTAGATATCCGAAATGGATATAAGCCGATTGACGCCTAATGTTCCCTTCCCGGGAACGCGTCCTCACAGTCACTTCCTTCCAGTGACTTACCTTTACTCACCTGCCAGACGTCCGGTCAGCCCTTCGACTCGTTTAGACTTCTCGCCAGCTATCCGGTTAGCCCGTCGACCTAACTGGACTTCGTGCTAAATGTCCGGTCAGCCCTTCGACCCATTTGGACTTCGTGTTAAGCGTCCGGTCAGGCCGTCGATCCGCTTGGACTTCGTGCCAGACATCCGGTCAGCCCGTCCCGTCGACCTGTCTGGACTTAGCCTGTACACTCGATCAAAGTGTTAGATAACGACAAACCTAACTTAACCTGATTTGTCATTCATCAAAATCTTAGTTAAATCGTTAGTGCTAACCGCACCAACAGATACTAGTCGACTGATGAAATATCAGTCGACTGTTACAGTAACGCTACAGTAACTGTCTTCTAACCTCCTCCATCAACCTTGCGTCCCTCGGATGTCTCCCTATCTTTCACGCATTGTCTTATGGAGCTTCCATCGGTCTTGTCATTGTTGTTGGGTCTTCCATTGCCAAGAGGCTGCATCTCCGGGACTTCATCCATTGCTAAGTCACACTTGGACTTACACCGCCAAGACTCATCCTTGGACTTACACCGCCAAGACTCACCCTTGGACTTTCTCCTTTGCCAAGATCACACTTGGACTCTCATTAACTTAAATTTTTGCCCAAACATCAAAACTTAGAGCACCTTGATTGCTCCAACATATTGTTCAACTTTTCTTTGTTGTAGCCTTGTAGGGAGCAGGAACATCGGAGACAAAAGGTTTTTCTTGGCTTGATTGAGTTTGAAACCCACGATCTTCATTCTTTTTCCGTGGTTGTCAATTTGATGGTTTCCCATATATTTCCTAGCATTTATCGTTAGAGTATCCTTAGCATTTATCCTTAGAGTGGCCTGGTCGGTTGCAGTGTTCACACCAAAGGCGTTTATTTTGACGTTGATTTGGTGCCGAATTTTTTGTGGAAACCAAAGCTGAAATGTCTGCGGTAATGGATTGTGGTGCAATAAACTCATTAGTAAGCATGACCTTACAATGGACTTCTTCTCGCCCGACTTCCGTGAGTGCTTCTTTAGGAGATGGAAATCGTTCACAAGCAGCAATGCATCTGTGTACCTCATCCAAATTACGATTAAGACCGGCAAAAAAAAAAATCAAATATACGCTCCTTTTCAATATTGCGGCAAATTTTGACACTACTGCACGTTGAATCTTCTTCAAAGAATAGATCAAGTTCCTGCTGAAAATCTTGAAGATTAGAGAAGTACTATGTCATAGAATTTGAACGTTGTTTCAAATCTTTCAACTTCAATCATAGTTCAAAAATCTGAGAAGTATTGCCTAGATCGGAATACATCTTCTGAGCCGCATCCCACACCTCTTTGGCCGTCTTGAGACAGAATAAATTATTCTCAATCAAATCAATTAGTTATATGCTTTTTCACCTGTGATTTGATTGACTCTCCAAAAAAAAGGAAAGATTTGATTATTTTCTACCGCATATTATTCCAAAGCAAGCAGGAGCAGCACTTCTTATTGCACTTTCACCTATTAATGTACCAATTATTATTATTATTATTATTATTATTTAATCAAAAAAGTATCAGCTTCTGGAGCAGGGATCTTGGAGCACTTTGAAGTTTTGATGAGAAGGTAATCATTCCTCTCTTTCCACCCTTGAATATGTTCTTTTACTATCTCCTGTTCTACGTTCGGAAGCAAGCTTATTTATGATCATAATGTTGACTGGCCTACCAATCTATCAGCATACTCTCAATTTCATTAAATGCATTTAACCAGTGCCAGATTTTGCTCATAGTAGTTTACCTACTCTTTACTCTCATCCAAGTGGTTTTCACTCACACTGGCAAATTTCTCAAATTCAATACTTCCTGATTAATGCATGACCAACTCCTATTACTGCACTCTAAGCATAGCTAGTTTTTCATCCAAGTCCATTCAAGTGCCATACCTTTCAGAAGTCGACCTGACCTTCTGACTTCATCTCTGACTCTGACTTCGACTCACATTCAGCACCCTTCAAAGTCAGACCTCATCAATAACCATGGCGGCTAAGTAGTTAGTGGTTGAGTTTTAGGAGCTAACCTTTCTCCTACTGGATATTCACTGAATCAGAATTTCCCTGGTCAATAGGGCACTAGCGTTACTTGTATGCATCAGACAGGATCATGTTATTACTTGAAACAAAGTAGAAACATTCAATGAAGTTGGTGGGTTGGTCGCCTAGTGGCAAATAACTCTCCTTTTTATGTCCCTGATCTCAATCAGTTAGTTCTTTTGGAAACTATCTTGCAAATGAATTGGTAAACTCCTTAGTTTGTGATTTCTTCACTCAATTTAAATTTATACACTAGATTATATGAATGACGTGATCTCTAATTCTAAGTTGATCCGGCCTGCCCAGTCTAATTTTAAAATACTGTTCCCCAATAAGCACTGCAACAGATTGATCAAGTAGTTGACCAGTCAATAGGAATCAACAGAGGCAACAAAAGGAACAGAGATTGCTAGCATCCTCTCTTCGATATAAAGGAAGCAGGAACTCCTCTTTGTGCACATCAACCATGGGCAGGTCTCCTTGCTGCGAGAAGGCACACACCAACCGAGGAGCATGGACGAAGGAGGAGGACCAGCTATTGATTTCCTACATCAGAGCTTATGGCGAAGGCTGCTGGAGATCTCTTCCTAAAGCAGCAGGTCCAGGAATTTCCGGCTATTAATTCTCTTCCTAGTTCTGGTGTTGTATGATAATTGATTCCTTCAGGTTAGTGCTTAAATTGCAGGGCTTCAAAGGTGCGGCAAGAGTTGCCGGCTCCGGTGGATCAACTACCTTCGGCCAGACCTCAAGCGTGGCAACTTCACTGAGGAAGAGGACGAGCTCATCATCAAGCTCCACAGCATCATCGGCAACAAGTATGCACAATATTTGGTTCTACAATTTCAAAACCTCAATCTTTCAGAGTCACTCAGTTTAAGATCACAGTTAGTTGGTTTGCGTTCACAGATGGTCAGTCATCGCTGGGCAATTCTCTGGGAGGACCGACAACGAGATCAAGAACTACTGGAACACACGCATAAAGCGCAAGCTCATCGCCCGAGGGCTCAACCCCAAGACTCACCTGCCGCTTGACGGCAGCTCAGATCACTCTGCACTCTCTTGTGACCGGCAAATCATGCCACTGGCAATTGCACCACAGTCTGACAATCGACTACGAATAATTTGCTTCTGTTACCATCTTGGTTTCCGTGGGAGCGAGGCATGTAGCTGCGGCACAAGTTATGACCAATATCTGCCATTGGAAGAAAGGCAGCAAGCTTAGCTACATGACCTGTTAATTTTTTTTTGTTTGATTAAAAACTGTATGATTGGCTAAGAGGTGATAAGGATTAGTTATCTTATCAAGCTAGAAAAATATGATTCTTTAGTTAAATCAATCCTAATTTGTAATTGTACCAATCATGCTGCATTGAAATGTTTTGGCAAGTTTGGTAGCTGCTGGTGTTTATAGCAGTGTTTGTTTATAACCAGAAACTCATTGACTGCATCAGACATGTTCTTAGTAGTTAATTGTTGCACCTTATTCAATTCTCACGCACTATTAACTTTAAGTCGTTATCAATGATCGCTCTGACGTATAAGGATCAAATTTATTGTTTTTGGAAGTTTTGGCTGACTGTAAGCTGGAAATTAGAAGGCATCCATTGACCTTTTGATTTTTGCAAGAAAATGATGTTTCATAAATTTTGTGGTAAAAGATGAATACGTTTATCTCTAGCGTCTCCGTCAATCCGTCTCAGGATTAACATAAAGAAGGTAAATTATAAACGATTATTAATTTTTGGAATAGTAATTAACATATAAGGGAGATATTTATCTCGATTTTTTTTTAGATTCAAATTTCAAATCTCATGATGGTAATACTTCATGTGTTAATCATTAGACCATCTCAAAGAGACGTGATGTTCCATAAATCTGAATCATATGTGCCTTGTCACATTTTTTTTTTTGAATCATTTTAATCAACTCTTTTGCACAGTCAAATCACTCTGCTTTAGACTTTTCTTTGTTTCTTTTTTTCTAATGTTGCATTAACTTTCAATTACGGAGAAGCAATAATTTCTAATATATTGAAATAACTATTTAAAGAAGAAAACGTCTACTGTTGCTGTCCAAAATTATGGTTAAGATAGGGTTAAAAATAGAAAGCATGAGTTGAAAAGCTTTAGATTTGGAAACTTAAATTTCATAAACTTTAAATTTTGCAAGATCTTAAACAATTGATGATACAGAGAGATAAGATTTATATATATATATATATATATATATAATCCATCCTAAACAAAAGCAGGAAGTTCACTTAAAATTCCTTGATTTGGATGCAATGTCTATCCTCATAACTTCAAAAGGCAGCATGAAACTTGAGATCTCAGCTCCGTTGACCACTCTCTGTGACAATGACACGCCCCAATTGATAGATAAAAATAATAATAATAATCAAAATTGACTGTCTCTGTGCTGCCGGAATCAGCAAAATGTTAATCACAAAGAGTAACAGGGACTTAAATATTTAATATTGTAGCTTGCAAATCAACACTTTTATGCCTTTTTGAATACCTTAGTTTTTCTCCTCCCACCTACCAGCTCTGTCCTCTGCATCTGTGCAGTAGAATGAAAAGACAAAGGAATTAATAAAATCCTAATATCTCTGTGTTAAAAATAAAAAAAAAAAAGATTAGTTTTGTTCCGAGGAGATCTACTCTATCATTCAAACAGCGACTGATCGTTGCAATAAACCCATACTGATCTGTACCATCTCTTTAATCCCAACGCAGAGGATCATCAACAAGAATGATGAAACCATAACACGCTTCCACAGCTTTGCAGGAACCCTGTTTAACGATCATCTCTCTCCCCTGCGATTCCTTTCTTTTGATACAACTGGCGAAGAAACACTAGCCATCATCATTGTTGAGCTGCAGCGAGCACACACTGACTGAGGATTCAGGCAGCTGAGTTCTCCTGCGCTGCAGTAATTCGTATGGACAGCTAATGTTCATAATCATGGCCATCAATCGATGGTTTGAAGACAACTCTTGTCTCTTCTAAGGACATGGAGGATGTTAGCAATAAAATGATTTCTCTCCGTAGCTCCGTCCCTTTTGCATGGCTTTGATCAGGTGCTTGGAGCCCCTCTCCCTCACTTTGCAGCCTTCTTTTGCTGAAATTTATTGCAGGGAAGAAAAGATCAGAGCGAGTGTCTTCTCCGTCAGAGCCACGATCCGACAATTTAAAGGACGGGGAGGGGAGGGGAGAGGAGAGGAGAGGAGCGGCAAACCATGGAGCCTTCCTCCGATTTCTTCGCCTTCCTGGTCCGCGGCGTCGACGAGCTCCTTGGCGACGCGAGCTTTTCGTCGAGCGATTTCATGTCGCTGCAGTTCCTGCAGCGCGCGGCGGCGCTCCTCCGGGCGCTCCACTCCCGGCTGACCGGCCTGGTGAGGAAGCTCCACCTCCCCGTCGGGGAGAGGTGGCTAGACGAGTATATGGACGAAAGCTCCCGCCTTTGGGACGTCTGCCGCGTCATCAAGCTCGGTGTGGCGGGGATGGAGAACTACTGCTCCGCCGGAGCTGACATGGTCGCGGCGGTCGAAAGGTGGCGGCGCGGCCCCACTGCTCAACTCGCTCGGCAGGTCGTAGTCTAGTCGCCATGCTCTGTTTTATGCCGGTTTAAAAATCTAATTTTTACGACCCTTTCGATTCGGTTGGTTAAGGCGATGCGCGCGGTTTCGATTTGCCGGCGAGAGGCGACGGGATTGGAGGAGGAGAACAGAGCGCTAATGGAGACGCGGATTGAACTATCATCGTTAAAATTGGAGGAAGCGTCGTGGGCGGAATCGAGATACGATGCGTTCAACGGCTTCAGAAGCATGCTTTGCGCGCTGAGGAACGCCGGCTCCCTCCTCCTCCTGATCCTGCTATGGGGCTCGGTGCACTACGGGCCCGATTTGGCGGCGGCGTTGGCGGCTGCCGGCGAGGGCTACTCTCCGTTCTTCGCGTCGGAAACGTCGCTCTGCGTTGCGAGGCTGCGGCAGAGGATGGTAGCGGAAGCGGGACGAGCAGCGCCGGGGATCCGGATGCGGGAATTCAGGCGGGTGAGGGCGAGGACTGAGGAGCTGAGGGAAGAGCTGGAGAGTGCCGGGGCGTGGAGGTGTGACGCGGAGGCAGCCGCCGGCGGCGGGAGAGTGAAGGAGATGGCGGAGGAGCTCAAGGGGTGGTTGGGAATGCTGAGGAGCGGAAGTGAGAGCCTGGTCGGGGAATTGGATGACTTGCTGGATGAGATCGTGGAGGCAAGGAAGAAGCTGTCCTACCTTTGCAGCAGGAGATGAAAAAGATTCCAAGAAGGAAAAAGAAGCCGCCATTGGAGAAGTTCCTGTTTCATCTAGAAATTGTGCAAATTCAATGCCGTAACAAGAGATCGTTTGACATTGAAAAGTCTTTGTTTGTCGCCAGAAAAGGTTGACTTTGTTTGATGTGTTTAATGTTCACTGTACTCCGAAAGATTTGGTAGGCGATCACGGTGATCGCCGCATTCATTCTCTCAATTCAATCGAATCAGAAAGTTGAAATTTTTATGTGAATTCCAAAATCATAGCAACATACATCGTGTGGATCTATATGAATCAAACATTCACCTGCTCCATCTGCAGATCCTGAGATTTCAATGGCTCGTACTCGCCCAAGTAGGCCTCCAGATGACCGGCCAAGCTCGACTTGTCGATGCTCTCATGGTGGTACGACTTGCAGACGAAGTAGATCACGGTCTGCACCGTCAGCGCGAAGAGGATCACCAGCCCCAGGAGGAGGAGGAGCAGCAGCGCGAGCAGCCAGGTGAACCCTGCGGTGTGGGCGCGACGGCTCTCCAGGAGGCGGCGGAAGCACCACTCCACCAACCAGAAGCAGAGGTTGAGCTTCGCGAATATGATGCAGGAGATTAAGAGCTTGCCTTGGATCAGCAGCCGGCTCCGCCGCATCGCCTCCAGCCCGCGGGAGTCCTCGAGGACCGAGATCACGCTGGCGAGGTGCCAGACGACGCTGATGTAGACGAGGGTGACGACGTAGAGCGGGATCAGGAAGAAGATGACGAGGGCGGGGCCGGCGGCGGAGTCGTCGCCGGTGGCGAGCATGATAGAGAAGAAGAAGAAGACGGCGACGGAGTGCTGGGCGAAGAGGATGAGGAAAGCCCAGAGGAAGGTAGAGATGAGGCGGCGCCAGACGCGGGGCACGACGGTGAGGACCTGGCGGAAGGAGGCGAGGTCCCGGTGGCGGGCTGTGTAGATGGAGGCGACGGAGTAGACAACGGCGGCGGTGGACAGTAGCGCGAACACGAGGAGGGCGAGGAGGTAGAATCCCTTGAAGAGGAGGAAGGCCGACCAGTCAGAGGCGAGGCGGTGGAGGGCGGAGGACTCGGAGGCGGAGCCCGGGGGGGTGTCGTCGAGGACGTACTCATCGCGGCGGATGGAGTGGAAGAGGCGGTGGGAGATGGCGATATGCGCGAAGAAGAGGAAGGAGAGAGGGAGAACAAGGGCGCCGGCGATCTGGGCGAAGAGGCGACGCCCGCCGGCGAGGATCTTGGCGGCCTCCTGATAGATGCCGACGATGCCCAAGAACTGAAGCTCCTCCGGCTCTCGATCCATGGCCGATGCTTCTGCTGCCGCTGCCGCTGAATCGATCGGATTGCGAAGTAGATCAGATTTGGGGATTTTGAATGAATACAAATAGAAAATTCTTTCCAGACGAAGACGAAGACTTTTGACTTTTGACTTTCATTGGAAGCAAAGTAGGGCTTGGCTTTCCAAATATTTACGTTCGTACCCAAATATATTTTTTCAAAAAAAAAAAAAAAAACTGTGATGGATTAATTAATTTTTTAATAAATTTATAATCAACTGTCAAATGACTAAATAGTATATCTATCATCCTCTCTACTCTATATTTATCCAACTACCTGATAAACTCACCTAAAACTTGGATAGTCATCAATTCAGAGTGATAGATTCACACAACTAAACTATTTTATTTAGAGTACTCAACATAATCAAACGATTCAAATTTTTTAAATCACTACATTCAT
This sequence comes from Zingiber officinale, assembly GCF_018446385.1. Taxonomy (NCBI): domain Eukaryota; kingdom Viridiplantae; phylum Streptophyta; class Magnoliopsida; order Zingiberales; family Zingiberaceae; genus Zingiber; species Zingiber officinale. The sequence goes on from NC_055991.1 coordinate 318,912, forward strand.
TCGTCTCAATCAAATAATCCAATTTGACTAATATGTTGACATCTCAATTTATTGGAGCTCTTAGCTCAACTAGTCCATTTAATAGATGAAACTTTTTTGGAACAATTTGTTTTTTTTTATGAATTCAATGAACCATTTTTGATTAAAAGCAAAGGGACTTAAATATTTATTTATTTATTAATCTTTGATCTTACAGAGAAGAAATCAAAGAAATCAAAGGTAGAATTCCACGTGACATCTATGAATTATTATGTGGATTCTTCTTATTAGGCTTGATTTTCTACCAAAATATGATGCATTGCTTAATTGATTATTAAAGATATTCTTTTATGAGCATTAAAAAAATTGTCACCCATTGTGGGCTCCCTCCACTAATTGTTAGGTAAACATCCTTTTAGATTGAAGTCGAAGATTTTTTTTTTTTTTTTTTTTTTTTTCCGTTTTGGGTGACATTTCAACCCCTTGAAAAGAAAAAACTTACCGACATATTATATTATATTATATTAAGGGTTTTTTAAATATTAGCAAAACTTCTACGGCGTTCTAGAAAGTTGTTAAATGTGAGGGCATTTTTAGAATTTTATCCTGAGAAAAATTGTCCGCCAGGAAATCCTCCGGTGGCGAGTCGCCGTCCGCGAACTCCATGGATCTCGACGTCGATTGTAACCCATTGCATTGTTCATTCCAAGACTATCCTTCCCTTCGTGTTTTGATCTCTGCCAATCCTCCAATTGATTTTTTATTCCATCGGTTCGGCGCGAGTCTCCGATCGCCCCGCCAAGCTGCCACAACAATGGCTGCCTCCTCTGTTCTCTCGCCCGCGATCGCTTCTTGCCCGTCCTTTCCTTCCTCGCCATAACCTCCCTCATCGCCCTTGCTTCGCTGTGGCGGACTCTGCCGCCGCCATTGGCTGCACTCTCAGACAGCCCGCCTCCTCCACGTGACGCTGGCGGCCCACCGAAGAGCTGCGCGACCTTCTACTGGTAGCCGGGGAGGCAGCGGAAGGCGATGGCATCCTCTCAGAATTCAGAGGCGTCGGGGGTGGGGTCACATCGAACACTGCTGCGTTCAGGCGGGCGGTCGTGGACCTCGCCGGAGAGGAAGGCGGCGCACAGCTGAATGTGCCAGCCGGCCAGTGGCTCACCGGCAGCTTCAACCTCACCAGCCGTTTCACGGTGGCAAAAGGTAAATCATGAATAACTACTAGTCTTTGAAATAGTGACTAACGCATGAAGTAGATATTTATTTTAACTATGTCAAAATTCGAATCTCATACCTCATAATGATAGCACCTCATACGCTAGCTCTTAGACCGTCCCGAGGAACACTCACCAGCCGTTTCACTCTTTACTTGAGGCGGCTGCCGTATTTCTGGACTCACAAGTTCTAATCGCCACGTCCAAAATTCAAAATGTTCGTATATATATATAGATATAATTATCAAACTAATTAATTGTAAATTAATTGATTAGTATCAGGCAAATGGAAATGGAATGGAATGTTGTTTGCAGGGCAAAATGGAAGCATAGATGGGCAAGGAAGAATGTGGTGGGACTAATGGTGGAATAAAACTCTCAATCACGCAAGAGGTGAGGTCACCTAGTAGAGCTGGTGAATTCACATAACATTCTCATCTCCAATCTCACCTTCCTCAATTCTCCTTTCTGGACAATTCATCCAGTTTACTGCAGGTTGTTCATGTCCTTTTTTTTCTTTTTTCTCTCTAGTAAACTTGCTCTCATTTTACTGATAAACTTGTTCTTCATCAATCTTCAGCAATGTCGTGGTTAAGAACATTACGATACTGGCGCCTACTAATGCTCTAAACACTGATGGTGATTCAAGCTCGCGTGTTTGCTTGAAGACTGCTACATTGAGAGTGGGGATGCCTTAGTGGCTGTGAAGAGCAGATGGGATCAATATGGGATGGCCGTGGCACGACCAAGATCAAATATCATTATCCGCCGAGTGTCTGGCACGACCCCTACTTGCTCGGGGGTTGGTATCGGAAGTGAAATGTCAGGTGGGATAGCTAACATCATAGTGGAGGACCTTCATGTCTGGGATTCTTCAGCTGCACTAAGAATCAAATCATATCGAGGAAGGGGAGGCTACATAACCAATATCACAGTTAGCAATGTGGTTATGGAGCTGGTGAAGGCGCCGATAAGATTCAGCAGGGGCTCAGACGATCATCCAGACCAGGGACATGACCTTTACATCAACAATGTTGTTGGGGTAGAGATTGGGAAGGGACCAGTTCTTGAAGGCATCCCTGGGACAATGTATGAGAGGGTAAGTTTCATAAATGTCAGCTTGAGTGGGTTCAAGTCTAAGTCGAAATGGCTCTGTGAATTTGTCATGGGAGAAGCTCATGATGTCTCACCGACACCATGCCGGCAGCTGAAGAGCAATGCAACTTCATCTTGGTGCAAGAAACCTTCTTAGCCTAAGCAATAGCTCCATCATTAAATTGAGAGCTAAGCTTAGGCAAGGATTCTTTCACATTAAGAAGAACCTTAAACAATCATTAGGTGATTGATGATACATGAGAAATTTGGTAAAGTACAGAATGTTTTTCACCCATTGATTCTGTTTGCCTGGAGATAGATCATAGGCGACATGTAAAGATTAAATCACAGAAGATAGACAATACTTGTTGGTTTTGACAAGGTTAAAGCTCACACTAAATCTCTAAGTCTACTGATGAATGCAAATATAATTCAGGACACTTTTTTGGAGAATAAGTGATGAGGACAACCATTTCAAAGCTCAATGATTGAAACAAACTTCTCAATGAACTCAATTTCAAACAAGTTTAAACTTGAAATAGAACTAATAAATGGGGAAGAAAATGGCTATCAGAAACATTTGGTGATAGAGTACCTGTATCTACCCAAATAATTTATGCTGAATCTGAGAAACTTAGATCTTCTTTTCTGTTGATGATATGATTTTCTTTGCTGGGTTCCATGGATTATCTGGTATTAACAGCCGACACCGACATGTGAAATGTCCACATTGTCAGTGCATATCCTGATTGCTCAAACTTTGGAATCAAACATCCACGCCAGTTTCTGAGCAGCTCCACAGAAGGCTCTTTCAGTAAATATGATTGAGAATGTTACCGTAATTTTGCTTTAGCAAAACATACTCCTGCTAAGAGTCCTGCATATTTGGTTTTCATACATCTATCAGGAAGCTGAAAAAGGAACAAGACGGTTATCTAACCAATATATAAGTATGAATACCAACCGAAAAGGATACTCAAGAGGTTCTGCATGCTTGTTCGAACCTTGAAAAGAAATAATCCAGCAATTGAAAGAGGAATCTTATTCAGAGATCCTACAAGGCTGGAGAAGGAAAAGAAAAATTGATATGATTGGTTCAAGTGTATCGGATGTGTTTAGGGCACACAAAATAGGAAGGGATCAACTAAACAGTTCGAATCTTGCATCTGGTTTTAATAGGGATGTACCTGTAAGTAGTTGCACTTGTCTGGTGAAGAAACCACAAAGAAGTGAAACTGATGGCAAGACCCAGAATGCCACTTAAAGTTATTACTAACCAAAACATAGGCATCCTCAAAAGTGGCCTGTCAAATCGCTTGATAGATACATAATTCCAATAAGACGACAAAGATGGAATTGAATTTATGAACAATTCCGATAGAACAGAAAACAGTCTACCTATTTATGTCTCCAAGGACTTAAAATGATATTGCACTTCTTGAAAAACAAAAAAAAAAGGAAAATAAGTATAATTCAACACTTACGTTTCATAGAGATACTGCACTTCTTGAAAAGCAAACATCAGTACTATCCCCAGTGGTAAAGATAGAGTGTTGTTGAGAAGAACCATTGAAAATTCATTCAAGTTTCCAGACTTGGTGACTTGTTTAGCACTATCCATAACCCATCGCAGCGTTAACTGAGAACAAGTTCATGATAGAAAATGAATACTAGAAGATATACAAGTTTATAACCATTTGACTAATATGCTAAGAGCAAGCATGTTATCCTAGAACAGTATATTTATAACAGGTATATAAATCAACAATCACAGAGAATGAAGTAATGAGAATAACTGTCTTGTAGTGGATAAAATTCTGGTGATTTTGTGGAAACTAAAGGTTAATGGCTAATAAATGGATCAAGGTTCAACTGTTTGTAATTCTGTTGGTTTGTCAATAGACAAGCGACTAATTATGATGTGATTTTAACACTTCTCAGAGTATGTTAAAACAAAGAGTCATTGGTGCCCAGATTTAAGCTGACTAATAGATAGTCGGTTTGCTTTTAATTTAAACATCAGATTTTCTTGATATTTAAAACTTTAATTTCTTGAACAAATTACTTAAATAACTGAGCAACAGCAAGCATCTTCGTCCGTGTATGCATGAAATTAGTAGTTGGTTTTAGACTTTTGATTTGAAGGGGAGCCTTGGCGCAACGGTAAAGTTGTTGCCATGTGACCAAAAGGTCACGGGTTCGAATCCTGGAAATAGTCTCTTGCAAAAAGCAAGGTAAGGCTGCGTACAATGGATCATTCCCCGGGACCCCGCATGACAAGAGCTTCGTGCACCGGGTTGCCCTTTTTTTTTCAGACTTTTGATTTTATAGACATCTTCACAAAATAACTTAGGCTTTCAAAGTAAAATATGTGAATCTTCTTACTGAGTATGCTGCTGTTAGAAAGCAATTTGCAATTTGCCATGAATAGCCCACTGCATGAAAAGAAAGATCCGTCATGCCTCCTGAAATTGCCGAAATGATCTGCAGCAGAAGGATAAAGTTGAATCAGAAATCAAATGTGCTATAGTAGACTTTCCTACAGTTTCATGGAGAATCAAGTTTGAGCAATTTTCTTTTTCAGGATGCCCATACTGTATGTGGATAATTGCCAATTGAATCACAGGGGCAGTTTTCTATTTCTTTCTATATCTCCCATTTATTGACATATACACAACGATCCAGAAAAAACAACACTAAAAACTATTCTACTTAAATGTTGACAGATATTTTACAAAATATAAACAACATGCCCTGCTGGTCCACAAGACAAAAATGGTCAATTATGAAGAGGAACATTGTTTTATCATGACTACTGTCATGTCATTATTTATTTCTATATTTAGTTCCCAATAAAGACAGTTATTATTCACATTTCAGTTTTATCATTTATTCGTAGTAAGTAGAAGCTGTCCAGTTTTATCAATCTTGCTCGGATGGAATTTATTAAGTGGCTATGTGATAAAGGACCTGCTATGTTTGCTGCACAGAGAATTGCAGAACACATATTTCAAAATTTCCAATTCATAAGAATGGGTTAATTATGTATTATGAGCTATTCAAAATCAGTTTGCAGGAAGGAACCGAAACTTTCTTCTTTGGTGGAGAATGGGGGATTCAGCACTCTTTATAATGTTGTGATAGATACAGTGCTGGTGTATTTGGACTCAGAGAAGTAATTTCAGAAAAAGTTTTGATTTACTCCTCTAGGTCTCAATCTGTTTGGATTGGCAGGATGGAGTTTGTTTAAAAGTTCTTCAGCTTTGACCTCTCATTCAAGATTTTTTCACCGCATTGCCAAGTTTGCTTTGTTGTGCCAGATTCAAAGCTTTGATTGTTCATACATGCCACTATGCTCTACCAAGCAGGAGCACCATAGATGGTTTAAGTAGAGTAAATTCCAATTTTGTTTAACTGAGTTTCAATCTGCTTGGCCTGGGTGGACCATGTAGATAGGTTTGGAAGAAGCTATATCAGGTAGCAACCTTATGTTGCTTCCTAGGTCTGATGCAGGGCCTATTTATTGCACTTAATGATTAGCTTCTAGATGCACCCAACCAAAATTGATCATGACTTACATATTCCTCTCTAAAAAAGCATTATTATAGGAAGCTATATTGAAGAACGAAATACCATTAGGCAGAGGGCAGTCCACACTTTTTTATCATGATGCCTCATGAAAATGTATGTTTCTCCGAGGGCAGTAATGACATTGGTGACATTCTTGAGAATCGTTACCATAGCAACATTCATGTATCTTAAACTGCATTTAGAAGATCACATATTAGACAAAATATAAAAGAATTCCATGTTAATGCAACAAGGAAAAGATAACCAATCAAATCAAATCAAACTGCCTACCCCATGCTTGCAGTGAATGATGCCAGAAACTAATCATACCGATGAATTGAGATAAGGACTATTAGCCTACACTACTACCCTAGATATATGCTTTGTAGGGATGAAGAAGATGAGATAAATATATTTAATGTTTTCCTATATGTAGAATAAACTCCATTGCTACAGGAGACAGTCAAACTATGCGGCTGTGCCTACAAACCAAAAGAAAACATAAGAGGAGCAAAATTCAGTACGCCAGTAGAAGTTTCCTATTGAAACTTTAAAATTTAGTCATCTCATCCCCCATAGACTTAATATTTTAAAGTTCATCTGAGCATAACCAATCTAACGGAATGATAGCAGATACAATCTGTATTTGTAATTGTCTCAAGAAAAAACTGAACAATCTCTGCTCTTGAGACTTGTAACATACCTGAACATGCTTGTGATAAGCATCCCAATAAATATAACATTCACTGGCAACCAGACTTTAACCAATTTCCATGTGAGTGGTTCTGTTGATATTATGTTGAACAAACTCAAAGAGGAGACTATAGTTACAGACACAAGATTCTGCAACCAAAGGCAATATGGAGTAATAGTTTAATAATATGTAACACTTCATGTGATATTAATGAAGCAACTGATAAATTTCATGATAAAAAATATGGATAAATGAGATTGAGCTACAAAACCTGGTATAACATTAAGGAGATTCCAGCATTAAAATCATAGCCGGACAGTACAAGCTTGTTAACTAAAATCATGCTAATTGATGTTATGCAGTATGCTAGACCAGACACAAGAGCCTGGTTCTGTATCCTTGCACTATCCTGCTCTTTTTCAGCTTTACCATCTTCCAAATCCATGCTAGGCTCGTAAAAATACTTTGCTCCTGATCTACACAGTAAAGCAGAAGTTCACAATTGAAATGCCAGAAACTCGAATAAATATAGTTAGAAAAAGGGTGGTGAAACATTAAATAGCTGGTGTAAAACAGTGATAAAAGAACAAAGAAGAAAGTATTACAGGATAAATATTGTTTTTGGTGACAGTGGTGCACTTGGATTCTTCAACTCCTTAAAGGCTAGGAAATTATCCCTACATCTAAAAGAAATTTCAGAAAAATGGTTTTGTAATTTTTGAGCAAGCAAGGACATAGACAATGAGATTATTTGCCTGCTAAGTATTCCATCTATGAATCTTCACTTTTATGTCCTCAAGAATGTTCATGATGCTAACCTTTGGTGCAATGCATTACTTGATTCACAAAGGAGTGCAAGTACTATGTCATCCAGAAGATAGATACACTTATTTCCGGTAAGGAGAGTAACAAATTTGCTGCTAACTTAAAGTCTATTATCAACAAGTTAGATGCTTCACATTGGTGAATAAGTGATTTTAAATGGATGTACAAACTGTAATTAGTGTAATAGTGTTTGGTTCATCATGCTTAGCGATGTCACTTCTCTTTGTAATGTTTTTTTGTCGCTGTAGATAGATCCAGTAACTAACTACTTTTTTGCTTTTAATTAATCGTGGAAAACTTTACCTTCCTTTCTCCTCAAATATGATGCTGAACCTAACATTAGGAATGATCTCTCTTATCAAATTTGATGAAAATCAATTAATCATTATAAACATAATTGTTACCAAAATGAAATCCAGGAAAGAAAAATAAAATTCTTAGATGTTTACACTAACAGGCTGATAGACAAGGAGCAAAATAAGTTACCAAACAAAAGGTGAGTAAAAATACGGGCCAAAAGCTATCATGCTTGCCTGTTGACAGTATCTCTTTGTCCAGAACCTATGGGGACTGTGATAGTGTCTGACATTCTATGCTGATCATTGCTCCTCAAAGTATTTCCTTCATCATTTGGGATTAGGCTACTTACAGCCTCTGAATGAGTTCTTCCGATGAGTTCACCAGGAGATTTTAAAGGATGAACTCTGAAACTAATAATGGATAAGAATTTTATCAACCAAACAAAGAACAATTTTTTGCCAAGCCAAAATTGCTAAAAAAAATATAAATAAAATAAATTAGAGATATTTTATGAAAGATTCACATGAGAAACACAATGAAAACATTATCTTGCTAAAATTAAGATTTCAAAAAAAAGTGACTACACAAAACACATGTCAATTACATTGAAATTTATTACAACTAAATAAACAGAGAAAATGCATATTTAGACTGAAGTCTCAACCAGCATGGAAAAGCATCACATTTCTCTTGAACATGAAAGCCAAACCAATTTTGGCTCATCTAAGTAATCTCCTTACAGTTTCACAAATTATGAATAATAAGGCAGGATTTGATCCTAGAACCTTGTGCAATAATAAGGAAGGTCATTGCTAAATCACAAATTAAGAATAGTAAGGCAGGATTTGATCTTGCAACCTTGTGCAATAATAAGGAAGGTCATTACTAATCGAGCCACCTAAGAACTTTCATCTTAGTTCTCTCTTCCATGAATATGAAACATAATTCTTTGATCATAGAAGTACAAGTATATAGATGTTAGCTACTTTTTTGTACATTATAAGCATAGGAACCTCATTTAGTCATCTCAAAAGACCCACGTACAGATATGACTTGAGACTCGTGTATAACCATTGGAAGAAAGAACAAGAAAGCATACACCCAGACTTTAAGAATTTCATGTGAGTAGAATTGATCATTTTATTCAGTAAGGAAATTGCAAATCATAAAATTGGGGGAAAATATCAAAACTCATCTTTTAAACTTAGAACAAGCTCGCTGACAGCTAGATAAAATTCTGTCGTTTATCGTTAAGTAGGTAGAAGCCAATAGAGGTATCAATCAAATAAAAACAAAAATATCTCACAAAGACTCATCCTTCAAACATCAAAGCACGATAAATTAAATTAGCAATAGCCAAATTTAATGACCATTTATAGCAAGAAGACGAAACCCAACTCATCAGATACCCTTCGCGACAACATTCTGGACTCCAACTCAACTAAGAAAAACGAACTTCCTAGTCAAAGCTACTTCTCATCGTCTTCCATAACTCAAAAGCAACGGACGAGGCTTCAAACATTTACAAATATGCTCCAGAAACCGAACAAGAGAGGGAAAAAAAAACGGGATTTTAACAGAAACTCACCTCGACCCCATGAGCACGAAGAACCGATCGAAAATCAGCTATCCGAAATGAAACCGGCCGATTGCGCAAAGATGGGAAAGGGTCAAACAGCAGGCGGAGGGACAAATCAGCGAGAAGAGCGAGCCCCTCGGAAGATTCGCAGGGTTTGGAGCTCCGATGCGATCTTTGCCGTGAGACCGTACAATATTTAAAGCTGTCCATTTCGGAAAATAAATATTCAATGAGGAAAAAAAAGGTCCGCAAAAGACAAATCTCTTTCTCCATTCTCCAATGCTTAATCGGTCAAACACGGTCCGCTTCTTCGCGACCGCGTCGTGAGAACTAGATAACATGCGCAGTACAAAGTTGACTACACGCAAATGGATCGTCTTAGACAATTATGATAAGGTAATAATAGTTTTTTTAAGAAATAAATGATAGGTATAAGGATTTATACAGTAAAAAAGTGATAGGGCTCCCCTTCAATTAATCCATAAAAAAAATATTAACAATTAGTGCAGATAAATTTGTCTTTTTTACTAAAATATCAAGGAATAATGATAATAATGTAAATACATGCCTATATCCACACATTCTAAATTGTGCGTCCCAAAAGAATCATTAAATGAAAATTTGATTAACATTGAAAAATTAAAAGATGAATTTTGATTTTGTATCGTCCAGCAAAATTAGAAATTTAATTTAAGAGAAGAGATGGAGCAATCGATGAAGAAGGAACTGGACATATTCAATGCATGCGAGCGTAGGCGGCATGACCGAGCTGCTGCTGCTGCTGCTGCAACTTGTCGAGCGCCGCCTGCCCTTGCCTGCCCTCCTTCGCGTACTGCTCCCACATCCACTGTTCATCCGTCATCAGATGTTGTTTCCTTTCCATGTCCGACATCTGCACGTACGACGGCGGCGGCACCACCGTCGACGCCGCGAACGGGTCGCTGCCAGAGGCCGCCGCGCCGGCTGCGCCCGGAGGCGCTGGCAATGCCAGCATCGGCTGCGGCGGAGGGATCACCACGCTGCTCGAGCTCCCGGTTTGACCCTGCCTCTCCGTCGCCGCCGTGGCCTGCGCCTGCGCGTACAACCCGTCCAGCAGTAGCATGTCGAAGCCGCCGCCGAGCACCGCCCTCTTGTCCGACAGGTTGGTCGCCGCCGCCACCAGCGCCGTCTCCCAATCTGAGGAATCCTCGGCCTCGAACGCCTCCCATTTGGGCGCCGCAGAGTCCGCCAATGGGCCGTCGAACAAAGCGAGAGCAAGCTGGTCGCCGTGCTCCTCCCCTGTCATCGCGTCTCCCTTCAAGTTTAAAAAGTCCACGTCTTCCTCCTCTGCTTCCTTCGTCGTCTTCTCTGGCGACGAAGAGTTATCCTCGATCACTGCCACGGCACGCTCTTGCTGCGCCTCTTCAACCTCTTCGGGCTCCGGCGCCGGCAACGCCTTCAGTGCATTCTTCTCGTACTCCGGCTCGGGCTCTTCCTCGGGTGGTTTGGTGGCGGCCACGGTGATCGCAGCCGCCGCCTCCTGGCGCTGGCGGTTAGCGATGGCGAGGACGGACTTGTCGCGGATGAACTCTTCCATAACCTCGAGCTTCTTAGACGTGATCCGCTCGATCTCGGGATATTCAGATGACCGACAGACGCCGGCAGCCCGAGCCCAGCCGTAGAACAGGTCCAGCTCGTCGAACTGCTTGGAGAGGCGGTGGAAGATCTCGTGCACGCTGACGCACTCGGGGACCTCAAGATCCATAAACCGATCGACGAAGATGTTCATCAACTCGACGAGATCGTAATATATCTTGAAGCTCTCCTTCACCAGCGGATAAAGCGCCACGGCGACGATGCGGTTGTGCTTGGCGGCGCCTGTGGGGCGGCATGCGAGGAAGCGCTCTAGCATCCGCTGCAGGTGCCGCGTGCGAGCGAAGATTCGATCGGCGGGCATGTCTCTGACCGGAGTGGCGACTCTGGAGGCGGAGGCAGTGGCCGCGGCAGTGACGGCTCCAGTTGCGACGGTGGCCGAGGGGTCGGCGTCGTCGTCCTGGTCGTGGTCGAGGTTGGTAGAGCTGGGGCGTCGCTTGCGGCGGCCGTGCATGCGGTAGTCAAGGCGCTCGTCGAGGTAGAGGGCGTAGGTGCGGACGAATGCGGAGAAGTCGAAGGCGTCGGAGCGGGAGGTGTCGCGGAAATCGGAGAGGTTGAGCATGCGGGTGCCGCGGCGGGTGGTGAGGAAGATCTCCTTCTCGTAGGCGGAGTCGCCCTCCAAGAGGAGGCGGTGGATGAGGAAGAGGGTCTTGAGGGCCACCGTCCAGCTGCGGGTCTTGCCGAGGCGGCGGGAGAGGGTGGCGACGCAGGCACCGACGTGGGCACGGGAGTAGCACGTGAGGCTGAAGATCTCTCGAATGTGCTTCTCGTCGGCCGGGAACTCGTCGTGGCGAGTGGCCTTGACGATGGCCACGTCCAAGTCCGACAGAGAGGTGCTGTTGCTGACCTTGGCGAGGCCGATGCTTGTCTTGTCCTTGACGGCGCCGATCGCCTTGCGGAGCTTGCTCGGGGACATGGTCGGAGCAGTAATTAAGTCTGGAGTTGGAAGAAGGGAGGAGAGGCGTGTGGGGTTATCTTCTTCGTCGGTAGGGTGGTTGTCGATTGCGGTGGCAGTGGATAGGGATTTGAACGAGAGTTGTGCGCCATTAGAAGCCGCGGCGAAGTAGGAGCAAGTGAGGCTTAAAAAAGACAAACAAATGGCCGGTGGTCGTCGCGCTTTGACGATTTCCTCCTCTCCTGGTCGTCGTGTTGGGCGAACACCGTCGGGTTCAGGGCCGTCGCCAAACCACGCCAGCCCAAGTTAGTCATGCTACCAAAAACTGAGGGGTCAATAGATTCTACCTGCTTCAGCCTGGATATTCAATAAATTAACAAAAGCATTGACACAATCAGAAGCAGTCATGCTACCAAAAACTGAGCTGATCAAGAGGTAAATATATTATTTCAGAATTCTATTACAGATCAATACACAAGTTGACATTTCATCTATTGGTTCTCTTGCCAGGCGAGTGCAGAAACTAATGGCATATGGTAATAGTAGTAGAGAACCACAGGACTGATCAATTATGAAAGGTGTAGTGTGCATGCTGGGCCAACAGACTTAGCAACAGATAAGATCGTTAATGTTGGCTGTGATCCTGCGCGTAGGTGGTACAATATTTAGACGAATCAATGGGGCAGCGGAAGCTTTGATCTGGAGATCATGTTTTCTGGTAAGGAGCACAGCCAATACAACGGTTGCAATATCAAGTTGCTTTACACAGTGGCATCTTTCAAGGATTCTTACCAGGCTATACAACATGTATGGAAGGCATACGACCAGCATGAAAACTTGAATGCATTTCAATGAGCCAAGTTTTGCCACGTAGAGTGTTGTAGATTTAGGTTAAGAATCAAGACGGCCAACTCAATTTCAGCAGAGGTATCTGAGCAGTTTATTCTTCAAGAGTTCTGGAAAATCTTAATCAGTCTGTTTGCAGAGAAACTAGCGCATTTCAGTTGTCATTCTTGAAACTTTCAAGTGAGTCGGCCATTATATGAAGATTTCTGAAGTCAAATGCCTACCTAACATGGTATCAAAGAAAAGGGTTGGTGAAACTGGCTAGAAGAGATTCAGATTCAAGAGCATCTGGGTGATAGGCAAATATTCCAACATCTTCTGTCTGTTGCTAATCCAAATACATAAAATAATCAGATTCACAATCAAACAGAAATTTTGGTTCAAAGAAACACATAAGAAATAAACCAAACTGAAAATAGACGGAAATCAGCCACATGCACCTGTACATTAATTGTAGGTTGTCCATTGGTAATTTCAGCTCCTGCATAAGCATAATGCATTGAAGTACTGCCATCATTAGAAAAGTAAGGGACTGAATCAGGCATGGGAACCAGATTATTATGCGTGCAAGTTAATGCGTCATTCAGCATGGTAGATTGACATGGAGTGTTATCCTCGGTTAACCAAAAATCAGTGAGCTCCACATACTGGTCATTTTCAAATTCTAATAGCATAGAAGATAAAGCAGTTCCGTCGAGATTGTCTCCAGACGCCTTGTTGTTAGAATTCGGCTCGTGAGAATATATATTTTCTAATTCAGTAGAGATTTCCTCAGGGCCTATGGAAGAGGTTTCATCAACAGTTCCATTGGGAACAGCTGAATCAGGGACCTGCTAGGCAATTAATAAATATCAACACAAACATTAATTAAACTTGTATTTAACATACACATAGGAATGATGGCAGATACCTCATGATGAGCATTCTCTCTAGGTGGAGAGCTATTAAGAAACTCTAAAAATTCATCCAGCAGTATTCCATCAAATTCAAGAAGATCATGGTCAGAAGATGTCTCAATGACCGCAGAGGTCATAGCTTGCTCAGTGACAGGATTGAACAAAGTAGTTTGACAAGCTAAGGATTCTGGACCCAGAGGAAAAGAATCTTCAGTAGTTGTGTCGTCATCATAATCCTCTTCGTTAAAAGGTGCACCGTATTGCTCCCCAATTTTAGGACCTGAACCACTTTTCTGGAAGATTTTGCAGAGAACATATGCATCCTGTAATGTAAAAAGAGAGAGATTTATTAAAAATAGGGAATACCAATAATCAGATAACACAGAAAACAATATTCCAGAGCAATCCCATATCATTATATCAGAATGAGAAAAAGCAATACGAGAATATGTTTCTCACAATTTATATAGCTTCGCACCTATTAATAGCAAAGCATTGTGCTCATAATGACTACTATTACATCCTTCTGAAGTATTTCTAGGATCCACAATGGTATGTGGCTGCATTTTTCCAACTATAAAAATGGATTACCATGAGAATCCTTATCCTATAGCACAAGCAAGCTCTGACAATGGCTAACAAAGTCTAAATATGATCCTACGTACATATCATGATGCTTTGTGAACACCTAGTAACTCTGATTTCTGAAAGAACTGTTATATGTGATACCAATTTTAGTTTCCAAGTTCTGGAAAACGATAGAAAACCTAGGCCTAAGCTTCTAGATCTTTTGGAAAATGAAAATCACAAGCACAGAACAAACATGCAACCTGTATTATGAAGGTCAATCTCTTTAGCTATGCAGGTGGATGTAGGATGGTAGACAAATGCCTCGACTATGACCAGTGCTCAAATAGCACCCAAGTGGGCAGCGTGTCTCAGCCACGGACGGCCATTCGGCACTTATCTACCGCACACTCCAACAACCAGGACGCATGAACCTTCACAAATGGCTAGTTCTAGTTCCAATAACTCCTCTAGGATTTTCGACCAGTTACCCATTTGAATTTTAAACTTTAGCATTAGTTGTTTAGGCTTAGTTCTAGTCTTATCTAATGGTGAAACAATCGCATGGTAGGCTACAATGCTTACTGTGGCAATTGACACAAGCTTACCATAGACAATACACTAAGCAAACAATATTAACAGCAAAACAGCAGAGCATTTACAATAATATATGATGCTATCAATTGAGAACATATCAGAAATGCATTAAAGATTTAATAGTAGTGAAATCAAGTGCAACCTGAAAGAATCCAGCATCAACCAGTTCCTTGCTTTCTAGTCTGTACTCATACATCATCCAGTCAGTTCTGCTGCCTTTTGGAAGCTTTCCTACATGAAAAACTAAAGATTTCCTCATCCCAATGGTAGAAGAGTTGTGAACAACAACTTTATCATTTCCAGTAGCTTTCCAGTAACCATTTCCAGTTGTGCGATTTGCTCTAGAGCCATTAGGATATTTTCTATCTCTAGCACAGAAGAAGTACCACTCAAGGTCTTTGCTATGCAATTGAGATTTGCCTGCACAATTAAAAAATTGCATAGCCCGGTTATATGTCTTGGACCAACAAAAATGGATTTTTAGTAGACCATAACAATCCCAGGTCATAACTCCTTGAAATTTCCAGCATTAAAAAAAAATGAAGAAATTGCAAAGGCAAAGGCAAAGAAGACGTTAGGTCACCTGGGAGATCCCAAGGGGCAAATTTGTACAATTCAATTTCAGTAATAGCTTCAAAACGGAAAGGCTTTCCCATTATTTTTCTCTTCAAGTAGAACCAAACAAGTTCGACATCAGTTGGATGGAAGCGGAAACCTGGGGGGAGTTTATTCTTGGCCATGATGATGAAATTCTTCACAATAGTACTAAAATGAGATTTGAAAACTCTTATAAGACTCAACTTAATAGTAATGATAATCGTCACAGTCTTGGAGCTGGATGTTTCACAAGGCCCTTGTATATCTAGTAAATCCAGTTCCAAGATAAAACTTCTGTATTTATCAAGTCCAGTGGCAAAATATTATTCGATGAGAACACCACAGCCGCTTACGGCATATAAACCAAAAGTCAGGCCAAAGAAACCAAGGGTATTCCTTTCTAATGTCAAAATACATTTGATATAAAAGCACAATCCTGCAAGAACAGTTTTCACGTTAGGCAAAGTTCAATCATTAGATAAGAAGGAAAAGACCGAACTGAATGCATAAAACAGAAGCAGCATGTAGCAGGAAATAGAATCAGAACTCTACAGCACAGAGAAAATTAAAAATTGAAGTTGAATTTCTTCTATGGAAGACCGCAGACTCTTAAGAGATCTAAAATGAATCATAAATATCCAGCTCGTGCTTAGAGAAATCTACTTTACCAGATTTGGAAAACATATATCCTGAATCTACTTTATAGGAATTGGAAAACATATATCCTGAATCCAACCTATACATATCGTCAAAAACTAAATTATAATATGGGATATTTAGTCAACCCTCGGGTCACAGACATTTATGAAGAAGCATATCAAAATACTAATTCCTAAAATAGATCTGGGGAAATTGATATAAGCAACTAACTTCAAAAGAGGGAAATTTTACCAGCGTTGACTCGCGACTTAAGTCAACCGACTAAATTACTCAACAGTAGGAAGATCAATCAGCAGATCTAAGAACACGCAAACTCTTTAAAGGGGAAAACTATCTAGATCAAAACAAAAGCTACGATCCGTTTTGAAATATCTCATAATAGCTAGCCAAAAGCTAAGAGTACCCTAATTTTAAACTAGAATAGAGGGAGAATTGAGAACTAAGATCGATAAGAGAAAAACAAATCAAGTTCGCATGATTAGGCATTCCGGAAGGCAAACTTACGCCTGCGGAACCCTATCGAAGCTGAGTGCAAGCGCCGCCCTTGACGGCTTTGACCCTACGGGTGAAGGGGGCAGAGGAGAGTAGGAGGGAGTCTTTTATAGAAAAGAAGAGACTGAGTTTTTGCACATTTGCTCAAGAACTTTACAAATATAAAACATATGTCCTTTGAAAAAATAGGCCCTTCTCGAGTTTATCAAATACCCATATCAGCACCTGCAAATGAATAAATTACGAGTTTGGGATTCCTGTCATAAAATACTCAAGTAGGCCCTTCTAACCTTCTAAATTATGTCAAAATTGGTATCGATAGTTAAAATCGAGTATTTTTTCATTAATCATTGCCGTTAAAATGTATATTTTCGTTGAAAATAAAAAAAAACAATCACTTAATGAGGTCAAGAAAAATAAAATCAGAAGTTTAAAGGACGTAGATGTCATTTTCTTTCTTAGCTAGGAAGTTCCCTTTGCACCTCTCATTTAGGTTCCACGTGGGAGGATGTGGTTGGAGCACTAATCAGTCGAGTCAAACAGCTAGTTCCAATTTTGACTTTTTGGCTTGGTGATTAGAATAATGGATTAATGAATGGATAATATATTAACCTTGCAACGCCACGCGACGTATATAGTTTGATACGAGTATTATGCTAATGCAATTAAACTATTAATCTATCATAATTCATAAAGTTAAATTGTTAATTGCACGTTAAACAAATTAGGAGGGTCGTTAAATTGTTAATTGCAGGTTAAACAAATTAGGAGGGTCGTCGTAAATAAAACGAAAATAAGATGCGTCGACAGCAGGATTCGAACCTGCGCAGGCAAAGCCCAACAGATTTCGAGTCTGTCTCCTTAACCACTCGGACATATCGACGCTTTTTATTTTGGTAGCAAACTATTATATATTTATTCTTAATAATAGCTACCATTTGGCCTAATTATTGGATTTTTTTTGTATGTTCAATATAGATGTCAACTTTTTACCTAACCGCATACGAAATTTTCTGAAATATTCTCACTTGCCTTACTTTAAAAATTACTAAATCATGTCAGAAGGGCCTAATAACTAGCCTATAAGATATTACTATTATAAGATCAAAGATTCAAATTTAAGTATAGTCAAGATAAATATTTTTTTCATACGTTAGTCATTATTTCAAAGACAAATAGTCACTCATAATATACTTCTTCGGTATTGACCCTGAGACGAATTGACAGAGACACTAGAGATGAACGTAATCACCTTTTGTTACTAAAATTAATAAATCACATATTCAATATTCATTTTATCTCTTTGCATTTATTTGAATCAATTGCTTCGATTTTTATTTTTAACTTAAATACGTAGATTTTTTTTTTAAATAGATTATGTCAAAGTGATGTTTAGACAAACACATAAAATTTAGTTTAATGTAATTTCGAGTTCACTAAATCCATTAGTAAGTTTCGGTCAAAATCGACTTATAGACTTAAGCTCAAAATTACATTGAATCGAGTGATATGTGTCATCTAATTCTCTTAATTATATATATACCCTCAAATATTAATTTGATATAATATAAAAGTAATAATTTTTTAAACAATAATCAAAATTTTACTCATGTAACAAAATAAATAATTTTAATTTATTGCTAATTTATTATCTAAATAAATTTAATTGATTAAAATATTTTTTAAAATGATAACAATTTTAATTTTATTAAAAAAATCACTACTCTAAATATATTTATGTTAAATTGATATTTGAGAGCATGTACATAGTATAGTACCTGTTGGTTTTGATATAATCAACCAAGTCAAAGTAGGCTCTACGTATTTAATACCCTGTGTTTGAGTGTGCTGAGACTTAAACGCAAGAAGTCGAGCTGAAGATGTGGCAGACGAGAAGGATAGCACGGGGATCAAGTCGACAAATTCGGTGCATTCAAGGGACGAGAAACTGCAAAAGAGTACACCGGTAGAGTGAGAAGAACACACGCAGTGCTTCTGAGGGACGAAAAGTCGAAGTGGAAGATTGCTCGAGAAGAATGTCAAAGTTGGGTTCGAATGAGCTTAACTCCTAAAAGTCGGAAAATCACCCAAGTGATTGGAGCGGAAGACCAGACAAAATCAACACGAAGTTGACCTTGTCAGTGTGCCTAGAGTTGGTTCAGGTGTCTGAACCCCTTTGGTGCCGAACAAGCGCCTCAACAAAGCCCGTTGCTGAGGTTCATCGTTGGGTCCACGTTGGTGGCACTTCGGGCTCCCGGAGTTAGTCCAAGCCCCCGGACTATGATAAAACTTTATCTTCACACTGTTACATAGACGTTGTGAGCAGATAAGGAACATAGCTGAGGGGTGCCCGGAGTGGGTCCAGTCACTTGGAGTTGTCATGTCAGCAACAACTATTTTCAACGAGTAGACTATAAATAGAGCCCTGATTTTTTTAATTTGAACACGACACTTTTTGTATCAAATTTCTATCCTGTTCTTCAAGTTATATACTTATGACGCTTGTAAAAAGCTTATCCGCCTACGACAAAAGAAGAATTTTTAGTGCATTTCATTTATCTTTAATTAACAACCTCCCCAATTATAATTAAGTAACATCTGATAACTTCTTTTATTTTTATTCTATTTGATATTTTTTTTAAAGTGTTCATCTTACTTGAGTCAAAATATTTGAGAAAGGGTATTTTTGTCTTTTCAGAGTAATTCATCCCCCTCTTACCGGTCGCACAGGACCTATACATAATACTTGGTTCCATGTCATTCTGAACTCTCCAGGATAAAATCGGTTGATGAATCTAGGGAGCTTGGAATGATATAAAAGTAAGTTATATGTGTTTGTCTATTTTTCTAATTATATATGTACTTTTAAATATTAATTTGATATAATATATTAAATTAAATGATTTTTTTAATATAAATCAGTCTTTTAAAAAAAATCTCCATATTTAACAACAATAACAAAATGATTCAGATAAATGTGAAGGAGTAAAATAAATATTGGATACGTAATTTGTTAATTTTAAAAATAGGATATGTGATTTGGATATTTCATAAAGTTTTTTATGCAGTTTGATAATTAAATAAATAGCTTATCAAATTAAATTATTATGCTTATAAAAATGTATTTGGTTATAACTTATGATATCAAACTCAATAACTAATTAAATACGATTAAAATTTATAAAAAATAAATAAATAGTAAAACAAAGTTGAATTAATAATTTAAAAGCATCTAAACAAACTAAATTAATTTTTTTAATATTAAATTTAAACAATCACTTTCGACAATTTAATTCATTTAAATTTTTTTTATTTGACTTGATAACAAACTTATTAAATAAGATAAAATTAAGCACAACTTCACTTATTTGTCTCTTCAACTTCATCCTTATTCAACTCTTTAATATTTAGGGGGTGTTTGGTTCTTTCTTAGGAATAGAAATTGGAATGAGAATCATTGTATTGTGGAATGGGAATGGGTATGAGCATGGATATCACTCTCAAAAGCAATGTTTGGTTACTTGTATATTTTCTATCGGAATAAATTAAAATTTCCTTTTTTACCCTTAAAGGAAAATAAAAGAAAAAATTAGATGTGAGAAAAAAAAATATGATGAAAGAGAATGATGAGAGAGAAAGTGTGATGAGAAATAATGAAGAGAGAAAAAGTGTGATGAGAGAAAATGAGAAAAGAGAACGTGATAGGAGAGAGCATGATGAGAGAAAAAGAGAGAGAAAATATGATGTGAGAGAAAGTATGATGGGAGAGGATGAAGAGAGAGAAAATAAAATGATAAAAAATAGGAGAGAGAGTGTGATGAGAGAGATGGAGGAAAGAGAAAGTATGGTGAGAGAGAAAGTATGATGAGAGAGAAAGTGTAATGAGAAAAAAGAGAATAGTGAGTGTGATGGGAGAGATTGAGGAGAGAGAAAGTATGATAGGGTGAAAGTATGATGAAAGAGAAAGGTGTTGAGGAAAAAAAAAGAGGGAGTGTGACAAGAGAGATTGAGGAGAGAGAAAGTATGATGAGAGCGAAAGTATGATGAGAAAAAAAAGGAAGAGAGTGCGATGGAAGAGATTGAGGAGAGAGAAAGTATGATGAGAGAGAACGTGTAATGAGAAAAAAGAAGAAAAAGAGTGTGATATGAGAGATTAAGGAGAGAGAAAGTGTGTGATAAAATGATGAGAGAGAAAATATGATGAGAGAGAATAAGGAGAGAGAAGTGATATGAAAGAAAAAATAAATAAATATATTTTGATATTTGATATTAAAGGAAAAAATTTTAGTTTTAGGTCAAGGGTATTTTTGGAATAAAGAAATATTTTGATCGATAAAAATAGGGTAATGGCTCATTGAAGGGAAGGTACATGGGAATGAGTCATTACCCAATTTCAAGGATTCATTCCCTTATTTGTATTTCTATTCCTATAATTCAAACATTAACAATGGTAATCAATGATTCTCATTCTCATTCCCTATTCCTATTCCTCTAAACCAAACGCCCCCTTAGTATCATTTTATATCTCTTCGACTAAAGTGAAAAAAAAACAATAGGATATATATATATTTTTAAAACAATAAGAGCTTTTGAGTTCGAATGGTTCAGAGAGAGCTTTTGAATTAGATTGGCGAAGAAAAAAAATAATATACTTTAAGGAACAAGATAACCTTGCTTTTTTAAAATAGTTATTTCTATGTTTGTTACTGAGTAAATTTAGTAAAATAAATTTAAAGTTATTTGATCTTGTGTAACATCGTCAAATAACGACTCATGAATTGGTATTGTTGTTGATCAAGTCTTCAATCACCTCGGGGGCAGCAGGGTTTCAGGAAGAGATCAGTTGGAATAGAAAGGAAAAAAGAATGAGAGGATTAGAATGACGATAGGGGTATTTTAGCTCAGTCACTCCGACGCTCGAGTCAATCTACCATAGAAGAGGAGGAGAGTAGTAGAAGTTGCTTTGATTCAGATGCTTACCCCTTGCACATGTGAGGGTAGGCGATCTTTTATAGAGTTGTAATTGTGTTTTCATGTTCTCCACATGTTCCGAAATTCGTGCTTACGTGACACATGTTAATAGAAATAAATAACTACGCTGCTCACCTCTTTGGAGTTACATGGTTGTGTTTCCCACGTTCTTCAAGGGAAAATGGCAGTGTTGTTCGTATCTTCAGCGAGCAACAATTCAACACCTTGCTCGTCAAAAGTTGGGTATACCAGTTCGGATCCGAGAAACTGGGAGTCGGGCGGTCTGGAGTCGAAGACTACATGGAGTTAAAGGCTCAGAAGATACATGGAGTCGTGGGTCGTATGCAATATGGGACTACATGGAGTAGGAAACTCAGGGCCACATGGAATCGAAGACTACACGGAGTCGTGGATCGCATGGAGTCAAGGACTACACGGAGTTGGAGACGATATGGAATCGAAGATCCAAAGAATCATGGGTCGTATGAAGTCAGTGATCGAATTTATGTTGACTTTGACCTCCCCTTAATAGGGCTAATGACTTCCCCTAAACCACATGCCACTCTCCAATTACCTTCTTTATCATTATTTACTTTTTTCTTTAATCATAACACATTTAAAAGGCCTAGAAAGGATTTTATTTTATTTTATTTCTATATAACTCACATAAATCTAAACTTTTATATATGGGAGATTATGGAAGACATGGTTTTCTTTACAAGGTTAGTTCTCAACCTCCACTAAGTAATTCGCCAGATGGAGAAGGGAGTTCTAATAACAATGTTCAGAAGATTAAGTTTGGAGGAATTGGTTTGAGGGTGGCACGGGCACCTGTTAGTTCTTTTTGTGATAAAGTGTTGGAAAATAAACAAGCTCCACCTTTGTGGCAGAAGTCAAATTTTATAGTAAAAAAAAAAAGTTCGTATGGAACATGAGAATGAAATAGGTTGCTATCAAAGGTGTACATTGATGATCGGGTTTTCCAAGAGTTATGCAACTCTTGGCATGATGCCTTGGTCGTGAAACTACTAAGTTGTGGAAATTAAGTGGATGTTTCGATAATGGTTACTACATGGTTAAGTTTGAATTTGAAGTAGATAAAGTGAAGGTCAAGTAGGATGGTCCTTGGATGATTTTTATCACTATATAGCGATGACCAACTGGAAATTGGAATTTGTGTCCCCCTTAGCGACTATTGATCGTATTTGAGTTTGGATTTGTTTTCTAGGGTTAAATTTAGTTTATTATGATGAGAATTTTCTTTTGACTCTTGCTTCAATTGTTAAAAGGCTTATCGCAATGGACATGTGGCAAAAAGACGATTTGCTGGGCCCCAACGCCCCCATCAGTCCAATCTTAGGTCAATACGGAGGAAGCAAATCACGGATGACTACTAGCTATTAGTGTAAGTGGCCAATATATGGGGGAAGGCTTGCTGGGACGTGCCGAATTTTGATCCCAAAACCTTATGTGACAAACGCTCCATGTCTTAACTACCGCACTACCTAGAGGAGACACCTATCATAGTGGACATGATGGCAAAAGGCGATATGTCAAGGGTGAAGAGAGGGAGACTTGTAAGAATATGTGTGGAGATTGATCTCAGTAAGCCTGTGGTGGGGAAGGTATGGATGAAGGGTCATTGATACAGCTAAGGCATGCGGTTCTTATCAAAATTCTCAGCACATGCCTTTGAATACTGGGGTCTTTTCTCATGGTAGGCCCATAAAAATAAAGGATGAAGTTGTTAATCCTCCTCAAGTACAACAACACTACAACAATTGATCGTGTATGATCGAAAATAATTTTAGATATCTTCATAATGGTATGATATTATCTACTTTGGACCTAAACTCTCATGATTTTGTTATTGAGTTCTACCCAAAAGACCTCATGTCAATGGAAATATCTTTTCCATGTGTTTTCAATGTGGGACTATGCTTGTAACATTGCAATTCCAACAATCTCCCCCTCAAACAAAGGACTACAGACTTCCCACGTCTGATCCTTGACCCACCAGGTCTTCCTGCCCCTCGGTCCACCTGACCTATTAGGATTTCCTACCTGGTGTCTGGTCCTTTTGATCCGAACATAGGAGCCCCCACTTTCTTTATTCGAGGTCAATATTGTACTCACATGACTCAATCAGATCATAGCTCTTGTGCACAGTCAGCGGTGAAATCTTCTGATAGTCTGGGCTCTGATACCAATTATAGGATCGAAAATAATTTAGATATATCCACAATAATATGATATTATTCACTTTTGGCCTAAGTCCTCATTGTTTTGCTCTTGGGCTCTACCCAAAATGTCTCATCTAATGGAGATATCTTTTCTCTTATAAACTCATGATCTTTTTCATGTATTTTCAATGTGGAACTATATTTGTAACCTTACAACCTCAACAGATCATTCCCTCTCCAACGATGATGAATATTTAGTAGCTCGACCCGCACTATTTTTAATTTATTGATGACAATCATCCACCCAACCCTGATTCATCTCATCTTATGAAGATAAATGCCAACACTACTCAAAATAGAATGTTGAGGAAACTCATAATGTTTGTGAGGTGGAGATGGAGGTCTCAAAGGTTTGATCTCTTTTTTTTTTATCTTTTTGAATAATGGGTTTATTGATGGTATTTATTAATTGGTTTGTATTCCTAATCTTATTTGTATAAATTTAAAGATATTACTATCATCTCTAGGAATATAAGGAGAGCTTACAATATTAGGGCAAGAAGGCACATCAAAGAGGTTATTCGAAAATGTCATCTATGTTTATTTTTCTTATGGAGACACATATTCAATTTGAGAGGACTAAAACTTTCTATAATAAGGTTGATCACAAGCCAGTAACTATTATTGAAGCTCGTGGCCAAGCCGGTGATCTCTGTATTTTAATTTAAAATTCGATCAACTATGTGGTCACCGTCATGGATATCTGTCCTTATTTTGTGACTTTTACCATTGCTATAGGTATTAAAAAATAGGTTTGCAAAGGTGTGTATGCGAGTCTCGTTCCTTCTAACTATATTATTTTTTGGCGTCATATTTGTAACAAGAGTTTGATATTCATTCTCCTTGGGCTCTTCTGGGAGATTTTAATGAAGTTATGATTCTCAAGGATCAAAGAAGTGACATCTTTCGCCAATCAAGAGTTTGATGCCTTTGTGAATATTTTGGGCCAATGTAAGATTGTTGATATGCACACTAACAGAGGTAGATTTACTTGACATAGGACTTGTAGAGGGAATAGAACCGCTCCCAGGGCGTAGCGTAGACGGTGGGCGTAATGGTCAGGGATCAATTCTCAGGAACTGACGACCTGGGGTTTACCCCGCCATACGCCTATGGCCTGTGTACCTGCATGAACCTCCCTTCATATCCGTGAAGTCGACACTAGGGAGCCGCTAAAGTAGCGGATCTACCTTTTTTTATAGAGAGAATAGAGTCATTTCCCAAAAAAATTTGATAGAGGATTGACCAATGTTTAGTGGTGTCTAGTCTTTCTTAAAGTTTTTATCGAGGTTCTTAGTGTGATATGCTCGGATCATAATCTCATTCTCCTTCGCTCGAGAGGATTGCCTCAAACTCGAGGCTTTAGACCCTTCAGGTTTGAAGTTGCATGGATTGTGCATAATGATTATAAAAGTATAATGGAAGAAGCCTGGTATGATAGGAAAGGAAGACATGTAGCTATCTCAGAGAAAGTTAAGGAATAATCTATTAAGTTTAATCATGAGATCTTCAGAAAAAAATTTAAAAATAAGAGAGAAATTGATGCTAAAATAAAGATGATCCAAAAGAAGCTAGAAAGGGTAGATTCAATTATTATGATTTACCTTGTGTTGGACACAAACAATTTGTTGTCGGAGATTTTGAGGACTTAGGTGAATTTTAAAATTATACAGAATTTAAATTCAACTTACAATCGAGATGACCTAAATGGATAATCTCAGGCTGCCAGCAGGGGCTGGTTTCTGCTATGTGCCGAAGAGCGACAGATCGAACTCAGTCGTCGAGCGAACATATCTGCTGAGCAGCAGGTCTGTATTTCCGAGCTGAGCAGTCAAGAGGCAGACAGGCCGATCAGACAGATCAGCGGTCCAACCAGAGTGATCGAATAATACGGGCGGGCGGGCAGAAAGGCCTGGCGA
This sequence comes from Zingiber officinale, assembly GCF_018446385.1. Classification (NCBI taxonomy): domain Eukaryota; kingdom Viridiplantae; phylum Streptophyta; class Magnoliopsida; order Zingiberales; family Zingiberaceae; genus Zingiber; species Zingiber officinale. The sequence goes on from NC_055991.1 coordinate 344,486, forward strand.
GCTGACAGGCAAACAAGTCGGTCGAGCGAAGCAGTCTGGCCGAGCGCGGACAGACCAGTCGAAGCAAACAGGTCGGGCGGTAGACAGGCCGGTCGAAAACTGGCCGATCGAGCGTAGCGACAGGTCGAGCGCAGACAGGTCGATCGGGTGAAGCAGGCACGTCGGGCGCAGAGACCGAGCAAGTGGTTGGCAGGGCTTCGATGCCGAACGAAACCGACAGATCAGAGCAAGCAACGGACCAAGGCCAACGAGAGTCGCAGTTTCCTTAAAACAGATTCGCCCCACCTCCGACAGTGCTTTGAGGCTTACTCGGGTCGTCTGTTTCCCAGGATACAACTGTTGACCGTGAACTTCACCAAGCACTGGTGGTCACGGCGAACTGAGGGGCACCCGATTGCTATCACAGACACTTCGCCGAGCAGGAGTTGTACAATAGAGGAGGAGGGAACACTAGTGGAGAACTTATGCTATTTTTCTGTGACTAAACCTATGATCGCAGCCTCCTTTTGTAGGAACTCAGATCAACGACTGCTTTAATGGTCTTAATGATCATTATTCACCGAGCAGTGCCCGTTTTGATTTTGCATTAATCTCGAATTTAATGTATCCGTTTCACAGCAGCAAAAGGTTTATGTGGCAAAACATTGGTTGTTTCACTTGGACAAATTTTGCCCCGATCGGTCCGGCATTCGCCGCCCACACACGAGTCAACATGGTTCAGTGCAATCCGGGCCCTAGATTTTCACCCCCCCTATACACCCACGTGTGAGAGAGAGTCTCTTTCCATGCATTTGTTCACATCCTCAATGCATGTGAATCAATATAAACCAACTATCATGCCATGAAACTCTCAATGTGGGACTAAAGTCTTATTCACAATGGAGCCTCTTTCTTCTTCCACCTCTTCTCTATTCGCTTTTATTCAACAATCCTTCACATGAATGGAGATAGGGTATGTGATAGCATTCAGCAGTTGAGTCAAGTATAGAATATATAGGTTTTACCCTTTGGACCTTCCCTTGTGAAGATATGGTTACTTATTGGCTGATACTAGACACGATGTCCTTGAACTATACTGCCGTTTGTGTAAGCAATGACAAATATCACACAAGACTCTCCCTGATACAACTCAGTTCTCATGAGTGTGTTCGTTCTTTGCCATGAAGACGCCTGGTTCTGTAAGAAGCTCTAAGAATTATGTCTCCAATTCTCTTCGAAGTGACCCTACTTCTTTCTCATATAGGTAATCCCTTAAGAGTTGTCATCTACTCTTCTTGATCATTAAAAGGCCATCGGCTTACCCCAGTCTAGTCACTATTTCATTGGGATATTCCTCACAGTGTATCTAGTCAGTGCAGATTAGTTGTCCATTTGAACCTAGTTCTTGGGATCTTCAACCAACATAGGTTGGGTGTCCTCTACACTGATTGCTGACAACGGCATTAAGCTCATTCCTTGTGAGGAGCTTGTAACTAACTCTCGATTTAACCCTTTGGTTAGTGGATCCATTAGGTTATCCTTTGACTTCACATAGTCAACAGTGATAACTCCCGTTGAGAGTAGTTGTCTAATGGTATTATGTTTACGACGTATATGTCTACACTTACCATTATGCAGATGGCTCTGCGCCCGAACGATTACTGATTGACTATCGCAATGTATGCATATCGCCGCCACACTAAGAATTGTCGTAGTCATTCAGCCTCTTCACCACATTTGTCAAGAGCTACAAAATCATATTCCATCGTGGATTTGATTATTATAGTTTGCTTAGAAGATTTCCAGAAAAATGGTTACACCTGCTAGAGTGAAGACATATCCACTCATAGACTTAGAGTCTTTTATATCATATATCAAACTTACATCGTTGTATCATTCGATCACAGCATGATATCTTGTATAGTGTAGTCTATATTCACGAGTACCCTCAAGTACCTTAGTACTCTTGTTATCCCTTTCTAGTGCTCAACACCGGAATTACTCGTGTATCTGCTCAGTTTACTTACTGTGTAGGCCAAGTCTGGTCGTGTACAACTCATCAAGTACATCAGATATCTAATTACTCGAGAGTACTCTATCTGAGAGATACTTTCACCTCAATTTTTGATAGATGTTGACTCGTATCTATCGACGTTCGTGCCAACGCAGTATCACCCTTGGTGAATTTCTCAAGAATTTTGTCTACGTAATGTGACTGACTAAGAATAATTTATTCTGTTGTTCTAAGAATTTTAATTCCTATAACACATCAGCTAGACTCATGTCTTTCATATCAAATATTGAGCTCAACATATTTTTGTGGATTTTATTATCTTATCATTACTTTCAAAGATAAGTATGTCGCCTACATAGAGGCACAAGATGACATAGTCACTCTCTGTGAATTTCATGTAGATACATTTATTACATTCATTGATTTTGAATCCACATTCCATTATGGCATTATCAAATTTTTCATGTCACTGCTTTGGTACTTGTTTCAAGCCATATAATGACTTCATCAATCTACATACCTTGTTTTTCTATCCTGACATAAAAAACCCTCAGGTTACTCCATGTAGATTTACTTTTCTAAATCCCCATTTAGAAAGACAACATTTACATTTATTTGATGTATTTCGAGATTTAATAGAGCGGCAATAGCTAACAATACTCTAATGAAAGTTATTCTCGACACTGGAGAATACGTATCAAAGTAATCGAGGTCTTCTCGTTGTAGCTATTATTTGATTACCAATCTGGCCTTATACTTATTAATCATGTCATCTGACTTCATTTTCTTCTTGAATTCACTTGCAAGCTAGTGGTTTATTTCCCGGAGGAAGACTCACAAGTTCCCAAGTGTGATTTTGCAAGATAGATTATATCTCATATGTAATTGCCTCTCTCCAGTGAGGTCCATTAGAAGAGCCTACGACTTCTGAGTAACTTTGAAACTCACTCTCCAACATAAAAGTGATTAAATCTTATCCATAGGATCTTTCTACCCGTACTCTTTTGCTCCGTCTAGGCTCAACCTCCACAAGTTTCTCATCATCATCTTCATCTTGTGTTTCGTATATTCGTTTTGAGGAGCTAGCATCCTCACGGGTCTTATATGTAAACACATACTCGAAGAAAGAGGCATTTCTCGATTCGATTATGGAGTTCTTGTGTATCTCCGGTATGTGTGGCTTATACACACAAAATCGATACACACTGTTGTTCTATGTATATTCAATAAATATGCAATCAATAGTTTTTGTCCTATCTTAATCCTTTTCGGAACAGGCACTAACACTTTGGCAAGACACCCCCATATTCGTAAATATTTGTAGGCGGTTGTATTTCATTTCACAACTCATAAGAGCTCTTATCTATTTTCTTCCGGGACACCTTATTTAAAAGGTAATTAGCTGTTAACACAGCTTCCCTCACATAGACTCTGACAATCCAGAGTTCAATAGAAGAGCATTCTGTTGGTGCGGTTAGCACTAACGATTTAACCCAGGTTTTGATGAATGACAAATAGGTTAAGTTAGTTTTGTTGTTGTCTGACACTTTGATCGAGTGTGCAGGAGAAGTCCAGCTAGGTCGACGGGCTGACCGGATAGCTGGCGAGAAGTCCAAGCGGGTCGACGGGCTGACCGGACGCTTGGCGAGAAGTCCAGACGGGTCGACGGGCTGACCGGACGTCTGGCAGGTAAGTAAGGTAAGTCACTGGAAGGGAGTGACTGTGAGGACGCGTTCCCGGGAAGGGAACATTAGGCGTCGATCCGGCTTAGATCCATTTCGGATATCTAAGTCGAGATCGTGACTAGATTCCGATCTCGGAAAGACGGAATCTAAGTCATACTCTTTTTATCCATCTGTTGAACTTTAACTGTGCTAACAATCTGTTTTACAGGATGTATATTTACCTCGGACTAACTTTGTTTTGCAGGAAAAAGGAGTTTTTCTGGAACAAGGTGGTCCGGGCGCCCGGAAGGCGAATTCTATCCAGCCAAGTCGTCGCCACGTGGAGCATCTTGTTTTGAGCAGTTTCGTCACATTCTAGGCACCCGGAAGGAATCCAGGCGCCCGGAACAGCATATAAAAGAAGCACCAGGCAGGAGCTTCAGAATCAATCAAGCTGAGAACTCTTCTACTGCTGGTCTTGCTGCTCGACGTTCAGTGCGACGCCAACAAAGCTCCGACACTACGCTCCGTTCTTTTCCCTTTTTGTCGGTATTTGTTTTCAGTTTTCATTAGCATTCCCTGTACGGTTCTTTTGTAATCATCATTTCGAATTGCTAGTGATTGCCCAACGAAAGTGGTCAAGGACCACGGGCCTTCGAGTAGGAGTCGTCACAGGCTCCGAACGAAGTAAAACCATTGTGTCTATTTTACTTTTCCGCTGCGTTTAAACTCTTGTTTTTCGAATCGATATTCACCCCCCTTTATCGAATCTAACGGTCCTACAAGTGGTATCAGAGCAGGTACCGCTCTGATTTGGTGCAACCACCAATCAGGCAAAGGGTGGACTTTTTGAAAGAAAAATTAGATATCGTTTGACTTTTCATTTTTTCCCCTCCAAAACTGTTTTTGAAAAACACATCATCATCTTTTCACCGTTGCTTAGTATTGATAAAATATTACATTTTCAAAATTTTGGAATAATATTTTTTTATTAATATTTTAATAATATTTTATTATTTTTTTTAAAATAGTGAAATATTATTTTTTTTCAGCACTGCTAATCCAAGACCAAGTCTTGGGATTTTTTTTCTATTTCTCTGTGTGCAAGAATAATGACTCTTCAAGAAAGACGGAACCCCCACGAACCACCACCATACGATCAAGATTTCAACTATTGGAAGCGATTAATGGAATGCTTCTTAGGAAGCGTAAACTTTGATTATTGGCTGATATTGAGAAAACCTTCTCAGAACTAAGAACTAAACACAAATGTAAGTAAAATCATTTGTAATGTTTTACCTAACAATGTTTTATGCAGAGTAAAAAAGTACAAAGATGCACATGAGCTTTGGACCCAATTGATCAAACTTCACGAGGAGCCGATGGAGCTTGAGGATCAAGTAAAAATCGAATCTGAACTCGGGTTAGATCCAATCGAAAAGCCTACTAAATTAGGGGTTGCGCTCAAGGTTAGTGATATTTACCAAAATACCCCTAGGATATTATCTAATAAAACAAATCTAATTAATTTAAAAAATTCAAACTTAAACCTAAACAAATCTGAAAACTCAAATGATAGAGATGACAAGGTCAATATTGATCTAGATAAAATTAATAAATTATTTAATAATCTAGACAATATTAATCTAGAAAATCCTATCCAAACCCAATATAATTTAATTAATAAAAAATTAAGTTTTAACGATAAGAATAATCTAATAAATTCCACTAATTATATCAACTTAAAAAATAAAGAAAATATAAGAATAAAATCAAACACTTTGATAAAATCAAAACTAAATTTAACAAAATTAAAATTAAATGTTAAAAATAACATATTAAATAAAGATAATCCGAAAAATTCAAAATTAACAATTAATAAAAGGTTAAAAGATAAACCTTTAAGGAAACATAATTCAAACATTCAAAGTTAAAAATGAACAAAAACTTAAACTTTAAAAATAAGCTATTAAAAAAAGATAATTCAATTAACCTAATAAAAGTGAAATTGAAAGAAAATTTAAATACTAAATACATTCTCTTAAAGAAAGATAATTTGACTAATTTAATTAATTCAAAATTAAAAACTTGAATCTAAATTACAAATTAAACATTAGATTTTAACCAAAACTTAACTATAATAAACTCGGAACTAAAAACTAAATTAATGACCAATAATTCAGGGGGAGGTTCCAGAATAGCTGACACCTCCAAAACTAACCTACCCGACAGGGTAACCCTAACCAACCTACCCGAAAAGGGTAACCCCAACCAACCTACCCGTTAGGGTAATTAGGACTAGTTAAAGAGGGTTCAAGTTTGACTTGAATCATGGTACTGGTGAAGTTTTTTGATGATAATACGTTGGGGAAGCTTGGGCATCGCATGTCTAGAAAGATATGGCTTCAATCTGGTGCATTTGGCCAAGTGGAACCGACCGAAGCTACCTTTAAATGGATCCTAACTAGTTAGACCAATGTTTAGTACTAAGCTCCGTGGATAGGATTATTCGGAAAATCTCGAAAGGTTGGTTACTTCTAATGACGTCCATGTGACTCACCAAGCTTAGAAGTTTATCCGAAGAATGTCTATTTGTTGAGACCAAAGCTAAACCTGAATCTAACACAAGTTAAACCAAACTCTGTAATAAAATCTAATTCATCTCACAAAATCATAGGATTCCCTGATTGATAATCTAGATCGGGTGAGATAAATAAGGATTAAATTATTTTCAAACAAAATTAAAATTAGTTAAAATTAAAATTCGAACTTCAAATTACTTAAAATTAAATTTCAAATTAAATTAAAATTAAATTTCGAATTTAAAATTAAATTAAAATTAATTTTTTTTTAACTTAAAAATTTATTTTAAAAATTAAACTTAATTTTTTTTAACTTAAAAATTTATTTTAAAAATCAAACTTTTTTTTAACATAAAAATTTATTTTAACCTAAAATTTATTTTAAATTAAAATTTTATTTTAAAAAAAAATATATATAAAAAAAACCTTTAACAAAATCATTTTTAAAACACTACTTTAAATTTTTTTTGAAAACTATTTTAAAAATTCATTAAAAAAAAAACTATTTTAAAAACTTCTTTAAAAACTATTTTAAAAAATCTTTAAAAACTACTTTAAAAATTCTTTGAAAACTATTTTAAAAAATCTTTAAAAACTACTTTAAAAATTCTTTGAAAACTATTTTAAAAATTCTTTAAAAAATTATTTTAAAAACTTCTTTAAAAACTATTTTAAAAATTCTTTAAAAATTATTTTAAAAACTCTTTAAAAACTATTTTGAAAATTATTTTAAAAAAAAACTCTTAAAAAAAAAAATATTTTAAAACTTCTTTAAAAATTATTTTAAAAAAACTCTTTAAAAACTCTTTTAAAAAGTTATTTAAAAAAAATATTTTAAAACTTCTTTAAAAACTATTTTAAAAACTCTTTAAAAATTATTTTAAATTCTTTAAAAACTATTTTAAAAATTCTTTAAATAAAAAAAACTCTTTTAAAAATCATTTTAAAAACTTAAAAAATTCTTTTAAAATCTTTTTTAAAAAAAAAACCATTTAAAAAAAAAAACTTTAAAAAATTCTTTTAAAACATTTTAAAAATTATTTTAAAAAACTCTTTTAAAAATCATTTTAAAAACTTTAAAAAATTCTTTTAAAAATTATTTTAAAAACACTTTTAAATCATTTTAAAAACTTCTTTTAAAAATTATTTTAAAAACTCTTTTAAAAATCATTTTAAAAACTTTTAAAAATCATTTTAAAAACTTTAATTTTTTTTTAAAAATCATTTTAAAAACTTTAAAAAGTTCTTTTAAAATTTATTTTAAAACATTTTAAAAACTCTTTTAAAAATCATTTTAAAAACTTTAAAAAAATATTTTAAAACATTTTAAAAATCACTTTAAAAACTTTAAAAAATCATTTTAAAAATTATTTTAAAAATCACGTTAAAAACTTTAAAAAATTCTTTTAAAACATTTTAAAAATTATTTTAAAAACTCTTTTAAAAATCATTTTAAAAACTTTAAAAAATTCTTTTAAAACATTTTTAAAATTATTTTAAAAACTCTTTTAAAAATCATTTTAAAAACTTTTAAAAATTATTTTAAAACATTTTAAAAATTATTATAAAAACTCTTTTAATAATCATTTTTTTTAAAAAAAAACTTTAAAAAATTCTTTTAAAAACATTTTAAAAATTATTTTAAAAACTCTTTTAAAAATCATTTTAAAAACTTTAAAAATTCTTTTAAAAAAATTCTTTTAAAACCTTTTAAAAATTATTGTTATTTTAAAAAATATTTAATTTAAAAATTATATTTTTAAAATTATTTTAACTTAAAAATTATTTCAAAAATTATTTTTAAAAAAAAAACTTTTAAAAAATATTTTAAAAATCATTTTAAAACTATCTAAAAATTTTGTATCATTTTAAAAAATTCTTCTTATTTTTCTCACTATAATGAAATTTTGTTAACTTAAAAATAGTAATAATAAATTATTTCTATAGATTATTTTCACTTTAAAATTATTATTTTGACTTTAAACTCATTTTTAATCTTAAACATCATTTTAACCTTAAAATTAAATTTTAATTTGACTTAACTAAAAATTAAATCTTAAATTAAAACTTAATATTGAAATTACAATTAAAATTAAAATTTTTAACTTAAACTTAAAATTAAACTTAAACTTAAATTAACCACTAATATTAATCTAAAATCAAAACTGAATCAAACATATGTTAATTCACATAAAACATATTATAAGAATCATTTTAAATTCCTTTTAAATGCGGTTTTAGAAATCCCTTTAAATTTTTTTTTAATAATAATAATAATTATAACTAACACTTTCATTGACCAACTCAATCAAGTAATATGAAATTTAAATTATTTCACTAAGTATTAAATTATTAAATCAAGTAAAAACTAATCAATAAATTATTGATAATGCTTAACTGTTATTGAATTAATAAAATCTTATCTTATTTAACCTTAAACTAAAGTTAAGTACCTGAATCAAAAATTAATTAAAAATTGATTAATCAAATTCAAATAAACAGTTATACCAAGGATACAGAGATAATAATATATGTATTACTAAATTAGACAAATGTGTTAGGGCTTTAAAATTTAACACAACCAAACCTTAGTATTAAAGGGGAGATATTAAATTAAGGGGAGTAACCAATTCAGGGGGAGGTTCAATTTCTTTTAAATCCCCTAGAAAAATTAATAAATAAGGAGGATTAATAAAGGAATATCAAATTCAGGGGGAGGTTTATTTTTAATTATCTCCTTAAGCGTTATTTTTTAATCTTCTCTTTAAAATCTCTCTAGAAAATTCTACCTCATTTAAAAAAATTTACTTTGAATATTTTTAGCAAATATTTTCAAATTTTTCAAAAGTTAAATTTAACTAAGTTTAATCCCACCTAATTTTTAAACCTTATTTTAAAAATAGCCTTAAAAATTCAACTTTCCAAACTTAACTTTTATCAAATTAGCCTTAAAAATTTATTTTGGCAAAAATTTTACTTCTTGAAAAATTATTCTTACTTGTTTAATTTTTGCTTTGTTTTGAAAAATCGAAGTTGAAAATTTACCTTTTTGAAAAGTAAATGTTACTTAAATATGAAAAGTAAATTTGAAAAACCTGATTTGAAAATTTTTACACGCTTGAAAAGTTAAACTTGATTAACTTTAAATTTATACTTTTCAAAATTCAACTTGTCTCTCCCAAGTCAACTTGACTATTTTTTTAACTTGGTGTTAAAAATTGTACTTTTATCTTTCAATTTTTGAACCAAACTTAGATATGTTTCAAAATTTGATTACCTTTTACAGTAACTATTCACTATGATTGTTTACCCTTGCTTATTTTTGATGAATGTCAAAGGGGGAGGGTTAGGTGGTTAAGTTAGCTAAACCAGAATTGAAAATACAAACTAACTTAAAAACCACATAAATGCATGTTGTTTCTTGCATATGTTTTCACTAACTTAACCAGGTTGTCATTCCATCAAAAAGGGGGAGATTGTTGGTGCGGTTAGCACTAACGATTTAACCCAGGTTTTGATGAATGACAAATAGGTTAAGTTAGTTTTGTTGTTGTCTGACACTTTGATCGAGTGTGCAGGAGAAGTCCAGACAGGTCGACGGGCTGACCGGATGTCTGGCAAGAAGTCCAAGCGGGTCGACGGGCTGACCGGACGCTTGGCGAGAAGTCCAGCTAGGTCGACGGGCTGACCGGACAGCTGGCGCGAAGTCCAGACGTAGCTGGCGAGAAGTCCAAGCGGGTCGACGGGCTGACCGGACGCTTGGCGAGAAGTCCAGCTAGGTCGACGGGCTGACCGGATAGCTGGCGAGAAGTCCAAGCGGGTCGACGGGCTGACCGGACGCTTGGCGAGAAGTCCAGACGGGTCGACGGGCTGACCGGACGTCTGGCAGGTAAGTAAGGTAAGTCACTGGAAGGGAGTGACTGTGAGGACGCGTTCCCGGGAAGGGAACATTAGGCGTCGATCCGGCTTAGATCCATTTCGGATATCTAAGTCGAGATCATGACTAGATTCCGGTCTCGGAAAGACGGAATCTAAGTCATACTCTTTTTATCCATCTGTTGAACTTTAACTGTGCTAACATCTGTTTTACAGGATGTATATTTGCCTCGGACTAACTTTGTTTTGCAGGAAAAAGGAGTTTTTCTGGAACAAGGTGGTCCGGGCACCCGGAAGGCGAATTCTATCCAGCCAAGTCGTCGCCACGTGGAGCATCTTGTTTTGAGCAGTTTCGTCACATTCCAGGCGCCCGGAAGGAATCCAGGCGCCCGGAACAGCATATAAAAGAAGCACCAGGCAGGAGCTTCAGAATCAATCAAGCTGAGAACTCTTCTACTGCTGGTCTTGCTGCTCGACGTTCAGTGCGACGCCAACAAAGCTCCGACACTACGCTCCGTTCTTTTCCCTTTTTGTCGGTATTTGTTTTCAGTTTTCATTAGCATTCCCTATACGGTTATTTTGTAATCATCATTTCGAATTGCTAGTGATTGCCCAACGAAAGTGGTCAAGGACCACGAGCCTTCGAGTAGGAGTCGTCACAGGCTCCGAACGAAGTAAAACCATTGTGTCTATTTTACTTTTCCGCTGCGTTTAAACTCTTATTTTTCGAATCGATATTCACCCCCCCCTCTATCGAATCTAACGGTCCTACACATTCATTATCTCCTTTCGAGTTCGATTCTTTCGCTCAGCAACTCCATTTTGTTGAGAAGTATAATGAGTTGTTGTTTCATGTCTAATCCCATTTTCTGTACACAACTCAGCAAACGGTGATACATATTCACCGCCTCAGTCACTTTGAACCACCTTAATCTTTCTATTAAGTTGGTTTTCAAGCTCAGTCTTATAGAGAGTAATTTCTCTATAACTCCATCCTTACTTTCGAAAAGATACACATAACAGTATTTTGTGTTATCATCTATAAAAGTGATGAAGTATTTATTACCACCATGTGTTGACGTACCTTTTAGGTCGCACACATCTGTGTGGATTAAGTCAAGTGGTTCGTTACTTGTTTGAATATGTTGAAATTATAACCTTGTCATTTTCGCTTCAACACAAATCTCATACTTGTGTTTTGGGTCAAGGTGAAATATAGGTATACTTTGCATATTAATTAATCTACGCAACACATTCCAAGTATAAATCTAGGTACACATGGCAGGTAATAAGGTACACATGCCAAGTATAAATCTCGGTACACATGGCAGGTAATAAGGTACACATACCAAGTATAAATCTAGGTACACATGCCAGGTAATAAGGTACACATGCTAAGTATAAATCTAGGTACGCATGGCAGGTAATAAGGTATACATGTCAAGTAAAAATCTAGATACACATGCCAGGTAATAAGTTACACATGCCAAGTATATCTAGTAGCTAGGCCTATACTTTGTAATGTATTGTATGCCACTACTTATATGAACATAAATACGCATGACAAAAATCAAAAGGCATAAACATAAATGCATAATAGATAACAATATAGGCATACTATGAGTATCAAGTAGTGACATACCAAGCAAATATAAACATAACCATTACTACTAGTTATAACTTATTACGCATATTAGAATGACAATATCGAAAGAGATAAGTCAAAGGTATCCGCCTTTATCGTAGTTCGTATCCGAACAATCCCATGTCGAGACACTCGTCTCGAATCAATGTCCTACAAATCACATGATATACAGTTTAGCTAATCACATATACATTAACTAACTAAACTCAAAACTCAATCTTTAACCTCTTATCATGAATCATAACCCTGGAATAAGTACACAGTCGACACTTAGATCTAATGTATAACGCAAACAAAAATCCTAAGAAATCTAACCCAATTATCTCACAATTTCTTCCGTAACCAATCTTATAATTAACCAAACTCATATCATTAATCATTCCACAATCCAATAGTTTAAACTAAACATAGATCAATGTCAACTACTCACCCAAATTTAGATATGCCCTGCTGACTCATGGCCGATGAAACTTGTTGTCCAAAATTGATGATTGGAGCTACATTGCCTCTATTGCCAATTGGAAAACAATTCCTAAATCCAACTAATTAAGAACCATTATAGTAATTTACCAAAAACTACATCATTATTGAAGTTAAAAGGACCATTACCTAACATTCTTTTTCCTCGACGATGACACAAACAACAGTGACTGGTGACACCAGATCAGAGCAGAGGAAGACAATGACCCTAATAGGTTGGGCTCAACACTGTGAGTGGGTATGTTGCTCTGGTGCGAAGCAGTGGTGATCGATCGATGCCAACACTCAGTGATGTGGCAAAGCAATGGTGTTGTGAGGTGACAGTGGGAGATGGTTGCTACTCCTATCGCGGCCAAAACCTGCGCTGGAGGTTGTAAGACTGAACCAGAGGCATTCGATTGCTTCGTGGTTGTCGGCGATTGCGTGGTCAGGGTAGCTCGCGGTGCACAGTGAGGGGAAGAGGAAATCATGGAGGAAGAAAAGCCACAACTCCCAGCTGACGGTGGTTTGGTGGCTAGGGCACAGGCGACAGATCGACTCGGACGCTCGACTTCTGTCTATGACCCGAAGAGAGAAGATCGGGTGGTGCTCGGCGTCTAGCAATCGACGTTGGGCAGTGGCGGTCAACAGATCGGGCGACGACGACCCTCGATCGAGTGACGTGGCGTGAGGCAGTGGAGTCGAATAGGAGAGTCGACGGAGATAGGGGAAGAGAAAGGGGGAATCGAGAGGTGAGGCAGTGTGTAGCGGTCAGTGTCTGGCGTCATGCCATGGTGGTTGCCGACAATGTAAGGAGGATGAGGGAGAGGAAGGGGATCGATGGTGGCTCGGTGTCGTGAGAGGGGAGAAGGCGACGGAATGGGATCGGGAGGAAGAATAAAGAGGAGAAGGGAATAAAAAAAAAATTAACTTAGGTTTTGATATATACCATATGTTAATTAAATTTATCAACTCTCACTTTAATTGGGATACCTAAACAGACTTTCATTTAGCCTATAAATTCATCCCCATTAAATTCTTCATACAAGCTCCGCAAAATTCTCAATTTTTTTTTTAAAATTTCTAAAAATATTCTTAAGATTATTCGTTTTTACGGTATTTTACACTGTGTTTATATGGTAACACCCCAACTCTTAAATACAAATCATATTGTAAATCAGAAAAATAAAGTAAAATACAAAATAATTATTTTTGGAAATGTTTTTATTGTTGACTAAACAGATCAGAAGGCAACTGAAATGATTACAATGCCAACTCAACCTTAAAGCCCAACTCGGCCCAAATGGGACTCGCAAGTCGCAAGACATGAAACGACGCTGCGAGGGAAAACGTAATGCAATTGGCGGGAAACCCAATCCCCATTTTCACGGACCGACGTCGATCCAACGGCCAGTGACGTTCCTTTCTCCCATCGCCACTCTTCATGCGATCTCGGCCATACGTTACGAGATCATTTGGCGCGAGCTTCGCCGCCGTCCGATATAATCGGCTTCTCATTGTCTCGCCGAAGGAAGCGGCGAGGTTCAAAGAAGCAAGCGAGACCGGTGGGAAAAAAGAGGAGAAATCGGGAAGAAAAGTTGACTCCTCGATCGTTTCTCTGCAGCTGCTCTTATCCACTGTGGGCGATCCAAAAGGTAATCTTACGATCTGCGCATGGCGAAGTTTCTTGGTTTTTTGCGATGAGGAAGTCTGGAAATGAGGGTTTTCTTGTACATCCTTATAATGTGATTACTGGGGTTTCGGTGTTAATTTAGAATAGCATCTGCCTTTTCAGATTCATTATTCGTCGAAGAGGGTTTTGATTAGTCTCCGTTCTTCACATCCTCAAGGGATACCGTTGTCGAGAAATTTAGGATCTTGGAAGATGTTTGACCTGGCATTGACAGCCTAGGGGTATCTAAAACTAAAAAAGTGTTGTTTTTTTTACTTTTTCGGTAGTGACTGCTATATTTTCCCTTGTAATGCGATTCATTTTGATGTTCGTGCTATTTACAGGAAACCCTTTAGTTGTATTGGAATTTCTGGAGTTGTTTCTTCCCATTTTTCATACCTGTTTTGCGAAATACTCTATAGAGTAACAATGACCTCTCCTGGTGCTGCGGTCACTGACAAAACAGATGAATGCAAACTTTCCAAAGTTGTCAGGGGCGATATGGTTTTAGACATTTGCTCAGGGAAAGAGGAAGACAAGGTAGTTCTCAACAGAGCCCTTGAAAACTACGAGGATCTGATGGTGCTTGATGATAGTCTTACTGAAGCAACGGAAAGGGAGAGCACCAAAGATCACTTGGATGAGAAGTCAATTCACTCTACCAATAGCACGGGCCTTCCTTGCGGTTCAGTACTGAGCTCAAACAGGCCTTCAAAATTAGTTCAAGATGTTGGGGAAAAGGTGAAACGCCAAGCCGAGTTGAAAGATGAACAGAATGGGGGTAAAAAGAATTTGAAAAGGAAAAGGATTGATGGGGAAATGATTCATAACAATGAATCACTTATAACACAATGCCAGCAAGAATTGGATGAACTTGTTGATTATTTTAAAGAGTTTTCTGGTCTTAAGCTACAACTTGATGATGTCAACTCTTTTTCAAATAACTCGATGATTGCTTTTTTGCTGGAGGAGAGAAATCTTCCATTTTCTAATTTAGCAGAGGAAATTTATGAGAAGTTGAAGGAAAGAGAAGCAGTTACTTTGGCTTCAGTTCGCTGTACTCTACTCTCTATTGGACAAAGAGTAATGTATGGCATTACCAGCCCGGATACTGATGTGTTGGAAGACAAATCAGATTTGTGCCTTTGGTGCTGGGAGGTGATACCTTACTTTTTTTCTTTTACCCCCCTTGGTTGCTTCTGTAAATATGATTTTGTAATTGACCTTTTGTTATCTGTTTACTTGGTTTACCAGACAAGAGATGCCAAGTTGCTTCCTGCATCCCTTCGCAGTGTTGTACATATTCGACGCATAGCTCGGAACAAGATCCATAAGAGAATTTCTACTCTTCATGGTGAGATTATCACTTTTTAGTGCCACTTGCAATTCATAGGTTAGAACAGTGTTTTTAAACCTGAACTAGTAATTGAACCTGTGGTCCTGCTTGTTCCTAGGCTTTGTATGGCCGGTTTGTTTTGGTTTTGAAAACACTTGGTATTAGGGTCACACAATTGCATTTTGCCACATGCCTATGCTATTGTCTTTGTGTTAATTGTGTCTTGTTTATTTGTTTTCTATAATTTCCACTTGTTCTGTTAACTATCTCAAATCCATACCATCCTAGTGCATTTTCCCCCCCCCCCCCCCCCCGCGCGGTATTGGTGCATTAGACTGACATCTTTGCCCTTGGATAATTTCAGAAACATTGTCAGCGTTAGCAAATTCTCCACAGACAGAAAGCTATAAGGCTGATCTGATTCAAGCGTCAATAAAACTTAGGAAGGTATTGAATAAACAAGGGATCTCTATGTTGGTTGATAGATTGTCCCAGAAGAATAATGCTGACATGTAAGAAATCTTTCTTTCCTTATTCTTTTTAAGCTTTCTATTTCTTGTTTTAATCATTAGTTCATAACTTATTTAAAATTATCCTTTTGTCATTCAAAGGGCAAAAAAGGAAGCCAGGTTACAAGAAAAGGAATTAATAAAGGCTTTTGAGAAGACTAACCAGAGTGCTGAAAAGGAAAAGAAGAAACTAGAGCGGGAGCTTCAAAAGGAAAAACTTCAAAATGTATGTCATTTTCATGTTGAATGCCATCTCCTGCTGTTTGTATAATTAATTGCTTTTAATACTATGTACCAACAGCCTTAAATAGATATTTGAGAAGAATGTAATTTCAAATATTCTATACCTATATATTAAAATTCTGCTAAAATTGTTATCCCAACATTCTTGAATGAAAATTGATAATCAAGGTTGCTGATGTTATATATCTTCATTTTGTTGTTAGTTTCATATGCTACTTAGGTTATGTTATTTCTTCTCTAAATGGGTCATAATTTTTAGAGAATTTATAGGGTTTAATGCCAGTTACTTGAAATTTTGTTGAAGAAGCGCACAATAAGAGAAATTGGGAGCATATATTTCCTCTGTATGCATATATATCCTTTAAGTAATATCTTCTACTTGGCACTGGGCCTTCCATTCTCTTGAAAATGTGGAATGGTTATTATTACAAATAGTTTCCATCTTTTCTCACGATTACAGGTTTCCTTCCTGAATTGCAGGAAAAGGAACTTAAGAGGATGCAGGAAGAAGCTGAAAGGGAAAGAAAACGTCATGAAAAAGAACAAATTGAACTGAAGAAACAAATTAAGAAGCAACAAGAAGAGGCTGCTAGGGAACAAAGACGCCGTGAGAAAGAAGAAGCTGAATTGAAGAAGCAACGGGCTGTGCAGAAACAAGCTTCTATGATGGAATTGTTTCTCAAGAGTAAGAGTAGCCATAATTCTGATATCCCCGATGGGAAATCTCCCATGATTAAACCATCTACTGAGATTGCTTCGAATGAAGAAATGCTTAATGCTGTTACATCATCAATGGATGTTGCTTTGCATCAGCAGCATAACATGACCATAGAGGATCTTCGCAGGTACTCAAGAGGATCTTTGTATTTATATTCACCTTATTTTTCTAACTTATGGCCTTCTAGGTTTCTCTATGCTTCATCCGTGAAAATGGATTTTATTTTGAAAACCATTCTTGTACCTGATGGTATGGATATGCTCAAAGGCAACTAATATTGTCTAGTTAGGATACTTAAATTGATTAAAATAAAATGTATAAGACAAGACTTTAGTTAACATAATGAGTGATTTAATTGATTTCAGAAGCAAGTCCAATGGATAGGATCCATTTTATATCTGATATCAAATGGCTGGTACAAACATGGGTTGTTGTTAATGATGAATCATTCTTGTTCCAATATTGAATGAATTAGACCATTGTTAGAATGATCCCTTGGATACAATTTTTTTTATAATTTAGTTTTCTTCTACAATAACTCGAGGGTGCTATTTTTGATTGTGTACAAATTGTCAGAGCAACATCTTGGTTCTTGAAGGTTTAATTAGATTTTGTGTGTATTATGTATATAGTTTGCAGATGTTGCAGTCACGGGGAAGTAATTAAAAGTTTAGGAAAACCTTTTGTTGCAATAACAAGAATTTGATCTTTAATTTTCCAGGTTCCATGTTGATGGCTGGCGAAAGTTGGCTCACTGCAATAGATCTTCATGCTGGGGTGTTAGGCATAATCCAAAAGCTAACTTGACGAAGGAGATTAAGCTTCAAAAATCATCCTTGTTAGGTGAAACTCATAAAAAAAGTGCTGCTCCAAAGATAGAAAAATCCTCTTGTGAGGTGATAAGTTATAGCCTTTCAAGCAGCGATAGGCTTGATGAGGAACTAGAATCTCTTGCAGACAGCATGTCTAGTCAAAATGATCTTGTTGTTACCTCAACATCAGCTCATTCACTGAAGAAAAAGCTTTTGCAGTTTGACAAAAGCAATAGACCGGCATATTATGGTACTTGGCGCAGAAAAAGGCAAGGTTTAATGCTTTCTAGTAGGAACTAGCATTTTTTATTAAAAGAATTTGATTACAACTATTATGTCTTTAACTTAATCTTTACTATTATAGCCTTGTTGTTGGTCAAAGGCACCCATTGAGGAAGGATCCTGAATTGGACTATGATGTTGACAGTGATGAGGAATGGGAAGAGGTGCTTGACACTTAATTTCTTGTATAGTTGTATTAGTCCCTTTGGGCAGGATGTCAAAAAGTACTTACCATGTTTTATGAATAGGAGGCTCCAGGTGAAAGTCTTTCTGACTGTGACAAGATGGATGAAGAATCTATTGAAGGAGAAACTTTGGAAAATGAGAATGATTGTGAAAGTGAAGATAGTTTTGTTGTTCCTGATGGCTATCTCTCTGAAACTGAGGTGCGTCTTAAAAACACTTGGGAAAAAACATATATCTATTTTGTTCTGTTCCTAGTGTGCTCATTTCCAAACTGGTCTCTGTTGTGTTACTCTAGAATACATTTTCAATTTTTCTGATTAATTGAAAGATTAGGTTTTTCTTCCAGAAAAGTTATCACTCTTTTTGGGCATTCATGATTCTTTCTGATACTTTTTCCAATGTGATTAGCAAAGTTGTGTTTTTTTCCGCTTCATTGTCATGCTACCTATTGGTTTTGAATGCATCTTCACTATCAGTCTATAGGTAATATATTTTTTTATCCCTCTCATATACTAATATTGGTCATGAATTAGTTGGTGATGTGATATGATATATTTGTCAAGAACAACAGTGTAAATTGTTACAAATGTAACTGGGACAAAAAGTAAAATGGACTTTCACAACTGGATAAATTTCAGTATTACCTTTTTTTTCAGCTGCTCTCAAATATCTATGCCATTTGTTAGTTGTCTTCTATAATTCCATTGTTTATGTATTTCTTGATAATATTTGAATTCAAGCTTAAGCTGAATTTCTACTTTGGTGACTATTACGAATCACAATGACAGCATGTGAAACTGAATGTAAGAACTATTGGTTTTGCTTTTCCCTCTAAATTTTTACTTGAATTCCTGGTGATTTTTCATGTGAATCACTAGTATATTAGGAGCATTTTTTGCTCTGGCATACATTTTTTTTCCCGATAGGTTTGAGTAGTAAGCTGCATGAGCAACCTTATACATTTTATAATTTTGTGACAATGTCAATTGCCATTTACATCTTTGGCATCTAGAATTTCCAGGATCTGTGATTTGTTAGGTCACTGCAGTGTGTAAAATGGAAGTGACTCAGTTATTTTTGTTCTAGATTAATTTCTGTTTTTAGTTTTTTTCTTATAATCTAAAACATATTTATACACAGGGTGTTCAGCTTACTCCAACTGATTGTACTGAGAACGAGGTGAAAAACTCCTCAACTTGTAAGTTGGAGACTGATGATGTTGCAAAATTGCTTTGGCAGCAGAAGGTTCTTTTTAATTTGACTGAGAAGGCTCTTCGAAAGAGCCAACCGTTGGTGATATCCAATTTAAATCATGAATTATCTGAACTACGGATAACTGAAGAGTTGTCTGGCACAGCTAAAATTGAGCAGATTTGTTTACAAGCTCTCTGCATGGTGGCCTTCCCTGGATGCCCCATCATTTATGTCTCTCCAAATCCTAGTACTTTGAACGAAGTTCAACAAGTTAGTGAATCTTCACAAGAGACATCCACTCAACCAGGGACTTCAGAAGTGATATCAGAGTTGGACTTGCCAGAATTTGTAAGTATATTGTTGGATATGCAAAGCTAGATTGTTTAAGTCTGATGTCCTTGTTTGTTCATCATCATTTTCCTTTTTCTTTATCCCACAGGTTAGGTTGGTTCAGTCTTGCCCACATGGAATTAACAAGATGGTAGAGGTGCTGCAACAGAAATTTCCATCCATCTCAAAGACACAATTACGAAATAAAGTACGAGAAATATCTAGTTTTGTCGACAACCATTGGCAGGTAAAAATCTAACTTCACATGCTATCAAAGTAATCACTTTAATCTAAAATATTCCTTCTTTTTTTGGCTGAATTCTTATTGTGACAATCTTTGCTAATTTGTGAATGCAGGTTAAGAAAGATATTCTGGAAAGGCTTGGCATGCCTGCTACTGAATCTTCTCCAGGTACTTACAATCTACTATAGTAAAATAAATCTAGGAGACATGTCTCAATTGGACTTCCACTTTATCATATGGAACCTTTGTATCTGGCTTATTCATACCACATCTAAGTGGTAGCTTGTTATTCTCGACAGACACTGTTAAGAAGCAGAAAAGCATAGCAGCTTATTTCTCCAAACGCTGCCTGCCACCGCCAGAAGTGGTGCCCATGATCCTCTCTGAATCTTTGCCGGAGTCATCGTTGAAGTCCAAGACACAGGACTTGAAAGCTGAAGGTGAGTCCGCAGAGTAGTGTCTGCAGTTCAATGTTCACCAGGAAAATAGTTAAAGACAGTTTCCTTTCTTCGCTGCAAATTTTGGGCTTTTGGAACTGTATCTTCTTAAAAATTATGAAGATTGAAATCTTGATGTACATAGAGGTGCGAAGTGACTGGCTATTCTATTTTGGCTAATGGCTAATAGTTTATCTTTTGAAACCGTGGTGGAACTGTATCCGCTAAATGTACTTTCTTTGCCCTACCAACACCTCTTTTAAGTTGTATTTCTAGTTCGTTTATCAAAATACATTGCCCTTTGTTCTTATTGTCCCTTTACGTGAAACAACTACAGCTCCTCAACTCTTCATATTGTCTGTGTTCTCTCTTTTATGTGACAAGTCATAAAAAAAAATTGATTTTTATTTAAGTTTTGGCCGAGCTTTTCATGAGTTTGTAAACAAACACATTTATAAAAGCTCTAGAATGGGTTAATCAAACTCGTTCTTAACACATTAAATGGACACAATAAATTCTTATTCATAAACAATAGCCTTCATCAGGCTAATTTTATTTTTTATTTTTAATTGGTATTAGATATCTAATTTGTATTAATTAATTTTTAGAGTGACTAATTTGGTTTTACGGAAATTTTTTACTGACTATTACTATAAATTAGGAAGCGTTTGTATTGGATGACTTATTCGCATAACGTTTTTAGGTTAATTACTTATTAAAAAAAAATCTGTTGATTTATCAAAGTTGAAATTCAATTGTTAGATGTTGGCGAAATTAAAAAAACGTCCTGATGTTACACCACCATTGTCCGAGTGGTTAAATTTTATAAGATCTGTGAAGATTTATATATGGATCCAAACTTGAATTTTATAATTATATATATTTGATTTATTATTGTGTTTTATAATTTAAATTTATTTATTTTATTTTATTATTTATTTAACATATTGATAAAAGTTTATTAATAATATGATTCGTAAATATTATTTATGAACGTTTATTCATGAATATTGTTTATGAACATTATTCACGAACATCATTCATGAACGTCATTCATAAACATTAACGAGTTGAATACATATATGTTCAAGTTTGTTTGTTTAATTTAACAAGTTGTTCAATCTTGTTTGTTTAATTAATCTTATGTATATTGAACGAATATAAACAAACTCTTACCAAACTGAATATTAAGTTTGTTCACGAATGCTTGATTCATCTACAGTCAGAGCCGTACCTGTATTCGACGGGGCCTGAAGCGCATACTAAAAAATGACCCTTTTACTACGATAAATAATGATAAAGTTCAATTTACAAATAATATATATACTAAATACATAAATAAATAAAAAATAATATATTATTATAACACTGCTTGACTAGCTATTTTAGAGGTCAAAATGTTTATAAAATCTGAATAATTCAATTGTCAAACTATTTCTTTCTCAATCTATAACATTGATAGTTCATTTAGTGTATCTTGTAACACTGAGACTAATACGGTGGCCGTAGGTAGTAGCAAGGCGACAAACAGTAACCACCATGTAATTAGGTTGTCGTTCGCACAAACGACCGGGGTAGCGTGCGACAGCCACCGCGCCGTGCAATTAGGTCACATGAGCAAAGACCAACAACCACCAGCCCGTGTTGCGTGAGATAGCCACTGCGAGAATGGACGTGATTAGGCCGCACAAACGACCGTTGTTGTACGATTAGGATACAATTAGTGTCGCGTGTTGTAAGACGAAGAAGAAGGTCAAAGAAGAAGATTAGGATTACCTCTTGTTCAGTTAATCCATGCATCAGTAGAAAAGAAAGCTAGAGAAGAAATCACGTGCAAAGAAGAGCAACATTAGAGAAGAAATTGCATTCAAAGAAGAGTCGCACATCGATGCGTGCCTCGAAGCCGTGATTTGTTTTAGGTATAATTAAAAAAAAATGGGCCCTTCATTGAGCTAGGCCCTGAAGCGGGTGCCTCTCTGGCCTTATGAAAGTTACGGCTCTGTCTACGGTCCTACAAGGGTGATCAAAAATTCATTTAAACTGAATAAATCAAATTTTAAAACTGAGTTTGGATTTGATTTAAAATTTCCTATTCGATTAAATTAAATAAATCAAAATTTTAAATTGAATTAAATTTTTAGACTGAAATTTAACCGAAGTTTTAGACTCTAATTAGAAAATTTTGATAAATTCGGTTAACTTGATTTTAATTGATATTTTATCGGTATGATTTATTTAATTTTTTATTAAAATTTTTAATTGATTTGTTTTTTTTTTAAAATAAATTCTGTTAATTTCATTCATTTCAATTTCAACTGAATAACTTTGTGAAAATTTAAATATTGATTTCAAACTTAAATTTTATAATTGTATATATTTTTTTTAATAAATTCACATGGAGAATTTAGCACGAGTTATTGGGCCGAGCGAGTCGGTAAGCAGATCAAATCAAGCCCATTTATGACCATTTGAGATCGCAACCGTTGGATCTCGTTATGCGATGGCTTAGGGTTTCTGTAAGAGCCACCCTATTTTAAGCCCCCTTCTCCTATCCTTCAACTCCACAGCGGCGGCAGTGCGTGGGGAGAGGAGCAAGATGGTGAGATGCCCTTGAACCCTCTGTTTTCTATCTAGTTTTATGAGTTAAACGCATCGTTTTGCTTCGCCCTTATAGCGTCTCCGTAGCAGTAAGGTTTTCTCTTGATCCGTTGTACACGATCCATGATGATTAATATCGATTATGAAGACATGTAACCTTTTGCGATTTGTGATACATTTAAGGTTTCATATCCGGGCTACTTAGCTGTTTCTGAAAATTTGCGTCAAGTTCTACTGCTTCCGGTAGTTTACTGGTGCTGCTGGTTATTAGTTTATTAGATTTTGGTTGCTCTGTAATACTATGCCCAGATCTAACTCTTTTACGTTCTATTTTTGACTGGTTGAGCTGTATTACATCTTTGAATGACTTATGGGTTGGGTTTCGTGTTTGATACTGCAACATTGTAATTTTGTGGCTTGTTGTTTTAAAGTTGAATATGTTAGTTTGGTTAGCGTGGATTGGCATTTGGATTTTGGCGTTGTTGCTCTAATGTTTTGAAGGTGCGCGTTTAAACCGGTGGCTCTGAGTTCTTGAAATTAAAATTGAAAGGCAAGTGATCGGAATGAAGTCATGTGTATGGATCACCAATTTTTACCTTTTTAAAATTGTTAGCTATTAAATATTCTTCTTTCGCACCTATGAATTGTCTTGATCTGTTGTCTTCTATAATTTTTTTCTTATCTTCTGTGTTGTTTTTACTGGGATTTAAGTAAGAGGAAAAAAGAAAAGAAATAAAACCATAAATTTCCCCTGTTTTCTTGAAATCTTTATTTTATATTTTTGCAAAATTGTAATAAAGTATATGCCATCTTTTGAACTCAAAAAGGTGATATTTTTTTCTTAATTAGTCCAAGTAAATAAGAAAAATGAAATAGAATGAAAGTGAAACCATATATTTATTTCCTTTCTTTTCCCTTCAACATTATACTTAACTATTTTGAATCTTTAGTTTTTTTTTGTAAAAGCATGGTGTAACTGAGTTCCCTGTTTTTTGCTATTTGTTAACCTCAGGTTTTCGTCAAAACTCTAAAGACCAAGGCTTACTTCAAGCGATTTCAAGTCAAGTACAAGAGAAGGAGAGGTCAAATTTTCATTTGTGTCTTTAACTGTCATTGTGCTGTTGGTATTTATTAAGAATTTTTTTTGATTGCACAGAGGGAAAGACTGATTATCGTGCACGAATCAGATTGATTAACCAGGACAAGAACAAATATAATACACCTAAGTATAGATTTGTTGTCCGATTTGTATCCTCAAAAGTGGTCTTTATATTATATGATAGTTATTACCTTTTTTTACCATATATCATTCTCTGGATATACTTCTTAACCTGATTTGCTATCAGACTAACAAGGATATTGTTGCACAAATAATATCTTCAACCATTGTTGGTGATTTGGTTCTTTCATCTGCGTATGCCCATGAACTCCCACGATATGGGCTTGAAACTGGTCTTACAAACTATGCTGCAGGTTAGACACCCATTTCCTTGTTTGTTTATGTTTGTGCTTCACTACCTCAACCTGTATTTGTCGTTGATTAGCATACTGCACTGGACTTCTCTTGGCAAGGCGTGTCTTGAAGAAGCTTGAGTTGGATTCTGAATATGAAGGAAATGTTGAGGTGTCTTTTATATTCTTGGTCAATATCAAATTATTTTGTCAAATACTTCTTGCATCATATCATTTCTCCTTCAGGCTACTGGAGAAGATTTCTCTGTTGAACCCACTGACAATCGAAGACCTTTCCGTGCTTTACTTGATGTTGGCCTTTTAAGGACAACTACAGGCAACAGAGTATTTGGTGCTCTCAAGGTATCTGTCTAGTTAATACATTTATCATGCAGCCTTATTTCCTCTTTCTAGAATAGAATTAGCTTTGACAGCTCCATTTCTTGTGAAGCTAAGTGCTCACATTAAATAATAATATTTGAATGTTCGATTGAAGGTTGTTCAGAAATGATTAATTACATGTGCAAAAAGAAGTGCTTTAGATGTTTTAATTCCAGAATAATTTGTGTTGAAAAATGCTCTACTAATATTATGTGTGGTTAGGTACTTATATAAAAAAATTCCTAATAAGGTTTTTGGAGACCCAAATGAAGAATGTTGCAATCTTTGAATTGTTTTTGTGATGTATACAACGAATGTCTTATCTTTAAGAATTTTAAGATTCCAGGACAAACTATTTCATGTCAATTTTTAGGTACCATTGAATTGAAGTTAATTGGCAAATATAATTTTCCTACTTTGAAAATGACAGTTCATGACTCATTTTGTATGTGATTTATATGCATTATGGTCTTTTATAATGAATTTGCAGCAAGAAAGTAATTTTATGTTAATGCGTTCTGAAATTTATGCATGTTAAATTGCTGGTTGTGTTCTTATGCAATTACTGTTAAGAGTGAGCCGTTGAGTGGATAAAATAATGAGTCTTGGTCTCAATTTGATGAACACTGCCTATGAATGCAAGGAGAATTGCTTTGTTCTTATTCTTTGGTTGCATGTATATTACAATGTTTGATCAGAACATTAAATAGGGACATAAAATGTATTTTTCATGGGTCATGACAGGAAGCTGTTAGATCGTCTCATTTGAAATAAAATGATCAAGCACTCTGCTGACGTGTTATTGAAATTTTAGGTGTTTTAATTTTACTGGGAGGCTAGGGTTTTTAAAAATTGGACTTTGTTTACTATTTTTTTATTGTTAAAAATTTGTGCTTTTGTACTGTTCGTTACATTTCACTGCTTAAAACTTAACATATCTATTTCTAATTGATCCCCTATTAGGCTGCAGTGTGAATGTTTCTAAATTGGACGTGCATTTGCTTTTGCTGACACCCCTATGAAGTGTTGCATTTGTGTTTCTTTTATCTAATCTCCACTCATGTGAATGTTCAGAACATTCTTACAATTCACTGCTATTTCATTATTGTTGCTGTATGTTGGACCCATAAAATGTTTCTTGAATCTAGGGTGCATTAGATGGTGGTCTTGATATCCCCCACAGCGATAAAAGGTTTGCTGGTTTTAAGAAAGATGAGAAACAACTTGATGCAGAAGTTCATAGGAAATACATTTATGGTGGTCATGTTGCCTCTTACATGAAGGTCAGTTGCTTTCACTGGTTTTCATCTCTCATTCATTCACATTTCATTCTTATCTCAATGGTCTTGATATATCTAAAACCATTTGGTACTGTTCATATATTGCAACTGTACATCACATTATTTTTAGTTGAAATATTTTGGTAAATGATTGTCACCCCTAATTTTTTTCCCTCAGAGTCTTATGGAAGATGAGCCTGAAAAGTATCAGCAACATTTCAGTCAATACATAAAGAAAGGAATTGACCCTGATAACCTTGAGGAGATGTATAAGAAGGTCCATGCTGCCATTCGTGCCAATCCAACTCAAGTGAAATCCACAAAGTCACCACCAAAGGAGTACAAGAGGTATGCAATAAATACACACATTAGATGTTTGAATTCTTTGAGAAGCAATGCATTAGTCATCATGTTTTTGGCATCTTTTCTGTACAGATATAACCTAAAGAAGCTCACCTACGAGGAAAGAAAAGCTAAGCTCATAGAACGACTGAATGCTCTTAATTCTTCTGCCGGTGCTGATGACGAGGACGAAGATGATGAGTGAAAATTATATCAAGTGTCAACTTTTGATATTCTACTTTTAATGGTTGCATAAGCTATAGGACAATATTTGGTGTTGAGCAGTTTAGTTGTTTTGATCCAACAGAATTTATGGGACTTAAACTACTTATGCAATTGGTTTTGTTTTCATTATGATTTTGGTTTATGCAATTGGTTGTCACCATCTTATGATTTTCATGCGTGCCGCTTTTTCTACTGTTAATCCTCTCTAACCAGTTTCTGATTTTATCATTGTGATGCCATCAAATGATTAGATTACAAGTATGCTGTTATCTGATTTTATTAAATTTCCTGTTAATTCATCAATATTTCTTTGTTTGTTAGTATAAGAAGTGGTATTCTAATCTTGTCAACGTTGTTGTGGGTGGACTGTTCCCTGATTTAAAGATTTTGATTTTACGTTAGATAGGATTGATGGCAGTTAGGACAAATGCTTTTGAGAAAGATAATGCGTTTTTGAGAAGGGCATTATTAGACCCATAAATTAAACATTTCCACTTCATTCCTCAAATCATGTTTTACTTTCACATCAATATAAACAATGTTAAGATTGAGATCATCCTATTCATCTCTTGCGAGTTGTTTCTGTTTTTAATTTGCAATTGAACGCATTTATCATTGCCTTCCTCTTTGTATAAACACTCTTATGTGACAAAAGATATAATGCTCATCCTATACGGTTACGCTATAGTATTGTTGGGTCTCTTAGGGGCCTAATATAAAGACTTACTATTATCATCAATCGATTTATAGGAATCGATCTGGTACACATTTAAAAAATTATCGATTGGCTCCTTGCACAGCTAACCGCAACCTAAAGATGAAAAGTACGTAGCTGATCATGCCCATCACATGCATTTTTGTATGCATTTGAATGTTGGATGCAACTTTTTTGTTACTTTTTTTTGGTTACTGATTTAAATCATATTTGACCGAATCGTTTGATCTACATCTAGATCAAACTTATTATACTCACTCAATGGTCCCAAACCGTCTAAAAACCAAGTGTGAATCAATTAAGCTAAGCTCATCGAGTCTGTCATAAACTACGAAACCAATTGCCACTGGATTCTTCTCCACACATGCCTGCCTCTGTCTCTGCCTCTGCCTCTGAATTAAAATGAAGAGATACTCTCGCAGTTTTACCTCTCTTGGAAATTGGAACCCACAAAACACAAACAGCCGATGGAATTATTGAGCAAAATGATGAACGGAATAATTGGCTGTGGGGTTCGGTGAAAATGCAAGGTGAGAGAGAGAGACTCTGTCAGGCTCCAGGCTTATTCTTTTGCTTTGCTGAAGCTTTTTCCATGCAGCGTGTCAGAGTGAAATCTACTATTTTTTTTTGATCTTTCTTTTCTTTTGCTGAAAGCCATGCATGGATTTATTTGTAGAAAGGCGGGTGGATCAGCGTGCGTCCCCACCATTGGCAAATGGCGATCCAATCAATTTGGCATTGCTGAAGATTCTCATCACTGTTCCTTCTCCAATGACCTCCATATCAGATCTTTCCGCTGCCTTCTCTTCGGGATTCTTCCGGACGCACGCAGCTTGCTTTTGCTTTTGCTTTTGCTTCAATCAGTCCGACGCGATGCACGGCAGGCGTTCTCTCCATCGACCTTTCTTCCCTCTCGCTTCCTCTTCGCCGCCCGGTGAGTCACCGCCCGGCTCGTTCGCTGCACCGGACCACCTGCCGTTCTTCTTCCCCGTCTACTCCTCCACTCCGCCGCCGCTGGCGACCGTCGCCTCGCAGCCCACCTTCCCTGCCAGTTTCTCCTCATTCGCTGGCCCCGCGCCGACCGCCTTCCACAACTACAAGCCCGCCTTCGTCGTCTCTCTTGCTTTCCTCGCTCTGCTCGCCGCCGCCGCGGCGATGTACTTCCTTCACCGCCGGCGGGGGCTCTGCTACTTCGACAAGGAGGGTGCTCGCTCCGACTCCCAACGGCTGTTCGATAGCGTCGCGTCCGATGGCGGCGCTGCACCCAAGAGTTCTCCTCGCGTCTCCTCTGTTTTTGCATCAAAGCTGTGGTCGCCGGAGCTCCGGCCGATGCCGTGGCTACCGCGACACGCTCGTGGGCGCGGAGAGGAGGAGAAGGTGGCGGAGGACTCGTCAGGGCGGGAATTCTACTCGCCGAGGCCGTCCTCGGCTTGGAAGGGGAGCTCCGGAAGGTGGGAGAGCGGGCGGATATCGAGCTCCCGGTGGCCGTTGCCGGCAGCAGTGCCCGAAAGGTGCGAATCCCGCAGCTCGACGCTGGACACGCTTCCCTATCTGTCTTCGCCCCTGGTCTCGTCGGCGAGGTTCGGATCGAGCCCCGGCCATTCGAGCCGGAGATCTTTAACGTCCATATCGGAAAGGATCGCGCCCGGAGATTGCCGCCTCACAGCTCCACCGCCACCACCTGAAACTCTGTCTGCAAATACAAAGGTGGCGACTTTTGATCTCGCAGCGCACGGACATCAACAGAGTCACGTTCCCCGGCCGCCGCCGCCACCACCGCCGCCGGCTGGATACTGGGAGACGCAAGTCCTAAGGCCGCCGCCGACACAACCCAACGATCAAATAGCCATATCAGACGGCACGGAGAAGAACGAGGACGCCACTCGCCCAAAGTTGAAGCCTTTACATTGGGACAAGCTTCCCGCCAGCTCCAACCGGACGATGGTGTGGGATCAGCTGAAATCAAGCTCCTTCCGGTGAGATTTCTCACCAAGATTCAATTTTTCTTCCATTAAAGAATCCTTTTCAGCTGACGAATCAACAGGGTGAACGAAGAAGCGATCGAGACTCTGTTCGTCTGCAACACAGCCAAGGAGATCAACAAGGTCCTACCGGTTCTTCTTCCATCGCCGACTCAAGCAACCACGGCGCTTGATCCGAAGAGGTCTCAGAACATTGCTATTCTTCTGAGATCATTGAACTCCACCAAGGAGGAGGTCTGCGAAGCATTGCTGGAAGGTGACATTATTTCTCACCGGCATTCAATTTCTTTGCATCTCATCTTGCTCTTCTAATTCATCACCATTGATGAAAGCAGGCAATGCAGAGAGACTGGAAGCTGACCAGCTCGAGATACTGCTAAAGATGGCTCCGAACAAAGAAGAAGAACATAAATTGAAGGAATGCAAGGATGATTCTTCCCCACCATTCAAGCTCGGTCCAGAAGAGAAATTTCTCAAAGCTTTGCTGGATATTCCATTTCCATTTAAAAGAGTGGAAGCCATGCTATTCATGGCTAATTTCGATTCAGAAGTCAAATTTCTCAACAAATCCTTTCTAACTCTCGAGGTAGATTTGATCTCTTCTTAACTACTTTCAAAGTACATTTGTTCTTAAAGATTGTTCTTGGCACCGACTATGAATTCGTCATCAATATCAGACAGCTTGCGAAGAACTACGCGGCAGCCGGCTGTTTCTCAAGCTTCTGGAGGCTGTACTAAAGACCGGGAACCGGATGAACATCGGGACGAATCGCGGCGGCGCACAAGCCTTCAAGCTCGATACATTGCTCAAACTAGTTGATATAAAGAGCAACGACGGCAAGACCACACTCCTGCACTTTGTTACTGAAGAGATCATCAGATCAGAAGGAGACGCAGTCGAACACCGGAAGCTCGGTCTTCAGGCCGTCGCCGGCCTGGCTCAAGAGCTCTGCAATGTGAAGGCTGCGGCTGCAATGGACTCCAATGTACTCAACGGCTATGTGTCGAAACTCGCAGGCGGGTTCGGGAAGATCAATGAGGTGTTGAGGATGAATGAAGCATTGGGGTGTGAGGAATACAATGAGAGGTTTCATGAGGCAATGTATGAGTCCATGAGAAGGGCAGAGGATGGGATCATTAAGGTGCAGGCTCAGGAGAGTGTGGCAATGTCAGTGGTGAAGGAAACAACAGACTACTTCCATGGCGACTCGGCGAAGGAAGAAGCACATCCTCTGAGGATCTTTGTGGTGGTCAGGGACTTCCTAGCGATCCTGGAAAGAGTTTGCAAGGAAATTGGAAGCATCAAGCACCACCACCATGTTTTTGTTAGCTCAGAATCTCAATTTCCTGTGCCTGTGAACCCAACTTTGTCATCTGAGTTCACTTAGTCTCGATCTGATAAGGAGGATAGCTCTCGGTCGGTCGATCGGTCGGTCGATCGGTCGGTCGGTCGCTGTAGATTATTATCGGCACCAAGTTGTGTTTGTCTCGGCTATTCAAGATTGACTAAGTAGATGTTTTGAGCAACTATTATCTTTGTCTTAGAGATTAGTAGTACTAAAAAAAGTAATTGAGGCAAATAGAATTCATAAACAACATGAGCATAGGCCTTTACCCTACTCAAAAGGGTGCTATCGCTTTGTGCAAATTAATATTGAAAAAAAAACTGTTTTTTAAAGTTTGAAAATAAAAAAAAAATTTGCACCAGCCGGGAATCGAACCCGGGTCTGTACCGTGGCAGGGTACTATTCTACCACTAGACCACTGGTGCGATGCTTTACTATGTACAAACTTTGAATATTGATTAAAATTTAATTTAAATTTATTTTTATTTTTCCAAATAAACAATGCAAACTTTAAATCTCTAAATCATTTTATTTATGTCTTTTAGAAATTTTATTTATTTGATTCATATAATTTTCATACTTTATTGTAAGATTTTGTTGTTATAAAGGAAATAAAAAGCTTTTTTTATTACATTGAATTTAAATTTAGGTTATAGATTGCGTCTTATTTTTTTCCATTAAAAATTGGAATTATTTAACATTTTCCCCCGAATAATGTTTTTGTGAGGATTCATATGAAATTTTGCCTAATTAAGAGTACTAGATTATAATGAAAACCCTAATACCTGTGCCGTTAACGGGAAATCTCTGCGCGCCGCTACTTCAGGAACGAGAGCCAGCCCTCGCGATTTCTTGTTCTCACGTCGAACTCTTCCCCCTGCCGACCACCCAACAAACTCTCCTCGCGTTTCCTCCAGCTCTTTCTCTGTTCGGTGTTTCCTTTGTTGAACCGTGAGTTATCTACCCTTTCTCCTGTTTTCATCTCGATGTCACAATTTCCAAATGTTAAAAATACGATTTTTAGGGTTCTCGTTTGCTTGAGAAAATCGACAAGAATCGGATCTGGTTCATGCAGTTTCTGTCCAACTATGTTTCTTGTCTCATCGTTTTGTATCCTCTTTGCGTTATATTTATGTATTCCGTCCTTCAAAACTCACTGCAGCTTGTTAACATGATTTTTTTTCTTTTCTGATTTTAGTATATGAATTTGGTTTTAAGCTTTGGCAATAGATAACTGTGTGCATGTAGCAGCTCAAAGAATGTGAAAAATCAAAACTTTTGTCACAGTTTACCCGGTAGTATTAAGGGTTTTTTTTTTTTTTTTTGGCACATTGTCTATTGTTAGCGTGATCTCGGTCTCATCAACATCGCATCTTATGATATACGGTACTTGAACTTACATTGTGCTCCATGGTCCTTGCATGCCTACATTTTTTATCATTAGATGCACAATGGTAATTATTTATAGTGTTTAGTTTTTGAATCATTCTGTTCGTTATTTACAAGAAAACACATTTTCTTCTATACAACATAAAATTTGCGTCCTGGAGCTATATTGATATTAAATTTTTGTTTTGTTCTGAAATTTATACAAAAATGAGTTGACTTTTTTTTTCACTGAGTGCAGTTTTATGCTCCTTTCTAATGTGTTTAATTTATTATATATAATTGAAGGATATGCATTTCCTTTTCCCTTTTACAAAGAGCTTATTATTTTTCCAAGATCATGATGCCATTGTATTAGTTTTTGTTGACTATTCTAAACTTGATTGTCTACTATCGATCTATGTACTTTTATTGAGCTATTCTAAACTTGATACTCTTCTATCATCTATGTGTCAAGAATACAACTGTTTGATTGGGTTTCGCAGATAGTTGTATTAGTGTATGTTCCTTCAAATGATTGATGCACACTGTTTAGTCAATATAGTTTTGTCATTTCATTGACACCTGTTTAAGAAATGTCATACTCATGTTTTAACTTGATTTTTTAATGATACTGTACAAGTGTCAAATGTTTCAACAGTTATACCATCTTTTGATATGATGCTATGATATCAGAAACCTATTGCTTGCATATACCCATCAATTTGATATCAACAATCTAATTTGTATATGTAATCGAACAGCAAGAAGTTAGAGTAATCAGACGCTGTGATGGACTCTGTTGGGAGTGGAGGGCGACCCGAGGAGGAGACTCGTGTGGTGCTCTCTCCGCAATCTTTGTCCTTTCTTGGTGAAGGAATCTCACTTATGTTTTCTCGCTGGACGGCACTCCAGATGGCTGTGGAGAATGGATGGGGTGGGCAGGAATCCCGGTCCAAGTCTGAGGAGCTTGTCTCCACTGTTCTCTCATGGTTCTCCCAATCCAAAGGTTAGTTTTGATCTTCAAAATCAAAGAACCTTCCATGTTTAGTTTACAATTTATTATCCTTTTTATACATTTTTTGTTAAAGTCGGTGCTTTGTTGATTCAAATTCTTCCCTTCCTATCAGACATTTGAAATAGAGCTCTTTGTTTCACTATTTCAAGTTCTCCTGTCTGATATGCTTCCAAAAATTATGAGTTTCTTTCTTTGAGTATCACAACTTCTTTGGTTTAGTCTTTCACTCATTTCTCTGGAACAAGTGATGAGACTTAAGTAATTTTGCAGTTTGGCAATTGATTAGTGAAATTAACCTTTTATGTTTTGCAAACTAAATTGACCTTCTTTCTAGGTCCACTTTATATTGATGATTTGGAAAATATGCTTGAAGAGAATATGGAGGAATTATTCAATACAGAAGTTGAGGACGGTAGCATTGAAGAGGTATCCAATTTCAATATGTGTTTTAAAGAATATGAACCTAACAAATCTTCTCTCAATATGTCATATTAGACTTTTTGGTCTAGGTAGTCATGGCAGTTGATACTTGACATTGAAATTCATTGAGCATTCAATAATAAAATTCATGTGTGCAGGTTGCTGAAGAATTGGTGATTATGCATGAAGATTTTCTCAAGGGAAATTATGAATCAATTGAAAAGCTGAGGAGGTTAGGTCCCATAGCTACCTCGGTTGCTCAGAGTAAAAAGGTAATCTATTTTGAATTCTAACTCTTATGTTCATTATCACTATCACTATCACTTCATTTAAACCCCGTTTAGTTATTTAAATGTTCTATTAGTCTAGGCTATGCTTGTTTGAAAAGGCAGGCTAGATAATAATTGTAGTTTCCAACAAATATATGCCATTATTGGGTTTAGGACAAGACAATGGAAGATAGTTCCAAATATTTAGCCTATGATGCCTCCTTGCCCATCTGTCTCACAATTTAGCCTTATGTTTGAGTATAACCGTCCCAACCTGCACATTAAATTGCCTTTGCATTTTGGCAGTAACAGGCTCGGTTGCAGCATTGGTATTCCACTATTGTATGGTTTAATGTGCTTAGCGACTGAGTTAAATGTCAATTGTTCACCTTGGAAGATTTTTGTTAATCTTTTTAAATTACCTTGTTGTCGTCTCAAGGCTATGAATGGCTCTCCTGAAAAGCTGAAAGGCTCGAAACAAAATTGAATCTTTTACTGGTTTGAGTTATGAAATTGTTCTGAACCATTTATTGCCTGTGATTTTCGGAACTCTACATATGTAAGATGCTGTTCTACTTCTGACGATACATATATTTCACAGTGTTTGATAAGATTCATGTAGCCGACCCTACTAGACATTATTTGTTGTAGATGTATAGTTGAACCAAACTGTCTCTTTTAATGAAATTTCATCCTACTCTTATCATATGAGAGCATATGAGACCAAAATGATAGGGTTCACAAACTTAATTCTCACAGAATGATTGACTTTGATTCGCCCTATATGTTATTTGAGTCCCTTTTTTTGTTGTTTTATCGTCATCGCTTGAGTTGTTTCCGTGTGTGATCTCTATATTGTAGGTGGTGCTAACAAATGCTACACTTTGTGATGCAGATAGTTGACTATGATAGTGATGAGGTTTCAGAAATGATTGTTGATGAATCAAATGCGAGTGACATGGTCGTCGAAAAGCCAAAGTCAGAGCGAGTTCCTGACGAGGATGGATGGTCGACCGTTACTTCTCGACGCAACAAGGGCAAGAAATCTAGATGAAAGCGAGAGTGAACAATTATATACCAATCAAACAAAAACTTGAATCAGATGCTGTTGATATGATTCCAATTTTCTTCAAATGCTTGCTTGTTACACTCTTTCAATTTTGAACTTATTAATAAAAAAATTGACATAAAACACTCTCCCTTCAACTTTTCTCAATTGCAAGGGATAACAATTGAATATGTTAATTTCAACACAAAGACTACGTTTGATAGGGTAGGGTGTAATCTGCTTTGTGTTGATTATTTTGTTTGGTTTAATTTGAAATTTATAATGTAATGTAATCTCAATTATAAAAGATAGTGAAATTTTGTAATCTGGATTACAAAGTAAATATTATGTAATCAGATTACATTATGAGGTCACTGTTTAATCAAAATTTGAATGCTGAATATACCCCTAGTTAGTCGTTGCCCATCGATTGTTCGTTGGTCGTCGTTCGCAGATCGCTCGTCGACCGTCGCCTGGCAATCGCTCGTCGGTCGTCGTCTGTTGGTCGTCGACGGTCGCAAGCTCCGACAGAAGTACAGCGGCCATCGGTAGAAGTTGCAGGACCTTTGATGGATTTCCAGTGGACTTCGTTCCGACCTACAACACAAGTAGCGTTAGTGCTGAATCAGGGAAGAGGTCCCGGTGATGGTCCTCCGATATTCAAGTCAGTCTCCGACGAAGAAGAAACAGTAAACGGAGCAACAAGAACTGTAGGTCAGAGCGAATTCCACTGGAGGTCAATATGAGCGCCACATTTCCAGCATCTATCTCATTGATTTTCGGATAAGATCATATTTGACGCCGTCTGTGGGAACATCATATGCATCTGAGCTGAAAGGATGGAAGACGCTGGACGGCTCACCACCGTGGCACTCACTCAAGAGGAGCTTGAGATGCTTGTTCAAGCTTGAGTAGTAAAAATGATCGAGCAACAACAACAACAGGCGTTGGTCGATCGAATAACGTCACAACTTGCAACATCGACAGCCGATAGGTGAGCGGGCTAAGAAGACCAAGCGGAGCAACTCTCCATATGAGGACAGAATCGAAGGTCGACCGACACTAACACTATTTGTGTTATAGGTCGGAGCGAAGTCCATCGAAAATTAACAGGAACACCACATCTCTAATATTTATCTCATCAACTTTTGAATAGACTCAGCATACATAGTGGAAGTGATGTTCTAATCCTTAGTAATTTGTACAAAGATATCAATAAAAAGGAAAATTCATTATTTCAAGGAGGAGACGACTTCTTTCCTTGAATACTTTAGGAAAGAAATTTATACGACTTTGAGTGTTTCTCTTCCTTTAGTCTTGTCAAACAAGATATTGGATATAATAAATTATTATTATTAGCCTAATTCAGCGCAATTTGGATAATAAAATAATCAATATCCAAAACCATTCTATACATAGAAACGGGCGATCGACGGAGTGAAAGGTCGAGGTGAATGCTTCGCCTTTCTCGGACCGGCGTATATCTGCGAGCTCAGGGCCTTGCACGTTCTCTGCCTGAGAAACCGCTGTCCACTCTGCTGCCGGCTACAGAACGCCTCACGGCGAGGATGGCCTGCGGCGGCGGAGACGAGCAGCGATTCCGCGATCCAGCTTCGAACCCCAGGGTCGTCCAACTTCGAGAAATCATGAAATCCGATGCAAAAGGTTCGTTATCCTAACTCTCCCTCCTTTTTTCTTGCTCGATCTTGCTTGTGGGCGAACTATGCTTCTTTCGTGATGAGGCGGCGTCAGTGATTTAGGGCCGTGCACCATTTTCTCTTCAATTTTAACTGCATGGGATATCCCTAGGAGGGCGCTTCGTGGTTACCCACTCTACATTTCCTTGCACAAAAGCTTGTCCTTTTGGATTTTTTTTTCGTTTTTTTTATTTGAAACTACTTTGAATATTGTAGAGATGTCTTTCTTTGTTTTTTTTACTGTACATCTTACATTAGTCCGGGCCTTCAAGTTAGTAATCAGGTGCCAATTAGTTACGGAGTTATGGTTTTTCTTGATGGTAATTTCTATATTTTTAGTTCCTCTAAGACGTTCTTGTAGGTTCATACCATGCATCTAGTGCTATGCATGTTCTTCGTCGTGTTTCTATAATCTTTTTCAGCGTTCAGAATTGATGTGTTTTTGCCTTACAATGGTTTTTGGTTGATCAGACGGTTGGAACAAAAGCTGGGAAGAGGGAGTGACCCCATGGGATTTAGGACAAACAACACCGGTAGTCCTTCAGCTTGTTCAAAGTGGATCTCTTCCAAAGGGCAGGATTCTTGTTCCTGGATGTGGCAGTGTAAGCTTGTTTCTCACTGTGATGATCATTCAGTTCATAGATGGATGTTTACTGTTCAATCTCCACAGTCCATTGCAAATTGATTGTGGCTTAGTTTGTTGTTTACATGTATTGAGTTTCCTGAATCTCTTTCATATTTAAAATAACCTAATGCCTATGCTGAGATATATTATTACATACCTTTTCTTATTGATATAACTTTTTATATAATTTCATTAAAATTCCCATATTTTCCGAATGTTAATATAAAGTGCAACATGATTTATCATGAAAAGTATACATGTCTATTTCTGACATACTGTATCTGTTGCACTCCGACCCGATCCTTTGTACGCTTGCTTTGCAAAGCTAAATAATCTGATTTTTTGCTGCTTCAATGAACTTAATGATTGAAACATATGTTTAATTGTGTAATCACAGGGATATGATGTGGTCGCTATGGCTAGCGCTGAACGGTTTGTTGTAGGCTTGGAGATAGCTTCAAGTGCTATTAAGAAAGCAAAAGAGGTATTAGTATTACAAGCACTAGTAGAATAAACACCTATCAACTTAATTCGTGATTGAGAGCAGATGCCATAATCTTAGATGTTTAATTATCATGCAAATGCTTGATCTGGTACTTCACTATAAAATTTCTATGATGATTGTTGGCAGAAACAGATAAGTGTTATGTAACAGGAAAGGAAAAGGAAAGGGATGAAAGAGAACATCGTTAAATGATATGCTTCTTATTACTACTTGGAAGTTATATATCTTTGCTTAAAGTTCAAGCATGGGATAAGATACGTGTAGTTGACTCCCAATTGTGGAGACTCATGGCTTGTTGTTCTTGTTTGTCACGTTTTTTGCTATCGGTATCATTTCACTTCAAGAGAGAATGAAATTACTGAGAAGATTGAAGCAATACACACATAAAGGAAAACTGTTATTAGCTAATGACATTATCCAAGTTGAATATTTGCCATGAGGATTTATGCATTGGCTCATTGTCTTAATCTCAAATACCCTTCTCACGTGGTAGCATTAAATTCACAAGTAGGGACTCACATTGTTTGTTTCTCTAACTTGCTACATAAAATATGACCTTGCCCTGCAGACATCTTTTTCCTCGTTATATATCTGATCTTAAATTTTATTTTTCAGAGGTGTTCCTCTTTGCCTAATGCAAATCAGTTCACCTTTGTGGAAGCCGATTTCTTTACTTGGCAGCCAAAGGAGAAGTTTGATCTTATCTTTGATTATACGTGGGTCTTCATAATCATCTATATGCCACCTGTTCTTTCCTTAAATTCAAGCTTATTCATCCAACTGTCTTGCAGATTCTTTTGTGCTATTGACCCAAGCTTGAGGTCAGCATGGGCTGAGAGAATTCGAGAGCTTTTAAAACCTGATGGGGAGCTTATAACTCTGATATATCTGGTATGCCATTTTGAGTTTGTAACTAGTGGAATCCTTGAAAAATATTGTGGTTTATGATAACCTTTGCTTTCTAGAACCATTCACTAGCTCTTATTGTTCTAGAATTATTGCATTTTTTTGGGCAGAATAAAAGAAAAATCAAGCATATGTTACATATAAAGAACAGTTAGATTATTCAATATGGTCTATGGATCGTCTTAAAACTAGTTTAGAAGGCAGCAAACTTTGAGGATGGAGGTTTCTTTTCTCTGGATTGTGCTATGGTAATGCAAGTTTTTAAAGCTGCTTAACTAGGTATGATAATTGTGCAGCTTTGTGTCGCAATCAGAGCCCGATTTAAACCTAATCGGCTCACAGCGAATTCATTGACACCAAAATTGAACCCCCTAAATAACATCAATGGTGGTTCGGTCAACTCTAAACAAAACCATTCCGACTTAAATTTGAGTCTAACTAAAACCTAATTTATAATCAACTCCAATCACAAATGAATTTAAATATATCCTTAAAGTTAACCATTACTCCCTAATTGCCCTCAATTGTTGTTAAATCCAACAATTTATTCTTATTTAAATTTTAGGGTTGTAATGCATACGGTGCTTCCAGTGGTCATGCAAGAAAAGATGTAAATCTTATGGTTTATTGAAGAACACCATCATGATTCGTTAACTCAAGATTAAAAAGTTTAAGCAATAGACTTTTCAATAGATTGTTGGAAATTCTTACCATTTTAAAATCTGCAGTTTGCGTCTTTTGACCTTCAAATTTTCATTTGAATATAAACCATATTGACTTTGTTTTAGATGTGTTTAATGGTTACATTTGTTTTCATTCTTAATCCAGATCAGTGACCAGAAAGAAGGCCCACCGTATAATAACACAGTAGATGAGTAAGCATCTTTTCTTCACTATCTTTTTCCTGACATTGAAGCACTCTTTAAGTTTCCCGTCTTCTTATAGTCAAGTAAATAACCTGTTTCACTTCATAATTTCTTTCATAACAAGTTTATGGTTTTGCAGCTATGAGAAGGTGCTGAACCCTGTGGGTTTCAGCTGTGTCGCGATCGAAGATAATGAGATAGCAGTCGAGCGACGCAAGGTATGCTTTAAATGTACCTCATGATATGATCTAAACACTGCTTCAAATTCAAATAAAGGAAAGAAGAAGAAAAATAACTTTTATGTCGAATGTGTTTTTTTTTTTTTTTTTTTTGCTGCTGATCTGATTATTGCTTCAACTTCTCAGGGAAGTGAGAAGATTGGCAGGTGGAAGCAGCATGTGACCAAGTCTTTCTTATGAACCAAGCCATTTCTCCAAAGCGTTGACATAGTTTATATCAACTTATCGATTAATGTCATATTTAGTAGACTGTAATATTGTAGCTTGAACAATATGCCATAGAATTCACAAATGTGTTGTGAATTTTCTTCAATAAAAGATACACACAGGGAATTTCTATTGCCAAAGAGAAATATGATTTATATCCCTTCCACAAAGAAGGATTGTTATTCGATATTTCGGTGTTAAGACAAGAAATTATCTCGTAATCTTCAGTATGGTTCAGTATAGTCTTTGACGCCTGATGCGGTGATGGTAAGGGACCCCGTTCCGTCGTCACGATGGAGGTCAAAATTAAGAATGTCAACGGATAGACGGTCTAGGCCGGTCGGACGAGTCATATTCCGATCGTGGGTTGAGCACCGATCCACCATCTCCGATACGGAGTAATCAAACCGACGCTCAAAGGATGTGTAGAAGTCGAGCTGAGCGGTCAGCTCGCTTGGTTTAGCAACGGGTGACACGGATTGAGGACTTTCAACCGAGCGGCTCTTCCGCTCGGCGCGAGAGTGGGGTTCCGCCCAAGCAGCCATCTTGCTCGGCCTAGCAATGGACGACACAGATCGAGGACTTTCAACCGGGCCGCTCTCTCGCTCGGTGTGACAGTGGACTTCCGGCTAAGCGCCCATCCCGCTAGACCCAACAACGGACGACGCTCGGGCAGGGGACTTTCAGTCGAGCGGCTATTCCGTTCGGTGTGGCAGCAGACGCAAGGATATCAGAATCCTGGCCGAGCAGCCATTCTGTTCGGTTAAGCAACAGACACAGCAAGGTATCCTTCGATATCCTTTTGAGAGCTAATGTCACTGATAGGTGACATGGTCAGACAGAGGATCATACGACGGAAGCTTCCACTATCACTTCATAGATATGCTCGACCCATTAAAGTACTGTGTCAGGGACACTTTACTGACATGTCTCTTCAGGGAAAGTTTGGGATAGCGTGCCCGCTTTAAGAAACACGCACACACACTACAGGAGCCCTATATAAAGAGTGATCCAGGCATCGGTGGCATACGACGGAAGCTTCCACTATCACTTCATAGATATGCTCGACCCATTAAAGTACTGTGTCAGGGACACTTTACTGACATGTATCTTCAGGGAAAGTTTGGGATAGCGTGCCCACTTTAAGAAACGCGCACACACATTACAGGAGCCTTATATAAAGAGTGATCCAAGCATCGATGGAGTATGCTTTTCTCGTGATTTCTACTGTTGCGTTAGAGTTCTCTTTGCTTTTTCTTACTTTGTCAGAGATTGACTTAAGCGTCGGAGGGTCATCGTCCGGGATCTCTTCCCTGACTCAATACTAACGTTATTTATATTACAAGTGAAAGAAGTCAAGCCCTTTCATATTACAATAGAAACACCATATTTTTAATATTCATCTCTTCAACTTTTGGAGAGAATCAACGCCATTGTTGATCAAACTAGAGGCATAGAGGAGCAGCATGCGAGGGACAGAATCTAAAGCCAAGCCCTTTGACTGTCTGAGTCCGACAATGAAGGAGCCGCCGGATCTAACTTCAATCTATGAAATCTAAATGCGCCACGTGCCTTCCAAGACAATCCATCTCTTCTTATCTCTGCGCGCACACTCCTCTCCCGTCCCCCATGGCTTCTCTTCCGGACCACCGCTTCAGACCAAAAACCAGCGCTCCTCTCCGCTTCCCCGCTCGCGCTCTCGCCAATGCTCTGCCCCTCCAAATCGCGACCTCCAATTTCAAATCCTTCGCTCGGATTCCACCCCTTTCGTCTCCAGACCGCCTCTCCATGCAGCTGTCCACCCTAAAGATCCGACCTTTCTTCCCCGTCCGCGCTTCAACGCACAAGACTTCGCCTCCGTTCACATCTCCACCTGCTTCTCGTTCGAGCAAAAAGCTGACATCTTTCGTCGATCTCCAAGTCGCTTCTTCCACTCTCGCATTAATTTCTTCAATTTCTTTCGCCTTTCCTACCCTCGCAGCTGAAGCGGATCAGGTTTCGCAGAAGATTAACATCGAGCAGATTCTTGTGTCCATTGACGATTTCTTCAACAGGAATCCATTTTTTGTCTCCGGCGTCACCGTCATTTGGCTTGTTGTGATACCTCTGACGCAGGAGTATCTGAAGAAATACAAGTTTATTAGCGCAATCGATGCCTTTCGGAAATTGAGAGACTTGCCCAATGCCCAGCTGCTGGATGTTAGGAAGACGAGGAGTGTCAAGTATATGGCTTCCCCCAATTTGAAGATTTTGAATAAGAGTGCGGTTTGGGTGGAGTATTCGGAAGAGAACGAAGAGGGCTTTGTAAAGGAGGTTCTTCAAAATTTTGCAGATCCTCAGAACACTGTCGTTTGTGTTCTTGACAAGTGAGTTTTCACTCTATATCTTACATTTTAATTGTAACGGTGTTGAGTATAAGCTTTAGTTTTAGAGACAAGAATCCATGGAGCAAATTTACATGATTCAAATGCTGAAAGACCATTGGAATTCAGAAACAGTTGAAGCATCCAAATTTAGGGGTTAGGCATAGTAGACAGTAAGATGATAGAATGCCCAAGATAAAAAGCCTTAGGTTGGAACTTCCAGGGCCAGTTCAACTATGAGCAATGAGAGTGGAGAGTATGATCACTGAAGGTCTTGCTTCTCATATGTGGTTTTCTCCTTGGCCTATGATTACCATGTAAATCCTTGTGTTCGCATGTCTTATCGTTCTTGTGTTAGCCGTGTGCATTTTGCATTACGACCTTCTGTTGAATACTTACTTTCTTGTGTAAGGTAGCTTTGATGTTGATTCTCTTAAATTGGCGGAGCTACTTTACAAGAATGGTTTCAAAGAGGCATATGCAATTAAAGGTGGACTCAGAGGAAAGAATGGATGGCAGGTTGGCCTCTGAAACTATATTTGTCGTCGCTATAATCAATAAGTTATCCTTTTAGTCGATAATAGAGATCATGTACTCTTTTGAGTATGTTTCACTAAGAGACCCATATTGAATTTGACTATTTCATTCTATGCAGGAAACTCAAGAAACATTTCTTCCACCATCTGTACATGTTCATCCTAGAAAGAAGCGCAAAGAATCAAGAACACAGATAGAGGTGAATGGCTCAACTCAAGCTTCCATTAGGGATAACCAGGAGGGCTTGAATTCCAACAATGCTGCTGTAACTAAGATCCATCGTTCAAAACCACTATCACCCTACCCAAATGTAAGTTTCTGAACAGGAACTGTTTTAACTGTTTGTTTATAGAGAAAATTTCCAAGTTTCTGTCTTCAGTTTTCCTTTTTCAAGAAAAGAGTAGAGAAGAAACCTCTCACCATTTTCTTGATGCAATAAAATTTTATTTTATAAGAATAATACTTAATCTTCCCCGAAAAACAATGGAAAAGATTACTATAATACATTGGAAACTCCACATTTCTTTTCAATTTTTGTAAACCAACACGCAGACATATCATTTGTTGTTTATTCTTGATTATTCATGTAATTTTATTTCATTATCAGAAAGGAAACTTTTGGATATGCATCTTTGAAAGATATACTTTCGAGGAAACACTCTTATTTTCTTCCATGATGCTTTTAACCTTACTCATTTCCAGTTTGCAATTAAAGCTATGTTTTATCTGATTGGTTAATTTGTTGTTGTTGTTGTTGTTGTTGTAGTACCCCGAACTGAAACCGCCTTCTTCTCTGTCCCCGACAAAGCCTCCAAGTTGATGCTGTGGTTTTGCTGTACAAAACTAAGCTTTCACAAGCCTTCTTGTATGTAACTAAGTTTTCACAAGCTCTGAAACTGATAGAGTGTATTCAGTCTTTCTGATCTTATTCTACTTTAACCTTGAGCAATGAAAGAATTTGAGTTTTGAGTTACTTTTTAGACAATTTACATCATTGTGAAAATATCAATCTTGATTTAGAGAGATTGCTCTCAAACAATACGATT
This sequence comes from Zingiber officinale, assembly GCF_018446385.1. NCBI lineage: Eukaryota > Viridiplantae > Streptophyta > Magnoliopsida > Zingiberales > Zingiberaceae > Zingiber > Zingiber officinale. Next base: position 388,100 of record NC_055991.1, read on the forward strand.
CGTCTCCTTGAAAAGCAATCCTCCATGTATTTTTTTTCAACTGTAAAAAATAAAACAAAGAAAATTTCAGATTATATTAGATTTCGTGCTATGCGTCTTGTTGAGAGATTGGAGAACTTTCTTCTTTATGTAGGGCTTATCTCTATCACTTGTGGTAAAAGACGAAATCGTTCATCCCCAGTGTCCCTGATCTCAGGTCATCACAAAAAAGGTAAATCATGACAGTCGAGAGGGCAAGTGGTGGTGGGATGAGTTGCACAGGATCTGGGGATTTACCCGACAGTCTTGCGGTTCGACCCCGCGATCTCATGTGGCAAGCATATCACCACTTACCATCTCGGGTGATTTTTGGAGTCACTTATCTTTATCACTTGCTTGTATGAAAAATTTATTCTCAATTGTGAATTCTAAATTAGTTCCTACTTTAATTTATTATTATTATTATTATTATTATTATTATTATGTTTTTTTTAATTCAAGGCAAAAATATACAAAATTTTCACAAAATAAAATAGAAATTTCGAATGCTAATTTTGATTTTTCAAAAAAAAAAAAAAAATCTAAATATTGTTCCAAGGTGTTATGCAGTTCATAAGTTAAATAAAAGCTTTTTTTTTTAAATCATTTTAGTATAAAAAATATATTTTAAACAAATAAAATTGTATGTCAAATCTGAGGTCTCAATTTTTTCTAAAATTTATTTAAAATTACTATTTTTAAAAAATTATTAAACAAATAATTTTAAAAAACTTCAAAATAAAAATTAATTATTAAAATCATGAAATTTTTGTTATTTTTAAATATTATTAAAATTATTTGATCTTAAAAGCAAGCAAATCCAATTAGGAATTTCCCGATATTTTCTCCTTTTTTCCGTTATTGACTTATTGTGCCTATATATTAATCCCGTGCCCATGTTTCCCCCCAACGGTAGGGTTCCGAGTCTCTGCAGGTTCTCAGAGATGGCGTCGGGATCCCTAGGCCTCCAGCTGCCGCGTTCCACCCGCGTGAAGAACAAGACGGCAGCGGCGATCCAGATCACCGCCGAGCAGATACTGCGCGAGGCCCGCGAGCGGCAGGAGCCTGAGATCCGGCCACCGAAGCAGAGCATTACCGACTCCGACGACCTAGCCGACTACCGGCTCCGCAGGAGGAAAGGTTTCGAAGATGTAATCCGGCGCGCTCGCTGGAAAACTGGTACTTGGGTCGCATATGCCGCCTGGGAAGAGTCACAGGGAGACATCGCTCGCGCTCGATCCATCTGGGAGCGGGTTCTTGAAGTCGACTATCGCAACCCTACCCTGTGGCTCCAGGCCGCCGCATTCGAGATGCGAATTCGCTGTATCAATCATGCTCGCAATATATGGGACCGCGCCGTCGCCTTCCTTCCCCGCGTCGACCAACTTTGGTACAAGTACGCGCACATGGAAGAGATCCTTGGCAATGTTGCAGGTGCACGTCTGATATTTGAACGCTGGATGGATTGGCAGCCCGACACTCAGGGCTGGCTTTCGTACATTAACTTTGAGCTTCGCTACAATGAGGTCGATCGTGCGCGTGCTATCTACGAACGGTTTGTTGTTTGCCACCCTCGTCCTTCTTCTTTCATCAAGTATGCCAAGTTCGAGGCCAAGCGCGGCGAAATTGCTCGTGCCCGTGCGGTGTATGAGCGCGCCGTCGATCTTCTTTCTGAAGACGAGGAGGCAGAGCAGCTCTTCGTTGCCTTTGCAGGCTTCGAGCTCTGGTGCAAGGAGATGGAACGAGCTCGTTGCATATACCGTTACGCCCTAGACCACCTCCCCAAGGGGAGGGCTGAGGATGTTCATAAGGAATATGTTACTTTTGAGAAGCAGTATGGAGACACGCATGGAATTGAAGATGCTATTGTCAGACAAATGAGATTAAAGTATGATGACGAGGTGAGGAAGAACCCTTTCAATTATGACTCCTGGTTTGATTACATAAGGCTGGAGGAGAATGGTGGAAACAAGGATATGGTGAGGGAGCTGTATGAAAGAGCAATAGCCAATGTGCCTCCAGCAGAGGAGAAGCGGTATTGGAAAAGATATATCTACTTGTGGTAAGCCATTTTAGCTTGTTAGTGGGCACAATGCGATTCTTCAATACTGATAAATATCTACAACTTTTGTTTTTGTTTGTAATTGTTTGGTTGTTTGATCCATGACTTTTATTGTATCATAGGATAAATTATTCATTATATGAAGAACTGGATGCGCAAGACATGGATAGAACGAGGGAGGTTTACAGGTAAGCATCAACCTCTACAAAGAACACTTTCTTTTGTATTCTTCATATGTGCAAACAAAAATTAAAAGGGTGTTTTTTAAATACAGTTTGTAACCAGATATAAGAGGTTGAACCAAATGATGTCTGAGTAGTGTAGCTCATGGAGTTTGTTAGGATGGAATGTGTAGTTCTTAAATGTGACAGCACTCTCAGTAGGATTTATGCTTGGAGAAGTTTATAATATCATGTACAACCATATTGCACCATTTACTATAGTACTAGACTTACTGCCAATGTTTTAGATAGAGTTAGTTATTTAGATAGTGGTAGCCATGTTTACGATTTTTATGATGAGTATATATGGGAATGGCTTCTAATAAATTTCCATCCATTATTCTAACTTACCCTCCATTCCCAAGTAAATGGTGGCAGGTTTTTTTTAATTACTTTTTCTAAGTAAACAGGATGAAATGTAATTGAACTTAATTCCAGTCATTATTATTTTTCTTTTCACTAAGTTAATTGCTTTGCCTGCTTATTTGTTCTTTCCATGTAACAAGAAAACAGAGCATTAGTATCTTCTTAGCAAAATTCTGTTCATGAACTTTTAATTTCATCCATATCAGGTTTTGCATGTGGTATTTTTATCCTTGATGATATGAAAAATTACTTAGTAGATAAATCATTACTTTTCCTTGTTTTATTGCAATATTTATGATAGATGACATTACGACTGTGTTTTGACAGCATTCTATGTCATATGTTATACAGTTTCTTATATCTGCTTTGTGCTTGATCTAGGGAATGTTTGAAGTTAATTCCTCATAAGAAGTTTTCCTTTGCAAAGATATGGCTCATGGCTGCCCAATTTGAAATCAGACAAAGGAACTTAAAGGTTGCACGCCAAATCTTAGGAAATGCCATTGGAATGGCTCCGAACGATAAGGTACGATGTTAGTTGGAAATGTATAGTAGATTTAAAAGTGTTTGTTGTGGTCATTTATTCTAAATATTTTTATACATTTAACAGATATTTAAGAGCTACATTGAAATTGAACTCCATCTAGGCAATGTAAATCGCTGCAGAATCCTGTATGAGAAATATCTGGAGTGGGCCCCTGCAAACTGCTACGCATGGTTGAAATACACTGAGTTTGAGAGAACATTGAATGAAACAGAGCGTGCTCGAGCATTGTTTGAGCTTGCAATTGCTCAACCTGCACTGGACATGCCAGAGTTGCTCTGGAAGGTATGCAATGTGAAAATTTTCTTGTTTAATGAGTGATTATCACTTGATTAAGTTGATTGTATTGTGTAGTTGTGTTAGGACACTTGTTCTTCTTTTTTTGCATCCTTTAAAGGTGTTGACACTTATATCATGTATAACTTCTTGTCCCTTGTTCTCAGGCATATATTGACTTTGAGATACCCAGAGAATTTGAGAAAACAAGACAGCTCTATGATAGACTACTTGATCGGACCAAACACTTGAAGGTTTGGCTTAGTTATGCTAAATTTGAGGCTTCTGCTGGCATAGAAGACAAAACCATGGATAATGAGGTTCAGGAGAATAATCATGATATTGAAGAGCAACAAAGGAAAGAGAATTGAACGATGCAGAGGTAAATTTAGTTCAATTTTCTTGTTTGTGATTTCTTATCCTTAGGAATTGGAAAAACTTATATCTGTTATTCAATCCCCTCTTTGATTAAAACCTTTTTGCAAGTGCATAGTTGGGAACATCTAACTGTTCAATTTAAATAACCAATCATTTTTCCATCCCAACAGGGGTCTTCGAGAGGGCATTTGACTACTTCAGAAAGAATGTGCCAGAGTTAAAGGAGGAAAGAGCAATGCTTTTGGAGGAGTGGTTGAACTTGGAGAGCAGTTTTGGTAGTCTCGGGGACATTAGCATACTACAGAGTAAACTGCCAAGGAAGGTGAAAAGGAAGAGACCTATTTCATCAGAAGATGGAACTCGCACTGCTGCGTATGCACATCCTCTCATCTTTTGCATTTTTGCATTGGTTTTTAATCCTGGTGTGTGAAATTGAGCTAACAAAAGGTGATGATTCTGATACAGGTTTGAGGAGTGCATGGACTACATCTTCCCTGACGAAGTAGCTTTAGCGCCTAATATGAAGCTACTAGAAGCAGCGTACAAATGGAAAAAGCAGAAAATCGCCACAGATGAAAATTGAGCGAGGACTTAATCGAGAAGTATCATCCTATAGGAAGGATCTGGCTATGAATGTCACTCTTCTATGTATCATCCTATAGGAAGAACTTCAATCAAGTTCTAGAATATTTTCGATTTAGCTATGTATATATAACTTGGACAAAGGGTTCTCTATACTATGTGCTCGAGCCCCACTGTCCCAAGTTATTGTGAATTGAATAGTTGTTGATATTGTTTGTGCTAGGGGGAGCATGGAACACAATGCTGCCTTTTGTATTTCATTTTATTTCATGTTATTTCCATTTCACTTTTCTTTTTATCTCCCTCAATTGCAAATGTTGACAGTGCAGTAGGAATTTTCTTTCAAGCCACTTAATATACTTGCCAAGGGTTTTTTTTTTCATCCATCCAAAAATATCTGACTCATCAAATTATTGTTCCTTTTCAAGATTATGACAAACTGATCCATGGCAAAAGAGAAGGAATCAAGATTCTGACCAAGAGAGAGATAGAGACTATTTCACTTAATTGAGCTAGTTCATCATTTGAATCATGTTGCCATATCTAAAATTACAAAGGCAATCAAGCATTTAGTATATTGTAATCCTTTCTAAATAATGAACACACACGGTGCAGTGCAACAAAGTTACAGTCATAAAATATCTGGAAGATAGATATCCTACTTTAGATACACACACGAGTATAGTTTAAGAACAACACTGATAACTTGATCAATGATCTGAAATTTGAGACCACCTTGAGCACAAATATCGCTTGCGATACACAACATAGTTTCATTCGACAGCGTTCGCTCGTGTATTGATAGTAGTAACCGGAGCTCACTGCAGGCTGGCCACAGACCACGGTGTCAATCCACTGGAAGTTAGCGAAGACCTTATGATGGGAGCTCGCCTCAAGATGGAGAAAGCTTCATTCAAACGAGCAGCATGAACCTTCAACTGGGATGCTTTCTGTACACAAAAGGGAAAAGAAGCCTCAGTAACAAGTTACACTAATCCTATTTTATCAAGCAGATATGCCATCCTATAAGCCAACCAAAAGAAGAATGTAGCTACTTTCCAAGACATGTCCAGTGAACAAAAAGTTGATAACATACCCCAAAAAATGCAAGCTATCAATTTCTTGAGACCAGGATCACATACAATCAAAACATCCAGTTCTTAGACAATAATGAAATAGATAGGATAGGCAATCAAAAACCTGTCTTTACTTATTAAAACACCTGGATAGCCCTGGTAGTGAACAGAAGTGCAAGTCTTTTTTAGCCAAAACTACATGAAGATCAGTCAAACTAACCAAACAACCAACCAAAAGCAATTAACAAGGGAATCTGCTGAAGAATAAACATAGAAAGGATCAATTGAACAAGGAAACAAATAGCAAAAGGCAACCTTTTCATCTAGGATGATCCCGAGTGGAATACTTCTAGTTTTCTCTTTCATCCTGTACAACCTTTTTCCAAGCATCATCAGCCCCAATATGGCTGCCGCAGCTATAGAGATCGACCAAACTGGCTTTACATTGAAAGCGCAGAGCTTTAGAAGCTGAAAAGGGAACTTCCACCACACTGCCCCTCTCTTCTCTTCCCCACCAGCCAAAGCCTTGTCCAAACCCACACTTTTGCCCTCTGAATCCCCTGAAGAAATATGAATCTTCACATTTTCATCAGGTTCTTCTTGGGCGAGATCCTCGTTCACCACACTTATCGCTTGAATCTCCCTAATCCCCTCAGCATCCACAACCTTCACATCCTCCTCTGCATCAGCCCACCACTTTTCGCTGCAAACCAACGACTCATCCGAACCGATTCCGGGAAAACTCACCTCTCCCTTGGTCCGATCATGATCATCGCATCGAGAATCGGATTCAGGGTCAATCCAGCTAGGGTTTTCTGAATCAACCTGCGCATCTTCCTCGTGGGCGTCGTCGACAAAGCCGGCCCCTTTGTGGTAGCGCTTCCCGGAATCGATCCCGAAGTAGTCGAATTTGATGGCGCCGTCGTCGGATTCGTCCGCCGACGATGATCGCAAGGGCTTGGAGTCCTCCACGGAGTCGGACCCAAAAAGGATCTCCCAATCTCGGATTTCGTCGTGCCCCTCCATGGAAACGACGAGCTGGGCCTGAGCGATGCCGGAGGAAGGCTTCGAGCACAGAGGAGAAGTGAAGGTCGAGAGGGGTATCCAAGAGGAAGAAGGGAAGCCATCTACGTTATCTTTTTCTTTTTCTGCAGAAAAAAAAGGACAAAAATGGAAAACAAACTCAATCCGCGGTCGTTATCGCGATCTACGGGAATCTTGATGCAATTATCCTTAAGATTTAACATATTTTTAAAATACCCTTTGATATTAAAATACTTTCTAATATTTTAATTCTACTGTCGAATATTTTAAAATATTTATTTAATCTTCTAAATTACCACTAAAATCACTTATTTGTTAATAGGAAATGGGTATTTGAGAAAATAAAAAATAAATAAAGGTCATTTTGAGGGGAATATGTTAAACTTTGTGGGGCAGGCTGAAAAGGCGAATTACCGTCTCGCTTGTGTGCAAACCCACCGGAGATCCGCGACCTAGGAAAAAGGCCGCGATGGGAGAGAAGTCCGATTCGTCGCCATTAGGGTTCCTGCGGAGGCACTTTGAGGAGGTGAAAAAGCACTGGAAGAGCAGCTTCGCCTTCTCGGATTTCTAGCTTAAAGACTTTGGGGGCGCAATGAATCTCTCCCCAAGCGGTCCGATGCTGATGTCCAGGAGTTTATCGCCTCCGATCCGATCAATGGCCCGCAGGTATTCGCTTTTTCTCCTATTATTCTCTGTTATTCAATGATGCATTTTGATTCGGTGCCATCCAGTTTTTTGGTTGTATATGCATCTGCTATTAACCTGGCTATGATTCTTATCCGATGATAGTTCAAGGTTCGATCTTTTTTAATCTTGATTGGCTTCATTCTGGCACTAACTGTGGAACTCTTTTCGGGACTAACGAGGATTTCGATTTGGTTTAGGTATCTACGCAAACCTCTTTTAACTGGACTTGTGATTTGAGTTGGGAAATGCGGAATTTTGATCTTCAGCTTCCTTGATTAGTTTCTTAATCATTATTTCCTATTTCTGGGGATTTACTGATGCTGTTCATCCATTTTGTTAGACGAGTTTCTTAATAGTTATATTTCATGGCAAAGGATAAACACAGTGCAAACTTTGTATTCCTATAAATCATATTTGGCATTCTAAAGCAATACGGAATTTATTAAATTATTTTCTCTAAGATTATTAATTCGAGTTAGTACTTCTCAAGTAATTGACCACAATGTTCGACATGTTCAACTAGTTAACTTAGGAAAGAGAGCACAATATAGAGTTAATTAAGGACATCCAGTTCAACAGGAAAAACCATGAACTGACTATAGAGACGACAGGGAGTCTGATATTTATATTTCTAAGTATTATCCGAATTTGTATCTGTTTAGATTAGATAACCTGTATTTTAAAGCAAATTTAAGCTTCTCTGGAATTTGATCCGACTATATTATTAAGCATAATCAGGCATTTAAATTCCACTTAAATGGGTTGAATACCCACAAATACTCAATCTTTATGTATCATTATTATCTTCTTTCATGAATACTATGATAGTTTGGAACTATTATCATTAACGATCCTCACTATACCTAGCCATATATTACCCCTTGCAGCATGATTGACTGTATGATTGTCATCATTTGATTGGACTCTAATAGAATTGCTAAGATTTTAATAATTTTGAATCACTTGTCCCATTTGATTAGTCTGATGAGTTAAGTAAAGTATTCTATCAAGTTTGGCAAGTGTCACACAAAAGGTTGTGTGTACCTTATAGCAAAAAAACAAGATTTGTATATGTTCCTATCTGACAAAAAGAGATGAATTACTAATCCAAATTTATAAAATTAAAGCAATTAAAATCCTTAAGACGCAAAGATACAGGGACACATAGGCCATAGTCATCAATTACGTGCACATAGATCACTGAAAAGAGATGAGTTGGTTAACAATTGCCACCTACCACCCTTTAGGTTCAACCACTGACATTAAGATACTCCTTCATCCCATATTTTATAGCTCACGCCGAAGTTAAGCTCCACAAGCTGCAGCTATGGACTTCAGTTGGCCGGAGCCAGAACCGGCCACTGACTATGTTGGCCGACGACCTCTTCTGACAACTGTGCGGCACAGCGACCTGCTGCAACGCCAGACGTACCTGCGCAGCTACCAGTTCACTGTGAGGGAGACCTTCAAGGGCAGGGTTCGCCGGAACCTGAAGGAGGCCAGCAAGGTAGGGAAGGCGATCGTGGCGGAGATCATCGGCCGGGTGTTCGACGCTGGGTTGAAGTTGCACAAGATGAATCCGTTGAGGTGCTTCAGGCCCTGCCGCAAGAAGTTCTACTTGGAAGATACGAACTTTGCTTGCTGATGCTTTAAATGAATACAACAATAGTTGTCGAGTGCATGCGTGCACTTGGTTCATGTTTTATGTTGTGTTTTATTCTGGTGTTCGAAAATTAGCTGATCTTAATTAAGCCTCCGTTTCTTTAGTATAAATTAAATATTCTTGAGGAGAGATTTTTGTTTGTAAGAAGTAGATGGTCTTTCTTTTGTTCGGCTTATAGGGCTGTAAACAAATTGAGCTGAGCCAAGTTTTGGAGTGTTCAAGTTTGTTTGATAAGGTAATCAAGCCGAGACGAGCTTAAAATGAACCAAGCTTTTGAAATGAGTGTTCAAGTTTGGCTTGGTTTATTTTTTATGAGCTTGAGCTTGTTTGAAGCTTGGCTTGAACTTGGTTCGTTTAAATGTTATCAAGCTATCAATTCAATCTTGGTTTGAGCTTGGCTCGAGCTTGGTTCATTTAGATGTTATCAAGCTCTCAATTCAAGTTTATTTGATTATTTGATTGTTTGAAATTTTTAGTTATTTGATTAGTTATTGTGTTTGATAATTTAAATTTATTTATTTATTTTATTTTATTATTTATTTAGCATATTGAAAAGAGTTTTATTAATGAATATGATTCGTGAATATTATTTATGAACGTTGTTCACGAATATTGTTCACGAACGTTAACAAGTTAAACACATATGTGTTCAAACTTGTTTATTTAGTTTAACAAGTTGTTCAAGTTTGTTTGTTTGTTTAATTAATCTTATATATATTGAACGAACATTAACAAACTCTTACCAAGTGAATATTAAATTTGTTCACGAATGTTTGATTCATTTACAGCCTTATTTATCTATCACACTTTATATATGCACATTAGAAGTCGATTGGGATTTAATCTTGGTCCTAATTATTTCTCTGATCAGTGTTTTTACCATTACACTACACCTTAGGGATAAAATATAATAATAAATAATTTGTTAAAAAAGTTCTTTGTTTGGCACAAAGGTAGGATGGATAGTTTAAGTTGGTTCAGATTAGACTTGATCATAGGCTAGTTTCAAAGTAGATAAAACCTTGAATCATTATCAAGTTAATTGGATTGTCGCCATTAGATACGGTTGAATGGCGATTTTTATTGAACTGATCCAAGAATATTAGAGTATTCACATCTGTTATCCTATTTAAAAGTTTTATCTTAAATTTTAGATAGGATAGTTGAAAATTTTTTGCATCAATTATTCTATCTATTTCCTAAATTTAGATTTGATAAATAGTAATTTTCTAAATTTAGGAAATGAAATCTTTATTTTATAAATATAATAATAAAAAAATAAAAGAAATAGAAGAAAATAATAAAAAATTAAGGATAATGAAAATTTTAGGGTAGTTGATATAGTGATGTCTAAATTTAATAAAGTGAATAATTTATTTTAAATTTTAGATATAGTAATAAGGAATTTGATGTGGATGTTCTTATTGACCCAATTGCACCAAGCGGATGGGAATTATTAGTTGATTGAGTGAATCAGGGTCAATTAAGCCTAATAAGTCGAGTTGCAAGTCAAAGTGATTGGCTAGGTCAAGTGTGAGGATTAGGGTCGACTAACCTACAATGAATAGTTGAAATAGTTTGTGACAAAATAAAATAAAACTACATACAATATAATAGACCTTTCATCTATTTTCCATTCACCACATTTTTCTTCTCATATTCAAACACTCGTGGCGGCAGCGTACAATGTGTCAAATATGAACACCTTGGAACGACGATCAAATATCAACACACTAAAAAAGTCAAATTTGTCTTATGCCTCCCTAGTCTCACTACTACGCGTTATAGTCAACGCCAAAACTTATTTGAATTCTTACTTCCTCATGTGCATCACCTACCCTACCCATCTTTGATTCTATGCTTTATATATGCCATCCAATGCTAACCTTTAGCCATAGATATTGCAGCTTAATTCGCTCGGTAAAGTGTTTGTTTCCGCCATGGCCACGGCTCGAGGGACTTCCTTGCTCGTAGTCTTTGCGCTTATCGCTATCTTACTTCTTTCTAGATCGGGTATTTGGAGAGTCGATGCGGCAAGGCCGATGTCGAACACTGCGAATGAGCAAAGAAGCATGTATGAGGAAGTGAGGGCCGCCATGGCAACATTGATGGAGAGGTTGCCTTCTGGTTCCAGTCCCAAAGGCCCAGGCCATTAACATGTATACGATCATGCATGCTGTTTACTAGATTTTTTTATAAACAGTTATACAATAAATTTAATTTGTAGTGAATTTTTCCTTGTGATCATCAACAATATATATTGTATTATTTCATTTCTTAGTAAATATAAATGTCTTCTTTTCCAAGGAAAGTCAAACTGTGTGTGTCTCTCTATATGGAGAGAGAGTTTTGTTACTCCATTCGTCTATGAATTCTTCTGTTTTTTTTTAATTTCTTTTTAACTTAAATACTAAACTCTAAATTTTAAAAAATATTTACGTGTTTTTCACGCATGGATTTGTTTTTTTTTTAAATCAACATCTCCTCACTTAATACGACACGCCGAATTTGTTATTCACGCATGAATTTTTTAATCGAGCCAGCTGATAAATATAGAATAAAATTATAAAAATTGCCCCCATGCAGGATCGAACTACAGACCTTCAGTTTACAAGACTGACGCTCTACCACTGAGCTATAGGGGCATTGACGAACCAAATTCTTTTTTGATAATTATTAAATATAAATTTTAAACCGGTTATCTAAAAATAAATAAATAAAATTTTAATCAGTTAAATTATGTTAATTGTTTAAAACTTGAAAAAAAAAAATATAACAAACGTCGACATAAATAAATATAAATTATTATGTTTGTTGAACAAGAGCATATATATATATATATTTATAAAATTATTATTATAAAACTTCATATTATGTTAGAATATTTAGCCTAACTTGATGAGACTTTAATTGGTCCATGTTATTCTAGGTTCGACCATACCTTTTACAAAATTGACTTAAAAAAAGGCAAAAAAAAAATCAACAAGATTATTTTTATTATCATTTTTGTTAAAAGTGTGCTTTTTTAAGCTCTATTATTATAAGATACAGATGTATAAAATTTGCTTTGCTTTATATCAAAATAATTTTGCTAACTTAATTAAAATTACTTTAAATTAGTTAAAATGACTTTAGCACTAGTACAATAAATTATAGTCATAAATAATACAATACAATAAATTTATTTTAATTAAATTTAAGCAACTTTAATGAAATTGATTAAGTAATCTAATAGAATAGGTTTGCCCACATAATTTTTTTTTCAAAATTAGAATAATTTTATTTTAAATTATAATTATGGTTATAATTAGTTAAGTAACATTAAAATATGAGTATTTTAGATAAGGGAAAGAGAAAATGAGAAGAAGTCAAGACAACTATAATTAACAAGTGAAAGAGAAAATAAAAAGAACACTCTATCTATCATTAAATGAGAATAAGTCAAGATAAAGATATTTTTTATTGATAATTAATATCATAATTAAACAGGAGAAGATAGAGGGTCACTGAGAAAAGTATATATAAAAGAATATGTCAGGTATAAAGAATGACAAGATGGACCTCGATCCCTAGTACTTCACTCTTTTCTTCATCTATTTCTAACTTAAACGTCGGAGGATCAATGCCAAAGACCTCCTTCCCTAGTTTTGATTTTATTTTGTAGAGAGGAGTGAAGTTTTCATCCAGTCAGCGGAACTACCACCTCCTCTACTTTCTAGCTTCGCACCTTCAGACAAGATCAAATAGAATACCAAACCTACCCACGGATTGGATCTAGCTTTGAAGGCGAGTCTAATGTCCTAAAGTAATCTATTGACATTTTCATATATTAATTAATTATTTAATGACTAATTAATATTTTTTTTTTACTATATCGCTATTCTTCTTAATATCTGAAACAAGAGTTAGAGAGTAAAAAAATAACAATATCTTTCAACTCTATTATAATAAGTTTGTTTATACTAATGTGATTTAAAATTTAGAGGGAAGTAGTAAAAATAATTTTGATCATAGAATGATGATTCTGATAATTAAGAGAAAGGTTATTTTTTATTTTTTTAAATTATTCTTACTGATGACCGATCAATATTTACGAGGTTCATGATACTGTTTTTATTAAAGATATTTATAATTTTTAATCAATCTATTAGAACCGCCGAATAGACCATAAATCTGACAATGATATAATTCATTTGGGCAAAGCTTAAATAATTATACATTAAAATATGATAGAATGCTATTTTATTTTTTACCATAGAAAAAGGAAAATATTAACATGGCATATTTTCATTGGGAGTGACGTGTACTCATAAGAAGACAAAATTAGTAGCAGGTTTCACGCGATCCCCATGATTAAATAATTTACTAAATAAACCAAATAGTCAAATAAATTGCATAAAATAAATGAAAAAAAAACTGTGGCAAATGGTAATTCTCCTCCAATTATTGAACGATAGTTACCCGCCACGTGGGTAGGTGCCCACCACCTGTTCCCTGCACATGAGCCATGCCGCCATGCTCATCCATCCATGTCGCGCCATCATCATCGCTACGTTAAACCGGTCCACTTATCGAACCGGTTCACAAAACCACCGTGAACCGCTCCTCTACTTAATTACTCAAGTAAACAAGTAAGTAGCACATTAATCAAGTTAATCGCTAGTAAGTAATTCGGATCCTTTATTGTGAAATTATGTGTCCCCATATTTTCTTGCCGATTAAAAATGGTCATGATATCCTTAATGTGTGTAATATCCGTGATTTGATCTGTCTGATCAACGAGCAAGACAAAGGAGACGTGATTTCGAGATAGAGAATCTGAACTCCGATAATAGACCTCCATTTAAAGAAGAACTGAACAATAAATTTGGTTGTTGAATTAACGAAATCATGTTAACTTCTCTTCCTACTTCCTAGTTTAGCCCATTGAGGTCCGCGGGACTATGATGCAGGCTACCCGCTATGAGCGTTTCTCAATTTATCTTGATGGTTGATGGAAAATTTTCATGGACTCGAATTGATTATCCCAGATTCGATGTTACTTATCCTGATTAATCATTTTCTTTTTTAATTTAGCCCATTGAGATGATGAATTTAACCAAATTAATAATTGGAGATGGGACAACGAAAAGGATATTTCCTTTGCTTCACTACCTACACAAGTGAGATTGTCCCTCCACACACACTTACTTAAAGTTACTCGTGCATTTCCTCACATCACAAGCATTATGCCACTTAAACTTTTTTCCTTTTTCATCAATAAAGTAAAATAGTCACAAAAAGAATATTTCATGACAATAATTTTCTCACCCATATTTTCTTTTTAAAATAATTAAAGTGGAAGTAATTCAATAAATTAAAATTTAAAAGAAAATTTTAGTACTTCTATATGGTTAGTAGAAATACTATAACAATCATTAAAATAAATATTAACACAAAATAACAGTTCATAGCTAAATAATTTTATTAGCTACCAAATAACATATCGTCTCAAATAATTCAATTATTAGTAACGATTTTAATAATATGTTGCAAATAATCAAAGTATTGGTGATAATTTTAATAATTCGTCGCTACTAATTGATTAGGACATTGTAGAAAAAAAATATTGACGATGAAATTTGAAATTATTCATCGCTAATATTTATGTATATTAGCAGTAAATTTAATTAAATTTGTCACTAATATTTACATATTAGCAATGAGTAAATTCGTAGCTAATATTTACGAATTTTAGTGATGAATTAAATTAATTTTATCCCTAAAATACGTTAACAAATCCTGTCGGGATAGAGGTAGATTTAGGATTTTTCTGGCTTCGGCTATTCTTCCTCTCCCTGATGTTCCCTTCTTATGCTATGACGATTCTTTTTCCTAGTGATTGCTCTCTCTCTTGATCTAACCTACTATCCTGACCACTCCTCCGAATCTTTTCTCTCAGATTATAGTAGCTCTTCATATAGTATCTTTAATTTTAATTTTAGGATTATTTTGATACTTAGATGATAATTTTACGTGTATTTTGATACTTTGGTGATGATTTTAGGATTATTTTAATGCTTAAATAATAATTTTGATCAAATTAGCTTGTGCATACGTATGACCCAATTTAGTGAATTTATTTTTAACTGTGCATAATTTTCTTTATGATATTTTTAACATGTTTGTTATTTCTACGATGACATGATGAGAATGTGTGATGAATATATTCAAACACAAGAAGATACAAAAAAAAAAATAACATTGGTTTAGTCTAAATTACGAATACACTTTATGATCAGGTTCTCGATACTTGTTCTAGATATATTAGAATATTTAGAAGTGGATCAAAGCCAATTAGGTCTACTTTTTCGAATGTCACTTCCTCATCCAGATTAACTAACACAATATTGGGTGAAATACTTAAATCCACCGAGCAATGACTAAAAGATACACTGGAGAAAAGTGAGCAAGCACCCAAGTTCAATTAGTAACCACTCAAGATCAGTTAGAATTAATGAGATCAAGAAAAGATATATTTGAACAAATTCTTAACCGGGCTTCGCAATTGGAGTATTACAATCCTTGATTTCTCCTCAGCTCCTCCTCCTCCTCCTCCTCCTCGACCTTAGAATTTGATGGTGTGAAATTGTTGTTAAAGTTGTGAATTTGATGATGCGAACTTGATGTTGTGAAAATTTTGTTGTTACTTGTTATTAAAGTTGTACACTTGATCAGGTTTATGATCTAGAAATGTGAATGTTGTGAAGTTGAGTTGTGATATTGTGAACCTATATATTTTGTACTACATGATATAAATATAAATGAACACTATTCTGTTTTAAAAAATATGGTTAGGGAAGAATTTTAAGAATTCATCGCTAAAAATCACTGATTTTAGTAACGAATCATAGACAATTAATCACTAACCATCGTGTTTAGCAACAGATTTTTTAGAATTCATCACTAACCATCGTCATTAGCGATGAATTTATCAGAGTTCATCACTAACCATTGCATTTAGCAACGACTTTCGATAACTTTGTTAGCATGGGTGTATTCATACGAGGTCTTAAACCTCGTCACTAATTTTGCAAACCATAGCGACGGATTTTGTTAATTCATCGCTAATATTAGGGATGAATTTTCTAATTGTTGTCCCAAAAAATAATTCAATTTAATGTCGATTAGGATTATTTTAGTGATAGTTCTCATGTTATTAATCTTGGAGATGAAATTTTTATTTTCGTTGCTAAATATGGTTTACAATAAGTTTATAGCGACGATGGCAGTGATGAAAAATATTCATTGCTGTTGAATATTAGTGACGCCAACATATATAGAGATGACAATGGGACGGGAGACGGATTTGCTTGCTCCGTCCTTGTCCCTGAAAGATATTCCCGCCCTTGAATCCACCCCAATCCCCGTCCCCTTCTAATCGGGGAATCCCTGTCTCCACCCTTACGAGGATTAAATCCCCATCTTTCAGCCTCATTCCCGCTTCAAATGCCCATTAACCCCAAGTCAATGGGCATTGAAGCGGGGATGAAGACAGGTATAGGGATTTAATTTCCATAGGATCGGGGATGAGTTTCCCCGATTAAAAATCAAAATCTTTGTCATATCGGACCGGGTTTGGGGATGGAGATAGCATCCCTATACCCACCCCTGAACCCGAATCTATATCCAAAAGTTTCCCGAATTCGAACCCAGACGCAAAATATCTCGCAGAAATCTGTCCTCATTTAAGATTTTCTTATAAAACTTTGAACCCATAAAAAAAATTATCATCCTTAGATAGATATATTAGCAACAAAATTAATCGGTAGACATTAGATTTAACATAACCATGATAACATATAAAATATCTCAAATAAAATTAAAGTCTTTTTATTTTAAAAAAGTTAAATTTAAATAACTACTTCAGAGATAATTTTAGGCTCGGCTCATCATTATTGGAAAATAATTTTAAATTATAAAAAATTTGATCGAATCATCCCTACGGCCGTGGACGGGTATCCAGTAGGTTACCCGCCAGTATTCATTCACGAGACAGTTTAGGTGAATTGGCGGGTAAAGCAAACACGTCGCTAAAAAATGAAAAGAAAAAAAAAAATCTTTTGCGGTTTACCCGTTGAGAGAAGACTCGTTTCCTCACCTGCCTGGATCCGTTCGATACTCCGGGTTGATACCCTCTTCCTGTAATCATGGAGCCGTTCGAGATATTGCTCGCCTTGTGCGTTGTCGTTTGCTGTAGCCAGCGAAACTCCCGTGCCATGCCGATGTGCAGTGAAAACGTACCCTCATTGTTAGTTGAGGATCTGGGAGGGACCCACAGGACGTCAATGTGTACAGTCACAACGTACCTTCGCCCACAGGACGTCTAGTAATACAGTGGTTAATCAGTGGTGTGTGAAATTGATTCCTCCCCCCCGCGCCGCAACCATCATCATGATCACATGCATGATTTCTCATGGCCATCCATCATCTCACGCACATCATCATTGGCGAAGCAGCCATTTAAAAGCTTACGGAGATGAGCATCAAAGGAAAGAGGGAAGGGAAGCCAGAGAGAAAGAGAGAGAGAGAGGAAGGAAGACGAGATGGGAGGCCATTCGTTCGAGAGAGAGATCTTGATCCCTACTCCCAAGGAGAAGAGTGAGGAGGAGGAGGAGGAGGAGGTTGAGGAGCCGTTGATCGCGGTGCCGGAGGAAGAGGATGCAGGGGGGATCCATTGGGGAAAGGATTTGAAGCAGGAAGAGACGTGGCGGAGGAAGACCGGCGGAGGAGTGACGCTAGAGGGGTACGTGGACGGCGGCGACGGCATCGAAGACAGGACGGACGGTGTCGCGAGGACGAAGAGCTTAAGGGGCGAGGACCTGGAGGAGCTCAAAGGCTGCCTCGACCTAGGGTTCGGATTCAACTACGACGAGATCCCCGAGCTGTGCAACACGCTCCCTGCTCTGGAGCTGTGCTACTCCATGAGCCAGAGGTTCCTGGACGAGCAGCAGCACAATCGTTCGCTCGATCGCTCCTCCTCGGGCGATTCATTGGATCTGTGTGAATCCCCGTCGTCCCCTCTCGTCGCCAACTGGAAGATCGCTAGCCCAGGTAAAAGCTCCTACTCTTCTGCCCCCTTTTAACGGAAATGAGCCAAAAGCTCGATTTTATTTTATTTTTTCGCATCCCTTGATTTTGATTGTGCTGTTAAACAAACTTCGATCTCGCTCAAATCCGAACGAAACCTTACTGGTTTAATTTAGCATCCTCATCTGGTTCATTTTCTTTAACCTTTGCTGCCAGGAGATGATCCAGACGAAGTAAAAGCAAGGCTAAAATATTGGGCTCAAGCAGTGGCGTGCACTATCAGACTGTGCAACTGATAAAAATTTCATCTTTTCGATTGTTTCTGGTGATGAAAAGGCGTAATTAACCGTCAGCAGAAAAGATTCAGAAAATAAAGCATGAGAAAAAGAGAGGAAGCGATGAGAAGACTCAAAAGATGGCAATGGAAGTACGAAAAGAAGAATAGAGGAAGCAGTAGAAGAGGGAGGTTGAGAGCAGATTGATAACGCATTTCCTTCTTACTGCATTGTTTCTGTAACGATCGAGGTGATAGAAACGTTGTACGATAATGTAAATGAGAATAATGTTGAGGTTGCTCTCTGTAAGAAGTTTCTCAAGGAATTGTGCAACGTGAATGGAGGATCTGATGCTTGCAACCCATAATTGTGTTGATATGTGTTTGGAATTAGAAATATCTCTATGTTTGAGTGTCTTGAGATATTGATAGGAGGTGACTTTAGTAATGCTGGCATGTTGCTTCTAATACAGCAGCAGGACGAATGGTTGATATAAGGAGGGGCACACAAAAATAAAATATAAGAAAAATGTCTCAAGAAGCTGCTTAACTTATCTTTACCTTATCGTTTTGATATCTTAATTTTAATATAATTAACTACAAGTACACGATGCTCCCACCTCAAGAGAATCATTGCTTTTCCTACCAATCGATGCTCAGGCAAAAGAAATAGAAAAGGAGTATGAGCTAGAAAGAACAATGGTACACAGGATAAAATTCAAAAAAATGGATGATCAATATAAAATAGCACGTCTATCTACACGAGAAGATGTAACAAATACTCTACTAATCCAATAAAACCCAGGCAAAACCTGCTATGACGCATTAATCTAAACAAGCGTTGAGTTTGGGGGAGTGATGCCCTTGGAGATGTAGTATGCCTTCTCGGCCTCTGCCAATCGGGTTTGAAACAAACCCCACTCTTTTCTACACCTCTCTCTCACCTGTGCAAAACATGTTATTCATGTCATATTTTTCATTGATTGTCGCCATTAAGATATTTGAAGAATGTCTGTTCAGTTTATGACGTGGGAGTTACTTACCCCTTCCCATGGCGCTCTGCCGTTCTCTGCTTGACCCTGAAAAATCAATAGCGAAGTCGAGATGATGAGCAACACAGCATAAATGTGGTAGTAACCTTGACAATGTGTAGAGGAAGTAGGGCTGAGTCCCCTAACCTGGTTCCCGAGTGAAGGAACCACCTGATGAACAATCCATTGAGCATCTACAACTCCTATTTTCTCATGAGCCGGCTGGGACAGAGGACAATCACACACAAAAAAAGGAAAAATATCAGAAAAGAGAATGCATAATTGGGTGCAACCAATTGTTTAATCTTTTTACACATTTGTAAATGAGTCTCGTTGCAGAGATCCAATGAAAAAATAAGTACAAAAGGTGCATCTTACCTCTACACATTTTCTAAGTGCAAAATCAAGGCCCCATCCATGAACCAAGTCATTCTACAATGAGAGAGTCAGGATGAGCACGAAAATTTGCAAGGACGATTGACAAATAGTATATGGTTGCGGACAGCGAGGACAATCAACATTTTACCTGAATCATATGCCAGACACATCGCCATGCATCCCGAGAAAATACAGTTGCCATTATCTCTACAAATCTGGTCAGAAAAATAAAAATAAAATTTGAGAGACAATGGTTAAAATGCATTCACCAATAAAAAAATATTACATACGCTGCACATGGGGGCAAGAGAGGGTCAGAACACCAGCCTGGTCTTTCCTCTGTTTCTCTATTGAGAAAACGGGTAGGTCATCCATTAATTAGTGGTTAGAATAAAAAACAATTGAGGAAGTTCTGAACTGGCAGATAACAATTTGACAATTATTTTTGCATTAAATGGTACTCAAAAAGCTTACTTATGGACTTCACGATCACCTCTTCTCTTTGTCATTTGCCAAGTTAGACCATTGTTAGGCTCTAAACCAGGCTGTGAAATCTCTAGCCCATGCTTCTTGACTAATTTAATATACCTAAAATGAAAATAGTACCATTAAATCACCCTTTCATGAACGTTTTGGTTAACAAATCTTACTTACTCTTCAGCATTAAAATGCTCGACCCCAAGGTCTTCATCCCATATGAATATGTACTCATATCGCGCCACAATATCAGGGTGCAAAAACCTTTTGGCATACCACCTAACATATAATAACAGGATTAAATTATGAAGTAATTGATTAGATGCTATAAAGATGCCAAATTTCTACTCATGAAAAAAAAAACAAAATAAAAAATTAACAAAGAATTATTCTCTTACCATTTTGTTTGTTTCCTGACACTTACATGAATAGCTCGTTTTGACCATTCAAATTCATCCCATTCAGAAGTTCGGCCATCATAATGGAATAACAATATTGTAAAATCTTCAGAAAACTGCAGGAAAAATAAAGCATCCTCAAATAATGCAATAAGCAAAAGGAATTATTGGATATATGAGGTTCCCTAACTTGTCAACAATGTTTCAATTAGCCAACATAGTCAAAATCTAAAGCCAAAACCATTCCATTTGGATACATGAGATTCTATAACTTATCAACAATATCAAAGCAGCCAACATAATCAAGCAGTGGTGAAATGCAAATTATGCTAAGAAAAATGGGACCTTCCAGGCTACCGTAGCTCCTTAGCAGTGGCAATTAAAATGGACCAAGTGAATCCCAAAAGAAAGCTCCTCCAAAAGTGTAAAAAACATGAAGGGCTCAAGAAAAGAAACAAGCTACAAGTCCTCTAATACATCTTCAGCAATGGTTACTAAAAATCACCAACATATTATCAAGGTACAGATTATCTAATGCTCAAAACAGTGAAGAATTAAGAAGCAATAGAATAGTTATTCTTGGGGAATGAATAGAGTAGAAATAATTATTTCTTAGAGATGCAGGAATAGCTATTTCATGACATTAGACTTTCATGACATTAGACAGATTCATCAAGAATGGAAGAGCTATTCCTGCAAACTAAACCTGGAGTTCATTTTGTTTTATTCTTATTGTTATCATTTTCGAAAACCTGTCATCTACATATAGTATTTATAGTTAAAGGCAGTGTGGAAACAGTTGTCTCCTCATTCATTTTGCTTTTGAGCATCATTTGATTATAAGGTTATTTACAACAGTCATCATCCCATAGCTATACTGCCATTTAGCTTAAGGATGCCTAATCTACATGTATGTAAATGCTGCATTAAATTGGATCGATGAATCTCAATTTGATAACTTCTCGCATCTCAATCAATGTTGCTTCCTCAGTTTTATTTGTAAAGACCATGCCTCCCTATTTGAAGCATAATTTACGTATTTCAGTGTTTTAACTTTAAATCTGTTGATTTACACTTTTCCCTAGATCAACATATTCAACCAAGTCCAGTTAGACCCCAGAAAAAGGGAACTCCAAAAATTAATTTAGCAAAGAGAAAATGTTAAAAGTAAACATGTGCAGTTTGTTATTGACAAACAATTAAGAGTCAGGCCTGCGTCATTATCCTTTCTTCAATGTTTCCACCAACAGCAACACATTCTACCAAAGTGATCAAAGTTCTACTTGTACACATTCAGTAACTCTAAATGAATCAAATGCTTGAAATAAATGTGCATTTTCTGTGAATAAATTGACAGATCCACAACGAATTCCTACATGGTAGTCTGAGATTATCCTTCAAATTACACTGATATGCTATCTGTAGCAATTATGTCATTACCATTAGCATACAATAGTTTTGAAACCAAACAATGTTGTGACTAATATACATACTGGATATAAGTAGCATCGTTACTGAACATAGCTAAACTTGGAAAACATGCCACTTGTACTTTTATTCTAAAAATCCTATTAGCTCATCTAATATCTTACCATGGTTTGAAATAATAATTAATGCTTATTCAGAGTCTTCTAAGTAGAAACATTATTAAATAGATAACTATTTCACCTTTTTAACTGCAGCGTTGATATTATTTTTCTGATCATATCCAACAGTGAATGTCACAAGATACTTCTGCCGTATGGTCAAATCCTGTTCATTTCATGCAAACAATTACAACTTCATAAGACCATGCCATATGAGGTAGCATCATAAAGAAGTTGGCAATAAGTTATCTAATTTATCCATATGTTGGAGGAAAAAAAACTTGATCATGACAAATTCAGTAGATGCGCACGGGCTATTATTTTGGTCTACCATTATAAAATATACTCTTGATTCCTGATTGAGAATACAGGATAAGCTCATGATGTTCATACATCCAATTATAAAAGAAAACATGCTGAAAAACACATCAGAGAGAAAAATTCAATAATATAACGTTGGCGTATTGTAATGGTCATTCAAATCCGGCCAAAAGATTCATGATTACATTGATGAATTACTTCTTAACCAGTGACTATACTGAAGCTATGCATCAAGAAACTATGGAGAAAATTCAATTTTTTTTTCAAATATTTTTTTTATACAAATAATGTAGCTTGCACAATAATTTCACAGATTAGTTAAGAATTTATAAAAATGCAAATTACGGATTACAAAAGGAAAGGGACACACTACAGCGAGCATGCCCTCGATGGTTCCCTTGTTAATTTGTCAAATATTCCCTTGTTAATTTGTCAAACATATACTTCATATATGTATCTAAATATAGTTAACAAACTACCTACCTCATCTGGGTTTCCCCATAATCTGCGTAAATAAAAATCTGATTCAGGGACAACTATCTCAGGTGGTAATCTCTCAGCACCTTTGGGGTTTGTTGGAACATAAATCTGTATAAGAATCAATGAAGAAAATTATGCAATATGTTACAAATATCAAATCTCTTGGCATGAACATAGCTTTTCATTGTTTCATCAACTAAGGAAATCAAACAGAAAAAAGAGTTTTTTTCACTTTAAAAGATTCTGCCACCTATATGTGGATGATGAGACTACAGTGTAAAGTTAGGATGCATTTTATATGCAAAAAGTTATCAAGTCAGTAACAAATATAAATAATAAAGTATTGGTGAGCGGTAACTGATAATTAGAATTTAGTAAGAGCCATGGAAAACAATATACTACACTAGATAACATACTGAAAAAATAGTATGTAATCTCAGGATAGATGGCTAGATAACTGTTAATTGTCAATGTAGTTTCTCATGTACCTCCTGTAGAACTAGAATTGATTGTCAATACCATGTCACACCACTCTAACTGGTATTCTCTTAATATCCAAGTGATTTCCCTTTTAGTTACTAAATCCAGCATTATCCATGTCACAGGCTTAACAAACTACAAACCTTCAACTTGTAGTTTTTCATTATTGATTGACAAAAGATAATTGTCCATACAATTCACCTACCTAACTTTTCCCTTTTTGCCTGAGACTCACAAGATTAGCTTGACATTACAAAATTATCTAAAGAATCAAAAAATATATAATACTGAAATGACTCAATGGATTAAAAAGATAGCAAATAAGAGTATCAGACCATCTAAAGAGCAACGGACCTTTAAAGCATCAGTAGAGTTTGATGTAGAGTTGTTTCTCATCTTTGTCAAAGCATGGTTCAATAAAGTTTGGGTCGTGATGCCTGAGTTCCTATCTTCAATGTAAGATATAATGCTAGGAGGAAAGTGAAGCTGCCAAATTTGATGACGAAAATATTTCATCTGATATTAGGTTATCAAAATAAAAAATAACAAACTAAGCTATTTATTTTACCTTTGTTATGCTAACTGTTGGAAAGGAAATGCCAATCAAGTATCCAAACACTACTCCGATGACAGTTGAAATAATAATCCTCATACTCTCATTTGATTTTCTAGGAAGGGTACTGCTAGTCAAAGAACAAGATATTACGTGAGCCATATTTGTGATTCTTTCAAGCAAATGATGAAATATCTGAAATAATGTGCTAACTTAATTACCCGCGACCACCAATTCCAGGTTTTGCCATGTTTTTTGTCTTTCAACTTCAATGTCAGAAAGCCACCACAATACTAGTAGTAGAAAGAAGCTTGACATTAATTGGCAGGTAACATAATTATTATCTAGTAAAGTGTTCTCATCACAGTTGACATACCATGAGCAACAGCCTATGAGAAAAATCGGGTGTTAGGAACAGTATAAATAAATCAATGAGATAATGTGTCCAAGTTTATAGTGTTGCACATATCAGCATCCAAGGTTGCATAGGAAGCCATCAAAGAAAGCTATCTCTATTAGTTGAAATAGAAATACACTATTAAATACACTTTGTCTGATGTCTCACAACAGCAAAGCACTTGAGTATTGTAAGACTAGTAAAAAAAGCTCTGATTTATGAACCAAAAAAATTATCTATCTTCTCATTTAAACAAAAACAAAACAACTAATTAAGAAAGAAATGGAACAAAAAGTTAATTTTGAATCAATAGAAAACCACATAATTTAAAAAATTTTTATAATCAGTTGATATAGCTATCGAAGTTTACTTGAAACTAAATAAAACATAATAGCTTAGAGATATTCACGTTTAAAAATGCATACATGGCGTATATTAGTTTAAAAGAGTTATTTGAATGGCGAATGGAGGCATACACTAATTCCTGGAAGTGAGATCTTCTCACAGGCCTCGATTTCCATTTGTCTCCAAAATAAAATGAAAAATTCTCTCATCGTCAAAGCCATGCAGTTAGGGTTGCAATTTTCACCGCTACCGCACAGAAGTGTTTGGAAGAACAGCAGTCAAAGAACGATCTTTCACCCACGCAGAATCACATCAAATATATCTAAAAACAAACGTCTTCGCAAACATGGTACTGAAGAGACATACAATTGCGAAAAAAAAAAAATCCACAGCAGAATCGTTTCTTATCCTCTCAATCACCAACAGCCTTTAAACGCACACAAATTTACGGCCACGCTCGCTTGAAACAGAACGTATCGATATGAAGGAATAAAGTCTTTTTATAGAATCCAGAAAGAGCGAGGTAAAATGGAAAACCGAGAAGGATGCGAAGAGACAACCTGGAACAGATCGACAAAAGGCGGATCTGAAACCCTAAAGCCCCAGGCGTGTTCTAAATCCACCGCCTTCAACTCGATCCGGCGATTCTGTCACAGAACAATGAAGATGAAGAAGAATGAAGACGAGGGATTTGGGATCTGGTCGTGGTCGGTTGATTTAACTGCTTAGCAAATGATAAATAGAGATCAAAAATAGACCGACAATATAAATAAATACTAAATACAAAAACAAAATACAACTGCATGAAATTTCTAGGAAAAAGAGAAACGGACTATCTTTTAACTTTCCAGTAGACTTGTTTACATACTGCGTTTTCGTCTACTCCTATCATTACCTTCTCATCCATTGAACATTAGAAGCGAACCCACGTCTCTACGAAGCCCGTAGATATAGGTGACCAGTTGAGTAGAAATCTCTGCGCTCCGAGTTCAAATTGTTTGCTGGTTGACACCTCCGCAGACCTACCCATCAGCATCATTACTTCGTGATTCGATGTTTCAGCGGGCCCCACCGGCGATGGACCAGATGGGTAGGCGAACCACGCGTGACCTGGCCGCCAACAGCGCGAATGGTCGCCGCGGATTCGGGCGACGTGTCGAGATGCGAAACGAGCCAAGCCGGCCGGAATCTTGAGCCGAGGCGAGTAGCTACAGGGAGTGTGCGGTTCGTTTGGAATGGACCGGTTTATTTTGCAATGGATTAAGAATTTCCGAATTAAATTTGCAGAAAATGAAAAGGAAATAATATGATAAAAACCCGAATTTGGGTTCCCCGAATCAATTCGATCCGGTCCAATTTGCGTTCATGGTTCAGCTAACCAACTCGGCAATCCCGACTCACAAAACCCTTCTCTGCGCATCCCTCTCGCATTCTCCTCTGCCTCTCCCATGGCGGCGGGTGTACTACGCCATCTCCTCCTCAAGAAAACCGCTCCTCCCTCTCCGCTCCGCCTTCTAGCCTCCTTCGACAATCACCTATTCCACGATCCTGGCCCCTTCAAAATCCCACCTCAAGCGCTTTCAATCCCTGACGCCCCCGCCGGCGAGGCGCCGCCGACGCCCTCCGACTGCGCCCCTCTTCACGCTTACCCATCCTTTCCTCACTGCTTCCTTCCGGGCCCTATCTATGGTCCTTTACCTTGCGGATCCGCCGCCGAACTCGACGATGCACTTGTGAGGGACCCAGCGCCGATGTGGGCTGACAGCGTGAAGAAGAAGAGGAAAAAGAAGATGAACAAGCATAAGTTGAGGAAGCGGAGAAAGCTCCTCCGCCGGAAGACGTAGGAGGTCGGGTTGGGGTTCGTATCTGTCTGAAGGTCGTTCTTTTCTTCTCTTCTGCGTTTTCGATTTGGTTGGATGTGGTTGATTTATTGATTCCTTCAGCATCATAAGACGGGTAGGAGAAGTGGTTCCTTGTTCACTAATCCATGCATCAAAAGCTCATGGGACATCGTTTGTGCAATATTTACCCAGTACACTGTTTCACCTGAAGGAAGAACCAGAGCTAATTATAGAAACGATATGCTGAAATTTTCTAGTTTACCATGTTCTTTTGCTTCCATCTGCTTCTTTACAATAAAATTCGTTAAAAACTGTTTGATTATCATCAATATACAATTGAGATTCTGTTTCTTTGCCATTTAGTAGGATTCCTTGTTATGCATGCATATTTTCGCTATTGATGCAGCAGCTAAGTTGGGATTCTGGAGTTATAATCATAGACAAACTTTATGGCTTTGGATATATGTTCATTGAATTGCCATTTTAACCAGAAAGTTGTCTTGAAAATATTATGTAAGATAGCTTGGTCTTCCAAGTTTACTTCTGTTCTGGCCAGGGAATTAAATCTTAGAAATTTGTACAAACCTGTCATGGCTTTTCCAATTTATTGATAAGGTTAAGCTTAGACTTGTAGGAAACTTGCTTGCATTGTTTTTTCAACTGTAAATATTATATTTTTAAATAAATATTAGATGGTTTTCTTCTTGAACTTACCACATCATCATCATCTCTATGCTGCTATTGACCTATTATTGCAGTATCCTCTAAATCCACCATCGTGCCAAAATTTCCACAATAGAGTAGTTTTACTCTGAAACATATGATTGTAAATTTTTAATCTTTGTAGAAAGCATTACCTTTAACTCCATCTTAATGTACATTGGAAGCTTCTGTCTAGCATGAATAGTAACATTCAACAGGAATATTACTTGCAACTGAAGCTTTAAACAACTCAAAAAATTGAGTTCTCTGAAGATCCAATGTAAAGTAATTTGCAAATTATCTGACACGATTCTACCAACTCAGAGAAGCTACTAAGTGAAATGTGAGAATTGATTTAGAGTTAGAATCTGAGAACATATGAATTTGAATATAGAGAGGAGATATTTCCAGTAAAACTGATCTGCTTATCCATAATTAGAAGCATTAAAGGAGGTTTGAAGGAGAGGAGGATAATCAATCTGGTCATCTAAGAAAGAGTCAACATAGGATTTGCTTGTTTAGCATACCATTTTGTTCATGTAAGCTTGATGGATGATATGAATTTCTAGTTGGGAATGAAAGTACATATACTTGTGATCTTAAGGCTACGTTTGATAGGGAGTAATCTGCCATGTAATGTAATCCTGATTACATTACAAGGCTGATTATTTTGTATGGTTTAATTTTAAATTTGTAATGTAATGTAATTTGGATTACAAAAGGTAGTGAAGTTTTGTAATCTGGATTACAAAGCAAATATTATGTAATCTGATTACATTACGAGGTCACTGTTTAATCAAAATTTAAATGCCGAATATACCCCTAGTCTACCGTCGTCGGCCGCCACCCACCGCCGTCGGCCGTCGCCCACCGTCGTCGGCTGCCGTCGGTTGTCGCCGGCGGCCGGCGGAGGAGACCAACGGCAGTGGTGGCTGGTTCCCGCAAGCTCCGGCAGAGGTGCGACAATTGTCGGTAGAGGTCGCAGGATATTTTTGTCATTTTATAATAATACGAATTACATTCCTTATAAAAAATAATGGACACCAAATAAAAAAATGTAATCATCCTTGTAATCAAAGATTACATACATTATATTACCAAATGTAGTAATGTAATGAACATTACATTACAAATTTGATTACATTACAAGCTAGATTATATTATACTCAACCAAACGTAGCCTTAATGTTTTGTAGTTGGAATGAATGTCAATTGAGAACTGTTAAACTGTGTTAATTGTAATACGTTGCTAACTGTGCTCCTCACGAATGACCTATGGCCTTCGTGAAGTGTCACCATCAATCACCCTCCTCCCTCATGAAGAGACAACCTACCTTTCCTTCTAATGAATAGCTAATCACGATATCTACCTCCCTTGCTTCTCTTGAACATCTTTCAGCCACAGCATAGGGAGATACGGCCCCTTTGTTTGGAACAAGCAAACTCAGGCTTCTTTTATCATATTTGTGATATTTTCATATATTATATTGCTTCGATGTTGATGCTTGCTCATGTGGAACAAGCAAATGCCTGTTCTTCCTGGTTTGTTTTAGCAACTAACAGTTGCAATTTTCATCTGATTAGAACCTGTTTTGGACTACAAAGAGGTTCCCTTCTTTTTTGCCTCCTGTTGGTGGGGGAAGTGTTTATGCATTTTCCTTGTAAACGAAGATACATTTTGATGTTCTTGTTTTTATCTTTTCTTCCTCTTCTATTTTTTCTTCTTCTTCTTCTTGGTTGAATGACCCACTACTGTCTTCTTACATTGTAGTTAATTCTCTGCTGAAATGTAGTTGTACTTGTTTTGTGATTGTACTTACATTCGAACTCCTTGTTCTGTATCAAAATGTAGTTTACCATGATAGAAAATATTCTCTTGTAGGCATTTTCTCTGCTTCTGAACTAGTTAACCCTTGTACCCCTGCAGTAGCTAACTAAACCTTAATTCTGAACCACCAAAAAAACCTCTCTATAGCTGGATAGCATCACAAGTCACTCTTATCATCTCTGATTGTATATTTTACATGGGGACATTTCTAGTTACAAAGTTCTCAGATAAAGTGTTCATCTGGAGTCATAACTGTTGGATGCCCATAAATTTTACTAATTTAGCAAATAAAACAGTTCTATAAGTTTAAATAAAGAACAACTAGGGGATTTAAACATCTTGAATTAGTGATTGGGTGTAACAAGTTAATAGCTGAGTTCTTATTTAATTGGATTGAAACCATTACTATTAACTTGGGATTAGCAATTTAATGCGTTAGTTTTCTTTGTGTTTGTTTAAGTGGATTGCGATAAGTAGTGTAGCCTGCCCTAAATTCCTAAGAGATAGAGTGATAAGTCACTGCTTGAGTGGAGACAACTACATTTTAATACCACATTTACATTTATGTTTTGGATTTTAATTGAAAGATTAATCTGTATGTTGGATTGTTAAATTGTGTGTGTAAATGAAATTAGAAGGTTGTGGTCTCTTACCCTGTAGGAAAATGTTAATATATTTGAAACATTTAGTTGTATCAATTGCTTGCAGAGTCAGATTAACTAAATCCCGAGTCATGTGTGTTAAGGTCGAAATATTAGGGGGCGGGGAGAGAGGGGTGAATAGTTCGTCGCGCTTGATTATTTGTTTCTTTGATGATGATATGCAGTGGAATGAATTTGAAGCAAACTTACAACGCTAACACAAATGATTTACTTAGTATTCACCTCAAGAAGAGGTGACTAATCGAAGGATTCACACATGACAAACTCTCCATTAATAAAAATACTCATTCTCGGTCGCAGTCAAAGGTAGAGAAATCTCGTACATATTGACACAATAATATATAACACCCATAAGAAGAAAGTCTAAAAGATACAAATGGAAACTCTTTCTTTTTTTCTTATTTGTTGTTGCCTTTTAAACCTAAGTGTAACTACACTTGTCGTTGAGATCGCACTGTAGTCGTTGGAGAGGAGTGTGGAGAAAACGCTCGCCCACGATTATAACCTGCGCAACGATCGGATCGGCTGATCGATTGGGGAGGCTTTGAATTGATCGGCTGATTGATTTAGAGCACTTTTGTGCTCTGCTGGAAATGGCTGAATCGTTCGGCCAATCGATCCAGCCTTTCTCGCGTCTGCGCGCGCGAGAAATCCAGTCTCTAATTGATCGGCCGATCGATTGGAGATGCCTAATCGATCAGTTAATCGATTCTGTGTTCGTGATAATTGCTCTCGATTGACCGATCGATTGGGCCAAACCTTCTTCGTGACACACTTCCAATCAACTGATCGATTGGACTACGATTCAATCGATCGACCACCTTTGACTTGCATAAATCAAGTCCAAGGTTCTCAAATTCAATATCCAGTTGATCCTGTCCGAACCAGAAGTCAACAGACGCTGGGCACGTGACGCTCCAAGGCTCGCTGATGTAGGTCTCCAACTAGTGTCGAGATGCTCCGGCTATCCTGCACAGAAGTCGAGCCGGGAAGGGGATTCCCAGCGACGACCCTCCGACGCTCAAGTCAGGTAAATCACGATGAACAAGGTGGCTCCAGAAGTCTCAGAGTACATACCATCATCCTCTGTCGATGAAACCTGAGGTTCTTTATATAGAGCTGTGAAAGGTTTGGGCACGCGTACCAAGGTGCATAAGTGTCCCCTGTCCTATCCTAGGTATGCGGCTGTCAGAAAGCTTACCTGTCCTTTCCTAGGTACGCGGCTGTCAGAAAGTTTACCTGACCCATATCGCTACAGTCAAAGCATGCCCTCGATGGGACAGCAGAATCCCCTGTCACAAGATTTGGAGCATGACACACACGTGAAACCTACAGGTTGTCAGAGAAAGAAATCCTCTGGCCCTTTCCTTTGCTCCAAACTTGTAGTCCGAGCGGAAAGATACCTAAACATCCGACCGGACATCCGCAGTGGTTTACTTGTGCTTTGTGGAGACTAACAAACAGGGGTGCTTTATGACTGTGATCGGTCAAAAGGTCAGCTCGGTCCATGACCTTTTTAACTGAGCGTCGGAACCCCGATTTGACAGGGTGCCTACCAACTATAAGTGCAAACCGGCCGGACCCTTCCGGGTACTCGATTCCATCGGCCGGCCGGCAGTCCAGTCGGACCGGCCATCTATGGCCGTCCGTCCGGTCGGACCACACTCTCTGGGTGGGCGGCTGTTCCGGTGACTTCCACTTGGCGTTGACTTTGCAAGAGAATCACTTGCCTTCCCTTCAAGTCTAGTCGAAGGAGGCGCATAGTCCGACTGACTGGACTGTGAGTCTAGCCGAACGGCTCTTCCATGCTAATCTTCTCCGCCCGGTCAGCGGCAGAGGTATCCTTGAATGAATCAATGATGGCTTTCGCCGGATCTCCTTGCGTTCTGCGCCAATCTTCGACATCAATGTCGATCATACCTTCATTAAATGCTCCGAATGATTGACTGCCACGTGGAGCAATGCCATCAGAGTACGGAGGCGGTTGCATGATATTTTGATGTGACCGAAGCAATTCGAAATAAACGGCTAGATGTATGCATTGATTCCCGTGACCTGGATCCGACGGTGGAGGCCGACCGGCCCTCACCCTATAAATTCTTCGTTTCCTTCTCGCCTTCACACGCCTCCGTTACCTCTACTGTTGCTCTTTGCGCTGTGGAGCTCCGGCGATCTTGTTGCTGCCTTCTGACGCTCTCCGGCGCCTTTCCTCGATTCATCTCCCCTCAGTAAGGTTTTAGATCTCTCCTCCTTCCTTTCCTGTATCTAATCCGTATTTCTTCCCCTAGCTCGAGTCTTTGAAATTCCATTCCTTCGTCTTTGGAACTTCCTTTTTGATTTCTTCTGCCCCGATCATGGCCAGTTCTTCTCATCCCGAAGAACAATCCTTAGGCCCATGGTATACTACCATGCGATCTCGTTTCGAACAACGGGATTTTGATATTGTGGTTGACAATTTCGAAATCCCCGAGGATATCGTTCGCCTAGCTGGTCGGCCACCGGCCGCCGCGCGGTGGTTTCTGTGTCTTTCGCGACCAATTTACCGCCGGTCTGCGGTTCCCCGTCCATCCTTTTATAGCAGACGTCTGCAATTATTTTGGCGTGCCGCTCGGAAGTTTAGTACCAAACACCTTCCGTCTCCTCTGCGGCGTTGTCGTTTTGTTCAAGATTCACAACATTCCTCCGAGAGGTCTTCTTTTATTTCTATTATCCTAAGCAAGGAGCGCACCTTTATGTTCCAAGCTCGTGGTCTTCTTCAATAAACTACCCACTTCCAATAAACATTGGAAGGACTATTATTTCTACCTCCGCATGCCCAGTCAGCCAAACTTTCCGACCTAGTGGCAAGTCAGTCTACCTCCCCCTCCCGAACTGAAGAAATTCAAGACCCGACCGGACTATCTTCACGCATGTACTAGCGGTCTACGACTTGACATCAACAAGCTTCTTCACGAGGGAGTGATGTACATTTTTGGTGAGTCCTATACGGACCCCACTTCCCGGTAAGAACTTTGCTTTGGCACTTGCTTTAATTGCTAACTGATTTCTTTTTCTCTTCCTGCAGCTGACATCGTCATGGACTCGGTGATGGCCGGCATTCTAAAGAGAAAGGCAGCGGCGCTGGAGGCCGTGGCAGCCAAGGAAATGAAGGCGCTGGGTATTCAGCCGGTCGGTTCTCACGAAGGAGAAAGCGGCACCCAGGCTGAATCGGCCGCTCAAGCCTCTCAACAGCAGGTGGACAGCGGAGCTACCCCCTCCAGGGAACCAACGGCCCCCTCCCAACGGCCCCCGAGGAAGGGTCCGTTTGGGAGGAGGATCAGCCACTGCAAAAGAGACGCCGAGTGGAGACCCCGCTACGCTCGGCTACCTCCGCGGTCCAACCCTCTGACCGGGCCGGAACGTCGGATGGTTTTGGCTTTTGGGGGGACTGGCGCTTCCTGCAATCTTCCCCGAGAAGGAAATCAGGAGCCACCGAGCAAGGATGCGACGTTCCCGTCGACCTGCCGCTGCCGTCGTCTCGATCTCTTCTTCATCTTGCGATCAGGAGGCGGGATCCGATTCGGACGATTTCGAAGAGGAAGAGGAAGATGTGGAGGAGGAGGAGGAAGAAGATGACTCTGATGATGAAGACTACATCGATAGCGATTGCGACGACCAGGATGAGGATGAAAAAGCGTCTTCTAGGTTATTTCGGCTTCTAACAACTGCGCCTTCTCGTTTCAGAGGTGGGTGGAAGAGATAGCAGTTTCCAACCGTCTGGCTATGGCGGACGAGGAGATAAGGCAACTGCGGGCGGCAGGTGGTCCGAGCGGCTCCCAAGGACCTTCCTACTCCGAGCTGCAAAAAGAGCTGAAGAAAACTCAAACTCTGCTAGCTGCTGAGCAGAAGAAAACAGCTGATCAGGCCCACGCCCTAGCCGAGTCCGAGCGACAGGTCAAGTCGCTTGACACAGATAACTCGGCCACCACTCGGAAGAACACGGCCATCTCCGATCTGGAGAAGAAAAACGTGGAGGCCCGGGGCCTGGAGTTGAAGATAAAGGAGCTGACGGAGCAGCTCGATCGGGAGAAGGCAGGCCGCTCGGCCGATGCGGAGAAGATTGAACGTCTGAATGAGGCCCTGACAAGCTCCCAGGCAACCTTCAAGGAATACCAGGATGCCGAGCCGAGCCGAGTCGCCGCTCTCCGACAAAGTTACATCCGATCGCCCGAGTTCTCGGAGAAAATTTGCGAGCGGATGTACTCGGCTTTCGACCTGGCAATTACGGCCACTATGACCTATCTGAAGTCGAAGGGCCTTCTTCCGGAGTCCACCAATATTCCAGCCGGCGATCAAGTGGAGCTCCTGAGCAACATTCCGAGGGACCTCTACGACTACATCGAGTAATTTTTGTAATTTCGCCACTCGGCTGAACATGCACCTTTTTGTACTTAGGCCACTCGACCTAAGGTTCTAATTTTAATGAAATGCTTTCCTTTCGTGTACCCTATCTTTTTGCACTGTTCCCTGGCTAACACTTGTACGGTCCGCTCGTCTTCTATCACATCATACCTTGGGCATTCGAGGTGCATTCTTCCAGAATGAAGTGTTTTCCCCAGCTCTTCCGTCCGGCCGGCGCGGCTCTCGATCTTTAACGACGGAGCTCGTCGGCGCGGATATTTATAGCCGGTCGGCGCGGCTCTCGATCTTTAACGACGGGGCTCGTCGGTATTCCGCTCGGAGGGTTTATAGACGCCGGCTCGTCTCTCGATCTTTAACGACGGAGCTCGTCGGCGCGGATATTTATAGCCGGTCGGCGCGGCTCTCGATCTTTAACGACGGGGCTCGTCGGTATTCCGCTCGGAGGGTTTATAGACGCCGGCTCGTCTCTTGATTTTTAACGACGGTGCTCGTCGGCGCGGATATTTATAGCCGGTCGGCGCGGCTCTCGATCTTTAACGGCGGAGCTCGTCGGTATTCCGCTCGGAGGGTTTATAGACGCCGGCTCGTCTCTTGATTTTTAACGACGGTGCTCGTCGGCGCGGATATTTATAGCCGGTCGGCGCGGCTCTCGATCTTTAACGACGGAGCTCGTCGGTATTCCGCTCGGAGGGTTTATAGACGCCGGCTCGTCTCTTGATTTTTAACGACGGTGCTCGTCGGCGCGGATATTTATAGCCGGTCGGCGCGGCTCTACGGTTTAACGTCTGGGCTAGACGGCCGTCAAGGCTAATTTTGACACTTCCGTTCGGCGTTGCTCTTCGCCTTTCCCCCAGCTTGGATAATGCCCTCCTGGCCGCATGGCTCAGGATCTACTTCATCGAGTATTTTGGCTCGGATAATATACCTCCGTTCGAAGGGTACGGGGCCTTCGATCTTCGAGCGTTTGGCATGACCAATTTAATTCCGGCCGAACGGCACGGGTTATTTGCTTACAAGTCTAACCACATAAACCTCCCGGCCGATCGGCCTGGGGGCCTTCGCGCTACGATGATAATGCCTTATATTCGCTCCTTTGACTTTTCATCTCTGCATTTCAAGTATTTAGTCGAAAAATGAAATACGGTGATTTGATACACCTTTCACCCGCCGTAAGTGGTTCGCTCCACGGTCTATCTAGCTTCCGTCCTCCATACGCGAGCGGAGCTTCTCGATGATTTTGAAAGGGCCTGCCCATGGCGCTTCAAGCTTGCCGACGTCGCCGACCGGCTTGACTTTCTTCCAGACGAGATCGCCGACTTGGAACGATCTGGGAATTACGCGCCGGTTGTAGTTTTGCTTCATCCGCTGACGGTACGCCATCAGCCGAACGGACGCCTTTGCCCTCTCCTCTTCTACCAAGTCCAGCTCTATGTTTCTTCGTTCGGTGTTGTCATCATCATAGTTCTGGATCCTGGCTGACTCAACGCCTACTTCGACCGGTATGACAGCCTCACCGCCATATACCAAATGGAACGGTGTGACTCCCGTCCCTTCTTTTGGCGTCGTTCGGATAGCCCACAAGACGCTCGGCACCTCGTCCGGCCAACTCCCTCCTAAATGGTCGAGCCGAGCGCGCAGAATACGAAGAATTTCCCGGTTGGCGACTTCAGCTTGACCGTTGCTCTGAGGATAGGCCACGGATGTGAAATGTTGCTCAATGCCGTAGCTTTGGCACCAATCCTCCAACATCTTCCCTGTGAACTGCCGCCCGTTGTCGGACACCAATCGGCGAGGGATGCCGAACCGACAAATGATGTTCTGCCAGATGAATTTTTTAACCATTTGCTCAGTGATCTTTGCCAGCGGCTCGGCCTCCACCCACTTGGAGAAATAGTCTACCGCCACTAGTAAAAATTTCCTCTGCCCGATCGCCATCGGAAATGGACCTACAATATCCATTCCCCACTGATCGAACGGACATGAGATGGTTGATGCCTTCATCTCCTCGGCGGTGGGAGAAGTTGTGATACTCGGCATGAAAGGCTGTCGACGGCATCGCTTGTAAAGTTGGCCAAAAGTATCCGCCAAAAGGATCTTCTTGGCTAACGAGGATGACCTCCACATGATCCTTGATGTACTTCGGAGGAGTCGAGTCCTCCGAGCTTACACATTTTAGCAGAGGACGAGAAAGCTTTCGTAGGATCTCCGATGAGTGTAAACCGACCGGCTCTTCTTGAGGAGCCGCATATTCATCGGATGATGTGGTGCGAACGGAGGAATTCTATAATAGGTGTCCTCCACTGAAACGCGAGGCCTTGCATCCGTCGACATGCGCCACCATCGTTTTTATTGGGAATGACGATCGGCATTGAGCTCGCGAGTTTGGCCACTCATCGGCTCGGTTCTTCGAATAAGCACCTCTCGAAAGTAGCTTTGAGTTTCTCAAAGGCTTCACAGAGAGTTTAAGCGAACACGTTGATTTCAAAGGTGGAAAGTTCGAGCGCCAAC
Organism: Zingiber officinale; assembly: GCF_018446385.1. Taxonomy (NCBI): domain Eukaryota; kingdom Viridiplantae; phylum Streptophyta; class Magnoliopsida; order Zingiberales; family Zingiberaceae; genus Zingiber; species Zingiber officinale. The sequence continues at coordinate 424,748 of NC_055991.1, forward strand.
CGTGAACCGAATAGAGAGTTACCCGACGGCCCCACATGTCGTCTGTAATCCGGCTATAAGGGCCTCATACTGCCTCATTGTTGGTGGCCTTGTAGTCCAGGACGGATAGGTGCATCTTTTCTTCTTGGTGAGAAGTAATATCCCAATCCGGAGTCGAGTGGAAGACCCATCCACATATATCTTCCAAAGCCTCCTCAGCCACAAAATCCCAAGGATTGGGCTTTAATCGCGAGCGGGCTGTTGGATGTCAAACTCGAATTCGTCCACTTGATAAGCCGTCCGGACGCTCATTCAAGACTCTTCCGAGTGGCGTCCGGACAATGATTGTGTGGGCCAAGAAATACGGTGGCGCGCGGCTAGAACCAATGCAAAGGCCAACTTCTCGAGCCGGTGTAGCGAGATTCATCTTTCAAAATATGGCTCGAAAATACACCGGCTGCTCTCGCCACAAGTGAGCCTACAATGCTTTGACGACAAATACATATGACTCGCCTCCGATCGGCTTGGCCAACAGGGGAATTCAGATATGTTTTCAACTCTTCAAATGCTCGGTCACACTCTTCGTTCCATGGAACTTAGTAGCTTCGTAGGATCTTGAAGAACGCAGCTCGGTCGGCTTGAGATGAATCACAAAGCGTTATCCGACCCAACCGCTGCACTTCCCTTGTGTTTGGGAGGAAGCATGTCTTGCAGAGCTTTCTGTTGGGATTTGCTTGACCGCTCGGTCACTATATACCGACGCCTCCTTTAGCTCGCAGGCATTTCGGGATTTAGCTTGACTCCATATTTGTTGTTCGGAAGGTTTCTTCCATATCCTTGAAAAGATCGCTGACGGATTTGATAAGAATGTCCCACGTAAACTTCGTTCCGCCGATCGCTCCTTGAATACCTTGTTCATCAAGCGATAGGTGGCCGGATTCTTCAATCCGAACGGCATCACATTGTAGCAATATGTGCGTCGTGATGGCTCACCTTTCTTGATCTTCGCGGTGCACGTGATAGGTAGGCGCGAGCATGCAATTAATTCACAGTAGAGTCCACCTGATCTATCCGGCAGGATAAAATCTTTGGGACATGCTTTGTTTAAGTCCCAGTCAATGCAACTCGCCACTGCCGGCTGAGACCAATACCACGTTGGCTAGCCACTGGAACCGCACCTCACAGATGTGGCGCCTCCAGTTTCTACTTCCGCCGGATTATGGCATTCGCTGCTAAAATCTCTTTTTCGCTTTCCGGCAGTCGGACATGCAACTCATGTCGCTAGGCTAGGCGAAATTCGGCAACTCGTGTGTCGACCAAACAAAGACATCATGATTCTGGAGGCATTGGATCCTTCTTCTTTTTTCCTCTAGATCCGAGGCGATGAAAGTGGTGGCCTCCGATCGGGTCGGATGGATCTGAACTTCTCCTTTTCATCATAAATTAAAGCGGAGGTTTCTGGTTATGGCGTGTACCTGATTCGGGGACCTTCCGAAAGCTTCGCGGATCATCTCTATATAGCAACGCCGAGTTGATCTCTCCGCACTTCTCCAACTTTGTCCTCCACGGGAAATTTATCTTGTGGAAGGTTGAGACAACCGCTCGGAATGAGGGTCGTCCAAATGACGTTGTAGGATGAGGGAGAGTCAACCACCACAAGTTTGTTGTCCTGGTCCTCCGCTCTTCTCCGGAGGTGGCCAAGGATTTGTCCGACAATTCATTGCCGTAAACCCGTAGAGCGGGTCGTCATTGAAGCAGCGATCAATTCATGATCGACGCCTTCTTGAATAGTATGTTGACCGAGCTCCCGTGTCAACAAATATGTGAATGGTGTAATTTGCTATTACCGCTTTAATGAACCGTCGTGGGGTACTTCTACTCCTTCCAAGTCTCCGGGACGAAAGATTTGTCCACTTGCCCGCCTTGGCTACCACGAGTTGTCGGACGCCCGCCTTTCTTGCTCGGTTGAGTCTCCTCGGCCCACCATAACGTTGATTTCGCCGGAAGTATTGCTCCTGTTTTCTTCCTCCCGAGTGGATGGTCGGGACCGTTCCCTGGACGTCCGGCGACTCTCCTGTCTTGGGGATCTATGCCGATCGGACGTATGGTGATGTCGCCTCTCTATGCGGGTCCGGTCGGCTTCCTGGGTCCTTTGCCTCGTGTTGAGGGGAGGAGACCGTCGTTCGGCTCTCCGGGGAACAGGATTGGACACAAAGGGAAGGCTTCGGCAATCCCTCGTGTTGTGCGTATCCGTTTGGTGGAATTTGCAGAACATTGGGGTCCACCTCTTCTTTGGCTTGGGCCGAGCGGCAGCCACTTCTTGCACGTGCGATCTGGTGTGGGGAGATCGAATTGCTTCAGCCCTTGGTCCTCTAGGTGGTTGCTGAGCGGAGTGCTGCTTCCGCTCGGCATGAACAAGTGCACGCTCGGTTGGAGCTTCTTTTTTCCGAGCGGCTTGCGCTTCTTCCACGTTTATGTATTCGTTGGCCCGATGTAGCATGTGATCATAGTCTCGGGGCGGCTTTCGGATGAGCGACCTGAAGAAGTCCCCATCAACAAGGCCTTGTGTGAAGGCGTTCATCATCGTTTCCGATGTGGCTGTTGGGATATCCATCGCCACTTGGTTGAATCGCTGGATGTAAGTTCGAAGCGATTCCTTTGGCTCTTGTTTGATGGCGAACAAGCTAACGCTTGTTTTCTGATAACGCCGACTGCTGGCGAAGTGGTGGAGGAAGGCCGTTCGGAAGTCCTTGAAGCTTGTGATGGATCCGTCCGGCAGTCTACGGAACCACCGCTGAGCCGATCCCGAGAGCGTGGTAAGGAAGACTCGGCACTTCACTCCATCAGTGTATTGGTGGAGCGTGGCGGTATTATCAAACTTACCCAAATGATCATCCGGGTCCGTTGTTCCATTATACTCGCCGATCGTAGGGGGCACGTAGTGCTTGGGCAGAGGATCTCGCAGAATGGCTTCCGAAAATTGGCGGTTGGTCCTCTCGGGAGATGAGTCCGTCCGGGGAGCTTTCCCCTTCCTGTCATCCCGCCTTGGCATTTCATCTGAGGAAGATCCTATATCTCTCCGGGCTGGCGTGGCTCCAGGGGTGCGAAATAAGGCCCGGTGGAATGCGACGGTGGCTGGCGCTCGGCCCCCCGACGCGGACGTTGCTTGTTGCTCCGCCCGCTCGGCGGATGCTTTTTGCTTTTGCTCCACGAGTTTGGCGGCCCTTATCTCGACCAGAGCGTCGAGTTCCTCCCTTGAAAGCGTCACCGTGTGCTGTCGTCCAGCCTCGTCCATTGTCTCTGTGCAGGAGCGTTCCCAGACGGCGCCTTGATCTGTCCGAACCGAAGTCACAGACGGGCACGTGACGCTCCAAGGCTCGATGTAGGTCTCCAACTAGTGTCGAGATGCTCGGTATCGCACGGTCGGGAAGTTCCCGACGACCCTCCGACGCCAAGTCGTAAATCACGATGAACAAGGTGGCTCCAAGTCTGAGTACATACCATCATCCTCGTCGATGAAACGAGGTTCTTTATAGAGTGTGAAAGGTTTGGGCACGCTGCAAGGTGCATAAGTGTCCTCCTATCCTAGGTGTCGAAAGCTTACCGTCCTTTCCTAGACGCTCGCCGAAAGTTTACGACCCATATCGCTACAAAGCATGCCTCGATGGGACAGAATCCCTGTCACAAGATTTGGAGCATGACACACCGTGAAACCTACAGGTTGTCGAGAAAGAAATCCTCGCCCTTTCCTTTGCTCCAAACTTGTAGTCCGAGCGAAAGATACCTAAACATCCGACCGGACATCCGCAGTGGTTTACTTGTGCTTTGTGGAGACTAACAAGGGTGCTTATGAGTGATCGTCAAAGGTCACTCGGTCCATGACCTTTTGCCACCCGATTTGGGTGCCTACCAACTATAAGTGCAACCGGACCCTTCCGGACTCGATTCCATCGGCCGGCATCCTCGGACCGCTACGGCCTCCGTCCGTCGACCACACTCTCCTCCGGGTGGGCTCTTGACTTCCACTTGGCGTGACTTTGCAAGAGAAGGGGGCCCGCCTTACTACGGATCACTTGCCTTCCTTCAAGTCTAGTCGAAGGAGGCGCATAGTCCGACTGACTGGACTGTGAGTCTAGCCGAACGGCTCTTCCATGCTAATCTTCTCCGCCCGGTCAGCGGCAGAGGTATCCTTGAATGAATCAATGATGGCTTTCGCCGGATCTCCTTGCGTTCTGCGCCAATCTTCGACATCAATGTCGATCATACCTTCATTAAATGCTCCGAATGATTGACTGCCACGTGGAGCAATGCCATCAGAGTACGGAGGCGGTTGCATGATATTTTGATGTGACCGAAGCAATTCGAAATAAACGGCTAGATGTATGCATTGATTCCCGTGACCTGGATCCGACGGTGGAGGCCGACCGGCCCTCACCCTATAAATTCTTCGTTTCCTTCTCGCCTTCTAATTTGATCCTGTCCGAACCAGAAGTCAACAGACGCTGGGCACGTGACGCTCCAAGGCTCGCTGATGTAGGTCTCCAACTAGTGTCGAGATGCTCCGGCTATCCTGCACAGATGTCGAGCCGGGAAGGGGATTCCCAGCGACGACCCTCCGACGCTCAAGTCAGGTAAATCACGATGAACAAGGTGGCTCCAGAAGTCTCAGAGTACATACCATCATCCTCTGTCGATGAAACCTGAGGTTCTTTATATAGAGCTGTGAAAGGTTTGGGCACGCGTACCAAGGTGCATAAGTGTCCCCTGTCCTATCCTAGGTATGCGGCTGTCAGAAAGCTTACCTGTCCTTTCCTAGGTACGCGGCTGTCAGAAAGTTTACCTGACCCATATCGCTACAGTCAAAGCATGCCCTCGATGGGACAGCAGAATCCCCTGTCACAAGATTTGGAGCATGACACACACGTGAAACCTACAGGTTGTCAGAGAAAGAAATCCTCTGGCCCTTTCCTTTGCTCCAAACTTGTAGTCCGAGCGGAAAGATACCTAAACATCCGACCGGACATCCGCAGTGGTTTACTTGTGCTTTGTGGAGACTAACAAACAGGGGTGCTTTATGACTGTGATCGGTCAAAAGGTCAGCTCGGTCCATGACCTTTTTAACTGAGCGTCGGAACCCCGATTTGACAGGGTGCCTACCAACTATAAGTGCAAACCGGCCGGACCCTTCCGGGTACTCGATTCCATCGGCCGCCGGTCGGACCGGCCATCTATGGCGTCCGTCGGCGACCACACTCTCCTGGGTGGTGTCGTGACTTCCACTTGGCGGACTTTGCAAGAGAAGGGGCCCGCTCACGGATCACTTGCCTTCCTTCAAGTCTAGTCGAAGGAGGCGATAGTCCGATGACCTGTGAGTCTAGCCGAACGCTCTTCCATGCTAATCTTCTCCGCCCGGTCAGCGGCAGAGATATCCTCGAATGAATCAATGATGGCTTTCGCCGGATCTCCTTGCGTTCTGCGCCAATCTTCGACATCAATGTCGATCATACCTTCATTAAATGCTCCGAATGATTGACTGCCACGTGGAGCAATGCCATCAGAGTACGGAGGCGGTTGCATGATATTTTGATGTGACCGAAGCAATTCGAAATAAACGGCTAGATGTATGCATTGATTCCCGTGACCTGGATCCGACGGTGGAGGCCGACCGGCCCTCACCCTATAAATTCTTCGTTTCCTTCTCGCCTTCACACGCCTCCGTTACCTCTACTGTTGCTCTCTGCGCTGTGGAGCTCCGGCGATCTTGTTGCTGCCTTCTGACGCTCTCCGGCGCCTTTCCTCGATTCATCTCCCCTCAGTAAGGTTTTAGATCTCTCCTCCTTCCTTTCCGGTATCTAATCCGTATTTCTTCCCCTAGCTCGAGTCTTTGAAATTCCATTCCTTCGTCTTTGGAACTTCCTTTTTGATTTCTTCTGCCCCGATCATGGCCAGTTCTTCTCATCCCGAAGAACAATCCTTAGGCCCATGGTATACTACCATGCGATCTCGTTTCGAACAACGGGATTTTGATATTTTGGCTGACAATTTCGAAATCCCCGAGGATATCGAAGTTCGCCTAGCTGGTCCTGCCGCTCGGCCACACAGACCGCCGCGCGGTGGTTTCTGTGTCTTTCGCGACCACCAGTCAACCATGACTTGTTGGGACATCATGCTTAGTATCCGGTCATCCTTGATCTGCTAGGGCTTCTTCACTAAGTGTCCGGTCAATTCCTTTGACTCACTTGGATTTTCTCCTTGCGTCAAATGTTCGGTCAACCTTGACCCACTTAGACTTACCGTCTCATGCCAAGTGTTCGGTCCTCCATGACCCACTTGGACGTCCACCAAATGTCCGATCATCCTTGACCCACCTGAATTTTCACGTGTCTGGTTTCACTCATCAAGACTTTTCATTTGCCTGACTTCACTCATCAAGACTTTTCATTTGCCTGACTTCATTCATCAAGACTTTCACCTAGTTTCACTCATTAGGATTTTCATCTGCCTGGTTTCACTCACAAAGACTTTCACCTAGCTTCACTCACTAAGATTTTCCCACTGCACGACTTCACTCATCGGGATTTTTACTTGGCTTCACTCATCAGGATTTTCACTTTCCTAACATCCAGATAAGACTTTTCTAATCAAGTATCCGGTCAACCTTGACCTACTTGACTCTTCTTCACATTAATCTAGTCAAATCCTGATCAAAGGAAAATTGCATCAACAATCTCTCCAGTCGAACGATTACACTTGTAATTTTCATATATTGTTAAACATCGAAATTCAAATATCAAGATTTAAACTTGAATCAATTTAAACTTAGTCAATCTAGACAATCTTGATTCAGAGGATACTGCACCAATAATGTGAAGCTAAGCAAGAGAAGTCATTGCTCATTAAACAATTAATTACTCGTCAACAAGATAGGGGAATTTGAGACTTAAATAGAGAGTCATATTTGGTTGACAAATGGCAGCTATCTCGTCATTGATCTTTGAATTAGATATTGAATTGAGTGATAAATGAGTCTATTGATGTTTGAATTAGATATTGAATTGAGTGATAAATGAGTCTATGTACTGTCCAATCACGACTTCAAATTCTAGCCAGGATTGAAGTATAATAAATCATTACTCCATTCTTTTCAACAATACAATTAATTGACTACATTCTTAGGCATCCGTTGGACCACTCAACAAATATCGAGACAACGACAAGAAGTCGTGAAGTACATAGATAGCATATTCTATTTATTTGTTCTTTGCCTAATAGTCAATGGTGTGTTAAACAAAATGACCAAGCCTTCATTTAGTAACACAGAAGGCGCTTTCTACTTGCGTGTGTTGTTTAATTGATTCCCTTTTGCTCTATTTTTTTTTTAGTTTTTAAATGGAGTTATGTCCTCTTATTCATTGGGATGGAGTAAGATGTCTTCTATCAATTTACTTGTGAATCATTGTGAACTTATGCAATAAATGCTCTAATTAAAAGATGATGCCCTGTTTTACAGCCTCCTTTGGAGGGTCTTCTGGTCGTATGGTATGCTACCGTTAAAAGAGATTTAAAACTTAAACGATAAAAAGGAAATTCGAAGATAGACAGTTATAAGACTCCAAAGTAGGACTTCACATTGCTCTAAAAAAATTTAATAAAAGACCTTAGAATCACTTACTTTCTTACTAGGTATCTCTTACCGCCAAGCAAGAACAAGAACAGCGTGCTTGCCACCTTGTTATCCTCCCTCGTTAAACTCCTTGCTCCTACAAGCAACGCAATGCAAATTCAATCATCAAATTATTTAACGAAAACAACAAAAAGCATACACAAACTGACAAGCAACGTGAGCAAAACATTCACTGCAGAAATCATTTGGATTTTGATCGACTCCCTGGCAAATTGCGTGATCTTCCTTCACCCACCACATGTGATCTACCTTCCTTGAGAGCCTCTTCGCCATTCATTTCTGAAACCATCACCACTTTCTCTCCATGAATTTAAGCTCCCAGCCGTTCCCCACAAGCAACACTCAAGTGCATCTCCTCTATAAATCAACACTCCACCGCAGCGGCATTCCATCGAACAGTTGGTGTGCAAGAGCGGCAATGAAGAAGATGGCCGTGCTCCTGCTACTGCTGGTCGTCGCAGTGGCCACCGCCGAAGCCATTCCGTTCGAGGAGAAGGATTTGGCGTCGGAGGAGAGCATCTGGGACCTGTACGAGCGGTGGCGGAGCCACCACACAGTGGCGCGGGACCTCGACGAGAAGCGGAGGCGGTTCAACGTGTTCAAGGAGAACGTGCGGTTCATCCACGAGTTCAACCAGCGGAAGGAGGCGCCGTACAAACTCCGCCTCAACAAGTTCGGCGACATGACCAACCACGAGTTCCGGGCCGCCTACGCCGGGTCCAAGGTCGCCCACCACCGGGCGCTGCGCGGAGGGAGGGAGGAGACGGGAAGAAGCAAAGCTAGGAGCTTCGATTACGAGGAGCGCACGCCCCGCCTGCCGTCGTCGGTGGACTGGAGGAAGAAGGGCGCCGTAACTCCGGTCAAGGACCAGGGCCAGTGCGGTGAGCCTTTAAATAACTTGCTCCAATTTATATTTCGCCCCTCAAAGAAAGTTTAATTACCAAAATCAGTACCTTCCGAATTATAACAAATATATTACGTAAATATCATAATATTTGGTAATTAAATAAAAACAAGATTTAATTCTAAATTACTCACTATTTTGTGGCAAAATTCAGGGAGCTGCTGGGCATTCTCCACTGTGGTGGCCGTGGAAGGAATAAATCAAATTGAGACAAATAAATTGATCTCTTTATCCGAGCAACAGCTTATCGATTGCGATACGAAGGACAATGAAGGGTGCAATGGAGGTCTCATGGATTATGCATTTGAGTTCATCAAGAAGAATGGGGGTCTCGTAACTGAGGATGACTATCCTTACAAAGCTGATGATGGAAAATGTGCCATCTCAGAGGTATGTATAGTTTTCGTTTGTCAGTTAGAACAATGAATTCTTTTCTTTTTGTATTGATTTTTTCCCCTCTTTATTTGCTAGAACTTGCCGGTAGTTACAATTGATGGTTATGAGGATGTTCCAACGAACAATGAAAATGCTCTGATGGAGGCTGTAGCAAATCAACCGGTGTCCGTCGCCATTGAGGCAAGCGGATCGGCATTCCAATTCTACTCCGAGGTTGGTCGACTTGATCCTTTTTTATAGATTATTTGAATGGATCAAGTTACGGATTTTGAGATATGAATTTGTAATGGTAGGGAGTTTTCACCGGGCGTTGCGGCACAGACTTGGATCATGGAGTTGCAATTGTTGGATATGGAACAACGTTAGATGGGACGAAGTATTGGATAGTCAAAAACTCATGGGGAGAGGAGTGGGGAGAGAAGGGCTACATCAGGATGGAAAGGGGAATTAGGGCGAAACACGGATTGTGTGGTATCGCGATGGAGGCTTCTTACCCCATCAAGTCGTCACCCAACCCTACAAAGAAGGCATCATCTTCCAAGGATGAACTTTAAGATGATTCCTATAGTGGATGGAAATATCTTTAGTTATGTTTGTTTGGATTGTTGCCATTAACAAATAAAATACCAATAAATATTGGCATACTAGAAATTGAGTATTTTGCTGTGTGCATGTTTCCATGGGATCTAGCTAACTAACATGTTCAACTTGTTGGACTTCGAATCCATATGATCTTTACTTGTCTAGTCTATTTGATCCACACAATCTATCAAACCCACTTAATCTATTTGAGTCACTCAACCTCAATCTACTACATTTTGCTGATCCTTAGTCAAGCTTGCTTAAGCCGCCCAATCTAAGCTTATCTATCCCAAATGAGTTTGAAAAACTCATAATATTATATTAGGAAAGGTGATATAGAACATTTTTCTTAAATTATGACACCATAAATTGTACTTTCAAATACTGTAAGGGAATAAAGTAATCTAATTTCATTTCCTTCTACCCTACTAAACATAACCATTGGCACTTCCAAATCCAATTCAGAATTCAACCATGACTTAATTGCATGTTAGATAAGAGGAACAAAGTTTATATCATCACAAGCAGGGTTACACCATCGATCAAAATTTTCATGCCTAAGAGTTACTTCAGGAATTAGCAACACTGAACCATGTTAAACTCAATAAACTTCAACCAAGATGAAATTATACTGCACTAGCATATAATGCAGACTGCAATGAAGAACAAAGAGTCATAAGAAGCAGCACTAGACTGACCTGTATGAAATTACTATTCGATTTGGCTAATAACATGCAGTAGAATGCAGCCATAAGCTTCTGAAACCCTGCAATTCGAACAGGAAACAAAGAGAAGAGGGTAACGAAGCTCATCATCATTCAATGATTAGAAGATAAGATGTGCCCTTATGCTACAAAAGGACAATCAACAAAATCAAACAAGTTTTCCTTGGCAGGTGCTATGTCTGCCAGTTTCTGACAACCACATCTACATCAGTCTTCAACTGATTGATTAAGAAGATGGCTTACAAATCAATGTCAATTTGATTGGATCATAGGCAGAACCTAGAAAGATTAGTGTTCACTAATGGAGGAAAATGCAGTGAGGCTTCTACCCTACCCTGCACAGCCAGCAATGGCACATTCAATCAAGAACATTAATTTACAATCTTCCAAATTGTCTGAATCAAATAAGATTTTCTGGACCAGTCCAATACTAGTCAGGATAGTGGTCATCTTCGACCCCTTTTTACTGAATGCCCTGTTTTACGCTTGTGACGGCTAAAATCCGACACAAAGCGAAATGTCTGGCCACAATCAGGTTCAGAACAGACATAAGGGCGATCCCCAGTATGAACACGTATATGTTCAGTTCGTGCCCATGGCCATTTGAATGTCATCTTGCACCCCTTCCATGGGCAGACCAATGGCCGGTCATCAGTATGTACCTTCCTGTGCTGCACCAGATACTTGTGAGAGAAAAACTTCTTCCCACAACCTTTCACAGGGCAAATGTCTCGCTTGTGTAATGTCAGTTCATGCTTTGTGCTGAAGCTCATTGAGCAGCCCTCAATATCACACGTGTATTGTCCATCCTCTTCCTTGGTTGTAAGATTCACAGGTTGAGATTTTTTGGGCTTCCTCTTTGCATATCGTTTATCACACGTATATGTTTCATCCTCATCCTTGGTTGTAAGATTCATTGGGTGAGATTTTTTGGGTTTCCTCTTTGCAGATTGTTTATCACACATGTATGGTTCATCCTCATCCTTGGTTGTAAGATTCACAGGTTGAGACTTTTTGGTTTTCCTCTTTGCAGATCGTTTATCACTCGTGTATGGTTCATCCTCATCCTTGGTTGTGAGATTCACAGGTTGAGATTTTTTGGTTTTCCTCTTTGCAGATTGTTTATCGTTCACGTCTTGTTCATCCTCATCCTTGGTTGTAAGATGCAAAGGTTGAGATCTTTTGGTTTTCCACTTTGTAGATTGTCTCTTGACAGTCAATTTATTCTTTAGATCATCAGACTTGGATGGTCGTTTCCTAAGGCGTGAGCTTGGACCTCCAGATTCATTTTTGGAGCTCAATTTAAGCTTGCTAGCGCTTTCATTCTGCCTTGCCCGTGTGTTTCTTAGGGTCCTTCCTGAAATTGACGCTGGAGTTTCAGATACATCTTCGGGTTTGGGATTTGGATCTGTCCTGGAGTATCTGGGGTTCTTAGATTTTTCCATCCTCGTAGACTTCTTCCTCTTCTTTCCAGACCTCGATGCAGATAAATTTCCATCAGATTGCTTCCTTTTGGATGATGCTTTGCTTGTATGATCAGTATCAGTGTCAACCAAAGTCTTTTGATCAGGGTCAAGTGAAAACATCTCTTCATGCTGATCTTGGTCTTGAGCTTCATTTTTGTAGGCTAAAAACGGATGGACTTGGTTTGACATCCAAACCTTCCCACACCACCTCCCAGAAACAACTATTTTCTTCTGCCTACCTGAACGTCTACCAGAAGCTTTAGACTTCACTGGGGAGTTACGCACGGAATTGTAACCAAAGGCTTTGTATATGATTGGATTATATGGAACTTGCTTGCTGTAGAGTGGTGATTTGCTGAGGCTTGCTGTATAATACAGGTTGATTCCCAATTTAACAGTCCAATCGATATTCACGGGCATGACTTCTTCATCCTCTAAGGCTGCTTTTGTTTTTATTTGGTCTTCTTCATTGGCCTCCCTGAATTTAACATTCTTCCAAGCATAGTCAATTCCTAATTCTCTCGCCAAAGACTTTGCTTCCATTTCTATTTTGGGATAAACTGCATTTACCATTACAGGAAAGTCACTTGCAATGTCTCCGAAAGAACTTAAAATATATGCATCTAAAAAAACAATGGAAGTCCAGAGTCACTTGACAGTTAACAAGAATCTTGCATATGTTTATGCAGTTTCAACTTTTAACTCTTGATAGCAAACATGTATTTCAGGTATACAAGATTTCTACGTATGCACACTCTCAGGCTTATTTTCAACACATTTAATGGATTACACCCGTAACATAATTACTGCTGACTAGATAAACATTCCAGCAAAGATTTGCAAATTTCAAATAAATCTACAATATTCTGCGAGATAAGGAAGATCAAAAAATGCACTGATGCTGCTGGGCATAATGAGGCGGTATACATAAGTTACTCTATCCCTCAATCGGTCATAAGTAACAAGAATTTCATGCATTAACATTAAAATGATATTAAGTTATTTAATTCCAACATTAAAATGCTATGAAGTTTTTTAGTTCCTACATGTTTAATAGAATAGAGCTTTCTAGCTAATGCCATGATAATGAACAACTGTTAATTAGTTGCCGACAAGAACCAACTGGAAAAAGACCAATTGCAAATAAGTCTAAACATACAACAGTATAAAGATCAAGAAATGCATTGTTGCTCCTCGTCATAATGAGGTGGTTTACATTAGTTAGGTTATCCCTTGATTAGTCACATGCACAAGCAATCATGCAATCACTGTAATATCTCCAAGGTCAGCACTAAATTGTTGAGCAGAAAAATAAGATTTAATAACTATTAACTACAACCTAGACTAAGTTCCTGTCTATCAGATAATAAAGCTACACAATGCTCAACTGAAACCTCAAGTGAAACCCGAGCAGTGAGCCATATCATACACCAAACAGCAATCTAAGTTTTTAGTTTTGGCAATTTGAAATGGAAATACAGCACACTTTCTTACACAATAACACAATCATCTTCTAACACTCGTGGATTCAGAAAGTTGTCCTATCTTAAACCAAACAGCAACCTATTTTTCAATTTCGTCAGTTTGAAAAATCGTGTTCCAATACCACACCTATACCTTAAAATGCACAATCATGTTCCAATACCAACAGCAGATTTTTGAAACTGTTTTCACTTTTCTGCTTCAAGTTTTCATGGAAACAGTGTCCTCTTCATTTTTCTAAAAAAGAAATGAAAACTAAAAAGGAAAAAAATGTTTAGGCTTTGATAAGCAAACATAAACTTTCTACAGAAGATAGAAAAATATGAACGCTTGAACCTTTAAGTTCTTCAGTACTCTGGGAAGATTGCTATATACAAAAGTAGTATATAACTCCAACACAGCAGACATGAGACAAAAACATTAATTTTTAAAATGGTTCTGTAAATTAAGGTAAGAACAAATCGTTCGGCACAATCTGATATTAAATATAAATGTCATAATCTAGAAAGCTGAATATCTAAGGGGAAGATGCAAGCACAAATATATACATGCTAAGGAGTGGTATAAGGATAAAAGGAAAAGAATAGAAATAATACAAAAAAATATCTAAGAATAAGAGCAAAAAAGAATAGAACATAACTTAGTAACTCTACAGGAATGCACAATCACATAATTCAGGGCATCACCTGGATGACATAGAAGCATCATATGCACCCCTCCCACTGGCTGCAGTCGTTTCTCAACCTCTGCAGCATGCTCAAGACAGAATACATGCATTCGGGAAGAATCCTTGTCAGATCCTTGCATGACAGATGGTGTAGATATCAACAATTTTGAATCAAAATGTTTTATTTCTGAATGTATTCCAGCCCTTATCCCTAACATAGTTGGGTTGCCACAAATATCACGTTTGACAGAGATATTTGATGAAAAAGATGTTTGATTTCCCATTGTCAATCTGCTGTAATAATTTCCAGCAGTCACAATCTTCTCACATACACCATATAGTTTCTTGCAACTTACATCTCTAGGTTCCCCCTCGAACCTTACAGTACCATTATCCTCTGAATCAGATGTATTCACAATGTCCCTTGTTTCTGATTGGTTTGGACTGGATATCTCTGATTTTATCTGGCTTGTTCCATCCACAATACCAACGGTTTTTCCATCTAAGTACTTCGAAACACCCGAAGAGTGAGGGCTTTGAGCTGATGTAGAAATTTGGCTGTCTAACAAGCACAAATCCAACTCACATAAAGCCTCCTTTGAAAAATGATTTTGGAGTGCAACAGCACTTTCAGAGTGATGATCGCCATTACATAATGTTGAATCTTTCATATCATTTTCTCTGCTCATTGGTTTTTCATTTTGGACATCATCTTCAATGTCTGACATATCAGCATAAACAGACGCTAAAAGCTCAAGTGCAGAAGTATCTCTTGGGCATGTAACATCAGAAAACAAACCGATGCTCTGGTCTGAACCCTGAGCTGCAGAAAGGTTACAGTAGAATCAGTTTAACATTACTGCAATACCAGAGTTAATTTTCAAACAGGTGAAGAACATGTAGCTAATAGAAATAGAGAAAGAGACCAGTGAAAAAACCTATTTATGACCAGTGAGATGCAGATCAAGTGCAAATAAACCAGTATTGTGTAAAAGCCAATGTAGATCAAATGCAAATAAACCACAAGCATAATGATTAACAAGGAACAACAGGGTAGATACCGGAACTGATGGCAAAGATTGAGTAAAAAAAGAATCCAGACATTTAAGTTATCCTGAAAGTTGTCCAATCTTATACTGATATGTGATATTCCAGAGGGAAGTTATACCTCCCCAAAGTCTTAAATGTTTTGTTTGATCAAGCAACCTATCTCCTAAGTAAACATCCTTCAATCACGTAAACATAAGAAGAAAAAAACATTAGCTCACATGAACAGCGAGCAAAGTCGAGCATCTAGACCTTGAAAAAAAAACAAATTTATTAATAAACAATAAAATTTCCTGGTTTTGCATCAGGACATCCACATAAACTTTACATGATTAGGCATTTAGCAACAGACTTCAAATATTAAAATCTTGAGAATGACTGTCATTTGCAGCAGAAAGCCAGGAAGCACAGAATATGGTGAAATCTGTCAAATGTTAAAACTACTATATGTTTGATTAAGAATTTAGCAAACAATCCTTAACAATCTCAAGCTGCAAAAGTTTTAATAGTTCATCTTGTAGTATCATTTACAATAGAAGGTCCTAAGAATACAAGACTCAATAATTAAAGTGTCCCTATACTATCAATGTCTGAGAGAAGAAAACAGATTTTCTTTACACAAATATCCCATTTAATACTTGAGCAAATTTAAGTAACGCAACAACCACAACTAAGCTTTTATCCTTCATTACAAATGAACAAGAGAGTTAATCTGGTGAAAATTCGAGAAAACTTAAAATTGAAGGCAAAGCAACAGCTTACCAATGCCAGTAACCAAATTATTTCCATTTGTCTTCCAATTTGTATTTGTATTTACGCTAGTAACATCTCCAGAACCAATAATATGATCCTTAAGAAAATTACAATCAGTGGAAATTAGATACTTGGCTGCTGACTCTCTTGGTTGAATGATAGCCACACAAGCAAAACTCAAAATTCCACATGTAACACACGACAACAATCCTTGATCCAGTAAGCCATTAGCTTGTATTGTCCCATCTTTTTCACCTTCTGAGTGTAAGGAGGTGGAACATGGGCTAGCAAGTTCACTAGATCTGTTAGACGAAATCATTTTGTCACTTTCAGATGAATTTCCTCTGGATGAAAACAACCCATTGAAATCTCTAGTTCTTGAATTCCAGCCAGGACCAACATCATTAGAAGGTACAAGTCGTGCATCTACAGCCTCTTGATGACTGCATAGACCAAGTGATAGCCTTGGCTTTATCTTGACTTGAGATCTGACTAGTGAATTTGCATAGAAAGGACTTTGAGATGTGTTCTGTGGAAGAACTACACAGGATGTTCCAGCATCAAGAAGAATATCAAGGAGGCGGTTATTTTGAATCACACTTTGAACAAATGCATTTTTGACCACCTCTTCTCCTTCTCCTTTCATCTTATCTTTTAGCCGAGAACTTCGTGGCTCACTTCCATCACCTATGGGCATTCTATTTAGGAAAAGCAACTAACCATTATACATAGAATTATGCATTCGAAGCATAAATTCAATCACTAGGAAAAACAACAGAAAAACAAAACATTTTCAAAGATAATCATAAGAAGAAAAATCATTGGCGTCTGTAGCTGCCAGCCTACCACAAGGAAAACATCCTACGACATTCACATTTATCAAACTAAAATATAAACATCAAATATTGTATTTCACGACCAAAGAAGAAGTTGACCTTATATTGCTTCGTTAAAAACATAAAATACCGAAGAAAAATAGATTCTGTAAAATGGCAGCCGCCAACTGAGAACATACATAGTTAATTATCACATCACAGTTCGTTCTAAGTAATTTTTTTTAAGAAAAAACATTCATATAAGCTAAAAAAACTGTATGAGTAACTAGAAGCATAAGGCAAAGATAGATTGAGAAAATACAAGTGGATATAATGGGTATAGATCAAACTCATTGTAAAATCAGAATATGTAGATAAACAGCCAATGGGCAAAGAAGTGTTACGTGTGAGACATATTGAAGGAACAGAGTAAAAAGAACTACATGTTTCCAAGTAATGCTATTTTGCCAGCGACAAACACATCATAATAAGTTCTTTCCTAGAGAAACAAGTTTGTTGTCCAAACATGTATTGATCTCCTGCAAGTCCCTTTATTATTTCTGACCTCTGTGACAGCCAACTATTGATCAGTAAAGCAATTTTACTTCTGACCTCTCTTTCAAGTACCTTTGTTACATTTTACCTCCGTAACTACCAGTTACTTGCAAAGCAATCTTATATGAAGATCAGTAAAGATGTAAGAGAAAGTGAGAGAAACTAACAGAAAGATGATACAATAAATCAAGTAACACGCAAACCTTCTGCTTAATGATAATGCAAGTGCGTATAGCAATTGATAATGAGACACCATAGGAGGGTAATTTATTGAAGCCCTTCGCACTGCAGCTTCTTTAGCAAACCTCAACCATTCAGGAGTAGCTATATTTGCTGCTTCTCCACAATTAAATCCTACAATGAAAAAAAAATCATTCTAATAAATACAAATAGCGCTATGTTGGTGCAAGAATTTCCACAATATGATAAGATAAATCACCTGTAAATGTAAATGAGGTCAAGTTCAAGAATCTTGGAGGATTTACATACCAGACCCAAAACCAAGGTGTCAAAGATTAGGAAATACCACAATGGTGGTACAACTAAGTTTTCTTATCCAGTCAAAAGTATATTACAGATTATCATTAACAAAATTATCCAATCAAACTATAAGACAGAACTTCATGACTAGCAATTGCACTAGCTAACTTTTCACAAAATTCCATTTGCAGCATGGCTTAACTCTCCAACTACCACTAAGACGATATATTGAACGGGAACAAAATCAAAATTAGAACCTTCAAAAATATAAGGTTTGTCAGTAAAAAAAGGCTAATTATGTTAGAATCCAAAAAATATAATATACATGAACCTTGTCATAAACTGTCCAATTATGATACTAGATTTGAGATTCTCTCCATCTGAAAGTTGCATAAACTTTCAACTCACAGCATGTAATCATCATAGAAGATGTGTAATTATTATTCTTACATTTCCATTATGCTTGAATTTTCGGTAAGTAAAGAAGCCTATCGACACAAATAGAAATGGCAATATGACAAGAACATGATAGATTTTAGCTGATTGGTAAAACCATGCCAGTGTTGCCAGGGGCGTAGCCACCTTAAGGAGAGGGGGTACGACCGCCCCCTCTCACATTTTATTAAAAAATTATATATATATATATATATATATATATATATATATATATATCGTCACTTTGAGTAGTTGATTCATCATCATTCAATGTTGAAAACTGAAATTGATCACATATTTGAAAAGTTCATGACTAAGTTATCCATTGGTACCACTTCTACGAGGAAATATCATAATTTGAAATGTTAAGTATTAAATTTTAAAAATAAAATATATAATAATAAACGGATAAACTAAATCGTAGGGTACAAAGTAAGGAAGCTAAATTAAATTGAATCGAGTTTGAACTAAATTCAACGGATAGATATGGAGACAAGTATTATGTTGGTTCAAATTGGAATTGATTTGAAGTTGAGTTATAACCAAACCAAGTTTAATGTTTAAACGAGTTCGAACGATTTAAAAAGAATTAGGATATTTTTGGCAAAACCTTTTATTTTTTTTCTCTCCCTCTTCTCCCTATGCATGTTACATCCAATCATACCGTATGCCACCCCTTCGCTCATTCCTCTCTTTTATTTTTTTTCCTCTTCTTCCTCATTTCCTTCTTCTCTTTTTCTTCTCCAATGTTAGTAAACCTACAATTTTTTCCTCTCCTCTTCTAAATCACAAGAGCTTTTTTCTTCTCCTTTCTCTTCTCCAGCAAGCAAGAAATGCAATACCAATTGCTACCCTCTTCTAGCAACAAGATCAAGCAGTCATCAACCCCCCCCCCCCTACTTCTTCCTCTTCTGGTATTTTTTAGAATTTTATGGGCACAACAAAATAGTCATGTTTTATCTTACCTTGCTCCTTGCTCTCTTTGTGTTATTGTCGAGCTCACCGAAACTAGTGAAAGTTGCTAACGAAGAAAATAAAGTTCTCTTTTTTTTTTACTTCTTCCTCTTTATTTTATATTCTCTATTTTTCTCAAAAGCAATGATCTTCCAAGAGTTGTAAGTTATTCCTTTATCATTTCATGAATTTTTGAAAATTGCCCCTTCTAATCAAAAATCCTAGCTACGCCCCTGTGTTGCCAATAAGAAACCTCACTCCATCGGCACCCAGCTCCTGAACCTGGTTAACAGATCTGATACCTTTTACCAGTTGAAGCACAGATTGTACATGCACTATCTATTTTTGCAAGACAAAAGAAAATATACTTAAATGAACTTATAAACAATTTACTAGAGTGTGAAGACTTTAAGACAAGGTTAAGGATTAACAAATATCAATGCTGTTATCTTAAATTCCTACTGTTCCAGGTCATTTTTGAAGATAGTTGTATATTTTAAGACTAGGCCTGTGAAACAAAGGCACAAGTGAAACAGAATGTTGATGCGCCAAATATAAGTGATCATCATCCACATAGTTGTAGAAATATAAGGCATATATGAAATGTACGGTCAATACCTGAGCCTTTTTTATTTTTAATTCTATCAATATGGAGCATCTATCCAACAGAATAATTACTGATAATAAGGCTTACAAAAGGCATTATGAGAGAGAAAATAATGGCTTACCATGACAGAACCCTGTATGATAAGCCCCAGGAAAAGTAACAACAAAATCACCAGCATTCTGAACCAACCTAATTTAATCAACATACTTTAAAGCATTAGTAAATGATAAATAATGGATCAGACTCACTATCTTCTAAATTATCACCTGCAACATGGGATTCCTACTCCAACAAGTACTTCAGGGGACATAACTGTCGTCTTCTCACCCAGGATTGCATAAGTAACTGTGCCTTAGTAGTATATTAGCAAGTAATTTATCAAATAAATGGGAGAAATTTGACTAAAAATAAAATAGTTCTAAGAAATAGATTCTAAAGCTACAGCAACCATATGATATTCTATCCAAAGACTTCCATGCTGCATAGGTTGGTATGCTTTATATATAGACTTCCAAGTGTATGCATGACTAGCTAATCAAGTTTCGAGCAGGCTAATTCCATTTTGTGCAGTGACTCATCGCGTTTAGTTTCTTCTATGTGTATCAGGATAAGGTTGATAAGGTATAGTCGTTCTAGCCATCTACATTCCTAATTTTTGAAGTTCCCGTGAAAGCCTCTCCCGTATTTAGTGAAGACTCAAGCTCTTTGAGAAAAGAGCACAAGGCTAAGATGAAATATCAATCAGTAGATAGGCATAAGACATATAGGATAAACATGGATGTCAAGGCAGTCAAACCCACCAAGAGGATTCACCTCCCCTCCATAGCCATGCACACGAACAACCTCCTCAAATGCAAGCCTAGCATCCCTCGGCACTCCGTACCACGTCTTCCCCGCGCCCATATGCAGGTAATTCAAGCTGTGCAACTCGTGGTCTTCAACATGCCAAGCAAACCAACTGAACAGCATTGCGACGTAGACCATGGGGGATGTCACCCCGGGGATCTCCTCCTTCATAAACCGCAGCAGCGACCCCTTGCCTCGCGACACTCCCCGCATGTTCCACGCAGACTCACCAATATTAGCCGGGACGTCGTCCCGCCAGCGCCGGGTGGAAGAGGCCAGCGGCGGGAACCCCGATCCAGGCATGTCGTTGGCATACTCCACCGCGAAGGGTTTGTCAGCGGAGGCACGCCAGAACAGGGTCTCAATCTCCACCGGGGAGAGGGCATCCGGGGAGGCAGCCTTGCGGCCGGCGGCGCGGCGGAGGTGAGAGCGCTCGAGTTGTCGGGCCTTGGCCTCGAACTGCTGGAGCGTGTACCGCTCGCCGCTCTGCCAGACAGGCTTCCGCACGGGGCGGGGGCGGCGTGGGCAGAACCCTACCTGCTGCTGCCGAGTAGTGAAAGAGGAGGACTTCCTACCGCCGTTCCCCAAGGGATTGCGGGCAGTGAAGGATCGATTGAGGTTGGCGACAACCGTCTTCTTAGGAGCGGGTGGGAAGGGAGGCACGATCTTGCAGATGCCGTAGGATGAAGCCTCCTTCTCGATCTTGAGGATGTAGGCAATAGGGTCGAGGAACTCCTGCTCAGTAGGGTGGAACTCCGGCGCCAATGGCAGCGCTTTGAGCCACGGCGGGACCTCCAGTGGCAGTGTCTCCGGCGTCACCACTCCCGGGGCGGATGAGGACGTCGTAGACGCCATTAATGACGCAGAAGGCGGTTCCCCATTCCTAGAGAGAGAGTGCGAGCTTTGTGCTTTTCCCTTTTGGGGCAAAAAATGAAGGGTTTTGGAGTGTATCCCTCTGCTCGTGTCGGAGATCAGAAGTGGAGATAGAGGGGGAGGAGAAGCTAATATCATAATTTTATTATTATTATTATTATTATGGAAAATATTCGCTTCAAATCATCTAATAAATCAATATTTAAAAGCTTTGAACTATATAAAACATATTATATTACCATTTCTTTATTTATTATTATTTCTTTTACAAATTTTACTGAGCCAAGCTTTTTTTTTAATCCTAACAATTTTTTATCGACCATTAACGCAAATCAAAAAGTGTTCATGAAAAAATCCCTTAAAATATATCATAGTTAAATTCAAAAAGATACAGACAACTCAGAATCTTTTAGTTATATCTTTGTTTATGAAAAAAAATTCTATAAATATATTATAGTTGGAGTTCGAACGGATATCTAAGTTACGCATTAATATTTAGAAGTAAATCATTATTTAGTTGGAGTTCGAACCACGAGATGACTACCGTAGAAGTCTAGCATCTTTTAATTGTGCCTTCTATTTGGTAGCATCTTTAAACCGTATATCATTATTAGTTTAGATTATGCCCTTCATTTAGAAGAAAAATTTCTATAAATATATCATAACTAGAAATTAAATTATAAATATATGGATAATAATCTGAATATCCCTCGCGACACCTTGCTCCCAGACTCTTAACAAAGTTTTGAATTATGCATGTGTCGGTGATTATGCAATCAATACCAATAAGGTCGAATGCTCTAATAAAAATATGAATTTTAAATATGCATAAATTATACTTTTCATTTTTTTGTCATTTTCAATGGGCATCAAAAAGACCATTAGTTTTTAAAATGCTCGTTCTATTATCTTTAATTATTAATATTATTATCTTACTTTAATAAAGCAGTGACATGACCAACAGGTGTCAAATCAACTAAGCTGTTAAGTAAGTTAAAGAGCGTTACTGACTGTAGACCAAGCTGTGACAAATTTTAAATTTTCAAGGAAAGTTTTAAAAAAAACAAATAAATTAACTAAACTAGACACTCTTGGAATTATTACACTGATGCCCCTGCATTCAAATTTGGAAAGGGACAAGTTTTTTTTATTAGTAAGATAAAGTTGCCTTTTCCAATCATTTCTTTTCGTTTAAAATATTAATTTTCATTTCTTTCTCCTTATGCTAGGCGTAGGTTACATGGACTATTTGGGCCTCTCCATATTGGGCTGGGTTCTTTCTTGGATTTAACTTATTGTACTTTCACACAAATATATATATATAGAGAGAGAAATCTTATGCTGCGGTGCCTTATGTACGGTTAAACCACACATAAAGCACCATAGCATAAGATTTATATATATATATATATATATAAAATGAGATCTATGGTTCAAATTTCTATAAAATCTACATAAATATTTTATTTATGTACTGATCATTATTCTAAAAATCAACCACTTCATATATATTGGGTTGAGTTTTTTTATTTAAAAGTATTTTCTTATAAATTAATTAATATTTGGAAAAGATAATTTGGATACCTTTGAATAAGTTAAAACGATTTATTAGAGTAAAACTAATTTTAAATAAGTTAAAAAATAATATTGTTTATAATTTCATGTTATAATAATTTTAATCAAAATGATTACGTAACCCTATAATAAAAAATAGATAAAAATTAGGATAATAAAAAATAAAGTTGTGTCATTTTTATTTTTTCTATATTATATTGGCCGACTTGTCAAATATGTACTGAGTTTTTTTTTTATTTACCAAAATACCTAACATTGTCCCTTACTTTCCTGCATTTTGTTAAATTAGAAAGATCAGGAGTGAGTTTGCTAAATTGTACCCTTCATTTAAAAAAAAACAAAATAAATTATTTTTCCCACCTCTCTCATCTCTCTCTCCCTTTTTAAATGAGGTTTTTATCCCTTTTTTTAAAATAACAAATTATTTTATTCTAACTCCTTAACTTTTATTTTATTTTTTATTTTTTTAATCAATTGTTTTTATTTTTTTATCAATTTTTTAATCTTTTATAATTTTTATTTTGATATATAACTTTTAGATTTTTAAAATTTTTACAAATAATAACTCTTAAAATTTACTATTAAAAAAAATAAAAGATTACTACTATTAAAAAAATAAAAAATTATAAGTGATCGAATCCTCAATAATTTTAAATAAGTTAAAAAAAATAATATTGTTTGTAATTTCATGTTATAATAATTTTAATCAAAATGATAACATAATCTTATAATAAAAAATAGATAAAAATTAGGATAATAAAAAATAAAGTATGTCATTTTTATTTTTTCTATATTATATTGGCCAACTTGTCAAGTACGTATTGAGTTTTTTTTTAATTTACCAAAATACCTAACATTCTCCATTACTTTCCTGCATTTTGTTAAATTAGGAAGATTAGGAGTGACTTTGCTAAATTATATTCTTCGTTTCTCCAAAAATAAAGTAAATTGTTTTTGAAAAATGATATGCTCAGTGAAAAAATATTAATGAAATACTTAAGAATAGATATATAAAATGATAGAGCCCATAAAAAATAAAATGATGAGATATAAATTTATGTATTTTGAACATTTCATTGAGATTTTTCTATCAGCGTATCATAACTCATTGTTTTCCCACCCCTCTCACAACACTCCCCCTCTCTCTCTCTCTCCTTTTAAAAACGTTTTTACCCCTTTATTTAAAATAACAAATTATTTTATTCTAACTCCTTAACTTTTATTTTTTTTTATTTTTTCTTTAGTTTTTTTTTTTATGTTTTTATTTTTTCATCAATTTTTTTATCTTTTATAATTTTTATTTTGATATATAATTTGGAGACTTTTAAAATTTTTACAAATAATAACTCTTAAAATCTACAATTAAAAAAAATAAAAGACTACTACTATTAAAAAAATAAGAAATTACAAGAATCCTCTGTTCACAATATCACCTATCTCTATGCTCCACTCGTCGCCCCAATCCATCACCAGCGACCTCCGATCGTCGTTCCGATCAAAACTATATCTTAGGAAGAAGGTGAACACAGGGGATCGTCACTCGCGTGATCGGCGTCGAAATCTGACCAGATGTGAGCAGATTTTCTTTATCGTCAATCTGAGTCCTTGTTCAGATTCGATCGGATTTCGACGCAGATCGTGCTGATAACAACTCTCTGGGTTCATCTTCCTCCTAGGATATAGTCATGATTGGGGCGACAGTCCCTGAGTTCATCTTCCTCCGATAACAACTCCCTGAGTTCATCTTCCTCCATCACCAACGACCTCCGGTCGTCGTTCCGATCAAAACTATATCCTAGGATGAAGATGAACGCAGGGGATCGTCACTCGCGTGATCGGTGTCAAAATCTGGCTAGATGTGAACAGATTTTCTTTGTCGTCAATCTGAGTCCCTGTTCAGATTCGACTGGATTTCGACGCCGATAACAACTCCTTGGGTTCATCTTCCTCCTAGGATATAGTCATGATTAGGGCGACAATCGGAGGTTGCCGGTGGTGGGCTGGAGACAATGAGTGAGACATGAAGACATCAAAAATTAAGAACAAAATATTTAACTTTAATTGCTTCTCCCCCATAGTACCCCTCCTTTCAAATAACCTTTATGTTTTTGTTAAATTATTTTATTTATGATTTTTCATCAAAATTTTATATATATAAATTTTTATTTTATTTTAGATTTAATCAATTTTATTTTTATTTTGATTTAATTTTAGATTATATATTATTTGTATTAATTATATATATATATATATATATATATATAATCTACTATTAAAAAAAATACAAATGTATAATAAAAAATATTAAAAAATAATCTTTTATTTTTTTAACGCTAACTGATAAAATAAAATAAAATTGATAAAAAATATAAAAGTAAATTTGAAGGTGGGGTCGAAGAGGAAAAAGTGCTAAAATGGTCAAATTAGCACCATATCTCTAATTATAAGGGTATGGGTGAAAGTGTGTTGTTTATTAAATTACAAATTGATCCTTCCCTTTACTGTTACGCAACGCACCGTGTTTCCTCTCTTTCGCTGTCGTCTTCTTCCTGACACGATCGCCGCTCCACACGAGGACAAAATTAAACTCCTCGCTCCTCGTCGCCTACGTTCCGACACCCCTCGCAGGCTATCGCAGCCTTTTCCGCCTTCTATGAGTTCAATCTTTTCCCTCTCTCTCCCATCCCCGAAATGTCGCCATTGGCTTGCCATGGCGAGACTCCCGAGGCGGAGAACCACACTTCGCTGACCTCCGTGACGCCCCCACCACCGCCACCGCTAGATCACACGCCTCCCAGCGACTTGGCGATGGCTTCCTCGCCGATCCTATTTAACCCGAGGTGCCCCATCCGCGGCTCCCCAGGCATAGGCGCAGACCCCGGTCCTAGATCGCTCCGATAGCCCCGCGGGGTTAAGGTTATGCCGGGCGGGCAATAAAGGTGCCATTTTTATTGCTCTGTGTTGGGAACCGTCCGAGCAGTGTTGTCGCCGTCTCTTTTTTCTTCATCTTCTTTGACTCTGAATTGACAAATGCCCTCCTTCTCATTGTCTTGCCGACGCCATTGATCTTTCTTGGAGATCGTCAGGAGGGGTAAACTTCTTACTAAATTTTCAATTTTGTGTTTGTTTCTCTCTTGCGCGTGCGTGTGTTCCAGTAATCCTCTTCTACTTTTTTTTTTTCATGTTTCTTCGGTACTTTATCCAAAATTAGGATCCTGTGTTTTTTTCCCGATTCCTTGCTCGTTAATTGAACGTTAGTTTCAGCATATTCTCTGATTTTCGTTCTGTTCTCTGACACTGTTCAATTTGTAGAATTTGGAATGCTTCAAGTAGGAAAAGAAACTGTCAGCTGGGAGGGCTTCTGGTTGGTACGAAAGTTGTAAAAGAATGACCGAGACGAGAAGGCATTCTGTCGATATCCCTTTATCTAGAACCCTTGTGGCTCTCAAGAGAGTACGATCGTTGAGAGATCCTGATACGAGTTCACTGAGCAAGATCGCTGCTTTAGTCGACAATATCGTTTTGGAAACCAGCTCTTGCAATGGCGTTATTATTGGATCAACCAATGGGGGCAGCAAGCAGAGTCTTGCACAAAGAGACGACATTCGTCAGTTGCAAGGTGCTAAATTGGATCCAGCGAAGCACAGCTTGTCGTATTTCCATCCTTTGGTTCCTGATGCATCTGCAACTAGATCAGTTAAGAACGCGTGTGTTCATGGGTCCTGTAGTGGCAATATGTGCAGATCCCTAGACTCAAAGTTGATGCCTTCTTGTACCGATTGCCTGGAAGAAGAACTAGATTTGGCTCACAACGACAAGTTCCAACAACTTGAAATGATACGCTCTTCATCCTTAAAGCAACCTTTATATGGAGGATCATATTGCAGCAAAGAAATTGATCTTATGTGCAATGCAGAAACTCAATGCGCATGTAGCGTTGGATCTTGTAGACGTGCCTTGTGCCGTAAACCAATTGACCCTACTACCGAAGAGTGTGATCTTGCTTTCCTAAAAAATGCTACGGGTGTACACAACCGCCACTGTTCTAGAGTATCGAAATTCGATGGTCTAAAGCATCCTTCTCATGTCGAAGTTCGGGAATTTCAGTTGAATTCTCAATTTGATAAAGAATCTGTTTTTGGTGGAAGTGTTCCATCAGAAGAGGAAACCATGAGCTTAATTGAAAAATATAAGCCTAAAATGTTCCATGAGCTAGCAGGACAAAGTGAGGTAACTCAGTCTCTATTAGATGCCATTTTGAGAAGAAAAATAGCACCAATTTACCTTTTCCAAGGTCCTAGAGGTACAGGAAAGACCTCAGCTGCTAGGATCTTTGCAGCTGCTTTGAATTGCCACTCCCACGAGGAACGTCGGCCTTGTGGATCTTGCCAGGATTGCAAACTTGTGTTCACAGGTAGGAACAGGGATGTTGCGGAACTAAATGCTTCAGAAACTAATCATCAAGAGTGGTCGAAGTTCCTTTCAGAAAGTGTTCTTGCTCCACGTTCCACGCGCTTCAAAATTTTCATCATTGATGAGTGCCAGCTTATTGAAAGGAGTATATGGTCTGCCATTTTCAAGACCATGGAGAAGCTTTCCAAACATGCTGTTTTTATTATGATTACTTCTGAACTGGATAAGTTGCCTTGCGTGACTCTGTCTTTGTGCCAAAGGTATCATTTCCTGAAATTAAAGGATCATGATATAGTTAGCAGATTGCAAAAAATATGCATGGAAGAAGAATTAGAAGTTGAGGAGGAGGTGCTTATTTTTCTCGCGAAGGAATCAAGTGGTTCCCTTCGCAATGCAATAGCAACACTTGATCAGCTCGCTTTGCTGGGTAAAAGGATAACATCATCTCTTGCTTTTGATCTTGTAAGTCATCAACTCATTTTAAGGTCAAGTTTGTGCACTTGTGACCAATGCCGAAACAAGGAAGATAAACTTAATCATCTTTGTTGTTCAGATGGGAGCCATTTCTGAAGCTGAGTTGCTCAAGCTGCTTCAGGCAGCACTATCTTCAGACACTTCTAGTACTGTTAAAAGGGCAAGGGAGCTTATGAGCACTGGAATTTGTCCGATGAAGTTGACGTCTCAGCTAGCAAAAATTATTACTGATATTCTTTCTGGTGGATGTGGATCCGTCGGTTCCAAATCCAGTAAGTGCACACACAATTGCTGTTTTCTATCTTCCTCTATATCCAATAATGCATACTTATTGATGATCACTATGTAAACAAAATAGTAATTTAGATTACCATCATGCACAGCACCATATTTCTATTAAATGTGTTTATATCTGAAGTTTGTGAAACATGATTTCTAAGATTCACAAATTGACAAATACAACTAAAAGAACTTAGTTGTTGCATTAATTTCTTAACAATTATTTTAATTTTGCTTTCAACGTATATTAGAAAATTAATCAGTTAGTGAAAGCATGCTATGTTTTTATACATACATGTTCATCTTCGCCTTGAAAAACTACCTTTGCAGTTGCTGGAGCCAGTAAGGAGAAACTGACCAACGCATTGAAAATACTGGTTGAAACTGAAAAGCAACTCAGAACTTCGAAGGATAAATCTACATGGCTCACTGCAGCTCTTCTTCAGTTTAATACAGGAGAATCATTTCCCCCATCCAGAATGAATGATTCTATGGTATCTCAAAAATTTGCTCACTCAACAGGTAGTAGTGTAGTATTTTCCCCATCTGTACAAATTTGTTCATTGCTAAGAATCACTTATTTGTTCTATGCAGATGACTGTAAGTGTTTGTGCACATCACCTAAGGAGAGTGTAGAAAGTTCTACTTTTTGCGACAATGAGTTATCCACTTTAGAAAAGAATTATGATGAAGCAGAAATGAAATACATATGGCATAAAACCATTGAAAATTGCCAATCAAAATCACTAAAAAGCTTCTTATGGAAAGAGGGAAGGTTGTCATCTATTCTGGTGCATGAAGGTAAAATAAATTGTAGTCTTGATTTTGCTAAATATAAGTTGATGATTATATTATCAGATGTTTCAAAGCTTATTGTTTGTTTTCTGGTTGATTACTTCTTAGTTGCACTTCCATAATTTGTTGCTTTATGCATGGTGTCTTGATAAATTAATTGTGAATGTTTAGGCTCGACGCTTGCCGATGTAATATTTCGTGATCCTGATCACGCCCTTAGGGCGGAGGAATTCCGGGAAGTGATTGTAGCTTCTCTTGAAAGCATTCTCAGTTGCAATGTGGATGTTCGAATCAGTCTTGACCCGATAGTTACAGTTAAGGCTTCCAGAAAGAAATCATTCAGATTTTTATGCTGTTCTAGTGCAAGGCAAAAGGCAGCATATTCATCTGTAAAAGGTACAACACTTTGTGGACTACAATTGTGTTGTCGCTTGCCCTTGGATTACCAAAAACAGGGAAGTAACAAGGAAATTAACAAACTTTCTTCCCCTAGGAAAAAGGAGAAGACATGTATCATGGCTCTATTATATTTTAAATCAAAGAATAGTTGAAGTTCTCTTCAGTAAGAAAGGTTGCTCCTGAAATCAATGGAGTTGAAATACCTACATTTGCTTTTTCAATTCAAATGAACCCATTAAGTATAGAGCTGAAGGAGAGAAGGTGAGTGACTAATGATACTTTCTATGTTTTCTTTTGATCCGAATGCATCTTTTATTTTTTTCAAAAAAAAATTGTATTTTGCATTAAACTGCCACATTTTGGTGGAATCTACTATCTTGTTCTCTGATTAATCTGATGTAGATTTTGCTTGAATCTGAAACACAAAGAGGTTAACATTTTGATCCTGTATTCTATTTTTGCTTTCAGAAGTTATGCAAAGTTTTCAATTTTGATGTTGCATCGTTTTGGTTGGATATTAAACACAACTTCTCATGAAATCAAATCATATTTCAGGTTTAACACTGCATAAGTTTAGAAGAATAATCTTGTGCTGATAAAGTAATAATCTATTTGTAGTGAAAAATTTAGGGTAAAAATCAAAAGGACGTCCCAAATTAATAGAAACATTTATCCCTTAAAAAAAAAAATAAATCAAATGAGCATTTCTCCTATAATTTTATCTTGAGAATATCCTTAGATCCAATATTATTAGAGAAGTTATTTGATAATTTCTACATCATGTAAAAGCTAATCAGTAGCTATTATAATGTGTTAAAAGTGGATTTAAGAGGTAGGATTTATATCGTATAGAAGCTATTAAGTAATTTCTATAATGTATAAAAGCTATTCATTAACTGCCACAATATATTTAGGATGAGTTTAGTGTTTAAGGTTTAGGGAGCTATGTAATAGCTTTTACAACTATTTTAAAATGATTTTGATTAAGTTTAAATAATATTTTGATATAAAAGTACTTAGATATCTTAAATTTTAAACTCTAAATCTTAAATCTTATATTCTACACGTTGTAGCAATTACTAAGTAATTTTTACACTATATAAATCTTAAATTCATTCTAAACATATTGTAATAGCTATTGGATAACTTTACATAATATAGAAACTACTCAGTAATTATTACATGTTATAGAAGATACCTTACAATACTTCTATACGTTATAGAAGTTATTCGATGGCCAATGGTAAAGCCACATTATAGCCTACCTAGGGTTTAGCTCGAGGAAGACAACTCGGGGGCCTGAGATTAGGGAGATTAACCCAGCTGGCTTTGTCTTTATGGGTACCTTTTCCAATAACGCTAGATAAAAGATATTTTTGAGATAAAATCATGGTTGAGGTGTTTTTTTTATGATTTGTAAAATTTAGGACGACTTTTTTATTTTTTTTGCCCAAAAAATTTTGTGTCGTTGAGGGGAGATCTGAACTTGGATGTTTGTTCAAAAACTACAGTGGTCAGAGGATAAAAAATTCAAAACTTTTAATGAAGTTTAAATAATATTTTGTATAATAAATAATATCTTGTACAGAATCAATTTTTTATATGTTGTAAATAGCTATGAGTATTATTTTAATTTTTTTGAAAAAGGAATATTTTTTAGAAAAATAATAATAAAGGGTATTATTTAGCTTTTCCGCTAATTTTTTTTATATAAAATGCTGTTTAATTTTTTCTCTATTTTTTTTGGTAACGTATCTTTCAAAATATAATCTTATATTCACCCATCCTTACCCAACTCCCTAATAAAAAGTGGGCCCCGCTAAAACTGACCAATGTAAGTGAAGGTAAAAGAGCAAGGGAGTAGAAGAATAAATTGATTAGTTTCGGTAATCTCGTACTCCCGCCGTTGGCTGCCCTAATTATAATAATGCCTCCGCCGTCACCTCGTTCCTTCACAATTCACGCCCTGTCCCTTCTCCGCCCTCTTTCTCTGCCTCCCTGCGATGCCGGCGATAACCTCGACTTTGGCCGCCGCCGCCTCTCCTGGCGGAGGATCAATCGAAGCCGAAAACGAGCCGTTGCTGGCGGAGAATCCCGACCGCTTCTGCATGCTCCCCATCACCTATCCCTCCATCTGGGAGTTCTACAAGAAGGCGGTGGCCTCCTTCTGGACGGCGGAGGAGGTGGACCTCTCGGCCGACCTCCCCCACTGGCAGCACCACCTCTCCGCCGACGAGCGCCATTTCATCTCCTACGTCCTCGCCTTCTTCGCCTCCTCCAATGGCATTGTCGTCGAGAACCTCGCCAGACGGTTCATAGTCGACGTCCAGATTGCCGAGGCCCGCGCCTTCTACGGCTTCCAGCTCGTCATCGAAAACATCCACTCCGAGATGTATGCCCTTCTCCTCGACACCTACGTCAAAGACCACGAGGAAAAGTCGCGCCTTTTCCACGCCGTCCACACCGTGCCCGCCGTCGCCCGCAAGGCGGACTGGGCCCTTCGCTGGATCGAATTCTCCGGCTCATTCGCCGAGCGTCTCGTCGCCTTCGCCTCCGTCGAGGGCATCTTTTTCTCCGGCTCCTTCTGCGCCATCTTCTGGCTCAAGAAGCGCGGGCTCATGCCGGGTCTCGCTTTCTCAAACGAGCTCATCTCCCGCGACGAGGGACTCCACTGCGATTTCGCCTGCCTCCTCTACTCCCTCCTCCGCAACAAACTCTCCGAGGACAGAGTCCGCGCCATCATCGCCGACGCCGTGGACATCGAGCGTGAGTTCGTCTGCAGCGCTCTGCCTGTGGCCCTCGTCGGTATGAACGGCGACCTCATGAGCCAGTATATCGAATTCGTAGCAGACCGCCTGTTTGTGGCGCTGGGCCACGGCAAGATGTACGGTGCGGCCAACCCCTTCGACTGGATGGAGCTCATCTCGCTGCAAGGGAAGACCAATTTCTTCGAGAAGAGGGTGAGCGATTACCAGAAGGCTTCGGTGACGTCGAGCTTGAACGGCAATGGAGGAGCCAACCACGAATTCAAGCTGGACGAAGACTTCTGAAGGCTTCCAACTGCTAGTTTTGGGGATCGCAATGCTTTGTTTCTTCTGGATCGTATAGTGCTCGACGAAATGCCTAGGTGGGCTTTCTGCTCATCAACTTTCAATAAGCTACATGTTTGAAGAAATGCTTAAGAGATGGTTTGCTCAGTTTATTGCCCAGAAATGAATGGCACATGCTCGCCCATTTCAATTTAGGTGAAACAAAGGGACATGCAACTAATGCTCAAAAGAGAGTGTCTAAGTTCCCATGTGACTTATCAAACACTTTGCACCAAACCACAAGTATTAAATGAACAATATTCAAGGCCAATTCAAACTTTCAAGCTTCCTAAAAGTGAGTTCATATCTGATACCCTAGATCATACAACACAACTAAAAGAAACACTTTTATGGTCGACTAACATGACGGTAACGACGGTGAGGGTCATGCGGTAGTAGGCCAATCCTTTCGAATCTCAAAGTAGTAGTC
Source organism: Zingiber officinale (assembly GCF_018446385.1). Lineage (NCBI taxonomy): Eukaryota > Viridiplantae > Streptophyta > Magnoliopsida > Zingiberales > Zingiberaceae > Zingiber > Zingiber officinale. The sequence goes on from NC_055991.1 coordinate 457,452, forward strand.
CATGTCTAAATAACACTTTCCATCATCATCCACAAACTGAAACAAAAAGACCAAAAAAAGGGGGAAGTGTATGATAACTCTCATTTTTTGTTTGTTTCTATTGTTTGAAGATGACAAGAATGAGAAGAAAATGTCGTAGATTTTACCTTTGTTTTCGCGGAATAGGATCCCCTTGCAAAGTAACCGGAAGGGGTAGACTCTTCTTCCAATTCGAATGTGTAAGGCTCCTTTTGAGGACTGAATGTTCCCAACATAACTTTGTTCTTTGCAACTACACCAAGGAGGCATCATACAATGCAATATAATATTTCGATATGCAAAAACATGAAATAGAATGGAAAGATATAGGATGAACCTTTCACTCCGGTCTTCCAAACAATGTTGGTGTATCTAAGGCCGGAAACAATGTTATTAGAGACGGTGAAGCAAAATTTGAGGTGGTAGCGACAACCATCCTTGAGTGCAAATGCAAAACCCTTTGAATCAGGCACAAAAGGAATAGGTAAAACTAAATCCGAATGATCAGGAATTATTATGGTCAGTTCTTGAAACTTTACATCCGGATCCAATGTCTCTGAAAAGATAACATATAAAGTCTAGATTAGATATGAATGTATAGAAATCCATCAAAATTGTTTTTTTCTAAATAATTAACTACCTCCAACTTCATTGATATCAATGCTTCCAAGGAGTTGCTCTTTCCATTTCCTCAAACTCTCATCATCCTGAAAAAATGGACATGCATTTTTATACCATAGATTTTGTCTAAGAAAAAGGACTTAAAGTGTGCACCTTATCCATCTCAAGTTGTTCCTTGAGTGCAATTTGCGGGCCAAGAGCAATGGCTCGCTTTTCATCATCATCGTCGTCACAACCACCATCCTCATTGTCCATGGAGGCAATAGAGGCATGGCTTGACTTGCAATCCATCTTCTCCTCATGCTCACCGGATGCCCTCTCCTCTTCCTCCTCCTCCTCCTTGTGCTTGGAGTTGTCCATGAGTAGTAGAGTTGAAATGAAGGCCTATTGAGCTATGGGGAGAGAACTCAAAACAACACAAAATAATCTTCTTCTCAATCTCCTCTCCTTCACACTTAATGAATTTGCACACACACAATGAGAGAGAGAGAGAGAGAGAGGTTTTTTGAATGGAGGAGAAAGCAAGTGAAATTGTGATAAATAAAAAAGGTCTCTTGTTCCTCACTAAGATTTTGGCGATTGGGAATAGAATAAGGAAGAGTTGGTTGGTAGTTAATGGGATTTATTAAACTTAAAGCACAAGAGAGAAAAAATGGCTAAGTAAAGAAAGGAAAAGGGACAAGTGGTGGGAGAGCATGAGCTCCAACTCTTCTCCCTCCATTCATTTGCATAATTATTAGATTTTTATATATATATAAAAACCTATTTGGGATATATTTGAATTTAAATATGCTATTTATTTTTGTTAGTTTTAATTAAATTAGTTAGTTTATAGTAAGAACATACATCTCGTGAAAAGGCAACGTGTGTCATTATGTTCTGTTCTTGGTTGGTAAAAATCATTTAAATTTCCAAGAAATTCACACAAATCTTGCCTTGGCATTCATTGGTCACATTTAATTTGAAGAAATACATCTCGTGATCAATATTAAATTATTGGATTGAATTTCTACTTGAATTCTCCAGTAAGGTGAGTTTATAGTGAAATTTCAAACCCGTTCTTTCATCGTGGGGCTACTAATTAATAATGTAGCATCCAAAAAAAAGTTATTGGAGGTTTTTTGATAGGGAAAAGAGTGATATATTTTTATGTTTTTGATATGGCCTTGAGGTAGCATATCGGAGACTATAAAAAAATTCATATAGAGCTCTAATTATTGGAGATGTCCTTAGATTCGGGACCAGGAAAATAAATTTTTATTAATTTCTCAACTCTTTAAAAAGACATCTGAGTGAGATTTTTAGCTGATTTCAATCTTTTATCCACCAAAAGTACTTTTGTTGCCAGCTTAATCCTCAAGATTAGATCAGTAAGAGAGCCAAGTTTCCTGCAATTATTTTGCTGATAAATTGTTTGTAAGAAACAGGTACTTATAATTTGGTGACTGACATCATTTATCACATATAGATTTTATTACTGTAAATCCTGATATAATCAAGCCATACAGGTTCAATGCCCCTCTCAAAGTCAGTTCTTGCAGCAAAGATTGCAACTGAAACAAGAACCAGAGAGAAGGCAACTGCACCTCACTGTAGCCAGAACCCATTCATGTTCATGGTGCTGCTGAACCCATCACATCCAATATGAGCTACATGCAGCACATCTGTGGGCAAACTTATCTCCATATCTGCCTCCTCTTCCTTGTAAACCAAGTGTGACAAGCTCTTGATCATCTTCTGAAACCCCAAAGAGATGCTGAGTTTCGGAAAAGGAATAGCACCGAATGCGCTTTTGCTCTTCTCAATTGTGTGCATTGTGCAATCTGTTTGCTGCTTCTTTGGCTGGTTTTGATTCTCGCAGACTGACACGCTCGACATAGAGACACAGGGAGTAGAGAAGCGAAGGATAGTGAACCGATCCATTGCTCGGTCTCTCTTGTTACTGTAAAATGATCCCCAGAAGGGTGTGTTATATCTGGATGTGTCATGTGTGTGTGGCTTTGTTGGCAAGCATGAAAGGTTTCATCCAAGTTTGGTGAGGAGGGAAGACATTATGTTGGTTTGGTAGCTTTTAAGTTGCACCTCTCTTCAGGGCCAAGAATTAACCCTCCTTGCTTCCTGGTGCTGCCTCACCACCAACTACACATGCATCAAAAGTTCAGATCAGAAACAATCTTTTACTCTTCAAGAGAGATGAATGATGTCTCAATCTTTCAGAAGCAGATAAAAGCATCTAAACTAGTAAATTCTGAAGCAAAATCAGATTCTGAGTACTGAACTAATTGACTGAACTTACTGACAGAATATGGTCTAAGGGATCGACATTCTGAAGCAAAACCACCATAATGCAGAAACTAAAGGCAGCTGGAATCAAAGATCAAGATGAACCCAAACCTGGGACATATATGTTATCAATAAGGAGTCAGGTAAGGCATAGCAACGACATCAACTGACTCAATTCTGATTGGTTTATCCCAAACCTGGGACAGCTCTTCATCTGTCATCTCCCTTTCTCTTTCTCTTGTTACTTGTTGTTGTAAGAATCATCTTCTTCTTCTTTTCCAAAATACCTCTAGAATTTAAAACTTATCAAAATTACTTTGAATTTTCAGACTCTCTAAGGATGAAAATATAGTTAAAAGATGAACCAGACTTGTTTCCTGGGCGCCTCCCTCTGTTGGCCACCATCTTTAACTGCTACCTCCATGATCGATCGCAAATGTTCCTCGAGTTCATGGGGAGGAGAGGGTTTAAGGAAACGCAGACGAAAAAGCTAACAATGGAATGGGAGATGAATGTGCTCGATTAGTCTTTTTAGAAGGATTCAGTGAAAAAGTGTTATTTTGATGCAGAAAGTGTGATGTATTTGTGATGGTGGATTGCATTCTGTTTAAATGACCTAAAATTAGATAAAGGATGCGATCTTGTCCGAACTATGAGTTGATGAAAGCTGGGAACATGACATTCTCTGCTGGCTCCGCGTAGATGTCGGGATGAGGTGGACCTCCGGTGAACCTGCAACAAACTCGAGCCGGGAAGGGGTTACCGACGACAACCCTCCGACGCTCAAGTCAGGCGGGAACTGAGCGGCCGCTCGGCCCAATCAGCTGTCGTATGTGGATTCCTGAGCGTCGAAAACTCGAACCTTAACCGAGTTATCTCCTTGCCGACCTGGCCTCCTGCCGCGGCCGATCGGCAAGGTGGCCTCCCGCTCGGCTCACCTTTTACGTCGATCGTCTCGACCTTGACCTCCATATGTCATTAACCTCTGTCCGTAAGGGACCCCACCTTTGCTACCGGATCATGATGAATTCCTGATCGATCAATTCCATAACCATCTGCATACTTGTGAGCTTCTGGCATTTGGTTGCGGCTTGAGTAAGAGCTCGAGGCCGTTGCACGTCTCTCTCGAGATTCATGCCTCTCAATTGAGTGATTCCTCGACCGATTTGAGTATCATCGTTTGACGAAGGCAGCTTCAAGAAAGGTTGGATTTTGACTCAAAGGAATGCTCTCAGAGCACCCCCGTATCGCCTGGTCACCTTATAAATTTGGGGATCTTCTCAAGGTTAGGGATGATGGTGAGGTGGCGCCGATGGAAGGAGATCGCTGCTGCTCAACGAGCTCGCTCGTGGTGGTCAGTAGCTGGCGAAGCCACTATTGTCCCTTTCTTATGCTTCAGAAAGTAATAAGAGTACAATGCATTGTCCTTTTCGACGGAATCAAATAGCCAGTTAAACATTATGCTAGAGAACTCCAAAGAAGGGATTCTCCATGGCTGAGTGAAGCTGTGACAGAGCAGCATTCAGCACAGTCAAGTCGACTTTGTCCCTGGGCAAATACAGATACTTGTCCCCTTCGACCTTCTCAAATCCACATAGCTCGAGAAACTCCATGCCTCCCTTCAGTCTGCCAACTCTATCCTGTTGAAGATCACAGGAAAGCAGAGCATTAGCTTTGCACCTTGGTGAAGTTGTGGGTTTCTGGTTGTACCTGGAAGTTGAGGTTACCGAGTCGAATCTTCCTGAACTTCTCCTCCTCTGGATTCTTGGCGACATTGCGCACGTAGATAGCAAGAGTGGCAAAAGCTTTCTGAACTCCAGCACCATCATTCTACCATATCAAATGCACATCCATGTGTAATGGATGGAGGTCATAAAACTATGGTGTTTAAATGTTTTTCTAACACTTTGGAAGCTCAGAAAGTAACAATATGATTCCACAAAGTCAAATAACAATTGTAACCTTGTGATTCTTCTTAAGAGAACGTAAGCAATCCCTCATGTGCTCTGCCCTTGCAGTAGGCTTCACATGTATGGATCCCTGCATAGCTCAGAATTCAAAGGTCAGCACGAAGTTTCAGTTTTCAGATTTCAAACTAACATAATTAATACAATTTCATTTACCTTATTTTCCTGCACAGAAAGCGCATGTTTTGCAACTGCAGGGTCTTGGGGCTGCGATCGCAGCTGTCTTCTTCTTTCTGCCTGAGTTATGTAGATATTGTGTGAGCATAGAATATGATAGACCAAAGAGAACTGACTGAAAAACATAGTCATAACCTTGTCCTCCTCCAATTTTTGGCGGATCCTTTCCCTTGCTCTCTTCTCCTCCTCTTTCTCTACCTTCCGCAATAGCAAATTTCTGCATGAAAAGGGAAGAAAAGAACTACCTCTTAAATGGACAATTATAGAGGAAGGAAAAAAGAATTTTTCATTGGATAATAGAATGCCAATTCAAATAGGCACAGGCCTTTTTCTTTCATTTTCCTCGTTAATTCGCGTTGCTTCCTGAAGCTCTTTGCCTGCCCGTATTCTTTCCTACACATAATAGTTACAGAAAGGTGAGTTGACAGATGAACTGGCACACTTGCCCTGGAAGAATAAGATTCATAAATGTGAACACTGCAATAAAATGAAGCTGACATCAAAGAATGTTTGATTTTGGCTTTACTTTCAATATCTCAGATCAAACAAATCCCAATAAGTGATCTCAATTAGGCCAGTTTGCAATGGATTGCCAGTGGTGGGGTTGGAAGCACAAATTTATTGAAATTATTGAGGCATAAGCTTGCATTCATAATTTCAAATGAGTTAACCATTAAAAATGGCAAATACCTTCTCTCTTTCTCTTTGCAATCTCTGTTCCTCTACATCTCTATTCTTGCGAGCAAGTTCCCTATGAAAATAAATATTCCATTTTAGAGAAAAGATACAATGTATAATTCCTGACCATTGATTTTGTTATGGAAATGACATTGGCATAACATAGACTGTTTGAAATGGAAGAAGTAGATATTTTCAAAAACACTAGCTAGGTTAACTCTTGAATCAGAAATGTCATATAACAAACCAAAAGGTTAAGTGGTAGCATTTACAGACCGTAGTCGCTCTAGTCTTGTTCTCACTTCATCCGGGGTCATCCATGACGTTCCATTTTCAATTTGGACATTGACATGGACCTGAAAATTACTATAAGATGTTAGCCAATTTTGAACGTAAACGATATAAAATTTTCTTTGCCCAGTATTAGCTAACTACTGACCTTTCCAGAACAAAAATGAAGTCGAAAGAGATTCAGTGATGCCCATAAATTAATAATTAATTTGATTTTGGCAAAGAGCAAGTAATTTTTCTTAGAAAAACATAAGATGTAAATTATCATTATATTCAACATCACGGGACGCTGTGAATTTTTTCACTAATTGAAAAATAAAGCATCAACAATCACTTATTGGAGCATATCTCATCTTTCAGACAAATAAAAAAGGTTTTTGAAAAAATTATAAAGAATCAACTATAAATCACCAAAGAGGTATAACGTCTGTAAAAAAGGAAGAAAATTTACCATGCATGCATAGAATATGTGGAACAAAATGAGGCTCTAGTTCTTGAGCAGCATTTGTTACATCTGACAGTTTTTTATAATGAGGGATCAAAAGAAATGGTAGCATGTCACAGATATAGATATTTCATCATTCTCAAGACAAGAAATAAGGAGAAAGAACAACTACAGGGTAAATTTAAAGTTAATCAAAATCTGACACCCCCATACCAAAGGAATTTCATCAATATCCCGGTCGTTTTCATGTTCTAGAAGCCAGTCTATCGCTGCCTCAGTAGTTGAATTACCTGAAATTACAAAAAGGAGTTTATCTTACAGGAAGTATTAAATCATAACTGAAGCTCTCAAACATCTCCCTTAACCCCCAAAGCACAATTAATGAGCATTGCATAAATAGAATGGGAATCGGACAATAGATGAAAATTGAAGAACAAAAAAGTATCTTAGTACTGACCAGAAAAATGAAGGGCTCTTATAGCACGGACAGTTGGAAATCCCATTGACTCGAGCTCTTCAAGCATTTGCTTGTTAACTTCCGGTACAGCCATTTCTTACGAATGGTAAACCTTCATCGGCAGAAACGACGCTTAACAAAGATCAAAGTAAATAAGTAGGGAAAAAAAAATTCCTACAAAAGTTAAGAGATTGCCTCCGATTCACAATGCAGGGCGTCAATAGTGGCGTCGCCGCGCGAGGAAGAAATGAGATGGGAGGAAGCCATCGGAGGAAGATGGAGACTCTTGAGAGAGAAGGGACCGCCGCCCTCCGCTTGCCCTCGCCCTTCCTCCGATTCTTGCCTTCGCGCAGAAGTGCTGGCATCGTGTTTCGCTCTCTTTTGAGGGATTCCCCGGAGGAAAGTGCACATTCTTTTCCTATAGTTTATGTAGACTAATTTGCCTTTATTTAGTAACTAATACCAGATTAATATTATACAATCAGAAAAAAAACGTTTTTAAATTTAATTGTTTAAAAGAATTTTCTAAAAATGTTTTTATATGTCCGAGGAAGTTTTTTCCAACTCCATATACAAATATGGTATACTGATTGATGCGGTGATGAGGATCCATTCAGTGGATGGTCATAGTTATGATGGAGGTCAAAGGTCAAAGTTAGGGTGATTAATATCCTTGTATCACCGGTCGGTTGGACGGATCACTCGTCCGACCAGGATAGAGAAGGTCTGATTCAACATTATCACAACTCGACCACATACCGAGCTTCTAACACTCAGATAAGTGTGTCGGTGAGGCACACGCCGAGCGACCAACCCGCTCAGACTTACATCAAATTTTGAAATCAGCCCAGCGGAGCCACGATCGAGTAAATTACATTCAAAACGGAACTCGGACAGTGGGTGGTTCGCCGAGCGACCATCCCCCTCGACTTGAGAACGATAGCATCCGGACAACTGATGATTAGTCGAACGGCTCATCCGCTCGGCCTAGTAATGGACAAAAGGAGGATCTGTGATATCCTTCTGAGAGCTCGTGCCACCGACAGATGCCATGATAGGCGGCATAGTCAGATAGTGGATCGTACAACGGAAGCTTTCATTATTACGTCAAAGATATGCTCGGATTATTAACATATATTGTCAGGAACACTTTCTTGATATGTCTTTTCAAGAGAATCTTTGAAAAATATGCACACCTCGAGAAGCATGCACGCGCGCCCTCGGAGCCCTATATAAAGAGCCCCAAGCTTCAACAAAAGTATGCTAATTTTTATTGTAGTTACTATTAATCCGCTTCTCTTACTCCGCTTTCTTGCTTCCCCACCACCGGTGACTGACTTGAGTGTCGGAGAATCATCGTCGAGAGGACTCAGCACTGATGCTATTATGATTGCAAGTCCTTCTAGTTAGGAGCCCACGCAGTATCAACAGAAATATCACATGCCCAACATCCATTGCCTCGACTCTCGAATAAGATCACAGATCTTTCACCTACGTTCTCTTAACTTGAAAAGGTAAAACTCAATTGATTTCAAAGTTATTTGATTCATACAAAAATGAAAGTAAATAGTCATCTGAATCCATACTTGAAGTTAGAATTCATGATAAAAAGAACAAAAAGAAGATGGATACTCTTTGGTCTTTACAACATCCATTTCATGATAGACAAAACAAAGCAGCACACTAATATATCGAGTCCATTGACACTAGCATTACAACGGGCACCATGGCTGAAGACGAGATCCAAATTTTACTCATTTTACCGAATCTCGTTCAACTAATTCGTTCGTGGCATCCACTACAATTCATCTTTCAGGCGCGCAATCAATTCATCCTGTCATAATGAAACAAGTAGTGCACTTTTAGCATAGCTTAAAGGAGAGATTTAGGAAGTAGGGATACAACACCAAATCCTTGCCTTTCTCCCTTTTGGTGAGAGCCCTCTTTCCTTCAGAAGCAAACGCAATCTTTCAACAGACATTGTCTGAAAGGTGTGCTCCGAGAATTCAGTGCTCGAACTCCCTAAAAATGGAAAGTTTCTTAGAATATAAAATACTCTCACTTGTTGATCATGCAACTCTTTGCCGAACCTTGGTAGGTTTACAACAAAGGAAACAAGTTGACAATCATAATAGAAATTACTGGCACATAAGGGACAAAGAAACCTATTTTTCAGTTTTTATGACACATTTGGAACTTCTTTGACAAGAAAGAATTAAGTTACATAGTGTACAGGGACTATATCAACATGTCATGGCACCAAAAGAATGTTTTTCTACAAATGTTAAGTAAACTTGTTAGTAGGAGTTACAGATTTGAGGAGAAATAATTTATATTATTGCTTAATTCATCCTCTGTCACATTATGATTACTTATAAAATAAAAATACGACTTGGTTATAGTAAAAAATTTAATTTCTGTCTCATTAAATTGTTGGTTTCTCTGAATTAGTTCTTTGTCAAGATTGCTTCCTTATTCCCAATCGAGGTTAAATGGCTCCCTGGGTCAAAGCATAATACAATATTTTGTAGAGCTCAACAGAACATGTAGTTGATCATCAGCAAGTCATCTCTATCCTATGTTCTTTGGGTCAACTACATAGGTATTATCCATTACGAACATATCACCTACAATAATCTAATCTTTCCAATAACTTTTAATTAGGTTAATTAGATTTTTTTTTTTTTTGTATTTGCTCTACCTCTCATGCCTTTACTTAATTTAACTTATCTACCTATATAATCTATTTATAGTCTCTATACATGTTGATACCATATTAACATATTACTCTTATTTTATCATCCGTTAGAGCGACAACTAAAGCTCAATATTTATTTTATTAATGTTTCAGTAAACCCCACCAAGAACCCCACACATCCATTCTGCTACATAAACTTTTGCATGTCTGGTTTCTTAATGATTCAATCCTCTGATCAGTAAATCTAAAACTATATATACTTCATTTTGCTCATTTGGTTCTATAGAGCATATTGATGTTGCTTAATTTTAGAGCTAATAAAATAAATATTTTGTTTTTCAAAAACAAGAATCTTCCTCAGATTAATTTCCTTCAATGTGCTGTAGAATTATTGATTAATTGATCCCATTTATGTATTAACTCTCCTGCTTCTACTAATTTATTTCAACCCTGTGATTGTGGGGATTAATTTAATTTGTATTACCAAAATAATATAGGCTAATTGTAGAAATTAAAGTTGTACAGCATGCAGGGCCACTCCTGAGCTATGACAACACAAGGCAAGAATGCAACTTTCAGCATACTCTCATAAAAAGTTAAAACTGAGAACTTAGTTCGCATTATTACATCAAAATTGTATTAAATCATACCTTGGCAAGGTTTTTTAAAAAACAATCATTGAATCAGGAAATGGAAAGATAAATAAAAAAACAGCCCCAGATATTAGTATGTAGTAGGTCTAAGGATGGTGGTTATCTCAGTCACACTAATTCAAAAGGCTCATTAGTCATTATATTCAACACCAAACATGTTGATCATTCCCTCCACGCAGATAAAAAAACACAGGAAAAAAAAAACAAGCAAATGATAAAAAAAAATGCAATTTGTTATCAATACTTATAAGCTAGATCAACCGTTCATCATCCACCATTGGTAATTAAATCTTAACAGAGTATGTCCATGACTACTAATAGACAGAATTACCTTTGATCTTTTTTGGTGGAGCCCTTCCCTCTGTAGTTCGGACAGATCTGGAAAAATAAAGGAAAAAGATAAATGTGATTCTTCAATGCCTCAATAGATCATGCATTGTTATTTCTTGCATCTATAGGATAAAATCAAATATGGACAACCTACCTCCTAATTTTATTCTCAAAGTTCTCAAACTGGTGAAGATAGAAGTTTATTCTTGGAGACTATGAATTACCTTCAGTGCCAGCAGCCTTCTATTATTGACAACTAGTACAAATTTTAGACAACAGATATACCAGGATAGCCTCACACTTATTGTTTTGTACTCTTAGTTTCCATTGTCGGTGCGATGTGCACATCGATTTGAATCGAAAACTAACTTGTGTGACGTAGAATATCAATTGGAAACTAAACAGGAAATGGTAATAGTGTGTATATATATATCCAAAGTAAGTTGGGAAATTCCGAAATGACAAATTTAAAAGAGGAAATGTCTTCCTATTCTGAGTATTCCATGCTGCCTTGAATTGCAAGGCAACAAATATAAACATACTAGCAATCCATGCATAGCATATAACATGAGAAATAATGGGGGTGGGGGGTAAGGTCAATGCATTGTAAAACATGAGATGATGAACAATACCTTTTACCATTACAGCCATCCGTTGAAGATTTAGCAGTTACATCCTTCAACTCGCTCTTTTGCTTGTTGATTTGGAGAGCTCTAATCAATATGTTTGTTGTGTTTGTCTTGATTAATTGATCCTCTAATAATAAAAGCGAAAGTATGGGAAATGTTAATCTTATAACTATTTAAAACTGTGACTAACAAAAAAAACCTACCAGACATTCTTGAAAAGATACATAAATAAAGTTTCTTCAACCAAATCAGGAAAAATGTGGAGCAGGTGAGGAAAAAATTAATGCGATCCCTAGATTTGCAATTAATTCATATATCTACCGACATAACACAAATCAACTCTAGAGGTCAATGTCACTACACTAAGCATTGCCAAGACCAATGAAGTATGTGCTAAGAATACGAAATGGATTCAGGAGTATCTGCACATAAAATTCGGCAATGCAACCTAAAGATGCATTAGCATGAGTAAGATCCGAGTTCAGATCAACTATAGTTCAAGTTCAAATTAGTTAGATGCAGGCTTTACTGTGATCGAGAATTGAAATTTGAGAATTTGGAATACAGTCCTGCTTTATTATAATCTGATCTAGTCGTGGTTCACATAAAAAGACAAATTTTGAGAGCCGCCAACAAAGTAAAAGGAGGTGAAGAGACCGACCTGGTGGCGCCGTCTCACGCTCGCAAACATACACGCGCATTGTCCCCTGCAAATTGTTCAAGATTCATTAGGAAACCATCGTGAACTACTCCAAGAGATAAGCAAACGCCACGCTGAGGAAAACCGTAAAAGAATAAAGATAGGGTTCGGGCGAAGGGGAGTGGAGAGGAGAAGAGTACCGGAGTGGAAGACAACACCGGGGAGGAGAAGAGGCCGCGGGAGGGGAGGTCGACGAGGTGTTTCGAGGCTCCGCCGGCCGCCTGCGTCGCTCCTCCGTTCGACCGAGGCGGGGAGGAGAACTTGGCCTCCATTAGGTCCGCAGACAAGGGAAAGGGCTCGAAGGGGAGAAAACTCCGTGACGATTGGCGACGGAACGGTTTATGCTACGAACTGCCAGCTGTCCAGAGCTGTCGGTTCCTGCTCTATTTATGAAATTTGTTTTACTTTTTATTTCATTTTATAAAAGTAAATTCAAAAATAAATCAAATGTATATTTTTAAAAATAAGATACATATTTTTTCTTAAAAAACAACAACAACACCAAAAAAAGTGAGACACTCGTCTAAGTTAGAAAGTAACTCTAGTTAAGTATATTTTGATGTTGGGTTAAGTTAGGGTTTGGAGATAGTTGGAGGCCGAGGTACCTTTTGGTTGGTTGGGATTTTTTTGGTTTTTTTGATAAAATATCAGAGTAGTTCTTCGCATTTCAGATTTGGGGGAAACCAAATTGGGGATGCAGACGTGCGGGCGCTTCAAATCCCTGCCTTCGACTCGATTCCTCCTGACCGGTAATCTCTTCTTCGTCCCCCTCGCTCCTCCTGCTTCGGATTCTGCGCCCGTCGTGGTTGGTTGTCGGAGGTCGTGTGGTTTGGGGTTTCGAGGAATTGGACTTTTTCCGACCGGTGGGTTCGCGCCACCGTAATCTCAGTTTTGTCGTCTGTCGTTCTTCTCTGTCCGCACTGTACTTTGGCTTTTTTTGCCCATTGTTTTTTTTTGTTGTTCTATGCCTTGGATTTCATGCTTGCAGTGGTTGGTTCAAGTATTGATCTTTCATGATATGTTTGCAGGTGTTTGTTCCATTTTTTTTCTGTTGATTCATGGGATAGTTGATTCTGCTACTGCAATTCGGATGAAAGTTATGAATTTTCCCCGTCAGGATTTTCTGAGTGATTTTGGAGAGTTTTACGTCTGTAGTGTTACTGAGATGGAGTCAAATGATTACTCTGACCTGTTGTTTGGAATCTCAGACTTGCTGCGGACTGTTCATCAAGTTTAATTCGAGCATATCCGCTCAAATCTATCAGGAAGACTGCAAGGAGCAGCATTGCAATCACTGGAAGAAGGTCAAAGAATGGAGTGCAATAAGGATGAAGCTCTCAGAGCAAAAGAGATTGCTGAAAAGTTGTTCGACGATAAGGATTTCATTGGTGCCAAGAAATTTGCCTTGGTGACCCAAAATCTCTTTCCTGCTCTTGACGGATTGGAACAGTTGATTGCAACTCTTGATGTTTATATTGCGTCTCAACGCAAGGTTCATGGGGAGAACGATTGGTATGCTATTCTCCGCGTGAATTTCACAGCAGATGAAGATACTGTGAAGAAACAATATAGAAAGTTGGCTCTCTTGCTTCATCCCGACAAGAACAAATCTGTTGGTGCCGAAGGTGCATTTAAGCTAATTTCAGAGGCATGGAGTGTCTTATCGAATAAGTCCAGAAGAACACTTTATGACGAGAAAAGAAGCGCCAAAAGTTTTTTGGAGATAATTTTCCAAACAAACAAGAAAAGAAATGGCAGCACCAAAGTAGCTCCTGCAACCGGGAATCTTTCTCATAAGCCATCAGCAGTTGAAACATTTTGGACATCATGTTACAAGTGCAAAATGCAGTATGAGTATCTCAAGCTGTACCTTAATCATACTCTTCTCTGCCCTAATTGCCACGAACCTTTTCTAGCCACACAGACAAAATCTCCTTGTGAATTTGTATCCTCAGGGCCTATTTCTCAGCAGAATCAGCCAAACTCCAATGGAGCAAATCCAGGTTCTTTCAATCACCCAAATTTCCAATGGTGTCCTTTTTCTAGAACTGCAGGAGTTGCAAGTGCAGCTGCCTCATCAACTGCTGCTGCACATGCTGCAAATGTTGTCTGTCGGACTTATGAGAAGGTACGTAGAGAACGTGAAGAGGCACAAGCAGCAGCTAGATATAAAGAGGCTATCCGCAGTAAGAATAATGCTCTAAAGAGAGATACTAGTGCATCTGGAATCCTTAAAGCAGGCCAAAGTAATACTATACCTGCAGAAAAAAGGGGAGGTATTGGTGATGATCCTGGGAATGACCATACAGAGGTTGTGACACAACAGATTCCTGCTGAGGCAAACAGATCAAACAGAAATCTCGTAGACTTGCTAAAGTTAAGAATGGCTGGGAATCAAAGCAACCAGTCCAGAGAGTTTTATCTTTGTAGTACCAAAAATATGTTGACTGAGTTGAGTAAGTCGGCAATAGATGTGAAATTAAAACAGTGGAAATCTGCTGCTTCTATGAAACTTGATGTGAAAGACAATGCTAAAAAGAGACAAAAACTGAGTGAAGCTGGCAAAAAAGAAAGCAAGGATGTGGTGCATCAGAATGTTACTAGTCAAGAACAGCCCGTTGAACCTAAGAGTGAGACAAAATCAATTTATTAATGAGAAGAAGTTATCAGATGCCCACTCAGACAATGAGAGTCATGAACCAGTACCAATGGATGCTCCTGATCCAGATTTTCATGTTTTTGATAATGATCGTACAGAACAATCTTTCAAGCTGATGAGATATGGGCTACATATGATGATGAGGATAGTATGCCTCGTTAGTATGATCTGGTTCAGAAGGTTATCAAGTTGAATCCTTTCAAAATTCATCAAAGTCCATTAGTGAATTTGCCCCTTTGAATTGGGTTATATCTGGTTTTCCAAAAAGCTGTGGAGATTTCAGAGTAGGGCATTATGAGGTGAATGATACAATCAATATTTTCTCACATGAGGTTGGGTTTAAGGGTCTTCATGGTGTCATAAAAATCATCCCAAGAAAAAGGTGAAACCTGGATTCTTTACAGAAATTGGTCTCCAGAATGGAATGAGCATTACTCCTGATGATATCATCTACAAGTATGACCTGGTAGAAGTGCTTGAAGATTACCTTTAGTGAAAGTTTCTGGGTTTAGAACTGTATTTAGTCGTAACATGAATTCCAAAGCAGAAAAGAGAATCCAAAAAGAGACAATCATCATCCCAAAATTGGTAAGGTGACAATTATCATCCCATATACATTCAATAGTTGTATTTAGAGAATTTATGTACAAGATCTATATATTCACATCTTTTCTTCAATCACACTTCCCCTGTACTAATGATGTAAAAAAAATGCACATGTTCCTCCATTTGGTTTGTGTATGGCTACACCTTTCATACTTGTTACATACAATATGTAAAGATTATTTCCTCATTGATGATAAAATTGTTATGAATATGATGCTTCCACAAGCTGGTGGTTAGCTTTCACTTTTATGTTTATTTTTACACCTGTTTTTGTGGTGTTTGAATTCGTGTCATTGAATGCTACCTTTGAATAGGTTCTTGAAGTGATCACATCTATTTCAACCATGTCGGACGTCTTGTGAGAGTTGCAAAGTTCTATTTTTGTGCTCGACCGAGTACCTTAAGGACACTCTTCAATTGTAGTAAAACTTTTCAAGCTGAGTGAAGAGAAAAGTATCCGATGTGGCAAGAGGAAGTGCTCCCGTCACACCCGACCCTAGGTCATCACGAGAAAGGTAAATCATGGCAGTCGAGAGGACAAGTGATGGTGAGGTGAGTTGCACAGGGTCCGGGGATTTACGTCCCAACAATCCTACCTCATGTGGCAAGCATGTCACCATTTACCATCACGGATTACCCAAATGAGTAGGTTGATTACATTTTTTTTTTTTCTTTTGGTTTTCTTTAACAACAAGCCTTTGCAATTAGGAAAAGACATGATCAATCACAGAACAGCTGTTTCAAAGAGATCGACACCAAACTGTTGTTTATTTCCAAGCTAGCATAGAGTTAGGCTGCAACAAACAAGGAAACTTAGGAAGAGCAAAGAATTAATTGCATTACTTACAACATCAGATTCTCAAACTGAGCTCCTCCATTCATCGCTGTAGATTTATCCTCAGTTGTCACTTTTCCTGTGTCATCATCTTTTGCTTTGTCTTCGAAGCAACTGTGCTCATGATCAGATTCGATTACTTCGAGTTCATCTGGCTCAACTTTTGGAGAGGAATCAACAGGAACAACTGTCATGGTAATGGTATGCTCTGGCACATGTGGGCTCAGAGTTGACAATTTCCTGGAGGAGATGATCACATACAACACCATCTGTGTTGCACCAAATGCGAACCCAAAGATGTTTGGAAGCTGGAAGAAATTGATAGTAGGTGAGGCATACAGGTAAATGAGATCAGTTGAACTCAATGAATAAATGATTGCAGAATTATTTACCATGACGTATAAATCCTGAATGAGGAGGCCATACGCAAACCAAGCGACGGAACTAATTGTGAGGAAAAGTGAGAGGTAGAATGGCATGTACTCCACACTCTTAGTCCGCATGACAAGCCTCTGGAATTATCAAGTCACTCTATCAATACAGTGTTAACCAAAGTACATAATAAATTATATCAAAAAGTTTTAGTTTCTCAATTACAATGATGCTCAAGGGTGCAGCAAAGACGCTAATGGAAAAGCCCATACAGATCCAACCTATAACTTTTACACGCCAAGGGCCATGAAAAGCGAGTTGTGTTAATAGAATGATTGAACCGAATGAAACCACATTCAACAGGAAGATGATGCAGACAGTGGAGACCTACAAATCCAAAGGTATAACTTTGTCAATAATGTGTTTAGGTAGTGGGCATATAATTACGTGGACTTAAAAGACAGTGAGAGCTAATATTTCACATACCCTTGCGGACCTGGGAGCATATATGAGGTAGATTGAAGAGTAAATGGTTTCAATGAAGCACCCAAATGAGTTGATGGTGATGAGAAGTGTTGAGTCTGTTTTTTCAATAGCATAGTAAATCCACAGCATGGCACTGAACAAGGCAACCACATATGGAATTGACTGAAACCCCTCCGTTGATCTCATTTTATACACACGGTAGAATGTAGGACTGTGATGCAAAGAATTTAAGAGTTTGATCACATTGAAATTCAAAAATGCTATGAAGATGATAAGTTGGGAATTATCTCAAGATAGAAAAAGATTTAGTAGTATATACTCACAGTGGAGCAAGATAAACCATGAACGAGATTATGTTGCCTGCAAGTGATAAAAAAAATGGGTATCCATTAAAAATATTACATCAAAGTAAAGGCTGACAAGCTCTGTAACAATAAAGGACAAGTTTAATTGCAAGCATTTAACTCTCTCTAGATTTGTCAGTGTTCACATTATCATATTTGTGTGCGGCTGCTAATTTTAGTATTTGGTATTGAAAGTTAAGCTATGCCTTAATTATATTGCTTGCCTTTGGCAGGAGCTTAAACTGAAAATCAACTTTCATATTTAAGTAAATGTCATAAAATAGAGAAAATGAGAAGACAAAGATGGCCACTATCTATTGATTTGCACAAAATTAACCTGTAGAAACCAATATTTGATAAGAAAATCTTTGATAATTTTTTTCATAACTAGTGATCGTGCCTCCCTGTAACTCCTAGATAACTACTAGAAAATTTTGTCAAAGTATCATCTTACTTGACTTCAAATTGAAATAGAAAAAAAGAAGAAGGGCGCACAAACAACCCAAATCACAGCCTAGTATCATAAAATGCTCTACAAGTAGCTCAACAAGTTCCAAAGGTGAATCTGGATGACGAATTTAAAAAACAAGACAAATCAAGTAGGCAATAAACTTTCTGGGGCAATGGAATGTTTTTTCTACCATGAGACAGAGAACTTAAGAGGAAAAAATGAAGGAAAAAAAGAATCTATTTACAAATCAATGGTGTAGTGTTATACCAAGAATGCCAAAGGCAAAAGCCAAAGGATGGTTCAAGGGCAGGCCTGCCATTCTGTTTTAAATTGAAGAAGAAGAGCTGAGGAGAGCAAGAGTGAAGACTTTATGCCTCTCCAGCTCCCTCTGTGTTTGACACATGATTCCTAGAGGTCCATTATATAGGAGAGTCCAAAGCGACAGTAACTCCTTTAGGTATATATCACTGTCAGGAGTTCTTGGATCACTAAACACAATAGAAGTTGTACAATCATGTGCAGAAACCAAAAAAGATTACTTGTGATATACTTTGTTTGGAAAAGGTTCGTGTCATGTATGTGGCGAGCCTCTCTGTCATCTGAAAGCTTCCTATCTGATCTATGGACATATATATCATACTCTTCTAATAATTGTTACTAGCTGACGCAGGGACATGGTGCCATCTTTCTAGCACCTAATGCTAATGGATTGATTTCAATTGTAAGAAAAGTCAATACACATTTTTGTCCTTTTATATTTCCAGAATTTAAGAACATAAACTGAACAACTATGAATGAGTGAAAGGTAGAAGTGCTAATTAAGTTTTAGTAATTCACTTTACAACTCATTGGATCACTGTTGGTATTCACCATTGGAAACCATTTGCTTTTCTAAATGAAGATGATGAAGCATAATAGAGTAATTTCACTTTGTGGAGTTATTTTTATTCAAAGGACAAAAAAAATATGAATTTTTGAGATGTTAACAGCTATTTCAAGCAATTATTTAGCGAATCATCATCTAGACCAAGTTTATCCATAGAGAATGCAAACCAGGGACTTTTTGAAGCAAAGGGTTAAGTAAGCTTATGCCAAAATTTTGTAAAATATAAAAATAATCATTTTTCAGTATATATGCCACACTGCAATTTTGACACTTTCTGTATGAGGGTTTTTGAATTTTAGAAACTGAATATCTTAGAATTATATAACATATACAGTTACCTTTCTATCAGAAGCAGTATACTTTATGTATCAGTCTCTGTCTACATAACAGAGCCTAATATCCTGAGGTCATAAAATAATCAAGGAGTCCTACCAAGCTCTAGACACATTTATTCCTTTTCCTAGATCCAAATATAATTTTTCTTTTTTCCGCCTTAATCTTGAGACATAAGGTAAGCATGAGACACAAGGCAAAGGAGATATGTCCACTTGCATTTTCTCTTGTTGCAAGTAACTTGATTCTTTTGAGAGTAAGAAGTGTTAATCTAAAGATACTAATTAAAGAAATCAGACAAGTGGTGGACCAAAGAACATCATCTTAGCCTTAATTAAATGCCTTGTGAATGCAGATTTCATAAACTGGTGAAACACTATAAATCAAGCCTTCAAGGACCTAGAGCCATCCAACTTCTGAAAATACTAATGCCGTGAATTAATGCAGACTTCAGAAAGTGCTGTTCTTAATCCTTACCTCAACACAGTATGGTCCTAATATCTATTTGCTGGCAGAGTCGATTCACTGCAGCTAAATAAAACTAGAAAGATCCATCATATGATTTGGAAAATTGATTGTATATGAGCATCAATGTTTGTGATGATATGTCTTATGGTAGTGTATGACAAAGCATATTGTTTGGGATGCACATACAAGCCCACAGTAACAATTCATTTTTGAAAAATTTATCATTTCACCTAATTGTTTGAAAAATGATTTGATTTTTTAAAAGTTTCTGCCTTCATTCCCCTATTGGACAAATGTTCTTAATATACTTCTCTCAGTACTAGTTGTATAAAATTCATCCTTGTTTATACTAAGTAACAATAAGAATATGAGTCATTTACTAGAAATGTAAAGTGTTTAATTTGATATCAGATAACTATAATTATGTGACAAATTAGCAAATTGCTATTCAACAGTGTTCTTACTGAGGACAATGTCTTATTTTAATTTTATCAGATTAGTTGCCCAACAAACAAGAGGGAAAAAAATTACTTTTGCTACGTGACAAACTCAATGCATCACCCAAAGTTCTAGGCTGCTATCTACCACTGCACCTGTCTCCAACAACATACATGAGATGAGTTTTGCACTTTATCATTCTACTACATTTGGAAAAGGAATCCAGAGGGCTCATCAGCATACTTGCAGATGATCTCTAGAGACAATAGGTGCATGTTTAGATGGAATTGCCTCCTTTCCTAACCACTGAAGCTTGTCTACCTCTAAATATCACTTACAATTCTAAGAAGGGGTTTTTCAAGTCAATGGGAAGGTTGCTGCAACCTGCCACTTGATCAAATGCAGTATTTTACAGCTTAGGAGATGAAACTAGATAATCTTTACAGCATGCAGTGCAACGTTAAAGAATTATGACAAGATGAGTATGGACTTTAATGTGAATCACAGTTAATCAGATTCAACTACTATAACCTGCCTATTCTTCCTCTAGTGCATGCAAATAGCCAGACAAAGGTTATTGCTTCAGTTTGACTTTATTGAATCCAACCACTACAAAACCACTGTCTAATGTTTCTTACTTTTACTGTATATACCTAGAAAAGGGAACTTTTGAGATACAGAGCTCGCCTTAATGGAATTACTAAACATCCTGAATGTTTCAGCTTACCTGATTGAATATAGTTCTATCTCATTTCATCTTAGGCACATTTAAATTATCTGTAATTAATAGATGAAAACTTCAAGGAGCCACAAAGTCATATTGGTGGTCCAACCAGCATAGAACTGGACAGAATGGAATCCCCCATTACCATGCCCAATTTTCTGAAAACCAGACTGGAGAGACTGGTATACCAAGTTAAATAGAGAAATTATTCAAAATTTGAGAACCAGAGGCAGTCGAGGCAATCCTCAGTTCAGGTCTCCAACCAATGGCCATGCTAAGTCTACAGAGGAACTGAACATGGATTTTGTACTTCAACTGCAAGTAAAGGGAATAAGTCAGGATAATAGATTTACCAGGAAGGATTAAATGGTACAATCCCAAACACACAAGTTGGTTTTAAAGTTTTCGTGCCAACATATTTTTGTCAGAGTGCCCTAGGGCAATCATATTGTATACTATACTGTATGGATACACAATTTTGTAATTGCACTATGAATGAATAAAATTAGCCTTTTATTATATATTTGTAATTGTAAAAAAGTCCAAATGACACTAGTCTACTAGTGTATAGATCCAAAAAGATGTGAGATGATACTGATTCATATAAGTAACATATTAAATATCTCTGGTATTAGTAATGTTGAAATTGGATATCCAATAAATAAAAACATATTATGTTTATTATTGGATAGCAGTAAGTGTTCTCATGTCTATGGGCATGGTAATTGTTAGACATATTTGGTGGGGTTGTTGGTGAACAAATCACTG
The DNA here is from genome assembly GCF_018446385.1 of Zingiber officinale. Lineage (NCBI taxonomy): Eukaryota > Viridiplantae > Streptophyta > Magnoliopsida > Zingiberales > Zingiberaceae > Zingiber > Zingiber officinale. Next base: position 478,769 of record NC_055991.1, read on the forward strand.
AATGTGGTTCACTATTAAAAAATCATTTGGTAACTATCTACTGTCTATGGAAATCTCATACAGACGGTTGCAAACAATCCTTGATTTGAGACTATCACAATCATCTCATATAAGGACTGGTATACTTTGACACCTATGAGTTGAACCTTAATTGAAGAATTGCACATACACTTGTCGTTAGATGTATTGCAAATTGTATAGAGGTGGGTGTATGGCCAATTGAGCACTCACACCAGGTAGAAGGTAGAAGGTAGGAGATATCTCATAGGCCTATTCAATGGAGGATAAGTCAAGAAATTTGTGCATGGTTAAATTAGGATTTACAGTGGTCTCAATTTACTTTCCAGTGAGTGGACCAAGAGGAGATCAAATGATAGTATAACGTGGACCTAAGGGGCAAACACTACTTCAGGCCACATGATAATAAGAGGATAAGAGGATCAAATTGAACAACAAACATCCAGTTGAAGGCTTTGTAAATAGTCATATCTTTCAAGCATTGGTAGAGGTCAATCATGACGCCCACATAAGCCAATGAAGAGGAGTCTTCATGCGACCAAAGAGTTTGGTCATTTATGGTATGCTGCTAATAATTCTAATAGCCTATTGAATCAAACACACCAGAGATGAATCTCAAGCACTTTATGCATAGTAGCAATCAAAAGGAAAAAAAATAATTGAGACGAATAAGTGATTGATTGGACCAATTAAATTTAAGAGATTTAGTTATAATAAATTAAGGGTCAACTTGTTATTAAACTTTGGACGAGTAAATTGGAAACCAATTAGGTGTTATTCGGGTTTTCAATTAGAATGAAAATAGTTACCAAATTGAAGCACAATTAAGTTTCCACAAGCCCAATTAAATTCGTAGAAATGTTAACATTTAAAAGGACTACAATTAGATCATTGTACAAGTGTCAGACTAATTAAGTAAAGTCTATTATGTAGATGATTATCCTCTATTGATTAGAGAATATATCTCATTGAAATTTTAGAGACACTAAAGATTTGGAAAGATATAAGATAATTGAGATTTCTCTCATTCTCTCTCTTTTCCATGCTTAGCCAATCGCACCTAGAGGGTTTCAAGGGGGGGTTCACAAGTGTCACAGATTAATTAAGAAGGGTCTATTACATAGATGCCTATTCTATATTGAAAAAGAGAATATAATTGATCTAATTGAGATTTTAGAGAGATGAAAAGATTTGGAAAGATACAATATAATTGAGGTTTTCTATGATCTCTTTTTTTTTCCATGTTTGACTAATCACACCTTGAGGATTTTAAGGGGGTTCACAAGTGTCATAGATTAATTAAGTAGATTCTATTACAGTTAATCTATATTGAAAAGAGAATATACCTCATCTAATTGAGTTTTTAGAGACACAGAAAGAGTTGGAAAGATATAAGATACTTGAGATTTTCTATCAATCTCTCTCTTTTAGTCTTTTCCATGCTTGGCTAATCACACCTTGAGGATGTTAAGGGGGTTCACAAGTGTCATAGATTAATTAAGTAATATCAATTATTATTATTCTCTATTAGAAAGAGTATAACTCATCTAATTGAGATTTTAGAGAAACGGAAAAATTTGGAAAGATATAAGATAATTGAGATTCTCTCACACACACTCTCTCTCTTTTCCATGTTTAGCCAATCACACCTAGAGGAAGGGTTCACAAGTGTCATATAATTAAGTAGTTTATTACATAGACGATTATTCTGTGTTGAAAAGAGAATATTAGATGAGATTTTAGAGAAACTAAAAGATTTGAAAAAAATATAGGATAATTGAGTTTCTCTCAATCTCTCTCTTTTCCATCCTTGGCCAATCACACCTAGATGGTATTAAGGGAGTGGTCAGCCACCACCTTGGACTGGCCAGCACCACTTCTTTCTCTGGCACACCAGTGTTGGACGGCTCTCTCAATTCTTGAGTTTCATCAAGTCTTGATAAAGAACTCTCTCCCTCCATGAATTGCTTAAGAGTTGATATCAACACTCTGACGCCTCCATCACTACACACAAAGGATTCATACCATATGGATGACTTTAAATTGAATATTTCCTTGATCTAATGTGTTGGTTAAGCTTGATCAAGCCTAGCATCAAATTTTAAATTTCTGCTGCACCTGCAATTGAGGCTCACGATCCCACCAGCACATACAACAAACATACTAAGATTTTGCCATGTAAAACAAATAAAAATAAATGAATGAATAAAATGTTAGGCAGCCTGTTGATTAATGACACTGAGAGCTAACCGATTTAGATAACTTCAATTGTACCTGAAATTGAGGACTTTGAGTTCTGTTGCAAGTTCATATTGGCTTGTTTAGGCAGAGACACCAAACCCCTAAGTTGGTGTCATGTGGCAAATTCATATTCGTTCGGTCGTTCCTTCACAGAAGAGCAGGTGAACCTAATTCCAAACAAAACACGGCAAATTCTTACTCGTTCGGTCGTACCACAATTGCCATCAAGAACATGATTAGCACATGGAAGCGAGTTCCTGACCTTTGCCCTCGACTCTGCGAGAACAACCATGGCTGAAGACTAGATCGAGGCGGCAGAAACGGCGTCGGCGCTCTAGAGGAGATTCGAGACCCTGGAGGTGCCTGTATACTATCTCTACCTGAACCGCCCGATTCACCGCAACGCATTCACCCCGCCTCCTTCGACGAACTTCCCGCGCCCTCGCCCTCCTCGATCACCTCCCCTCCATCCCGCAGGATCGTCCACGCCACCCGCGGGCCCCCATTTCTACGCCGGCATCGAGCTCTCTTCCCTCGCCTCCATCGCGGCCGCTCCCTGTGGCGACCGTGCCGTCACCAGCGAGCCTCTTCGCCGCCGGATTCTCGTCCTCCAGTCCGCAATATCCGTAATTGAACGGTGTCGGCAGCCGGTGATCGCGGCTATCCACGGCGCCTGCATCGGAAGAGGAGTGGACCTGGCACCGCCTGCGACATTCGCTGCTGCGACGAGAGGGCCTACTTCGCGGTAAAGGAAGTGGATCTGGCCTTGGCAGACGATCTGCGTTCGCTGAGGCGCCTTCCGGCGATCGTCGATTAGAGAATGCAGCCGATATGGCGCCGACGAGGCTGAAGGTGCGGAGGCAAGAGCGATGGGGCTCTCACCCGCCTCTTTCCGTCGCGGGCTAACCGAGCTGAACAATAAGCTCTCAATTCCATTTTACTAAACTCGAGTTCGATTTGAAAACGAAATTAAATAGTTCGACTCCAAAATCACTCATTTAAAAGTAAACGAGCTTAATTTAAACTCAATTTAAAAATAATTTATCTAAGACAATAACAAGGTGTAATATTTATTTTTATTAATTTAATATCTAATATAAAAAATTAAATTTTTTTTTTTTAATGAAAGAGAGTCTATTATTAAGAGTCCTAGCTCACACAACACGTATGCACGATAATTAACATATATTGAGAATAAAGGATACACCAGACGTATGAAAGGATCGTCCAGAAATATACATCAAATAGATATATGATCCTATCCGAGAGCTGAGTTGACGGGCGTTGGAGACGTGGCATTCCTATTGACTGGTTGAAGACTTCGAAGGAGTAGATCCTCTGTCGTCGTGAACTTGCAAATACAATGTCGAGCCGAGGAGGGGGTTCCCCGACAATGGCCCTCCGAAACTCAAGTCAAGTCTTCGGCAGAAAGAAGTATAAAAAAGAAGAAACGAGAACTGTAGCTACAGTAATGATTTTTTCATACCTTCATCGAAACTTTGGGGTCCTTATATAAGGCTCCCCAGAGGCGTATGCACGCTCTCTGATGCGTGCACGCTCATAAAAGTCTACCTGGAATGGATGTGTCAGGAAAGCGCATCTGTCGTCATACCTTAACAACACGAGCATCTCTATGACGTGACAGTCGAAGCGCGCTTTCACCGTACGATTCTCTGTCTGACCATGCCTTCTGTCGGCGGCACTGGCCCTTAGGAAGATATCGCTACCTACTCCCTTTGTCCTTTACCGGCCCGAGCGGAGGGACCCGCTCGGCTAGCGCCTTCCCCGGGCCGAGCGAGGGAACCGCTCGGCTAACACCCTCCAGGCGCCACCAAGGCTGGACCGACTTGGATGTCCGCTCAGCCTTCGTCTATTCCTGTCCTGCTATATGAGCGTCGGAAACTCGGCCCCAGACCAAACTGTCGAGATGTCGGGTCGGCTATTCTTCCAGCCGATCAGGAAGGTAATTTGCCCTGTCGGACATCTACCGGGCGTTGACCACTTTGACCTCCTACCGAGCGGGCTCCCCCTTTACCACCGGATCAATATATAATAATACAGGACCCCGCGGGTCATTCGAGTTGGTATGTGACGGGTGTTGCCACAATGAGGTGAGAGGTCGCAGGGTCGATCCTCGGGGCAGCTGGAGAATAAATCCCCTATCCCTGTATTACACCATGTCCGTCACATGCTCGCTCGGATGCTGCGATTTACCTCCCTCGTGATGGTCTTGATTTATGTCCTAGTTGATCCTGATTCGACATTAGAAGTATATTGATTCTTCCCCAATAACCGAATACTTTTTTCTGTAAATACTGCATATTTGATTCCATCCATAAATCCATTTTCTTTCCTATGAGTTCCAGTATCGATAAGAATTCTAGCTCTTACTATTCATATGTTATGGTATGAATATACCATACCAATTCGTTATGGATGGATGATGAGATTCCATTGATACAGAGCCAATTACCATAACATATGAATAGTAAGAGCTAGAATTCTTATCGATAGTGGAACTCATAGGGAAGAACATGGATTTATGGATGGAATCAAATATGCAGTATTTATATAAAAAAGTATTCGATTATTGATGAACAATCATTATACTTCTAATATCGAATCAGGATCAACTAGGACAGAAATAAAGCATTGGGTCGAACTCTTTGAGCATTTCACCTTTTTACCACAATATATAATAATACAGGATAAAAAAATTATATATAAAAGAGTCTTAATAAATATATTCATGAACCTCTTCACCAATATGTTAAGTTTCTAAATAAATATAGTTATAAATTTATCAATTAAATAGTATCAGGCTCGAATTTTTTTTTCAAACTTAAAATCAGACGGGAGCTCGACTTATTAACTTAATTAAATAAATTCGAATGAACGTTTTTTTCAAATCGACTTCAGAATAGTTCGCTGACATCGCGCACCGCCGATGAAGTGGCCGACATCGCCCGTGATAATCTCGTCATTTCGATTTCTTTTCATTAGAAATGATAAGATCGACGCAAATCGACGGTGGCGATGATGAGAACGAAGGCGTTGTGCCGTTGAATGCCGAGGAGTCGGGATCTGACGGTGGAGCAGGGTCTGGTGCACGTGGAACGCTGCGATGCTTATGTCACGTGATCTGGTGGTGGCCGTAGGGGCCTAGATCGAGAAGCACAATCCCAACTTTTTCCAAACCGGACCTAGAAGTTGGCCCGTTAGCTAGTGCCAGTAGTTCGGCCCGATAATGGCAGCCGAATTTTTCAAAATTAATCACGCGGCAAATACCCTTATTGAAAATGCCCCCATTGACGTCACTATTATTTGCCCCAAAAGACAAGATGAAGAAATGAAGTTTAGTCTTGCATTAGTAATGAAAAATAAAACATAATAAGGGAATTTGGTTCGAGGTATTTTTTTTTTTTAATTTCAAATTGTGTCAAGATAGTTACAAAATATGAAGGAGAAGGAAAACTCACAAGAGAAATCTAGTTAAGATTGGGAGTTTTAGTAAGATGTCAGCTAAACTCCAGGAGAAGCAACATCCGTTATGCATATAACTGAAGGAAGAGACTTGAAGCGAGGAGAAACCATGATAAGTAACATTTTCATCTGAAACCTATTGAGAAGTAGTTTGCTCCTACCATCTCAAACTCATTGTGAAATCAAGCCACAAGATGAAGCACAAACTCAGTAACCACGCAAGCACAATGACTGCATCAAAATAGAAAAATTGCCGCCGCAATTGAAGCTTGTCAAAGAATATTTTTTTTGATTAGCAACAGCGACAATATTAATTTCCGATGCCAACATCTATTCAGTGGACTTGACAAAACGACCCTTTACTCGCTTCCTGTTGTCCGCCCTTGCCTTCCTCGACACATAACGAATCTGTTTATCGAATCTGTGCATAATCCAAGTTCAGCATATCAAAGTCAAAACATATTTATGACAGAGCCTAGTAGAAGATTGATCAACAAATTGTATAAGGATGCGAGAATTTTAGCTTTTAGATTCATATATACCTGCGATTTTTTCTCTTTTCTCTGTACCGTATCATGGCATTGCCCCTGTTTTTAGCCAGAAGTTGGCTGTCCAGCTTGTTTGTTTCTTTAACAATATCATTTCTGACTAAGATTTCTCCAAATGATATTTGTCTCGTGCGGCTAAGATCGTGCGATGAATCAACAAAAGACTGAATTAAGGTTGGCATGGAGTCTGTTGGTCCTTTTACTTCCGAGAAGTTCGAATTGTGCTTCCATTTGGCTGCTGCAGCACTGTTGTTCTGCTGGAATAAGAAATACAAAGGTAAGAAAACAAAGACTGGAAATGAAATAAATGTTGCTTGATGGTCTCTGTAAGAACACAAATTGTTGCCAATATTTTATGCGATTTGGAGAGTAAGAAAATTCTAGAAATAAACTATAGAGTTTGCTCACTTTATGAGACTGTATGTGGTGGGCATTTGATGAGAATATGTCATCAATTGAGGAAGGGCAACTGGCATCGCCAATTTCATCCAACATTTTCATATCTGCGATTGAGTTTTCCTTGATAAGGTCACTGTAACTCTTGATCATGAAACCCTCATTGTTGGTCCCGTATGCAATTTCAAGTGCACCAGATTCCTTCTGGTCTCTTAGTCTTCCAAGATTGAAATCCCATATCTAAAATTTAGAACATAAATTTGTAAGAGGGACTGGAACAACCATGAACAATTGAAAACATTACATATTATTGGGCATGTCGAAGAAAAAAGAAATGAAGCAAACTGATTGAATAATTGGCAAATGGCACATATATTTATATGGTTTGAGAGAGAAAAAAATAAGAATCCTGAAAGCAATGCTAGATTTGATTATAATAAATATAATTGAGATATCATTAAAAGAGAAGATCTTCCAAATGGGAAGTACTGTCTTCAGATTAAAAGTGTATCAAAAGCATACTGTCAAAGTTGGCCTTCAATGATCATATCTGAGTGACAACTTGAGGCTAATTCGAATTTTTCTTGCCTGTAATAAATACCTATTTATGTTTCATCGGCTTAAGAACTTTTTGCCTACCCAAACACCTGAATCACAATGGTTAAGCAACTTTGGTGCGATATTCCCGTCTTTCCATTCTTCTTCCGAAACCTCTCTCAGAATTTGTAAATGATTTTTTATAGATAAAACCGTTGTTTGTATAATCTAAATCAATAACTCTTATTAGAGGGGAAAAGGAAGTCCAACAATCTCAATAAATTAATAGTTTAAACATTTGTAAAGGCAAAACCTGAACGGGATGATCCGGCGGGCTGCAGTCCCACAGCAGAGATTCCTGTTCGACAAACCGATCGCTCCCCTTAGGCCCCGTGGGATCCAGCATGAGCAGGGAGGTGTGATGCATTGACTGTGGCTCATGGAGATTCTCCTGGCTACTTCCGGCAGTCCGAAGCGGTGTGCTGGGGCAGAGATCATCCGGTGCCGAGTCCACCAGGTCCGTCCTGGAAAGCTCCAAAAGCTGTTGGAAGAGCTGCTTCTTGCTCTGGGCGTTCTTCTGGCGCTTGGCTATACCCTGCTTATTGGGAGCATACGGCACGTAGAGGTCGATGAATACCGGATCCGCGCCCAGGACTGGATCCAGAGGCGACCAAATGAAGAGCGACTGGTCCGGGATGGGGTTTATAGGAAGGGAAGAAGAAGAATCCGACTTCTTGGCAGCGAGATCCAAGTCCCAGTAACCAGAGAGCTCCAGGGCCGTGGGGCAGCCGGAGAATCCCTCGATAGAGACCCGCGAGTGGCGATGGCTTCCTTCGGCGCTCCCGTAGGAGTCACATTCGCAGTCGGCGCAGAGAGCGAGGGCGTCGGCGGCGTACCGAGCGGCAGCGGGCATCGCCGCGCAGTTATCGCAGATCGGGGAGCGGACGTGCTTCTGCGACAGGGCGTTCGCCGCGTGCACGTGGCGGTCGCACGCCACGCAGAGCCGAGCGGAGTCCGCGCGGCAGAAGAGCATCGCCTCTGCTTCCCCGCAGTACTCGCACGCCGTCCGCCGCCCCGCCTCGTCGTTCGCCTCCGCCATTTCCATCTCAAAGAAAAACCCTAGTTGCTATCCGTCTGGTCCTCGAGCTGGCGAAGCCGGAGGAGGAAGGAAGGAGACGGAATCACACCTTTTATAACCGCGAAGAGCCACCGCAACGGCACGTGCGGAACACGAGGTAGCGGAAGATGCCTATCGTATTCAGAGAGTAGCTGGATGATAAAGCTGTCCGTCTCCTAACAGCAAACAGAGAATCGCTTCGCTCCCTATCTATCCACGTCGTCATCGCCAGCCACGTAAAGGGACAGCAGTTAAAAGTATGTATTGTGGGACCCACACATAAAATAGCTTAAAACAAAAAAAATAAAGGCGGAGAGAACTTTTAAATCAGTAAAGTTAATTCGTTTTAAAATAATATATATATCTAATTATTTAATTCAATAGGCTTTAGCCGGAATTTTCCTTCGCATAAATTTTGATTGGAGAATTTAAAAAATAATAATGATAATTTTTTATTCCTTTTCATGTTCCTTTCATTCGTACGAAATTAGACAAAATTTAATGCACGAGTGCCGGTGGCCCACATCGTCGAGATATTTCTCCATTTGGGTTCACATTAGGGACGTTGACCCTCCCGCCGCTTAATTGTTAACGGTTGACTTTGCATTAGATTAGTAAGATTTCTACTCTTAATTGCTAACATTACGTAGATTTTAAACTAAGCTACTTTCTGGATGTTGATTATCTCATTTTAATTATCTCAAGAAATTTTGAATTAAATATTTTTATTGATCATATCAAACATCAAAAAATAAGTTTGTCTTTTTCCAAACTTAATTATTTTACAATGCTCAAGCCACTTGCCTTTGATTAGGAGCGTATACTTAATTAGATGGTCTCTTATATCGATAGCTAAGTGTTGTCGGCCATCTAATATTATTGGGGTAGTCTCTTTTTTATTATTGTACTAAACATCCTTAATCCTTTGTTTAATCACTCATTAATGGTGCCTTTTCAGAAGTGCGTCATCCGTGACGCACGCCTTTTCCACATTGCCCCTCCATCTCTCATAAATTATATAAAACAGCAAATGTATTCGGCATGTGTGCACGTTTTCCCACCCATTAAAATAATTCATTGGATCTTACCAAATCACTTCCCTTATCTTTTCGGATTTTCTCTCATTTAGTTTTAAAATATTTTTTATTTTTTTAAAAAGTGTTTAATTCTATTAAGTCAATTTTACAAATGTGAAATTCATTTCAAACTCTTTAGTTTTTACTTATTTTAGTTAAAAATATTTACCAAAGCTAGCCAATTATTTGCCATGTGTTATTTATTTTAATTAGACATGGAGATCTTTCAGCGCATATTAAAGATTCGGATCCATATAATTGTACTTGGAAAATATAGATTATTTTACATGAAAATACTTATAATATTAAAATATTGTATGACTCGAAGATCAAAAAGGTCTTAGATGCTTGTGGAATTGGCTGGTTAAAAATAAATAAATTTATTATTAGCAACATTGTTTGATCTTGTGGCATTATAAAATTTAAAAAAGTGTGATTTTGATTCCCACAGCCACAATGTGTTGGCATCCAAAATCTAAGGAGATATTTTGGCACCAAAAGGAGTTGGTCCCCTCAAAAGCAAACACTAAGAACACTATAATCCTATACTTGATTAAAATCTAATAATTGGATAAATATGTCCAAGACTCGATGTAATGATAAGAGGTGAGACAGTTCCAATATGATAAGAATTTAATTCTCTTTTAGGATATATAATGCACTCGGGATGTTCGAATTACTCTATAATACAAGTCGTCTGTTAGGATTCATCTATGCATTTCGAATTTATCTTGATGACTGATAAAAAAATTTCATAGAACTCAACTGATTATCTTAATATTAGTGTTCAATAATAATAATAATAATTAAAAATATTAGATAAATATAATTAAAATATGATTGATGAAAGACAATTCAGTATCATTTCATTTGTTTTCTCATGAATCTTTCGTTAATCATTTGCCACATTTTTTTAATTTCATATTATGGAAATTATTATTTGCTTTTAAAAGATTAGTAGTTAATTTGATGCAGGCTGAAATTTATCAACAAGGCCGGCCCAAAATATGCGTCAGTGGTTCAAATGAACACAAATGATACCATGTTTTTACATGTCGCCCATTGGGCCCTGGAATATGCTCACGACTTAAGTAATATAAAGTAATATAAAACTAAAACTGTGGGCAAAATTGTCTTTTTATTAGCACTAATTATTCGCTCTCCATTTCCGCGTCTCGACGTCGTTCCAAAACCCTTTCTCTCTCCTCTTCCTCCGCCGTCGATGGCCGCATCCGAGGAGAACCTCCGGCGAGCTCTGGCGGAGAAGCAAGCCTCAGTTGACGCCCAAGCCGAGACCGTACGCGCTCTCAAGTCCAGTCCTGACGCCCATCAGGCCGAGGTCGACGCCGCCGTCGAGGCCCTCAAAGCGCTCAAGGTGGAAGCGGGCGCCGCTGCCCGCCGCCTTGAAGCGGCCATCTCCAGCAACACAGATGGGGCCTCTTCTGGAAGCAGGGAAGCTTTCCGTCAGGCCGTCGTCAATACCCTCGAGCGGAGGCTCTTCTACATTCCATCCTTCAAGATCTACCGCGGTGTGGCTGGGCTCTACGACTACGGGCCTCCCGGATGCGCCGTCAAGTCTAATGTGCTCGCCTTTTGGCGCCAGGTAGTGAAGCTGAATCCTCGATCTTGGCACCACCAGATCCCAATTTGGCTGATCTGTGGCAAGCAGTTTTATAGTACCCAATAGTGTCGATTAGCTCATAGCCATCTAAATTTCCCTGTCTACACAGTGGAGTCAACAAAAGGGAATTTTTTTGAAGTCAAATTCACGTTTTTGGACCCGATCTATGGTAGTCTAGTGATTTTTAGCATGCTTTAGTATGTAGCTATACTGATTCTAATTTTGCTGCTTTCAACTGTTTCTTGGGCATTGATTTGCTTGTATATAGCTCACTAAATTTTACTGCGTTTCATCTTAGCATTTTGTTCTGGAGGAGAACATGCTGGAGGTTGATTGCCCATGTGTCACACCTGAGATTGTCCTCAAAGCATCTGGGCATGTCGAAAAGTTTACAGACCTGATGGTGAAAGATGAGAAGACAGGGATGTGCTACCGGGCTGACCACTTACTCAAGGATTTTTGCAAGGAGAAGCTTGAGAAGGACCTTACGTTGTCCTCTGAGAAGGCCTCAGAGCTCAAGCATGTCCTAGCAGTGTTGGATGACCTTTCCGCTGAGGAATTGGGAGCAAAGCTGAAGGAGTATGGGATCACAGCTCCTGATACAAAAAATCTTCTCTCTGATCCTTATCCATTCAATCTTATGTTCCAAACCTCCATCGGGCCATCTGGCCTGAGCCCAGGGTTAGCTGTGAACTTATCTCAGATCATCATCACGTTTGATATATATCAGAAGTAAACTCTGTTGTATATGTGTGTTGGTTTTAGGTATATGCGGCCAGAGACAGCACAAGGAATCTTTGTGAACTTTAAAGACTTGTACTATTATAATGGGAATAAGCTTCCTTTTGCAGCTGCTCAGATTGGTCAGGCATTCAGAAATGAGGTGTGGCTCTAGCTCATTGTGTATATATATGTTTATGGTTACTTTTGACTATGGGTTTTGGCATAAATGTTAACTGGAGCATATTGAATAAATTGTTCAAAAGTAAATTAAGTTAAATCTTCTCTGTCTCTCTTCATTGTTCTAGCGTATTTGGTAAATTATCTGACACTTGCACCAAATGCTCAGCTGAGTATTTATCATTGTTTAACTATTGTAATTATTGGGATGTCTTGCTACTCACTCGTGACTTTAATAATAGGGTTAACTTCACCTTGCTTTCCTATGTATTAATTCTGTCATTCTTTTCCATTCAGTATTTGTGTTGTTTTTCTTTTGTGGATTGTTGATGTTCCCACAAGGTTTTTTGGGAACAAGTTAGCTATTTTTTATCTCTGCTGCATGAGGATTTAGATTCCTCCATATTTCTTTCTTGGTTAATCTGACGGTATTTGGTTATCTGTGCTGACCAGATTTCCCCTCGCCAAGGTCTTCTAAGGGTTCGAGAATTCACTCTAGCAGAGATTGAGCATTTTGTAGATCCTAATGACAAGTCTCACCCCAAGTTTGGTGATGTCGCCGAGTTGGAATTTTTTATGTTCCCTAGGGAGGAGCAGCTAGCAGGTAAATCAGCACAGCCTATGGTTCTTGGTGAGGCAGTTTCAAAGGTTCGTCTCTACTTGTGCTGCCATTGCCCTATTTTCAGAGTATACGTTCTAGTTTTGAAATTCCAAGATTATATCTCCAGGGAATTGTCAACAATGAAACACTTGGTTACTTCATAGGGAGGGTATACCTCTTTTTAACACTGCTTGGGATTGATAAAGAACGATTACGCTTCAGGCAACACCTGCCAAATGAGATGGCTCACTATGCTGCTGACTGTTGGGATGCAGAGATAGAGTGTTCCTATGGATGGATTGAATGCGTGGGGATTGCTGATAGATCTGCTTATGACTTACGGGCTCACTCAGTAAGTCTGAATCCTCATGATTGCTGCAGCAAGTTCTAACATGTAGCAAGCAATAATTGCGATGCTATTGCCATTAGATTTTTTTACTTTATTCTGAGGATACAGATTAAAAAATAATAATCATAGTACATACCTTATTTTTCTTAAGTGACTCACACCTCTTGCATTCTCCTTTCTTATGCTAGTTACTTAAGAAACGAAAATATTGGCTTGTTGGTTCATTTTACGTTGATAATATATATTTATGGCATTTCATGTCTGATTGTATTAACAAATTTTGTAAGATTGATTATGGTTGAAGATGAATGTTCTTTTTTTTTTTCAACAATTTGATGACAATTAAACTTTAAGCACATATCCATCCACACACCATGGGAGAATATTTTGGCAAGCATGCATGCAAATGCTTAGTCACATCTAGATCTAAGCGTACTTTTTTAGCCCAATTATGAATACTGTTTATTGATTTTTTTTAATTAGCACCCTCTACATGGATACTAAGCTTCCAGTCCATATTTCTCACATTTATATGGGAATATTTACAAAACTCTATTTTATGGGTACCTATGTTATTGTAAATTGTTCACAGGAGAAAAGTGGTGTTCCTTTGGTTGCTCACGAGAAATTCCCTGAACCTAGAGAGGTTGAGGTAAGCTGTTCTCCCTTTCTTTTCTGATTTGGAAATTTATTATTTTACATGGATATTTTGCAAACTGTCGCATGTAAATCGACGAGCTATTCTTTGGCCTAGACTCCTACATGCTATTTCTCTCTCACTTTCAAGATTGAGTATTTCTGATTCTCCTTGCTTGTGGTTCAGAAACTTGTTATTGTACCATCAAAGAAAGAACTTGGTCTCGCATTCAAGGGCAACCAAAAGATGGTGGTTGAAGCATTGGAGGTAAAGCACAAAGTTTGTTTGCTTATGACAATTGTGATGCCATATTTAACATTTATATCAATTTAATTTCTGATAATGCCAAATTGCTCCATGGACAGGCCATGAGTGAAGAAGAAGCACTGGAAATGAAAGCCACTTTGGAATCTAAAGGCGAAATGGATTTCCATATATGCACCATTGGGAAAACTGTTTCCATTACAAAGAAGATGGTATCTATCAGCATGGAAAAGAAGAAAGAACACCAAAGGGTCTTCACGCCTTCGGTTATTGAGCCATCTTTCGGAATTGGACGGATAATTTACTGTCTTTTTGAGCATTCTTTTTACACAAGGCCTAGCAAAGCAGAAGATGAGCAGTTGAATGTGTTCCGTTTTCCTCCTCTTGTTGCTCCTATCAAATGCACTGTCTTCCCTTTGATCAAATCCCAAAAGTTCGATGATGTTGCCAAAATCATTGCCAAGTCTCTTACGGCAACTGGGATTTCACATATCATAGACATAACAGGTACTTTGGAAGTAGTAGATTGAACAATCAAACTAAGCATGAGTTCTTATATAAGCTTAATCAATTTTCTTAACTTTACACAAACTATTGATGTACAATTTGTCACTCTTGGAACTTTGCAGGTACCTCAATAGGGAAGAGGTATGCTAGGACAGATGAGATTGGAGTACCACTTGCCATTACTGTTGATTCGACGACAAGTGTAACTATCCGTGACAGGGATAGTAAGCAGCAGATCCGTATCGGCATTGATGAGGTGGCTTCAGTCGTGAAAGAGGTAACAGACGGCGAAAGCACGTGGGGGGATGTAATGTGGAGATACCCAACCCATTCAGTTCTACATACTGAAGATGAATGAGCAACTGAGGAACAACATACTTGGATTGATGAACAATTCATTCGCCTTGCGGACACTTGCAGTTTATTAGACTAAGGAGATATAATTGTCAGTGAAACTTGGACATAACTTTGTTGTATGAGTTTCCAGTTTCCACATGGTTTGGCTTCTTTATTTATCAAAACCTGTACTGTTATTTTCAGAAGTTTTGACTTTAGTAGTGTGAATTTTGAGTGTTTTTTATTGTTTGGTTCTTAAGTTTCAAGTTATCAGGTGGAAGAATTAGTCAAATGCAGCATCAGTATCCACTGTAAGAATTTTTTTTGCTGCCACTGATAGTTTTGTCATTAGGTCTTTTAGCTTATATGATGATCATACATTAGACATTAACTAAAAGTGATAAAGTGAAATTTCACATACCTTATTTCGTTCTCATTTCTTTCATAGATTATGTATTTCATCTACCAAAATCAATAGTCTTTGTATATTATCACTTACCATTGAAAGAGTGACCTCTACTATTATGTCCCCAACTTTATCAAGTGTTCTTTGTGATGCAATCATTCATGCAGTCCCTCCACTAAACATGATCATTGTTCATATCCCACATGCTTCATTACTACACAGTTTGCCATCTTTTTTTAAATATCATGTTAAATTTAAAATAAAATAAAGAGATTTTGCTAGTTTAATAAAGTTTCTTAACTTTTCCACAATAATACAAATGGATAAGGTCAAACAACATTAATTGCATTTTATCTTTTAATGTCAAATACCAATTACTCATTAGTTCGAGTGATATAAAAACGAGTTCGCTTGACTTTAGTATTTATATTTATTTGACAATAAATTGAAATTTATATGAAATTATGATGTTTGTTTATATTCTTTTTTATGAACACACTTTTGTTTCATAAATTAATTGATATAAATGTAACTATACAAAGAACAATTTTATCGGAAGTACACAAAAGGAAAATAATTGATACGCAAACCATTTAGCCATTGCACATTTCCGTACCCGATTAATCAGTAATCTTTACAAGTGGTCCCCAGCTTCAAATCGCATATAAGCAGGAGTAGACAAGTGAGTGCGTTAAATAAGCGAAACTTTTTGCACAGAAAGATAGGGGAATAAGAGAAAAAAGAGGAAAATTTCGAAAATAGTTGGGTACCACATGTGGGCATGTCTATCGAATGAATATTATGGTAGCATCTGGGTGCCAGTACAACGGGTACGAATATTTATTTTTTGGAAGTCAGGGCCTTTTCTCACGTCATTATCAGCCAAACTCGAAAATTACACTTTGGTATCCAAAATTTATCCAAATTACATTACACACTAACTATATATATATATATATATATATATATACAGGGATGCTCTGCTGCGGACTAAATCCTGCGAACCGCTGCAGACTGCCCTCGTGGCACAGTCCGCGTTACAACCATTAACAGCTCCTCTTTCTTTCTCTTCCTCACTTCTCGCCACGATTTTCTGCAGTGCCCTAGCTCCTCTTTCTTCCTCTTCCTCCCGACGCCGCCGCATCTTCCTCTTTCTCCCGACTTCCTCACCCCCTCGCCCAGTCCCTGCAGAAAATCTCCAACCTGCCCTAGTGCCTCTTCCTCCAGACCTGTGCCCTAGCGCCTCTTTCCATTCCCTATGCCCTAGCGCCTCTTCCTCCCAACGCTGTCGAGACCCGCCGCAGAGACCCCTCCAGAAGCCCTCTTCTTCCTCCCAACGCTGCCGAGACCCGCCGCAGAGACCCCCGTAGAAGCCCTCCTCTTCCTCCCAACGCTGCCGAGACCCGCCGCAGAGACCCCCGCAGAAGCCCTCCTCTTCCCTCCCTGCAGAAAATCGTGTCGATCTGAAGTGCAGAATCGCAGCAAGCCGTCCTCACTAGCTTCCGTATCCCTTCATTGCCGGTAAAAGCTTATTTTTATAAATTGAGTTATCATTCTTTGAAATTAATGTCTTCAAATTCATATGGGCTAGTGATTATTTATTCGGAGTGTTTAGCGTTTTTAGGTTTGTAGAGGAATATATTTTCTTGTGGATCGTATTTTGGATTTGAATCTTAAATGCTAGATAACAGTTGGAGTGTCAGATAATTCTTTTTGTTAGGGTCTATGGAAGTTTTTTTTATGTTCATCATTAAAATAAAATGGAAAGTATTTATGGAAGTCCATTGAAATGTATTGTAGTTGAGATTTTAATTTTAAATTCTTTAATTATTCGTTATAGTGTTTAATCATTGTCTCACTTATAAAGGTTGTTTTATTGTTAGGGGTGTAATCGAATAATCCAAGATGAATTATAAGAGGCTTGAGCTCGGGCTCGGTTCATTATCTTTAAGCTTGAGCTTGATTCTAGTTTGATTCAAAATTGGTTCAACGCAGCAGAATTATTTATACTTTGTTGCAGTAGAAAAATGTTATTTGAAAATTGGTTATCTGTTTTTTCAAAAAAAAATTAGTGTGTGGGAATTGAGTCATGCCATGTTTTTAACAAAAACCCCCAAATCTTGTTGTGGTTGAAATATCTTTAAATTAATGAATTTGTTGTTTTTGTTGTAAATTTTAAAACACGATTTGAATCTTTGTTTTGCTTCTGTGTTATACTGTCATCTATTGTCAATTATGTATACTGCCAATTATGTTTTTCCTATCGGTTATGCAGGAAAATTGTAAAACAACGTTTCCTTTTATCAACGAATGGTAAATCATTTTATTTTAAGTTCTAATATTTTATTTATACAAAATTCTGAATATTGTTTTTATGTAGGGGAAAACGTATGTTGTATTTGTTGGATACAATCCGGGTATTTATGAAACATGGATAGAAGCATCAAGTCAAGTTATTGGTTTTAAAGGCGCCATACATCAATCATACAAAAGTAGATTGGAGGCACAACAAGCTTTTCAAGCGCACTTGGACAAACAACTTTTGAGCTCTGAAAAAAAACCTAAGTTGAAGGATACATAAAAAAAAAAAATAGAGCAGCTTTCCAATTCCTAATTGTTGTTATTGTTGGTGTTATGTTTTATTTTTTTTTAATCTGAGTTCAAGTTGAACAATGTTGTTGCAAGTGGTGTATCAAATTTAAAACATATGTTATGTTATCTTAATATGTTGTGAAACCTATGTTGTTGTTGTATGCTTCAGATACTTGCTCCCTTTTGCAATCTAGAATCATTATGCTTACTATTTCTTCTTATTGTAAATTGTATTCTTCATTTCAAAATTGTTGTTGGTGGTGGAGAACATCCTCCAAATATTTTTTTTATGAGCTGTTTTGCAGTCCCTCCAGATGCTTCTTTACTTTTGGTGCATTTGATTATATGTTTCAGCAGCATTATAATTGTCCAATAGAGATTTGGAAAAAATAATCAGGCAATACAAGCACACCTAACTTGCATTTCAAAACCATATATGTAAAAAATAAATTCGTCTCCGAGTGGATTGAATGTCAATTTAGCACAGTTGTATTCTGATCAGGATTCTTCTGATGAACAACTGATATTACTCCAATGATAGTGTATATCGTGTGATTACAAGAAACAATATCTATTCTGGAAAAATATAAATAAAGTTACAGAGGATACCGAGCAAAGATTCTTGAACCAGATTCTTGAACTCCTAGAAATGCATCTTATATAATTGAAGCTGCAGCAAAGATTCTTGAACCAGATTTTCACAGCACTACCATGGGTGGACTTCATTCTTTCAGGATGCCTTTGAAATCACTAAAGGACAGTGAATCCAATGGGATCATAGAAACACGTAGGAATATATCAAAACAGATAGAATCATCTGGTCAGAGAGGGCTCTGTCAGAGAGGGCTCGGTAGCTCGTTCTGTAACGCCCGAAAATTCTCAAAACTATATTAGAATTATGCTACGATTTTTCTGGAATTTTTAGATATTTTTCCAGAATTTTCCGAGTAGCTAGAGTATTTAGTTTATCATGTCTTGTTTAGTTTATCATGTTTAGAACGTTAGTATTTACATGCTAGAGTATTTTTCATGTATCTAGAGCTTGTGTATGTGATTTTTGGCACGAATCAGTGCTGGAAATCAGAAATTATGATTTCGTTTCAGACTATCAGAACCTGGATCGGTCAGCAGACCGATCCAGTGCCCTTCCTTCTCCTGGATCGGTCAGCCGACCGATCCAGATGGATACAGTAGCCTACTGTATCTCCCTGGATCGGTCAGCCGACCGACCCAGTATCGAACAGAAGGCATCCAAGCGTCTCCAGGTGCCTGGATCGGTCTTGCCGATCGATCCAGCCTCTGCTGGATCGGTCCGCAGACCGATCCAGCAGGGCACCGAATCGCGGCAAGTTGGATCGGTCTGTAGACCGATCAGATAACGATCAGAAAGAAATCTGGGAGCGGGGGATCGGTCTGGGGACCAATTAGCCTAGGGCCTGATCGGTCCACCGACCGATCAGGATTCGGACAGAGAGTTGCTGATCAGTATGGGGACCGATCAGCCTAGGGCCTGATCGGTCCACAGACCGATCAGGAAACGATCAGAAGTTCACTGATCGTAGCCTGATCGGTCCACAGACCGATCAAGCGATTCCCGGACCGATCATGATCTGCTGAGCTCTCGGTTTGCTGAAGCTTCTGCTAATTCTTTTTCTTCCTCTTGAGCTTTGCTGAGCCGCATCCGAAGTTCCTAACACGGTGATCCTACATCTCTCAGAGGACGAACCTTAAAAAGTTCAAAGAGCCTCCTCAGTGGAATGGAAGTTCAAATGAGTCCCAGTCTTCTGAGATCAATAGAAGATTACTCTTTTGATCAATTCATTCAATATATATTCCTTCAGAACCTTTTGCTCTGTAGTCTGTAGCTACTTAATTACCACTTTTTACAATATACTGAATCATTAAGTAGACAAATTCAAACAATATACTGAATCATTAAGTGGACATTGACATAAATTAACTTCAAATTAATATGTTGCAGAATAATACTGTAACTTCAAATATTGTAGGGCAAAATTTTAAATCCAATGTAAACATGACAGTCTGAAGCTACAAGTTTCAGAATATGAGAATATAAAACTAACAGTCTGAAGATACAAGCTCCACGCAAACATGACATGGAAGTAAAGATGCAATGGAAAATAAAACAAGATCAAGCTCATCGCTTCTTAGAGACATCAATAGTTTTTCCCCTCCTAGTAGTTTTTGTGTGCTGACCGCGAACTCGGAGGCCCAGTAGTGTCAAAGTCGTTTATGATTTCTGCAAAAAAAAAAAATGAGGCCCTTGTATAATAATAGAAAAATGCTAAACTTTACTTCTTTGGAGACTACTAAACCTATGAATTGGTTTCAGACCATAAGATGGATAGTTTAAGAGTGTCTTCCCTTAGCTCAAGACTTATAAAGGAGGAATGGAGCATTAATTTCTGCAGTTCTGTACGAAGTGAGACCTGCAACCAGTCTAGAAATTGGCATGCAACCAATCTAGAAATTATGACAATGAGCAAAAGTTGAGAAAACTGGTACAGAACTTGGCATGCAACCAATCTATCAGTTTTCATTTTCTTTATCCGTGATTATCTAGTTATCTATAGCAAGCTATTCTTGCCAATCATGATTTGCAAGAAAATTCTCTGTTGATGATCATGAATCATACTTGAATGATAGTGATCACCTCTCAGTGCAAAACCCATATAATTAGAGATTACATCTATCCGCTGGAGTATACATCTTATCTTATGGCAAACCAAATCCATTTTTTGTTGAAGATTGCTGAATTCATTTTGAGCAAACAAGAATACAAAAAAGTTTTTAATCATACCGTTGCTTCAAATACAGCCATAGTGCAATGAATCATTACTGTATCATCCTAGTGCATGTTGTTAGAACCTGCAACAATAAATATAATTATTAACTTTATTTTCTCAATGAACCACTATAATTTAACATATTAAAATTTTAATAGTACCTGCTATAGATGTCAAATCTGGTTCATACGTGTCGTCAACAATATTATGATTAGTATCTTCAGTCGATCTGATAATTGACACATTGTCATATTTACAAAATGTAATGACATAAATGTATGTTTGCAAGTCAAATTACAATAAAAATGCATCATTAATCAACACATACCCCCCTTGTTGCAAATTTGGACAATTGCGCTTGTCATGTGACACTCCTCGATGTCCGCATCCATGACATAGCCTGGAATTTGAGGTTGATTTCTCCTTTGATGATTTCAATCTTTTCCCACATCCCTTTGTTCTTACTGAAGAAGGATCAATAATGCCAAGACCCTCATCCATAGATTTGTTCTTTTGACTTTTATCATTGCATGTTATACTAATATTCATCTCTTGAATTTTGGTATAGATAGAATCGAATTGTTCATCCAAAAAGGTTGTCCCCTCATTAGTCAAAGATGCATCATCAATTAATATTGAAGCTTTATAAGATAACCTTGAGTGTCTCGACATCAAACACCTTTCTGGATCTGGATCATTAGTGTAATTTTGCTCCCCCAAAGCATATATTGCTCCAATTTTTGCATCTCGTGTCCATCGTTTGAGTATATATGTATCAGGCAAATGAAACACTTGGTTGATACGAAAAAAAGCTAGCATATGTCTGCATGGAATACCCTCAAACTCAAATTTCTTGCAACTACACGATATGTAGTCTCTTTGTTTGTCATGCGTGAGCACTCTTGGTTTCGATGAAGAAGAACTTTGAAATTTCATCACATGGTAAACCACTGAGTCAACTCCTGTAAATGCTTGTTGCACATAATAACCATGGCTCTCGCTGATTTCACTTTGAAACTCAAGCCATTTCTTTTTTATGTACAATTTAACCATTTGAGTTTCCATTGGCCAATTTGTCTTAATTTTCGGATGCTCATTTATGTCAATATGATCAGCAACTAACTCATTGTGTCTTTGATGTCTCAGTGCTCTATTAAAACGGGTGATAAAATCCATTAGTGAGTTCTTATTTGAGACATATCTCTTGAAAAATGCATGTGAGCCTTCAGATCTTTGACTACTTGACATTCCAGCACAAAATAAATGGCTAAAATATACTGGCACCCATTTGTGTCGTAATTCATACATCAACGATAACCAATCATTATTCTCTAAGTTAGCACACTTGATAGCTTCTTCCCATGACTTTTCAAAATCATCAGGTGTTGTAGAATTTGCAATGACATTCTTTAAGCTTTGATAATGATTTTGAAAAGTCAAAGGGTTTAATTTTTCTGGAAATTTGTTCAGTATGTGCCATAAGCAATATCTATGTACTGTTTGAGGGAAAACTTGTGCAATTACTTTTGTCATAGCAGGATCCTGATCAGTGATGATAACACTTGGTGGGCCTTTAGGCATGGCTTCTATGAACTTTTTAAGCAACGAAACAAAAGAATCAGCTTTCTCATTACTTAGAAACCCACAACCAAATATAATTGTCTGCTGATGATGGTTAACTCCTACAAAAGGTGCCAAAATCAAGCCATATTTGTTGGTGTTATATGTTGTATCAAATACAACTACATCACCAAATACACTATATGCCCGCCTGGATATATGATCAGCCCAAAAACACCTACTAAATCTATTATCTGAATCAGTCTCATAATCAAAGAAAAAAGCAGAATTCTTCTCTTGCTCAGATGTAAACAACTCGATCAGTGTTTCAGCATCAATACCCTTTTGCTCATCTCTTAGATTTTTCTCAAAATTTCTAATATCTTTTTCTGTACAGCCTACTCTCTCAAGTCCTCCATATTCTATCTCCAATATTCGCATTTGTTGACAAGTTGGTACATTGGCCTCTGAAAATTATTTCGTCAATGTTTTCTTTGCTGCTGAAACATTACGATGTGATCGTAGCAAATGCACCTTGGATGGAGTAGAAAGTGGATGATTATGGGTTTCTATAAAGTGACTAACAACCCAATTAGGCCCAGTTTGTTTCTTCACAAATGTAATATTTGATTTACAACCAGTTCTAACTGCACCACGTGCTCTTTCTTTTGTCGGTTGATCAACTTTTGTATGTTTATTCCACCGCATTAGATCTGTATGTCCTTCTTTAAAGCATACAATTTGTTTCCATGTTAATTCATTTGTGATATTATTTTTCTTGCTCGTGTGCATCCTTGAACTAAACCCAGCTTCTCGTGCATATTGATTATAGAATGAATATGCCTCCTCTAGTGATGAGAATTCCATTCCAATTTTTAGCTTTCGATTATCTGAGACTTGGGGAATATATTCCTGATCATCAACTCGATTTTCTTCCATTTCTGGACACCCTCACATTATAATTGACAATAGGTAATTAGATAAACAAATAAGAAATACAAATTATTTCAGATAATGTAAAATAAAAACAAAAACACTATGTAAACAATAAAACTATTGTAACAATATGATGACATTTGCAACATAAATAAAAATAAATTGGATTGTAAATAATATTGTAAACAATATGATGAAATTTGCAACAGAAATATAAACAAATTTGATCGTAAGTTAATTTTTAAAACTAGCTCCAACAATAGGCATTCATCATAATCTTGCAAATTATCATAAAATAAGAGAGGGAATTTTAGCATACTGATAGCTAAAGAACTCTATCAATTAACAACAATTTATAAAAAAACTGATAGCTAAAAATCTAGATGTGAAACTAGTAGGATTTTCTCTGGTGCACTTGTACCCTTAAGGTTGCTTTACTTGTCAACTTTTTCCAGAGTTCTTATGGAATTCATAAACTCAGATTGGGAATCATTGGGCCACTTTTCTTCAACTTGATGTTATTATTCTATTTTTCCATGCAACTTGATGTTATTATTCTATCATTGGGCCACTTTTCTTCAATCATCATAACTTTTCTCCTTCTCTTAAAACTGGTAATTGTTTCATCTCAAATTTAATTACCATATTGATGTAATGTTCAGTTTTGATTCTAGTCATAAGATCTTAACCAGAAAATAAGATATGAAAAAACAATGAAGAAATCCCAAGAAGAAATCTCCATTCTTCTTATCCTTACAAACAATAAAAATGTTGGTCGAGTATCTCATATCTGCATACTAAGCATCTCTTCATAATCCCAAGAAGAAATCTTTTATTCTGCCGGTATAATATAGAATCATAAATCAATTTATAAAAATAAGCTTTTACCGGCAATGAAGGGATACAGAAGCTAGTGAGGACGGCTTGCTGCGATTCTGCACTTCAGATCGACACGATTTTCTGCAGGGAGGGAGGCTGCGGCGGGTCTCGACAGCGTTGGGAGGAAGAGGCGCTAGGGCACAGGGAGGAAGAAAGAGGCGCTAGGGCACAGGTCTGGAGGAAGAGGCGCTAGGGAACAAGGAGGGTGAGGCGGCCTGTGAGAGGTTCCACTCCTTGCTGCGATTCTGCACTTCAGATCGAAGCGATTTTCTGCAGGTCGGTGGGAAGAGGCGCTAGGGCACAGGTTGGAGATTTTCTGCAGGGACTGGGCGAGGGGGTGAGGAAGATGCGGCGGCGTCAGGAGGAAGAGGAAGAAAGAGGAGCTAGGGCACTGCAGAAAATTGTGGCGAGAAGTGAGGAAGAGGAAGAAAGAGGAGCTGTTAATGGTTGTGACGCGGACTGTGCCACGAGGGCAGTCCGCAGCGGTTCGCAGGATTTAGTCCGCAGCAGAGCATCCCTGTATATATATATATATATATATATATATATATAGGGTATTGCTAAATGGTCAGAATCTGGTCAGCTAGAATATATGCATGCATGTATATGCATGGGTATTTTAGTAATTTCATATGGCCACATTAATTATATGCATGTCCATGCATGTATTTTAATTGGGAGATAGAGATTTCTAGTTGGCCAGATTCTGGCCAGCAAGATTTACTCATATATATATATATATATGGGTATTACTAAATGGCCAGAATCTGGCCAGCTAGAATATATGCATGCATGTATATGCATGGGTATTTTAGTAATTTCATATGTATATATTAATTACATGCATGTACATGCATGTATTATAATTGGAAGATAGAAAATTCTAGCTGACCTTGACTTCCAATTTGGATAAATTTGATATGCTAAGCAACACTTTGTGTGCGATCGTGAGCGAAATCCGATGTGGGTTATCTGACGCGGTCAAAATCTAATTTTTTTAATCTCTCTCTCATTTGCATGCAACAACTTTTCTCTCTCATCTGCATGCAACAATTATAATTTTTTTTAATCTCTCTCACTGCATGCAACAACTTCTCTCTTTCCTTTTAAATTAAAATGATATTTTATCTTCTCTCTTCTATTATTACATATAACAACAACAACAATAACAACCAAGCATTTTCCCACTAGGTGGGGTCGGCTGTATGAATCCTTTTACGCCATTGAGCCCTATCTTCTATTATATCATCATCTATATTTAAATAAATTTTATCTTGTTTTATTGTTGCTAACCAAGTCTTTTTTGGTCGTCCTCTTCCTCGTTTGATATGCATGTTTATCATAGTTTCACATCGCCTAACTAGAGCATTTATTGGTCATCTAAGTACATGTTCGTACCATCTTAAACGTGTCTCTCGGAGTTGTCCTCAATAGATGCAACTCCGACTTTCTCTCTAATGCTCTCATTCCTTATTTTGTCTATCTTCGTATGCCCACACATCCACCTTAACATCCTCATCTCTGCAACTATCATCTTATGCTCATGTGCTTGAGTCATAGTCCAACATTCAGCTCCATATAACATAGCAGGTCTAACTGCGGTTTTATAAAACTTACCTTTAAGTTTAAGAGGTATTTTAAGGTCACATAAAACACCCCGACGCTCCCCTCCATTTCACCTATCCTGCTTGTATTCTATGTAAGACATCTTTCTCAATCCTTCCATCATTTTGTAAAAATGATCCTAAATATTTAAATCTCTCGGTTCCGGGCAACTCGTCCTCTCCTATCTTAACAATTGTTTCATTACTTCTAATGTTGCTAAACTTAAATTCCATATATTCTGTCTTTAATCTACTAATCTTAAAACATTTCCCTTCTAGTGTTTCCCTCCAAGATTCTAGCTTAGCATTTACTCCTTCACGTGTCTCATCTACCAAAATAATATCATCTGCAAACAACATGCACCACGGTACTGTGTCTTGAATGTGCGCAGTAAGTTCGTCCATAATTAGTGTAAAAAGATAAGGACTTAGGGCTGATCTTTGATGTAACCCTATCTTTATTGGAAATACTTCAGTTACTCGGCCTGAAGTCTTTACTCTGGTCGTTACATCCTCATACATATCATTAATTAGTTCAATATATGTTACGCTAACACCTCTCTTTTCTAAAATTCTCCATATAATTTCTCTTGGGACTCTATCATAAGTTTTTTCTAAGTCAATGAATACCATGTGTAGATCTTGTTTTTGCTTCCGATATTTTTCAATTAATTGTCTAAGGAGATGTATAGCTTCTATTGTCGACCTTCCAGGCATGAACCCAAATTGATTTTCTGTCACTGTGGTCTCATTCCTTAATCTTTTTTCTATTACTTTTTCCCAAAGTTTCATAGTATGACTCATTAGTTTAATACTCCTATAGTTTGCACAATTTTGTATGTCTCCCTTGTTCTTATATGAGGGAACTAGAGTACTTATCCTCCATTGATCAGACATTCTTTTCATTTTCAATATCATGTTAAATAATTTTGTAAGTCATTCAATACCTTGTTTCCCTAAGCACTTCCATACCTCTATCGGAATATCATATGGTCCAACGGCTTTCTCATTGTGCATCTCATTTAAAGTTTATTTTACTTTTGAAGTTTGAATTCTACGATAAAAATTAAAATTTCTATGCTCATTTGACCTAATTAAATTACCTAAGTTAAGTTGGTCACCTAAACCTTCATTAAAAAGTTGATGAAAATACCTCTTCCACCACTCTTTTATTTCTCCATCATTTACTAATAACATATTACATTCATCTTTAATACATTTTATTTGGCTAAGATATCTTGTTTTCCTTTCTCTCACTTTAGCTATTCTATAAATGTTTCTTTCCCCTTCTTTCGTATCCAATTTTTGATATAAGCGTTCAAAAGTTTCATTTTTTGCTTCACTCACTACTTTCTTAGCTTCTTTCATTATATATTTTTTTAAGTTTTCCTCGTTCTTACAAATATATAATTCCTTATAAGCTATTCGTTTTTCCTTCACTTTCTCTTGTACTTTCTCATTCCACCACCAAGATTCTTTACTTCGTGGTGCATGTCCCTTTGACTCACCGAGTACACTCTTAGCTACTATTTTCAACTTTGATACCATTTTATCTCATGTTGTATTAGAGTCATCGTATATTTCACTTAATGCTTGTACTTCTACCTTCTCCTTAAATATATTTTGTTTCCCATCCTTTAACTTCCACCACTTAATTCTAGGAATTGTATATATTTTCTTTCTATTGATACTATGTTTGTGGCGTATATCCAACACTACTACCCTATGTTGGGTAGTTAAGCTTTCTCTATGGATGACTTTGCAATCTTTACAAATCTTTCTATCCTTCTTCCTAACCATAAGAAAGTCAATTTGCGATTTATTATTCCCACTTTTGAATGTGACTAAGTGTTATTCTCTTTTCTTAAAAAACGTATTAGCTAATATAAGGTCATATGCTATCGCAAAATCTAATATAGTTTTCCCTTTCTCATTCCTCGTTCCAAACCCATAACTCCCATGTACTCTCTCATATTCCTCATTTTTCACTCCGACATGCCCATTTAGATCACCTCCTATTAAAATCATTTCATTTGGTGGAATATTTTGTAATATTTCATCTAAGTCCTCCCAAAACCTTGATTTGGTAGCTTCATCTAATTCTACTTGTGATGCATATACGCTAATTATGTTCATAGTTTCTTTCGCCACTATTATCTTAAGGGATATAATTTTATCCCCTTTTCTAATTACTCCTACAACTTCATCTTTTAACAAACTATCTATAATGATACCCACTCCATTTCTTGCTTTACTCTTTCCAGTGTATCATAACTTAAAACCTGAGTTCTCCATCATCTTTGCCTTCTCACCTATCCATTTTGTCTCTTGTACACACAAAATACTAATTTTTTTCCTAATCATCATATCTACTATCTCTATTGATTTACCAGTGAGAGTTCCTATATTTCATGTTCCAAATCTTAGATTATTAGTTTTCCTATCATATTTGTTCTTATCTAACCTATGGTGTGAGAACTTTTGCCTATTTAACACTACACCCAAGTTCTCATGGAGATGTAGCGGTCCTTACTGAGACGTTACAGTCGGACTCTGTAACGCGAACTCTTGCATATTTATCACTACACCCGAGTTCTGGAGATGTAGCGGTCCTTGCCGAGACGTTACAGTTGGAGCCTGCAACGCGTTCCTTCTGGGGAACAACCTAGCATTAGCACAATATTTTAATAGATTCATTCATTGAATATTTGCCATAATTTGGCGCTGGCTGACAACCTAACGTAACCCTCCTCCTTTATCCGGGCTTGGGACCGGCCATGACCGGTTATTATGGGCGGAGTTCTTTTCTATTATTACATGCAAAAAATTATTATGGTAGTGATGATACAACGTTATAACAGCTACTATGCAATGTCTGCTATAACTTGTAGCAGTTACTATGTAGTAGCTACTACAACTTGTAGCAGTTACTATGCAATATCTGCTACAACGGTACAGTAATAGTTACTATGCAATAGCTGCTACAACTTGTAGTAATTACTATGCAATAGTTGCTACAACGGTGCAGAAGCTGTTACAACTGTGCAGAAGTTGCCACAACGGTGCAGAAGTTGTTACAATACAACAGGGCAGTAGCTGTTACAACGGTGCAGAAGCTGCTACAACGACGCAAAAGCTGCTACAACGGCGCAGTAGTTGCTATAACGACACAGTAGCTGCTACAACGGTCTTCTGTTACAATGTCGCAGTAGCTGCTACAACGGTGCAAAATGTACTACAATAATATAGTAGCTGCTACAACGGTGCAGAAGTTGCTATAACGGTATAATAGCTGCTACAATGATGCAGAAATTGCTACAACGTGTAGCAACTATTGTGTAGTAGCTGTTACAACGTTGTAGCAACTACATCACTTTAAAAATTAGCAACACAGTGATTGTTACATGCAATCAGATGAGAGAGATTAAAATTTTTTATAGTTGTTACATGCAGATGAGAGAGAAAAGTTGTTATATGCAGATGAGAGAGATTTAAAAAATTAAGTTTTGACCGCGTCAGATAACTCACGTCGAATTTCACTCACGATTGCACATAAAATATCGTTTAGCATATCAAATCTCTCTCTCTCTCTCTCTCTCTCTCTCTCTCTATATATATATATATATATATACATACAGTATTGATATTGTGCGCGACGCGCACAGTCGCGCACAATATCAGTGTTTTTAATTTTTTTTTAATTTTTTTTAGTTTTTTTGAATTTAAAAAATTCAACATTTCCTTATTTAAAAAATTTCTTTACGATTTTATTTATAGGGTTCAGGCTTTGGGTATAGTGTTAAAACTATTTTTTTTTTAGATTTTACCTATAGGGTTTAGACTTTCTAATTAGGTTATAGTGTTTGGTTTAAAAAAAAATTAAAATGAAATTAATTTAAATATTTATTGAGTATTGTAATGTGTTTAGGGGATATATCTATATATTAAATTTTAAATAAGGAAATGTTGAATTTTTTAAATTAAAAAAAACTAAAAAAAATAAAAATAAAAAAATAAAAAACACTGATATTATATATATATATATATATATATATATATATATATATATATATATATATATATATATATAAATATAAAAGCATGATATTTTCCTAGTTTGAAATTTGGGTTTTCTTTCGAATGAAGTGATATTTTTGATATTATGGGGGTGAAATTAAAATTTGCTCCTGTATCATATAATACTAAGGTCTCATAAATCAACAACGGACCGGCAGTGGCACTGGGAGTCTGGGTCTACTCGGCTTCAATCAAAGATCTTTCCGAAATCTCTCTCCTACTCGCGCATCCACGCGTAGAGGCGAAGGCGATCGAGCGGCGATGAAGGGGAAGAGCCTTCCGATCATCACGTTCGAGCACAAGAGGTAAGCGATGAGCAGCGATCCGTCTCCTCCTCCATCGCCCTGCGTCGTTGTTCCTGTTGGTGGAGATGGCGCGGGGGATCGCCACCACGTGTTCATCTCGTCTCGGAACTTTGCACTCCGCGATTTCCGCTCTCACTCCATTCCGATTTCTTTTCCGGCCCCTTTTCGCTATTTTACTTTTTTTTTTCCCGTGTCCTTTTTGTTCCTGTACTTTTGAGATCGAATTGGGCAATGTAGTTACGATCCGTGGCTTCTAGTTTTTATTTTTTTATTGATTCGTGTTAGGGATTCCGGAATATTTGTGTAAAATTTAAAAAATTAGCCGATCGTGGGTGATGCCTTCGCGAATTGACATCCTAGATCCCCTTCTCGAATCTAGGGTTTTAGCTTGATTGAGAAATCAGTCGATGGGTCATGTGATTGGAGTTTCTTTTGAGGTGTTTGGATTGGATTAAGCATTTCCTTTTCTATGGAAGCTGAATTGAGGTAGATTCAAGACAATTCCTTTTTATTCTAGGGTTGTAATCTATTGATATATAAGAGCGATCCTTGGGTTTTGAAGTTTTTAAGATTTCATTGATGTGTTTTGTGCTTGGTGGTGGAGATGTGAGCAGGGATGCCTACGGGTTTGCAGTGCGGCCGCAACACTTGCAGAGATACCGAGAGTATGCAAATATTTACAAGGCAAGGATGACATACGGATTTTCCTTGTATTATTTGGTGGAATAATGCTGTGGATCAGGTTTAAAAACTTTGATGCGTTTAATTGCAGGAAGAGGAAGAAGAGAGATCGGAGAGGTGGAATGATTTACTCAAGAGGTTGTCTGGTTCTGGTATGGCACTCACTGATGGCTTATCAGCAGGGAAAAGGAGCATTAGGGAGCATTTGGAAGCCGCCATCGTGTCTGGAATGGATAATGTTCTTAATGAGACTAGTGATTGTAATGCCATTGATGAAGTTCTCTCCACGAAACAGACATCAGAAGAGGAAAGAAAAATTCATTGTGCCCAAACTTGGGCCCGGATCCGTCCATCCCTTAGTGCCATTGAGCAGATGATGAGTCACCGGGTAAAAAGGAAAAACTCAGATGGTGGTGATCAAGCTGCCCCAAAGAGTAGGCCAAACCTTGCATCTATAGAAGAGTCGAAGGTCTCAGAAGAATCAGAAGATGAGTTTTATGATGTTGAAAGATCTGATCCTGTTCAGGAGGTGTCTTCCGGAGATGATGGAAATGTTGATTCCAGTACGAGTATCTCTAGTCAAGGGGTACCAGAAGAGACAAAAGAAGAGCTGGAGTGCTTGGTCCGTGGGGGGCTCCCAATGGCTCTTAGAGGAGAGGTGTATTTCACTTATTGCCTCTACTTCTGGTATTGCAGTTCTTTTTACAATATTAATCTTTATCTGCAACATCGCTTCATCTGTAGTTATGGCAAGCTTTTGTTGGTGTTGGAGCACGTAGGGTGGAAGGATATTACAATAGTTTGCTAGATGTAGAAACTAATACAGACGGCAAAGAAGTTGGATTTATGCTTAAGGATGAGAATGGAAACAAAAAAAGGATTTCTCAGGGAGATGAAAAATGGAAAGGACAGATTGAGAAGGTTGCTACCAACATAAGCTCTAGAACTATCTTTCATTTTATGTAATCCCTTGCCACTTGTCACGCTATGTTTACTTCTCTTAAATTAATGCGTGGCTTCCATTTTCAAGGATTTGCCTAGAACTTTCCCTGGCCATCCTGCTTTAGATGAGAATGGAAGAAATGCTTTAAGGCGCTTACTCACTGCATATGCTCGGCATAATCCATCTGTTGGTTATTGTCAGGTGTGTTCTACTAGCTTCTCATTTGTCTTCAAATAGGTTTGCAATGAGCACTTTCACCAGACTTGACCTTTATGTTCTATTGCATGTCCCATTCTGAATTTGATCAGTACATTTTCTTCAGCAAATATTGGATGCACATCCCCATTTTAATAGTTTATAGATATCCTATTTTATTCCTTTTTAATACATTGAACTGTGTTATATCTGGCATGAATTGCAGGCAATGAACTTCTTTGCAGGATTACTTCTTTTGCTGATGCCTGAAGAAAATGCATTTTGGTATGCTGTGCCATTATTTTCAGATTTATTGAAGGAAATATTTTGCACATGTAGCGAGAAACCTTGTTGATTTTCCATAATTTGCTTTAGCATTGTAAGAAATGACTTTTTCCTTAACTATATATATATCACAGATTAATTGGTTCTAGTTTACTTGAAATAACCACAGGACTTTATTGGGTATCATTGACGACTATTTTGATGGTTACTACTCCGAGGAAATGATTGAATCTCAGGTGATCCTCTGTTGTTAGTACCTTTAAGTGCAAGTGTATTTTCCACTTACAAAATTCTTTTAGTAAAAGGGCTTGTCTTGTAGATGTATTGACATAAAAACATTCATATATGTCCCAGGTGGATCAACTTGTTTTTGAGGATTTAGTCCGTGAAAGATTTCCAAAATTAGGTTCTAGCTTCCTGTAACCTGATCAATTTTGTATATGTTTTAAGGAAAGCTGAAGTATTAACAAGCACATTTTATTGGTCACAATTTACATCTAATTTTTTTTTCCTATCATATTGTAGTGAATCATCTGGATTATCTCGGAGTGCAGGTGGCATGGGTTACAGGACCATGGTTCCTTTCCATTTTTGTGAATATGCTTCCCTGGGAAAGTGGTCAGGTTTTATTTGATGTCATATATGTGATAGTTATTTGCAAATTACTTCAACATTTTTGAATCTTCTATTTAACATTTATCATTGTTTATTTATTATTTAGAATAAAATGTCTGTTTTTATAATTGTGATGTATTGGAAAAGTACAGTTCTTCGAGCTTGGGATGTGCTTTTGTTCGAGGGAAGTAGAGAGATGCTTTTTCGCACAGCATTAGCTTTGATGGAATTATATGGTACCGATCTAATGGTTTTTTAATATTCATTTGATAATATAAGAAGCCAACCCCACCTAGTGGGATAAGGCTTGATTGTTGTTGTTATTGTATTTGATAATATAAGAAAAGTTTGATTGGAAACTGACATCTAGTGTAGTTTAAATATTTCAGTGAGCTTATCAACAGGACTTTTCTTGTCTTATGCATATATTTCTTATGCATATTTTTAGGTCCTGCAATTGTAACAACAAAGGATGCAGGAGATGCTGTAACATTGTTGCAGTCACTTGCTGGTTCTACTTTTGACAGTAGCCAGCTTGTTTTGACTGCTTGCATGGGATATCAACCTGTAAATGAGATAAAACTACAAGAATTAAGGAACAAACATCGACCATCAGTGATTGCTGCCATGGAGGAAAGGTCTAAAGGGCTTCGTGTTTGGAAAGACTCTAAAGGTCTTGCAACTAAGCTATATAGTTTCAAGCGTGACAATGGACCACTAGTATCTGAAGCAAAGGCTAAAGAAAATGTTGGTGAAGCAAACAACAATGGGGACATCCAATCTACCGAGTCTGATTTGACAGATTGTGAGGATGTTCTTAGTACTCTTACAGTTGATGCAGAGTTGGATTCTCTTCCAGATCTTCAAGAGCAGGTATTTCTTCTTTTAATTCCTTTTGTCATGTGCATTCACCTTTTCCCTAGTGAAACTGAAAACTCTACAGCTTTGGCAAAGCATTTAATTTGACTATCACAATGTGAAACACTTACTGCTCATTGACTCACGACACAATGTTATGGCTTCATTAAATTGAAAAGCTAACTAAAATTTAAAAATGCTTACCTTTTTGTAAAAGGAAGAATCCAATGTTTAAAGTGCCCTTCCATGCTAGAGTTTCCATCTCCTTCCAGAATTATAGGATTTCCATATCATGCCATGCCAACCTTCAACATGCTTAAAACTTTTCTGAGATAAACTCAAATGAGTTCTAATCCTATAACAAATATCTCAACTAATGATTATATTTAGTGAGCATCAGATTAACTTATATTTTTCTAGGACCCACATAATGCTCTGAAGTATGAGTCATCAGAATAGATTCTTTCTATCCTGTCACTACTGTTTGTTGAGGCTTCTCTTTCCCTCTTCTTTGTTTTTAGTTTCATCTCCTTCCTGTGACCAACATACAAAGTCGGAGGTTTAGTTATGAAAAGTCTTACTCGATTCTGAATTGTACAAGTTTTGTCTAGGCAACTAGAGTGATACTTTTTGGCAAATACCATTCGGTATTATAAACTACAAGAATGATTGCTGTAGGCACAAATACTATAGACTGTGCTTTAACCTCAAGTTCAAAGGCTAGTTATGGTTCTTTTGACCTCGCTCTTAATACATTCTTGGCTTTTAACTTGCATGGAATGAAAATTTCAGCTATATTTGCATAGATATTTAATCTGGTCAACTGGTGGGATATTGCTTGCCTCCTTTTCTTTTCACAAGTACTGGGACCATGTATATTTTCCCATCGTGAATAGACGAGTAGATTTTATGTTGGGTGATGAAACTAGTATTCTTTATTTCTATGTCCCTTGTTCTAAATGCTATTCATGTCAAATTGAACAAGACGGTAGATAGCTGCAGAGAGCTTTCTTTTGAGAGAATTACTGATCGATGGAATGTAGTAGATCAGTTCGGGAAGAGAAAGATATTGAACTAAAGAAGATGGATCTCTCTGCTAGTTTCTGAATCTTAGAAGCTAACTTTGCAATTTTTGTAAAAGTGACCTAATCCTATGGGCCAATGAAAATATCAGCTTCATTTTATATATTTATATTGGCAGCTTCATTTTACTAGACATACAAACTTCGAATAGAGTAGATTTAATACCATTTACCTGCAATTTCTATAGCAGTAACTAAAGATTCTTACCGATACCATCTTGATGGTTTACCTAGGAATTTGTACATGGCAAAGGGCACAGGATTGCAAATACAAATGTGGTCCATCTTTCCAATATAAGATCTATTGATCCGATAATTTAAAGAACTGAAAATAATGTACCGTCGTGATATACAACCATCGCATCCTGGAGTTATTTTGAATTTTTTTTTCTGTTTTTTTTCAGGCCACATGGTTAAGGGTAGAACTATGTAGATTGCTTGAGGAGAAAAGATCTGCCACCCTCAGGTTTGTGTTTGTACATGAAGATTTTAGGTATTTCCTTTAGCTATTAAATTATTGCAACTGCTAGTTTATTCTGAAAATGCCAGAACCTGAAACCATCTAGAGAATGATTTTAGATTTATTTTAAGTTAAATATGATCTACTGACACAATCTGAAAGAGCCTTCTCATATTTAATTCATCTCAGCACTTATGTTGAGTCTAAGTTTCTATTGTTCTTTTTCTGCCATTTTATAGAGCTGAAGAGTTGGAGACTGCATTAATGGAGATGGTGAAGCAAGACAATAGACGACTTTTGAGTGCAAAAGTAATACAAGCTACTCATTTTTTGTTTTACATTGTTACAATTGTTTAAACTTATATATCATACTTTTTGCTAGGATGTTGTCACTCTCAAGAAGGGTCCCAATATAATGTGCACATGTTCTCGAGGTCATTCATATTGATTGCCTTAAGTAATGCAAAAAACAATTCTAGTTGACCATTGCTAAGTCAAGAACCACTTGAGTCACAATGGGCAAGAATCTGGTTGCCTAGGTGCACATTTCATAAAATACTAGAATTTAAACCGACCAAAAGATAATAAAAAAATTCATCAGTTATGTGACTTTGAAACTTGTTATAGCATTACTAAATCAACTGAATTTTTTTTTTTTTTGTACTGATCATAAAAGTGCTTAATTTAGTTAGGACGA
Organism: Zingiber officinale; assembly: GCF_018446385.1. Lineage (NCBI taxonomy): Eukaryota > Viridiplantae > Streptophyta > Magnoliopsida > Zingiberales > Zingiberaceae > Zingiber > Zingiber officinale. Next base: position 514,382 of record NC_055991.1, read on the forward strand.
CTTGAAGTTTTATCTCAATGGAAGCACTGCTTGATCTGAAGGGTCTTTACTACAGGGATTGATTGTTATCTAGGTGATGATTTCAGAGGAAAATTGTCGTAGACAGCACCCTTCTATTTTATCTTTTGAATTCCCCTACTCGGTTATTTTCCTTCCACCTTCTCCAATTTCCTGTTTGAGCTTCTTTTCCTTATCTTCGTCTCTCCCTGCTTTCTTTGAGATAAAGAAAATTTTCATGCTTCTTATTTTTCTCTTTCTCCCTCTAGTTATCTCTTAACTCCCTTGTCTCTGAATTGAGTATTTGTATATATCTATAGCGAAAACCTCATACAGCTTTCTTTGCCAAAGCTAAAGCTTTTCCTATAGTGGTTGATTTTTTTCTTTTAGCTCCTTTTAGACAACAACAAAGAGAAGTTGCATGTTTCTAATGTCAACTAATTCTTATTAATGACAGGCAAACTTCATGAATGAAAAGGATTCATGCTTTTTCTATAATAAGTAACCACCTTTGCTGGAATGAGTGCACTGCACCTCAACTGGCATAGTGCTTTAGTGTATTAAAATGCCTAATGTTTTGACAAACTTTCCTGATTGACAAGTAAATTTTCTTTCAGTGATCGCATGCAAAATTTTCTTTGACTACTGTCAGACCATAGCATAAAGGATGAAAAAAGGAGTTTATGAAGGAGCATTTTGCTTTTATCTTTTCAAATTTTAGTAGACAATAGATTGACTTTATTCATGTTATTAATTTGTTAAGCTAGAACCTTACCTTTTCCACCAGACAATTGCTTTCAAGAATTTGGTATATACTACTCACCATTTATCTTAATTTAAATCCTTAACATCTACTAGAATAATATGTTATTAAAACTGTTTTTAGGTTGTGATATTAAAGGTTTTTATACATGTGCATCGATCTCATTTCCAGTTAATATTCGACTTGTTTGAATATATTAGTTCATATCATGTTTAAGTTTTTAGTAAATATCATCTTGTTTTAACAGATCTTTGACAGATTGAATAGTCTTATCTTTTAGACGATCTTCCTTCGTAATAATTTCCTACACTTAGGGTCAGATGCTGTGCATTATGTTCATAAGATGGAAGAGAGAGTACTCTTAATCAGTTTTGCATTGTATGTGAGATTGTCAAATCGCTTTAGCATTCTAGAATAAATAAAAACATCTGTGAAAAATTCAATAATCAGGTTTTGAATGGAATGGTGTGTAGCTCTCAAAAAAATGACTACATTGTATAATTTCTGCAGACAAATGTCACCGAATGAAAGGTGCAAAGGTGCAGCCATGCATCCAAGCATTACAGGATTACAAATTGGACAAATTCTTTGAACATACCGATTATTTCATACAACAAATATCAATATTTTTAAGAAACAAATAATCTGGTCTTGAATGAAATAATTAATATTCTTCAACAATGTCTATATGATAGACTTTCTGCAGATGCGTGATTTCTAATGAAAGGTGCAATCACACTATCGCACTAGCAGCACTTATAAAATTGGAATAATTGTTTTAACACTTGGTTTTTTTCATTTCATACCAAAGCCTATGCATCTCTTTGCCAATAATAGGTTGAACAATTGGAGAATGAGATAGCTGAGTTACAGCAGGCTTTAGCAGAGAAGCAGGAACAAGAACGTGCAATGCTTGAGGTGCATCATCATGCCTTTGTTCATCTGCGTATTGATATATGATTATATCCTTTCAGACTATTCATTATACTTAGTTCTATATCATAGAAAAATAATGTGCTTTGGTTTTTGAAGATATTGATGCGGGTTGAGCAAGAACAAAAGGTTACAGAAGATGCTCGCCTCTTTGCAGAGCAAGAGGCTGCTGCTCAGAGGCATTCTGCTCATGCCTTGCAGGTTATTCTCATCCTGGATTCATTGTTTTAACGAAGCTTGGATACCCATACCTTGTTATCACAATTAAGGTTTATATAGACGAATGACAAGAGATGGCACTCATGGAGTTGGGAAATGAAATTCCAGCATATGGAGTACTATCTTTTTAAATAAGATGAAGATTTGGATTACAAACTTTGTTAATGTTTGACATTAAACTTGAAAGTTGCAGGCCTGATAGCATTGCTGATGACAAATTTAGAAAAATCAAGAATGCCTCAAGTAATGTTCTTTTGTTTAATTATTGTAGGTGCAATAAAATTTGCACTCCTATATACTTCCAACCTAAGGTATTTAGGCTATTGATGGATTATATGACTAATCATACTATGGTCATTCTCACTCAGCAGCCGCATATTATTTTTTTTATGTCTTATCATGTTAAACCAACTCTCAGATTATCTGTCGAACATTATTTCTGCAATTATTGACATACAATATGAACAACAACTAATCTTTGGTGCCCTTAGTTTAACTAATTCTTGTCTCGATATTAAGTTGAGAACTCTTAAGCCATGCTGTGGGCATTTACCTTCTTATTAACTATACTAACTATTTGAATGACAAGTAAATTTCAATTCTTTAACACTGTTGCCTCTCTTTGGTTACATGCTTATATAATCAATCCTTGTTTAATAACACAACTTCTAGCTTAGGCTCCATAGATTTGACGGAAACTATTTCCTAGGACGGAAAACATTTTCAAGGAAAAATTAGATTGCCTTTTTGTTTGTACGATTATAATGAGCGGAAAGCTATTTTTAGTGTTGAACTAAATGGTTATTAACTTGAAAAGTCAATTTCCATTGAATTATTCCTTAATCATCTTTCTTGATTATTATTTATTTTATTCAAGGAATATGTATTACTACTCTATTAAATTCTACATTAAATACATATTTTGAGCATACTCAATAAGCCAACCAGACCCACAGATTAGCTGCGCTAATGGGATGGGACAAACATGTCGTGCATAATGGGTAGGTTGTGCGAACTAGACCAGTTGGATGGGTTGACTGGTCTAAATGAACCATTATCTATTATTGGTAGGGATATTATATCATCACAAAGACTATATTACTTATACCATTCCTACAGACCAGATATAAAAATGAAAATGATCCATCTATTTTGTTTCATGAACCAAAGTAAGGAATAGGCATTCCTGGTTTATTCATCATATTTTATCCCTTAGAAATAACTATTCTATGTAGAATAACAAGTTCAGCTAGTTCAATTGGCAAGGCCTTGGTTTGAGTTTGCACAAGTTTTGGGTCAGATGCCACTTGTTGCTCTGTTGGGGTTTATCCCTTCCTTTCTTCTAAGGAACTATCATTTTGTGTTAACTAGACCTTTTTTTCTCAATGCAAAAGTTTTCTTGGAAACAATGTTTAGTCAACTTCACAATATTAAGACGACAAGTTGAAAATGTTTGCATACACGCCTTTCTTTGTCCTACCACACACCATAGGTCTAACTACGACTACCAATCATAGTATGCATTTGAATTTCCTTGTACAATTTTTACTATGATCTTGTGTCTCCATTTTGGTATTATAGATGATTCTTCCTAGTTTTTTAATTATCAGAAAATCTGTGTCGTCAAACATTGATTATTGAAGCTGATCTCTGTATCTGGGACTTTTAATCCATTCTTGCTAGATCTATGCAGGAAAAATATGAAGAAGCGATGTCTTTACTTGCACAAATGGAGAACAGGGCTGTAATGGCAGAGACGATGCTCGAAGCTACATTGCAGTACCAATCTAGCCAGCTCAAAGCACTGAAGTCTCCAAAGTATAGACTGCCTGTTGATTTTACTTTTTTGACCTCTTAGTGGTTTGAGGAGAATCTACTTTTCTGGTTAATGCAATATTTGTTCATGCACCACTAAGGGATGCCTCAAACTATCGTCTCTTTTTTTTTTTTTTTTATCTCCTTTAACTTGTCCAATTTTTTAAAATATCCTTATTGTGGTTTTCCTTGAGCATTGTCATTCATGTAACTAAAGCTTGCTCAAGGTGCTGCTGGCACAAGTTAGTACCAGTCCAATACCTTCTGCTTGGCATCTTATGGTTCCCACATGATATTCCTTCTTTTTGTTTTTCTGAAACATCTCTGAAGATTAATTTAACTCGACAGACTTTCTTCTCATTTTTCTGATATCAACATGCAGTGCATTCACGTGAGTTTTGCTATTGTATAGGACACCAAGTTCAGATAAATCATCTGTGCCATCAAGTCTAGACTCATCTCAGGAAATTCCTCCCAGAAAAATAAGCTTGCTTTCTAGGCCATTTGTTCTTGGTTGGCGCGACAAAAATAAGGTAAGCCCTGTACAAGCAAATTCTTCATTTAATTTGCATTGGAAGTTTTTGACATGTTTGCTTAATACATGACTGTTGCCTGAAAACAAATTTACTAAATACAAAACACGGTTCTTCATTTGCAAAGCTTCAAATGGTTTAAATGAAACAAGTAGATTTGTTCTCCAGTAATTTGTGATTTAGTGAAATTCTCCCGGTGAACTTGAATCATTACAGCTTTTCTATGATCTGATGCCATCAGCATCACATTAATTTGTCCAAAATATAACATAGATACAAGACCGAACATATGCAACAATCTCTAAATTTCTGCATGGGAAAGTCTGTAAAAATCAGTCTGTACAGCCTAGAATGATCAATTAATATTAATGTCAGTATGATATGATATCTTACTCTACCAACAATATGAATAATGTAAATATTTTTTATTAATATTAATCTTGCCGTGGTACGATGTATTTGTCCAAGAGAACTTTGAGAATTGACATCTGCCCCGGACCAAAATTTTAAATACCGTCACGTGAGAAATTTTTTACTTGGTGCATTCAATACCACTCAGCTTCATTGTACTCTTCTTTAAAATTATGTGCATCGAAGTACCATCCATTGCAACCATATTTCTCCCTTCCCTTGGACATTGTCACTCCATCACTAGCTATACTTTCTAAAAGTGTCACTAGAAATGTAGTGAACTCAAAACATAGAAATAATGCATAGCATTGAATTGCCAATGAGATGCCGTTAGGTATATCTTCCTTGTATACTTTATTTTAAAAGATTATACTGTTATGAGAGCATACATCGATTCAATCCATCTATTACACTAGAACCGAGCACCTTTTTCAGTACGTCGTTAAAATTAACTTCAGTAATCGAACAAGGTGAGTCCTCTTATAATTCTTCCGTGATGCATTATTATTTGTTAGGCATAAAAGCTACCTTCTAGCCAACGACCATAGTTCTTGAACTGTTTGTATATTTTTGTGATCCTGTTTTCTGCTGAATAAGCTTCATAAAGCAAGATTACCAATGTATGGCTAGTAATATCTGTATAGCAAATTTCTGGCCGTTGTGGATTGGCCAACTGGGGCTTCTCGATCATATCTTAATCTTATTGCATTTGGATGATCACATATCATGTTTCTACTCATTTCTTAAGTACGATCCTTGCATTTATTTTCCAGAGCAAACAGAATGCCCCAGAGGAATCCGTTGACGGGGAGCAAAATGTAGAAAATCGAAAGAGCGATACGAACGGGCACCAGGAGCAGGAAAAGTAAAATTTTGGAGAGGCAGAGGTCTCATCGCTTGTTCCATGGCTGCCATATATTTCGATGCTCCAGCCTTTGGCCACGTCGGGAAGAGATGTTATTGTGCGCTTTTTGTATGCATTTAGGTTGCTTAATTCATGTTGTAATTTGTGTAGTGAAATAGTATTAGTTCATCTGTTGATTGCTTGTTATTAATAAAATTTAAGCCTGGTTAACTTTTCTGTGTCATAGACCTTGGTCATCAATGGCGTCTGCTCGAGGCCGGAAATATAAGCACATAACCAAGGCTGTTTACAAGAACTAACTGGGCAACTAACCGGGCGTGACCTGTTCGAGTATTAAAAATTTTAAAATGTTAACAATTTTACGACAAAAAAAAATAATAATAATAAATTTAAAATAGTTTAGCAATAATGATTTTTTTAATATATTAACCATTTTTTATTTTATATATTTTAATTTTGTATTTTTTTTTTAAAAAAAAATCCAACGGGCTCGGTATGGACCAAGTGAATCTTCGATTTCAGTCAGCCGTGGCCGATGCTCTTACGCTTTGAATCTGAGCTCCTCCTACCACAACAGATTTCTACACATTTTGAATGCCATTTTTTTTTTATTGAATTCATCTTAAAAAAAACAATGAAAATCTAAAATGTCTCAATTCTAAAAAATTATAATTTAGGTACGGGACATTATAATTTTTTATTTTTTTATGAATTCAATAATAATAATAAAAAAAAACAAAGCAAACCGCTTCCAGTGCGTTCTCGAGTACAAGATCAGCATCGGCTCGCTGCAAACCCTCCTCCGACGATCTTTTTTCACAGATTTGATTTAGAATTTTAGACTTCATACCGTGTGATCACATTAGTCGACAACTAGGAACAACTCTGTCTGAGATGCCAACTGATCCAAAGAATCAACATTGAGATTTTTCTAACAATACCAGGCTAATTATATTCTATAAATCGATCGATCGTGCATAGCACAACACACGCCGTGTCCTGTTCATTTCAACAAATGTACCGTAAATTTACAAGCAAACAAAAACAAACATCTTCCTGCAACCTCATTATCTTATCTCATTCATTAAGCTGCCAATTCTTTAGCAACATAGAAGAGAACGTATAGGAGTAAAAGATTATGAATCCAGTAGAATGCCATCAATCCCCAGAGCTACCGTGGTCGGCCGTCGGACCAGACCCTGTCGTAAGAAAGCTCAGTGTCATTACCACATCGGTCATCAAGGGGCGAACCGCAGACTCCTCTTGGAGACACATCGCTGCGACCGCAACAAGTTGATTCAATTCTTTCAAATTAAACTCCCCATCCAGAAGCGGATCGAGTAGCTCCGGGTATCGCTTTTGATCTTTGAACATTGGCGTTGCCTGTTGTTGAAGTAACAAGAAAGAATTAGTAGACTGATCAAGGAAGGTCTCTCTATCAGACAGATGAGCTCAATTAAGAGAAATTGATAGGGATAATGAGGGCATACCCAAGAGACTAGGTTTTGTTCATGTGTTGGCTTGGTGGTATCGATGACTCTTCTCCCAGTTATTAGTTCCAGCATAAGCACCCCAAAGGCGTAAACATCTGCCTTCACTGATAATTGGCCTGAACTTGTACATTCAGGTCCAGAATAGCCATAAGAACCCATCAACTCACCCATCTGTCCTAATCTTGATAGCCCAAAATCAGAAAGCTTTGGTGTGAAATCTTCGTCGAGCAAAATGTTGGACGATTTGAGATCGCGGTAGATAACCGGCGGATTTGCTTTCTCGTGCAAATATTCTAGACCCTGCGCGGCACCATAAGCTATTTTTATCCTAGCAAGCCAGCTGAGAGGTTGTTGGCTAGATGGAAGGTCTGCCAACCAAAATCATATGTAAAAAAAAGCAATTCATTATGAAATATTGTTGTTTTTAGAACAATGAATCCAATCTATGTAAGTACCTAGCAAATGTTTCTCTAGTGAGCCCAAAGGGATGAACTCATATACTAAAAGTCTTTGATCACCATCCGCGCAGTATCCAATCATGTTGGCTAGATTTTGATGATGGAGGAGACAAAGCTTGTTAACTTCAGTAAGGAAGTCTTTGTTTAATCCATTCTTGTCTAGTTGCTTAATTGCCACAGTCTAACAAAAAAGAAGGCATTAGACATATAGAAGTGCGAATTTAACTATGCTTATGATTTTACTTTTCACCTGTCCAGAGTTCTCTAAGGAACCTTTGTAGACTCTACCGAAACCCCCTTCGCCTAGAACATAATCAGGTCGGAAATTTTTGGTAGCTGTGGCTAGCTCGCGAAATGTGAAAGTTTTCACTCCATTACTTTCATTGCCAACATCAGTCTGGGCAGGGGCATTGGAGTTTTGTATTGGGACGTTGGTGTTCTTTTGTGTGTTGTCTGCATATCGATAACAAAACACTTGAACATCAAGTTTGTTTAGTTTTTTACAAGCAAAGAAGTACTGAAATGAGCTTTGAGTGGAAGCAATGCTACTGCACATCTCATAAAATATGTGAATAACTTTGCTAGAAAAAGCTAAGTAGGTGCTCTGTAGCTTATGTATCAAAATTATAATAAGTAATTAGATTCAAACTTATAGCTTATGTATCTGTGTTTCTTGATTGATTTATAGGATAGACAAGAGGGAGAGAAGCTCACCAAACTCATCCTGTTCTGCATTCTCTGTCAGAGGCGGTTCCTTCCTCGATTCACTCCTTTTAGACGAGAAACAAGGAAAGCAGCTCATGTTTCAGAAGACCACCCAGACCGCCTCGAATTTCATAGCAAACGTCTAACCGGCATTTCACCAAACAGGTGACGGCCGTCCGACAAGAGCGAGCATCCAGATTCGCATCGAGCACGCGAGAGCTTCAGGGCATGCAAAGGTCCGGTGAAGAAAGGCGAAGCGCGCGAAGTTTGATGAAAGATTGGATTTTGACGGAGGAAACGAGGAGGAGGAGGAGGGGAGTTGGGGAGAGAGGAAGGGAGAGTCCCCGTTTTGGGAGGGGGGCGGCGATCCGTCCGGCGCCTCGAAGGAGAGCCAGACGTGGAGAGGACATATTTGAAGAGCGGGCGTTGAGAACCAGAGGTGGATGCGAGCTTGCGGAGAGCTGGCAATGGCGGTGGATCGCCTCGCCTGCGGTTAGATTTCTTCCCGGCGTTTTATTTTAATTTATTTATATATTTATTATTGCGTGAAATAGAGACTTTGATATTCTATTTTATTTTAAAATGACATATAATCAGATCACATATATTCCTATAGTCATTTTTATTTTATATATATATATATATATATATATATATATATATATATATATATATATATAATCTCCGTTAATCTTATTCTATAGAAATTTTTTATCGATTATCAGAATAAATCAGGAAGCATACGTGACAACTAACTTAGAAGCCCAATATCCTTTGTTTACATTCTCCATTTAGAGGAATTTTTTTTACAAATATTTCATAGCTAGGGTTTGAACTACGGATATCTGGGTGACAACTTGAATATCCTACCACGACATCATAACCCCGAGGATATCTTTATTATATTTATACTCTTGAACATTATTGAGAGACACTGATTAAAAGCACTGATTTAAATTTGTATTCAATAAATTATGTTTTTAATATAGTTTATCAAATTAATGTTTGAATGTATAGGTATAATAAGAAGAACTAACGAATTAATGAATAAATTATATATTTATTATTGTGTGAAATAGAGATTTTGATATTCTATTTTATTTTAAAATGATAGAATTAGATCACACATGATAATCACATTAAATTCTATTGATTATCTCTAGGTGACCAGTTCGATTTCACATAAGTTTTTTACTGGTCATTAGGATAAATTAGGATGCACACGATGCGGTTAGTCTAGAAATCTAATATCCTTTGTTTACGTCCCTCATTTGGAGAATTTTTTTTTTTACAAATATTATATAGTTAAGATTTGAACCGCGAATATTTGGATGACAACTTAAACATTCTACTATAATACCATTACCCCCGGAATATCTTTATTATATTCATCCTCTTGAATATTATTGAGAGACACCGATTAAAAATAATAATTTTTTAAATATGAATCAATCTAATTTATTATGTTTTTGATATAATTTATTAAATTAATGTTTGAATCCATAGATATTAAATTATTGGAAAAGATTATAAAGGAAATCTTCGGATTCACATTCAAAGTTAGTGACCTGTAATCGCCAGGCTCTTTTGTCAGCTAGATTGAGCCCTTGAACTGCAATGGGCTAGCCCGATCCCACTGGCCCAACTGGAAAACCTGACCCGGCCCAACTATCCCATCAACTTAAAACTACTACACCTAATTCAGGTATCCAGATTAACTTGACTTACATTTACACATAAATATGAAGTGATCGAACCATTGGCATGTCGGAAGCAACACATGGCCCAACATAGCCCTTGCGGTTACGGTGCGATAGAAAATCCAAATTTAATTCATGGCACATTATGCATAAGAAGTTTGAATTACTTGTGACGTTGAGCTATTTGCCAGAACTCATCAACTAGTAAAAACCTTTCATAAGACCAATTCAATTATCGCCGAACATAAGAGGAGATTGCTCCAGGCCAACCAATTAAGGGAATAAAGAAATATTATAGATTTTAAAAATCCTGAAGAACTTAATTAGATTCCTAAGCATACAGAGGATCTTAAATATATTTATGGATAAATATTTCATTATTGTCTCCTGTGAGAAAAAGATAGTGAATGATCCAAATTGCTGGGTGAGTGGCTAAGTCAGTGCTATCATGCACGTCAGTCACACCAAAAGCTTCAGATGGGAGATGGCCAACGCGCTGACTCAAAAGGCCAGGACAGGCCCGGCCACTCTTCCACTAGATAAACTCAAACATGATTCTCATCAGCTACCTCCACGCCTCCTCCAAGGGTCCCAAATCATTTGCCTAAACTCGACAAATGTCACCTGATCATATCTCCCCAGTCCATGTCTGTTCCTTCCTTTAATCTAATGCATTCATTCCAGCTTCCTGAACGAACAGTCTGAGCCTGTGGAGTCGCAATAATTGAATCCCTTTCTCCTTTGTCATCTTGTTCGTTTGGCTGCCTCAGGACAGAGAGACTTGCACATCAAACATGGCCGCATTTGACCTGCCTGACGATGATAAATGCTGCTAGTGGTTTTGTTTGTTTGCTTGCCTGCCTGATCAATAACTGCAAACTGAATATGTCTTCTGCTGTTTGCTCCTGGGAACGAACAGTCCAAGGCTAAACCCCCTCCTAATGAAGTGACGCCAAATCTTTCTAAATCTCCATGACCTTTAGCTACCGGATTTCACTCTGGCTGCCGTGGAGCTGTCTCCCACTCCGAGCACAGTGACTCGTTTGGCAGGGAACGCGGAGAGATCGCAGACTTCTCTGTCATTAATGACCTGGGACTGGAAGAAAAAAATCTTATGGAAGATTCAGTGCCACTGCTTACACGTTGTTTTTTTTGTCCGCTCCACATCAAAAAACCTTTTCCGAGATTACGCGTATCTAATAAAAATCCAAACATGCATCGCGAACAGGAAACCATGACAGTAATTGATTGAGCAAAATGAGAACGGCAAGTTCGGTTTGCTAGTGCTTTAGTCAATGATCAAACATGAACTCATTTGTTGCCACGAGGATGATGACTTCGCAGGGCAATGGAAAGATTGGCACGATCTTGTAAGTGGCATGGCAGTGGGGCCAATCTTGATGCAGGGAAGAGGGGTAGGGTTTTGCCCTAAGTGATCTTATTTGATAGGGGTGGAGATGATGTGTTGGATAGATAATTTTATTATTGATTGAGAGAAGATTTTGAGATGAAGAAGAGATGACATTTGATATTTTTTATTGTGTATACCGCAAATAGAGCAAAGGAGAGTGTTATAGCAAGAATTATGAAGGGGATACTTATAACTCGCGCGGTAGGATGGCTTCAGAGTCTGGAATATAGGTGCAAGATAATGCTCACTTGTAACTTGGTCGGACAGCTCAAGAGTCTGGAATATAGGCACGCTCGATTACAACTCGACCGAGCAGTTCAAGAGTTTGGAATATAGGCGTGAGATCATGCTTGCTTATAACTTGGTCGGACGGTTCAAGAGCACGTTCACTTATAACTCGGTTGGACGGTTCAAGAGTTTGGGACATAGGGGCCAAAGTATGCTCGCTTATAACTCGGTTGAACAACTTAATAGTACAGGATATAGGAATGAAGCATACTCACTTATAACTCGGTCGAATGGTTCTAGAGTCTAAAATATAGGCGCGAGAGGTTGGTCGCTTATAACTTGGTCAGACGACTTGAGAGTTTGGGATATAGGCGCAAGAGTTTGCTCGCTTATAAATCAATCGGATGGTTCGAGTATCTGGAACATAGGCGCAAGAGTATGCTCGCTTATAACTCAGGCTAATGGCTTGAGAGTCTGGGACATAGGCGCGAGAACATGCTCACTTATAACTCGGCTAGATAATTTGAAAATCTAGGACATAGGCACGAGAGAATGCTCGGTTATAACTCAACTGAACGGCTCGAGAGTCTGGAATATAGGCATGAGAGCATGCTCTCTTATAACTCGGCTGGATGGCTCAAGAGTCTGGAATGTAGACGTGAGAGCACTCTCACCTATAACTTGACCGGACAACTCGAGAGTTTAGAATATAAGTACGAGAGCATGCTCACTGTTGGACCCCGTGGGTGTTTTGATGTGATCAACCAAGTTGGTTAGGTCCTGCGTTTTGTCTGAACCCTGTGTCTGAGTGTACAGGAGCTTAGGAGCACAGGAAGTCGAGCGGAAGACGCAGCTAGCGAGAAGGACGACACGGGAAGGGAGCCGACGGGCTCGGTGCGTTCGAAGGACGAGAGAGCTGTGGAAGAGTACTCCGGTGGAGCGGGAAGAACGTGCACGGCGTTCGAGGGACGAGAAGCCGGACGGAAGCCTGCTCGAGGAAGGTCGGAAATTGGGTTCGGGTGAGTCCTATTTCGGTTGGCCAGAATCACCCAAAAGACCGCAACTACGGAATACGTCGGAAGATGAAGCAAAGAAGCAAATGAGCTGAAAAGGCAGCTCAAGACGCCTTCATCATGCTTGAAGGCGCCTTCAACTTGAAGGCGCCTTCAAGGCTTGTTTAAGGCGCCTTGAATCTGGTCAAATCGAACGTTTGACTTCGGATAGAGTTCTATCCGAACACTTGCTTGGAGGCGCCTTGGAGCTTCGGGATAGACTTTCCAGGGGCTATAAAAGGACCCCTGGACCTATGAATTAATCATTCATTCAAGCTTTCAATTCCTAGCAACTTGTGAGTTCATTAAGTGTGTAAAAAGGCTTCTCCGCCTACAGTGAAGGAGACTCTGCTAGTGCGATCTTCGATTGTCCTGGATTAACAACCTCCTTGGTTGTAACCAGGTTAAACCTCGGTCTCCCGTTTTATTTCTGTCTTTTTATATAGTTGCTAGTTATTTTTACTGCTGATTTTATTTCTGAGTTGAAATCCGAGGAGGGTATAGTCAATTTTTGATTTCAGAAGCAATTCACCCCCCCCTCTTGCCGGCCTCCGCTGCACCTACACTCACTTATAACTCATCTTAATGGCTTGAGAGTCTGAAATATAGGCATGAGAGCATGCTAGCTTATAAGTCTGTCGGACAGCTCGAGAGTCTAGAATATAGGCACGAGAACACGCTAACTTATAACTCAGCCAAATGACTTGAGAGTTTGGAATATAGACGTGAGATCACACTCAATTATAACTCTGCAAGACAGCTCGAGAGTCTGGAATATAGTTGCGAGAGCATATTCGCTTATAACTCGGTCAGACGGTTCGAGAGTCTGGAAAATATGTGCAAGAGTATGCTCGATTATAATTCGATCGGACGACTAGAGAGTCTAGAATATAGATGTGAGAGGATGCTCTCTTATAACTCGGTCGGATGGCTCGAGAGTTTAAAATATAGGTGTGAGAGGACGCTCGCTTATAACTTAGTCGGGTGGGTTAGGAGTCTGGAATATAGGTGCGAGAGCATACTCGATTATAATTCGACCATACAACTCGAGAGTCTGGGGACATAGGCGCAAGAGTATGCTCGCTTATAGCTCGGCTGGATGGCTCGAGAGTCTGGGATATATGCATGAGAGCATGATTGCTTATAACTTAGACGAACAACTCAAAAATATGGAATACAGGCGTGAGAGCACGATCACTTATAACTTGACTAGACGGCCTAAGAGTCTGGAATATAGGCGCGAGAGCACATTCACTTATAACTTGGTTAGATGGATCGTAAGTCTGGAATATAGGTGCGAGAGCACGCTTGCTTATAACTCGGTTGGACGACTCTAGAGTCAATGACATATGCGTGAGAGCATGCTCGGTTATAACTCTGTCAGACGACTCAATAGTGTGGAATATAGGAGCGAGAGTACGTTCACTTATAACTCGGTTGGATAACTCGAGAGTCTGGGATATAGGTGCGAGAGCACGCTCGCTTGTAACTATGCCAGATGGCCTGAGAGTCTATGACATAGGTGCAAGATATACTCTCTTATAACTCGGCTAGACGGCTCTAGAGTCTGACATATATGCACGAGAGTACGCTCGCTTATAACTCGACCGAATGTCTCTAGAGTCTAGAATATAGGCGCGAGAGCACGCTCACTTATAACTCAGTCGGCCGGCTTGAGAATCTGAAATATAGGTGCAAGAGCACGCTCGCTTATAACTCGGTCAGACAGTTCGAGAGTCTAGAATATATGTGCGAGAGCACACTCATTTATAACTCGTCCAGATGGCTCGAGAGTCTAGAATATATGCACAAGAGCATACTCGCTTATAACTCGACAAGATAACTTAAGAGACTGAAATATAATTGCGAGAGCATGCTCGCTTGTAACTCTGCTAAACGGCTTGAGAGTCTAGAATATAGACGCGAGATCATACTCACTTATAACCCAACCAGACAGCTCAAGAGTTTGGGACATAGCCACAAGTGTACGTGTTGGAATCCCAAGGTTGTTTTGGTGTGATCAACAAGTTAAGTTAGGTCCTGTGATATTTTAACCTTGTGTCTAAGTGTGTAGGAGCTTAAGAGCATGGGGAGTCGAACAAAAGACGCAGCTAACGAAAAGGACAGCACGGGAGAGAACTGACGGGCTCGGTGCGTCTGAGGTACGAGGTGCTACGAAAGAGTACGCGGGCGGACGAGAAGGAGGCGCGCGTGTTTCCGAGGGACGAGAAGCCGGAGCGGAAGGTTGCACGAGAAGCCGAAATTAGGTTCGGGTGAGCCTTATTTCAGTTAGCTAAAATCACTCAAGCGAGCGAAGCCGGAGCGGAATACTCGGACCGAGGCGAGCAACACCGGAGTAGAGGGCCCGGACCAAAAGTCAACTTGGTTGACTTTAGTGGTCCGGGCGCCCGGAGCCATTCCGGGGGTCCAAGTCAAGTTTTGACCGAATCGCGGTCAAACGCGGTCCGTTGTGAAGGGGATAAAGTTTTATTCCCTCCCAGGCGCCTGGACCCCTTCCAGGCGCCCCGACCAAGGCTATAAATATAGTCTTGGTCCAGAAGCTTTGAATCAACTCAAGAATTAGCAATCCAACAATTGTGTGCTTTCATTTCCATTTTAGCTTCTGTTTTTTGTGTTTTCACTGTTGTAAGAGGCTTCTCCGCCTGAAGGAGATATTCTAGTGCGCGTTTCATTCCTTGGATTAACAATCTCCCCGGTTGTAACAAAGTAAAAATAATTGTGCCTCTTCTTTTAGTTTCTTTATGTTTATTTAATCTATTTTATGCAAGTGTTATTCTGAGAGTTCGAGAAGGGTTGTGTTTTGTTTGTACAGGTCTATTCAACCCCCTTCCAGCCAGCCAACGCGGTCCAACAAGTGGTATCAGAGCGAGGACGCCTCAGGAGGACTAACCGCCGACTGAAACAACGAGATGGCCATAACGAACATCTACCCACCAACATTCGCGGGGGAGTTCGATTTTTGGAAGTGACGAATGCAGGTTTATTTTAAAACTGATTTTAATATGTTATTAATAATGACGTATGGTTATGAAGCTCTAAAGGATACAAAAGAAGAAGAACTTGAGGAACATCAATGGACTGACGAGCAACGCGATGAATTCATGACAAATTGTAAGGCTGAATCCCGCCTTCTGAGTGTACTACCTATCCAGGATCTCGAAAGATTCAGAAAATACAGAAGCGCAAAAGAACTTTCGGAAAAGTTTGAAGCTCTACGAATAACCATTTGAAACTGACTCCTAGATGGACACTGAGCCGTCATCAGAAGAATCCGAGACGGAGAAAATTGTCGGGACAACCCTAACAGCCGAATTCCATCTCGAGGACACAGAAAACTCATCCTAGATAAGCATCAATGAAGGGGGAGAGTCTTCGGAAGAAAGCAGCTCAATAAGGGGAGCATCAAAAGTCGACAAGGTAAGTCAGGTACGGTCTCCACCTCCTGACCAATTGCTTAATTCAGTTAAAATACTGTCAAAAGATTTTTTTTGAGTTAAAAATTATATTATCCAAACATTTTTGTGAATTAGAAATTAAAAATAAAATAAAGAATAGTGAGTTTAAAGAAACTCTAGCAACAGATTGTCGATTAAAGAATCTCGACAAACTAACAAGAGAAAATAACATGTTAAAGGAACAAATACAATTTTCTGCATGTTCAGAATTCCCTGCTTTAAATTTGAGAAATTATGACAAACTAAAATAGAAATTTAAACATCACTAACCTAAACTATCAATTAGACTTAGCGCTTTCAACAAGAAAATTAAACAGCTAATTTCCTTATGAGGCTTTGTCTAAGAAAGTGGTTGTTGCTCCAATAACCAAGAATGCTTAGTGTCTTGCCACTATCTGAAAGTCAAAATATTGAAATAAAATGTTTAATTAACTTACTGATAAAGTATTGAAAGTAAATAATGCTTTAAAATGTGTTTTAAACATTTTTTTTGAATTTTTTTTCAAAATTGTCGAACTTAGGTTTTTTTTCTTACTTATAAATTTTCTTTTACTTAGAAATGTTTTCTAAAAATCATTGAAATAATTTTCAAAATTTTCTAAGTTTTAATCCTTAGATTTTTCTTGGAATCTCATTTTTTATGAGATCAAAGGGGGAGAAGGAAAAATATAAGTCTAGGGGGAGGTAGACCAATTTTTTCTATAATTTTTCTATCTTTTTACACTTAATTTATTGCAATATTAGTTATTTCATTTTTATGTCTATTTATCTTATCTTAACTTGGGTTGCTCACATCAAAAAGGGGAAGATTGTTGGAACTCTAAGGTTGTTTTGGTGTGATCAACAAGTTAAGTTAGGTCATGTGGTGTTTTAACCTTGCGTCTAAGTGTGCAGGAGCTTAGGAGCATAGGGAGTCTAGCAAAAGACGCAGCTAGCGAGAAGGACGACACGGGAGAGAGCGGACGGGCTCGGTGCGTCTGACATACGAGGTGCTGTGGAAGAGTACACGGGCGGACGAGAAGGAGGCGCGCGGCGTTTCCGAGAGACGAGAAGCCGGAGCGAAAGAGAAAGCCGAAATTGAGTTCGGGTGAGCCTTATTTCGGTTGGCTGAAATCACCCATGCGAGTGAAGCCAAAGCGGAAAACCCGGACCGAAGTGAGCAGCATCGGAGCAGAGGGCCCGGACCAAAAGTCAACTTGGTTGACTTTAGTGGTCCGGGCGCCCGGAGTCAAGTTTTAACCGGATCGCGGTCAAACATGATCCGTTGCGAAGGGGATAAAATTTTATCCCCTCTCAGGCGCCTGGACCCCTTCCAGGCGCCCCGACCAAGGCTATAAATACAGCCTTGGTCCAGAAACTTTGAATCAACTCAAGAATTAGCAATCCAATACTTGTGTGCTTTCATTTTCAGTTTAGCTTCTGTTTTTTATGTTTTCACTGCTGTAAGAGGCTTTTCCGCCTGAAGGAGATATTCTAGTGCGTGTTTCATTCATTTGATTAACAACCTCCCCGATTGTAATCAAGTAAAAATACTTGTGTCTCTTCTTTTAGTTTCTTTCTGTTTATTTAATCTATTTTATGCAAGTGTTATTCTGAGAGTTCGAGAAAGGTTGTGTTTTGTTTGTACAGGGCTATTCAACCCCCTTTCTAGCCGGCCAACGTAGTCCAACAGTACGCTCGGTTATAACTTGGCCAAATAGCTCAAGAGTCTGGAATATAGGCATGAGAGTACACTCACTTATAACTTAGCCAGACGACTAGAGAATCTGAGACATAGGTGCGAGAGCATGCTCGCTTATAACTCAGTCGTACGGCTTGACAGTCTGAGATATAGGCGCGAGAGCAAGTTCATTTATAACTCGACCGGATGGTTTGGGAGTTTGGGATATAGGTGCAAGAGCACGCTCGTTTATAACTCGACCAGACAACTCGAGAGTTTGAGACATAAGCGCGAGAGCGTGCTCGCTTATAACTCTGCCAGATGGCTCAAGAGTCTGGGACATAAGCGTAAGAGTATGCTCGCTTATAACTCAATCGGATGACTTGAGGGTCTGGAATATAGGCATGAGAACATGCTCACTTATAACTTGGCTTGACGACTTGAGAGTTTGGGACATAAGAGCGATAACATGCTCGCTTATAAGTCGGTCAGACAGCTCAAGAGTCTAGGACATAGGCATAAAGCACGCTCGCTTTTAACTCAGCCAGATGACTCGAAAGTTTGGAATATAGGTGCGAGACTATGCTCGCATATAACTTAGTTGAACAGCTCGAGAGTTTGAAATATAGGCATGAAAGCACGCTCATCTATAACTCGACCGGACAACTCAAGAGTCTAGGATATAGATGCGAGAACATGCACGCTTATAATTTTGGACGAATGACTTGAAAGTCTGGAATTTAGGAATGAGTTTAAGCTCACTTATAACTCAGCCAGACGACTCGAGAGTCTAGGATATAGGCGCGAGAACATGCTCGCTTATAATTCAGTCGGACAACTTGAATGTTTGGGACATTGGCGTGAGGGCAAGCTCATTTATAACAAGGTTGGACGACTCGAGAGACTGAAATATAGGTACGACATCACACTCACTTATAACTCGACCGGACAGCTCGAGAGTCTGGTATATAGGCGCAAAGCATGCTCACTTCTAACTTGGCCGGATGACTTATAAGTTTGGAATATAGTCATGAGAGCACACTTGCTTATAACTTGACTGGACGACTCAAGAGTCTGGGACATAGGTGTGAAATCATACTCTCTTATAACTCAGTCAAACGACTTGAGAGTTTGGGACATAGGTATGAGGGCATACTAGCTTATACCTTGGTCGAACGACTTGAGAGTTTGGAACATAGGCACGAGAGCATGCTCACTTATAACTTGGCTGAATGACACGAGAGTCTGGGATATAAGGTTCTTGAGATAAACTTACCTGCATTTTCATTAAGTGTAAATATTCAACATGATACAATAGTTGATTACAGGCGTACTCTTAAACCCTATAGTGCTGTAGATGATTTACGTTCTAAGGTCGTTCCAAATTCTTTCCATCTATATCCTAGAAGTAATAAGAGCCCGAAGTGAACTTTTGCACTACCTTGTATAGTCCATCCCACTATGGCTCTAGCTTGCTGACATCCTTGATCAGCTAAATCCACTTCCAGACCAAGTCCCCTACCTTCGATTGTAATTTTGCTTCATTCGTTGACGATATACCATCAACCGAGCTGCTGCCTTGTCACTGACCTCCTCTATCAGATCGAGCTCTATAAGGCGTTGACTAACATTGGCTTCATTGCCTCCATCGTATAATTTCCTTCGATCGAATTCCACGCCAACTTCGACCGAGACAACTGCCTCACCACCAAAAATAAGGTTAAAAGGAGTTCTACCTGTTGTATCTTGTGGAGTGGTACGATAAGCCCACAACACACTAGGAAACTCCTCGACCCAACTTCCTCCCACATAATCAAACTTAGTCTTATGCCCTCTGATGATTTCTCTATTGGTGACTTCTACCTTACCGTTTCTTTGAGGATATACCACTCATGCAAAAGCTTGTAGGATGTCATAACTTATGCATCATTCCTATATCTCCCTTCCCTAGAATTGTCTTTCATTATATGAACTAGCTTGTATAGAATTTTGAACCAACAAATAATACTTTGCCTAAGGAACTTGATGATCATGCGCTCGGTTATTTTAGCCAATAGTTCAGTTTTCATTCACTTAGAAAAATAATCTACCACCACTAAAAGAAATTTTTTCTGAGCTGGTGCCATAGGGAAAGACCCTACAATATCTATACCCTATTAGTCAAACGGACAGGAAACAATTGAGGTCATCAATAGTTTAGTAGAGTGGTGAGAAATGTTTTGATGTTTCTCACATGATATACAAGTTGCTACCAATCAGGCCAAGTCATCTTGTAGAGTGGGTCAAAAGTACCTGACCAATAAAATTTTCCTAGCAAGCGACCAAGAGCCTGAGTGACTTCCACATAAATCCTGATGAACTTCTTGTAGAATGTACTACACATCATCTTGTCCGATGCACTTAAGTAAAGGATGAGAAAAGCCCTCTTGTATAGATGCTCCCTAATCAAAATGAAACGACCAGCTCTTTTCTTGATCATACATGCTTGATCCTGGTAAGTTGGTAAGATTTCTTACTGGAGAAATGAAATTGACGGTATTCTCCAATCAATTTATAACTCCAGCTCGGTCTGTCTTTCGATGTGAGCTATTAATATTGTTTGTTTCACAAACTTATCTAGAGCCCACAGGATTAGGGAGCTAGCCAATTTGGCTAATTCGTTTGCCCTCTGATTTTCTGATCGGGAAATCTTTTGTAAAATAACTTCTTGAAATCCTGCTTTCAACTTCTCGAATGTCTCCACATATAACTTGAGTCGTTCATTATTGATTTCAAAATTACCTGAAAGTTATTGAGCCGCTAATTGAGAATCTGAGTAAATTAAGACCCGGACGGCCCACACATGCCTTACAGACTGTAGATCGGCTATTAGTGTCTCATATTCTACTTCATTATTAGTACTCAGATAATTTAGCCAAATAGATAGTTGTAATTTGTCCTCCCTAAGTGAGATTATAAGAATATCCACTTCACTTCCTTATCGGATGGATGACCCATCTACCTATATTTTCTAGGTTTCCCCTGGCCCTAGGCTTTGCATTTCAGTTACAAAAACTACTTAGGCTTGAACTTTGATGACCACTCAGAGTTGGGACTGTATGTTATACTCACTGAGTTCAATGATCCACTTAAACAATCTCCCTGTGGCTTCCGAGTTAATGAGCACTCGGCCCAGGCTGCTATTAGTGAACACGATGATCGAGTGAGAGAGAAAATAGGGACGCAATCTTCGAGCGGTTAAGACCAATCCGTACGTCAATTTCTCCAGAGTGGTATAGTGACATTTAACATCTTTCAATAAATGACTCAAGAAATATACAGGTTGTTGTTCTTTCCCCCTCCTGCCTTACTAATACTGACCCGACGACACTCTCTGTAGTGGACAAATATAACCACAAAGGCTCGCCCACTATTGGTTTAGCAAGTATAGGCAAAGTGGATAAATAGTCTTTTAACTCCTTGAACGCCTTATTACACTCAGCATCCCATTAAAATTTGATGGCTCGGCAGAGTATCTTGAAAAAGGATAAGCTTCGATCGGTTGATCTTGATATGTAGCAAGACAATGTTGTGATCCACCCAGTCAATCATTGTATCTCCCTCAGATTATGCGGGAGAGCCATGTCTTGTAGAGCTTGTATCTTACTCGAGTTAGCTTCAATTCCTAGCTCTGTAACTATGTAACCCAGAAAATGCTCGCTCTTAGCTCCGAATATATATTTGCTAGGGTTGATCTTGAGCCCATACTCCCGTAACATTCGATAAGTTTCATCTATGTCGGCGCACACATTGATCACCCGGAGTGACTTGATTAGGATACCATCTACGTATACCTCCATATTACATCTGATCTGCTTCTGAAATACTTTGTTCATGAGTCGCTGGTAAATAACTCCTGCATTCTTTAGTTCGAACGACATAACATTGTAATAATAGGTTTCTTCAGCAATAATGAAGCTAACATTTTTCTAGTCGTCTTTGGCCAATGGGACCTAATGATAACTTTGGTACACATCCAACATACATATCAGTTCACAGTCGGAGGTCGAGTCCACTACCTGGTCAATGCGGGACAAGGGATAATAGTTCTTGGGACATGCCTTATTTAGATCCCTGAAGTTGATGTAGACTCGTCAATTATTCCCTGGCTTAGATACTAGGACCACGTTGACCAACCAACTTGGGAACTATACTTTATGAATATATCCGACTTTGTCTACCTCCACATGGATGATTTTATTCTGATCGACCCCAAAGTCTCACTTTCTTTCCTTGACTGACTTGACTTCCGAGCAGACGTGGAGCACATGTTCCTTAACCACTAGCGATACTCCTGTGATTTCCTTAGGCATCTAGGCGAAGACGTCATTATTGTGCATGAGACAAGTGACGATCTCTACTTTAAGTTTTGGGGTCAGCTACTATATGGGTGGTGGCTTTCGGCCAACCTGGTTGAATCTGCACTTCCTCCTTCTATTAGTAGATTAGTGTTGGGGGCTCTTAGCGAATGGTGTTAACCTCCATTCGCTGAGTCACTAACTCTTTCGAGTTGTGTTGGCCTTAATCTTGATGATATTAACATAACACTTACTTGTCATCAACTGACTTCCTTTGACTTCCCCAACTTGATCATCCACGAAAAATTTAATCTTCTGACAAAAAGTTGAGACGACAACCACCCGAAACTCATTTAAGGTCAATCAACCCAAAATTACGTTGTATGCTGAGGACGTGCCCACCACGATGAAGGTTGATTGACGCGTCCTCATTAGGGGATCCTCCCTTAAGGATATGATCAATCTAACCGAGCAGTTGAACCTCATTGCCCGTGAATCCGTACAAAGGCATCATCATAGGTTGGAACTCATTTTTTTTTCTATTTATGGCTATTCGAACGCCTTCTTGAAAATAATGTTGACCAAGCTACTTGTGTCAACAAAGGTACAGTGTATGTTATAATTGGCTATAAAATCTTAATAATTAAAGCATCGTAAGGGGGTATTTCTATCCCTTCTAAATTCTTAGGTCCGAAATGAATCTCGGGCCCTTGTGCTTGTTCCTAGCCTGAAACTAATCTTCCTGGCCTGAAACTAATCTATAAAGGTACGGTGTATGTTAAAATTGACTATAGCAATCTTAATAATTAAAGCATCATCATAGGATATTTTCACCCCTTCTAAATTCTTAGACCCTAAACTAATCTTGGGCCCTTGTGCTTATTCCTAGCTACAGTCGACTGCGTGGATTTTCAACCAGCAGACATGTGACTTTCTCATCTGGTTGGAGTCTCTGTTGGTCAGACCTCATGTAATCATACCAATATCTCCCAAGTGGCATTATTATGGTTTTCTTTTTGCCGCATGAGGGATGCTCTTGTTTAACCTAGGCAGGGGACTAGGTCCGATTCTCTTGTTGTTGGGGCATTTGTCAGCGTCGCTCGACATCTCAGTGGTCCCTTTGAGGCGGTCCATTCGGTCGTGGATAACACCGATGGTTGGGAGACGACGAGCACTGGCAGAACCCTTTGTTAGTCGCCCGATGCTTCTCTTGATTGTAGTAATAGTAATCTTGAGTATTATGTGTATTCAACCGATGACAAGTGCAGAATCTTGGAGCCCATCATGGGGGCTTGGGGAATCATACCCGCTCAGCCTCCACATGCTGTACAGTGTGAGGCCTTTACTCATGGGAATGCGACGGCGGGCTTGCTTGGGGTCCTTTGTGCGACAGAGGAGGAGGGGGAGCTCGTTGTTCGGGGGTAAAGGTGGGAGTAGGCAGTACTATCTCATTCTTCCTAGAGGATTGAGCTTCCTCCACGTTAATGTACTTGGTCACCCTTCCAAGTAAGTGATTGAAGTCTCTAGAGAGCTTCTTGATCAAGGAGCGAAAGAAATTGCTATCTATGAACCCTTGAAAGAAGACGCTCACTAGAATCTCTAGGGTAACAGAAAGAACATCCATGACCACCTGGTTGAACTTTTTGATGTAAACCCTTAAGGCCTCCTTAAGCCCCTGTTTGAGGGAGAATAAGCTTAATGTGATTTTGTGGTACCAACTGCTGTTAGCGAAGTAATAAAAGAATGCCTTGCGGAAATCCTTGAAATGGCAGATGAACTCGCCTGGGAGCTAGTTAAACCATCTCTGTGCTAAGCCAGAGAAAGTTGTAAGAAACATTCGGTACTTTATGCCATCCATATACTGGTGAAGGATAGTTGCATTTTCAAACTTAAGGAGATGGTCCTCTAGGTATGTTACCCCTTTCACCTATCGTCAGGGGTTTGAAGTGACCAGACAATTTGTCCCCTATATTTCTTGGGAGAACGATATGCTAATCCGTTCGAGAGAGCCACTAGGGACCGGAGCCTTTACCTTTTGTGGATCTCGAACGAGAGCATCTCCTGAAGATGATGTTTGAGGCCTTTTTACTCGACCCATCTCCTTGAAAGATGTGCGAAATAATACCGGGTGATATGCAACCAGGGATGGTGGCGCAGGCGGCAAACTGATTGGTTGTGCAGGTGCTTGCATAAAGCCAGTGGTAGGTGGAGGAGGGACTGGTTGGAACCCAGTTGGACCTTCTACTCGGATCCCTCATTCGGTGTGAGGGCACGTCATCGATGCAGCCGAGTCACGTGGCAAAGGACCGCTGACTGCTGCTTGTTGTTGATGTTATTGCATTAACTTTTTGCGCTCGAGTTGCTATTAGCAACTCCAAATCTTCCTGTGACAAGGTGACCGTAGTGAATCATCTAGTCTCATCCATCTCTACGTTTCAAATTCAGGCGAAGTTTTCACAAACGACCCCAAATTTGATCTTTTCTGAAAGTGGTGGAGATGACACACTGAGCATATAGCTCTGTCGTTGACTGGGAGAAGATTCTGAGATGGAGAAGAGATGACACCTGACACTTCTCGTGCACACCGCAAAGAGAGCAAAGGAAAGCGTTAGCGCAAGAACCAAGGTGGGAGGGGGCGTTCTTTGGCACAGACACTCCGACGCTCAAGTCAGTACAATAACCGAGTGAAAAGTGGAGAAGAAGACAAACAGTAGATGTGTGCGTATTTTTCAATATATGAGGACGTATCTGGCCAACGGAGATGACCCTTTTTTATATTAATCCTCAAAACTCCGTAATTATAAGGTATTGTAGAATATTTAGTATCAGAATATGTCGAGTAATGTCAAATAATGGAAGTTGTACGACCATTCTCGGAGAAAGGTTTTGTTTCCTGTATATGCCTTTGCAGCAGAATATTCCCTGTCTAGCTACTATTCTTTGATAAGTTGTTGGGATTCCTTGATAATGTTGTATCTTAGAGGCAGTCTGACCGGCCTAGTAACTGGTTGACTATATATTAGGAGGCTTGTACATGAAAAGTGGGGAACCGAGCTCCAAAGGTTAGACCGACTTCATAGTCGACCGATCGTATGCAGGGTGTCTTGGCGTTGACAGATGGGGAACCATGTCTCCGAACTCTAATCGACTATAGGACTGACCTACTGCAAATGGGAAGCTGACAAGAGAGGCTATTACACATGCATGAACTTGCATGAATGGAGAAGAAAGAATTTGATGTCGAATCATTTTTACATATGAGATATTTAAATCTTATAATTCAACTAATCAAAAGTAAACGGGTTGGTTCTATATTTTACTCATCAAGTAAATTTTAACATAATATTTTAATTTTACTAATAGTTCAATTGTTATAGATTTATCCTACTAATTTGAAAGTTATGATAAGTAGACTGTAGATAGAGTAATGCTCAAAGAATAGAGAAGAGTTCACTAGTTTCAAAAACTTCACTTTGCACCTTTGCAATGTTTTGAAATTGTATTTTTGTCTCTATGGGTCAAAGTGACATTTACTAGGGATAAGTGCTATCTGAAAAGATAAACTTAAAGCAAATATTAAAACTTTAAGGGGT
This sequence comes from Zingiber officinale, assembly GCF_018446385.1. Taxonomy (NCBI): domain Eukaryota; kingdom Viridiplantae; phylum Streptophyta; class Magnoliopsida; order Zingiberales; family Zingiberaceae; genus Zingiber; species Zingiber officinale. The sequence continues at coordinate 540,031 of NC_055991.1, forward strand.
ATAATAAAATTTATTAAACTTTAAAGACGAAGTAAAAGATTTTAGAAACTTATATGGGCTAAAGTGATATTTATTTCTCCTTTCAACCAAACATTGAATCCATCCACGATCGCACACGTCCCTTTCTCTAAATATAATAGAGATAGTGGCATTGCCACTAAATTGACAAAAGTGAATCTATCGACTTCTTTTTGAGAGTGGGGGTGGTCCCTTGCTAGTCACAACTTACACATTTACGATTTATAATTTGATTTGATCGAGAATCAAATGTCAATCCTACAGTCACACTCATATCGGTTCGGTTAGATCGAAAAAATTGTGAACGATGATGATCCTAGTCATCTCGTTTTAGATAAACTACTCGGTTACATCCTTATCTAATAGATATATGTTTTTCCTCTTTTGCTTGATTCAACTTTATACATCATAACGAATCTTGTGCATAGACACATTAAAGTATGGAATCCAATGGAGCATCATCAAATTTATTTATGTTTATCAAAAACTAATTTGTTTATCTTTTATATAAAAGTATATAGTTCAAAATTTTATTTCTTGAAGCAAGAGACAAAGGGGAGGAATTAAAATAGAGAACGAGGCACCCCAAAACAAAATAAAATGAACCTTTTGTGTTCTTGAGAAAGAAAGGCTTTCCTAATAAAATCAAGGGACACCTCATTCCATCACTATAAAAGATATAGTGTGTGGATGTTTGTGTCAATAATGGAAGGGACCCCTACTTGATTCTCATGCCAAGCTCCAAGGAAGGAGGGTAAGCCAAGTGTGCCCTAAATTCCAATTTCAAAGATATTTTTTTTTAATTTTTTTTGAAAAAAAATTCATTTATTTATTTGGTTCAAAAGGCCTTGAGGTGATGTTTGTGGTAGGCAAAGGGCTTAGGGTTCTTATTCCCTTTCAATACTTTATCATCAAAAATTTTATCTCTATATATTTTCCCCCTTCTAAAAACATAAATATTTATTTGATTTGATGTCACTTTGATGTAAAGTACTGTGCATTCTTGGTGCACAACAAGTGTTGAGCAAAGACATAGAGGAATTATTTTCTTTCTTTTCTAAAGGAATCATAATGTGATTATTTAGTGGTGCCTGCATGATGAGGAGATAAAAGAGATAGGCAAAAATATTAATAAATATATTATCTTAAGAATTTTAAAATGTTTAACTTTTATTATCTGTATCTCTAATTAAGGGCATCTCGTTAAATAAGATTTTTTTTATAATTCCTAATATGTCATATTAAAAATAAAAAATTTATTATTTTCTATAATGAAAAATCTCCCTACAAATTTTATTAATTATCATTTCATTAATTATGCAATATTCCTTTAACAAAGGGTTGCCCTCCATTTAGAGTGTTGGCATGAATTTTTTAGTTTTCTAAGTATTTAAGTATCGAGGGGCATTTTTAGTGGATTATTTTTTTAATGAACGGTTGACCTAAGAACGATGAATTGATAGATTATTAGTTATACGTGTTTGTTGATTTAATCTGATGATATATGAAATTTTTTTTTTTAAGAATTAGATCAATCATTTTAAAATTAATAGATATAATTTGAATATCTAATATCAATTAAAAAAATAAAATAAAAAATAAAAAAGAGAGGGAATGGATAAGTAATGGTTAACTAAGGATCCGACAAGTATAACTCCGATAGAGCTTAGCCGACCCCATCTAACAGTTAATTGAATTGACCTTCCACCTAACTTACGTCTTCATTTTAGTTTTTGCCACTTTGGGATAAATTTGCTGATCCAGAAATTTGACCGGGGACCTTTACCTTTCTTAGCCAATTATTTTTTGGTCTCATGTAAAAATTACAGGTGTCCTTTGGATGACTTTGCCAAGGACCATAATTTCCTCTCCCCTCAAGAGATCTTGAATCTAGTGGCTAACGGATAAGTATTATCATCATAAAATTTAAAATTCAAATTTTGATAAAAATAAATTAAATATCTCTTTTATATATTAGTTAATATTGCAAAAATTAATAATTATATATAATTTATCTCTTCTATTTTGATCTATTATCAAAAATCTTAATTATTTTTAATGGAGAATCGATACCAAAAAATTTGTTAGACGTCATTAAATAATGGGGTCATAAAGTAATCAATAAATATTTTTGGATTTATGTATAGAGATGTGTCTGGTAGAATTCTATTTGTATCTAATATGAATATCTAATTAAAAATATATACTTTTGTAGAAGGATAATAATGGAATAGATTAAAGAAAATTATTAATATAAATAGGAGCTTAATTTTATAGGATAGTAATATTGGAATAAATTATTAGGCAAAAGTCATACAAGCTCTTCTGGTTTTCTGAATTATCAAATAGTGTCCCATTTTAATTTATTATCAAAAGGAGGTATACCCTCTAAAATGATACATCTCTCCTTTATTGTAAAGTCACTATTTATTTCCATCATTATATCTCTTTTATTTTTTACAGTCTACATCTACGCATTGAAACAGTTACGAACCCGTAGTTATTATAAAATTGTAATAATTATAGTATTATAACTGTTACAACTGAGTTACCACATAATTATAGCAACTATAAAACCATAACTACTGCTACAACTACTAAGCTATCACATAGTTGTAATAGCTATGAAATCGTATCTAATATAATTGAGACTAGTTAGTTAATAATGTGGGAACAATTGAACAAATTTCTAAAGGCCATAAATTTTAACTTGAATAAATTTTTAATCGAAGTTCGTTCATATATTTATATTATTTTTAAGGGGAACCCGTAACCAACCAAATTTTGGATGCAAAAAAAGATCGTTTAGAATTTTTTTCGGAAACTTCGAACATCTACAATTATTTTTTTTATATTGTAGCAACTATGGTGTTGTAGCTGCTACAACTACAATAGTCATAGTTGTAGCAACTATGCAACCATAGATACTACCAAATGCTAATTTATTTCTTTTCTCTTAAACATTATGTTATTTTTTTTTTTTTGCATATCTTCTTATTTTAACTCAAGTTGTCATTGTTTCAAAAAGAGGGAGATTATTGTTGTAGTTAACACCAATGGTTAAACTCAAGTTTTAATAAATGATAAATGGATTAAAGTTAGATGTTGTGTTTTCTAACCCGTTTACCAAGTATACAGGACTGAAAGACTTGGTAGGACATGACATCATGCTGAAATACAGTTAGATTGATAACTGGCGTGGGAAGACTAGTTAGTTTGATATCTAGCAGGAAGCCCAGTTGGGTCCGCATGACCTGACAACTTGCTGAAATCCAAATGGGGGCATCTGACATGAAGTCCTAGTGGGTCAAGTATCGAGTAAGTCGGCAAATGGTAAGTGAGGTAAGCACTGGATGAGAATGATCCAGTAAGGATGAGCCCAGTAAGGATTGTAGGCGCTGGTCCAACTTAGATCTATTTGGGAAGTCTAAGTTGAGACTATGACTAGATCTTGGTCTTGGTGAGACTAAATCTAAATCATAAATTGATCTTACTTTTAATGTGTCAATTTTGTTTTGTAGGGTATTTTTTATTATTGGACTAACGTGTCTTGCAGGAAATTAAAACTACAAGTTGGTTGAAAAAAGGATCTTCAGGAGCCCAAAAGGGTCCAAGCGTCCGGAGGTCTTGGCACGCCAAGTGGATCCAGACGCTTGGATGAGGCCGAACCTAGCCACGCATGCAATTGAGTTGGCACACTCTAATTAGCCGACACACTTCAAGGTCCAGGCGCTTGGAGTTGAATCAACTTTCACAAATAAAGCTTCGCCGAGGTACAGTCATGTCAGCGATCCAAGCGCCCGGAGGTGGTCTAGACGCCTGGAGGTGGATAATCCAGTGACGAAGCGGGATCGGATAGGCCTAAGTCCAAGCACAGAGCAGGGGAGGGGATAGGCCTTCTTGAATTCCTTTTTCACAACTAAATGACTCAAAATGAAGGTTGCATCACTACTTGCTCTCCATTCTTCAGTGGAGATGATTTCTTTTACTGGAAGAAAAGAATTGAGGTATACCTGAAGGCGAATATCGAACAATGGCTGAGCACTCGACGAAGATACACGACCCTGGTGGGTAATGTGTCGGGTGCACTCATCGACCAAGAAAAATGGAACCCAGAGGAGAATAATAAGGCTCAAATAGACTCCAAAGCAGTAAACACTCTCCATTGTAAACTAACGAAGGAAGAATTCAACCGGATTGGACCTTTCGAGAACACAAAGGAACTCTGAGACAAGCTGATCGAGCTGTATGATGGCACAAGCGATGCTAAGGTAACAAAAATTTGACTTATTGTTAAATAGTTTACATAATATAAAAATGCAGGATGGAGAATGATAAGTCATGGACATCCTCAACAGACTGCATCTAATCAGTCACCAATTAGAAAATAAGGATATAATCAGGTATGCACTTAATTCTTTTCCTCGAAATACACTATGGGTATCTATAATAGATGCCTATAAAGTTTTGAGGAATTTATCTAAATTAAAATTAGATAAACTTTTTTTTGTGAGTTAGAACTTCATGAACAAACTAACTCAAAATAAGTCGAGAAAAGTGTGACTTTTCTTACATGTTCATCAAAGGAGATGAAAATAAGAACCCAAGTCAAGCCCGAGTCAGAAGATGAATTTGACTCTGAATCAGACGAAGAAGAGCAATTAGTGAACTTGATAAGAAAAATGTTCACTAGAAGAAGGAAGAACTTCACCAAAGATGATCTACAAAAAATGATCAACTCAACAATCAACATCCAACAATCCAAAGGCAAATGTCACTTGCTTTAGATGCAACAAGAAGGGTCACTTAAAGCACGAGTGTCCAAAGCTAAAAAAAGACAAGTCTAAGAAGACAAAAAGGAAGAAGGCGCTCCAAGCCACCTAGAGTGAATCTTCTTCAAGAGAATTGAATGCTAAAATATCGAAGCAAAAAAATTATCTCACACTGATGACAACCAGAACCGAGATAGAAAGCGACTCAGATCGAGAAAGTGAGTTCGAGTACAAGTCAAGCTATGGATCCGTATCTGTTTCCAAAGGTTCCGTCAAGGTAGAATCTAATTTAACCACAATTTTTTTTTAAAATTGTTACATGTCTAAATAAAAAATTAACTAAATCTAAAAGACAATTTAACTTGCTCCTTAAGGAAAATCAGGACCTTAAGAAACAACTTAACTTACACTCCTCAATTGAACAAATTCAAAATGGAAACACAAATCAAGTTGCAAAACTTGAAAAGGAAAATTCTATTTTGAAATGTGAAGTTGAGAAGTTTAAAAGATGGCTACAAACCTTTACCACAAGATCTAAAAATTTAGATTTAATACTTGGATCCTAAAGAGTTGTATATAATAAGTCCGAACTTGGATATAAATCCATTTCAACAAATAAGACTTTTATTTCTCTGGTTAACCAACACAAGAAACAAACAAAAGTCTAGGTTTTGAAGCTTATTTAACAAAACAAGTAGGATAAAATCAATTTTATATACTAAAAAATGAAATTCACTATATAAACTCAAAACATAAAATATATGATTCAGGGGAGGCTCTAAATTAATTGACACTTCAAAATCAAAACTTACTCACTTAGATAAATAGGGCTAGATAAGAATAAGATAGTTTGATTCTTGTCTAACATAGTACTAGTGTGGACGAGATGTAGTATGTACATTAGGGAAGCTTGGCCTATGAAGTCAAGGTAAGGTGTATTCTACTTGGTCTGCATAGCTAAATGAAACTAATCGAAGCTATCTTTCTACATCTTAAATTAATTAGACCAAGGATTTTCAATATAAAAATTAAAAATATAGTTTCATAAAAAGACTTTGTCTAGAATTAATCGTTACTCTGATACCCAAGAAGACTCCTGTGTCTAATCATAGCCTGGAAGTCAATTTCTGAAATGTCTATTTAACAAACAGACGATTAAATCTGAATCTAACAAAAGGTCAAACTATTTTCAAAATAAAAAACTAAACTAACAAATCCCACAAAACTATAGAATTACCGTGGTTTAAAACTTAGATCGGGTGAGATAAATGAAAGAGTAAAAACTTTAATTTCAAATTAGAATTAAAATTTTTTGATTAAGTTTAATTAAATTTCAACAAAATGGAAATATTTAATTAAAATAGAAATTAAATATTATTTTAAAAATAAAAAAATTATTATTTTAAAAAAACTTAATTAAAATGAATTAAAAATTGGTAAAAAATATTTTAAAAAATTAATTCATTTTAAAAATATTTTTTAAAAATATTATAAAAATCTTTTTAAAATTTTTGAAAAAAACATTTGACAAAAATTCTTTTAAAAACCATTTAAAAATAATTCTAAAATATTCTTTTAAAAATACAATAACAAAATCTTTTAAAAACTATTTAAAAATAATTTTAAAAAAATTATTTGAAAAAATTCACTAAAAAGATTTTAAAAAATAATTTTAAAAAATTCTTTTAAAAACATTTTTAAAAAGATTTTAAAAATCATTTTAAAAAATTCTTTTAAAATCATTTAATTAAAAATAATTCCAAAATATTTTTTTAAAAATTCATGTAAAAATTCTTTTAAAAACTATTTAAAAATCATTTTAAAAAAATTCTTCAAAGAAATCATTAGAAAAAATTCTCATAAAAAGATTTTTAAAATCATTTAAAAAAATTCTTTTAAAATCATTTTAATTAAAAAAACCATTTTAAAAATTATTTTAAAAATTCTTTCAAACACTTTTTAAAAATAATTTAAACAAATTTTTTTAAATATTTTTTAAAAATCTTTCAAAAACTTTTTACAAATCATTTTAAAAAAATTCTCTTAAAAACGTTTTAAAAATCATTTTAAAATTTATTTTAAAACTTTTAAAAAATTCTTTTAAAACTTTTTAAAAAAAAATTCTTTTAAAACGTTTTAAAAATCATATTAAAATTTCCTATAAAATAATTTTGTTTTTTAAAAATTATTTTAACAATCATTTAAAAAAATATTTTAAAAATCAATTTAAAATTCTTTTAAAAAACATTTTAAAAGTTCTTTTAAAATCATTGTAAAAATTCATTTGAAAAACCTTCTTTAAATTAATTTATTTTTTTAAAACCATTTTAAAAATTATTTTATTTTTTTAAAAAACCTTTTAAAAAGACGATTAAAAATTCTTTTAAAAAATATTTTTTAAAATTATTTTTAACATTATTTTTAAAAATTTTTAAAAATCATTTTTGAAACTTTTTGAAAGTCATTTTGAAAAAATCTTTTAAAAAATCATTTTGTAAAATTCTTTTAAAATTTTTTTTAAAAACTTTTAAAAATCATTTAAAAACCTTTTAAAAATATTTAAAAACATTTTTTTAAAACTTTTTTAAAATTCATTTTGAAAATTCTTTTAAAAATCTTTTAAAAATTATTTTAAAAATTATTTTAAAAACTTTTTAAAAATATCATTTTAAAAACTTTTTAAAATTATTTGAAAAAAAAACTATTTAATTTTTTTGTTTAGCAAAAATGAGAACCTTCGGTTAGGGAGGAGTGTTTAAAATGTTATTGAAAATATTTTTTTTCCTTAAAATATGTTAAAAAAAGAAAATCTTAAACACGCCTTCAAAAATACTTTTTGAAAACTTCTAAACTACTTTCGAAAACTTTTAAATCTTTCACTAAATATTTTTTAAAAATTACTTTAATTATCCTTTTAATTTGATCAATCTCTTAGATACTTATGTAGATTTCTTTGTGCTTGAAAATGATAACTAGGGTGTTGGGTGTAAACCCATTACAATCTGTGTGATTGTTTCAGAAGCTCTGTTTCACGCTTCTGAGTGCGTATCAGATGTACAAAAACTTACAATCAAGTAGGTTTGAGCAGATAATCTCAAACTGTCGACTCTACCGAGCCGAGCCACGTGCCGAGTAGATGAGTTGCGGACACCGTGAGTTGTCGAGCGACACCACGTTGCTGCTGAGAGTTGCTGACAGGATGTCGAGAGCTGTAACACGAACTCAGAGTGGATGCCGAGTCCAGCAGAGCGCTGTCTCCTTAAAACAGATTCGGCCCCTCCGCGGTGCTCAGAGGATCAGGTGGACGTCTGTTTCCAAGGATAAAATGGCAGGATCACGAACACAACCGAGCACTGGTTGTCGTGACGATCTGAACTAGATCCGAAAACTATCACTATTTCTATTGAGCAAAAGAAGTGCACAACAGAAGAGAAGGAAACATGGGGATTCAAAAAGGAAGGGAAGCATGTGCTCATGTGCTCTTCTCACACAAATCTCACATAAAGCTCGAGTTTTTGTTCTGCTCTTCTCAAGCTTCTTAATGGTCTTATATAGACCTCTGCCTCTTCTCTGCTTGCAACGAGCAAGCCTAACAAGCAAGCCACGTTGTGGCTTGCATGCTTGCCAAAACTGCCAGCAAGCCACGTTAACGTGGCTTGCATGTTTGCCAAAATTGCCAGCAAGCCACAACGTGGCTTGCTTGCAAGCTTGCCACGTGGCGAGCAGGCAAGCTGCCACGTGGTGTGCAGGTAAGCTGGCGACCTTCCTTGTCTTGTATGCTGGCCAACAAGTTGTCTGTCTGATGTTACAAATAATGGGGTTCACAAATGACTCTTCGGGTTGATGTCATCCGGGCCCTGGATTTTCATCCCCTTTGTTCCGAATCAGCCGGCCGGAAGGCTTCACTTTCTTTGTGGGACTGAAACCCACATGTCGTATTTCCATTCAAGTTTTTCCAACAATCCCCCATATGAATGGAAACAAGGATGTGTGATAGTCTTCGACAGTTGAGTCGAGTATAGGATAGGTAGGTGTTACCCTTTGAACCTTCCCTTGTAAACTCTGTTTGCTCATTGGCTGATTAGTAGACGTGATGTCTTGGAACTGTTCGGCCGTTGGTGTAAGCATGGACAGATCTTACCCAAGACTCTCCCTGATATAGCTCAGGTCTTATGAGTGTATTCGTTCTTGGCCATGAACACGCCTGATTCTGTGAGAAGCTCTTAGAATTGTGCCTCCAATTCTCTTCGAAGCGGCCCCACTTCTTTCTCACATAGGTGATCCCTTAAGAGTTACTATCTACTCTTTTGATCATTAAAAGCCCATCGGCTTATCCTGGTCTAGTTACTGTTTCAATGGGTTCTCCCTACAGTGTGTCTAGTCAGTCCAGATTAGTTGTCCCTTTGAACCTAGTTCTTGGGATCTCCAGTCAGCATAGGTTGGGTGTCCTCTGCACTGATCGCTGACAACGACATCAAGCCCATTCCCTGTGATGAGCTTGCAACTAACTCTCGATTTAACCCCTTGGTTAGCGGATCCGCTAGGTTATCTTTTGACTTCACATAGTCAACAGTGATAACTCCAGTTGAGAGTAGTTGTCTAATGGTATTATATCTACGACGTATATGTCTAGACTTACCATTATACAGATGACTCTGTGTCTGACCAATTGTTGATTGACTATCGCAATGTATGCAAATCGCCGGCACAGGTTTTAGCCAACGTGAAATATCTTCTAAGAATTGTCGTAGCCATTCAGCCTCTTCACCACATTTGTCAAGAGCTACAAACTCAGATTCCATCGTGGATCTGGTTATTACGGTTTGCTTAGAAGATTTCCAGGAAATGGCTGCACCAGCTAGAGTGAAGACATAGCCACTTGTAGACTTAGAGTCTTGTATATCAGATATCCAACTTGCATCGCTGTATCCTTCGATCACAGCAGGATATCTTGTATAGTGCAGTCCATATTCACGAGTGTACCTTACGTACCTCAATACTCTTGTTATCCCTTTCCAGTGCTCACTACTGGGATTACTCGTGTATCTACTCAGTCTGCTTTCTGCGTAGGCTAAGTCTGGTCGTGTACAACTCATCAAGTACATCAGACTTCTAATCACTCGCGAGTACTCTATCTGCGAGATACTTTCACCTCGATTTTTCGATAGATGTTGACTCGTATCTATCGGCGTTCGTGCCAACGCAGTATCACCCTTGGTGAATTTCTCAAGAATCTTGTCCACGTAATGGGACTGATTAAGAACAAGTCCTTCTGTTGTTCTAAGAATTTTAATTCCTAGAATCATATCAGCTAGGCCCATGTCTTTCATATCAAATCTTGAGTTCAACATGTTTTTAGTGGATTTGATTATCTTATCATTACTCCCAATGATAAGTATGTCATCTACATAGAGGCACAAGATGACATAGTCATTCTCTGTGGCTCTCATGTAGACACATTTATCACATTTATTGATCTTGAATCCACATTCCTTCATGGCATTATCAAATTTTTTATGCCACTGCTTTGGTGCTTATTTCAAGCCATATAATGACTTCACCAATCTACATACCTTGTTTTCCTGTTCTGACACAGAAAACCCCTCAGGTTGGTCCATATAGATTTCCTCTTCTAAATCCCCGTTTAGAAAGGCTGTCTTTACATCCATTTGATGTATTTCGAGATTCCATAGAGCAGCGATAGCCAACAATACTCTAATGGAAGTTATTCTAGATACCGGAGAGTATGTATCGAAGTAATCAAGGCCTTCTCATTGTCGGTGTCCTTTGATTACCAATCTAGCCTTGTATTTATCGATTGTACCTTCTGACTTCATTTTCCTCTTGAAAATCCACTTGCAACCTAATGGTTTACTTCCCGGAGGAAGCTCCACGAGTTCCCAAGTGTGATTTTGCAAGATAGATTCTATCTCAGATGCAATTGTCTCTCTCCAGTGAGGTCCATCAGACGAGCTTACTGCTTCTGAGTAACTCCGGGGCTCACTTTCCAGCATGAAAGTGATAAAATATGATCCATAGGATTTTTCTACCCGAACTCTTTTACTCCGTCTAAGCTCAACCTTAACTAGTTCATAATCATTATCATCTTCTTTTTCGCCTTGTGTTTTATTTGCCCGTTTTGAGGAGCTAGCATCCTCTCGGGTCTTATATGGAAACACATGCTCGAAGAACGAGGCATTTCTCGATTCGATTATCAAGTTCTTGTGTATCTCCGGTATATGTGACTCATACACATAAAATCTATATGCAGTGATGTTTTGTGCATAGCCAATGAAGATGCAATCAACAGTCTTTGGTCCTATCTTAATCCTTTTCGGATCAGGTACTAACACTTTGGCAAGACACCCCCACATTCGTAAATATTTGTAGGACGATTGTCTTCCATTCCACAACTCATAAGGGCTCTTATCTATTTTCTTCCGGGGCACCTTATTTAAAAGGTCATTAGCTGTTAACACAGCTTCCCCCCACATGGATTCTGGCAATCCAGAGCTCAATAGAAGAGCATTCATCATCTCCTTAAGAGTCCGATTCTTTCGTTCAGCAACTCCATTTTACTGAGGAGTATAAGGAGCTGTTGTTTCGTGTCTGATCCCATGTTCAGCACATAACTCAGCGAATGGTGATACATATTCACCACCTCGGTCACTTCGAACCACTTTAATTTTTCTATTACGCTGGTTTTCAACTTCATTTTTATAGAGAGCGAATTTCTCTATAGTTTCATCTTTACTTTTGAGAAGATACACATAACAGTATTTTGTGTTATCATCTACAAAAGTGATGAAATATTTATTACCACTACGTGTTGGCGTATCTTTTAGGTCGCACACATCAGTGTGGATTAGGTCAAGTGGTTCATTCATTCTTTCAATATGTTGAAAGGATGACCTTGTCATTTTCGCTTCAACACAAATCTCACACTTGTGTTTTGGGTCAAGGTGGAATGTAGGTATGCTTTGCATGTTTATTAATCTACGTAATAAATCGTAGTTAACATGTCCTAGTCTACCATGCCATAAACACGAAGACTCAAGCATATAAGTGGAAGAGCTTTCATTTTTATTTATCTTGGGCCTAATGGCCATTACATTGAGCTTAAACAGCCCATCAGATACATAGCATCTTCCTATAAACACTCCGTTCTTGGACAGTACAACTCTGTCTGACTCAAAGACAATGCGAAAGCCATGCTTGCTTAACAGTGATTCAGATACTAGATTCTTTCGAATCTCCGGAACATACAACACATTGTTCAGAGTGAGATCCTTGCCCGAGGTCATCTTTAGCACCACCTTTCCTTGGCCCATTATGTCTGAGGTTGCTGAGTTCCCCATGAACAGTTTGTCTCCAGTGACTTCTTCGAAGTTGTGGAGTAGCTCCTTGCTGCAGCACACATGTCTGGTGGCTCCAGTATCGATCCACCATTGCCGAGGATTGGAACCTATTAGGTTTACCTCAGAGATCACGGCGCAGAGATCCATATCCTGTTCTCCTGCCAGGTTGGTTTCAGGCTTTTTCTTCTTTGGCCTTTTACAGTCTGAAGCCTTGTGACCCATACGATCACAATTGTAGCATTTCCCTAAGAACTTCTTTTTCATGTTTTGTCCTTTGGGTTGCGTCGTGGAAGATTTTGGATGCTTCCGTTTTGAGCTTTGTCTGTGCTCAACAACATTGGCTTTTACAGTAGCCAGAGAGAACAGTTTTCTCTCTGAATTCTTGTTGTCTTCTTCTATACGAAGGCGAACAACAAGTTCCTCTAGGTTCATTTCCTTCCGCTTGTGCTTCAGATAATTCTTAAAGTCCTTCCAGCCAGTTGGTAGCTTTTCGATGATAGCTGCCACTTGGAAGGTTTCGCTCAGAGTCATACCTTCTAAGTGAATTTCTTGTAAGAGTACTTGAAGCTCCTGAACTTGACTGATTACAGACTTCGAGTCACTCATCTTATAGTCCAGGAAATGACCAACAATAAACTTTTTGGCCCCAGCATCCTCCGATTTATATTTCTTATCCAGAGATTCCCACAGTTCTTTTGCCGTTTTTATCTCACAATACACAAGATAGAGTGAGTCGGCAAGATTGTTAAGGATGTAGTTTCGACAGAGGAACTCAGACTCGTTCCATTTGTCGATAAGAAGGAGGGTGTTCACCTCATCTACACCCTTAACAACCTTGGAATCTCCTCGGTCAAGATACGTGCCAGACCTAGCGTGGTTAAGTAGAAGAACATCTTCTACTGCCACCGCTTGAAATTCACTCCTGTGAATTTTTCTGGCTTTTCCCCGTGATTGATTGACACGTTCCCAATCGGGGCGGAGGAGGCCGGCATATGTTGAGCCTGTTGCATCTCAACATTTTCTGCCGCCATGGTAACAAAACGAACCTGTTTTAAGTATTGTTGGGTGTAAACCCGTTACAATCTGTGTGATTGTCTCAGAAGCTCTGTTTCACGCTTCTGAGTGCGTATCAGATGTACAAAAACTTACAATCAAGTAGGTTTGAGCAGATAATCTCAAACTGTCGACTCTAGCGAGCCGAGCCACGTGCCGAGTAGATGAGTTGCGGACACCGTGAGTTGTCGAGCGACACCACGTTGCTGCTGAGAGTTGCTGACAGGATGTCGAGAGCTGCAACACGAACTCAAAGTGGATGCCGAGTCCAGCAGAGCGCTGTCTCCTTAAAACAGATTCAGCCCCTCCGCGGTGCTCAGAGGATCAGGTGGACGTCTGTTTCCCAGGATAAAACGGCAGGATCAAGAACACAACCGAGCACTGGTTGTCGTGACGATCTGAACTAGATCCGAAAACTATCACTATTTCTATTGAGCAAAAGAAGTGCACAACATAAGAGAAGGAAACATGGGGATTCAAAGAGGAAGGGAAGCACGTGCTCATGTGCTCTTCTCACACAAGTGCTTCTCTCACACAAATCTCACATAAAGCTCGAGTTTTTGTTCTGCTCTTCTCAAGCTTCTTAATGGTCTTATATAGACCTCTGCCTCTTCTCTGCTTGCAATGAGCAAGCCCAACAAGCAAGCCACGTTGTGGCTTGCATGCTTGCCAGCAAGCCACGTTAACGTGGCTTGCATGTTTGCCAAAATTGCCAGCAAGCTTGCCACGTGGCGAGCAGGCAAGCTGCCACGTGGTGTGCAGGTAAGCTGGCGACCTTCCTTGTCTTGTATACTAGCCAACAAGTTGTCTGACTGATGTTACAAATAATGGGGTTCACAAATGACTCTTCGGGTTGATGTCATCCGGGCCCTGGATTTTCATCCCCTTTGTTCTTAATCAGTCGGCCGGAAGGCTTCACTTTCTTTGTGGGACTGAAACCCACACGTCATATTTCCATTCAAGTTTTTCCAACATAGGGTCTGTCAGTAAAGGATGGTAGTATTAAAATATTTTGAAAAATCACTTTGAAAACAATTGAAAATGTTTTAAAAAATTTCTTTTAAAAATTGTTTCCAAAATTCATGAAAACTTACTTTGGAAACTCATCATTTTGAAAATTGCTTGAAATATATATTCTGGTCAAAATTTCTTAGATTTTTTCAAAAAAAAAAAAAAATAAAAAAATAAATTTTAAAAAGCTTTGACTTTAACATGATTATTTTTAAAGAAATATTAGGTTAAGGGGAGGATCTATTTTGAAAATTTTCTTTAAAATATTCTAAAAAATATTTTGAAAATATTTTGAAAAATACAAAAATCTCTTTGAAAATAGATTTTTTTAAAAATATATTTATACTATTTTCGTAATTCTCCAAGAACATGTTTAACAAAATTGTCTCAAATGACTTTGAAAAATTCCTTGGAATATTTTTTCAAACACTTTGAAAAAAAATTGTTTTAGTAATTCTTTCAATTTCACTTATAATTTTTTATTTTTTTAAATCCTACCTAAAATAGAGTTGAAAATTAAACTTGTGTTCGCTAATTATAGTACATATTAACGGTTAACTATGTATGTTATTCATTTATACTATGTATATTTATTTTGATGAATGCCAAAGGAGAGAGTTAGAATTTGAGTAAGAAAAATATGAACATTTTTAAATCATAACTCAACAATGATTTAGAGAATGAAGAAAATGCCAATTTATTTTTCTAATTTTGACTCATGTTATCATTATTTCAAAGAGAGGGAGATTATTGGTGCAGTTAACATCAACGGTCAAACTCAAATTTTGATGAATGACAAATGAATTAAAGTTAAATGTTGTGTTTTCTAACCCGTTTACCAAGTATGCAAGATTGAAACACTTGATAGGACATGACACCAGGCTGAAGTATAGTTAGATTGATAACTGGTATGGGAAGACTAGCTAGTTAGGTTGATCTCTAGCAAGAAGTCCAGTTGGGTCCGCGGGACTTGACAACTGACTGAAGCCCAAATGGAGCATCTGACATGAAGTCCTAGTGGGTTAAGTGTCGAGTAAGTCAGAAAATGATAAATGAGGTAAGCACTGGATGAGAGTGATCCAGTAAGGACGAGCCCAATAGGGGTTGTAGGCGTTGATCCAACTTGTATCCATTTTGAAAGTCTAAGTTAAGACCATGACTAGATCTTGGTCTTGGTGAGACCAGATCTAAGTCATAAATTGTTTTTATTTTTAATGTGTTAATTCTGTTTTATTGGGTATTTTTTGTTGTTGGACTAACGTGTCTTGCAAGAAATTAAAGCTGTAAGTTGGCTGGAAAAATGGTCTCCATGCAACCGGGAAGGGTCAAGGTGCCCGGAGGTCCGGGCGCCCCGAGTGGGTCTAGGTGCCTAGATAGGGTTGAGCCCAGCCACGCATGCAGTTGAGTTGGCGTGCTCTAATTAGCCGACACACTTCAGGGTCTAGGCGCCCAAAGTTAGATCAACTTTCGCAGATAGAGCTTCGCCGAGGTGCAGCCACATCTACGCCATGTCAGTGATCCAGGCACACGGAGGTGGTCCAGGTGTCCGGAGGTGGATAATCCAACAATGAAGCATGATCAGATAAGCCTCAGTCTAGGCGCTTGGAGGTGGTCCAAGTCCCCAAAAAGGGCTATAAAAGAAGCTTCGACCAGCAGCACCAGAAAAAATAACTGCTACACCTTTTGTACTCAAGCATTGGTCCGAAAAGCTCTCTATGATGCTGAAACGCTACTCCAATGACCACACCCAAGCTTCAACATAAAGTCATTGGTATAACTATTTTTATTTGTACTTTAATTTGTTGCGCAGCGAGGCCGATTAGAGCGGGGTGAATTGGCTATATAACAAAAATTAACCTTTACCAATCTTCTATCATAGATTAGTAGCACAATTATAACAAAAGAAATTGAACAACTAAAAATAAAATAGGCTAAGAAACTACTTGGTTACAACCTAGATGGTTGTTAATCCAAGGCAAATGAAAGCACTAAAAAAGTCTCCTTTGTTGAAGGTGGAGAAGCCTCTTACACTATTTGATCGCTCAGAAATAAGCTAGGAAATGAATACAGGAGTTGTTGATTATTTTCTAGGTCCAGAGGTTTTTTTATAGCCCCTGAAAAAAGTTATCCGTAGCTTGAAGGCGCCTTCAAAGAGGTCTAAGGCGTCTTCTATCGAATAGAGTTTATCCGCTAAGGATAAAACTTTATCCTCTGCTAGCGGCTAACGAAGGCGCCTTCAAAGGCTGGAAGATGCCTTTATACTATTCATCGAAGGCACCTTCAAATGTTGGAAGGCGTCTTCGTACTGTTCATCGAAGGCGCTTCCACGGGGCAACTCAGCTCAAAGTTGATCTCTTCGCGTAGGTGATTCTCTGGCTAACCGGAATTGAGCTCACCTGAACCTAATTCTGACCTTCTCCTCGAGCAGCCTTCCTTCCCGGCTTCTTGTCCCTTGGACCGTCGCGGGTGACCTTCTCATCCTTTGGTATACTCTTCCGCAGTATCTTATCCTTCGGATGCATCTAGCCTATCGACTCCCTTCCCGTGCCATTCTTCTCACTAGCTGCATCTTCCATTTGATTTATTATTTTCCTAAGCTCCTGCACATTTAGACACAAGGATAAAAAAATAACAGGACCTAACTGAACTTAGTTAACCATATCAAAACTAATTAGGGTACTAACAATCTCTCCTTTTTTGATGTGCATCAATCCAAGTTCAAGTTAGGGTTAAAAATGTAATGAAATAATATAGTAAAGCAATGAATTAAACAAGTTAATTGTAAAAATAAATACAAGGATAACAATTATGGGAATTATCTTAACTCTCCCTGAATCCCCCTTAACTTCTACTTTACCTATATTCCTCCTTTTGATCACATCAAAAAAATTAGAAAAAAAATTGAAAAAATAAAGCAAACTGTTAGAAAATTTTGAAAAAACTTTCAAGGGGTACATTACAACGATTACTAGTAAGCTAATACATTTTTGTTTTTTTTTGAATTTTTAAATATTAATAATTATCTTTTCGGAAAATAATTTGTAATAATTCAGACATTAAAAAAATTTAAAAATATTTATAATCATGTTTCATCATAGAAAGATCAAAATTTAAATCTATGAAATAATTTTAACTTTCAAAGTATGATTTTCGTCAATAATTAATTAAAAAAATTCAATAGAAAAAAATCTCTGTTTGTAGATTAAATAATCAGATAGGAAAAAAAATTTCATCTCGTAATAATAAAAAATATTTTTTAATTAAGACAATTTCTAAAAAAATTAGAGTTTAATGTAAAAAATATTTTTGAACCCAATATAGATTCCTACCTACTAGATTTAATAAAAATTTGGGAGGTACATAATTTTTAGAAATTTTCTTAATTTATCCCTAGTGATTTTTAATATACCAATTGATTCTACTATAATTTTTAAACTTTGGTTCAATGTAGTTAAAATATGCATGGTAATCTTTCAATTTCTCTATTTGTGTTTTCAATTTTTTATTTCCTAATTTTAAATTATCAAACAATTCTAGTGGGCATGCATTGACTAATTATCTTTTCAAATCAATATTTTTTTTTTCTAATTTGCACATATTTTTAGAAAGTATTTTGATAAATTCAAAAGATTTCTTGGGAGATAACGCACATACCTCACTTACCTCGTGTTCTGATGCTCCCCCTTCATCGCAACTTTCCTCTGATGATCCTCCCCCTTCATCGATGCTCATCTCTAAGTTTCTTTCATTTTCTCCTTGGTGGTCTGTCATTAGAGCTAGTCCGGCTTAAGCTTCGATCTCAGACTCGGAGGTTGACGATTTATCCCATGTAGCTTTCAAGATCTTGTGCTTCGATCTTGTTGGTCTTTTGTCATTTTCCTTCTCCTTCTTCTTCAGTTCAGGGTAGTTGTCCTTGATGTACCCTTCTCCTTGGTAGTTGTAGCTGTTGGACCGCGACAGCCGGCTAGAAGGTGTTGGAGCAATCCCAATGGTCCGTGGGACCATGTGTTTTGGTGTTTGGGCAAAGGGTTTAAGTTAGGTTCACCCTTGTATTTGATATCTGCACGAAGGAAGTGTCAAATGAGTTGTAAGGGTGAGGATTCGAGTGCTGTGAGAGAATGTACTCGGTACCAGTAGACTGCATGTTTCATCAGTCGACTGGCGTAGTCGACTGGGAGCGAACAGAATACTTCTGTTCGCTCAACCAGTGTGGAGCAGTCGACTGTTAGTTTTAGCAGTCGATTGGTATTGAGCCGTTGGGATGTAACGATTGAATTTCCACAGAGGACAGTTGACTGCATGTTTTAGCAGTCGATTGGTAGGTGGGGTTTCCAACCCGTGGCCTATATAACCAAGCCTTGGGAGCTTGGTTATAGTTGACGAAATAGAGGTGGTTAATTTCTATTAGTAGTTTACCTGTGCCCTAGCGTCAAAGGAGTCCTTGGTGAGAGTTGTGGTGAGGTTTCTCCACCCACAAGGAGGTTGAGCTAGCCGGAGTTTGCCGGGGACTAATCCACCAATGGATTGAGAGATCGTACACCTTACGGACACATCGTGGAGTATGAGCAAGTTATCTCCGAACCACGTAAACGAACATGTTAGCGGTTTGCATTTCCTTTCTTAGTTTTAGTCTTTCTACTTGTTTGTTTGTATTTCCACTTGCGCACTAACATTGTAGAAAAAAGCGAGGATTTAGAGGTGCTGTCTATCCAACCCCCCCTTCAAGTCGGCCACCGATCCCTTTTCAGAAGGGGGGGGGGGGGTGGAATAGCTTGAAAAATAATAAAATGAAAATCCATCTCGACTTTTCTTAAACTAACACTTGTAAAATAGAAAAGCAATAAACTAAAACAGAAAGTAGAGGCACAAGGATGTTTTACTTGGTTACAACCGAGGAGGTTGTTAATCCAAGGAAAGTGTCACACTAACTATCTCCTTCAGGTGGAGAACCCTCTTACAGCAATGAAGTGCACAAAGAAAGAAGCTAAACTATAAATGAAAACTTGCAAGTGTTGGAAATGAATTCTTTGAGTTCTTGTGAAGCTTCTGGACCAAGGCTGTATTTATAGCCTTGGTCGGGGCGCCCCGAAGTGTTTCGAGCGCCCTGGAGGAATAAAACTTTATCCTCAATGCACAGATCTCGGTTTGACCGAGATCTGGATAAACTTTTGATTCGGGCGCCCGGAAGGGTTCCGGGCACCTAGAAGGGTTCCGGGCGCCTCGGACTGTTCCGGGCACCCCGGACAGTTCCACTCGCCCCGGCTGGGAAAGTCAACCCCGTTGACTTTTTCAGCCGGGGTCTTCTGCTCCGGCTCCATTCGTCTCAGTCCAAGTTTTCCGCTCGCTTGGGTGATCTCTGCCATCTGAAATAGGGCTCACCCGAACCCAACTTCTGATCTTCTCGAGCAGGCTTCCGCTCTGGCTTCTCGTCCCTCGGAATCGTCGTGTGCTTCCTTCTCGTCTGCCAGCGTACTCATCCGTAATCTTCATCTCCCGATCGCTCCCCGTGTCGACTTTCTCGCTAGCTGCGTCTGTTGCTCCTCGAGCAGTCTTCCGCTCTGGCTTATCGTCCCTCGGAACCACCGCAGGCTTCCTTCTAGTCCGCCGGTGTACTCTTCCACAGCGCCTCATCACTCGGACGCACCGCGTGTCGTCCTTCACGCTAGCTACGTCTTCTGCTCGACTCCCTATGCTCCTAAGCTCCTACACACTTAGACACAAGGTTAAAAATCCGAAGAAACGGATGAAGAAGCTCAAGTAGAGAAGGATCAATCGGATGTGGAGACCAATTTAACATCAAAAGAAGAAGAGGAAGTGAATTTGGTCACATTTGAGGAAAAGGATGAAGAAAGGCCATCCACAAGTGTGGGTGAGGAAGATATAACATCTACATCCTCAAAGGTTGAAGAAGAATCCAAGACAAGTGAAGAAGAAGAAAAAAAAATGTTGGAAGAAGTCAACCTAGTGAGCACCTCCACCGAAGCAAAGTCAAAAGATCACATTGTGTGCTTCGGATGCAATGAAAGGGGACACTACAAAAGTAGATGCCCAATGGGTAAGAAGATAACTCCTAAACCCACTCAAATTATTTTAGATACTAATTTGGGTTGTAGGAATGATGGTGCCAAGAAGAAGGAGAAGAAGCACATTAGATGCTTTACTTGTGGTGAAATAGAGCACTACCACACCAAATGCCCAAGGAAGAGAGAGCTCAAAAGGTTGGGGCATTTAAGGATGTGGGAAAAGAAGTAAAGGAAGAATGGAGGCTCATGTCAAGAGGAAGCTTCAAAGGTAAAGGGTAAGGTAAACCTTAATTTAAATTTGATGTCAAATTTAAATTCCTCCATGAATGCTAGAAATAATTCTCATTATATGCCCATGCAAAATTTAGGTTTCAAATATCATGATAGGAGTAGGGTAATTGTAGATCAAAACCCTAGGAGGCTTATTCATGAAAAATCTCGAAATGGTAGACCTAAGGAGACCCAGGGCATTAATCCCAAGAAGGGGAGACATATGCCTAGAAAGGGTAGGTCTAAGAATGTCCAATTTGGACAAATTAACTCTAGGGTTAGGAACCTAGAGAAGGAGAATCAAGGCTTAAGAGGAAAGATTGATAAGTTAGAACAATTCCTTAAGATATTCAATGTTGGATCTAAGGAATTAAATATGGTGTTGGGTAGCCAAATACCCAACCATGATAGATCGGGCTTGGGATACCGACCTAGTCCCTCCAAGGCTAATGAGAGATCATATGCTAGGGTGACAAATGATCATGGCAAGGGAGAGTCTTCCAAAGCTAAGGGAAAGTCTTATGCTAGGGTTGCATATGACTATAGCAAGGAGAAGCCAATAAATGGCAAGGGAAAGCCATTTAAAGGTAAAGAGAAATTAACCAAGGATAAGATGTCCAAGATTAAGAAAGTTAGGTTTGTAGGTCAAGTGTCACCGGAGGTGCACCAATGTGACCTAGCTATTGTGGATGAGTCACCTAGGGAGGTGGCTAAGACTAAGGGGTATAGGGGGAGGTTTAAGAGTCAAGTTGGGACCCATGACCATTGGATTTCAAGTGGATTTTACTTGGGAGTCTAGGTTGGGTCATGGAATGTGTCAAGTGGTTTGGAGACGGACTTGAGTCTCAAACCTAGGGATTTGACACAATTGGTTTATCTTTCATGCAAGAAATATGACAATTGGGGTCATATAGCATGAAAATTGATTTTGGATGTATATATGCCATATAAACCAATGCTAGGGATGCATAATGGGTTAGTATGGGCAAATACATCAATAGGAAGCCAAAACTAGGACTTTAGATTAAGGTTCAATTGAACCATTTAGCTAGTTTTGAGTTTCGTGTCAATCTTGGGATTGGTGATAGATACATTTTTGAGTGTATTTTTCCCAAGTAGATATGGGTAAAACAGACTTCTCCACAAAATTTGGAGATTTTTTGATGTCTGTGGAATATTTGGTGCATTTTTGAATTTGGGTCAAAAATGTTGAAAAGGGCAGAAACAGTGTGCCAGTCGACTGGTAACAGTAAAAATTGAACACAGAATGGTTCTGTGTGCTGTTTCGATGAGGGCAGTCGACTGATACCAGGTTGATTCTGTTTTCAGCTTTGGTTTTGACCAGGTTAGCTCATATATGTGTATGAGATCCATGGGGGATGAATACACAAGTTTAGGGTCAATTTGGATGATAAGTTTTCAACAATTGAGATATTGTTGGAAAGCTTTTTGGATGTTAGGCAAAGGGGGAGAAGTAAAGTTTAGTTGAGAAAACCTGAAAATGCCTTTGCGTAGGGGGAGCCTTGGGATAGGTTCTTAAAAAGCCTTGTGGTAAAATCCTAGCTCAATGGGGATCTTAGGTGTAGGGGGAGCCTTGTGATAGGTTCTTAAAAAGCCTTATATGGAAAATTCCTAGCTCAATGGGAAGCATAGGTGTAGGGGGAGCCTTGGGATAGGTTCTAATGCATGTTTGCATTTTTATTTCGGCGGTGTAAGTCCAAGTGTGTAGCATTGGCAACGTAAGTCCATTTGCTTTAGCATGTTTATTTGCTATTATGTTTTCCCTAACTTAAACATATTGCCAAACACCAAAAAGGGGGAGATTGTTGGAGCAATCCCAATGGTCCATGGGACCATGTGTTTTGGTGTTTGGGCAAGGGGTTTAAGTTAGGTTCACCCTTGTATTTGATATGTGTACTTGAGTTGTGCAGGACTACAGGATACACATGAGACTCAGGTTGACGGCTTTGGGTCCGGTGAAGGATGGCATTGGGGACGAGCTGCGGGCTTGTATGCATCCGAGGGACCGTGGACAAGGCAGCAAGGACAAGGACCGAGGGAAGCGACTTCAAGGAATACGCGAATGATGACATTGGGGATGAGCCGCAGGCTTGTATGCATCTGAGGGACGAGAGCTAAAGAGGAAGTAAGCTTGAAGGCAAAAGGTCAACGCTGCGAAGGAAGTGTCAAATGAGTCGTAAGGGTGAGGGTCCGAGTGCTGTGAGAGAATGTACTCGGTACCAGTCGACTGCATGTTTCATCAATCGACTGGCACAGTCGACTGGTGCAGTCGACTGGGAGTGAACAGAATGCTTCTGTTCGCACAACCAGTGTGGAGCAGTCGACTGTTAGTTTTAGCAGTCGACTGGTATCAAGCCGTTGGGATGTAACGGTCAATTTCCACAAAGGACAGTCGACTGCATGTTTTAACAGTCGACTGGTAGGTGGGGTTTCCAACCCGTGGCCTATATAACCAAGCCTTAGGAGCTATGTTATAGTTGATGAAATAGAGATGGTTAATCTCTATTAGTAGTCTACCTGTGCCCTAGCGTCAAAGGAGTGCTTGGTGAGAGTCGCGGTGAGGTTTCTCCACCCACAAGGAGGTTGAGCTAGCCGGAGTTTGCAGGGGACTAATCCACCGACGGATTGAGGGATCGTCCGCCTTACGGATACGTCGTGGAGTAGGTACAAGTTATCTCTGAACCACGTAAACGAACGTGTTAGCGGTTTGCATTTCCTTTCTTAGTTTTAGTCTTTCTACTTATTTGTTTGTATTTCCGCTTGCGCACTAACATTGTAGAAAGAAGCGAGAATTTAGGGGTGCTATCTATCCAAGCCCCCTTCAAGCCGGCCACGGATCCCTTTCAGAAGGGGGGTTGAATAACCTGAAAAATAATAAAATGAAAACTCTTCTCGACTTTTCTTAAACTAACACTTGCAAAATAGAAAAGCGATAAACTAAAACAGAAAGTAGAGGCACAAGGATGTTTTACTTGGTTACAACCGAGGAGGTTGTTAATCCAAGGAAAGTGTCACACTAACTATCTCCTTCAGGCGGAGAAGCCTCTTACAGCAATGAAGTGCACAAAGAAAGAAGCTAAACTCTAAATGAAAACTTAAAAGTGTTGGAAATGAATTCTTTGAGTTCTTGTGAAGCTTCTGGACCAAAGCTGTATTTATAGCCTTGGTCCGGGCACCCCGAAACGTTTTGGATGCCCTGGGGGGATAAAATTTTATCCACAATGCACAAATCTCGGTTTGACAGAGATCTGGATAAACATTCGATCCGAGAGCCCGGAAGGGTTTCGGGCGCCCCGGACAGTTCCGGGCGCCTCGGCTAGGAAAGTCAACCCTGTTGACTTTTTCAACCCTGTTGACTTTTTCAACCCGGGTCTTCTACTCCGGCTCCGTTCGTTTCAGTCCGAGTCTTCCGCTCGCTTGGGTGATCTCTGCCATCTGGAATAGGGCTCATCCGAACCCAACTTCCGGTCTTCTCGAGTAGGCTTCCGCTCTGGCTTCTCGTCCCTCGGAATCGTCGTGTGCTTTCTTCTCGTCTGTCAGCGTACTCATCCGCAATCTTCATCTCTCGGTCGCACCCCGTGCCGATTTTCTCCCTAGCTGCGTCTCTTGCTTTTCGAGCAGTCTTCCGATCTGGCTTCTCGTCCCTCGGAACCACCGCAGGCTTCCTTCTAGTCCACCGATGTACTCTTCCACAGCGCCTCATCCCTCGGATGCACCGTGTGCCGTCTTTCATGCTAGTTACGTCTTCTGCTCGACTTCCTATGCTCCTAAGCTCCTACACACTTAGACACAAGGTTAAAAACCGACATGACCTAACTTAACTTGTTGATCACACCAAAACAACCTTGGGGTTCCAACATTCTCTCCCTCTTTGATATAAGCAATCCAAGTTAAGATAGGATAAATCGACATAAAGTTAAAACAATAAATTCTGTAATAAAGTGCAAAATTTTTTTATTAAACTCTTATTTTAAAAATATTGATAACAATTTTGATAGCGCTAATAATGTTATTATGTTATTATGTGTATGTATAACACTTATCTACCCGTGTGGGCTGTTGAATATGTTATTATGTTATTTGTGTATGTATATTGCTTCATATTGTCATCGGTACAGGGGAGATGCTGTCGAAATTTTATCGATAGGGACTCCTCTGGGGGCGTGACAGATACGATCCGCGACAAAAAAAATGAAATTTTACATATATTGATCCTATATTCTACAATGGAATGTACATAGAGTCTAGATCGAACAAAATGTAAAATCCTAATACTAATACAGCTCCTACTGTATTTAATAGATATAATCATGCACACACATAAAATGCCCTCAACATGTTCGAGGGTCCAATCACACATAATCACAATAGGTCATAATAGTTAGAGTCTGCAACCACAGAGTTAATCTATTTGCACATCCTACTATTTTCATGCCTAAAATATGTATAACATGCGCATAATTAAACTAAAAACCAAACACACAAAGGTAAAACCTAGCTCTGATACCAATTGTTGGTTGCTACTCGGAATACCGTTCTAGTTCCCCTGTACAAAAATTTGTACAAGTATAGAACTATCCTAGCTACCCATGTGCTCTACTGAAGTTAAATTTAGATTGCAAACGATGCTTAACATTATTAATCCAAATTGTCCTTCAGAAGTTAAACTTGGATTGGAAACGATACTTAACATTTTTACTCCAAGTTTAACTGATGTGTTCTTCATAAGGTAAACCATATTACAGAAGTTAATTAAATATCTATTTCAAAGATCGGCTTCCAGGTTAAACATGGCAAGACACTAGGTCTTCTTGGATATAGGATCATCCACCACTTCCTAGACAAAGCCTTCCAAAGAAATCAGATATTTAACTTCTTACAGTAAACTAGGTTTAAATACAGAGACCTCAATAGAAACACAATATCGAAATATGAAATCAAAAAATAAAATCGATAACAAAAATGATAGCCTAAAATCGATAATCTCTTGTGTTTGGGGTTTCAAGATCTATACAAAAGGATGAGATAGTTATGATGTGGAAATAAATAACTAGTTATAACTTTTGTGGCTTATAGACCTCTTGATCTTCTGTTGTATTCCTCTCCTTCTCTTGGACATCGTGTGGGCGACGATCTACCAAGACAAAATCCACCCAAGCTTCTTCCTTTGCTTCCAAGTTTCGGCCCCCTTCCACCAAAGGATACTAGGATGCAATACCTTCTTCACTTCTTTCTTCTTCTTCTCCAAGCAACCGACCACCAATGTCTCTCCAAGGCTTGATGCCGCCGGCCACAAAGAAGAGGAAAGGGAGAAGAGGGAGAGCCGGCCACAAGGAATAGAGAAGAGGAATAAGAGATGTGTTCAACCATAAGGCACCACCTGCTCTTCTTTTATAATCCTTGGTGATTGCAAAAAAGGAAAGTTTTATAACAAAAAATAAAACTTCCTTTTCTATCATGGCATGGCAGGCCACAAGCTTGTGCTCCAAGCAAGGAAAGATTTTAAATAAAATTAAAATCTCTTTTCTAAAATCCCTTTTGTGGATAGCTATAAAAGAAATATTTTATAAATTAAAATCTCTCTCTCTTTTAAATCCCTTTATGGATATCTATAAAAGACTCATCTTTTAAAAACATGGTTACAAAGGAAAGTTTTATCAAAAATTAAAATCTTTCTTTCACATTATAGATAACTACAAATAAGGAAAGATTTCAAATCTCTCTTTTTTAATCCTTTGTAGAAAAGCTATAAAAGGAAATATTTTAAAATTTAAAACTCTCTTTTAAAATCATGTGGATTACATCATAAAAGGAAAGATTTTATCAAAATTTATTTTTAATAAAACTTCCTTTTCTCTTATGATATGGCCGACCCCTTGCTTGGGCACCAAGCAAGGCTTAGCCGACCCTAGCTTGAGCTCCAAGCTTAGCTTGGCCGACCCCTTACTTGGGCTCCAAGCAAGGATGTGACTGACCCTTAAGATTGGTTAAGAAGCTGGGTTTTGGGTAGATATAAGACTTTATAAATAAGAGGCTACAACATGGACCGAGAGGAAGAATTGGTTTTGGTCTCCTGATGAGCTTGAGCTTTCCATGTTCGCCCCGAACACCCTACTCAAGTTCATCAATAATAACTCATACCACTAAAGAGTCATTATTGCACTACCGCACTAATCCCATATTACAATACGGGCTCTTTCTTATCATGAGTGTGTTAGTCTCCCTGTGTTTAAGATATCGAATGTCCACTAATTAAATGAGTTATTGACAACTCACTTAATTAATATCTAGCTCCAAGAGTAGTACCACTCAACCTTATTGTCATGTCGGACTAAGTCTACCTGCAAGGTTTACATGACAATCCTTATGAGCTCCTCAAGGGGACATCATCAATCTAGATCACTAGGACACAATTTCATTCTATAATCAACAACACACCATATAAATAATATCATTTCACAACTTATCGGGCATATTGATTTAACAAACTAAATCTCACCCTTTGATAAATTAAAAAAAAATAAATATTAAGTATACGTGCTTGTTCTTATATCATGATTAAGAGTACACACTTCCATAATAACAGAGGTCCTGTTCTTTTTTACAGTCAGTATTAAAACAACAACCTCAAATGGTCCTGCTCAATACACTCAGAGTGTACTAGTGTAATTTTATAGTCAAGATAAACTAATACCATATTACACTACAATCATTTCAATGGTTTGTCCCATTCCATCTTGGTTGTGAGCAACTATTTATAATTTATAAGGAACTGATAATATGATCTTCTGTGTGGCACCACACACAATGTTATATTCAATATAAATTAAATAAACAATTACATTTAGCATATAAATGTAAACATTTGACCAATGTGATTCTTATTTCGAAATAAATGTTTATACAAAAAGCTAGACTTTTAGTATATATTCTAACAGTGCTCTCACTTCAAATCCAAAAAGTATCGGTAAAATTTTGATTTGTGTAATTAATTATTACAAAAGGACAACTGCAGGGTGTTACACTTATTATAACTTTCCTTTATATTTCGATTCCCTCTTCCGGAGGTACCAGAAGAGGTTCATAGTGAATCACCCATCGATAAGTCCACGGACCTGGGTCTTGGAGTAGGAGTCGCCGAAGGCTCCGAACCAAGTAAATCGCTTGTGTTCTTCTCTGCTTGCTTTTCATATTTTTCTTTTCCGTTGCGTTCACACTCTATTCTTTTAAAACCGAATAGATAAGATTTGAAAATCACATGATTCACCCCCCATTCTCATGTGCGTCTTGATCCAACACATTCGCACTGTTCATGCGAGTTGTCTCTCAAGTCATTGGAGGTGCTTTCCATAAAGTAGATCAACCTTCCATACGAATGTGTGAGGGTGCCTCCAAGTCTCTTGGAGACACCTTCCATGAAGCAGATCAGCCTCCAAACTGATCTTGTTCGCCTAGGTGATGCTCGGGTTAACTAGAATTGAGCTCACCCAAACTCAACTCTGACCTTCTCCTCGAGCAGATTTCCTCCCCGACTTCTCGTCCGTCAAACGTCGCACATGTCCTTCTCATCCACCAGTGTACTTTTCCGTAGTACCTTGTCCCTCGAATGCACCAAACCCATCGACTCGCTTCCCGTGCCATCCTTCTTGTTTGCTACATCTTTCACTCGACTTCTTATACTTCTAAGCTCCTGCACACTTAGACACAAGATATCAAACACAAATAAGACCTAACTTAACTCGATTGACCACATCAAAACTACCACGGGGTACTTACAATCCTAACAGCGGTTAGGTAAAGAAAAGTTCAAGTGGATCAAGGAGGACTACACATTGGCAAAGGAAAGTCCTAATTGAGGTTAGACAAGAGACAAATCCAAGTAGGTCAAGGAGAATCGTACTTATTGATCGGATATTCAACGAAAAGTTGGTAAAGAGAAAGTCCAAGTGGGTCAAAGGTTGACCGGACACTTGACGGTCGTAAGTCCAACAAGGAGTTAGTATGAAACGAGAAAGTTTCGACGTAGCAAACTTTCGAAGATAATAACTTTTGACTCGGATATCAGAATGAGATGATCTTAAATACGAAACAAAGCTCGTTTAGAGCTCTACACATTTTACTGCTTATTTATTGATTGGGTAATCAATAAAGATTTTTTTTAATTGATTAGGTAATTAATTGGAATACTCGATGAAGATGAGGATGAGAATAAATGATATGGAATATAATATAAATTGGAACCATTGCCATATTTATCCATAAGAATAAAAAAGGTAAACACGAGCGCTTCGAGCAATGGTGCAAAAATTAAATCATTCAAGCGGCCAATCAGATTTTTAAGAGTTGAAGTTTAACTATACGTATTGTAATGATTTTTTCTATTAAATTGAATAATTTGCGCGAGTGCTTTTCAATTGTAAATTGATAATCATTTGGGAACTTTTGTCGGATCGGACTAGATCCGTTCAAGCCGGATATCTGGATTTTTTTTAAGGGAAAAAATAGACCCGAATGACTCCAATTATTTGAGTCGAACTGGACCGGTATTTGGTTCTCGGATTTTCCGGTTCGGCCGTTGGGTCTGATATTCCGGCCGCTCGATCGTGGCCCAATGGGACGC
Source organism: Zingiber officinale (assembly GCF_018446385.1). Lineage (NCBI taxonomy): Eukaryota > Viridiplantae > Streptophyta > Magnoliopsida > Zingiberales > Zingiberaceae > Zingiber > Zingiber officinale. Next base: position 569,177 of record NC_055991.1, read on the forward strand.
TGCCATCTGTCGATGCTCTCTTCCTTTTAAAGCAAACGAAGCGAAGCGACTCGTGGGAGTCGTTGAAGGTCGAGGGGTTGGTGTACTATTTTATTTATGGAGAGACCCTCAGAGATTATAATATTACTGAAGGGGAGTAATTTAATATTGGGAGTAAAGTGAACTTTTATTCGTATATGGTCCTTGGCCGAGGCCGCAAAGGGATGCCGACGCCGGTTAGCAACGCACGCGCCTGCCTGGCGGAGGAGGCGGCGGCCGCCCTTGATGAGGCGGTGGCCGCTGCACGCTTCAGGTACCACGCGCAGACCACCTCCCTCCATGTCGTATACGCCCTCCTTCTCCAATCCGCCGGCGGAGCCGGAGCCGGAGCCGGATCCGGTGGCCAGTCGCCTTCTTGCTCGCTCCTTCGCGATGCTCTCTCGCGCACGCGGAGCGCGGCATGCTCTCCCAGGATGCATCTCAAGGTGCTCGAGCGCTGCTTCGGGATGGCGCTCGACCGGCTGCCTTCGTCGGGGGGTCAAAGGGAGGGGGGCGGGGATGGACCACCCGTTTCTAACTCGTTGATGGCGGCGATAAAGAGGTCTCAGGCGAACCAGAGGCGGAATCCGGAGAGTTTCCATTTGTACCAGCAGCAGCAGCAGCAGAACGCCGCCGCCGGCGTGGCGTCAACCTTCTCCGGAGTGAAGGTGGAGATGCAGCAGCTGATTCTTGCGATATTGGATGACCCTATTGTTAGTCGGGTGTTCGACGATGCGGGATTCCGGAGCGGGGACATCAAGTTGGCCATCATCCGCCCCCCTCCGACCATCCTCCGATTCCCTCACGCCGCCAAGTGCGCGCCGTTGTTCTTGTGCAATTTCTCGGCCGGAGATGGATTCGAGGCGCCGATCTCTTCGAGGAGGATCGGTTTTCCCTTCGCCCCTGCGGCCGGTCAGCTTTCCTCCGACGGCGGCGACGATTACTGCCGAAGGGTTGGCGATATTCTCTCCCGGAAAGGAATCACAAGGAACCCGATGCTCATAGGAGTCGGGGCAGCCGAGGCAGGCAGAGACTTCACCCAAGCCATTGAGCGGCAGAATTGGGCGATCTTGCCTCTGGAAATTCGTGGAATCGAACTTGTTAGCCTTGAGAAGGTGGTGGCTGAACTCAAAACTGACCGTTGTGATCTGTCATCCGTCGACGCTAGACTGATGGAGTTGGGAAAGAAAGCGACGATGCCCGGACTGGTGGTGAATATAGGAGATTTGAAGGAGATAGTGGAAGGTAAAACTGAATGTGATGAGCACGAAAGGCGTTTGGTCTCGGAGCTCACAAGGCTGCTCGATGTTTACCAAGGTAGGCTGTGGGTGATGGCCTGGTCTGCGACATATGAAACATACATGAAGTTCCTGTCTAGGCATCCATTGTTGGACAAAGATTGGAACTTGCAGCTTTTGCCGATCACTTCAGTGAGAAGTGGGATGGCTTCATCACTTCCAAGACCTCGCAGGTATATTAATTAGTTCTTATCAATTTGGTTCGTGTTTGTGATATATGATGATGGTGAAATTATTCTGCTAGCTGATTGTCTTATGCTTAGCTGACCTTTCATGATGTGCTCTGTGCTTTCAGCGAACTTTAGGGTTTCTCATACTTTGATATGTGAATTTAAGCCATGGACAACATTCGAAGTCTAGCTTTTTAACAATTTTATAGGTTCTTTAGTCAGCACGCCTCTTGGCTATCAACTTTTTGCAACGGGCACACAGTTTACATCCAATAAAATATAACTTCTAGATTAAACTGCCAATGAGAAAAAAGTTTGCGAATTCATCTACTGTCTAGCATATGATGAGCAAGTAGTTTTCTCTTTTTTCTTTAGCGCAAAGGACTCAATCTAAGGAAATAATATCCTCTTTTAGAAAACAAAAATAGAGCTTGACTTGGGACAGACACTTCAGATTGTCCTGAAATTTCTACTTCATTGCTTGCTAGAATACTTAAAAAGAGTATAGAATTTCCCATGTGATAGTATGATCTTTCATTACTTTTAATTTCAAGAAATTTTTTGTTTTTAAAATAAAAAACTATATTAGGACTTTGATAGAAAATCTCATTTCCAATCCTAGTAAGGAAAAGATCTAATCATAGCGGAACCTAATCTTTTACTCTTTTACAATGGTCTCTTTTTTACACATGCCTTTGAGCTTTACCTGACTTTCATTTTGCTTCATTACATTGTGCCAAAAATCCTGAAAGGAGAAAAAAAAGCCATCACTTGCCTAGAATTTTTCACCAATATGGTGTAATCAAGTAAATATTTGCAGAGAAGAAATTATCATTGTCTGCTATCTCAATTGTTGAAGAAAGATTTGATTTTGCCAACCATTTTGAGTATTAGCGCCACGTTTACCTGGAACCTATGGTGTCTAAATCTGACAGATCTACCCCTTAGTAGTCCATTCAGTTTTTTTTTTGGCACAATTGAGATGACAAGTTTTCCAATAGATCCTTGGCTTTGCTAAGCAAATGCATGGATGGCAAACTTTTAGTTTAGATTTGCTGCAGTACTACGAGTTGTTCTTAAAATTGAGTGTGAGACATTTTAGTTGGTTTATGGTGATTTCTAATGGTTTTTCTTTTTTTTTTTTCCTCTGTTGGAAACTTTGTTGTGGTGAAACTTCACTCTCTGGAATATTTGCATTTTATAACGTTTAGACAGTTTTGTTCTTAGAATGTCAACCATGCTGCATTATGTCACAGTAGGATGGAGTCATTTGTTCCATTTGGAGGCATTTACTCTACAGCATGTGAGTCTAAAGACCTTGGCAGCAGTGTATCTCCACCAGCATCTCGCTGTGAACTGTGTGATGATAAGTATGAAGAAGAACTTTCCATTTTTCTCAAGGGACAATCAGCTTCAGTTTATGAAAGGAAAAAAGATACCTTGCCCTTTTGGCTGCAGAAATCCAGCACAACTGGCTTGAACAATGAATATAATGCAGAGCAGGTGAGTTTTCTAATAATATTAGTGTCTGTTCTCTGTACTAGGAAATTAAGAAGCCGTCTTAGTTCACTTCCATGACAATAACTGATTCAGAAATTTCATTGAATCACCATGTGTGGTGTGAAAAAAAGTGAGAGATACATTTTAGTAATCAACTTGTTTGTTTGTTTTTTGGATTCAAATCATGTGATTTTCTCAACTGCAGACTAAAAATGCTAAAACTATGGAACTGGAAAAGAAGTGGAATGAAGTGTGCCAGAAACTCCACAATTGCCGAACAACAAAAACTGATGTTTACCGTGAAATTCCTTGCACTGCAGATACTTCAAATGTTTCTAGCAAAAATAGAACCTCCAGTAAAATTACTGAAGAATCTCAAACTCTTGGCAATTCACTATCTATCTCTCTAGGCACTCAGACAATCACCATGGCCAACCAGAGTGTCTCATTGCCTTTAGTTATGGAATCGAGAAAAAGTGACCTTCTATCAAAACTCCAGGTCAGATCTTCCAAAAGTGAACAGCTTCGTGGAGTGGATCTCCCCTATCACCAGGGTGATGAGCATGCTTCCCCTTCCTCTATAACATCAGTAGCAATAGATTTGGTTTTGGGTAGCCTCCCAGAGTCCCTTTCCAGTGATGAAAAACCTGCTAGGGATGTTCAAAAAAGTCACATGGAGAAAATGTCAAGTTGCTTGCCCTCAGTTGATACTGTCAAAAGAAATGAATCAGATGTTCCTATTGCATCATTTTCCTGCTCCGGCATTCAAGAGTACCAGGCAAAGAGTGCCTATCCAGTCCATCCGATCCGCTCATTTTCACAAATCTCAAATGGCTGTGCTTCTACTTATGGCAAACCCCCTTTCCTAATCTCGGGTAGTACAAAGCCAAATATTGAGCTGAGTAGCTACAAATCATTTTGTAAAAGTTTCATTGATAAAGTTGGCCGACAAGAAGAAGCAGCTATTGCTATTAGTCAAGCCATATTCCGTTGTAAAATTGATGAAAGGCGTCGTGGTGGAAGACTGCGAGGGGACATTTGGCTCAATTTTCGTGGTGCTGATAAGATGGGTAAAAAGAGAGTAGCAGAGGCACTATCAGAATTATTACATGGAAGCAAAGATAACTTAATTTGTATTGATCTAAGTTATCAGGATGGTGTTGTTCGACCTAGTACCATATGCACCCAACAGGAGGTCACTGAAAAAAATGTGCAAGTGAGAGGGAAATTGCATGCTGATTTCATTGCTGGGGAGCTGGGCAAGAGACCAAATGCTGTTGTTTTCCTTGAAAATGCCAATAAAGCTGATTTTATCGTTCAGAACAGCTTATCTCAGGCCATACATACTGGAAAATTTTCTGATTCTCATGGAAGGGAATTTAGCATAAACAATGCCATATTTATCCTGACTTGGAATAGAACCATAGCTAAAGACTTATCTCGGAGAAAGGATTGCAGTAGTTTCTGTGAGGAGACTGTTCTGGCAGCTCAGTGTTGGCAGATGAAGATTTACTCAGAAGCATATCAGGAGATGACTTGCTGTAGTTCAAAGTCTACTATCCAAAAACCCATAACAAGTCAAGTATATCTACAATTATCTTCTTCAAGTAAGCGTAAAGCCAATTTGTCTGATGATTACTGTGATAGGCACTTTGGAAAGTCGATGTCTGGCAAAAGAGCGCACACAATGGCTAAGGGCTTCTTAGATTTGAATCTCCCTGTTGAAGAGGTTGAGACAGATGCTTCTGATGATGATTATGATTCTAGTAGTCGCAAAGAAAATTCTGTATCTGACAACTCGGAGCTGTGGATCAAAGAATTCTGCGACCAAGTTGATGCAACAATAGACTTTATGCCTTTTGATTTTGATGTCCTTGCCAATGATATTTTGAAAGATATAAACAGAATCTTTCAAAGCGCTGTTGGTTCAGACTCCTTGTTGGAGATTGATCCAAAGGTCATGGAGGAGCTACTTGCAGTAGCCTGGTCATTGGAAGATCGAAGACCTTTAGATAATTGGTTCAAGCAGGTTCTTGGCAGGAGCTTCACGGAGATAAAGCACAAGAACAGCCAATCAAGCAATAACACTCTTAAATTAGTTTGTGAGGATGCTCTTGTCGAGGAGCATGCACCCAGAGTTATTCTTCCTTCAAGAATCATCCTAAGTGACAATTTGTTGAGTTTTGTAAAACAATAGCATGTAGCTTTCCTTATGGAAGAAGTATGAGTGTATGACCCTCTTTAGTTGTTGATCCTGTTGTTTCTCTAGGGCATAATCAGGTTATCACCTATCTTTGTAAATTGAAAGCAGTCTAAATTTCAGGGAAGTGATTGTAGCTATCCAGATTAACATAGTGGTACTTTTATGTTTCTGATTCTAATGACTAAAAAGCACTAATTGTTGCTCAACAAGGTATTCTTCTTGGATTAGTTGCTCACATTTTATGGGTCTGTTTCAGGTCTGGTTTTAGCAAGCATTGGTTGATGGAGATCTGCTTTAACTTGTTCATGAAGGTAACTTATAGTAGTTTTCTGTTGACCAAACACTATATCACACTCCCCTTGAATAATTGATCTAAATGAAGCAAAGGATGATTTCGTTCACCCCCTCTCCTTCATCATCAGTCCCAAAATGAGATGAAGGAATATAAGATCGAATTTGTTATTATTTTGCTGGAGTTTTACACTTTTAAGATATCATTTCCTTTGCAGGTACAAAATGGCTGTCAGTTTACCTCCACATGAAGAATATATCCACCTTTATTTTTTATACAAGTTATAAGCGAAGTCGATCATTCTTTCTTTCTTTCATGAAGGGCAAGCTCCTTCCATCGAAGTAAACATCAAAGTAACAGGCAGGTTTTCAACGGTGAATGAAGATTTTGAAAGATTTGGAGGGGTAAAGTGTAATTTGCCACCCAAATTTAGCAAAGCCCCCGAATTATTAATTCGGCTTCAGTTTCAGATCTGCATCTCGTCCTCTTTCTTCCCCTTCCCTTCGCCGATGGCTTCCTCCGCTCCTGCTCCGCTGCCTTCGCTGCCCCTCTCCACCCCAGTTCCCGCCGGATCCGAACCAGCCGCCGCCCCTGCCGTCCGCGTCTTCCTCTCGCGCCTCAACGACTCCGTCCGCCGCTCCCTCTCCGATCGCCGCCCCTGGTCCGAGCTCGCCGATCGGTCCACCTTCTCCCGCCCGGAGTCCTTCTCCGAAGCCACCTCCCGACTTCGCAAGAACCTGGCCTACTTCCGCGTCAACTACGCCGCGGTGATCGCTGTCGTCCTCGCCGTCTCCCTCGTCACCAACCCTTTCTCCCTCCTTGTCCTCCTCTCGCTCCTCGTCGCCTGGTGCCTGCTGTACCTCTTCCGCCCCTCCGATCCGCCCCTGGTCCTCTTCGGCCGCACCTTCACCGACCGCGAGACCCTCGGCGGCCTCGTCCTCCTCTCGGTCCTCGTCATCTTCCTCACGTCCGTTGGATCCGTCATCGTCTCCGCCCTCGTGGCTGGCGCCGGCATAGTCGCCGCCCACGGGGCCTTCCGCGTCCCGGAGGATCTGTTCCTCGACGAGCAGGAGCCCGGAAGCGCCACCGGGCTGTTGTCCTTCCTCGGCGGAGCCGCCTCGTCCGCCGCCTCGGCAGCCGTCCCCGTACGCGTCTGATCCCCAGATCTGATGGGTTCTGCTTTCCACCATGGCGGTTAGATCATGTCACCCTTGTCATTCAATCACTTTATATGGTTTCAAAAATCATTTTTAGGTAAAATTTTTCATTTTGGATGCTTATATATGTATTTAATTATTTAACAAATAATTCGATACCTTCGATGTATACTTCAACTGTTCCAAACTCTATTTTGAACCTAATGTCTTATTTTTTGCGATCAATCTTCTTGTTTTTTTTTTTAGCCACATAGATTGATCATTGCTGATCATGTACGCATGGTTGAGCTACTTCGCGTCATTCTTTTTGTATTTGGATGATGATTCTTGCAAATTCCTTCATGGATTGCTCGGACAATACTTTTCGATGCTTCAATCGCTTCTACATATTATGCATTCTTTCCCCCAAGAACTGTGTCCTTCCTCACTTGTGCTCCCTCATCGAGATCGAGCTGTCAGACAATCTGAGAAATTATCTGAGCTTATGATTCCTCCTGATCTCTGGTTGAGCAATTTTTTACTCGAGTAACTTTCAAGTATAGCGATAAGACTCCGACTAGCGATTTGTTGAGTGCGCGTTTGTCCTCGAATCGCTTAGGGACTTGGATATTCCCATGGCCGCCACCGACGGTGATGAGATAGCTGCTGAGGAGGTGGTCTCTCCTGCTCTATTTTGGGATAGGAAGCCAAAATTTTAAAACTTGACGGAAGAGATGAGCTCACTTTATGTAGAATTAGGCAGAAATTTCAATCCTATCTTACCCTTCTTGTCTCTGTTGCTTAGAGGAATATATAATATAATTAAATTTTGAATTTCAAAATAATGAATATTCTGTTCTCTCTTTTTCCAAATGGGTACAACTTCCATCAGAGAAACTCATTTGTAGGTGCAATGTTGCTCAACTTATGAGACAAAGGAGTAAAGTCATGAACAATTTAATCACTACTACCTCATTATCTAACTTCTCAAAGGATCATCTCTTCTCCTCTCTTTCCTTCCCACCCTAGCCCTCTGTGAAAAAGAGGCCTAAGGCCATTGTCTTGTTGTATTTGAAGCACAGACGAACATATCATCCCATAAATTTAGATTTTTGATTTGTGAAACTTTACAGCATATCACCAGAACAAGATAGTCATGAATACAGAAAAAAAAATAGTATTTCACATTGCAAAAAATTTTCGACAATGACACAAATGGCGGCTCGTGCATATTTGGGGACTCCACGGCAAACAATCAATTAACATATCTGTGTTGTGATCCACTAGAACAAGCAAAAACAAATCGCAAAAGGATGACCGGCAAAAAGAAGCTTAGTGAACCGCAGAAAACAAAAACCAGCACTACTAAGGCCGTGTCGAAGAGATGATTTTAATCGAGTCAATTGAAGAAAATCGTACGAAAGAAACGAGCCGGTGAAGAATGAGTTTTCCAAACAGGAAAAAAACAAAAAAATCAAAAACGAAGAGGCTCAGGCACGCCCGTGCGTTGTCATTCTCCACTCCACTTTGCGATCAAAGCGACGGTTGCCTGGAGAGGTGCTAGAGACACCTCGTGGTCCATTTCAAAAAACCGCAGGCCATCCATGTCGCTTCCTATTTAAGATCCATCTTTCTATCCATCTTTCTATATATATATATATATATATATACACACACACACACACAAACAGTGGGGGAGATCCAGAGGGAGAGGAAGAGGAAGAAAAGGGCAGATAGAGTGGGCAAGCTCATCATCGCCTCAGGCAACAGGAACAGATGCAAATCAGAGCCGACACATAGAAAACCCCAAATCGAGCAGAGACCACGTAAAGACAGCAGAAAATACAAACAAAGATCCGGAGTTTAAAAAACCACAAAGGATTCAACATGAAGAAACTTTGTCAAATCCCAGATCTATGATCCAAGTAGAGATCAAGTTGCGGGTGGAAAGAGGCTCAGATTCTTCTTTTCTCGAACACAGACACGAAGCAGGCAAGCAGCATTCGATCATCCCTCCCTATATCCACCCCGTCCGACCGAAAGGGTTAGGGACGGCCGCAGCGGTTGACATGCCGGCCATCCGAGCTGCTCCGCCGAACCCCCTGATCAGAAACTGGCGCTCTGAGGGAGGAGATCGTAGAAAACCCAGAAACTCACAGAAAACCTGGAACCGTAAGTAAAAAACCAGGTTGTGGGCGGAAAGAGGCTCAGATTCATCTTCTCGAACACAAGTACGAAGCATCCTGCGACATTCGCTCCCTTTTTCCGCCCCGATCCGACCGGAAGAGTTAGGGAAGGCGGCAGCGGTTGCCGTGCCGGCCGTCCGAGCTACTCTGCCGAAACCCTCATCATTTCCGAACGGAATCTGGAGCTTCCTAGGGACGAGATCGTCGATGATCGTTCAAGTCCGTCCTTGAGCACCTCCATTCTTCCTCATAGCCTCAAGCAGAAAGAAAAAGAGAAGGGGAAGAGGAGAGAGAAGGAAGAAGCAAGCTTCTCCTGAACCCTGATCTCTATACGTTTTACATCGGCCTTTATAGGTTTTAATTCGGGCCTGCTAAATTGGGCCGGCCTTGGCCCAAATCAAGCTTTTGCTAGAACCCTATAAATAAACAGAGAGTTGTCTTCTTCTACCCAACTCATTAGTTTAAGTATGAGGCATCCGAGGGCCGCGGCGTCGCCTAGGGTTTTCGGTTACCTCCGGCAACCTGCGGCGGCGCCGGCGGAGGAGGAGAAAGAAGAAGATGGGTGTTTTGGAAAGGGTTGCTGCTTCCTCCTCGTCTCTCCTGTCCCCTATTGCCGATGATTCTTTTCTCAAGTAATGTCCGTCGAAAAACCCTTTCTCTTGCGCTTACCGAGGCGATGATGATGAACTGAGAACGAAGGCGGATTCGATCGCCCAACTGGAAGAGGAGGTCATGGTGAGGAGGCAGCTCGGATGGCTTCTATAGCAACCGCTGCAGCCATGGATGCCTACCTCCCAGGCTGGGATCACCCGATGTCCGATAAAAGGCGAATCTGAGCCTCCTACTCTTTTCACTCCTTTTTTTTTTTTTACATAATCTCGAACCTTTTTCACTAATTTTTGTTCGATTTGATGCCAAGTTTTTGAGTTTGAATTCGTTTCATTGTTCTCCCTCTTTGAGTTTCCTTCTTAGAGATTTTTCTCAGTTTCGAACATCCGGGCTATTCTTCCTCGACGCTTATTCTCTTCTGTAAAACCTTTTTTCTTGTTTATCTTATTCATGAAATGAAGCTTCTTCGATACGATCTGGGCTGAGATTATAACTTATCCGCACTTCGAAAATGATTGTTGGAGCTTCTTTTGTGGGTCTTTCGCCCAGGCGATCGATCGGACCTTATAAATCATGAAACAAACGGGAAAATGGTAGAGATATGAACCTGCAGTTGTAATTCATTGCTCGAAGTCGGCGATGATCACTACATTACAGTTTCAATTAGCCAGTTCTGCTTCAGGTAATTGATGATCGATGAAGCTGTTCAAATCTGAGTCCTTTTTTCTTGTTTCTCGCCCTTTCTTTTGTTTCTAGATATCGTTTCAGTGTCTGTTAATTGGATTCCTCAGCTAAATGTTTGACATCTTCGTTGAGCTCTATCATTGTCGGAACCGCCGCCGTTGATGATTCTTCCCACAAATTTCACTTCTCGACTCTTGAGATTCTATTTCTTGGCAAAAGATTTCCATTTTACAACATCAACGGCAATAGAACAGGGAGATTCTGCTATTACGTTCGTCACCGCCGTCGCCATCTGCTCCGCCAAGTCCTGCTGGAGCTCCACTGTTGATTCTGTCTTCTTCGGCCGCTTAAATTCCGGCATCATGTCTCCCCCTGCGTCGCCGGAGTAGATCGTTTGCGGCGGCGGAGTTTGACCGTGGTTATTTTAGATCAAATTTAGTCGATGAGATAAATGACTAGTCAATTCTTTTTTACCTATTTTTAGTGTGGAATGTGAATGGAATAACCTTTTTGTTGTTGTCTATTTGTTAAGCAACATTTTATAATTATTTTTCTAATATTTGACGACTAGAGAAAATTATTTTAGCACAAGACACTCTAGACCGACCATTTCTTTTTAAAAAACAAAAATCAATTTTTAAATCAAATATCTTTTATCTAAAAAGTAAAATTGGACGATAAATATTTCTTTCCACAACTCTTTTCGAAATTTATTTATTTGGAAATAAGAATTTGTTCATATTTTGCATTCTTAAGCAAGATTAAATAATAATCGTTGATTAAGAAGAAGGCTAACCAAATTCCGCTCTTTCGTTCGCAGGAACAGCGACCACTACATGGGGGAGGTCACCTTCATCAAACCCTAACCCTACCTCCCAATTCCTCTTCTGTCAGATCTTGATCGGATCTCGCGGATCCGGCTCCTCCTCCCCATGGCGTCTCCGCCGATCCTATTCCTCTTGCTTTTCCTCCTTGCCGGCGCCGCTGCCTCCTCCGCCGACGATTGCAGGGCCAACGCTACGCTTGGCGGCCTCGAGGCCGACCTCGCCATGGTCCAGCACCAGGTTCGCGGAGTCGTCCGGGTCCTCGACGCCTGCTCCTTCTCCGTCCGTGGCTTCGACATGCTCGCCGGATCGGACCGGGTCCGGTGGTGGGGCGCGGCCGGGGACGACTTCCTCAACCTGACGCTTGGTTCTCCGATCTCCGACATGCCCCTCAACCACACCTACCGCAACGAGTCGCTCACCGTCAAGCTGTCAGGCAACGCCTCCTGGGACCAGATCGCCGTCCTCGCCATCTGGGATGAGGCCACCGCCTCGGATTTCGGCCATGTGGCCCTTTTGAACGTCTCCGAGAACGAGACCGACTCCGACGTGGCCCCAAGCCCGGATCTTTCCCCGGCCCCATCTCCAGCCGCCAATCCGCCGGTCGAGATGATGAAGAACAAGAGCCGGATCCATCACCAGCCGACCATGTTCGAAAACTGCCTCACGTTATCTCCCAGATTTAGAGTTCGGTGGACGCTGTACCCTGAATCGGACTCCGTCGAGGTCGGTCTAGAAGCAGCTGTTGGCTCAGAGTACTATATGAGCTTTGGGTGGGCGAAGCCTGGTTCGCCGTCGCATATGCTCAATTCAGATGTTACTGTCTCTGGGTTCACCGAAGAAGGTATGCCCTTTGCTGAAGATTACTACATTACACAATTTAGTGAGTGTCTTCTTAACAAGGATGGCAAGGTCGAAGGTGTTTGTCCTGATACAATCTACGAAGGATCAGATCCAATTGGACTTGTTAACAATACCGAATTGATCTACGGTCATCGGAGAGATGGGGTAGCATTTGTCCGGTACAAGCGCCCTCTAGTCTCTGTCGATGAGAAGTATGATGTGCCGGTGAATATCACAGCGAACATGACCGTGATTTGGGCATTAGGTCTGTTGAGGCCACCTGATTCCCTCAGGCCTTATTATCTTCCTCAAAATCATGGTGGTCAGATAGAAACAACTTACAATTATCTCTCCCTGAATTTATCCGAGGAGATGGATGATTGCTTCGGGCCTCTGGATGCCGAAGATAAAGAGGATCAAGATCTTATCATTGCCGATGCAAAAACACCGCTCGTCATCACATCAGGGCCAGCATTGCATTACCCAAACCCTCCAAATCCTTCGAAAGTGCTTTATATCAACAAGAAGGAGGCTCCACTGCTGAGAGTTGAAAGAGGTGTGCCAGTTACTTTCTCTATTCAAGCCGGGCACGATGTGGCTCTTTACATCACTTCCAATCCAATTGGTGGTAATGCAACATTGCATAGCATGACTGAGGTTATCTATGCCGGTGGACCTGAGTTTGAGGGTGTCCTTGCCAGCCCAACAGAATTACAATGGTCACCTGATCGAAATACGCCGGATCAAGTTTACTACCACTCCTTGTTTGAGCAGAAAATGGGTTGGAAAGTTCAGGTAGTTGATGGTGGTATTTCAGACATGTACAGTAGCAGTGTTCTCTTGGATGATCAACAGGTCTCCTTTTTCTGGACTTTATCTGAAGGCTCTATCTCTGTTGCCGCTCGGGGCGAGAAGAAAAGTGGATATGTTGCGATTGGATTTGGAAATGGAATGATCAACAGCTATGTGTATGTCGGTTGGATAGATCTCGACGGAAAAGGTCATGTAGACACTTACTGGATCGACGGCAAAGATGCGATGCATGTGCACCCAACTTCTGAAAATTTAACCTTTGCTACATGCAGTCAAGAAAATGGAATCATAACATTCGAGTTCACTCGTCCTCTATCCCCTTCGTGTAACGGAAAGATAGAGTGCAAGAATATCATTGATCCGACCACTCCTCTTAAAGTTATTTGGGCGATGGGCTCCCATTGGTCGGAGGATAATCTAAGTGAAAAGAATATGCATTCTGCTACAAGCAATCGACCGGTCAGGGTTCTTTTGTTGAGAGGATCTGCAGAGGTAGAGCAGGATCGGCGACCGGTTTTGGCTGTTCATGGGTTTATGATGTTTGTGGCTTGGGGCATGCTTCTTCCGGGGGGAATATTGGCGGCGAGGTATTTGAAGCATATAAAGGGCGATGGCTGGTATCAGTTGCATGTCTATTTGCAGTACTCTGGAATAGTTATCATGTTACTCGGTCTTCTTTTCGCAGCTGCTGAGCTTCGAGGTTTCTATCTAAGCATAGTGCATGTGAAATTCGGTGTAGCTGCTATCTTGTTGGCATGTGCCCAGCCGATAAATGCGTATCTACGGCCCAAAAAACCGACGGAGGAAGAGATGGCGTCTTCCAAAAGAACAATCTGGGAGTACTTTCATGTAATCACAGGGAGATCTGCCATTGTAGTCGGAGTTGCTGCACTGATCAGCGGAATGAAGCACTTGGGACATCGATATGGCAGCGAGAATGTTCAGGGTCTTACTTGGGCATTAATATTATGGGTTTTAGCTCTTGCACTTTTGGTTATGTACTTGGAGTATTCCGAGGCTAAGCGAAGGCAAAACGATAGGAGCTCTTTAAGAGGTGAATGGGTGCTGGGGAGCAGCGATGAAGACGATTCACTGGACTTGTTGCATCACGAAAGAACTGCTACTACTAAACCTGTGTCTCGATCGTCAATGTCGGTGGTAATGGAAGTGCAACTCGAACCTCTTAACAGATAGAATGCAATTTTATACACAAAGAAACACACAGAAATACTTCAGCCATCATGTTAAATGTATAGAGAAGAGGGCGCCATGCCGATTGATTTCCTTTGCCTAAGACAGTTATATTTTTTTGTAAAGACATCATGCAACAACAGCTTACCGAACAGTTAGAAATGATTATTTGCTTTTCCTCCTTGTTATTCTCTTTTATATTTGCAATATGAAACTGTGACATGCATTTGATACAATTTTGAAAGGACGCCTGTTTTGCATTTGTTTCAATACATTCGTGCCCAGTGACTCAGTGAGGCCTCTCTGAGTTAATCAGTGTGTAACTTTTTTAGTTGGAGTCAGGTGTTAAATCGAGTTTTCTTTCCAACACAAGAAAAAAACAGGGAAGGGGAAAAAAAGAATAAGTTCTTCCTTTGTAATTGTATCTTCTTCAGCAGCGAAGAAAGAAGATGTGGCTTCAAATTAAATCCATGCAATTAAGATGATTTTTTTCCCCCGTCGGTTACTGCTTTGGAGGCCACTGACGCCGGCTCATGTATGACGAGTACATGCCTTCATCGTTTCCAGCTCGTTCACATGAGACGACCCTTTATCATCATTTTTGACATTGCCTGAGCGCTCGCTAGAGGTATAAACTATTCATGAGTTATTTGAAGTTCGATACAAATTCGTTTGAACTCATTTAATGACACTCGTTAAGATAAATAAATTAAGTTCAAATTTCACAATACTCGATTCATTAGCTCGTAAACATGTTCGTTAGTAAATTCATAAATCGATTTTTAAATAAAAAATAATAATTTAAATATTGAATTTATAAATTTTACACTCTCTATTTTTAAATAAAAAATAATAATTTAAATATTGAATTTATAAATTTTACACTCTCTTTATGAAAAATATAGATAAATATATTAAATTTATTTATTAGAATAAAATTATAAATTTTAATAAGAATGTTATAATTTTATTTAAATATATAATTTTATTTAAATATATAATTTAATTTTTAATTAATATTTAAATTTATAATTTATACTAGTGTTCGCAAAAAAAAAACTAATAGAAGTATATTTTTTAACATCGTTAGTCTAAAATATTTATACAAACGTCTTTGATCATAGTGTTATCAATTCTAAGATGTGGGACTAAAGAAAATTATATTTTTTTATATAAAATAACCAGAGAAAATTAATGATGAGAAAAATTCATAATAATACGTCGCAGTTGAATTTCGAACTCTAGATCACTGATTGTTTCGCTTGTGGAATTACTAATAAATCTTGAAATTATTTTTAGTGTGAATAGGAAAAAGGACATTAACGTAAATTCATTTTAGGCTTCAACAAAGTTAGTTAGTTAAGGGGGGAGATTTTTAATAAAATAGTAAAATTTGCTAAGCTGATTGAGGTTTCATAAAAAGCTCAAATAAATTCATGAACTGATTATAAACAAGTCAAACTCAAACATTTAAGAATTCGGCTCAGCTCGGTTCGATTACACCCCTAGCGCTCGCCTTCCCCCTCCTCGTCGAATGTGATCCACCAGTCGTGCATTGCAACACCAATGTACTCTGCTTCAATTTCCAGGCAAATACCTCCGATTTTGGTCTCTGTCAGGATTAAGACCGTCGTCGATCTCCCTGAGTTCTTCAGCCAGGATCTAAGTGAAATTGTATATGGCAGAAAGAAGAGTACTTTCCAGATACTATTCCAAGCGCAGCATTTCACAAAATGTAAAAAAAAAATAAAAAAATTAGCGGATGCAAGAAGAATTACGCCAAAATGGTTAGGATTGGGGAAAAAACAAGCTCAATTCCAAGTGATGAGAGCATTGTTTATTCAATTGTGCATAATCTCTTATATGATACTTGACATGAAACAAATGATCTTCGTATAGTTTCCGTCTAAATGATATTGATTTCCTTGAGCCAAGCTGTATGCAGAGGGCATGGATCTCGCTTTCCTTCTGCTAGTGCCTTTTCCGTGAGCGAATAAAACCAGCCATTCCTCCACTTGAACTGTACATTTATTAGACAAATGTTCTACCATGTCATGATGCAGCTAAATAGGTTCGTATAGTTCGATCTTAAGCATTCTCACCTCCTTAACAGCAGTTGGAAAATGTGCAACTGCCCTGGAATAAGCACATAGCCTGTCTACCATTCCTCCTTCAAATGTTATTCCTTTTTCTGCAGCAGCAGCAGATGCTAGTTCCGCAATGAGGCTTTCTACCTGTAATAATCAACACTTACAGAGTAAATAGACACATTTATGCAGATTATCTGTGATATTCTTTATTACAAAAGATTAGTAGCACTTTTCTAGTGGAGATAGTTGACTAGATTATTTCCAGAACAATATAGAAAGGTTCACAATGCCAAATTGCAATAGTCTTGGGCAAAAATAAGATCACGAGTGTTATGTTTCATTCACTCACAAACCGGTAAGAAAAATTTACATACAAAAACAAATGAGTAGCTGCATCTCCAGCATGTTTTCTTAGCTTTGGAGCTAATTGTAAGAAGAGGATCTCCAAAATTATTTATATATAAAATCATAATCAAATGTAGAGTCATTTTAAAAATCCTTAGTAACAATGTATAACCTACAGTTTAGTCTGACGCCGTCCTCTTTTTGTAAATGATCTCCACTTCCATTTTGTCTCTACAATTTTCCAAACAGACCAATTTACATTGTATTGAGTACATCATAGGCTTACCTCAGTGCGATATTCCTTTTCAACGACACCAACAGTAGCTCCTGGATGACGAGCTCCAACAAGCATGAAAGCCGAGATCCATATCAGCTTCTCCAGCATTTGCTTCTGAAAAGCTTCCTTTTCAAGGACCTTAATCCAATAATTCATTATACATAATTGTCAGTGTCATCATCCTATCAAGAGTAAAACTACAGATACTGTTAAAGACGATTTTGAGAGTAAGGAAGCTTAAAGTGCAGAAAGAGCCAAAATAATACTATCGAAACATGCATGTATAGGATTGATCAAGATTCTTAAAGTGTGGCTTTTCTAAGGAAGCATTTTATGGAAGAAGAATAATTTGGTTCAAATTCAAGTTTTAAATTAGTTGTTTTGAAGATTTTTTCTTAAATACAGCTGGCTTCGCCAAGCCTTGATTGCAAACATTTTATAGTTATTGCAGGAGTCTAGGGATGAAATCAAGTTTGATGGCCCATGTTATGGTACCAATTGCCAAATCTATTTTTTTTTCCCAAATTTGTTTACGCTATTGCTAACTCATGAAGATGCCTGACAACAAGACTCCTAAGAAAGCTTCTTTTTCCATAACAAAGCTTAAATCTCCCTTTATCTTAAGAAGATGAGCATATCTACTAGGATATAGCTTCATATCGTCCAAGCAAATATATTGGAGCTGTATAAACAGTTAGATATTGCTAGGAAGATTCAGATGATTAACAGCATGCAGATGTTGAATCTGAATCTTTGCTTCTTCAGAAGCTGCAAAATTATGGTTAACCTAAGAAGCATCACACAAAATTACATGGCTAGAGTTCACTAAGGGTTCAATGACAACTTCTTGACCTGAGAGCTTTGGTAAGTGACGTTCGAATTTTCAGTAAGGTTTATTTTTCAGTTGCATGTAAGCGTGGAGTTGAAGCT
The DNA here is from genome assembly GCF_018446385.1 of Zingiber officinale. Lineage (NCBI taxonomy): Eukaryota > Viridiplantae > Streptophyta > Magnoliopsida > Zingiberales > Zingiberaceae > Zingiber > Zingiber officinale. The sequence goes on from NC_055991.1 coordinate 586,586, forward strand.
CTAACAGTATCACCAACTCTCTTAGCTAGGTACGCATGTATCAAAGGTGTTCTCTTTTACTCTAATAAGGAGGACAGTGAACTCTTCATAAAGTATCATATTGAAGCAGTAACCGATGGCCAATTTCCTCAAGGTAGCTATAAATTTGAAGAAAAATGGCATTAAACTCCTCTACAGCTTACTTCAGAATCATTTTGTGTGTGTGTGTGTGTGTGTGTGTGTGTGTGTGTGTGTGTGTGTGTGAGACTGGAGAAGGTAAGCACAAATGTTTAAACATGTGTAGCAATTTTCCATCTGTGGAACACCACAAGAAACCACAGCATGAGAGGACATACCTTGCAAGAAAGGCCACCACCGTGGAGACGTGCCGCTATCGCTGATGCCCATTTGCCGAATACTGCTGTCAACCCTTCAGGGTTAGTGTCAGTCTTCCCATCAACCGGAGCTTCTCCGAGCTTCGACACAGCAAAATACGCCAAGACCTGATCTGCATCACCCAATCCCTTGCTTTCGAGCCACGGTTCAAGCATACCATTCTGGAAGAACACCAAATCTGCCACCACATTGCGATCCCAAATTATGGATCGTAAGGAAAGAGAGGGACTTCATTCGTGTTTAGGAAGATTAGGTTAAGCGCAGACCGTTCCACCGGGAGCGAGGGGTGGAAGCAAGGACGGCCTCGAGGTCATCGTTGCGGGTACAAACGAGTATCGGGCCTTGAAAATCGGCGGGCACCGGCTGACCCCTTCCTACGACAGCGTCACGACCGTCTCCCAGGGATCGCAGCATCTGGCCGACCCTCCCTCCGCCGACGATCACCGCGGGCGCCACGGCGGTGCCCATCGTCGCCGTGGAAGCCCTAATCCCGCGCCTAGGGAATGAATAGCAGCGGGAGAAGAGGCAGGCGGTGGCGGTAGACGGTGCCAAAGAAAGCTTAACGGAGGTTGGCATCTCGGCGGCGGAGAGGCGTCATAGCGGCGCCCGCGATGGCTCGATATGTTTAGCGAGTGAAGCAGAGGAGAGCCACCCGTTTTGCCGTAATCCGATTTGGTTCAGCTCATGCTCATGTGACGACCTCGTGCCCTTGAATGCACTTTGGCCAGGGTCTGGTAAAAAACTAAACAAATAAATAAATAAATAAAAATGAAAAATTAACTTGATATGCAAATCAAAACGATAAATCAATTGTTCTGAATTAATTTGGTTTAAAGTATTTTTCCCGATTGCTACGAATCATCAACAGCTTGAACGAGGCCGCTGAAATATTATGAATCATCCATGAGACCAATGTAAGAGTCCGAGGCCACTTACAGATCAAAAGAACTTGAGTTTGTAAGTTGTGAGCCTTTACAAAGAAGCAGCTTTGGCCTCATAAAGAGCCTTTTCAGCTCTGGCCATTCCGGAGGATGTATTTGTAGGCCCCAAAGTGACAGCAACGTCGAGAAGAACCTGTGCCGGCTGAAGAGAATAGACCAGGCACCAGACTCGTCGGGGGCTGACGCTTGCTTCTTAGACAAGGATGCGATGAAATTTGCTGGCTGTGATCTCCTTCGAGGAGAAGATACTGAATCGACAACCATCAACTTCTAAGCTGCCAGAGGCCCTGTATAAGACAAGAAGTGAATAAAATGGAAGAACTTGAATGATATGTTAATCTTATTGTGCATGAAAAGTTGAAATAGCTAAGAGAAATACTATATGAAACCAGGTTTTCTAGCATTCTCGAATTTCTACGTATTATATGAAATTTAGCATAAATAAATTCAGGATATAATGATAAAACTGATTGAACTAGCATCTGATAGATTTTTGTGGTGGAATGATATTGCATTCAAAAGACATTGTGAAAGATGGTGATGAGGAAAAGATGACGAAGATGTTGTGTCAAAAAGAAATTTATATATCTCTGTAATAGTATGATATTATCTATTTTATATCTAAATCCTCATGATTTTATTTTTAGATTCTATCCAGAAGATCTCATACAATAGAGATATTTTACATTCTTTTAAATTCATAATATTTTTCATATATTTCCAATATGGGACTTTGATTGTATCTTTAACAATTCTCGACTTAAACGAAAGACTACCATTACTTTCATGGTTCTACTCCAGACCTCCGCGCAAACATCCACATCTGGTCACTCCTAACTTGCTCCGAGCCTTCTCGCAAGCATCTGATCACCCTGATATGCTCCGGACCTTTCTCGTGAATATCCGGCCAATTGTTAGGACCAAAAGAATTAAGATATCTTCACAATGATATAACATTGTCCACTTTGAGTCTAAGCCCTCATGATTTTATTTTTGAGATTTATTTAAAAGATCTCATACCAATGGATTCATAATCATTTTCATGTGTTTTAAATGTGGGACTTTGTTTGCAACCATTGCAACCCAACAATCCCCTCAAACGAAGGATCGCCCCTCAAGTCTATCAGCTTGATGTTATTTGATCATTGACCCACCAGGACTTTCTTGTCTCTCAGTTCAACCGGCCTACTAGGACTTCCTTGTCTCTCAGTCCACCCAACCTACTAGGACTTCCTTACCCCTCAGTTCAACCGACTTTCTAGGTTTTGTGTAGCCGCAACTAGGACTTCTCTGCCTGATGTCTGATCGTCTTGATCCAGACAGCTCGATTGGACCATGACTTTTGTGCACAGTCAGCAGTCAGCGGCTAGTCCTTTTGACAATCTGGGCTCTAACATCAATTGTTAGGACTAAAAGACTTAAGATATCTCCACAATAGCATGATATTGTCCACTTTTAACTTAAATACTCGTGATTTTATTTTTAGACTTTACCCGTCTTTTGTGGGACTTTGTTTACAATCATTGCAACCAATAACCCTGGCATGCTCCGGACCTTTCCTGTGAGCATCTTGTTATCTTGATCTGCTCTAGGCCATCCCCTCAATTTCGTTCAAGGTCACCTCATATGACATCTGGTATGGACCATGGCTCTGATATCATTTACTGTGTCCAAAAGAATTCACATATATGTACAATTGCATGATATTATCAACTTTGGGTCTAAGCTCTCGTGACTTTATTTTTGGACTCTATCAAAAAGACTTCATACTAATGAAGATATCTTATATCTTTTAAATATATGATTTTTTTCCATATATTTTTAATATATAACTTTATTGATTCCGCGGAGGGAGTGAAGAAAATTAGATTATTGCATTTACTTGGGCAAAACCATATTAATATAAGATAGGAAAGCATAGTATGAACACCGGAAATGCAACAAGCTAAACGTGCATGGACAAGATGATATGCTAAGAAAGGATGAAGAACATAGAGGATGCATAAGGAAAAGCGTAAGTATGAACACACTGTAATCGGAACAAGCAAAACATGCATATATCGTAAGAGAATTGTAAAGAAAGAGATTTATGAGCAAAAAGAAAATAACAATAAGATGGATAATCTATGTCTGTTAACAAAATCAAACAAGATTTAAACTACCTCTTTAAAGCAAAGGTGTTGCATGGGTAGAAAACAGGAATGTAAGAAGCATAACCTTGAAAAATACTGACAATAAAATAATTGCACAAAAACGTAACATGTGTATGCTTATATGTTAGCACACTTTTATTTAGATTCTTTTGTTCAAGTCATGCCAAATAGTCAGTTCAAGCCCTGCATCTGATTTTAAAAAGATATATATATTAAACCAACAATCCTCTTTTTGTTCTTATTTTTAATGATGGGAATCCCTACTTCCAAGAATCATCAAATAGGAATGACAGATTCTCCAATATATATATATATAAAAATATCCTCCTATACTTGGTGGCTAAGTAGTGATAGATTCAAATCTTGCAAAAAAATAAAGTACAAAAGACAATCCATTGCATTAGCTATGAAGATCGGAAGATTTACTTTACTTCAATGTGCATACCATTGAGATAACGATTGACCAAACCCTACAACAGATGCTAACCAAATCAACTTAGCTGGTTGTTAACAGAAATTTAACATCTACATATGCTCAACGCCTATGTTATTGGATTAAAAAAAAAGATAGCTAAAACTTTTTGAAATAAGATTTTCTTCCTATTCTCACAAACATAATCCACACGCAAATGTTACTTCTACTTGATGTTCTACGGTACAACATCAATAAATCAAGTAGCTACTTAAATGCAAGCATATCTAGATAAGCCATATTTCAGTATCTCATTATTCTCTAATTCCAACCAAAACATAAATCTCAAAGACATGGATGACCAAATATCTCTCGTTATGTAAATAAGTAAAACTAATGGAAGAAACTTCTAGAGGTTCAACCAGAAAACGCAGCTAAGGGTTAAAAAAAACAAAGGAATAAGCCCACGACAGATTCAATGCAGTTTTCACAGAGGCTTGCAATTTGCAAAACTGAAATAGTTACTTCCGGAAACAATTTTGAAACAGAGAAAAGAAGGAAGCTCATCACTATGCGGAATCGACCACAGCATACCGATATGGAAAAAATCAATGATCTCAGCTTAAACAATTCTGCATTGGCCCGATCCATTATGATACTCATCCATAAACAAGCAGCATCTAAGACGAAAGAGGATTATCTAAGACAAGAGGAAAAACATAGAATCTTACAGAAATCGCCGCAGCGGCAAACCTAAGCGATAGTTCCAAACGTCGAGATCTATCAAAAAACGGCGGAACTCTAAATTAAGGAGTCAAAGTGACCATCGGGGATGAAGATTCTCACCGATCGCTAGGTGCCGAGGCGACAGCCGGGATCCGCCGAAGGAGCGGCGACCTCGGCTCCACCGGATCGCCGTCCAGTGACAGAGCCGAGAGAGAGAGACTGAAGGTCAACAAAACGGTTCGTTCGAACCGATATAATACATTTACGAGTGAACCGGCCGGTTTAAAGAGCGCTGGACTATCGGTTGCCACAGCAACCTTTGCTTAAACTCTCAGTCAATTGCAAGCCAACACGTGTTCCTGTTAATTACATTCCCTATACCCCACAGAATCATGGTTAAAACTGCATAATTATCGGATTGAGACATGCACTCAGCCCACCGGTTTATCGTTACTTTGTGCTCTAATCATCATCATTGAGAAATTAGAATAACTAATTGAAACTTATCCGAAACAAGACACTAATCATAACAGATTAGTGTAAAGAGGCAATCCATGTCTTAGTTGGTTAACAAACTCACTCGAGGAAAAAAACCATGCAGGTCTTAGTTAGTTCATTGGCTCGCTTGATCGACTTCATTTGTTGTGTTAAGTCACAAACTTCATACTTAGTGATTAGTGATTCATTGGTTCGTAGAATGAAAATGAGATTGATAAAGTAGAGAATGAGAATGATTTCTCTCATTTTGGTCCGTAATGACTCATTCTCATGTTTGAGGATTGAATCTATGGAATCCATCATTAATCTCTCAAATCAAATATCAACTTTCAATTCTTTTCTCATTCCATCTAACCACCCCTTTAGTGATGCAGAAGAGTTGAGCAGTTTTTAAATGTCATAATTTTTAATTTAGATTAAATTATAAGACATACAATATATCAAATCAAAATTCATTCAAATATCTATAAATGATTATCGAATGGAATCTGTAACGACATAATTTCATATTAAAAAAACATAGTTTAAAATTTTTTGTAATGCTCAACAAAAAAATTTAGCCTTTTTATTTTTTTTGTTATCTTTTGCCCATTCAAGATTTGAAAGTATTTTCCTCTTTTATATAGATGTAGAGTTTGAGGCTATTTAAACATTTGATTAGTTAATTTTTATCAATAAGATTTCAGCATCTTTTATCCAAAATTTTAAATTTTTTTTATGCCAATTTTCTTAATACTTTAATAAATTAATAGATTTTTAGAAGATTACTTCTAGATTTATATTTGTATTTGAATCAACGGAATTAATAGTATCTTATTAGTAAAAGTAGATGCTTATGCCAAAGCAACTACTCCACTTGACTTAGATTGTGTTTTAAGAAAGAAATACATGATACCAAGTTGTGAGTGACTCAAGCAACATCATACCCAAAAAAAACATAAACATGCAATTCAACGACAAAATCCAAATGTTTGGCTTCATATAACCACTAAAAATCATACCAAAAAACAAAACAATGGGCTTTGCTTAGCTTTGCTCATCCGCTTCTTGCTTATCCGATTGATGCACTTGAGAGTGGAACCAATCACCCTTTCTATCCTTTCCAAGGACGTTAATTATATTACCCAAAGTAATTGCCAAAGGGGGTTCCAAAGCATAGATTGGAACTTGATGCTAAAATAAAATAGTTACAAGAGATGATCAAATAGAATTGCCATGGAAGAAGAAGAAGAGAGAGCGAGAGAAAGGGCCCCACCATGCACCTTGGCCTTGTAAATGATCTCATTCCTTGAATGGTGCCTTTCATGAGTCCCTCCATTATTTACTTCTTTGGATATCTAGTGCATTTATCACTAAGCTTGAAGGAGATGGCTAACAATGCATATGATATTTGGGTGCGGGACCCCTTACCATTGGATAAGTACACACTCAATGCCTCAATGGGGATCCATAGATACAAAATTTGAGGAGGAGGAATATTTTGTTGGGATTATGTCATTCTGGTTTTGTTAATATATAATTACAAATATCTCGTACGGGAACTAACTATTTATTTATTTGTAATTGTAAAATTGTAAAAAATAATTATTTAAATTTAATAAAATTTGCATAAATAGAATTTTACCCATCTTTATAAATGCTCCTCCACTTGCTCGTCTACACAGCACGCCCCGCGAAACAGAGCTCGAGGCTTTCCGATGAGGCCGATGAACGGATTCCACAGCTCCGCCGCCGTCGCGCCGCCGCCGACTGCCACCCACCGCCCCACCAGCCTTCCTCACTCGGCGTTGCACTCCCCCGTCCCGTACCTCTTCGGCGGCCTCGCCGTCATGCTCGGCCTCATCGGCCTCGCCCTCCTCATCCTCGCCTGCTCCTACTGGAAGCTCGCCGGATACCTAGACTCCGAAGGAAACGCTTCTGGCGGAAGAGGCTCCGGCGCAGACCCCGAGGCTGCCGATGCCGCCTGCGCCGTCCGTGTTAAGTGCCCGCGCGACTTCGAGGAGAGATTCGTCGTGATCATGGCCGGCGACTGCAAGCCCACCTTCCTTGCCACCCCTACCGCCGGCGTCTCCTCCGCGTCTTCCTTCGCCAACAGGAGCGACGACGCCGAGGACGCGGCGGCCGTGACGGACGGGAAGAAGACGGAGACCACGGTGAGTTCACCGCCCGGTGACGCGACCCAAGGGGCCAGAGTGACTGATTAGGTTTTTCACGTGCATATTTTTTTCCCTCTTTCTTTATATTAGATTGTATAGTTTTCTATAATTTCAAAGAATTGAGGGTCTTTTCTGAATTGATTTACGCAAAAGACAAACTGTAAATCTTAGTCTCAACTCTCAACTAAAATTCTGGTTGGCTGTCAGTATTCATGAAATAATCATATCAAAATATAAAATAAAATTATTTTCACTATTTTAAAAAATTTTGTCGAAACTCAGTGTTTTTTTTTGGGATATTTTTTAAGTTAAATTTTTTGTCAAAACTTAAAATAATTTCACTATTGATTGCAGAAATCGTCACCGCCGCGAAAATATTTTTAAAATCTTTGTCAAAACTCACTGTTTATTTTTGGAACAAAAATATTTATGAAGTTAAATTTTTTGTCAAAATTAAAAATAATTTCATTATTCATTATATATATATATATATATATATATATATATATATATATATATATATATATATATATATAGGTCAAGTAATTTCATTATTATTAAAGTAAAAAATACTTAAAATAGAATATATACATATAGTAGAATAAATATACATACATATACTAACTATAAATATACACGTACATACTAAATGTGTCTGGTAAGGTCAAGTAATTTCAATATTTATTTTTATTCGGGATGAATTTAGGATTTTAGGTTGGGAGAGAGGTGGGTTGATGCGTCTCCTAACTATACGATAACTTGTTCCATAAAAGTGACGTCATAAGACAACATGATTGATCAATCGACAGTCAATAGCCTAAACTCTTCCTTCGCTTTTAAGGGATTTTAGATCGCAAGACAGCATGATTGATCAGTCACAATGGTGCATCCAAGTTTAAGCCTACTCGGATTGTAGCCCGAGGGCAAATAGCAGTCATAACTCATAAAGGATAAAAAAAAATCAGAATTTATCACGGGAGAAAGAAAAAGAAACGAGAGAATGAGGAAACAACCTAGGTAACGATGTTGATATCGACACTTGTAGCCAACAATCTGGATAGATCATTGTTGGGACCGAAAAGTAGCTAGAGGGGGGGGTGAATAGCTCGTCGCGTGCTAGATGCTCGTCGTTACTTGTTTCTTCAAGATGTGCAGCGGAAAATACAGAAACAAACCACACAACGCTAACAAGGTTGGTTTACTTGGTATCCACCTCACAATAGGTGACTAGTCCAAGGATCCACACCTACACACACACCCTCCACTAATAAAACTCTCCTTTATGGTAACTACCAAGGGCGGAGAAGCCCTACAAGACTCAATACAAGAAGAAAGGGAAAGGTAATGAAATACAAGCTTACAAGCTTACAATGAGAGCAAAAACCCTAACCCTAGTTTCTTCTTCTTGCTTTGATCCGCCTCTTGACTTGGAAGAACCTCCAAGAGCCTTCAAGAACTGGCGATCTCGAGCTTGAGAAGAGCTGTGGAGAAACTGGTGAAGGTCTGAAATGAATCGGTGAAGAGATGCCGAAGACAACGCTCGCCTGCGGCTCAAATACGACGCAACGGTCGGATCCCGATCGATTTGATTATTCCCAATTGATCGGGGAGGCTTTAGATCGATCCACGGATCGATCCAGAGCGCCTCTGTGCTCTGGAAAAACGCCTGGATCGATCCATGGATTGATCCAGCGCTTATCGCGCGAAGCAGCAGCGTCTCAATCGATCCACTGATCGATTGGGACCTCTGGATCGATCCACTGATTGATCCAGAGGCTCTTTGTTCGCTGGGAAAGGCCTGGATCGATCCACTGATCGATCCAGCTCTTGGTTTTTGCCCAAAACCAAGTCCCAAGCCTCTCAAACCAACATCCGGTCAACCTTGACCTATTGGTACATCATGTCTAGCATCTGGTCACTCCTTTGACCTGCTAGGACTTCCCACCAAGTGTCCGGTCAATCCCTTTGACCCACTTGAACTTTTCTCTTCGTGCCAAGTATCCGGTCACTCCCTTGACCTACTTGGATTTCCCAACACCAAATGTCTGATTATCCTTGATCCATCTGGATTTTCCCTTGCCTGGCTTCACTCACCAGGACTTCCATTCTGCCTAGCTTCACTCACTAGGACTTTCACCTGGCTTCACTCACCAGGATTTCCTTCTGCCTAGCTTCACTCACTAGGACTTTCACCTGGCTTCACTCACCAGGATTTCCTTCCACCTAGCGTCACTCACTAGGACTTCTTTCTGCCTGGCTTCACTCACCAGAATTTCCTTCTGCCTGGCTTCACTCACCAGGACTTTCCTTCTTCCGCCTAACATCCCAGTTAGGACTTCCCAGTCAGGTATCCGAAGCCTCTTGACCTACTTGACTTTTCTTCATTTACACTGATCAATCCCTGATCAGAATCTCCTCACATGAACAACTGCACATGCATTGTCCATTATGTCTGCATGTATTGTCAAACATCGAAACTATGACCAAGACTCAAGCTTGATCAACTCAATCAACCTTGACCTAAGGAATATTACACCAACAATCATCCAGATTGACTCTGCCATCGGTCAATCAACAATTAACAGTCTAAACTCTTTATACGACTAGGGACCGCAGACTCCTAATTCTCCGCTACATTTTATAAGTTGAGGAACTAGGACATAGAAATGAGTAGTAAAAAAAATCATAAAAGGATGAAAACTATGGACTTTAAAATAAATAACGGAGGGGCACCAAAAATCCTGAAAAATAAAAGGTTGTATTTGAAGTTAAAAAATGAATTTTTAAGTGAAATAAGTTTTTTTTTTATCAAAATATTGTTTTGATTAAAGCTACTATAATAAAAAAAACTCGATGAGAATGATTTGAAATTAGTTTTAACCAACTACTTTATGTTGGAGCACTTTAATTAAAATTATTACAAATAATCACATTAAACTCTAATTATAGTATAAAAACAATTAATAGTTTATTTTATGATTTTGTAGTGATAATGAAAATTAAAGTCTCCACCAATCCACTAATACAATTTCTAAAATTTTTATCTCTTAGGGAATCAAATCCCTACTGATCACTGTAATTTAATAATATGATTAGACAAAATTTCAAATTTTTTAGAAATTTTGTTAAATTCCAAATTTAAAAGAAAAGCCAAAGGAGAGGATCAAAAAACCCCCCTCCAAAATTATGCTTCAAGATTTGTGCCAAGGGATTTGGAAAGCTCCTCTCACTTCTTTTTCTTCTATTTTTGTTTTATTCATTAGTAAGTAGACTACACGCCAAACACGAAACCGGATCAGCATTCAGCAGAGGGTTAGAAGGGCACGACGCCGTAGTCGGTCTCCACCAATGCGAACTCCGCCGCCGCCGCGTCTCCCACTGCGGTCTCGACCTCGTCCCTCTTCGCGAACCGCCCCTTGATCCGTGGCCGCGACTCCGCGTAGGCCTTCCGAGACGCGTACCTGATCATCTTCTCGAACCGCCGGCTCTTCCGCTTCTCTCGGTACCTCATCACCCTGGCCTCCCGATCCGTCCGCGCCGCCACTCTGGTGTAGGCATTCGCGAAGTCCGGCGCTGTGCCTCCGCTCACGCTTCCGTCCGGCACCACACCCGTCTCTGACGACGATACCTTTTCCGATCCAACCGCAATTGAGTAAGAAATCGTAGATCAGCATCAAAAAGGGCTTTTAGATCTGAGGGCTTGATGTGTACTTACGCTATGGCTCATTGATCGGGTGATGTAGGAGCTGTAGGAGGGGTTCGATTGGCCGCGGTCAAGCTCGACGGAGGCATCGGGCTGGAGGAACGACGGAGGCGGCCGAGATTCGATGACTCCGGCGTGCTTGGAGAGGAAGGGAACGACGCTGTCCGTCTGGTGGATTTGCGCTTCTATCGAAGCGGCGTATTCCATGCCAAGGCACGAATCCACGTCCGACAAGAGGTAATCCGTATAGTTAAGCTCCGGCACTGCTCCGATCTGCTTGGGTCGACTCGAGAGGAGAAACGACTCGGCCTTGGCCGCCGCGTCCGTCGCCGCCTCTTCCTCGTTGATCAGGAACGCGGCCACGGCGGAGTAGGGTTTGAGAGGCTCGAGGAAGGGGAGGAGCGGTGCGCGGTCGTGGCGGCGGGCTAGGGGGTTGGCGCAGTGGATGTCGGCGTCGCAGGCGACGCAGAGCGCCGCCGCGTCCGCCTTGCAGGTGACCGCGGCGGGCGCCTGCTCGCACACCTCGCAGATCCAAACGCGCTCGTGACGCCTGCCGCCGGCGAACGCCTCCGTCCCGCCGTGCACCCTCGCGTCGCACCCGCCGCAGAGGTACGCCGCGTGCGCGCCGCAGTACAGCGCCGCCGCCGCCGACTTGCACGCGTCGCACCTCCTTCGCTCCCAAATTCTTCTTTTCGCCTCCGCTTCACTCGCCATTTGCTCTTCCTTTCGAGTTTAACTTCAAAAATCGTCTTAACGAGTTAAATAGAAGAAGACGATGATGATTGGAAGAAGACTAATCACCCCGGCGACTGCGTCAGAGTGTTACTTCCCCACCCGTTGTCTGATTGGAAAAAAGATCGTGGGACCATTCGGGTCCGCTGGTTTGACGAGTGATAGAGCGGGTGGCGTGTAACTCGGAAAAACTCGGTGACGGTTAACTTTGACATAGTTTAGCCAGACCGATGGATACGTGGTGGCTCCGAGACCTCGCGAAAAGATACGGGAACTTTAAAACGGGTCGGCATTGGTGGCACCGCATCCACGTAGTGTCGCTGTGCCGACGTGGGCCCCGTGAGCCACAAGGTGTGCAAAATCTTCAATTAATTATTATCTCATCTCTTATTTAATATTTATAATTCCCTATTCAGTGCTACAATTACTAACGCAAGCCCCGGATTGGTATAATTTTTGTTCCAATAAATTTTAGAATTAATTTTCAACTAATATAAAATATTTAATTAGATATTAGATCTTTGTGTAGGTTAAAATAGCCTCATAATTTATCTATATCTTATAGCGATATCATTTTTCTTTAATAATTAGTAACATGTGAAATAATTAAACTCCAAATAGTTCCAAAATCCAGGTCAGATATATTTGACTACTATCTGTCATTATTATTTAGATATTAAACGTGTGGCCCCAGTTAAACTAGAGCCCATTTTTATTTTTCTGGGGTCGATTAATTAATTCCGAAAGCAGAGTCTTCCTGACGATGGCGATGACGTCACCGCTCCTTCAATTGCCATTTGCGCCAGAGTTCAGGACAGGCGACGGCTTCATCCTCCAACGACAGGCGCCTCCGTTGAGGCGCGGAGGCTGCAGAGCGGCCCGGCTAATGTTTTCCTACTGAATTGTTGCAGGGGATCCGCGAAGCCGCGCGTGCCAAAAGGTTGTGGGGCCCGGTTATTAATTGGGCAAATTACGCTATGTCTTAACAGTGACTGCTATCCGTTTGGCCAGCGTATATATCGGACTCTTGATTCAATATGTATTTTTACCTTTTTTTGTTTTTAAAAAAAGACGGAAATATAATTTCTTACTTCTTTTATATCCTTCTAATTATAGAACAAATAGAACCACCCAGAGTTAAATTATCTTAGCGTTTTATCCGCTTCTTAGTTTTGTTGAATTAGAATGGATGAATAACACACGTAAGATACATATTAATATGTAAGAGGAATAAGTCCCTTCGGATGGGTCTAATGGTTAGCGCATGAGGTATTATCATAATGAGGACTGAGGTTCGAATCTCGGCAAAAGACGAGGTAAATACCTCCCTTATGTGTTAGTCATTATTCCAAAGGTTAGTAGCCGTTCGTAATTTACCTCTTCCGTGTTGACCTTGGGACGGGTTGACGAGGGTGCTCGGGACGAATGTATTCGCCTTTTACCATAATATGTAAAAGGAATAGAATAAAGAAAGATTTTTCTTTTTTACTGAAAAATCTTATAATGAGATTCTTTAAATACTTAAAAGAAAAGACTAATTCAACTAATTAATAGGAAAGATTAACATCACTAAATCATAAAAATATGAGAGATTAATTCCACTAGTTAATCTCTTAAAATTAGGAAAGATGACTAATTTTACTAGTTAATCCCTTAAAACTATGAAAGATTAATACTACTAATGTAAAGAGGAAAAAAAATTCGACAATTACTTATCATGTCCGGATTGTATGCTCATATTACCTCTCCTAATCCTGACATGGTTCTAAGTCATGGACGACAAGAAGTTGTCGCATGGCAGCTAACTTCACTCCTGACAATGTTTTAGTTAATACATCGGCTCGCTGTTCTCCGGTATTAACGAACTCAATCACAATTTGTCCCTTCTCAATGCATTCTCTGATAAAATGAAATCTTGTATCTATATGCTTGCTTCGACCATGGGATACCGGATTCTTCATGAGAGCTATAACAAATTTGTTGTCAACAAATCAAGTTACCGGCTTTGGCTTTACACCTGTTAATTCGCTGGCAAGGCTGCTCAACCACAAAGCATGGTAGACAACAGTTGTGGCTACCATGAACTCTGCCTCACAAGATGAAAGTGTCACTGTCTTCTGCTCCTGTGAGTTCCAGGACATCAAACTTTCATTAAAATAAAAAGTCATTCCACTTGTGCTTTTCCTTCCATCGAGATCGCCGGCTAAATCATTGTCTGAGTAGCCGAATACACCAATTTCCTGGGGTCCCTTTATGTAAGCAAGTACAAAATGGATTGTACCTTTCAAATACCTGAGAGTCTATTTGACCACCTTGTGATGTATGATTGTAGGCCTCTCCATGTATTTGCTCGTCATTCTAACAGAATATGACAGGTCTGACCGTGTGTATAACAAATATCTCAAACAGTCAATGATGCGCCTATACTCTGTGACGTCAACTGGAGTCCCTTCCAAGTCTTTATGCAGCTGTGTCTTGGGTTCCATTGGATGTTTTGTGGCATTGTAGTCTGTCATCTTGAACTGAGATAGAATTTTCTTGGCATAAGCTGATTGCCTAAGTAAACTTCAGCTCTTCTGCTGCTCCAATTCAATCCCTAAGTAGTAGGAGAGAATGCCCAAATCACTCATCTCAAATTCTGTCATCATTTGTTGTTTGAACTTGTTGATTTTTTCTGTGCTGATTCCTATCATGATGAGATCGTCGACATACACTCCAACAAATATCCTTGCTTCTCATTCACATCTTGTATATACTGCATGTTCTTGAGTACATTTTTTGAAGCCAAGCGCTTCCAAACTCCTGTTCAATCGTATGTTCCAAGCTCGTGGAGCTTGTGACAGTCCATAAAGGGTCTTGGATAACTTGTACACCTTATGTTTTTGATTTTGTACCTCAAACTCTTTCGGTTGAGTGACATATATTTCTTCTTCTAACTCTCCGTTAAGAAATGCTGACTTCACATCTAGATGGTGTACCTCCCAGCTTTGGTTTTCAGCAAGTGCAAGAATAACTCGGATAGTGTCAAGTTTAGCAACAGACGCAAATACTTCTTCAAAGTCGATGACTTGTCTTTGTACATAGTCTTTAGCCACTAATCTTGTTTTGTGCTTAACGACTTTCCCATTTGAATCTTTCTTCAATTTGAACTCTCACTTTAAGCCGATAAGTTTGTGGCCTAATGAGAGCTCAGTTAGGTTCCAGGTATTGCTCATCTCAATAGATTTCAGCTCTTTCTCCATTGCTTCGTACCAGTAAGCCTCGGTTGCAACTTCTTGATAACATGTCAGCTCTTCAGATATCACCATCATCACCTCACCTTCTTCTTCATCAATACCAACCACTTCCTCAGTGTTGACATAGATATCAGCAATGGATCTAAAACGGACTGCCCCTTCATAAGACTCGGGTGAGTTTGTTATCGAAGGCGAGGAAGCTGCATGGGTATTCGATGATGGTGTAGATGGACTTGACGCTCTTGTCATGGGTACCACGCCTATTGCCGGTGTTGTGATATCTTCCGCCCCTACCTCAATGTCTGCTGCAACAATCACCTTGTTGGTGTCGAATGCATCCACTACCATAAACTCTGGTACCTTTTCTTCATTGTTGACACCTGCATTCCATGTTCATTCATAATTTTCTTGAAACATCACATCTCTACTGACTTGTAGCTTGCCATGCCTTGGATCAAATAGAATATGAGGTTTGCAGCCTTCCTCGACACCCAAGTATACCATGGGTGAGCTTCTGTCGTCAAGTTTCTTGAGGTGAGAGGCTGTAGTTTTCAGATATGCAACACAACCGAACACTCTTAAGTGGGCGAGATGTGGGTTTCTCCCCATCCAAGCTTCAAATGGCGTACACTCTCCTAGCGTCTTAATTGGGAGACGGTTTAACAGATAGACAGCATGCCTAACCGTCTCTCCCCAGAACCTTGCCGGCATGTGTGTACCCTTGAGGAGAGATCTTGTCATAACCATCACGGTGCAGTTTCAACGCTCCACAACACCATTCTGTTGGGGTGTGTAGGGAGCCGTGAGATGTCGCTCGATCCCTTCATTTTCACATACCTGAGTAAACTCCGTGGATAGAAACTCGCCGCCCCAGTCTATCCAGAGTGTTCTGATTTTGTATTCAGTCTTGTTCTCCGTCAAGAATTTGAACTTCTTGAATGCTCGGAATGCATCATTCTTTGCTGCCGATATAAACACCCACATCCACCTTGTGAAATCATCAACAATCAGAAGAAAATACTTGTTACCGGCTAGTGTACATGGTGAGATTGACCCACAAATATCAGTATGGAGAAGTTCCAATGGCTTCTCCGCTCTAAAATTTGCTTGATACGGGAATGACAACCTTGCATGCTTGGCGATCACACACACCTCGCAAAGCTTGTTCGGCCGGGGCAATGGTGGTACATCAACTGCCAATTTCTTCTCCACTAACAGCTTCAAGTCATGGAAATTGACATGTCCGAGCCTTGCAGCCACAACCAGGTTGGGTCTTCTAGGCTTGATAGGAGACAGACTTGCTTAAATGTCTTCAAGGTTATCTTGTACAAGTGATTTTGTGTTCGCTTTACCAGCATCAAGAGCTTCCCGCTCCTATCAATCACCTTTATGGTATCTCCTTCCATGTGCACCTCGTTCCCAGTTTTTGTCAATTAATCGAGACTTATGATATTACTACAAAGTTTCGGAATGTAGTATATCTCGTGGAGAGTCTTCCGATCGTCGTTCTTGCATTCGAACACAACCGTCCCCTTGCCTATGATCTCAATGGTTGATCCATCGCCAAACCTCACTCTCCCGGTGATGGTTTCATCTAATTCTTGAAACTTCTCACGATGGCCAGTTATGTGGTCGTTGGCACCATTGTCAAGGTACCAGACGTCTTTATCTTCTCCTTTCTTAACACTGTGATATATCTCCGATAGAAACCTGTCTTCACTGAGTAGAATGATATCCTGCCGCTCACGCCTAGTGTGAGATTCCTCGTGGGACATGGTCATCATCAGTGCTGGCTCTTCATCGATGGCGTTAGTGAGGTGAGCCTCATCATCACAACGCTTGTTGTAGCATTCAGACGTATAATGCCCTATTTCCTCACAATTGAAACACTTTATATGACTCTTGTCTCGAGTGCCACTGTTGCCGCTAGTCCCTCCTGCACTGTCTTGGTGCTACATACCACGACCACGACCGCGCCCTCACCCACGCCCCTTGCCTTCTGCCGAAGTGTTCACGTTGCTCCCCTTCTGTCGCATTTGTCATGCGGCATGAGTAAGTAGGAGCTCTCCTTCAGTGTCATTAGTGTTGTCGCGTAATCGTAGTGTTCATTCCTCGTATGCCTTCAGTCGCCCAATAGTCTCCTTAAATGGTATCGTCTCAAGATCGTGAAACTGCTCAATACCGACAACAATAGGGAAGAACTTATTAGAGACAAAATCGAGCAACTTCTTTACCAAAGATGAATCTTCAAGCGTGGCACCAAGAGCGGAGAACTTGCTGCTCATAACGCTGAGTTTGCTAGCAAACTCATCAATTGTATCGGTCTCCTTCATCTGGAGGGCATCAAACTCGCTCTTCAACGTTTGTACGTGTGCCTTCTTCACTCGATTACTACCAAGGTACCTCATCTTGAGGTTGTCCCAGACTTCCTTCGCCGTCTTCTTTTTTGCTATCTGGAGAAGTATGTCTTTAGGGGCACACTGCAAGATATATGCACGTGCCTTTTATCCTTCTTTGCATCCACCTGGGCTCCTTCCATTGGCTCCACCGCCTCCCAGACTTCCTGGGCATCAAAAATCCCCTCTGTCTTTATTGCCCATACAGTATAATTGTGAGGACTTAACATCGGATAGAGAAATGACACTCTGTCGTTCTCCTTCTTAGCAGCTGGTGGGATGCCCGACATTTTATGGAATCGTGGATTCTTGGATGTTCTATACTACCAAGGCTCTGATACCAGATGCTGGCTTAGAATCGATGAATTGCACACCCAAGACACACACTAATATGCAAGAGGAATAGAGCAAAGAGAGATTTTTCCTTCTACTGAGGGCATCTCCAATGCAAGGTTTATGAGAGGTTTATAAAATCAAAAAAGCTGAATAAAAAATCTTGAACCATTGTAGAGGTAAGGTTTGAGAATTGTAGTTTAAGAGCAGTAGTGAAAAACACAAACCTGCTCTTTTGTGTCAAATTTGATACAATATGCATGAAATCATGCAACTCATGCTATGAATTGGGTCATAAGAAAGCTCATTTAGAGCTTTAACCGTTGAAAATATTTCAATGAACTTTCATATTATTGATGTGATATTTTGGGATCCTGAAAAAAAATTCATTTAGAGCTTTAATCATTGGAGATGCCCTGAGAAACCTTACAATGAGACTCTTTAAATACATGAAAGAAAAGACTAATTCAACTAATTAATAGGAAAGATTAACATCACTAAATCATGAAAATAGGAGAGACTAATTCCACTAGTTAATCCCTTAAAACTAGGAAAGATGACTAATTCTATTAGTTAATTCTTTAAAATTAGGAAAGATTAAGACTACTAATGCAAAGAGTAAAAAAAACTTGACCACTAATTATCATATCCGAATTATATACTCACAAGTTCTACTTATTATGGTAAAAAAATGAATACGTTCATCCCAACACCCTTATCCACAAGTTCTACTTATGTGTCAAAAGGTGATTCGCTCATCCTCAGCGCCCCAGCCAACCCGTCCCTAGGCCAACACGGAGGAGATAAATTACGGGTGACTACTAGCCATTAGTGCAAATGGCCAAGATATGGGAGAAGTTATGCTCGGTCACACTGAGTTTCGACTCCAAAATCTTATATGACAATACCTCATGTCTTAATCATCACACCGCCCTAAGGAGACTCCACACGTTCTACTTATGGCAGTTAGGTTACTTGTTAAGGACTTGACTAATTAAATTATAACGGACTTCTACGTGTCTATTTCCACCTCAAACCGGTCAATATGTCGGGAAAATTAACAGCATGATTTATTAAAACAAAAGATTATAGTTTATAAGAAATATATTAACTAAAAAAAGGACGAGCATTAGGCTACGTGTTATCCTAATTATTAATATTTTGACTCACTTTGTTGGAATATTCTGGAAGAACTGAGACAGTCGGACCGGCCAAACTCGTTTGTTTATCTTGATTTGAGACAGCCGAAAGCTTTGGAATCTTGTGAGAACTTTGGAAAATCTTACTAGCATCTTTTATAGATTTATGACGTTAAATCTTTGGGGACGTATCTAAACTCGGTCTAAAGTTTCTCAATTTTTAGGTGTTATTTGTTGTTAGGGAGAAAGTAGGTCTAGTTTTAAATAATCATATATAAAATTTTCCTATGTTTTACCTTTTCATTATTTAATTATATAAATTTTATAAAAAATCAAATAATTAAACATTAATTAAAAAGTGTACGCACATAATTGTATAAGATCTTGTTAACTATACTTATAAGTAGACATGATTACAGTTTGATAATTTAGAATTACTTATTTGATGGTTTGATTTAATCATCACCATCCAAGATAATTACGATTCACGGTTTGAAATTATCAGTTTGATGATTTAGAATCATTTATTTGATGGTTTGACTTAATCATCATCATCCAAAATAGTTATGGTTCACGGTTCGGAACCGTTAGATCATGATTAAGTTTATGATTGTCATTGTTCGTCATGGTTCAAAATTATTATTATTTTTAAAAAACTAAAAATTTATAGCAAAATATAAAAACAAGCTTATTTCACTTATTTAAGTTATCTATGTATCCCCTATGATTTTAAAAGAGTAATCCTTAGAAGTATCGCCATCGATACTTATTTGTATCTTGAGTGTTGAAATTTGTTTAGACTTATCATCGGTAAATTGAATATCGTGATCCTCATTTAGATTTTTTTGCCCCTTCAAAATTGAGATGAAGAACCTCCTCCTTCCATCATGATTAAAAAATTAAAGTCGAAAACAATTGAGATTTCAGAATTGTAGGATGAGAGTAGACAAGGCGATGTAGAAATGATGATATGAGTTTGTTATTTATAGAATTTGGAGAATAATAGATAATAAATCATAGTTATTAATAAAAAATCAATCAAATAATTTGAACGGTTAAAAAAAATCCTCCCCCTCTCACTCAATGATTAGAATCATCAGTCTAATGGTCGGAATTGTTTTTACTGATTCCCTAACTTTTAAATCGTATTAGTATAAACGAACTATTACAGAGTTGAAAAAATTATTTACTCTTTTACTCTTCCTTGTATATATATAAAAAACTATTATTAATTATTAAATAATTAACTACCACATATGGATATCAATATATTCTAGTCTAATTCATTAGGATACCTGGGTTTCGGCTATTAAGCCATTAAACCATAACTGGTCCGGCTGGGGGCTTGGTCGGTTATGGTTCAAGCCAGGTAACTGGGTCAATGGGTAACAAACCAGTTGACCCTGTTACGGACTCAATTCATGGTCAGGTCTACCTATAAGAGCATGTTTGATTGAAAGTTATTGTTGATAACCTTAGTAGGCCTTGGATAATATAATAATATAAAAGTCCTTAGATAACTTTGTACGCATCAACCATAGATGCCCACGAGTTAGTCCTTGGAAATACCTTAACTACATACCTGTTCAAGTTGTGGTTGTCCACCTGTTTGTCAATTGCATGACTATCATTTAGTAACTCTTTAAAGTGGTTGTGTAGTTGACTTACTATTTCACCTTTTTTTCATTTGGATGTTTTGAAGTTGGTTTAGCAATAGATCCTTTTTAATAGTTCTTGAGGCAGCTGAACCTTCATGTAGTTCAATTAGTTTTTCTTAGGGTTGTCTAGTGTTGTTTGTTGGTACAATTTACACTAACAATTTAACTTAGGTTTTGATGAATGATAATGAGTTAAGTTATATGTTATCATAATCTAACCTTATTACCGAATGTACAGGATTGACTAACTTGACATGTCAATAGGACATGATATCAGATAGAAAGTCCAATCGAGATGTTCGATTCCCAAATGACGAAATAAGGATGTGTGATTCTCGAGTGGCGAAGTTCGGATGTGTGATTCCGACATGAATACCTAGTGGCTCCAAGGAGGTAACTTAACACATGGTAAATAAAGAAAATCACTAGAGGAGAATGACTAAGTGAAAACATGTCCCGATTGAGGGGACAGTAGGTGTCAATTGAAGCAAATCGACACAAATTTAAAATCTAAAAGGTTTAGTAATTCAAGAGAAGACTCCAAGTTAATTGGCACCTCTAAAAATAATAAGTTACTCGACTGGGTAATTAGGACTAGAATAAATAGGGATAAAAGTTTAACTTGATAAATGATGCTGGAAAAATTTTGGATGATAATAAGTTAGGGAAGCTCTACTTATGCATGTCTAGTAATATATTGTTGGAACCCCAAGGTTGTTTTGGTGTGATCAACAAGTTAAGTTAGGTTTTGTTTATTTCTAACCTTGTGTCTAAGTGTGCAGGAGCTTAGGAACACATGTAGTCGAGCGAAAGACGCAGCTAACGAGAAGGACGGCAGTCCGAGGGACGAGGTGCTGCGGAAGAGTACACCGGCGGACGAGAAGGAAGTGTGCGGTGGTTCCGAGGGACGAAAGGCGGAGCGGAAGATTGCTCGGGGAGCAAGAGACGCAGCTAGCGAGAAGGACGACATGCGGTGCATCCGAGGGACGAAGACTGTGGATGAGTACGCCGGCGGGCGAGAAGGAAACACGCGGCGATTCCGAGGGACGAGAAGCCGGAGGGAAGCCCGCTCGAGAAGACCGGAAGTTGCGTTCGGGTTGTTAGAGTGTATACTAAAAGCCTAGCTTTTGGTATAAACATTTATCTAGAAATAAGAATCACATTGGTCAAATATCTACATTTATGATAAATGTAGTTGTTCAATTAATTTATATTGTAGATAACATGGTGTGTGGTGTCACACACAGAGGATCATGTTATCAGTACCTTATAAATTATAAACAGTAACTCACGACCATAATGGAAAGGAACAAACCATTGGAAGGTCGTAGTGTAATTAGGTATTAGTTTATCTTAACTATATAATTACACTAGTACACTTAGAGTGTATTGAGTAGGACCATTTGAGGTCGTTTCTTTTATACTGGCTTTATAAAGAAACAAAGACCTCGGTTATTATGGAAGTGTGTACTCTTAATCCTAATATAATAACAAGCACATATATTTGATATTTATTTCTTTAATTTATCAATGGGTGAGATTTAGTTCGATAAATCAATAAGCCCGATAAGTTGGGAAATGATATCACTTATAGTGTGTGTTGTTGATTATAGAAGGAAACTGTGTCCTAGAGATACTAGGTTGATAATGTCCTCAAGAGGAGCTCATAAAGATTGTCATGTTAAACCCTGCAGGTGGACTTAGTCCGACATGATAATAAGGATGAGTGGTACTACTCTTGGACTTAGATATTAATTAAATGAGTTGTCAGTAACTCACTTAATTAGTGGACATTCGATATCTTAAACACAGGGAGACTAACACACTCATAATAAAAAGGAGCCCAAAAATGTAATTTGGGATTGGTGCGGTAGTTCAATAATAGTTCTCTAGTGGAATGAATTATTATTGATAAAATTAAGTTGTGTGTTCGGGGCGAACACGGGATGCTTAATTTTATCGGGAGACCAAAACCAATTCCTCCTCTCGGTCCCTATCGTAGCCTCTTATTTATAGAGTACTATACCCACCTATACCCACCTTCATACCCATGATAAGGGGGCCGGCCAAGCTAGCTTGTGGATCAAGCTAGGGCCGGCCAAGCCTTGATTCATGGGTGGCCGGCCCTAGCTTGAACCCAAGCTTAGGTGGCCGGCCCCCATTAAATTTAAAAGAATTTTAATTTTAAAATTTTCTTATATGAAAGATATAATTTATTGGAGAGATTAAAAATTAAAATATCTCTTTTAAAAGGATCTACAAAAGATTAAAGAAAGAGATTAAATCTCTTTCCTTATTTGTAGATTAGAAAGGATATTTTATTTCTCTTCTTTATAAATTATTCACATGTTGAAAAATTAAAATTATAGAAATTTCTTTTTATAAACCAATCATAAAAGGGATTAAAATTATTGGAGAAATTTTTTATAAAATTTCTGGAGACAAATTAGGAAGTTTTAATTAATTAAAACTCTCCTTGTTTTGTTTTTTAAAGTGGCCGGCCATTGTGTTTAAAAGAAGAAAATTGTTTTAATTAAAATAATTTTTCTTTACATGGCAAAAGAATTAAGGAAATTTTGTAATTAAATTTCCTAATTTGCCTAGGCCAAGGAATATAAAAGAAGAGGTGAGGGTGCCTTCATGGTAACAACCTCTATTATTTTTCCTCCCTCTTTTCCTTGGTGTGGTGGCCGGCCATCCTCTACCTTTCTTCCTCTTTTGTGGTGGCCGAAACTTATCTCTTGCTTGGAGTTCTTGTGGTGGCCGGATACTACTTGGAGAAGAAGAAGAAGAAGGAGAGAAAGCTTGTATCCCTTGGAGTTTGGTTGGTGTTTTGTTCTTCGTCCTTGGTGAAACTTCTTTGTGATTGGCCGAACCTAGCTAGGAGAAGAAGAAGGTGCTTGGTGGTTTCTCATCTCGGAAGATCGTTGCCCACACAACGTCCGAGGTTAGAAGAGGAATACGGTAGAAGATCAAGAGGTTTTTCTACAAGGTATAACTAGTAAATTTTATTTCCGCATCATGCTAGTTATTTATGGAAATAATACCAAATACAAGAGGTTTACGTTCTAGAATTTCGAATATGTTTTTTCGAAGTTGTGTTCTTTTGTTTCTTTCTTTTCCTTGTGATTTGATTGTTCTCTTTGGTTAACCTAAAGTTATTTTAGGAAATTAAATATTAGCTTTCTATTAAATGTTTTGTCTAGTCGGTGGTGGTTGCTCTCATATCCAAGAAGGCCATGTGCCTCGCCACGTCAGTAGTGGGAACCTTTTATGGAAATTAATATTTAATGGAATTAATAACTTAAGGAGACTTGGGTCGAACGTGTTAAGTTCCGCAGGAGATCCAAGTCAAAACCTAAAAGAACAAATAGATTAAGTTTTGGATCAAACGTGTTAAGTTCCGCAGGCGATCCAAAATTTAATTTAAAAGAACACATGGTAGCTAGGAAAAGGTTCAGACCTTTGTACAAAATTTTTGTACAGTGGAACCTATAGGTTTTCCGAGTAGCAACCAACACGGGTGAGCCCTATTCCGGATGGCAGAGATCACCCAAGTGAGCGGACCCGGAGTTGAAGACCCGGACCAAAGCGAAAGAAGTCAACCGGAGTTGACTTAGGGTCTGGGGCGCCCGGACCAGCCCAGGGCGCCTGGACCAGTCCGGGGCGCCCTGACCAGCCCGGGGCGCCCGGAACCCTTCCGGGCGCCCTGAACTTGAATTTTGACCAAAACGCGTCTAATGCGTTTTGAACGTTGGGGGATAAAGTTTTATCCCCCCCCAGGGCGCCCGAAACCCCTTCTAGGCGCCTCGACCAAGGCTATAAATATAGCATTGGTCCAGAAGCTTTAAAACAATCACAAGCATTTCATTTCCAAACACTTGTACACTTTAGTTGTAGTGAAGCTTCTGTTTCTGCGCTTCAACGTTGTAAGAGGCTTCTCCGTCTGAAGGAGATTGATAGTACGCTTCATCCTTTCCTTGGATTAAAAACCACATCGGTTGTAACCAAGTAAACAATTGTGCCTCTTTCTTTTCTGCTTTTCATTTACTTCTTTACTTTATTTATACAAGTGTCAGTTTGAAAAGTCGGGAAAGGTCTTTGTTTATTTTTGTAGGCTATCCAACCCCCCTTCTAGCCGGCCACAACGATCCTACAAGTGGTATCAGAGTCGAGACGCTTCAGGAGGACTAATCGTCGAATGAAGCAACGAGATGACCGGACCTAACATCTACCAGCCAAAATTCGAGGGGGACTTTGCAAGCTGGAAGAAGCATATGGAGGTATTTTTCGGTACCGATTTCGATTTATTACTAACAATGGAACTCGGTTTTGAAGCTCCCGAGGGCAAAGCGAAAAATCAATGGACAAAGAAAGAGCAGGCCGAGTACGTGGCAAACAAGAAAGCAGAATTTCATTTGCTAAGCATACTTCCGCCACAAGAAGTCAACCGTATCGGCACCTACAACTCGGCAAAGGAGCTTTGGGAGAAGGTACTTGAACTACACGAAGGAACATCCGAAGCCAAGCTTGTGAGACGGGACTTACTTCGCAACCAGCTCACCAACCTCCGTCTTTAAGAAGGTGAAACAATTGCACATCTACACTCGAGAATACAGGAACTCATCACCAGACTTTCAAATCTCGGAGAAGAGGTAAGTAACCGAGATTCGCTCAGGTACGCTTTAAATTCCTTTCCTAGAAATTCAAAATGGCCATCACTCTTAGATGTCTTTTACATTTCAAAAGATCTAGAAAAAATTTCATTAGACGAATTCTTTTCAACATTTGAAGTGCATGAGTCAAGATGTGCAGGAATGAAGGAGCCCAAAAATAACGTCGCCCTCAAAGCTTTGAGAGACGAACCTGAGTCAGAATCTTCTCTCGACGACGAGGAAATGATAATGATGGTAAGACGATTTAAGAAGTTATACAAATATAGAAAAACTAACTATCCACAGGGTAGAAAGAAAAGAACGATCCGCTGCTACCATTGCGACGAAGAATGACACGTCAAGGATAACTGCCCCAAGCTAAAGAACAAGGATAAAGATAAAGGTAAAATGCCCTGTTCAAAAAGGCAAGGCCCTAAAAGCAATGTGGGACGATACATCGTCCGAATCGGAAGTTGAAGCATTCTCCGGACTCGCACTGATCGCGAGTCATCAAGACGACGACTGCGATTCAAGTTCCTCCGAGATGAGCATCGAAAGCATCGATGAAGGTGGAGCTTCGTCGGAAGAAAGCAGCAGCTCAGGGGGAGACACGGATAACGAAATCAAGGTAAGTCAGGTATGTTCACTTCCTCCCGACAAACTTTTTAAATTTATTAAATTACTAACTAAAGATTGTTGCAAGTTAGAAAAAGAAATTAAAAATTTAAAAAGAATATTAGCTGAATCTTGTCCGTTAGAAATGTTAGACAAATCAAAACTAGAAAATGAAAATTTGAAGTTAGAAATTCAAAATTTGAAAATTCAAGTAGAAAATTTAAAAAACCATACATGTCCATCTAAAATCAATTTTAGAATATCTAATAATTTAAATTGGTACTTTAAATATCACCCTGGACAAATTAGGAACATTTCAAGAAAATATGTCCCTAAAAACTTTTTAATTAATCTAGTGGGTTGGAACCTATATTGGGTTCCGAAATCATGCTTAAACTAATTTTAAAATTAAAATTAGCGCTTTAAGTGAGAAAATTAAACAAAGAATTTCTTTATGAGGCTTTGTCAAGGAAGTGGTTATTGCTCTAATAACTAAGAAGGCCTAGTGTCTCGCCACAACCTGAAAGCCAAAATATTGAAATTTACTTAGAAATTTTTTTGCCTAAGTCATTTTTTTTAAGAAAAAATGTGTGCTTAAAAATTCTCAAAAATTTAAGTTACGATTTTTTTAATTTAAAAATTTTTTTACTTAGGATTTTTTTTTGTACTTAGAAATATTCTCAAAAATCATTTTCTCCTAAGTTAAGAACTTTTTTTTCTGAAACTAGAAATCTCAGCTTAAATTATTTAGAAAAATTTCCTAAATTTCTTAAAAACTTAAAACTTTTTATAGAAATACTTTTCTAAACCCTTAGATTGTTTTTCTTGGAATCTTATTTTTTTGTGATCAAAGGGGGAGAAGGGAAAGTATACGTCTAGGGGGAGGTAGATAGATTTAATCTTTTCTATCTTTTTGCACTTAAATTGCAAATTATGTTAATTTACTTAATTTCATTTTATGTCTATTTTAACCCTAGCTTAACTTGGGTTGATCACACCAAAAAGGGGGAGATTGTTGGAACCCCAAGGTTGTTTTGGTGTGATCAACAAGTTAAGTTAGGTCCTTTTGTTTCTAACCTTGTGTCTAAGTGTGCAGGAGCTTAGGAACACAGGTAGTCGAGCGGAAGACGCAGCTAGCGAGAAGGACGACAGTCCGAGGGACGAGGTGCTGCGGAAGAGTACACCGGCGGACGAGAAGGAAGCGTGCGGTGGTTTCGAGGGACGAAAGCCGGAACGGAAGATTGCTCGGGGAGCAAGAGACGCAGCTAGCGAGAAGGACGGCACGCGGTGCGTCCGAGGGACGAAGACTGCGGATAAGTACGCCGACGGACGAGAAGGAAACACGCGGCGATTCCGAAGGACGAGAAGTCGGAAGGAAGCCAGCTCGAGAAGACCGGAAGTTGGGTTCGGGTGAGCCCTATTCCGGATGGCAGAGATCACCCAAGCGAGCGAACCCGGAGTTGAAGATCCAGACTGAGGCGAAAGAAGTCAACCGGAGTTGACTTAGGGTCCGAGGCTCCCGGACCAGTCCGGGGCGCCCTGACCAGCCCGGGGCGCCCGGAACCCTTCCGGGTGCCCGGAACTTGAATTTTGACCAGAACGCGTCTAATGCGTTCTGAACGTTGGGGGATAAAGTTTTATCCCCCCAGGGCGCCCGGAATCCCTTCTAGGTGCCCCGACCAAGGCTATAAATATAGCCTTGGTCCAGAAGCTTTAAAACAATCACAAGCATTTCATTTCCAAACACTTGTACGCTTTAGTTGTAGTGAAACTTCTGTTTCTGCGCTTCAACGTTGTAAGAGACTTCTCCGCCTGAAGGAGATTGATAGTGCGCTTCATCCTTTACTTGGATTAACAACCACATCGGTTGTAACCAAATAAACAATTGTGCCTCTTTCTTTTCTGCTTTTCATTTACTGCTTTACTTTATTTATACAAGTGTCAGTTTGAAAAGTCGGGAAAGGTCTTTATTTATTTTTGCAGGCTATCCAACCCCCCCTTCTAGGAGGCCGCAACGATCCTACAGATATGACTTCAGTATGGTGCATTTGACTTAGTGGAACTAACTGAAGCTACTTTTACTAATTCTAACTGGTTAAAGTAAATTTTATATTAAATTCAGTAGATAGGACTATTTGGATATTTTTGATGGCGTGATTATTCTAATAATGTCCCGGTAACTCACCACAACTTAGAAGTTTATCCAAATTTGACATTTCTTTTGCTTTTCCTAATTTGTGTTAATTTAAATTAAGCATATTCCTCAAATTTTGACACAATTTACTCTTTTAAAGAGTAATCAATTGAGTTAAGGCTTAAATTCGCCTTTAACTTCCTAAGAACATACCAAAATCCCAACTTGGTAGTTCTTATGATTTTCTCAAATTGTGTCATTTAAAATTTCATCTAATTTCTCAAAATATAACATATTTTACTCTTTCCAAGAGTAAGCCCTTTATCCTTTTCATTTTCAAAAGTTAATAATAACATTGAAAATGCTCCTTGAGCGTCAACTTCGTCATGATTGGGTTAACTACCCTTCCACTTAGAGTTGACACTCTCTAACCCATCTAAGGGGTAGAGAAAATGTTCCTAGGAACCCAAAACCTATTTGTGCTCCTTGGATGCTCTAGGTACTCGCTAGGGATAACCTCCCTAGATACCTTTCTAGTGACCTTATTAGGCTTCTTGGAAGCCTTGGTCACACTTTCTAAGTCAACCCTAGGGATTTCTTCCCTTGTGACATTTTTAGTGACTTTGTTAGACTTCTTAGAAGTCTTAGTCATTTTAGTTGTAAAAATACTCATAGGGATAACTTCCCTTGTACTTTTGACTTGACCCTTAGACCTAGGGTCGGTTCTATAACTATATGGAACCCTATGGTAAGAAATTACATTCTTCTTAGCCTTAGGTTTGTATCTCAAACCTTTATGACCATTGGATGGTTTTTGTGCTCCTAAACCTAGGTTTTGCTCATTTTGCCCTTTTAGGATATTTTCCATCCTTTTTAGAGTCTTTTCTAATTTATCAAGTCTTGACTTCAAGACTTGATTTTCTTCCCATAAATCCCTAGATTTAGGTTTTCTATTTAATCCTTGAGCATTTTTATTTCTAGGCTTATAGTTATTGACCTTAGTATTATTGCCTAGATTTTTATCTACATTTCTAGCCCTAGGTGTAGTGGTTTTAGCATGTAGAGTCATATGATTTTCATTAATGTCTCCATGCTTCCTATTCTTATGGTAAATAGCATTAAAATGATATAAGTTAGAGCTAGCATGCTTTTTACCATAATTTAAAGGGGTAGGCTCAATAAAAATTACCTTTGTTTTTACCTTAGAGGCTCCCCCTTGAATTGAGCTTACTCCTTGAGCCTTGACCACCTTCTTCCCCTTAGAGCATTGACTTCAGTAATGCCCTCTTTGTTGGTACAAGAAGCACACAATGTGCTCCTTGCTCTTCTTTATTGTGGGGATGGTCTCCTTGGGCTTCTCCTTTCCCTTGGGTGCCACTTGGCCCTTCTTCTTGGCCAAGTTGGGACACTTGCTCTTGTAGTGCTCATTCTCCCTACACTCAAAACACATAATATGATTTTTATTATAAATTGAGATATTTTTACCTTCACATGTAGGGATGACACTTGGTCCTCCATGTGATGTGAATGTAGAGGCTTCCTCTTGATCCGATAGTGATGCTCCTCCAATAGATTTGACTTGACTTGTGGAGGTGGAAGCTTCTTCATCCTCTTCTTCTTTTGACCCGGATGTGGAGGCTTCTTCTTGCTCTTGATCCGGTGTCAACGAAAATTGCTCCCCCTCAATCCTAGAGGTGGAGGCTTCCTCATCCTCATCTTGTACATGGAACAAGAAGTATGCTCCCTCCTTGCCTTCTTCATTGCATTCCTTTGAAGATGAAGCTTCTTGGACTTCCTCTCCTTCGGAAGTTGAGCATCTCTCAACTTCGGAGTCCTCTTGCTTTTTATTTTGATCCAATGAGTTGCCCTCTTTGGATTTTTCTTGGTCTGGTACAGTGGAGGGGATCTCATGAATTGATGCCAATTTGCTCCAAACCTCCTTGGCATCCTTGAACTTTCCAATTTTTCCAAGAATGTGGCTAGGCAATAAATTGACCAAAAGTTTGGTCACTTTATCATTGTCCTCATATCTTTGGATTTGTTCTTGGCTCCATTTGCTTTTCTTGAGGACTTTGCCCTTGGAATTTGTTGGAGCCTCGAAACCTTCCATGAGAGTAAACCATTACTCTATCTCCACCATCAAGAAATTCTCGATCCTTGATCTCCAAAGATCGAAGCTTATCATGGTGAATGGTGGAGGCACCCTCGTATCGAATCCGAGTCCATCTCGGAATTCCATTTGAAGTTGAGCTTCTTGTGATGAAGTCTTCGACTTGTAGAATTGCTCCAACTTCTTCACCCTCTAGCTTTGCCCCTTCCGGCGATGATTCTGGTGAAGAGCAACCTGGCTCTGATACCACTTGTTGGTACCGAAATGTAGCTAGAGGGGGGGGGGGGGGGGGGAATAGCTCGTCGCGTGCTAGGTGCTCGTCGTTGCTTGTTTCTTCAAAGATATACAGCGGAAATACAAGAAACAGCTACAACAATGCTAACAAATGGATTTTACTTGGTATCCACCTCACAAGAGGTGACTAGTCCAAGTATCCACACACACACACACCTCCACTAATAAACACTCCTTTTCGGTAACTACCGAAGGCGGAGAAGCCCTACAAGACTCTCAATACAGAAAGAAAGGAAAGGGAACAAAAGTATAAGCAAAGCTTACAATGAATACAAGAAACCCTAACCCTAGCTTTCTTCTTCTTGCTTTTGATCCGCCTCTTGACTTGGAAGAGCCTCCAAGAACCTTCAAGAACTGGCGACCTGGAGCTTGGAGAGAACTGTGGAGTTGCTGTCGAGGATCTGAAGTGAACAGTGCAAAGTCTACCGAAGAAGACACACGCCAACGACCTTTATCTGCGCCAACGGTCGGATCCTGATCGATTGGATTGCTCCCAATCGATCGGGGAGGTTTTGGATCGATTGGTCGATCGATCCAGAGCGCCTCTGTACTCTGCGGGAAATGCCTAGATCGATCGGCTGATCGATCCAATCTTTATCGCGTAAAAACGCGCCACCCCAATCGATTCACTGATCGATTGGGGTCTCAGGATCGATCGGTCGATCGATCCAGAGACGTTCTGTGTGCTCCGCGACTTGCCCACTCGAGGCTTGTCGCGGGGACCTTCCCAATCGATCGGCCGATCGATTAGGCATCAGCCAATCGATCGGCTGATCGATCCAGACATTGATTTTTGCCCAAAACCAAGTCCCAAGCCCCCAAACCAACATCCGGTCAATCCATGACCTGTTGGCTCATCATGCCTAGCATCCGGTCTCCCTTTGTCACGCCCCAGAGGAGTCTCTGTCCAAAGAAATTTCGGCAGCATCTCCCCTGTACGGCGGACAATATGAAAGTTTCTACATATCACATATACATCAGCCACAAGCGGCTGGAATGATAACAAAAAAATAAAAACAAACACCACGCAGTTTATAAAGATATTCAGCCTCTGGCTGTCACAACCACGCAGTTAATAATAGTAATCAATAACAATAGGACTCTGACTCAAAATCCACCCTACTCCACTACACTCGTAAAGCTCAAATTCAACGAACTCACCTCTTCTGCCGTCCAGGCAGGCACGTAGTAGAATGAAATCCAACATCATATCAAAAATCCATCAAAAGGTATCACTCCATACAATATCCATAGGAAAAATCCAAAGACAATACTAAAACAAAGTCTGATATAGCAAAAGGCCAAAATAAAACAAATAACGAACTAATAGAGAACTGGCTCTACGTGCAGATGGGGGCTAGCGACTGGAACTGCTCCGGATAGCCTCAACCTGAAAATATCAACAATGGAGGCGGGGTGAGTCCAACACTAAGCAGGTACAATTGATATACAAAGTAGGGAAACAACACCTAGCACTAATCATACGTACAGTCTCCTGATAAGAAAGATAAAAATGCATCTGAAGTAAACAGGAGAATACTGTACTAACCAGGTCCTGAGTATAAGGTCAAACAGTCCGAGGGATAAGGAAATCCTGTATGCATGTCAAACATAGGTATCCAAACAATATCAGCATATAAATGCAGCAAACACAAACACAAGCAATAAATGCATCATGCATATGATGCCAATGATGCGTCCTGGTCACCCCTGACGCCAGTCGATCATCTCACACAATAGTGAGGCCGAGTGGGTAGGGCTGTGACAACCGTGCACTCTGTCGTCACTACTCCTGATGAGTGACCGAGTGGACGGGATGCTGTCGGAGTACACCTATCCTCCTACCCCAAATCATAAATGGGGGAGCGCAATGCTCTCAACTCCCGGTACACGATGACGGGGAGGAATCCCTGCCGGATAACACGTTGTGTCTCACTACCCATGAGCGGACCAACGGTGCCTAACAGAGTCCCTGCTGCAACACACTCTGCCTGAATCGACCACTAACCCATGAGTGTGTTGGAGTGTATACTGAAAGCCTAAGCTTTGTAAACATTCATTATGAATAAAGAATCACATTTGGTCAAATTGTCTACATTTGTTTGTAGTTGTTCATTATATTGTAGATAACATAGTATGTGGTGTCACATACAGAAGATGATGTTATCAGTACCTTATAAATTATAAACAGTAGCTCACGACTAAAATGGAAAGGAACAAACCATTAGAAGGACATAGTGTAATTAGGTATTAGTTTATCTTGACTATATAATTACACTAGTACACTCAGAGTGTATTGAGTAGGACCATTAGAGGTCGTTTCTTTTATACTGACTTTATAAAGGAACAAAGACCTTAGTTATTATGGAAGTGTGTGCTCTTAATCCTTATATAATAACAAGCACATATGTTTGATATTTATTTCTTTAATTTATCAATGGGTGAGATTTAGTTCGATAAATCAATAAGCTCGATAAGTTGGGAAATGGTATCACTTATAGTGTGTGTTGTTGATTATAGAAGGAAACTATGTCCTAGAGATACTAGGTTGATAATGTCCTCAAGAGGAGCTCATAAAGATTGTCATGTTAAACCCTGCAGGTGGACTTAGTCCGACATGATAATAAGGTTGAGTGGTACTACTCTTGGACTTAGATATTAATTAAATGAGTTGTCAGTAACTCACTTAATTAGTGGACATTCGATATCTTAAACACAGGGAGATTAACACACTCATAATAAGAAGGAGCCCAAAAATGTAATTTGGGATTGGTGCGGTAGTTCAATGATAGTTCTCTAGTGGAATGAATTATCATTGATAAAATTAAGTTGTGTGTTCGGGGCGAACACGGGATGCTTAATTTTATCGGGAGACCAAAACCAATTCCTCCTCTCGGCCCCTATCGTAGCTTCTTATTTATAGAGTTCTATACCCACCTATACCCACCTTCTATACCCACCCAATAGGGGCCGGCCAAGCTAGCTTGGGAACAAGCTAGGGCCGGCCTAGGGCTAGCTTGGAACCCAAGCTAGTAGGGCCGGCCAAATTAAATTAAAAAAGAAATTTAATTTTAATTTTTATTATTATGTGGAAGATATAATTTAAAGAGAATTAAAATTAAAATATCTCTCTTATAAAAGATCTACAAAAGATTAAAGAAAGAGATTAGATCTCTTTCCTTATTTGTAGAATGGAGAGATGTTTTATTTTCTCTTTAAAAATTATTCACATGTTGATAAAATTAAAATTATAGAAATTTCCTTTTATCAACCATGAAGAGATTTTAAAGAGAAATTTTATTTTTTAAAATTTCCGGAAACAAATTAGGAAGTTTTAATTGTTGATTAAAACTTGTCCAATTTGTTCTCCAATGATGTGGCCGGCCATGTGATTGTAATTGAGGAAATTTTATTTTATTTTTCTCAATTAAATCATATCAAGGAAATTGAGGAAATTTTATTGTAATTAAATTTCCTAATTTGCCTAGGCCAAGGAATATAAAAGAAGGGGTGATGGTGCCTTCATGAGACACAACATCTATTATTTCTCTCCCTCTTTTGTTCCTTGGTGTGGCCGGCCAACCTCTCCCTCTCTTCCTCTTGTGGTGGCTGAATCTCCCTCTTCCATTGGAGCTCTTGTGGTGGCCGGATACTACTCGGAGAAGAAGAAGAAGAAGGAGAGAAAGCTAGCATCTCTTGGAGCTTGGTTAGTATTTTGGTTTTCCTCCTTGGTGAAGTTTTTCCTTTGTGGCCGAACCTTGCTTGGAGGAGAAGAAGGTGGTTGGTGTTTTCTCATCTTGGTAGATCGTTGCCCACACAACGTCCGAGGTTAGAAGAGGAATACGGTAGAAGATCAAGAGGTCTTTCTAGAAGGTATAACTAGTAGTTTTTCCTTTTCCGCATCATGCTAGTTATTTATGGAAATAATACCAAATACAAGAGGCTTATGTTCTAGTATTTCGAATATGTTTTTCGATGTTGTGTTCTTTTGTTTCTTTCTTTTCCTTGTGATTTGATTGTTCTCTTTGGTTAACCTAAAGTTATTTTAGGAAATTAAATATTAGCTTTCTATTAAAGGTTTTGTCTAGTCGGTGGTGGTTGCTCCCATATCCAAGAAGGCCATGTGCCTCGCCACGTCAGTACTGGGAACCTTTTATGGAAATTAATATTTAATGGAATTAATAACTTAAGTAGACTTGGGTCGAACGTGTTAAGTTTCGCAGGAGATCCAAGTCAAAACCTAAAAGAACAAATAGATTAAGTTTTGGATCAAACGTGTTAAGTTCCGCAGGCGATCCAAAATTTAATTTAAAAGAACACATGGTAGCTAGGAAAAGGTTCAGATCTTTGTACAAAATTTTTGTACAGTGGAACCTATAGGTTTTTCGAGTAGCAACCAACAGAGTGGTGGTGTGTGCAGATCCATGTAACTGGCGATGTGCTCAACAATAATGGAGCGAACTATCGCACAGCATGCAATCATGCAAATGATGCATGACAAATATCCATAAAAAAACATCCTGGCCTAATCCATATATATAGAAAAGTGCATCCTAGGTCAACGGATCATATCGAATCAAAGGTACACAGAAGGTATAAAAACCTAGGTCCTGAACATGGTAAGCATGGTATATCACTACCCCCTATAAGCATGTATAAACAAATAAAGTATACATGGGATGCAAATCAAGCAATCAATCAATCATGTATCAGATAATGGGTAGTGACTAACCGAAAGAAATAAAGGACATAATTAATGCAACTTATTAAATTCACTACTATGTATATCAAATGACATAAGTCAAAAGTACCCGCCTCCGAAAATAGAAAGGTCCAATCTGACTCCGAGATACTCGTCTCGCGTCAAAATCCTCAATTTCCACAGCCGTTCTTGGTTGGAAATCAAAGAATTTTGCTGGAAGCAGTGACTGCCGGATCCAAGAAAAACCCCACAGCAATTTATCCTCTTCTGGAATTCTAGTACCCTCCAAGATCCGGCTAAAACACAACTCGGTATTGTCTTCGGCACTACCAAGCAGAGACACAAGAAGAACTCGTCACTGCTTGCTCCTGTCTGATACTAAACCCAAACAGATACGCACCGGCAAGAGACCCAACACCAGATACACTATCCTGATCAAAAACAGAAATTCAAAACCAAGAATCCAACAAGGGTAGGCTGCTCACCTCACTACTGTTTTATTCGGATCCAACAGCAAGAGAAAACCTAGGGCACAACGCAAGAAAACCAGAAGAAGGCGAGGCTAGGGCTCGGCTCTGCCCCTGGTCGAAGATGTGCGCTGGTGAGGAAAGAAATGAGGGGATCGCAAGTCCGAGAGGAGAAGTCGGCCGGAGAAGTAGGACTGAGGAGAACAGCTCGGCCGGCGGCGACGCGACATCAACACACCGAGAGGGAGAGGTCAGGTTGTGCCAGGAGATGCCGAGCACTGCTGGGCGCTAGGGCACAGGCGCTAGGGCTTTTTGGACCGGCGACGCTGGGTGGAGTGGCGTTGACTTCTTCCCTTGGTCACGGATTAGGCACGAGGGAGAGAGGAAAACCGCCGGGGTCGCCGGTTAGAGCTCCGGCGGTTAGGGCTCGGAGATGCCTGGCGCGCGGCGAGGCTCGAGCACTCGGGTTCGGCGAGGAAGAGAGAACGGCGGAAAGAAAATAAAGAAAAGGCAAAATAAATAAAGAAAAGGAATTAAGAAATTCAACTTTTCCTCATTTAAATGGGGTAGCCTAAACAGGCTTTTCCGGACCCCATTTTTATCCCCGTCAACTAGTCCGTACGAGCTCCGAAAAACTCCCGAAAAATGTCCAAAAATTCCGGAAAATTCCCTTATTCATATTCGCCTATTTCCGGTATTTTACATTTCCCTTGACCTGCTAGGACTCCCTCACCAAGTGTCCGGTCAATCCCTTTGACTCACTTGGACTTTTCCTCATCATGCCATGTATCCGGTCACTCCCTTGACCTACTTGGATTTTCACCAGATGTCTCGTGCCAAGTATCCAGTCAATCCTTTGACCTACTTGGACTTCCCAACATCAGATGTCCGATCAGCTTTGATCCATCTGGATTTTCCCTTGCCTGGCTTCACTCACCAGGACTTTCAACCTGCCTAGCTTCACTCACTAGGTCTTTCACCTGGCTTCACTCACCAGGATTTTCCTTCTGCCTAGCTTCACTCACTAGGTCTTTCACCTGACTTTACTCACCAGGATTTTCCTTTTGCCTAACATCCCAGTTAGGACTTCCCAGTAAAGTATCTGGTCAACCTTGACCTACTTGACTCTTCTTCAATCAACCTGATCAGACCCTGATCAAAGGGAAATTGCACCAAACATTTTCCTCAAATGAACAACTACACCTGCACTTGTCCATATCATCGAAGTCTTGTATTGTCAAACATTGAAACCCAAACCAAGACTCAAGCTTGGTCAACCAGGTCAACCTTGACCTAAGGGATATTGCACCAACAGAAATGTTATTCTATCCCAGCCTAGTTTGAACAATATTCCCTCTACCGATGCTAGATTTTCCACTGAGCGAATTAGGCTAGATTTTTTATAGTATTCATATGTTGCACATAAATGTATGTTTTTGAGTAGATCATTTTTCACCCGATACTGTGTCCCGATCATAGAGATTATTGACTATTACTAGTTATATAGGCTAGTTTATTATAATCATTCAGTAAACTTAGATTTGTGTGCCCAGTTTTATAACAACCTAGTTAAGATCAATGACCTGACATACTCCACTAGAGTTGGTTGGAAGGACTTTAATTTCTTCCCCATTTTATTGTATGATAGCTTAGGATTTAGGAGGTTTGTCTATCCATTTTTGTGTTACTCTAGTAGAGATTTTCCATTTGGCAAACCCTACTTCCACATTACATTGGATATTATCCACATGTAGTTTTTTTTTTGGGAGGAGAGACTATCTACTGTGACTAACTTTGGATCTCTCTTTATTAGGATTCAGGACTATGTCCTGTATCGAGTCCTGATTATCTGTATTCTACCAATCACATCTCGTGATGTTACGATGATGCGACCCTCCCACTCCTTTCTGTATGCACTATACCAGTGTCTAGATATCGATATTGCATTACACATGTTTCAGAATGTCATTCATGCATCCAGTCTCGTCACTAGGCAATAGGTTCATATGCCCTATTGTCACATTTTGACGTTTATATTTTCAAACATAGGGGTAGATATGACCCAAGGTACGTCCACTTCGCTTAGTGTGTATGACAAGATTGGTCAATGTCAGCTTACATTAGTGCATATAGATGACACCGCTTAGGGGGGCCTGACTTGGAGAGTGGGACGGCAGCTAGATGTTCCAAGCAAGGCTGAGTATAATTTTCCGCCCATTATTCTTGCCGAGAGGGAGGAGTTGCCAACATTTATGGTTGAGGAGCTCTTTGGACCTCTTCTGACCTAGCCCTCAACCTCGACCCAGCCCTCGACTTCGCTATCCGTCGAAGACCGACTTGCTCAACTTGAGGAGTCTTGCGCATAGATTCGGTAGTTAGTGTCGGATGGATTCAGTGCTATTCGAGGAGAGATACCACCGGATTCTCCTCTCTCCGGGAGGAGATTGTTGGGAATCCATAGCCGATTAGAAGGGGGGATGGATATCTAGGTCACTCCCAACTTTGATTTCTTCTCTACAAAATATTAGTGCGTAGCAGAAATACGAAAACTAAAACAATGAGAGCAAACAAGAGAGAATACAAATGCTAACACAATTCCTTTATATAGTTCGGAGATTGCTTGCTCCTACTCCACGGCGTGTCCTTAAGGTGGACGAACTCTTGATCCTTCGGTGGATCAGTCTTCGGCAATCTCCGGCTAGATCTTACTCCTTCTCGGTGGAGTATAACCTCTCACAAAGCTCTCTTCCTCTTACAAGATGGAACTTGGGTTTGAGAGGAAGAGTGGACTAGGAAGATTTAGACAATAATAAAGGAGTACTTCAACAATAATCAGAATTTCCTTTATGCCCCAAAGCTCCTCTTTTATAAGTGGAGAGAGTTGATCAACAAATCAACTCAACCCGACACTAGTCGACTGATCCATGCATCAGTCGACTGGTGTGACCGTTGGACATAGCCAACTGCAGTCCGTAGAATCCGCGATCCTGTCAACGGCTATGTACCAGTCGACTGATCCTGAGACCAGTCGACTGATCCCCGTAGCTGACAAGCACAGAAGAATTATGTGCTCTTCGTGAATTTGGACTAGTCGACTGGTCTAAGTACCAGTTGACTGGTACCTTACATTCACTCACACTCATCATATCCGAAGTCACCTTGAAGCTCTCTTCCTCGGCCTTCGTCCCTCAGATGCACCCGAGCCTGCGGCCCTTCTCCGTACCATCCTTCATGTTGCCTTGAAGTTTGCTTTCCTCGGCTCCACTCCATTGCTCCTCGTCCGGCGGCCCCTCGGATGTCTTTCCACATCATCCTTCACCGATTCAAGGATTTAAGCCCTTGGATGAGTTTCCCTCACTTGGCTGCACCAAGTTTCTTATGTATTTCACCAAGTCTTGCAAGAATCAAACACACATATCAAATCAATATGAAAGCCTAATTTAAACTCTTTGACTCACATATCAAAGCCATGATCATACTGATCAACCTTGGGTCAATTGCACCAACAATCTCCTCCTTTTTGACGTGTGACAATATGTTTAAGTTAGACATAGATAACAACATGAAAATTACAAGTAATATGTAAACATGAAGCATAAAATCCAAGCTCCTCCTTAACTTATGCTCTCAATCTTAATTTTCAAATTTGGTACACAAGTATGGGAATAAAGGTTTCTAACTTAAACCTACCCATTTCTCCCCCCTTTGACACAATCGAAAAGATTGTACCAAACAATCATACACTATATGGCATCAAGTGTGACCAAATTTTGACCAAAAAATTGAGTTCAGAAAGCAACATAATGTTGGAAGGCTGGTACCAGTCGACTGGTAACTGATGCAGTCGACTGGTACACAAGCAGCTCGAATTTCAGCCTTCTGAAGCTAATTTTAGAAACTCTTAAAAAATTTCAGAAAATTCAAAAAATCAGGAAATTTAGACAATATATTTCTTGAAATGTCTTTTAACTAGGAAAAATATGTTTTCATGAAAAGTCAAAGTATTTTTGAAATTTTGACCAAATCTCAAAAATCACAAAAACATGCAAGTTTGTATCAAATTAAACCCTAGTTTTGAATTTATATTTTTCAAAATAACTATTCACTATAAATAAAACATATAATTATTTTCAAAACATTTGAAATGTCCAACTATGATCTATAGGCAAGATGTTCATTAATTAAATATTTACTTTCCCCATAGTTGGTCTATGATTGCTAAAAAATTTGATACATTTTATAACTCATTAAAATGTCATAAACATAAGTGAATTATGAGTATCATCCTATCATCTCACATTTATATTTAGAAAATAATGCAAGTCATTGTGAGATGAAATAAAGGTAACCTCTACTTAGTCCTCTTTATCATGAATTTCTATCAAGGCTAAGTGCTCCCCCTTAAGGTCTCAAGTCAATCATAAAAAATTGAAATTATGATTTCCATGGTTGACTTGACCTAAAATCTTCTAACCCTTGAGGATTGATTTTGGTACCCAATAGAGGTTCTTCTTAATTGAGTTTACCAAATACTCCTTAGGAATCCATTTCCTATCTATGGCCTTTGTCTTGGGTTGCCCTTAGCAATTAGACAATGATAGACCTTTTCATTGTTGGATTTCTTGTACCCTAAACTCTTTTTGTTGAAACTTGCCCTTTGGTTCCCAATTATCATGTTTAGGGTTTTGGATCCAATTTCAAATTTTCTAAGGGCATTGGTAAGATATACTATATTTTCCCTTAAAGCCTTATTTTCTTCTTCTAAACATGAATTATTTGAATTTGTAGAAGAAGCATGCATATCATTATCCCTAATAGGCATGGATTCTAATTTATCCTTAAGCATGCAAATATCATGTTTCAAGGATTTATTCTTATTTTTAGCCTTAAACAAATCATCATTTGTACTTGCAATAATTTTAATTAAAACATGGGGAGGAAGATTATGTGCCTCACTTACCGAGACGTCCGAATCCGATGTTTGACCTCCACCTTCACTTGAGCTCCCTTCTTCTTCTTCACTTGAGCTCCTTCCTTCTTCTTATTCGGATGAGGTGGAGATTACATCGTCAATTCCCATTAGAGCAAAATGAGACACATGGTGCTCTTCTTCCTCTGATGACGATGGATCATCTCATGTTGCTTTTAGGTTTTTGACCTTCTTCCCCTTTTCTTTTGACTTCCTCTTCTCTTCCTTCTTCCTTTCTTCTTTCTTCTTCAAGAGAGGGCATTCATCCCTCAAGTGCCCTTCTCCTTGGCAATTGTATCAAACAACCCTCCTTGTTCTACTTTTATTTCTTGAGCTTTTCCTAGCATGAGATTTGTTAGTTGAAAACCTTTTAAATGTCCTTCTCATTTTCCTTACCATATACGCCTCTTGATTGCTATCTATTGAGGCACTTGATTCTTTGGAGTCGAAGGATGGTAAGGATGAAGACTTCTTCTTCTTACCCTTTCCTTTGTTTGCCACAAGGGCTACTCCTCTTGATCTATTGGCTTCTCCATCTAATCCTTCAACTCGAGTCTCGTGAAGCTCCATGGTTGAAAAGAATTCATCTAGAGAGCTCTTCTCTAGATCCTTTGAAATGTTGAATGAATCTACAATGGAGCTCCAAGTTGTGGTTCTTGGGAAAGTATTGATGGCTTTCATTAAGATATCTCGGTTTAAGAGTTTCTCACCTACACTTGTTAGTCCATTCAAAATTTCTTTAATCCTAGCGTGAAGTATTGATACCTTTTCTCCTTTTTTGAGTTTGATATTGTTGAGTTGAGTTCGGAGAAGATCCCTTCTTGCTAATTTTGCTTTCGATGTCCCCTCATGAAGTTCTACTAGTTTTTCCCATAACTCATTGGCGCTTGAGTAATTCCCAACCCTGGTTACTTCTTGTTCGGGAAAGACATTTAGTAGATGATGTAAAGCCTTTGAGTTTGCTAGATGCTCTTCCCTTTGCTTCTTGTCCCATCTTATTTTCTCTAATATCTCATTGTTTTGATCCCTAGGCATTTCGAAACCATTTCCCATGATTAGCATAATATCAAAATTGGTTTCAAAAAAATACCTTCATTATCTTCTTCCACCAAGAGAATTCTCCTTCGAAATTGGGTGGATGGATGTTTGAATCGGTCATTTTGATGAAGTGCTCTTCTCGGGGATTAGTCCGTTGAAAGTGTTCTCACTCTGATACCACTTGTTGGCCGAATGTGCACGAGAGTTATGGTCTGATTGAGTCATGTTTGTACAATATTGATCTTGAACAAAGAAAGTAGGGACTCCTATGTTCGGATCAAGAGGACCAGTCACCAGGCAAGAAGTCCTAGTTGCGGCTAGGCAAGGAAGTCCTAGTAGGTCGGGTGGACCGAGGGACAGGAAGACTTAGTGGGTCGAGGATAGGACGTGGGAAGCCTATGATCCTTTGTTTGAGGGGGATTGTTGGGGTTGTAAGGTTGCAAACATAGTCCAACATTAAAAACACATGGAAAATATCATGGATTTATAAGAGAAAAAAATATCTCCATTGGTATAAGGCCTTTTGAGTAGAGTTTAAGAGCAAAATCATGAGGGCTTAGGCCCAAAGTGGACAATATTATGTTATTGTCGAGATATCTAAATTCTTTTCAATCCTACAGAGATGACCATCGTATTTCAGCGGATTCTTCGGGCTTTACGAGCACTTGAGCAGCCCCTACCTCCACTAGCTGACGATGACTAAACCTAATTATTTTTAATACACTGTTATACATTGTATATCTGGTTGACTTGATTTATATAGTTATCTACTGTTTTCCCTTTTATTTGGATAA
The DNA here is from genome assembly GCF_018446385.1 of Zingiber officinale. Lineage (NCBI taxonomy): Eukaryota > Viridiplantae > Streptophyta > Magnoliopsida > Zingiberales > Zingiberaceae > Zingiber > Zingiber officinale. The sequence continues at coordinate 628,822 of NC_055991.1, forward strand.
TCTAGGAAAATCCTTTTTAAATCAGGACTGTAATATTTAAAATAAATTTTCAAATGATTTACAAATTCTAGGAAAAATTCTTTATTTATATTTTCTAAAATTCCTATTTTCTTAATATTTCAAAATTTATTTTGGCCTTAGTCTAGATCAAATTCATAGAAACATGTTCCTATAGATTTAGGTATTGAGCATCTTACAAACACACTAAGTCTACCTTGATTGTGTTTTCAAAATCTTAGAACGACATGAGATGCATAAGACTATTGCCTGGACTTCAGATGCTTATAATAGTGCTTCAAAACAAGTCTAGGCGAAAAATATCAAAATTACAGTGATCAAGTTAAGTAATCTATTTTAGTCAAACATTAACTGGATACATTTATTTAACTTGACTAACCAAATGAACATTACTATCTTTTGATTGTTAGTTAGTAACTAACAGTTAGACATTTAAGGTCGAATTTTTACATGAAGATTTTTATAAATATATCAGGTTTAGGGGGAGGATAATTAAAAATAATTTTCAAATTAATTTAATTCCTTTCTTAATACTTGTTGAAAAAATCACTTTCAAAATTCATTGCAAAAATTTTATACTTTTTCAAACTATCTATTTTAAAAATAAAATGCAAATGTTTTTGAAATTATATTTTAAAAGATATTTTCGAAAAACACTTTGGAAAATGTTTGAAACTTACTTTTATTCAAACATTATCTTTTCACTTTGAAAAATATCTTTGAAAACCCTTTAAATTTTTTTAAAAAAACTAGATTGTAAATATTTCAAAATTATTTTTGGAGAAATTCTTTAAAACCACTTTCAAATATATTGTGCAACAATAAGTTGCAAAGTAATTTCAATTTTTATCTTGAAAACTAGTTTGTAAAAATTTAGTTTTACAAATGGGTTATGTTGCAAAATCATTTTCAAAATGTTAAAAATCTTTTTGAACAGTCAAATTTTTTTGTTAAAATACTTTTTAAAAAATTTTACTAACTCCTCCCTCCAATTGACTTGCAAGTTTTTTTTACTTTGCACAAATTATTACTTGCTTGTCTATTTGTAATTTGTTTTACCTATCTACATTATTTTTGATGAATGTCAAAGGGGGAAGGTATGAGTTAAATAAGAAAAAGATAAATCTAGTGAAAATCTTAACCCCAAAATGATCAAGAGAATAAAGTAAATTTACTTTATTTTGAGTTTTCTTGAATCATGTTTATTTCATTGTTACATATATTTTCCTAACTTTAACCTAGATTGTTATTGTTAGTGAGAGCTCTAGAGCCGATCATGTGATGATTGTTGTATGGACTCGATGTATCATATTCCTATATATATAAAAAGTATTTCTTTATGGTTATTATACTTACTTATATGAGTGCCAAATAACTGAGTATAATATCATCCTTGAGTAGAATGTTCTTATCTATATCAATCGATTGGTTGAATTGATAATGAGATGATATAGAGAACACCACATTTAATCATTCCTAGTCAAGTATTAACATTCAGGGACAATGTTAATGCGATGAGACTAGCATGTAGGTCAACTCGATTACTTGATCTCACAAGTCATGGATATTAGATATCAAGTTGACACATGGGTATACATTGGAGAATGTATACTGAATGACCCACCATGAGAAAGTATCATGAATCGTTATATGAGTGTCATATACTTTCTCATGTGACTATTAGTATGACTATTAGTCCTTGGACTTGAAGTCACCATGGTTCCCTACATAAAGAGTTGCATACTTTGGTTTCGTCAAACGTCACTCGTAAATGAGTGGACTATAAAAGCGACTACTGGTATGTAACAAATTATGCGAAGGGATATGAGTGATGCAGAAGGGATCTATCCCTCCTATATGACGGGAGTGACATCATGATTCTTGATAGAGTGAGACCACTAAGTGCATGGTCATGCCCAAATAAGTCAATATGAGATATTGTGCTCATTTGATTAGAGTGAGTCTACTTGGAGTTCAAGACATAAATTGATTAGAGGATGACACGGTCTATGCCTCAATTGATCAATTTAAATGTCAAGGATAGAAGGACATTGTCACATATTGTGAGAGTCACAATTAGTAGTCACAATGGTGATGTTGGATCTCAACATTCTTGTAACTTGGGTAGTAATGATGTGCTGCTAGATACCGCTCATTACTTATGTTTCTAAATGGGTTTAAGAGCATTGCCAACGTTACAAGAACCTATAGGGTCACACACAAAGGGCAGTTAGATGGAGATTAGGTTCATATGATGGACCAAGAAGATTAAGTTCATGTGATGAACCAAATTGGATTAAGAGTAATCCAAATTAGACTAATTGAGTTGGACTAAATTTGATTCATGTGTCGAATGAGTCTAATTTAGACTATGATTCATTAAGTCAATTTAAACCAATGAATAGAGATTCATTAAATTAAATTGATTTAAATCAAAGGGTAGATTTGATCAACCATGGGAGATAAGAGATCAAGTTTGACTTGACTTAAGAGGGAAGATGAAGGGTCAAGTTTGATTTGACCAAATGCCACTTCATTGTGACTTGGCATGGGCCGGCCAATGATGGTGTTCCACATCATCAAGGTTACATCATTGTGTGCCACCTCATGAGGAAGACCAAGAGCCATGACTCTTGGTATTACATGGAGGTATAAAACCTCTAATAAGTGGCCGACCACATTTGTGTGAGGAGTGAAGCAATTGTGTGTTCATTCAAGGCTTCTTCTTCTTCCTCTCATCTCTTCTCTCCTTCTCCTCCATTGCCGAGACCTCTCTAGGGTGCTAGCACACTCTAAGTGGTTCTCTCCACCTTTTGTCCGTGTGGATACGTATAGAGGAGTGTATACTTGACACTCTACGAGATCCGGCAATCATTTGGACGAGCGGGATAAGCGAAGGGCTTCGCTACAAGGGTAATCTTGCTTTTCATATAGATCTAAGGTAGATCTAGTGTAGACAAACATGTACATGAATATTTTTATTTATCTTCGCACGGATCCGTGGCTAGCTTCTAGGTTTCCGCAACACAAAAAGTGATTTTTGCTGCTCAAAAGTCTTACAGTCATTGCATCAAAAATGGAGAGATTGTTGATGCAATTTACACTAACGGTGTAACTCAGATTTTAATAAATGACAAGTGAGTTAAGTTAGGTGCTATAGTAATCTAATTTTGTTATCGAGTGTGCAGGGTTGACTAACTTGACGGGTCAAGATGACCTGACATTAGGCAGGAAATCCAGTCAGGATGTTCGATTACCGAGTGGCCAAGTCCGAATGTGCAATTTCGACAAGAGATCGGGATGTACGATTCTCGAGTGGCGAAGTCCAGATGTGTGATTCTAGCAGGAAGACCTGGTGGGTTAACTTGACGTCAAGGAGACTACTTAGCATATGGTAAGTAAAGGTAAGTCACTGGAGGAGAGTGACTAAGTGAGGATGTATCTCGGTTGAGGGGACAGTAGGCGTTGATCCAATTTATGTCCATTTCGAAAACTTAAATTGAGACCTTGACTAGGTCCTAGTCTGGAAGACAGGGTCTAAGTCATAAATTAACCTTACTATTAATGTGTTAACGTTGTTTTGCAGGTTAGATATTGTCATGTTAGACTAACCTAACTTGTAGGGCAAAAGGAGCAAAATGGGCTCGGGTGAATAGTACCCAAGGCGTCTTCAAGCATTGGAAGGCGCTTTCGTACTATTCATGGAAGACGCCTTCCATAGCACCGAAGGCGCCTTCCAAGAGATAAAATTCAGACTTTATCGCAGATAAGGAGCAATGAGTTCGGGATCAAATTTGACACGTTGGAAGCACTTTCAAGGTTATGGAAGACGCCTTCCACACTCTTTATAAGGGTATCTCGAGGAGCCTTCAATACACAACTTCTATACTGTTGGAGTGTATACTAAAAGCCTAGCTTTTGTAAATATTTATTTGTTAAAATAAAAGAATCACATTAGTCAATATCTGCATTTATTTATTAAATGTAATTGTTCAATTAATTTATATAGTAGACAACATGGAGTGTGGTGTCACACTCAGAAGATCATGTTGTCGGTTCTCTATAAATCATAAACAGTTGCTCGCGACTAAGATAGAAAGGAACAAACTATCAGTATAGTCGTAGTGTAATTAATTATTAGTTTATCTTGACTAATAAATTACACTAATACACTTTAAGTGTATTGAGTAGGATCATTTAGGTATGTTCTTTTGTACTGACTTAGTAAAAGAACTAAACCTTAGTTATTATGGAAGTGTGTGCTCTTAATCCTAATATAATAACAAGCACATATATTTAATATTTATTTCTTTGATTTATCAAAGGGTGAGGTGTAGCTCGATAAATCAATATGCCCGATAAGTTGGGAAATGATATTACTTATAGTGTGTGTTGTTGATTATAGAAGGAATCTGTGTCCTAGTTATTTAGGTTGAGAATGTCCCCAAGAGGAGCTCATAAGGATTGCCATGTTAAACCCTGCAGGTGGACCTAGTCCGACATGACAATAAAGTTGAGTGGTACTACTCTTGGAGCTAGATATTAATTAAGTGAGTTGTCAGTAACTTACTTAATTAGTGGGCATTCATAATCTTAAACACAGGGAGACTAACACACTCATGATAAGAAGGAGCTCATAATGTAATTTGGGATTGGTGCGGTAGTGCGGTAATAACTCTCTAGTGGAATGAGTTATTATCGATGAACTTGAGTTGTGTGTTCGGGGCGAACACGGGATACTCAAGCTCATCGGAAGGCCAAAACCAATTTTTCCTCTAGGTCCCTGTCATAGCCTCATTATAGCCTTAAGTCCATCCAAATGTAAGGTTCTTCTTGGTGTCCAAGAAGGGGGTCGGACCATTGCTTGGTGACCAAGCAATGGCCGACCACATCCTCTTGAAAGGGGCCGACCCTATAGCTTGGTGACCAAGCTTGTAGGGGCCGGCCATAAAATTCAAAAATTTTCTTTGTAGAAAACTATAAGTTTTAAAAGAGAAATTTTAATTTTTAAAACTTTCCTTATTTGAATTAGGCCACATGTTTAAATAGAGAGTTTAAAAGATTTTAAAACTTTCCTTTTTTAACCATCCTTATGGTTTAAAAAAAAAAGGAAAAGAAGTTTTAAAATTTAAATTTTCTATCACCATGTTAAAAAAGGAAATTTTATAAGAGAGTTTTTAAATTTTAAAACATGGTTTTAATTTTTAGAAACTTTCCTTTTTTAACTCATACTTTAGGAAAGAGAGCTTGTAAATTTTATAAGATGATTTCTTCTTGTAAAATTTTTAAAAAATTATTTTTCCTTTTAATTGTGGCCGGCCACCTTGCTTGGTGCCCAAGCAAGGGTCGGCCAATAGGATTAAACTAAATTCAATCCTAAACCAAATAGGATTGATCAAAACCATTGATTGGTGATTGATTCAATCAAGAGGAAAGAAAAGGAAAAATAAAAAGGGAAAAGAAAAAACTCTTGGATGATTTTATTTTTTGTAAAAGGTTTTTCCTTATTTGCCTTGGGCAAGTAATATAAAAGAAGGGGTGAGGGGGCTTTATGAGACACAACTCTTATTCTTTTGCTTGGGTGATCTCTTGGTGTGGCCGGCCCTCTCCCTTCTTCCTCTCCCTTTGCTCTCTTCTCCTTGGTGGTGGTGGTGGCCGGATTTTAGAAGAAGGAGGAAGCTTTTGGGTGGTGTTCATCTTGGAGGATCATCGCCCACACGACGTCCAAGGCGAGGCGAGAAATACGACAGAAGATCTCGAAGTCATTAGCTTACAAAGAGAAGGTATAACTAGTATTTTTCTTCCGCATCATACTAGTTATTTTTCTTTGTATGAATTCTAAATACAAGAGGCAATTAGATCTAGTTTATCGAATTTATTTTTCGATTTTGTGTTTTCTTCTTTTTTGAATTTGTGATTCGATTGTTCGTTTTGGTTAACCTAGAGTTATTTAAGGAAATAAATATTAGCTTTCCTTAAAAGGCTTTGCCTAGGCGGTGGTGGTTGCTCCCATATCCAAGAAGGCCATGTACCTCGCCATGCAGTCCTGGAAGCCAATTTTGGAAATTAATATTTATGGAATTAATAACCTAGGTAGATTTGAATCAATAGTGTTAAGTTCCGCTTGCGATTTAAATCTAAACCATTAAGAACAGATAAGTTAAATTTGGAATCAATGATGTTAAGTTCCGTCTGCGATTCCTTATTTAACTTCTAAAGAACACAATAGGTTATTTAAGGAAAGGTTCGACACTTGTACAAAAAATTTTGTACAGTGGAACCGGTACGTTTTCCTAGGTTTAACCAACATATACGAGCTTCTATGTGTCTGATTAGCTTTCTGAATACTCTCGCTTCCTGTTGCTACCCTGCTACGACTCTACTATAGCTTACTATTGCCGAGAAGCCATCCAAACACCGAGCTCGAGCCGACCATCTACAAAAGTGTTTGGTAACATAATTTGATTCCTATACTTAATTTATTTAAATGGAAAGTGTAGCCTGGTACACTCTTCCGATTCTTGAGTATTCGATCTTCTCTTATTGCAGTTCCAGAAGAGGTTTTTAGTGAATTACCCGTTGATAGATTCATGGGACCTGAGTCTTGAAGTAGGAATCACCGAAGGTTCCAAACCAAGTAAAAACTGATCGAATTCGGTCTTAAAAAATACATCCATTTTACATTTCCACGTAGCGAAGTCTCCATCGAACTTCGGGGGATGAATGTTTACTCTGGCCATCGTCTTGATCTTTATGCTTCAGTTAGCGGTTAGTCCGTCTGAAGTGGTCGGACTCTGATACCACTTGTTGGTGCAACGGGGCCGACATGAGGGGGGCGAATTGCTGGACCCGCTACACCAACAAGTGGTATTAGAAAAATTATTAACTAATAGTGAGTTAAAAGAAACAACCTGTCAATTAAAGGATTTTGACAAACTAACAATAGAAAAGATACTACAATTTTCTGAATGTTCAAATTTCCCTACTTTAGATTTGAGTAATTATGATAAACTAAAATGGAAATTTAAATATCATAGTATAAAAATTAGAGCATTTGATCTAAATTAAAACTTTAGACTTAGCGCTTTCAGCGAGAAAATTAAACATTAAAATTTCTTTATGAGGTTTTGTCTAAGGAAGTGGTTGTTGCTCCAATAACCAAGAAGGCCTAGTGCCTCGCCACGACCTGAAAGTCAAAATATTGAAATAAAAATGTTTAATTAACTTTCTGATAAAACATTAAAATTAGACTTAAACAATGCTTTAGAAAGTTTTAAAAAAAAATTTAAATTCTTCAAAAATATTTTTAAACTTAGAAAAATGTCTAAAATTTTATACTTAGAAATTTTTTAAAGACTTAGAAACTTTTTCAAAATACTTAGAAATTTTTTTTGAACATGTTTATACCCTGTTTTTGCTATGATAAAAGGGGCAGAAAGATATGTATAAGTTTAGGGGGAATTTTTAAAGTTTTTACTTAAAATTTATTTTTAAGTTGTGTTGCAAATTCGATTGCAATCCTTATGCTTGAACTGCAAGTTTAGTAATTTCTATAAATTACTGTTTGTCTATTTTTGTTTCCCTAACTTGAACTTGGGTTGATGCACATCAAAAAGGAGGAGATTGTTGGACCTCGTGGGTGTTTTGATGTGATCAACCAAGTTAAGTTAGGTCCTGCTTGTTATTTGATCTCTATGTCTAAGTATGCAGGAACTTAGGAGCGCAGGAAGTCGAGCGGAAGACGTAGCTAGCGAGAATGATGGCACGGGAAGGGAGTCGACGGGCTCGGTGCGTCCGAAGGACGAAAGAGCTGCGGAAGAGTACACCGGTGGACGAGAAGAACGTGCGCGACATTCGAGGGATGAGAAGCCGGGTCGGAAGCCTGCTCGAGGAGAAGGTCGGAAATTGGGTTCGAGTGAGCCCTATTTCGGTTGGCCGAAATCACCCAAGCGATCGGAGCTTCAGAAGAAGAGGAAAAAGAGAAGCTATAAGCTATTTATGCCATGCAGGTTGAAGGCAGTATTTATACCATGTAGTCCGAGGCGCCTCCATCATCTTGAAGGCGCCTCATACCAGTCCGAGGTGCCTCCATCACCTTGAAGGCGCCTCAGACCAGTCCGAGGCGCCTTCAAGGGCATTGGAGGCGCCTCAGACCCAGTTTTCGTGATCGTTTGCAACCGGATAGAGCTTTATCTGGTCAAACTGCTTGGAGGCGCCCTCAACCCTCTTGGAGGCGCCTTTAATATTTGGGATAAGATTTCCAAGAGCTATATAAAGGTCCTTGGAGCTAGGAAATTAATCAATCAACTCTGTAACAACTTCCTAGCAACTTGTAAGAGCTTTTAGTGTGTAAAAGGCTTCTCTGCCTTCAGAGAAGGAGACTTTTCTAGTGCGCTTTCCAATCGCCTTGAATTAACAACCTTCTTAGTTGTAACCAAGTCAAAATTGCTGAGTCTTCTTTCATTTCTGTTATTCTGCTTTATTTTATTTTCTTGTTATTACTGCTAATTTTAGAGTTAAAAGTTTGAGGAGGGTATTCTTATTTTGCAGGCAATTCACCCTTCCCTCTTGCGTTTGCATATTTTGCATATTTACACTTCTTGAAAAATTTGCTAAGAAATGAATTAAAATCGTGCCGAATGCAATTTTATCCACAACGTCACATCGCCACGTGGAGATCACTGATTGGCTCGGCTACGTCATATTCAGGGCATCCAAAAGGATTCAGGCGCCCCGAACCTCCTATTTAAGGAGGGTAAAGCTGGAGCTAAAAAACAACTTACAATCTGCTCTCCTGTGCTCCTGTGACACTGTGAAAACTCTCCGACAAAGTGTTGTTTCTTTTTTCTATTTTTTATTGTCGATTTTGTTTTCCATATATAATTCCTGTACTTCAATTCTGTAATTATTCTACGAATTATTAGTGATTGCCCAATGAAAGCACTCAACGAGTGTGGGCCTTGGAGTAGGAGTCGACACATGCTTCGAACTAAGTAAAAACTACTTGTGTCATTCTTTCTGCTTTCGATTTTTCCGCTGCGTACTTTCGTTAAAATTTTATACGATCCAACAGTTTAAGCATGTAAGTTGATCAATCAAACCAGAAGTATAATCACGTAGTAGTTATAAAATATGGTTTTTATTTCTTTTAGGTGGAGAAACCTTAAAGCTTTTTTTAAAAATTTTAAGCATAATAAAACAAATAAGGTGATACTAAAACAAATGTAAATGTTACCACGAGGATAAGAGTGGATTGTTTATAGATGAGATGCCTTCAAGCTCTGCCCCAAATATATAGGACTCCCCTAATCGTTTGGAGCCTTCCCAGTCGACTATGCAGGTGCTGACGTGCTTGCAACTTCTATTTGTAAGATAACGTTAACGAAGCTCTCTGGTCGCCCATACACCCTCTAATCACCTGGGCAGGGGTCAAACTTTATATTAACTGCCTTGCTTAGATTACTGATAATGTTGTCTCACGGTTGCCTGGAAGCTACTTCGATCGCCTGTACACTCTAGTCACCTGGACCCTGTATGGTTGCCTATACCTTCTAAAATCCCTTCGTCGAGAGTTAACATCAGCCAGTCACTCCCATACTCCACTCGGTTGCCTAAAACAGCCGAACATGCTTCCCTACAGTTGTTATATGTAATGAGTATGATATAAAGTGTAAAGTTACTCGCACTTATTTGATTAGATTTGACCCGTCTAATTTAGTTTTGCTAAGCAATCAACCTCCAGCTGATTCTATACACTTTTACTTGTGCCTAGCAATCAAACTCCAGCTGATTTTACACACTTGGACTTGAGTCACCTAACACCCAATTAGGAATTTGTCTGCCAAGCCTTAACCATTTGGTCTTGATTCACCTAGCTTCCAGCTAGAAATTTGACCGCCAAGTGTTAATCACTTGAACCTGATTCACCTAACCTCTAGCTAGGATTTTGATTGTCAATTCTTAATCATTTGAACTTGATTCACCTAGCCTCTGTCTAGGAGTTTGATGTTTGGTCCCAACCAAAACTTAGCTCATGCCTAATTCATAACTAGGACTTTAAATATTTAGATCCACTAGGACTTAGTCACTACCTTACAACCAGGACTTTGACTCCGGTCAAGTATCTTGCACCTCCCCACCCCCTATGCATAGTCCTCACTTCTTGAAGCTCCGGAAACCCTTCGATCACCTTGGTGCCACCTTGGACATTATCACCATCGACATCAATGAGTCCCACACCCGAATGTTGATTCATCCAGGGGATGATTAGTATATTTTAAAAATTGAATCGAATAATATTATATTTTTATTTTTTTAACTTTGTTATGCGATTATGAGTATGTGATGGAGGAAGGTAAATATATGTACACAAGCTATAGATATATGGTAGGGTAAATTCTCAGGTCGTCAGTTCCTGAGAATCACCCTTGGTCATTATGCCAGAAATGTCATGTATTCACCGTCCGCACTCTGCCCTGGGCACAAGTGATACCTTTAAGTTTTTTAATTCATTAATTCAATTAATAAACATAAAAAGAATGTGAGGAATTTTTCATCGTCACTAAGATTTATCGTCATGACCCAAAATTGAGCCCATTCGATCGAGACCTTGTTGCATTGAGATGAGCCATAAGCGATAGAGCCCAAAAGGGAAATAAAAGAGAAAAGACAATGACTAATATAATGAGTGACGAAAAGTATGGCTACGGTGTAATAGAGAGGCGAAGTTAGAGCATTCATGCTAGCTATATTTAAAATGTATAATTTAAGTTAAAAAAAAATAAATTTATTAAATTTAAATATTCATTTTTTACTATATAATATATCAACTTATTTATTTTTTTCTCATCTTTATAATAATTATAATATTTAGGAAATATAATTTATTTTTAAAATTTAAAGAAAGATGATTTATAAATGTTAAATTTAAGAAATGGATAAAATAGTTGATATAATTTTTTTTAATTATCCTATTAAAATTTAGGATAATTTTTTTTAAAGAAGACAAGTAAAGTGGATACTCTTCGCATTCGCTAATAAGACAATATGAATTCCTAAAGAGAATACTTATGCTTAAAAAATAATATTTCAAAAAAAATCTTAAAAGCCTTAAATAAACAATAAACTTTCTTTAGGAATAGCAAGGGTTTAGGTAAAAAAAAAAGAAAATAATTATTATTCATTAAAAATCGTTCCTGGCTAAAATGATTTGGATCAAGTAAATATTTTGCATCGAAATATTTCAAGGATGAAATAAATTTTAAACAATAATTTTTGAAAAAAGGTTAATATCATAATAATATATATTTATTTTTCTTTATGCCGTCGTTTTTTTTTTTTTTTTTTTTGGCCTCCGCTGCGATTCACCGGAGTTTCCGAACGAATCCAATTTTGAAGACGAAGTCTGTGCAACAACGGCGAGGAAGATGATGATTTAGAGGCAGAGATTGATTGGAACTGCACTGGTTACAGAAGCGGGGGAGAGAGCGACGGCGGAAGAGGATCGAAACCCTTTCTAGGTCAAGGAAGCTCGCAGTAGTATCGCTACGTGCGCCGTGGCTTTGCTTCAAGACGCCAGCTCCGGCGCTTCTACTCTCATCCCCACTGCAAAGGTTCGATCTTTTGTTTTCACCTTATTTGCCCTTTTTCCTCTGCTTCCGCTTCGAAATCTCCTCCTCCCGCCCGCCCTGACGCACCGCTTCAGACGGTTCGCCGATCGCAGAGTTCGGATTAGGGTTCCGGAGGCAATATGCAATGTGATCATTCTCGAGCTCCTGACCCCGGAATCTTTTGCTTCTCGAGTCGGGTCCAGTTCTTCTAGGGTTTTGGCCCGACTTGATTGCGATTTACTTCAAGATCGAGTCTTTCAACTAGATTGGAGCTCGGGAACAATGCCTTCTAGTGGTAGTTTCCCCCCGTTTTTGGTCTAGGGTTTTGGGTCACGAAGTTGAGATTTTGACCAGCTTGTTCTGAGATGGGGTCGATGAGGCTCGTTCTTGCTCCTTCAATATTTTGGAAGCGGCTCAAGATTTAGTTTATTCGATTCTAAGACAACAAGGGCATTTTGTAGCTCAGAGTTGATTTTCTAAGTTACATGGCTGCCGTGCACTGAGAGATGCCGACATCAGAGCCTTTGCAGTACAGCCGGATCAATGCCAAAGATCTCAAGATGCAGATAGTTAAAAATCTTGGGCGTGAGCGATCACAGCGATATTTTGTTTTTTTGAATGGGTTGTTGGCTCAAAAGCTGACCAAGTCAGATTTCAACAAGTTCTGCATTCCTATCCTTGGTTCGGAGAATATCTCTTTGCACAATCAACTTATTCGCGCAATCCTTACAAATGCTTTACAGGCGAAAATCCCACCCAGAATTTCCCTTGATAAGGCTGCTTTTAAGGCTGTTGGAAAGAAACCATCCCATGGTGCAAATGTAGTTAATCATGTAGCTGCACCATCATCTTCAAAAAACACTGTATTAACTAATGGGCACATCTCGCCGACACCAACCCACAAGGCCAAATTGTTCAACTATGATGAGAGAACCAAAGACCATCCTGGTGCTTCTCTCACACAGAATGGAAGAACAGAAGTTGCTTTTCAATCTTCAGTGTCATCAGAGAACAGTTCTGTTAGAGAGAATGGATTCCTTGCTCCTTCCCCTTTAAAAAGACCCATGCAGCAGCAGCAAGATGATTTCTCTGAACCACCTATGAAGAGACCAAGGGCAGGATGCATTACACCTAGCAATCAAGCTGAAGCTGTTCGTGAGATCCATGGTGCGTTTGGTGCTGTGGCCGTGGAGGATGCAAAAGAATTGCGACAAACTGTTGACTTTTACTCCAAGAGAGATCCTCTACAGGCCCCACTTGGGATTCCTTTCTGTTCTGCAAGTGTAGGTGGGGCACAAAGATCTTTCACTTCAGTAACTGATTCTAGCTGTTGTAGTCTCGGCATTAGCTTTTACTCTGGAGAATTATGCGACACTACGGCTCTGAAGAAAAGGATGGAGAAAATAGCAGAAGCACATGGCTTGGTGGGAGTTGAATTGGACTGCACTAATCTATTAAATAAAGCCATTGATGCTTATTTGAACCGCCTAATTAGGTCATGTGCTGAATTAGTAGGAGCAAGGCTGAACCATCCGAGTTCAAACTTCAAGCAGCAAGCTCAGGTCAACCCCATAAATGGTGTCCGGCTTGGCAATCATACTTATGTACAGAATAATCCAGTGTCTTCAGAGCACTCACAAAGGCAGAATACATGCAACTCCATGTCTGTGGAGGATTTTAAGGTGGCAATGGAGTTGAATCCACAGCAATTAGGCGAAGATTGGCCAGTGCTACTTGAAAAAATATACTTCAAATCAAATGAAGAATAAGACAGTTCCAGGGTTTACTTTGTTCTGTCAATTCTTTTATGGTGGATCTTTAAGAACCTCGAGAATTGTTTTATTTTTTACTTCCATAACTATTGGAGCATTAGCATGGAGTAGAGCACCATTCTTTTATATATATTACTGGTAAGTTGAAGTGGATCAAAATAAGTCGGCCTCAGAAAGAGGGAATGTTGGCTCATTATTATTTGTTTGGAAACCATAAGGAGGCATGTTCCACCTGTACACGAGATGTCAAGCTTTAACATGGTTCACAGCATTAATTAGAGATCAGTTTTGCAGAATACTAATGTAGTGATGTTGATTGATACAGATGAAAGTCATGTAGGATTTGCAGGAGTGACTGTCTGTAACATTAACTGCATGAATTCCTTCAGTAGTTTTATTAACGTGATTCCTTTTGAAGAAAAGGCTGTGCCATTTCATTACCCTACATTTCCTAAAAAGTCCCTCCAAGGTCCCATGTGCCTATTTTTATTGTTATGGGATTATAATCTAAATTTTATTTTGGTTTTCTGAGTTTTCAATATATTTATTTTGTGAATCATTTTTCCCTAACTCATATCAATTAGATTTGCAATAGTAGCATCCTGAAGTTTCATATCAATGGTTGTTCTTTTGTGTGAGAAATTCTTAAAATACTTGGAGATAGTTGGGCTTGCACTTGCTAATCTGTTGACGCACCTTTTCTGACTAAAGCATGTGACATCCATTTATGTATATAGGTTGAACTGCTTGCATTGTTACCATTTAGACACATAATAGACCAGGAGCAACACTATCATTCTCAAAGTTTCTAAGAAACCATTGTATATAATGCTACCTGTAGAAACAATTGAGAGTTAAAAGTTTGAATATTGGATTGTTTGATAGCTTAAACTGTAAATTTACTTCCTACAATTACAATCTTTGAAAAACCTACTACAGTAAAAAGATGAGGTTGTAAAAGACCATTTTTTAATATTACCTGGAAGGAACTCTCAGAAGATCTCATAGCTTTATCATTTATTTTCCTGATATCTGTTGTCGTTTCCTTCTAGTACTAACTTGTGTTATTGTAGCCAATCCCAAACACAGCTTGACAACGGCAATAATGGTTACTCTATCATAGTAATATGGAGCGGGATTTTTCTCTTGCGTTCATGAATTGTAACATTCCATTCTTCCATGCACCCTTCCTGTCTCTGGATTCCAATTAAGTCTCTCGTACTCGTTCTTAGTTTTTTGCTGATCACAGGTGGCCTTTATGACTGAACAAATTCTCTTTGTGCTTACTTGTCTCATATTTTCCTCCAAAATATCACTTGTAATGGGGATGCATGATGATTCTATTACTTCTACCAATCACTGGAGATGTTGTTTGTATTCTTATTAATTATAGATACTTTGGTCATCATGAAGTAAAGAGCAGCTTTTGCTACACTCATCATGTTACTCCTTGGATAGTTTCTTTCAGCCACACTATTTACCAACATGATCATCAGAGCTCGACCGAAATAGAGAGGTAAGTGGAAGTATCTTGAAGGAAAAAAAACTGGATTCTCATTAAGGATCTTTATTCTTCAATTAACTCTCATATGCTAACCATTGTATAGTTTCTTTATCTGTTCTTAATTACAGTTGTTGCTTACCTTTCTCAGTCCTACGAGAAGATGGATTCATGGTTCAAGTTGAGTGTCTGTAAGTATTTAAGAGACCATTTTCGATTTGATTTCTTATAAGATGTTGTTCCTTGATGACCTGTTTCTAAGAGTTACACTGGTCCTTCTATTAGTTGATCCATGTTAACTTAATTGTTTGCAATAATTTATTATTGAAGCATTACAGAACTTACTTGCAATTACTGTTTGATACAATCTTAGATCTACACATCAATCCTTGGGACGATCGGTCATGACCGGTCCTAAGTCCGGATAAAGAAGGAGAGTTGTATTAAGTTGTCAGTCAACGTTAAAATTATGATAAATATTCAATGAATAGATCCATTAAATTATAGTTGTGATCTATCTATGCCTTCAGATTGACTTTTTGAGCTATACATGTAAACCTGAACATATTTGGTATTTGTTTCTGTAAAATGGATGTCAATATAATGGATAAAGATTTAATTGTTGGTGTTGTTGTTGATCTTGTATTTATTAATTAATTAATTAAGTTTTTTTTTCTTTTTTTTTTAATGGGCCATCTACTGGGCCCAATTTGGGGTCCATTATAGACTTGAATGGACGGCCCAAAGCAACCCATAACTCGATGAAAGGTTCCAAAAGCCCTAAATCCTTCCGAATTCATGCCGGCGTTTGCTTCTCTGTCCCATTTTCGTCCTTGAAGGCCGAAAGCAGACGTCGGCGGCAGCGATCGCAGGGGGAAAAGGTAACTGACGTCTCCTCTCTGATTCTCTCTCGATACTCGGTAAGCTCCCTTTCGAGATCTCCTCTTTCCATAATCGGCTTCGAAAAAGAGTCAAACAGCAGGCGTTTGGTGATCTATGGGGACGAACCTTGCTGCCGCATGGAGCCGATATGATTTCGATGAAACCCTAGATACCTCACTGCATCTCGCGGCGGCGACTGCCTTCTCTCCGCCATCTTCCCTCTCGACATCCAAAAACAATCATCGTAGGCGACGATCGCTAGAGAAAAGGTGGCTGATAATTTCCTGCTTACTTTTCTTTCTAGATCTGTGAGCTCCACGTTGTTCTCTCTCTCTGTAATCGACTCCTAAAGAGAGTCAAACAGAAGGCGGTTGATGATTTGCGGTCCTGTCTGCCGCAAGGAGCCGATATGTTTTCCCCAGGCGAAGATGGCTTTGAATGTCTCCTGCATCGTCCACAGACAGCCACAGTAGCTGGCCACATTTTCGCCCAAAAGATTTAATTTTCCGCCTTTTCTTGATCCTGTTGCGATTTTTTCGCATTGCTATTTCTCTACTTTCTTTTGGCTACACCTGGCCACATTTTCACCCAAAAGATTTATTTTTCCGCCTATTCTCGATCCGTTTCCTTCTTTTTTTTTTCTTTCGCTTTGTTATTTCTCTACTCTCTTTTGGTTGTGATTTGGTTGAAAGAATGGCCTGTCCTTAAATATCTTACGATGTTCGAAAATTGTTCGCATTTATTAACAAATTGGTTCTAGTGTTTGCATTTTTTTATTATGTGATCTTTGATTTTCGTCATTGATTGCACGAACTGATTTATCAATGGTTTGATACTAGGTTTTGGTGTTGAGATGTCAAATGCGCTGCCGCTGCTGATTTCGCGCCTCTGGAAGGTCGACGAGGTAGGGGAAAATGGCGCCGGCGAACGATCACATGACGCCGTCGAGGAGTTGGATGAAGCTGGTTCCGATGCAACTGGAGCTTCCTCCTTTCTGTGTTATCAAATATATTAGAAAATGATTATAGTTATTACAATGTTTTTATATAAATATTTAAATCGTGAAATTTTAAGTGCATGTTTTATTATTTTTATTGACAATTTAGAACTTTTAACCATAGCGAATAAATTAACTGTTTTAAAAAAATTATCGTGTAACTGGCACGACTTGTTTTCATAAATTCTCAGGTAAATTCTCTTTTTTTAATTGAAACTATTTTTCATAGAGAAGAGAACAATAACGATAGTTGTTTTTAGGGATATAATTGAATCAGTCGAATTTTTTAATGTTTGAATTTGATTCATTCTAATTTTATTTAATGTATATATTCATAATTTATGAATTTATTCAAGTTTTTATTGAGTTTAAACAAATTTAATAAATATAAATTATAAATTTAATTATTTACTAAAAATTAAATTATATATTTAAAAAAATTATAATATTCGTATTAACATTTATAATGTTATTCTAATAAATATATTTAATATATTTATTTATATTTTTAAATATAAATTTTGTAAATTTAATATCAAAATTATTTTTTTTTTATTTAAAAATTAATTCATAAATTTATGAATATATTCAATTATGAAATTTGAATTTAATTTATTTATCTTAACAAATCTCATTAAATGAATTCAAATAAATTTTTACCGAATTGAACTTTGAATAGCTGATGAGTAATTGATTTATTTACCCTTCTAATTATTACACTATTTTTAACGAGCATTGAAATACGAATTATGGATCAGGGAGGAGAATCATCAATAGGTCTCCTTGCCGTTTGAATGCTCGAACTACCGGTTTCACCTCTCTTGAAGCTTCTAAAGCTTCGTTTCTAGAAACATTCAAGTTCAAGCGCTATGATTTTGATAACATATTGGCAGACATATCTAACCAGTGAAAAACAGCTCTCAGTTGAACATCACTTTAAACATTTATCAGTATATACACACACGGCCGAGGTCGGTTATATGTTTCCACACTTGATTTATTGCTTTGAACAATCTAGGAAGAGGAGGTTATGACAACGTCCCCTTGTAATGTGTCGAATGATGAACACACAAGGAATAACCGCAATCCCAAAAATGAAAGACAGGAAGAAAAAAATAAATACAATCTATAGGTTACATAGCATCCTGAACTCCAGATCCAGTGGTCTCTCTTCTCTTCAGAAATTGGGTGGGGTAGCTAGACATAAGACCAGAACTTTGGGCAAAGAAGTACAGGCATGAGAGGCACAATCCTGTAGAAGTAGAACAATTCCCGACATTATAGTTTAGCCATAACAAATCCACCTTGTTGCTGTCAATTAGCCAGATAAATCCATAAATCAAACTGAATTAAATTGAAAATTCTGATATATTGGTTTACTGATTTGACTTTGATATGTAATCTAGGTGAAATTATTGGTTGCAGTTCTGTTTCAATTTGAGCAGACACAAACAGTTTTTAAAATTGAATTAAGTCTACTTTTTATAGATTTGTTGTGCTCATCGTTTGGAATAAATCTTAAACTACAATGTTTTAATTGTTCTACACTAGATCCTTAGTCTAAAATATTTTTTTCATGGATGTTTATTTTGTCAATTAACAACTCAAAACTGAACCAAATGGAAACCAAATAGATAATTTCAATTTGGTTTTAAACCAAACTGAAACAACTTTAGTATCAATTTGGGATGTTTTAACTGGCATTTTTCAATTTGGTTTAGAATTTTCTTATAAATCAAACTCTAAACACTCCTAACAAAGAAGAGCAAATATGAAGTAAATAAGCTAACATGAAGAGGTTTATATAACAAGAAAAAAATAGACCAAGTGAAAACTTTACCAACATAAGCAATTGTGGCACCTGAGGCAACCCGTCCCAAAGCAGACAACAGGTACAGCGTAAGAGCTACCTGGGAAATGATAGTTTCAACATCGCGAATAAGTGTTCTACCAGCATGTAGGGTCAATCAAAATAAGAACTGTAAGATAAAAACTCATATCATCTAGTGTTTAAACACGAATTACTTATATATGACACAAAACAAATGAACTTTATCTCAGAAATTTTACAATAGATTATGTACAATATTAGTTGTTTTTGTTGATATGAAGGCTCTCTTTGATTGAGAGAGTTGATTTTCTTCTGAAGCAATTACAACTCACATTAAGCGCACTTCAAGAATGATCGGTATTTGATCTAAAGGATAAATTAGAGATTTAGCCATGGGAGCATTCTCATTCTTGTTGGACTCTTTAGATAAACTGATTGAAGACTTCAACAATATATAACCATATATGACATGCAAGATGAATAATCTCTAATTTAATCATTTATTCAGAACATAATAATGTTGCATATTGGTATACATCATACTGTGAAGCATGGATGCAGCCACAGTGAATAATCTTTTAAATATAGGATGAAGGTACCAAAAGTACTTCACTACAGAATCTAAATCTAAGATAATTAGGTAAATACCTTAAAGAACAGTCTCTTATCGTGCCCTGTTGCAGCAACTCTCAACACCGATTCTGCAGCCCCAACGGTATTAGCCAAACAAGCAACAATGGCATTTGCCGTGTCCTGAGATATTTGCCACTCAAGTGGATCCACAGGAACTCTGTGAAATTGTGCAGAAAAGTCATATGTTAGAGTGAGAATCATCTTCTGGTACATCCCAAAGTAAAACTCAGACATAAGACATAGACATTCAATATCATGTATAATTAGAGAAAGGCAAGCATGCACAGGTCATGTTCAATAATTATTTTCCTTTGAAAAAAAGCAATTAAAACAACCTTTATGAATTTGCTTTATGTCAACTGTAACTAAAAATGTTCTTTTTGACAAACACGAGGAACTATTCTTGGCATGTCACTTCAGTTTAGAAATGAAGTTACATCCAGCAGTTGTAATTGAAGATGTGAGCAAGAAAGGAAGGTCAAAACAAGCAAAGTAAAAGGAGTGAAAGAAGTAGCTGAATGTGTGCTTACATTAGTTGGCCACCTATTAATATGTAATCAGTTGGCCACCCATCCAAAGATACCAACTGAAAAATATCATTTTATAGTCTTCATCTCCGGATCATAGAGAATCTCCATTGAGTAATAGAAATGAATCATACAAAGCATTTGACAGATAAAATGATCAATCAGCTCCACAAGGTGTACACCACAATATTTGTGTGTTACAAGTTCATACACAACACGCTAACTAAAATTCTTCCCTCACTCTTAAAACCTGCTTCCCCTATGTGACTCTTGGGGGGGGGGGGGGGGGGGGTGGCGAATTCCAAACTTACTACTTATAGTCAGATTATAACGACCAAGATAGATGAAAGAAATGATTCAACAACTTTATTGGGCCTAATCATTGTCCCAAAATATTTTAGCCTAAGTCGATAGTAGTTCATGCATCTAAGCTCTTAAACATTTTCAATCAGATCAAAACTCTTCATGTGGGATCAAACTAAAATGTTATAATATAAACAGCTAGCCCTTGAACAACTAACTTACTGTAAGCTGTTTTCACGATAAGCTTTGTGTTTGAAGGATGTACACCAATATAATCCATCTAGATGAGAGAACTTAACTAGTAACTTGTAAGGCCCAAGCACTACTCAAAATGCCAAAGCTCAAACCAAAAAAAGTCCACTCATCAAAGCTTTTGAATCCTTTTATAGCCCAGACTCTTCATGTGGGATTAACAATTTATCTCACTTGAGACTTGATGCCCCTATCAAATCCCAAAGTGCAACTCATAGTTCAATATCAATTTGGCGGCATGTGAATTGGCAATCCTTTCTAAACGCCTCAGTGAAATTCTAAGAAAGTCAGACCTAGAAATGAATGGAGATTCTACAAATCCATGTCTAGGAATAATTCTTTCTGATATTAAATTTTACAATCCATAAGATATCTAGATAATCCATTAATTTGTTAGGCCAAATCACTGACCTAAACTCTTTAAGCTCAAGTTAATAGTGTTGTACTTATCTAAGCCTATAAACTCCCTTGATTAACTCACTATATCCCTCTGAGTATAAACTAAGAGGTCAAACCTGAATCAAATCTCACCTTGCTTCCCTATGGTGCAGATACAAACAACTTGCCCAGAAAAAGAAAACAAATGTGAGTACGGACAAACAACCCCGAACTGGATTTGTTTTCCCACAAAATCTCAACCTTACTTTGATCCCTCGACAATTAGTTTCCAATCATTAACTAGAAGAGAATCCCTAAAACCTAAATAGGTTAATAAGGCAGGAAAATAAGGTTCGATCACAAATCGACGATGCAACAGAATTTTCTTGGGACGAAATGGGAGGGAAGGGAATTACGTGATGTTCATCTGGCGGAAGAGCATTCCGAGGATGGCGAGCGAGCAGAGGAGGACGAGGAGAACGTCAGAGACGAGGGAGAGAAGACTCGACCCCCGGTAGGCGCAGTGGTAGTAGACCAGGCTGCCGCACACAAGCATCACCGCCGTCCGCCCTATCTCCATCCTTCCTTCCACCGTCGACGTCGAAGCCGAAGCCTCCACCGCACCCACCGTCGCCCTCCTCTCTCCCTCCGCCATCGAAGCTCCCACCGAACCCTAACCCCCCTTCGTCGAATTCCAACTTCTTATCACGCGACCGAGCGGCGTCGGGCTGAACGCGGCGTAGCCGGCGGTCAATGGTAGAAATGACTCGGCCGTTTACCTGCTTCATTACTTGACAAAACAGCGGGCCCCAAATATTTTCTTCGTGAGGGAACTAACTTTCTGATTTCACTCCTTATTTTTTAGGTAATATAGTTATTGAGATCAGATTACTCGTCTTCAAAATTAATCGATTTAATTAGTTTTAAAAACTGAATATTAAATTAAAAAATAAATAAATAAAATTATTGTTAATGAATAAATTTAATATAAATTTATTTATATTCATTCCATGTACATCAGATTAATTCACAAATAAATTTGATTGAGAACGTATAACATATAAATGATTAAGTTCAAACCAAATTTAAATCAAGTTCAGCTTATAAAAAAAAACAAGCAGCTTTGAAATCATCTACTCCCTGACAACACCTCCATATTTCAAAATTGTATTAATATATATATATTTTAATCTCTTCAACCCATGATTGCCGGTTTTCATTTTACTACATTAAATTCCTTTAAAAATGTCTAATAAATAAATATATTATATACAAAGATTAATCAACTACACTTTCACCTCATAAATTCTCACTGCAAGCATGTATAATTTTGAGTATAATTAATCTCAGCAAAAATTCAATGTAAATATACACTTTTGCCTTTCTTTTGATATACACAAGCATTCTCAAGTGCCTACTCACAAAATACAGTTTTGTTTTCTTTTTAGTGTTTCAGCATTGCCTCCAATCTTCTTCTTCGCGCTACATGTTTCAATTTCTCCATGGCGACAAGCCCAACTTGTCTGACACGCTCTCTCGACAAGCCGAGTCTGATGAAGAGAATAAAGCTCTTAGCAAGAATCAGCATGATACATTCAGTAGAAGTATCTACATTGCTTCGACAGAGTAAAATAGTTTGCGCTTTTATTAGCAATATCATCTAACTTTCTTCCAAGGCACACATGAGTATTTCAGAATTGGCATATCAAACAACAATACAACTTCCAGTTTTAAAAGGAACTTGAACAATGTTACGATTGTACTTTTAGTCTCATGAGTTTTTAACAAAACTTTAGAAAGAAACATAGATGCCGAAGAAAGAAATCCTTCCTTGAATTGCTAAGGCTGAAGGGCCTAGTAATTGATTAACATATCGAAAAGCAAGAATCTAATGTTGCTGTATTTGAAAATTTGAAGGTTGAACCCGGGAACATGAGTTCCAATCCATTCTAAACCAGTACAAAAAGAAGCACTACAGCATGAAAATTTTCCTATCAATGAGACATTGCCAAAAAAGCTTTTTCAAGCATGCATTATCAAACTCTCTTCGGGAGGAAGCAACACATTCATAGGTAAATGCTGCTAAATATGCTTGACTTGCGTTAATTGGTCATCAAAACAAATGTGAACAAGTTTGACACAAGAATGCTACTTACTGTTTGCCGATTTCCTCCCACGTATGGCATTCACTGTCGATACCATGATATAATCTTATTATATCTCTCTCCCTCTTGCTCAGTGTTGTATTCAAAAGCTTATTGACTTCATCCTGAGGAAAACTTATATGCTATCAGAATTGTGTGGTGGAGACAAGACAATATAACCATACATTTAGGTTTACATGTCTACCAAAATTTTTATTTACTCAGTAGTAAAGAATGGAACATGAAAATTTAAGGCATGTGAAATTCCACAACAATCTTAACTAATAGAAGAAAAATACCTTAAGGGACCATTCATTGAAACCATGCCAGGGGATATTATCGAGTTTAGTATCTGCAACATACTGAAAAGGAAACAGAACTAGGAAAGTTTATAAACTTCAGAAATTAAAATCACTAAATGCTTTATCTACAGAATTGAAATGCTAAACTTACACTGTGGAGGGTTTCGCCAGGAATGCCATTCAGTGATGGAAAGGCTTGTCTATCAAGAGAGAGAACTTTATTTACAGCCTACATTCAGAACTAACTCAATATTAGTCGCTCCTAAGTTACTGTCAACTTACAAATCAAAGAAAAGAAATGGGAACAGAACTGTCCCATAACTGTGAGCTCATACCTCTGTAGCGTTCCTTACTTTCTTCTGTGACATATTCAGGGACTCAGCAATTTTCTGAAGAAGGGATAAAAGTAATTAACCACTTGCAAAAAGCTCCATAGAAATGTGAAGTCCAGTGCTGTGCAATTGATTTCCTCAAGAATACAACAAAGAAGTGTAAAATGTGCAACTTATGAGCAAGGAAAAATGTCCTAATTTGAGTTTTGCAATATTGAGCTACTGGTTAAGTGTAAGAGAACAAGGTTGAATGATCAAAAAGGTGAGTGCTTATGGGATTGAATTGTGAATGACTACTAAAAGGTGGCATTCTAAAGTCAAGATCATCAAGAAGGTAGGATGGATACAAAAATAGGTATCGAAGTGGCCTAATTTTTATAAGTAACAATGGAAAAAGTATGGTTAACTGTAAAAATATCCAAATACAGAAACTTGCAATCATAACTGAAACTATCAAGCAGTAGGATGGATTTTAACTTACATCAATAGATGGTGCAATTCCCTTCTCTTCCAGCCTAACTTTTGCGTGCTTAATTGATGTTAATCTCTCATGCAAATGGATCGGCAATCTTAGTGTCTTGGAGTTCTTAAACAGTGCTCTTGTGACACCCTAGAAAGAAATGCAGCCCTAATTAAAAGACTGGAAATCAAATTGGAGTTCAATAGTAAAATGACCCTTGAAAAATAACAATAGTTCAATGGATTGATATATGCACATTATTACAGACATGCAAGAAAATTTACAATCAAACTATCAAGCATAATATGCTGTTGTTTTCAACTAAATCTATAATTTAATTTACCTGCCGTATCCACCAATATACATAAGTAGAAATTTTGAAGCCTTTAGAAGAATCAAATTTTTCTATCCCACGAAGTAAGCCAATCAAACCAGCCTAAGAAAGAAGAAATTATATTAGCACAAACATTTGAAGACTATAGTGTGAAGGAATGTAAGTGTACTGTCCGACTACGCAACATGAAAATTCAATAATGAAAGACCCACCTGGGTAAGGTCAGCCATAGATGTCCCCATGTTATCATATTTCTGTGCAATTGACATAACTAGGCGAACATTACTCATCGCAAGCTTTTCTCGTGCTAGAGAAGATTCAAATATTCTTTTCTGCAATTCAAAAGGTGATATCCTAAGAGAAGAAGCCAATTGTTTGTCCGTTGGTTCAACTCCCAATTTTACTTTCAACCTGAAAACACAAATAGCTCAATTATATTCCACAAATAACGATAGTAGAAGTTTGTTTTTCTAGGAAATGATCATTTTGAACTCTGTAAAGAGAAAAAAAGGAGAAATCTTGATGCAAAGTTTGAGTTAATGAGAGAAGAAAAAAAGGGATAAAGAATAAACTCATGTAGTAGATATTTCATGATTGTAAATGTAAAGCCACTCGCTTCTCCCAACACGCATAAAAAAATTAGCCTATACCATTGCAAGATCTTAACCTTGATGTCTCACATGTCATTATATAGAAACCTCAGAGTATCCTGTTTTCATCTAAATATGTAAACAAAATACACTTAGTGAAGCTTAACATGATGCAGAATTAATGATTCTAATAAAATTGATTTGTTTCTTTTTTTTTTGTCAGATATCAAATATAAATAGACAAGTAATAATGCTTCAGTTAGTTCTTGTTGTTTGATCTATAGTAAAAGGACGCTGATTTGTCAAACATGGATGCTGATAGAAGAAGTTACTTACTTTGACCTGTGTTCCTCTAAACGCACACCAGCTTTTATTTTCTTTGACAGATTAACCACTTCTGCATGTGTCAGCAAGTTTTCATTAACAGTACCCCGTACATAACCACTTACACCAGACTTAATTAACTCAGGACTAACACTAAAGTGAAGTGGTTTCGTGCTTGTAGGTTCTGTATCATTATTACGAGCAAAACATTTTCTTCTACAAGCTATTCTCCTCTCACGAGCAGATATCCCTGAACGACTAATGACAGGTATCTGAGATACCCTTGGAACATAATTAGGAGTTGTATCCATGAAAGGAAGTTCCAATTGCTTCTCCAACATGGACTTCTGTAGCAAAATGAGGATCTCAAGAGAAGATTCAAGGTCAGGACTCTCAGACCATGTTGCACTAGTTGAAGGAGTCAAAGTATTGGCTTGTTCTTTCATTGCCTTGATTGATCGTATGTATCTCGTCGGTGGGACATTTGGCCCAAAATGGGAAGATTTCTGTGAAACTATGGTACATTTTGTGGAGGAGACAGAAAATGGTAGCATATTGTAATCTGCAGCAGGGAATAATTTCTCTGCAAGGTCAGTTGGACAGAATGAAGAAGTCGAAAGCCTCTTTCCTGTGCTTAGTCCAATAACTGCTGCTGTAGCCATCACCTAGCCCAAAATGCCTGCAAGCATTATCACTTAATCAAAAACCTTGTTTTACTAAAAACATCTCATCTGAGCTGCAGTGCCAAACAATTCGTCATCAAGGATTCTAAATCTATTGTCATGGAATAGAGATACTGAAAATGGTATATGAAGACGTGATATCAAAACAATTGACTCCAAAGTTGCAACAATTATGAGACAAATGAATTACTTTTATTTTTTCATCCATATAAATTATAGAATAAGATCTTAAATGTACCTATGCCAGAAATACCATTTAATCTCTACCAAAATTTAGAACCTTTAGTCAATTGGTCCTTTCTTAACAGCTCAAGCCCATAAAGAGAATCATAAGCTCAAGATACCATAAAAATCTAATATGTGGCAACTAGAATCATAGATTGGAGATGAAAATTAATCCACAAAACAGATACTTCCACAGAAAATAGCGAAATTTCAAATCAAACCTATAACCATTTCTCACAAATCATCCACTTAATGAAGCTTACTAAAACAGAGAATATAAGTAATCCTTTGATTGAGGCTCTGGGTTATGCATGGATAAGAAGGATTATCCTGTGAGAAGACTAAAACCACATGGCGATAAGATAAACTTGGTCCTTAATTTCTAATGCAAGGAAACAAACAAAAAGGAGCAGTAAACTAAACACTAAATCCTTTTACTTGAAGGTTATTAAGGAAAACTTGAGAACAAACTTCAACTTCCATCAATACCTGTCTTTTTACCCTGAAGAACCTGCACAAGATGAAAACTTCTATTTCCAGCACCTCACGATCCAATCTCCTACTCCATAACTCGTCTCTTACAGCCCCAACAAAAAGATAATCCTCAGAAGGAAAAGAAGAAAAAAAATCCTAACGTAGGGATCGGCAAAACCGAATCACCAAATTCAACCAAGAAAGGAGAAAAAGAGTATCGATCGGCACGAGAGCCAAGCAAAACCCGAAGCTCGATCTGTACAAGGACGAACCAATCGCGAGAAGAGAATCGAGGAGGGGTGTGTACCAACCAGAACGTGGCGATCGTGTGGACGAACCGCCGCAGATTTCGATCAATTTTGATTTTTTTCGCTTTTCCACCGTCTCTCTCTCTCTCTCGCTACGTAGTTACTTGTAATGGACGCTGAGGGAAGAGAGTGAAGCGAGCGAGGCTAAGGAGATATGGACGAAGGGAAGCCATTGGCTAGGGCAGATATTTAACAGGCGCCTAGTGGTGCACATCGCTCCATGTGGATGCCCACCAATTTATACATCGTTATTTGTTTCATATATATATTTTTTTAATTTTTAATTTAAAACTTATTAATACAAAATGGGCCTGGCATTAAAGGCCCATGAAGAATGCGTTAAAAATACTGCTTTAGTTCCGAGGTATCGTCTGCTGCTGCTGCGTTCTTCTTCCCTTCGACCTTCTCTGCTTCGGCGTCCGTGGACATGGCGACCAGGAACCGGACGCCCATATACCGGAAGTACCGCGACGCCCTGCGCAACGTCCGATCCCCTTCCCCAACTCCGCTCTCCGGCCCGTCGACTTCCTCCTCCTCCTTCTCCGTCGGCGGCGGCGGGGCCGTGATCGAGCTGGTGAGCGCCTCGCTTCTCCGACCCGATCGCTCCTACGCGCCACTCAGCACCGAAGACCCTGCCGGATCCAGGTCGGATCTCGCTGTTTCGTTGTTGATTCCATCGTTTTGTTTCTCCGATTATCATTCCTCTCTCTCTGTATCGTGAACTGTATTGTGAATGTGGGGACTTGGTCCCCGGAAGCGGTTAACCAGACACTTAACTGGGAGGAATGTGGGTTCTGACCGTCTACCCAGGATTAGTATTAGTCGGGTTGTAAGATCTGTCGTTTTTCTTGTATCATCTCCTTGACGTTAGAGATAGAGTGCGTGCACGGCTTGGTAGTGGATCATTACTTCATTAGTCGATATCATTATTCGAGATAGGGTGTTCATTGTGGATTATTAGTTGAGATCATAACAAAAGAAAAATGGACAACGTGATACGAATTGGGTGTCTATGTCGTTTAGCTTCGAAGTATTAGCTTCTTACACTCACAAGGGTAAAGGTTATACAACAGATGGATCGCCAGGTGTTAGAATTTAGGATAGCTGATTTGCTAAACCTTACACATGCTATTTGATTGTTCTGGAAGATGAAAACGAATTTTTAATTGCAATTTGTGAATTAAATTTGGTATGCTACTTGGGTTTTTGTAATGCTTGTGTAGTGAAGTCTTCTGAAACATCTATGTTCTTTAGCATGTCTTAATGTATAGGATTTTGATAATCATGGATGGGCTGTTAGAATAGGGAGGAGCTTTTGGAATTCTTTAAAATCATCAAATCTCCTTCGGCTAAAAGGAAAATTTGAAAAGTCTGTAGTGTTATTAACTATGATACTAATCAAAGGATGAGTAGTTAACAAATAGCACGTCAAAAGGTTTAGTTAATAAAAGATGAGATAGATATGTGAGGTCTTGGATATTTGGACTCTTTGTCTGCCCCTTCATATCCATTTCAGATACTAACATTAGGACAATGTCACTTCAGGTGGACAGTGGATATTAATATTTGTCACGTAAAAATAAAAAAAATATATATCTTTTAATCTACATCCATATTGGATACTCATACTAGAGTCAGACTAACATAGAGTAAGGTTAAGAAAAAAATAATATATTATTCATTGTGTAAATCCAATAGATAAGAAAATAAGAAAATATATTGACTGGTTCAAAGATATGTCCTTTGGTACAAAGCTATGTATAGATCTAGGTGTTCAGTATATTCTGTAATATGGGGGTTCAGAGTTGGATGAATATTACAAACATATAAAGATTCAGACCTATCTTTCCAATTTAAAAATTGATTGCTTTATCTTTCTTGACAACTAACAAATTGTCACAATGACACATAATTTTGACATTCAAAAATAATTTTACCAAAGAAACTGTTCATAGGATAGAGGTCCGATGGCTGAAAATGGAGTGTAACTTTTGGAGTCTTACAAGATCTCTATGTTATCCTATGCTAAACTTAAAACTTTATTAGAGAGTGGTGTACCAACCATGCTTTGTGGATGAATGGGCATCATATCTGAAAAGTTAATGTAGTAGATAAATATCTAGATGACAAATTTGTTGTGGACCAATAGATTATGTTCCCATCCTTATCTCAGGTCAAAAGAGAAAAAATCATCCTTTGTCCTTACTAAAATACTTTCTCATGCACGCTCTAACATATATCGCCCTCATGAAGCTGTGTTTGACATGCTCTAACATATATAAATTGCTAAATTTGTAATGCTTTTATTTTTATTTTTTAATAAACCTAATGATACATACGTACATAAATTTTGATGGTTTAGGTTTGAGGGTTTTAGGAGACCCCCTGTTTAGTCTCTTCTCCTGCATAATGTTGCAATCAGAGTTAACTGAACACCTTTGCTCCTGGAAATGTTAATTCAGTCTAAATATCCTTGACAAATCTAATATTGTGGTCTAAGCATTCTCTTGGCAAATGATATGACTTTTTGCTTTTCGCTGCTTGAAAATCTAATTCTTTTTGGATTTAATTAAGAATTGTTGTGTTCTTTCAGAACTTTTGAGAGGCAAAACAAATTAATGGGCTTTTTTGTTCCTTTTCATCCCTATTTGTTTCATCTTTTTAGTTAAAAATTGTGAAAGCTTTACCTAAAAATGGAATCCTTGTGATGATATTCACAATACCGCTCAATTTCTACAGATATTCAAAATGCCAGAAACCAATTAAACATGCAGTTAGCTTATTGCAGTACAGGTGCCACTATGATTGGTTTACCTCCAGCATGGGTGGATGTTTCTGAAGAATTAGCTGCAAACATGCAGCGTGCTCGGACAAAAATGGTAGAGTTAGCCAAGGCCCATGCGAAAGCATTGATGCCTTCTTTTGGGGATGGGAAAGAGGATCAACATGCCATTGAACTTCTAAGTCATGAAATAACAGATTTGTTGAAGAAGTCTGAGAAGAGACTACAAAAACTTTCCTCCAGTGATCCTTCTGAAGATTCAACTGTCCGGAAAAATGTTCAGGTCTATTATAGTTCTTCATTGAGTTTCTTTTCTTGATTCTTGATAGTTATTTTTTATTTTTTCCATTTCAAACTTGATTCAATGATGAAGCACTTCACTGGCAACTGTTAGTGTTGATACATGTTTGACAAAATTTTCACATGTTTCTTGTGCTCTCCTCAGCGGTCTCTTGCAACTGACCTCCAAAACCTCTCGATGGAGTTCAGAAAGAAACAGTCTTCTTATTTAAAACATCTCCAACATCAGCAGGAGGTTTGTGGATCTGAATTTGTCTCTTTCTAACAATTGATTTTATGCAAGTATAAAAGTGCTTTTTTATGACTTTAGGGACACGATGGTTTTGATTTGGAGATGAATCGTAATGGAATTGGACACAAGTTAGAAGAAGATGCCTTTACTGATGTGGTAATTCTTTCTTTTTCTTTGTCAGTAGGTTCAGAGTCTAGGTATGAAATGAATGTCTAATGGGCAGCTCAGACAGCCATTATTGCAAAACTTAATGATTTGTTGACTCAAGTGTGCGGATTTTTTTTCTTCCGTGATTAAGCATAAGACTATTTCCAGCTCACATGTTAATACCTTAATTTCTGTGCTGATCTTATTTTCTTTGGTTTTGAACCTTTTTGCAGGGTTTTAGTGATGTTCAAATTTCCACACTGAAGAAAAATGAAGCATTGACAAGAGAGAGGGAAAGGGAGATTGTCCAGGTAACATAATTTCAAACATTTGGATTGCCTGGGTCAGTAAATCTATCTTATTCATTTGTGGGTTGGTGTTATTGAGGTTCAATGGCTATGAGTATTAGTATCATCTAAATGTTTCATGACATTATGGATAATTTTTGTTAAAGGTTGTAGAATCAGTGAATGAACTTGTTCAGATCATGAAAGATCTCTCAGTCCTTGTCATAGATCAAGTAAGCTTTTCTTACGATACTCATTGACCTGGAGTTTATGTGGATGCCATGCAGCATGTTATGATACATGTGATATTAACAGGGAACCATAGTTGACCGGATTGATTACAATGTACAGAATGTTGCAAGTTCAGTGGAAGAGGGCTTTAAACAGTTAGAGAAGGTTCTCTCTCTGATTGCTTTTTTTTTTTTGTCTCGTGCTTTTTCCTTTGCCTTTCTCTATTGTCTAGATATCTAAAAGATGTGAGTTGGTTATGTTAGTCATAGAAAATATTTAAAAATTACCTCTTTTTTGCTGGTTATTTGCGTTTATGAAGTAAATTTTGGTTGATGCCATAAAAGGAATGTGTTTGATGTCCATGAGCCAAATGGAGATGAATAGATAACTATGTGCCCCCTTCACAAAAATAGGTTATGGAATCTCATAAAATAATATGCACAGGATGAGTAAATGTTCCTTGGTTGGCCCATGCTCTATTCCTTTTAATCATGAGCAAATATTTGCTCTTGCGTCTTTTCTCATTGTTCTGCTCATTTTCATATTCTTGAATCTTGACTCTATATTACACTTTATTGTGCATCAGTATTATCTTCATATACTGTTATTTCCAATAAAAGATAAATTAACTGTCTAGAAGAGTGAACACGTAGTGTCCTCTGAGCTAAAGACAAAAATAAACCTCAGATAACTTTATACGTCTGTAGCGTGGTCTAGACTCTAGCATATGCACGTCAGCTGAACCAAGAGGAATGACAAGAATGATTAGCTGGTTATAGCCTACATCTTTTCTTGACTAATTAGATACACCTCTTTATATGTACTCCAGCTTAATGTTTTGCGACACTAGAATGTTTGAACCCTAGAATGTACTTCATGCTTAGTGAAGCATACATGCAGTTTGAATTCTGCTTCTTCATCTTTGTTTTAAACTGCATTCCCTACATTTATAGAAATTGTATTCTGTCACGTGTATTTGATGTTGTTCAACCGTATTGAATTTGTAAACAACTCTACTGTCCTAATCACTTATGGATTTCTGCAGGCAGAGAGAACGCAGAAAAAAGGTGGAATGGTCATGTGTGCCACTGTGCTAATTTTATTATGCCTCATCATGCTTGTCCTCTTGATCCTGAAAACCATACTCTTCTGATCCACTTCAACCCAGACGGTTCATTCGGCATTTCTTGTGAACATTCAGCACCAGTCTTCTGTTATCAAAGTGTTGGTCTGTCTAACGAATAATCGACGAAGTGAATTGCTGAGACAGGTTCTTTTTTCTTCATTCCGGGTGCAGCATTGGCCCAAATATTAGATCACAGTTATCCTAGGAGTATCTCCTCGGATAGCAAATGGCGAGATTCGTCAGGTTGGTGCTGCTTAGCGAGTTGCTCGAATTTTTGAGGTGTTGTAAAAGAAAGCTCTGTAAAGACTCATTCAAACAACGTTTCCAATTCATAATATTTTACTCTTGACACGTTCAGACCATACTCACCTAATAGATTATTTTTTCAGAAAAGCAGGAACATGGTATTCAATTTGCCTCCATTGGTTTTTCATAGGTATATTACCTCTCCTGGCAATAAATATCCAGGGCTTCGTCAACTACTTGTAAAATGTTGGGTTAGTAAATCAGCATGATATTTTTGGGGGTTTGTGCCATTTTCACCCTCACTCTTTTCACCAAACTAGGGCATCAGTGACAGTGCGGTTCTGCTTGGAGACTGGTTTGGCACTATCACCAGTGTGCTGATTTATTGACCTGATATGTTCATCCATTACAAGTTGCAGCTGGTTGTTTTCAAGAAGTAACTCATTGGAGCACATTCTTGAGGGTTATCTCGCTTCTATTGCCCTCATCTCTCATTGTCAGCTCCTCAACCACCGACAACATATAGATGGAAGATGGTCCCCCTTGTCCCAGTGATCCAGCCCATATACTTTTTTTTTTTCCTCTTGCATTATCAGTGTTCATCGCCGCAATGACTCCGATTGAACCAGCTACTGGTTGTTTCATTTTGTTTTCCCTTCACCTTAGATTTTGGCTGCTTGTTTGGTGCAAAACATAGCACAGAAAGAATGGAATGGGGTCCGTGACATCTAACTGAAGTGATGGGCAAGTCATGGCTTAGGGATGATGATGATTGCCCTTATTGCAGTCACTGATCCCACCCACAAAGATTTGAACGAAGAGAGCTTTTTCCTCTCCCCAGACACACAACATTGTAGTAGCAGATGCTCGGAAGCAAAAGGTAGTTCACTGTGCCACACACAAGAAGATGCCAGCGACCTCACTACCCTCAAGTTAAAAAAGAGAAAAATTCCTGGGCAAGGGAACAAAGGCTGTCCGACTACTTGAGACACTTGGTTTGAACTTTAGGGTTCATCAGCGATGCCCATGGACTCCCATGATAAAATCTCTTACATTACATTGACTGTGATTCCTCATGCAAAGATTTGGTTCATCTTTGTTGAGAGATTGAGGAGCTTTGTCTCTGTTTGTCGATGGATTTATCAATAATTAGTCATCAAATGCTTGTCGAGAATTAAAATGTTACTAGCAGCAAAAGTAAAAATCTTTACCTGTTGTGAGTAGTTTCTCTTTCCTGCTCAGAAACAGATAACTGTCTCCCTTCCCAACGCACACTGAGAAGCCCAAAGATTCAGATAGGGACACAGTCCTCCCTCACACCCTCCCTTCTCCCATCCCAATATCATCTCCTATCGCCATCTCTATCTCTTCTCCGCCATTGATTAACCTCTCACGCACCCTCTCTCCTCTTCTTCTCTTTTAAAATCTTCCCTTTTATCCATCAACTTATCTATCTACCGACACCCCTCCGTTCCTCTTCCTTGTTGACAGTGAAATGGCGGAGCTCTGCGTTGCTGCCTCGCCGGCGGGGGCCCCGACAACGACGGCCACTTGCCGCCATGGGTGAGCTCAAAGGCGCCTCCTTTTCCTTGGAATCGTCTCTCCCTCTCGGCCTTTCGGGTTTTCCGATGAACACCTCGGCGGCGGCGGCGGGGTTCGGGGCGCGGCCTCCCTTCACGGCGGCGCAGTGGCAAGAGCTGGAGCACCAGGCGTTGATCTACAAGTACCTGACGGCCGGGGTGCCCGTGCCGCCCGAGCTCTTGATTCCTATCCGGAGGAGCTTCGAAGCCCTACCTGGTCGATACTGGCACCATCCTGCTCGTAAGCCCTTTCCTTGTTCCCCCTTTGTGGTTTAGTTTAAACGACGCTGTTCGTATCCTTTCGTCCTTTTATGAGATCTAAATCGCTTTGTTTTTTGTTCCGACTATCATTTGCGACTTCGATCTGTGTGGTTTTAGCGAGATCAAGTAGAAAAAAAAACAACAATGTGATCTTTACACAGGGTGGATTTGCAGTTTTGAAACTTAGCTTTGGTTATTTCTGGCTTTTATTCTCAACACTTGTGGACGAAGTGATCTCCCTTTACTTGTTTTTAATATTCAAGTCTCCTTCCTTTAACTGTTTCCAATCAGAGTTTCTGTTTGTTTTCCTCTACGAGACTTTCATTCTTTTTTTTACTTCTCATCCCAAATGCTAAATTCATTCTTTTGATTCCTGTTGACTGCGTGAATGAGACTGTTCATATGTTTGGTTGTTTCTTTGAGTTCAGTAGCTTACTGTTCCTACTACGGAAAGAAGCTGGACCCTGAGCCAGGGCGGTGCCGGCGAACCGATGGGAAGAAGTGGCGCTGTTCCAAGGACGCTCACCCTGACTCCAAGTATTGTGAGCGTCACATGCATCGCGGCCGCAACCGTTCAAGAAAGCCTGTGGAATCACAATCACAACCTGCCTCCCAACTGCAGTCATCTTCAACAACAGTCACCGCTGCGAGCAGCAGTGGTGCTGGTGGTAGTGGTGGGGGAAACTCGCAGAGCATAAATCCCCAGCATTCTGTTGCGAGTCATGTCAATGCCCAAAGCTTGTGCCTTGGTGGCTCCAGCTTGACTCAGCTGTCCATGGACACTGGTCCTTATGTTAACAGGTTGGTACCTTAAGCTGTCTGTCATTATTTCTGCTGAAGGAGTACAATAATCTTAGGTAGAGCGAATGAAGTAAAGCCAAATAGTTCATGTCATCGATAAGTTCTTGCAAAAACATGGTCGAATGATCTAGTTCACCTTGTTTCAGTTATATAATCTGGTTATCTGGAAGTTGCAGGTACTTCTCTGGCGTTAAACCTGGTGTGGATGAACACAGTTTCTTCTTAGAAACTACTGGAAACGCAAGGAGCCTCGTTCTGGATTCAGTCGACAGTTCATGGTGCTTGACACCTTCACGAGTTTCTTCGTTTCCCCTGTTGAAAACTAGAGAACCTTCTTCTCTCCTCCAGAGCTCTTACCCTCAGCTTCAGTCACTTCAAGATAATATCGGCCAGGTTGCTGGCAGTTCAACTTCAAGACAGCAGCAGCAGCAGCAGCAGCAGCAGCAGCAATCTTTCATGAGTAGTGAGTTTGGTTCGACGGAGCCGAAGCACGAAAGCCAATTCCTCCGGCCTTTCTTTGACGAGTGGCCGAAAGCAAGAGACTCATGGTCCGACATCGAGGAAGACAAATCCAACCGCACATCCTTCTCGACCACTCAGCTCTCGATGTCCTTTCCCATGGCTTCCTCCTCTGATTTCTCTACTACCTCTTCCAGGTCACCCAACGGTGAGTCTGTTCTTGAGATTCTTTGATGAATGCTTCTTCTCATGCCATTTTGATTCCTCGTTCTCGACTCGCAGATGATTGAAATGGAGGAGGAATTCCATTGGAGAAGAAGAACTTGTTTGCAGCATGCCTTTCTTTGCCATTGGAGAAGAACTTGTTTCAGTAATCTGCTGTTCTTATTTTTCTCGAACTCTAAGTAAATTTCATTGGCTGTCTTGTTAATTTTGTTCACAGGAAACCTGATGTGTCCTGCGATTTAAACAAAGCAACGATTACTAATGAGCCTCTTTGTAGTTTATTGTTATTTCTTTTTATTCATTAATGTTTGTCTAGTTCAATAGTCAATACAAATAAATCGATTGACTTTTAAAAAAAAAATAAAATGAGCAATTTTGAGAGAATTTCTTACCTTTTTTTAGTTGTTTCTCCCAATTCAAACAAAAATGCTAAATATTATAGATGCAAAGATTTACAAAATATGGGATAAAATCTAAATATGCAAATAAATGATAGAAATTGAATCTTTTAATTAATTGTTTTTAAACGTTTATTAGTGTTTAGTGGCATATGCATTAACCTTTTATAACTGGTATATCAATAGTTTCGTTACAATTTAAAATGTTAACAAATACATGAATTCATAAAAAAAACAGCAATATCAATTTATTTTTTTTATTAGAATTCACTCGTTCCTCCCTAGTAGTCTTACCGCTCTAGATTAGGTATCGTCGAATCTGGAGTGATCGATTTGGTTTCATAAAAAATTTTTACTAGTTATAGAATAAATTAAGAAGCGCTCATAACGGATGATTTAAAAGTCCAGTTTTCCTTGATTACGAGTCTCATTTGGTGAAGTTTTCCTTGATTACGAGTCTCATTTGGTGAAAGTAAAGGTATTATAATTGGAAATTGAATTGTAAATATATGAATGACAACACGAGTCTCATTTGATGAAAATAAAGGTATTATAGTTGGAAATCCAATTGTAAATATATGAGTGACAACTGAACAATTTTACATTGCACGCTCGGGGACATAAAACTTAAAGGATGACAACCAGTCAACCACCTACTTTTTTTATAAACCTAGCCAGCACTAAGGGTGACCAACTTGATCCCATGAAATTTTTTCACCAGCCACCAAGGTAATCGGGAAGTCTACCTACTTCAAAAAAAAAAGGATAACCCCAGCTAGCTCTAAGGGTAATCGACTCAACTTCACAGAATTTTTCCACCGGTTACCAGAATAAATCGAGAATTGCTAACAACGGGTGCCCAAAAAGTCCAACATTTTCTGATTACGATCTTTATTTAGAGAAAAAATTTCTATAACCTAAATACCCTACCACTACTGCTGATACCTAAATAACAATCTAGATACTATACCACTACACCATAACCTCGAGGCTTACATCCACCTACTTCTACTAACTTAACTTATATAAGAGGTCTCTTGTTTACATTATACTGTTTTTTCCGGCTAGTTTATCGACGAGTGCGTTCCGGTTCAATCTAACCCAAGCCCCGACCCAATCATAAATTAATGGGTCCATCGGCCGCGTCCGGCCCATTTTCCAGTCCACATTTGTCATTTCCTTTTCTCTCAACTGGGCCTAGGGTTTTTAGAGGATCGAGCTCGCCCGTCCGCTCTTTAAAATCCTATCTTCGGTACGCTAGCGTCGAGTTGCTATCCTCTGCGGCGGAGCCAACAGATCAGCGAGGTAGGCTTCTTGCTTGTGCTTCATGAACACTGTCTATTCCATTTTCTGTTTCTGCTTTAGTTCAAATGGTCTACGGATTGCAGTAGAGCTTGCTCCCATAAATTCTAACTGTTCCGAGTTTTTGTTTTGCGTCTCGTCTTAGAATTTGATCATTTTGTGATCTATTTATGATCTGTTTTTGGTACGAAAAAATTCGTTTTTTGAGTGCTATTGAAGATCCATTTTTAAAAGCTTTTTATACGTTTTCTTCGAATTGAGATTAAGAAGCCTGGGATGTTGGGTTTTGCTGTTTCAATAACAGATTTCTGTTTTCGGTGCACTCTTATCTCCTCTTCAAATTTTTGTATATTATGATCCTAAGTTTATAACCTTTACTTGAATCTTTTCATCTAATTCTGTGTTGGCTATAG
The DNA here is from genome assembly GCF_018446385.1 of Zingiber officinale. NCBI lineage: Eukaryota > Viridiplantae > Streptophyta > Magnoliopsida > Zingiberales > Zingiberaceae > Zingiber > Zingiber officinale. The sequence continues at coordinate 666,491 of NC_055991.1, forward strand.
GTTTAAGGCATGGTGAAGCATAACAATGTTGTGCCTAACAGCCATTTCAGGAAGCATTGGCAGAACTATGTAAAGACTTGGTTCGACCAGCCCGCTCGGAAAACTAGGAGACGCCTTGGTTTGTTTTCTCTTTTTATTTACTCACGATCTTCTGCTACTAGAAGATTTTTGGTATTTTATGGCTGTTAGTTAGACACCCGTGAATTATCTTGGTTGGTTTGTTGCTTAAGAGGATTTTGCATTTTTATTGTTGTATCTTCTATCCTACTGATCGTAGCATTTTCCATACAGCTCGGCAGAAGAAAGCTGCCAAAATTTTCCCGCGTCCAACTGCTGGCCCCCTCCGTCCTGTAGTGCAATGCCCTACACTAAAATACAATATGAAATCAAGAGCCGGTAGGGGTTTTACCCTCGAAGAACTGAAGGTGTGTGATGGTTTAATTATTTGTTTTGTTAATGCTGATATTTCACTAACTTTATTAAATACCATTATATATTTGTTACCTGCAATGCACCTTCTGTTTTGCCCACGTATTGCTGAATATTTCATGTTTGCTTCTTAAAATGAATATGCTGTATAAATTGTTATTGAATTCAAATTCAATTTTTTAGCTCATTTTCAGAAATATTGTTGTCCCCTAGCGGTTTGGAAGCCCAAATTAAGTTGAATTTGTTGACAAATTTTGATGCTACATCATAAACAAGCTTTAGCCCAACTACAAACTTATTCACCATGGTTTGAGTAAGCTTCGATGGTGTTTTGGATTTTAAAATCATGTTCATTTGATGCTAGAGAATTGTTTAAATATGAAATAGTATGGCAATCTCAATATGTATCCAGAAGAAACAGATATATTAATGTGCAATAATGGTATATGTATACATTGCCTTTTTTCATTGTTTGTTTAAATTCTGTGTAGGATGCATAGTTACCTTTAGTGGTAGGCAAAACCTATCGCAGAATGGCGAACTTTTTGAACAAACCCTTGATATATACTAGGCAGAATAAAATGTTTAACGAGGGACCCAATTGATGTGTTGGTCGTACACTCATATAGTTTTCATAGGCTTTTGTAACTGTACCTTTCTTAAAAAAATGGGAAATGAAGCAATCAGCAAAAACAAATTTTTTGCCCCTTTACAGCTCTAGGGAGATGTACATAAATATTGTACAATAAATATTAGAAGTGTATTTGTCTGGGATATCTTTTTGTTATACTGAATGTTTTTGCATGAGTTCTTATTGTTATTTTGCCAAATTCTTTTCTTTAATAGTTCAGTGTCATGTGGCATTGTAGATTGTTTAGATTCCACGAATTCACTATTGTTTGCTGACAGCCACAGGTAGTAGATATAGAACAATACATTATATATTTTCACCTGCCTCTTTGATAGTTGGGTTTTGAAAGCATGAGATCTGAAATTTAGACTTTCTATTCTCTTCTGGAAGGTGGCGTGAAGATAACTATTAGTTGTCATGGCAGTCTGGGATTTATATATATTTCCCCTATATATATATATATTTCATCCATGAATGTATAAATGTTTCTTAAGTATAGTTTTCTGAATAAAGCTGGTTGCTTCATAATGCACAAACATATCGTTATTGTTTCATCTTCTATGGACGCAGGCTGCTGGCATTTCCAAGAAGCTCGCACCAACTATTGGCATTGCAGTTGATCATAGGCGAAAAAATCGATCCCTGGAGGGTCTCCAAGCAAATGTGCAAAGGCTGAAAACATACAAAGCCAAGCTTGTCATCTTCCCAAGGCGCCCACACAAATTCAAGGTGAATTTCAACTCCATTCCTTCTCACATCTAGCTATGTTTGAACTCTCCATGGAATTTTTAGTTGCATTACTTACAGCCTCCTTTTTCATGTACTCCAAAGCGAATTTGTAATCCTCTTTCACTTGTCTCTCAATTTTTCTAAAGTTTGATTTTTCATTCTTATGCAGGCTGGAGACTCCACTGCAGAGGAACTGGCAACCGCTACCCAAGTTGAAGGTCCAATCCTCCCTATCCTTCGTCAGAAGCCGCAATCCGTTGAGCTTGTTAAAGTCACTGATGAAATGAAATCGTTCAACGCCTATGCCAAGCTTCGTGTTGAGCGGATGAACCAGCGGCAGGTTGGCGCAAGGCTGAAGAAGGCAGCGGAAGCCGAAAAGGAAGAGAAGAAATAAGTAGAAGATTTTGTCATCATGTTTTTTACTATAAACCACCAGTTGTGGGCTCGTAAGTTCTTTATTTCTCTAGAATTTTTGGTTCCAGACTTTGTTCCCCGCTGCACTTTTAAATTTGAACTTGATGTTATGTTGAATCTGTTAGATGGCGAGTAGTTAACATGTATTCTGTTCGTCTTAAACCCTAAACCAGTTAAACCTGTAATGCCTTAGGCATGCTTGTTGGTAGATAACCCATGACACCAGTGTGACACCATTCTATAACTTTATCTGTGCCACAACAGCCGTTCTGTAACCATCTGCCATGGCTACTCTTCTGTTTACATTCACTATCCTCTGCCTTCTGGCCGAGGCCTTCTCCCACACCCTACCATCATCCCTGTCAAACTCCTCCCTTACCCGACCACAACCGGTGCCGACATTTGACGGTGGCCTCTCCTTGGCAACCCATGAGATGCAGCGAGCTGGTTACTTCTCCTTCACCATGCTTGTCAACATGGTGCGCGACAAGCTCCCTTGCAATGCCACCTTCCTCGTGCCTACTGACCGCACTCTCGCCAAGCTAGTCCTCTCCGAGGACAAGATCCTCGACTTCCTCCTTGCTCACACCATCCCTGCCCCTCTACGCTTCCGCGACTTGGCCTGCCTCCCCACCGGAACTGTCCTGCCCACTTACCTCGCCGGCAACATGATCGAGATCACCAACCGTGGCCGGAGAGAATTCTACCTGAATGACACACTGCTTGTTTACCCTGATGTCTGCATTGCCGGATTCACCTTTAGGTGCCACGGAATAGCAGCCGTAATGCTGCCGCCTCAGCCTCCTCAGCTGCCACCTCCGCTAACTCCTGTCTCCGCCGAACCAGCGCCGGCCCCTGTTCTTCCTCCACCGGCGGTTGCTTCTTCGCCAGGGCGAGATGTGAACCCTGGAGTCAATCCATCGCTAGCAACTTCTAGCTCTGCTCGAGTTGGTTTGAGCATGATTTGTGTTGCCATGATGCAATTGCTCGCGTTCTCCATGACAAAGAATAAAATTTAATTAGCAGATAGATAAAGAAAAAAACTCACCTTTAATTTGATTATAGTCGATAAGCATTAGCACATGGACTCTTATTACTTGACTTGTCTAAATCTGATACTCATAAATGAGACCATTAATAAACTGACTACTCATATATTTCATAGTAGTTTGGTATGGATTAACTTTGTTTTTTTTAAAATATCTATATTAGTTTCTCTATTACTATCCAATTTAGATAATCACTTTTCACTAAATAATACCTCAAATACTTTAAAATTTTTATCATCTTTAATTTTTTATTATTATTTTCTTCTCTTTCTTTTATTTTTTATTATTATATTTATGGAATGAGTGGAAGGAGAGAGATTGAAAAGATTGAATGGAAGAAGAAAAATAAAAAAAAATATTATTTTATTTTTAGGATAGATGTTTTATTTTCCTAAATTTATAAAATTACTATTCATTAAATCTAAATTTAAGAAATGAATAGGATAACTGAGAGGATTTTTAATTACCTTATTCAAAATTTAAAGTAAAATTTTTAGATAGGATAGTTGATATGGATACTCTTAAAATGAGATCAAGTTGGATCTAAAATAAAATAAATAATTAAAATAGTTGTTTAGGTTTATTTTGATTTTTTTTATAAGCTTGAAATTTATTTAAATTTCTTAATTTTAAATTTACTTAATTGATAAATGAACTTGGTATTATTTATTTTAAGAGTTTTATGAATAAGTTCGATAAAAAAATATTAATAAACATAATTCATAAATATTATTAATAAATAATTTATAAGTTTTATCCATTTTAAGTTTTTCTTATTTATATAAAATTAGGAAGATTGTAAAATTTTCACTAATTAAAATTTAAAATACTTTTATTTATTAATCCTACGCGTTATTTTATTATTTACAGGTTGGGGTTTCACAGACTCATAGTGCTACCTCACATATACACGCACTCGAACCCTTCGGTTTTGTAGGAGGCGGCGTCGCGAGGATCTCTCCCATGGGACTCTTCCGACGGATCGCCGGCTTTTTCGGCCTGTCGCGAGAAGACGAGGAGGAAGGGGTGGACATCCGGCGCGCAAAAGGAGAAGGCAGCGGCGGCGCGGACGACGGCGCCGGCCCACCGGCCCGAACCGCCGCTGGAGGGTTCGGCGTGCAGGTACCGGTCGCCGTCGAGCGCCCCAACCTCGGTTCCGTCCTTGTTCCTTGCGATCCAGGCGAAGGCGGAATCCAGGTAAACTTTTTTCGCCCCCTTTTCTTCTAATCCAGTTACCATTTTAACCAAGAAAGATCGGACTTTTTTTGGTGCTTTTTTTTCTTCTCTTCGATCTTTGAACTTTCTCTTCTTTAAGGGTTAGTCGCAGGCTGGTCCGTTAAATTTGGCGACAAGTGTTAAGATATCTGGAAGTATTAATGTAGTAGATTTAGGGTACAATTTTACCAATATTATCAGTTACATTTACTCTCGATGACTAGAATCTCTCCTTAGTTGGCGCATTGGTGTATGCACGGAGTAATGTATTTGAACTTGGACTTCTTGTGCCTTTGAACATGTCTTTGAACTTTCTCTTCTTTAGCGGTTCGATTGCAGATTGGTTCAATAAATTGGGTTTAAGCGTTAAGGTTTCCGTAAGTATCAATGAAGTATATTTAGTGAACACTTTTACTAATATTATCAGTTACATTGACTCTAGAAGATTGAAGGACTCTCGCTCTGACTGGCTTATTGGTGGATGAAAAGGTCGGACCTTTTTTGTGCTTGTTATTCTTTATCTGAAATCTTTGAGGTTTCCATTCTTCAGGAGTTCGATCGTGAACAAGAATGAATCCTGACAGAAATTTAGAGTAGTTGCAGATTGGTTCATTAAATTGGATGGTAAGTGTTAAGATATCTACAAGTATCAATGAAGTAGATTTGGGGATCAATGTTACTAATTCTATAAGTTACATTTACTCTAGAAGACTAGAATCTCTTCCTGGTTGGCTTGTTGGTGTATGAACATTGAAAACAATTTATGTGGGAGAACTGCTCCAGACTCGAGAGGATTATCAAATTGCAAGAAAATGACTGCTGATTATAGTCTTTTTAGTTCTCTAAACTGTCTTTCATGTTTCAAAATATAGACAAAAGATGAATAATTGAAAAAGAGGTGAAATGGATCCTTACTGTATTTTTTCAGCTAAAGTTTGTAGGGTTTTGTTGGTGCAATTATATTCATGCTGATGAATCTGAAGGAGATATTTGTAGGATTAACAGAAGATTACACCTCAGGGTTTATCCCCCTAAATGAGCAGATTCAGAAACAGTCATATTAAAAGTGGGATATTAAGCATCATGTTTTCGTGCCTAAATATTAGAGGTGAAAAAGAATGATAGGTGATTGATTCTTTTTGAGCATAAAAAACACTTTTGTTCCTTCATGAATGTTATGTGGATTGAATCATTGAAATATTAGCTTCCCAAAGTTGCTTTTAGTTACTGCACCAAAATACTTTTGTTAATCTCAGGAGAGCAAGCTAGTCTAGGGCTGCAAATGGACCGAGCTGAGCTCGAGAATGGGTCGGCTCGAGAAAATTAAAGAGGCTCGGCTCGAGCGAGTTTCTGAATTTGAGCTCGAGCTCAGCTCGAAAACAGTGAATTTAAATGTAAAAGCAAGTGCGCACAAGCTGGGATTTGAACCTTCAACCTCTAACAACCTTATGAAACACTCTAGCCAAAAACACCTCTTCAACTTATTACTTAACTTTAAAATAGTAATTATTTTAAATATTAAAATATTAAATTAGTCGAGCTCGAATAGGCTCAACGAGCCTTCGAGCCAGTATTAAATGGGCTCGAGATCGGCTCAAATATTAAACGAGCCGGCTTGAGCTCGGTCAACTCCGAGCTTGAGTCGAGCTTTGACTGAGCCGCTCGCGAGCGGTTGACTCATTTACACTCCTAAGCTAGTCTCTCGCACTATCTTTATGCCTATACCCTTGCACAGCCAATTTAGACATTTCTACATGCCATAAAACCATTGAACCTACATTGTGTATGATGAAAGCCCTAAAATCTTTTGCAGTATTATATACAGGAAAAGATCAAGTAATTAGGCAAAGCTCCAACTTGCCATTCCATTGTTTTTAAAACCAAGTTTAAACCTTGTAGTTTCTCTTATTGTAGTGATGTTTGTCCTCTTATCACTTTAGTTGAATGCAGGTCTCAATACTTCCTAGTTTGTTTACTGATCTGGTCATCACAGCTCGCTCGTACTTCCTCATTATTGCATCATCAGTATTTCATCATCAACTTATATATATATATACATGAAGTAGGCTTTTCAAACATGTTCTTATTATCTTTGTGTTGTCTTTTTTTTAACTTCGTGTTTCTTGAAATGTTCTATGGGCGGGGGTAATTCATGTTCTCTCAGTAGTAACCATTATGAGTCATCACAAAGCCTCTTTTCTTGATACTGATATGATGACGGTGCTCTACTACGCTCCTATCTGGGGCATTAATTTGCTTTCTGTGGAGCTGATCTCTTTCCCCATTTTCCCTTTTACTCTCAGGGTTTCAGGTGGTACGCAAGAAGACTGCGCATGGATGAAGATGGAGATGTGGCAGACGAGTTCTTGAGCGAAGTCAAAACTGAGATGCTTCCCATGGAGAACCAAATGACTCCACCTAAGTTGCAGGCAAAGTACAACACTCGGTCTACTGCCATGGCCATGAGAAAACAGGTCATTGTCGCTGATGGGAACATACATCAAAGCTTGGAGTACCAAGGAAGATTGCAGTGGGTGTGATGATAAGCAATCAATCTTTAGAATAGGAGATCTCGAAATGCCACTGAATTGCCCTCGCATCTGCCAATGTGCTAGGGTTTCCACGATCCATATTGGTATCCCTGCATTGTAAACTACAATAACATGCCCTTTCTTAGCGTTGCTTGCTGTTGCATGACCAATTTTTGACAGACTGTGACTAGGTGCAAAAGCTTGTAATGCCTTTGACAGTTCTCTGAAGTTCTCCTAGTAATTGCCTTTTGTATGGGCACATTCAATGATGATCTAAGTGAAAGCTTTTGATCTTTCCTTCCCCAAAACCCATCTGTGAAACTCTTGTACTAATTTAAGGAATGTATGTTTGTTGCATTCTTTTATCACTCATGGTGAATTCTGGTTTCATGAATAGGAATTTTGTTTTTATATACATTCTCAAAGAACAACAATTTTTATGTTTAACTGTAAGAATACATTTAGAGTAAGAATTGTTATGGAATAATTGTTCTTCTATTATCTTTCATGACCAATTTTCATAGCATTCCAGAGAATGCATATGGCTCAAGAGATAAAAGTTTATTTTATATGATACAAATTGCATGTAGCTGTTCAGCCACTTGTCCCATACTACTGCATCGTTTCAAGTGTTATACTGAGTTTTATGGCAGTAATGTGAAGTGCCTCTTATACTTTTTTAGTATTGCTATTTCACCCTTCTGTAATTTTATGAGTATTTCATACATCTTTTTCTGAAATTGTTGACAGTAGAGTGGCTGAATTGAAAACATTTATGAAAGTATAGAACTAACAATGAAACTACTCTATAACAAGGCCATTTTGATAATACTCATAAAGATAGGAGATAAAATAACTAAAACTATATAGGGGTTTTTTGAAACCAGTAAAAGTGTGGGAGGTAAGTGAAATTTACTCAAAATAATAAAAATATAAAAAATGGGGCCGCAGAGTGGACGAGACCTCGGCCAATGTGGACGCGTGTCGACACTTCGTGGGCTTCTGCTTCCGGACACAAGCCCAAACGCACACCCACCACTCGTGACTCAGACGCTCCTCGTACCAACTGCACCTATTTGCAGAGTCACGGTGGGGGCCATCACGTCACACCCATTCAATGCCCACAAATTTACGCTTATCGAAAAGAATGAATACCGCAATTTATTAAATCATGCACCTAAATATCTTAATTGACCAAAAGACGTATGTTACTTTGATATTTACCATAGGATGTACTTTTTCAAGTGCACTTCCCTTTTTATCCTTCTGACTAATCAAACTTTTTTTTTTATCATTTTTCTTTTCTCCCTCTTCTCTTTCCTATCTCCTCTTTCATCAACGACATTTAAAATTTAGTTAATTTTTTGATAATATTTTAATACATTTAGATAAGCTAAAATAAACTATGAATAGCAAATTTGAACTCCTTGCAACATCAAGAATCTACAGGAACTGAAATGGGTGTAATCTGAGGTCTCTAGGTCCATCAGTGGGTTTCGGTCAAATCCACTGATGGACCTAGAGAACTCCGATTGCACCCATTTCAGTTTCTATGAATTCCTGGTGTTGCAAGGAGTTCAAATTTGCTATTCATTATTTATTTTGACTTTTAGAAGGTGTTAAAATACAATAAGAAAGAATCAGTAAAAAAAAATTCATATCAGGCTCACGTTGGGCCTGATATGATTCATATCAAGCCTAACGTAGAGTCTTTTTGCTGATTCTTTCTTCTTATATTTTAACACCTTCTAAAAGTCAAAATAAACAATGGATAGCAAATTTGAACTCCTTGCAACATCAGGAATCTACAGGAATTGAAATGGATGTAATCTGAGGTATCTAGGTCCATCAGTGGGTTTCGGTCAAAACCCACTGATGGACATAGAGAGCTCCGATTGCACCCATTTCAGTTTCTATGGATTCCTGGTATTGCAAGGAGTTCAAATTTGCTATCCATTATTTATTTTGACTTTTAGAAGGTGTTAAAATATAAGAAGAAAGAATCAGCAAAAAGGCTCCACGTTAGGTCTGATATGAATCATATCAGGCCCAACGTGGGCCTGATATGAATTATTTTTGCTGATTTTTTCTTCTTGTATTTTAACACCTTCTAAAAGTCAAAATAAATAATGGATAGCAAATTTGAACTCCTTGCAACACCAGAAATCCATAGAAACTGAAATGGGTGCAATCAGAGCTCTCTAGGTCCATTAGTGGGTTTTGACCGAAACCCACTGATGGACCTAGAGACCTCAGATTACACCCATTTCAGTTCTTGTATATTCCTGATGTTGCAAGGAGTTCAAATTTGCTATCCATTGTTTATTTTGACTTTTAGAATGTGTTAAAATATAAGAAGAAAGAATCAGCAAAAAAGCTCCACGTTATGCATGATATGAATCATATCAGGCCCACGTTGGGCCTGATATGGAATCATATCAGGCCCAATGTAGATCTCACTCTATTAAGAATGCTCAATTGTTTTAGGAACTCTTCATTTCCAATGTAGCATTTTATTTTGACTTAAATCTCAGTTCATGATGTATGTCTTTGTTGGGGGTTTGAAAATTTATGCGGAAAAACCTTGACTGCTGAATACCTCTTCAAATATGCTGGATTGGATATTGAAAAGTAATGATTTTTGCAATTCCTCTACCTTTTGCTTGGTATCTTTTTCCCATTTAAATAATTGACACACTTTTCTTTCAGCCTTCAGAATTTGGAGTGGTGTCTCTTTGTCCTTTTCCCTTATTTCTCGTAAGTGATCTCATTTTCTGGATTAATTTTCTTTACAAAGAAAGAAGAAATAAGTGAGTCATGACTTATTTGCAGTTAATGCTAATAGAAGAATTAAGTCTATCTAGTATTGTGTCAATTCTATTTATTGGAATTATATGTATCTTCTCTTTTTTCAATAACTATACTATGACTATTTGTTCTAAGTGTTTGCATATGTATTTCTTATAGGTAATGAAACATCATACATTCTCTAATTTGTCAGAGAACTCTCAACGTTTTGCTACTGCCTTTTTCCACTTGATTTCATCACTAGCTGAAACATTTATGTAGGAGGATATGCATTGATGCCCTTATCTATTTTTCTACTTAGAGCAATCATAAACACATCCATTATGAAATGAAGAGTTCCTAAAATAGTTGAGCAATTCTAATAGAGTGAGATCCACATTGGGCCTGATATGATTCATATCAGACCTAACATGGAGCATTTTTGCTGATTCTTTATTCTTGCATTGTAACACCTTCTAAAAGTCAAAATAAATAATGGATAGCAAATTTGAACTCCTTGCAACACCAGGAATCCATAGAAACTAAAATGGGTGCAATTGGAGCTCTCTAGGTCCATCAATGGGTTTTGACCGAAATCCACTGATGAACCTAGAGACCTCATATTATACCCATTTCAGTTCCTATAGATTCCTGATGTTGCTAGGAGTTCAAATTTGCTATCCATTATTTATTTTGACTTTTAGAAGGTGTTAAAATATAAGAAGAAAGAATCAGCAAAAAGGCTCCACGTTAGACCTGATATGAATCATATCAGACCCACGTTGGGCCTGATATGAATTTTTTGTTGATTTTTTCTTCTTGTATTTTAACACCTTCTAAAAGTCAAAATAAATAATGGATAACAAATTTAAACTCCTTGCAATACCAGGAATCCATAGAAACTGAAATGGGTGCAATCGGAGCTCTCTAGGTCCATAAGTGGGTTTTGACCGAAACCCACTGATGGACCTAAAGACCTCAGATTACACCCATTTCAGTTCCTGTAGATTCCTGATGTTGCAAGGAGTTCAAATTTGCTATTCATACCTTATTTTAGCTTATCTAAATGTATTAAAATGTTATCAAAAAATTAACTAAATTTTAAATGTCGTTGATGAAAGAGGAGATAGGAAAGAGAAGAGGGAGAAAAGAAAAACGTCAAAAAAAAAATTTGATTGGTCAGAAGGATAAAAAGGGAAGTGCATTTGAAAAAGTACGTTCTTTGATAAATACTAAGATATCTAGGTGCATGATTTGGTAAATTGCCAAAAAGAATATATTGAATAGATATGAAATTCGAATAAAATGAAATTAAATAAGAAAATTGTTTCTCGTTATTATTTTTTATTTTAAGAAGAAAAAAAAAGGCAGAAAAATAGGAATATTTTCTCGTTGATCTCCGGTCACGGAGCTCGACAGTTGAGGCCGAGTTCTCTTTCTATTCGAGGCAACAAGTAGCTATAAAAATAAAGAGAGTCCTTCTTTTTTATGGGATTCTACGAACACTGCCACCGAAAAGTAAAGCGATTAGCAAAGAGAGGAAGTCACAGCCAATGATATTTATTTTTTGGATTTATTTATTTATTCTACTCTCTCCAAAAGAATTATTCTTCCCGATCCTTCTTTTTTTTACTTTCTTCCATTATTCTCCAGCATCTCTAGCACGTTTTATTCTCTTATCAGACTCAAATCGCACTACGCGGAAGGAGAAAGGGGATCAGATCGGCGATGGTGAGGGGGAAGACGGAGATGAGGAGGATCGAGAACGCCGCGAGCCGGCAGGTGACCTTCTCCAAGCGCCGGAACGGCCTCATCAAGAAGGCCTACGAGATCTCCATTCTCTGCGACGCCGAGGTGGCTCTCATCGTCTTCTCCAGCCGCGGCCGCCGCTACGAGTTCGCCAGCTCCAGGTTTTAACCTCTTCTTCCTCTTCCTCGTAAGTATATTATCATGAGTGATCTCTTGATCTTTTTATCTTGTTTCGCCTTATTCTGCTTTAACTCTATTAGTGTGATGACGAGATCAATGCTAGGTCTTTGTTTTCTCTCTACTGAGGATTGCGAGTACATATTTTTTGCTTCTTGAGCAAGAAATTGTGCAGTACACTCGCCTTTTAATGCCATGTACCCTCCATCTCTTTAATTCCACTGCTCAAGATGTGTAGGTTTGCTTAACCTATTCTAGGGTTTAATTTTTAGTAATTAAATCGAAGTCTGATCAAAGTGGAATTTTTTTTTCTTCCCTTTCATGATCAAGGGCTTCGAAGAACAGCTGGATCCTTTTATGTCTAGGCTTTAACTGAACAAAGAAAGATGAAGTTTTAGTGCATACGTAGGTCATGCTTCGCAAATTTGTAAATATACTATAGCATAGCAGCTGCAGATCATTGGAGCTGATGGCTTTAATGTGCATGTCACCATGTCAAGTCTGTCCATGTCTCACAATGACACAGTTGCACTAAAAAGGAGTATTGGTATAGAGAGAATGGTTGTCCTTTAATTTGTCCTATATTTGTTTGGTTCCAGCTTATAAATACTCTGTCATAAAATTAATGCCAGATATGCAATATGCATTCCTACATTTTACAGCTAGTTAAATAAATTTTCTAAAAAAAATGATCCTATATGTGGATCTTATATTTCTATTTTTTCTAATTACTTGTCGTACTGATGAAACAAAAGTATTCCTAATTACTTATGATACTGATGAAACAAAACTATTACATACTTCATGTAGGCCGTTGCCATAAAATTTATTTAAAATATATTAATTTAATTCTTTTCTCTTAATTTAAAAATTTGCAAAATATTTATTATTTTAGGTTAAACTTTTTAAGCTCAAATATTGCTTTTCCATTCAGTAAGGTGAGATGATAAAATTTTATATCTTGATTGGCTTTGACCACATTTCACGTTTATGTATACCGTGTTGGAGTTATATACCAAATCTATATGAATTGTAAAGATGGTTTCCTATGTGCAACTCAGCTACTCCATATACGATCCATGTTATTTACAAGTCGAAATGATTAGATATTCTTGCAGTTGATATATATTTCACATTATTTGTGGACCTTTTCTTGTCTATTACCAGATTAAAAATTTCAATTAGCTACATGGAAGCAGAAATTTGCTGTAATTCATGCACCTCTACGCCCTGCAAATCCTTTTTTACCCTTTATTAATCATTGCCTTAAAGAACTTTCGCATTAATTAGATAGGGATCAAAAGCAAAACAGTAATCATATAGTACTCCAATTACTGTTTGGATTCCTGTAACATTAACCATAACTACAGAAATTTAATTATCTATGTATATATATTTTTTATAAGATTGTGTGTGAAATATCATAATCTTTTAATTGCTTCGGAATTTATCCATGATATAATCTTTTCCTCGTTCGTTGTCATTGATTATGTTTTTTTCTTCTCTGTATTATCATGATAATAAAGCTAGAAGATTGAATCTAGCTATTAATATGGAAGATATAAAGGATAAGATAATAAACTATTTGTCAATTTATTTAACACTAATTAAATTAATTAGAATTACTAATGATAGTATTGTCTAGATTTCAACAGAGGGGTAAAATTGCCTACCCATCAATGTCGATGATGATGATGATTTATAATTAGGGTTATCAATTTTTATATGGAAATTTGATTATTATGATTCCAAATAGTTAAGTTGAATATAACCGATTTAGGACCATAAAATAGTTACAAATTATTTGGTATACTTATTTACTAATAGTTTTATTTTTGAGAATAATCATTTAATACTACTTCTCGTTTGTGATAGTGTGGACGGTACTTCTAATAGTTCTGATCGATTATCTAAAGCTTATTATAAAATATTCAAAACGTTTAAATTTTCTATCTACCACATAACAGTGTTATTAAATTTTTTGTTTTGTTTTTTAGATTTAATACCATCCAAGAAGTGAACTATAATTTGAAGTTTTATCAGTATGTCTTCTCTCTTTTTGAATTCTGTAAAGGAAAAGTGCTTGAGTATATTTTGTTGCCACATTTACAATATTTGTGCATTATAATTTCATTAACTGAAGAGTTCAGACATGAAAATATAACACCAAACTATTCTATAAAAATATGGAAGTAATATATAATCATATTTTTCTGCATTGATTAATTTTATTATTTCATCCGTGCGTAATACTGTTTATGTAAAAAATCTCTTCAAAGTAAAGATTATGGTAGAAAGTATAGTAATTATATTTTGTTACCAATATCAAGCATTCCACAACCTATGCCTACTCATCAGTTTATGCAATTAAACACCATAATTTGATTGTGTTATTGTTCTTTTCTTTCTTCATTCAAACAATTTGCACACTAGTTATTTAATTCCCGTTTAATATTTTTTGTTTGGGCATTTTTATTTTAATTAAAATGCTTATTATATTTTTTGATTCCTCATTTATTTGTTTGTTAAAAAGATTATGGTTGAACCAAAAAGACTAACTTTGAAAATGAACTTGCTTTAAGGATCGGCTAGTTTGGATTGAGGAGAAAAGGGAGGGAATCAAAAACCATTTTTTCAGAAAAAAATGAATAGGAGGGCAATGGAAAAAATCATATCTCCTTCCCAAAACACAACTTTTATTGCTAGTTTCAAATTAAGTGAATATAGGGAATGGATTAATGACTTTCTTTCGTTTTTTTCCTTGCTAACTAGTAACCAAAAGATACTTTGGTACTGGAATTGATTAGTGCCTTCTTACTTTTGAGTTTCTTTTGTTGTTAGTTTGAACTTTTATCAACCAAAGATCTTAGCACTAGTCTTGCCCAAGGAGCCTCTCCTTTCATTAGCAGGGTAGGAAGGAGGCGAGAGAAAACATGAGGAATTATCTTTAGTTAAATAATCTGCATGACGTTCACCTGTTCTTCTGCTATAAAAGTCTTAAAATGACATTCCAGGTCTAGGAATTTGTGCAGATTCTAGAGATAGTAATGCTTACCTTTCATGCCAAGAACCATCAAACTATGATTTAGATAAAAAATCATTGTGTTAGTAGCGAGGATTTTCCTCTCCAAAGGCAATCCACCTGCAATATGTTGGTAGAACCTAAAAACAAAAATTGAAAAAATCATTGGCACCTTAGAAGAAAAATCCATTACCAACTATTGGAAAAGACATACTCATAACGTTAAGATTATCAATCATATGACACTAGGCATTTTCCCTATTGTCGATGTTGCTCAAGAATCTCAAGTAGGTAATGGTAGTTGTTTTAGAGCTAGGGAATCCATTACACTACAAAAAAAGGCACAATTTGGGATGAATTTTTAAAAACAATTCGTTGCAAAATGAATTTGTGACGAAATTGTTTTCGTCGCAAATAAGCTGTTGCCAAATTCTACGACGAAATAATGTAAATGTGTCGTCAAAATCGTTGCAAATTTACAATGAAATAAAATTTGTCGCACAATTTCATAATCTCATATTTGTGACGAATCCAAAGATTCATCGCAGATTTGTGATGAATCAGGGTATTCGTCGTAGATTTGCGATAAATAGTGATTTACAATAAGATTGCGACGAAAAATTTATTCGTCATAAAATTCGTCGCAAAACGATTTTTTTTTATAGAGCCTACCCATTTATGCATTTTATCATGTATACAAATATAACCACAACCTATTTATTTTAGATAAATACACAAATGAATACAACAACACATCATATTAATACAACAAGAAGTTTCTATCACATCATATCCATACAACACATAACGATACAAATACAAATACATATCAAACAAATCAACTTAAATCTTTTCTAATTTGTTACAGCATTAATAAAAACTACTACACAAAAAATAGGCAATACACTATGTAGGTCCCGCTCAGGCCAGCTAGAGGAGAGGGGTGAATAGTTTGCAAGTTAGAATTTAATACTTCTATTGCTTTTCAAATTAGCAATGAACACATATTAGTTAATTAGAGATAATAAACATAAGCATAAAAGTAAGAGATAAGAGGTTTTTACCTGTGTTACAACTAGGATGGTTGTTAATTCAAGGTAATAAAAAAGCTTCACTAACGTTTTCCTTGAAATCAGGCGAAGTAGCCTCTTACAGTCGTTGAAACTGCAAAAACAAAGAAAGAACTCAAATATAGTGTGTTGTTTTTTTGGTTAGGAGAACAAACTCTCCTTTTATAGCCCTCTAGTTAGATTTGACTGTTGGCTGACGTGCTAGCTCCGGGGATCTGAAGTGGGTCTGGGCGCCCCGGTAGTGCACCTTAGCTTCTCGCAACGACTCTTCAAAGGCCCGATGATAACTTTTCATCATTGCCTGGGCGCCTGGAGTGTTGCTAATGTGGACTCCAACAGTTATCCGCAGCAACGTCTCAAAGAAGGGCACTTGTTCGGTACTAGGCTGGTCCAGGCGCCCGGACCTGCTCCAGGAGTCCGGACTGGAGTCCGGACAATCTGTGTTGACTTGTCCGGCTTCTACTCTGGTCGTTTGGTGATTCTCGGACCATCCAAAGTTGAGCTCACCCGAACCCAACTCCGGTCTTCTCCTCGAGCAAATGTCCGCTCCGGCTTCTCATCCCTCGGAAGCACCACGCGCATCCTTCTCGTCCGTCGGTGTACTCTTTCGTAGCACCTCGTCCCTCGGATGCACCGAGCCCGTCGACTCGCTTCCCGTGCCATCTTTCTCGCTAGCTGCATCTTTCGCTCAACTTCTTATGTTCCTAAGTTCCTGCACTCTTAGACACAAGAATCAAATATAACATGACCTAACTTTAACCCAGTTGATCACATCAAAACTTACCCCGGGGTACTTGCAATCTCTGCCTTTTTGATGTGTATCAACCCACGTTAAGTTAGGGTTATTAAAAACAAACAATAAAATAAGTAAACATGGATTTTGAAATTTGCTACAATAAGTTTGCAATTTAAAATTTATAGCTCCCCTAAACTTAATTTCTAATTTTACCCCTTTGATTACATCAAAAAAATAGCGGTATATAAAAAATAAAATTTTTTTCTAAGAATTATTTTTAAAATATTTGAATTTCTAAAATAACCAGATTTGTCAAAAAATAATTTTAAAGTATCAAACAAATTATAAAATCTTTTGTAAAAACAATCATAATTATTTAAGAACATCATAAAAATTTCAAGATTTAGAACATTTTTAATTTTAG
Organism: Zingiber officinale; assembly: GCF_018446385.1. Lineage (NCBI taxonomy): Eukaryota > Viridiplantae > Streptophyta > Magnoliopsida > Zingiberales > Zingiberaceae > Zingiber > Zingiber officinale. The sequence continues at coordinate 683,454 of NC_055991.1, forward strand.
CTGTAGAAAATATTTTAAACAGAGAAAAATTATTTTTAAAAATAAATATATAAAAAATAGTTTTACAATCCTAAAAATCTGGTTCATTTCTATAAACATTTAAGATATAACGATAATTATCCAAAAAGATCAGGTTTTTCAAGATTCATCTCTAAAAAATTTTTAAATTTAAATTATATTTTTTAATAAAAAATTCATAAAGAATTATATACACGTTGAAAAAATCCAACAATTTTCATACTAATTGATTATTCATTTGTGCAATAAAGGAAAAAACTGTAACAAAAAATATAAATATATCTTAATAGATATATTTCGTTTAATATAGAAACATGTATTTTTAGAAAATAAATATTTATAATTGATTTTGACCTCTTAACATCATCTTAATTTTTCTGAGTGTTTGAAATAAAACATTTATCCACATAAAAATAAAATTTTTGAAAATACAAATTTTGAGAATTTTTAATATTCAAAATTAGTTTATCAGTAATTAATTTATGAAAAAATATTTATCAATCAAAAAATTCTGAAAATATTTTTGCTAACAGAAAATCTATGGTTTTATCATAGTAATAATTTTGAGAAAAAAATTTGAATAGTAAGTGTTGGATCGGATGAGTGCGAGGGGGGGTGAATATCGCGCTTTTCAAAACTTTTCTTTTACTTTAGAAAACAGAGTCGTGCAGCAGAAAGTAAAATGAAAGACTAGTTCGTTTACTTCGTTCGAAGTCTAGGTCGACTCCTACCCAAAGGTCCGTGGTCCTTGACCGCACCGATGGGCAATTCACTATAACCCTTCTTTCCGAAAACCTCGGAAAGAAATAGTGCGTACAGATAAGCAAGATAGTAACAATCTACTATCCTACTAATGAAAGAATACAATGCAAGATAATAAACTGATATACCGACAAATGTACAAATTGAAGCTCGGTCGGTACTTCCGGACGGAGTAGCTTGAAGAGTTGTAGAAGACTTGTAGCATGAGCAGCTTGCACAAAGGAGAGCTTTTAGATGATCAGGAAGTGTTATTCAGCCTTAGACCTCGAGCCACTATTTATAAGTGTCATTGAGGTTCGGTCGTCCGATCCCTCTGTTCGGTCAACCGATCCCTCTGTTCGGTCGACCGAACCAGCTCCCTTCCTTTCTGGCTGAGTCTGACGCTGGCTCGATCTTTTGCATTAACTGGTCATTAAGGGTTCGGTCGACCGAACATTCTCCTTCCCTGTTCGTCGAGATTTGCCAAGATCCACATTTAATGCTGCATTAATGTTGATTAGTTCGGTCGACTGATCCATGGGTTCGGTTGACCGATCAACTCTTTTTCCTTTTTCTTCTGATCGATGCTGATGAACTAGCCTGTGCTGAGTCATCATGGTTCGGTCGACCGATCCGGCCGAACCTATAAAACACTGTTAGACAGTAATCCTGCAAAACAGATGTTAGCACAATAATATAATAATACATGAGTAATGTAGGACAGTAGAACTGTCTTGATCTCAACTTGGAAACCTTCCCAGTTTCTTCAGTTGGATCAGCGACCTTAGGTTGTTCCTTTTAGGAACACGACCTCACTATCACTCCTCCAGTTGTATACCTCAACTTACCTGCCAAACATTGATCCTCCAGACTTGTTTGGACTTTCTCTGCTCAGTGTCTGATCACTTGATCCACTAAGGCCTTTCTTGCAATACCACATTAACCAGCAGCAATAATAGTAATACAGAATACAATGGTAAACCTAAACCTAGATTTACCGAGATCCGTTGGTCCGGTCGACCGTCCGATCAACCTTGCTTGGAGTTCACTCCTCCAAGACTTCTCGTTACCTAAGGTTATCTCCCCCTAGGTTTTTCACCACTTAGCTTCACTCACCAAGACTCAGTATTCGGCTACCCAGGGATCAAATCCTCCAAACATATCCACCTGGCTTCCACGATGTACCGAGATTTCCCTTGCCTCAGTATTCGGCTACCCAGGGATCAGGTCCTCCAAACCTATCCACCTGGCTTTCACGATCTACCGAGATTTTCCTTGCCTAGCCTGCAACTAGGACTTCCCTAGATCAAGCTCCATACTTAACATACTTAAACATATTTGTCTGACATTAAAACTTTGGAGGTCGATTGCACCAACATTAAGTTTGTATGAAAAATAACATAGAAAAATTTCAACAAAATATTCGAATGGTAGGTATGTAAACTAATTTTTGTAAACAAAATTAAAGCAAACTAAAATTAAACTATGCAAAAAAAAAAATATTTAAACTAAGCATGATTTAGGAACCCAAAATAAATTTTTATCTACTAGGTTAACAAGATATTTTCTTATCATCTTTCTAATTTGACCCTTATGAAATTTAAAGTACCAATTGATCTCTCTTTTATAATTTTGAAAATTATTTTGTGGACTAACAGGATTTGAGCATGCAGATTTTCAAGAATTCTATTTGTTCTTTTAATTTAGCATTTTCGTTTTTAATTCTATCAAAATCTTCTGAGGACATGCTTTAGCTAAAATAGTTTTAAATTTAGTATTGTCCTTTTTTATTTTAACATATTTATACCTTGATTTACAAAAAGATCTAGATATTAATTTAATACCTGAGTATAAATGATCAGGAGGTAAAAGATATACCTCACTTAGCATGTTTGTGTTGAAGCTTATTCTCCCCCTTCATTGTAGCAGTGTTCTAAAGTAGCTCTCCTTCATCGATGCTTTCGATACTCATTTTGGATGAGCTTGCTTCATTTTCGGCTTCTTGATGACTTGTCATAAGTGTAAGTCCAGCGTGGGCTTCAATCTCCAATTCAGATGATGACGATTCGTCCCACGTCACCTTAAGGTTCTTGTGCTTCATTCATGTTGGTCTTCTGTTGTTGTCTTTCTTCTTCAGTTTTGGACGGTTGTTCTTGATGTGCCCTACTTTATCACAGTTGTAGCATTTAATCTTTCTCTTGCCTCTTGGAGTTTTCTTGGCTGGTAACTCATTAAACTTGTTAGATCTAAAAAACTTTTTAAACTTCCTTACCATATACTACGCTTCTTGATCTGAGTCGAGGGAGGAATCTGAATCTGGCTCAATCCTTTTTTATTTCAGTGCTATGTTTAGATTTGGCATGTCCTTCTCTTTTAAGCCTGCACATTTAGACTCATGAAGTTCTAGGGTTGAAAACAAATTATCTAACATACTTACCTCTGGATCCTTAGAAATATAATAAGAATCAATTACTGAAGACCATATCGAGGTTCTTGGAAATGCATTTAAAGTAAACCATAGAGAGTCTCAATTAGTTAATGTTTCTTCGAGGTTTGCGAGCCTGGTGATGAGCTCCTTGATCGTTGCTTGAAGATGGACAACTGACTCACCTTTCTCCAATTTTAGGTTGCATAGTTGATTTCTGAGTAGATCTCTTTCGGCTAGCTTTGTTTCAGATAAACCTTATGTAGTTCTAGGAATTTCTCCCAGAGTTCTTTTGCGGAATTGTAGGCACCGATGCAATTGAGTTCTTGGGGCTGTAGCACACTCATGAGATGGAATTTAGCTCGTCCATTTGCCATGAACTCGGTCTGCTACTTCTTTGTCCACAAGTCCTCTTCCTTTTCTTCTTCGTTCACGTCTTTGGGTGCTTCAAAACCGTATTTAATGATTAATAATATATCAAAGTCGGTCTTGAAGAATACCTCTATTTTCTTCTTCCAGATGGTGAAGCCCTCCTCAAACTTTGGTGGATGAATGCTTGCTCTAGCCATTTGTGTTTTAAATAACGGTTAGTTCTTTTGAAGCATCTTCGCTCTAATACCAATTGTAGTTCCCACTCAGACTAATTAGAGGGGAGGGGTGAATAGCCTGCAAGTTAGAATTTAAAACTTCTATTTCTTTACAGCTTAGCAATGGACACACGTTAGTTAATTAAAGATAATAAACATAAGCATAAAAGTAAGAGACAAGAGATTTTTACTTAGTTACAACCAGGATGGTTGTTAATCCAAGGAAATAAAAAACTCCACTAACATTCTCCTTGAAACCAGGTGAAGTAGCTTCTTACAGTCATTGAAAACGTAAAGACAAAGAAAGAACTCAAATACAGTGTGTTGTTTTTTTAGCCAGTCAGACAAAGAAAGAACAAGCTCTCCTTTTATAGTACTCTAGTCAGATTTGACCGTTGGCTGATGTGGTAACTCCGGACGCCTGGAGTGGGTCCGGACACCTCCAACAGTGCACCTTATCTGCTCAACGGCTCTTCAATGGCTCGATGATAGCTTTTCATCCTCACCCAGGTGCCTGGACTGGTCCAGGCGCCTAGAGTGTTGCTAACATGGTTTCCAATAGTTATCCACAGTAATGTCTCAAAGAGGGGCGTCTGTTCAGTACTAGGCTGGTCCGAGCGCCTGGAGTCCCAGCGCTTGGACAAGTCAATTCTGTGTTGACTTGTCCAGTTTCTGCTTCAGTCACTTGGGTGATTCTCCGGCCATCCAGAGTTAAGCTCACTCAAACCCAACTTTGGCCTTCTCCTTGAGCAGACTTCCGCTTTGGTTTCTCGTCCTTTGAAAGCGTCGCGCATCCTTCTCGTCCGTCGGTGTACTCTTCTACAATATCTCGTCTCTCGGATGCACCAAGTCCGTCAACTCACTTCCTGTGTCATACTTCTCGCTAATTGCGTCTTCCGCTCGACTTCTTGTATTCCTAAGTTCTTGTATTCCTAAGTTCTTACACACTTAGACACAAGGATTAAATACAACAAGATCTAACTTTAATCTGGTTGATTACATCAAAACTTACCCAGGTATTTACACACTAATGGTTAATATGTACTTAGTTCACATACAAATGGAGAGAAAATGTAACAAAGAAAATAGAAACATGAAATAGTACACTAATGGTGAATATGATATCATTGTTAAAGTAACGACTGTAGGTATACTTAAAAAAGGTGAATAAAGATGAGTGTCTCTCCAAACACGTCAAATATAAACATGCACAGACAACATTACGAAATCAACAATCAAATATAGGCCAACAATTTCATGTGCAGTAAAGGCCAACCGCAGGCACCGAAGCAGGGGCCGGCCCTGCCCAGCAGGGACCAACTGTGGCCGACCATGCCCATAGCTAGCCAGTCACGAGGCCAACCGTGGTTGGCCAAGACCACCCAAGCCATTGAAGAGGGGAAGAGAGAGGGGAGAGGGAGCTTACAAGTTAGTCGCAGATTGTCGCCGTCACTAGGGAGGGGAAGAGATGATCGGGAAAGAGAAGACTGGGGTAGGGGTTCGACATTTAAGGTTTATTTTGGCGATGAATTTATTTTTGTCGCCAATTTGTTCCCAATTTGGGGGCGAGAACTGTGTTTGTCCCTAAATTTTGTGACGAACAAAGTTTTTGTCCCCATTTTCGTCCCCAATTTGGGGACGAATTTGGCAACACAAATTAATTCGTAGCTAAAAACCTTAAATTAGCTTTCCGCTTAACCCCCACCCCAAATTCAAATCTGCGACGAATCCATAGATTTGACGATGAATCCGTGGATTCCTCATAAATAAAAAAAAAATATATTAGCAAATGTTTTATGCTTGTATTTCCTTATGTTATATTTTTCGCTGCACATTGACATCTTGTAGATTAGTACATGATCGATAAGTATTCATCCCCACTAGTGACGTCACCAATTCCTAACAAGTTAATACAACCAACTGAAACAATCTATTTATTCTCAACAAATCTAAATTTATTTAGTCATCCAAGTCACCCACCTCACTTTGCTTAATTAACCCTTAGTTTCAATCAACATAACTAAATCATTGAACCTCATTTGACCTTATTGACTTGTTTAGCCTACTTAATTCCTTTAACCATAGCTCATCTAGCTTAACAAATTTGTTTACTCCATCAAAACTCGTACTATTACTAGTATGATCAACAAGGCAAACATCATGATTGCCCTAATTAACCTAATTATTCTTTTAAACCCAACCAATCCATTTAGTTTGACCAATACTGTTGGATCGGGTGGACCGGCTGAAGGGGGTGAATAAATGACCTTTAAATCGATTGAACCTTTCTCTTGCTAACTTACTTTTAGCAGGGACACACACATTAATTTATAAATAAATAGCACATAAAAGAAAGTAAGAAACTTAGAAAATTTTACTTGGTTACAATGGTTGCTAATCCAGACTGTGAAAGATCACTAGGAAAGCTCCTTTTTCGATAAGGTCGGAAGTGGAGAAGCCTCTTATAGCAGTTGAAAGAACCAAATGAAATACATAATTGAAAATTGAGTGTGTTACTTTACAACTAGGTTTAGGACACTGTTTATAGTGCACTGGTTGAAATGACTGTTTTACTGACGTGGCAATTCGAAGCACCTCCATTTGCCAACGTTCGATTGATCTAGTTGAATGGAGGCACCTCGGTTCATCAGATGTGCCTCAGTTCCGATGGAGGCGCCTTAGTGTGGTTGGCGTAGACTCTGCTGCTTATCTCCGCGGCAACAGTTCCAATCTCATTCGAGGTGCCTTGGGTTAATCTGAGATGCCTTAGCTAGTGTTCATCCGAATGGTCAATCTCAGCATCGACCATTCTTCATTCCACTCGCTTGGGTGATGTTTCGTCGTCCGGAGTTAAGCTCATCCAAATCCAACTCTGACCTTCACCTCAAGCAGACTTCCTCCCGGCTTCTCGTCCCTTAGATGCACCACGTGCAACTTTTTCACTCCACCAGTGTACTCTTCCATAGCTCCTCATCTCTCGGATGCGTCGAGCCAGTCGACTCTCTTCCCGTACCACCTTTCTCATTCGCTATGTATTCCGCTTGACTTCTTGTGATCATAAGTTTTTGCACACTTCAACACAAGACATCAAAACATACACTCGGTTGATCAACATCAAAACTAACTCGGGATACTTACAATCTTCCCCTTTTTAATGTGCATCAACCCGAGTTAAAATTAGAGAAAATAAATAATAAATGATATATGTTAAAACAATTATAAATAATTAATCATAAATATTTGCAATCATAACAATAATGTTTTGCAATTAAGTCCTCTCCCTTAATTTTCCCCCTTTGATCACATCAAAAATATGAAAAAAAATGAAAAATGGCAAAGAAAGCATTTTAAAAATTTCCAAGGGGTTTTCATAGATGATCCAAGGTTCTATATTTTTACTAAAATCATTTTGCATAGAAAATCATTTTTAAGAATTAAACCTCAGATTTGTAAGAAATAATTTAAAAATAATTTTTTATTTTTTAAAAAAAAATTGAAATTTTTTGTCAATGTCAAACAGAATCAATCTGATCACAAAAAAATTTTCACTAGAAAACTATTTTTCTTATAACCAAAATAAATATTTTTGTAAAAAATAGTTGTTATTGAAATTAAATTGTTAAAAATATATTTATTTGTCAAAATAATTTTCCAATTTTTCTAAATATTGAAAATATAACATCTATCTGTAAAAAAAAATCAAGATTTTCCAAAATCAATCATCGAAAATTTTAAATTTTAAATTTCCATTTTTTGGTAAAAAATTCATAAAAAATTATGTAACAATCGAAAATTTTTAAAAAAATTCTGCTAACAGATAACATATTTGTTTATCATAAAAAATTTAAACCTAAATAAAATAGAATAGAAAGTAAGCGAAAATTAATTTTGCAAATAATGTTAACAAATCAAACAAATTAATTTCTAGCAATTAAATCCTAAAAAAAGGATCAAAATAGATTTTTGAATCCAATATCGATTTTTGCCTACTAGATTGATCAGATATTTTCTAGGAATATAATTTTTTAATACTTTTATAATTTGACCCTTATGATTTTTAATATACTAATTAGGCCTTCCAGAATATCTAAAATTTGAATTTGAGCATGTATTATACTTTTCTAACATTTCTATTTGATTTTTAAATTTTTTATTTTCAACCTTAATTTTATCAAATTCTTCTAAGAGACATGCATTTACTAAATTAACTTTTAAGTCAATGTTATCCTTTTTTAATGTTACATACTTTATTCTTAGTTTGCACAATGATCTAGATAACATTTTAATAGTTCGGCTATTCCTCTGTCTCGGACTCTCCTGATGATGACTCACTCCAAGTTGCTTTGAAGTTCTTTTGTTTGGACCTCTTTGACCCCTTTGTCCTTTTTTTCTTTGTTCTTCAATCTGGAGAGTTGTCCTTGATATGCCTTTTTTCATTGCAGTTGTAGCACCTTGCTTTCCTTCTTCCTCGTAGAAGTTTTTTGGCATGTGTCTTATCAAAGTTGTTAGAATTAAAAAACTTTTTAAATATCCATACGATATAACCCTCTTCGTTTTCATCGAGGGATGATTCTGAATCCGGTTCGATCTTTTTGGCTTTTAGTGCTAGGTTGTGTTTTGTTCCTTTTCTTTTCTGAGTTTTGTACATGATTTGTGAAGTTCTAAAGTTAAAAATAAACTTTCTAAAGTACTTACCTCGAGATCCTTGGAAATGTAGTGGGAGTCTATTATTGACGTCCATTCCGGGGTTCTTGGAAATGCATTTAATGCATACCTTAGTGAATCTCTGTTCGTTACTATTTCTACATGGTTGTTAAGCCCGGTGATTACCTCTTTCAACTTTGCGTGCAGTTGTTTGACCGTTTCCCCTTCTTTTAGCCATAGGTTGCTTAGTTGATTTCGGAACAAGCCCCGTCTTGCTAGTTTGGCTTCTGAGGTGCCTTCATAAAGCTCCAGGAACTTCTCCTAGAGTTTGGTGGAGTTGTAGGCACCGATCTGATTGACTTCTTGGGGCGGTAGAATGCCCAGCAAATGGAACTCTTCATTGTCGTTAGTTACAAAATTAGTTTACTTCTTCTTGTTCCATTGGTGTTCTTCCTTTTCTTCTCTGTTCTCATCTTTGGGTGCTTCAAAATCATTTTTAATTGTTAGTAATATATCAAATTTATTTTTAAAAAATACCTCTATTCTTTGCTTCCAAAGTGTGAACTCTCCCTCGGACTTCGGTAGATGAATGCTTGATCCTACCATCTTCTTGTTGCTTTAATCGGCAGTTAGTCCTTCTAAGGCGGTTGGACTCTGATACTACTTGTTGAATTGAATGGATAGGCTAGAGAGGGTGAAAGATGCCCCGCAAATCGATTAGACCTTTCTCTTGCTAACTTACTTTTAGCAGGGACACACACATTACAAATAAATAACACATAAAAGAAAGTAAGAGACTCAGAGAATTTTATTTGGTTATAATCTAGGTAGTTGTTAATTCAAGACCGTGGAAAGTTCACTAGTAAAGTTCTTTCTTCGACAAGGTCGGAGGCAGAGGCAGAGAAGACCCTTACAACAATTGAAAGTACCAAACAAAATACAGAATTAAAAATTGAGTGTGTTACTTTACAACTAGGTCCTTTATAGGGCGCCTCCAACGAAATAAAGTTTGCCAACGTTCGACTGATTTGGTTGAATGGAGGCGCCTCGATTCATCGGAGGTGCCTCAGTTCCGATGGAGACGCTTTAGCTCCGATGGAGGCGCTTGAATGTGGCTGACGTGAGCTCCGCTGCTTATATCCGCAGCAACGACCCCAATCTCATTCGACGCACCTTGTGTTGATCTAAGACGCCTTGACTACTGTTCATCCGAGGTGCCTCCAATCCCATCTGAGGCATCTCGAATACTATTCATCCGAATGGTTAATCTCAGCATTGACCATTCTTCATTCAGTTTGCTTGGGTAATGCTCTGGTCGTCCGAAGTTAAGCTCACCCGAGCCCAACTCCGACCTTCTCCTCTAGCAGACTTCCTCCCGGCTTCATGCCCCTTGGATGCACCACGTGTGTCTTTCTCGCTACACCGATGTACTCTTACGTAGCTCCTCGTCTCTCGGATGCACCGAGTCCGTCGGCTCCGTTCCTGTGCCACCCTTCTCGTTCACTGCGTCTTTCGCTTAACTTCTTGTGATCTTATGTTCCTGCACACTTAGACACAAGACATCAAAACACAAGACCAAACTTAACTCGGTTGATCAATATCAAAACTAACCCAGGGTACTTACAAATACAACCGACCAATTCATATTCTCAATTTGTTTATTTGATTGATCAACTTCTTTAGTTGCTCAACTCATTTAGTTTCACTTGTCCACTTGGCTCATTTAGCACAATAGGCTATTTAGCACAATAAACCTACTTAGTATGCTCTGCTTGTTTGATTAACCAATAGGTCAATATAAGTTAAAAATCTCCCATCTGCGGCAAATTCACGGATTTGTCACCAATATTTAGATTTTTTTTTAAAAAAATAGCATTTTTTTAAAGCAAAATCTTAGAATGTTGCTATAAATCCATGAATTGGTTGCAACATTTGCGATGAGTTATAAATTCGTGGCAAATGTTTTGCAACAAAACTTAAATTCGTTGTAAAATTTCCAATAAATTCTAGATTTGTTAAAGATGCTTGCGACAAATCTCTTTTTCGTCGTAAATCAGCAACGAATATTCATGTTCGTTGCTAATTGGCAACGAATTCTACAATGGAATAATTTTTGTTGTCAACCAGTGATCAAAAGTTTTCATTGCTAATTTGCAACGATTTCTAATTTTGTCACTAATTTGGCTGCGCCGCTAAAATTTATCGCTAAATTAATGTTTTTTGTACTGTTAATTAATAATTAGAATCAAACGTTACTTTGCTGGTTAAACTGTGATAAACTTGGTAATTGATAATCCTTCTCATGGAAGAGCTCACAATTCATGGCATAGGTTTTATTAATAATTATGGAGCATATATAGCTAATTCACAGGCTCACTGCTATGGAGTTAGAATTCGAATAGCATTTACATGTTCAAATCACGTATAGAATCCTATGTTATCTTTCTCTTGTCCTCCACCTAGTCAATTTCTACTTAAATTTTCAAGCATTATAAGGTTAGTAAAGTAAAGAAAACAATTTGAAATTGTGCTTTCAAAGTGGTCATGTATCTTATATATATAGGTGGAATTCATTTGTGAACGGCAACAAGGTCTTTATTTTTTTCCAAAAAATTTCTCCCTCTCTACTTATCCTAAAAGCAATACCCTGGAGGGTTATTTAGACTGCAACGATATCTACACCATCCATAACGAAAATGCTTATGTTTATTCATCTCAAACATAAGATCTACACAAAAACTTGTTTGTCCTGAGATTGGAGATATATGCTTGACATGTTCCTATAATAAGCTTAAATTTTGTATGAACTCTAGGTTGAAGATGATTTACATCATTAATTTCATTATATATGATGAAGTTTTAACATTAAATGGGATCTAAGCAAGTTAACTCATAGTGCCTTTACCTTTACATTTTCATCACCACGTAAGCCTCAATAAATGGTGAAACCAATTAAGAGTTTGATTAGGGATCATTTTCAACAGGAACTCATATAATAATTAACTAAAATTAGAAAATCAATGTATTGGTGTTTTTAGATTAAATTGTTCACCAAAAGGCTTTTATAATATGGAAAAGGAAACACAAAGAAGAGAGTTCCTGTAACGCATGCAAAGCTAATGTAGGAATTTTAATCTCATATTAAGCTTTTGAAAATAGTTTAAGATATTTAAATATAGACATACCCATTAAGTAGAGTCTTGAAATGATGAGTTTGGATTAAGGCACCATTAATCTCGTATAAGCTGTGTTATCCACACTGCATATAGTGCAAAACGCACGTGGTCAAATAACAATCCACCATTTATTTGATAATGGTGGAATTTTGGAGATCTCGCCATGTGGTCAAGAAGCATCATGAATCAAATAAGTTTAGGCATGAGCTTATCTGAAGTGGATATAGCAGTGCGGATCAAATGATTTACTAGAGCAAGTCAAGCAAGACCTCATTGGAGTAGCACTCTGAAGGTTCAATTGAGCATTAGAGTTAAGATCTCGATAAGGATGATCTTCTAGTTATAGACATGGGTACTCCATAATCAGTTACTCATGGATACCAACTCATAAATCTGAATTGGCTATCCGACTATGCTTCATGCATAATCACGTTTAGTTGGAAATTGAGTTTACTTGAATTTGGATATTGTTTATCTTTCAAAGGAATAGGCTATTAATTGGATTCAAGTTTGAATACTAACCAAAATGTAGGTACCCGACCGTCATTCTTACAATAGCTTAGGTTATTAATAAGTGCTCTAGGAACACCTAATCACCATTGGATTTGATCTCAAAGTCTATCTCCTTTCTCTGTTAGCAACATAGCTAAAATCATATTATAACATAAAACAACCTCATATTATGTGATTTTATGGCAAACACAAAAAGGATAAGATAAGAACAAGATGATATTGTTTAAACTACATATATCCATGAAAAACACATTTGCCTAATTATGCTCATAAAAGAGGAGTATAATTACAAAGAAACAATATTTACTTTTCTCTAAAAATGAAGAAAAATAGAAGAAAAAAAACTTTTTTGGTTAGTTTCTGTGATTTTAGTGGTCATTGAGCAAATTGTCTCATCTAGATTTTCTATCGACTTGGAGACAATTTGTCGTTGTGGATATATGTTTAGTGTGTATCACATGATAGATATCGTATTATGTTATTCCTTTTGTATAGAGGCTATTGTATGTTGCTTATAAGGTTTTTTAGTTATAATATTTTAGATTAATATTTTCACCATAAAATGAATTCTACATTCTAGGTGTTGATTTAGGTATCAATTTGCCGTAACAGATTAGTACATCTACAACAACAGCTAAGTTTTATCGCACTAGGTGCGGTTAGCTAAGCATATTAATACATCTGCACAATTGAAATTGATTTTGCTATTGTCTAGAGCCTTCTCTTACATATAAATCAATGAAGAGCTTCAATTAAATGTCTGTAATTTTCACTTTTTATTTGAATATCCAATCTAATTACTTGTTATTTGGGTACATCTAGCATTGAAAAGACAACGGATCGCTACCTAATACGCACAAAAAATGTGAACATCAAACCGAGTGCAACAAGTCATAATACGCAGGTTAGTCATGCTCATTTCAGTTATACTTTCTCATTAACTTAAATATCTCTCTAATTTGCAAATCTCAAAGCTTGAAGCCACAAATGTCATGAAGAAGATCACGCTTATCGAATCCCATAGAAGGAAGCTGTTGGGTGAAAACTTGGGATCTTGCTCAGAAGAGGAACTGCAAGAACTTGGGAACCAATTAGAGGAAAGCCTCAGCCAAATTAGGAAAAGAAAAGTATTTTCTACTGCGATCAACTTCATTCCTTCTCATACTCAGCTGGTGAAAAATCTGTCTGTTTCTATCTATGAATTTCTTCTTTCTCTTTCTCTTCTTCAGCAATCCATACAATTTGAACAGATTGCAAACCTCAAGGAAAAGGTACAAGAGCGTCTATATATATATATATGCCATATCATTAGCAATTTAGCTATTTTCAATTTCAACTATAAGATTTCATTTTACTTCTCGTTTGCTTTGGAAATCAAGGAGAGGGGCCTTCTGAATGAAAATAGTGTATTAAGAGAAAAGGTAAGACATTTGCATCATTACACTGCTCTAATCTTGAAATAATTCAATGGAACATCAACTAATTGGATTCTTTTTTTTTTCTTTTTTTGAAAGTTGAATGGAGGGAGGATGCTACAATTTAGTACTGCAGAAGTCACACAGGAAGATCAGGATGCTGCAGGAATCACAGAGGTAGAGACCGAGCTGACGATAGGGAGGCCAGGAACTCGCGACACGAGCCGTGCGTGCTCATGTTCAAATCTTGTTCAATAATCAGCTAAGATTATTTATAGGTGCACTAAGGCATGTACAGCTAAAAGAACCCAAGCCAGAGGAGAGGAAGGAAACTAGCTGAAATGTAAGTTAAGGATGCTCGTGTTAAGAACTCTTTGTCATTCAGACTTATGCAAGAACGATATGTTTCAAGTTTCAACTCATCCAAATCATTGTTGTGTGGGATGCAGATCCGATATGTTTAAATTGATCGTCTTGTACTATGTTATTGGGCCATGTTAGCAAGATCATCAGTCGTCAGTTGGGCAGCCCAGCCCATATGGCCCAGACATACTCAACAAGAGGGCCCCGGCGCAAGCAGCCCATTACCATCCTCTGTGGCAGATAAGAGCGAACCCTGAAGAGCTCGCTCCACCTGCACCCGGGCCCACTACCGTATCTCCTCATTGCGCGGACTAGCAGTTCCCGCTTGGATGCTACTATGCGGACACTTAGACATCTCTTCATCACGTGGTTAAGTAAATCGCCACGTATCACCTGCCCGCAACGAAAAGCGCAGCCATGAGCTCACATCCCGCCATTAATGAGACTACACGTGGCCATGCCCATCGGCCTCCGCCTCAAATAATAATTAAACAATATCTCTTCTCGATTTAACTTTTCACAAATTCTGGTTGGAAAACCACGAGAAAATTCGTGGCTCAGATTTGTCCTCCGTCGCCGAGAAAAGCTGCTCCGCTCGCTCCCGCCGTCGATGTCCTTCCTCTTCTTTACTCTCTCGGAGAAAAGATATCAAAAACTCTGCTCCAACTCTACCCTTTCTGAGATTTCGTTCCGACCAGTGAAGAGATGTAGTAGAGGTGGCGGCGGCAATGATTTTGATGATGATTCGTTGTTTCTGTTTCGGTACCGTCGCGGATTAGGGCGGCTGGAAGGATTGAGATAGGTAAGTTAAGTTTTGTTAGGAATGGATTTCTTTCTTGTTTTCCAGTTCTCGGTGTTTGATTCTCACCGTTGGTTGTGATGTGGATTTTAGCGAGTTATGAGGTACTTCTTCCGTCAAATTGAGCGTTTGGTTGGAGATATGGAAGGAGGAATTTTGCTATTCGTCGACTACTTCGAGTCCAATTGATCTTTTGTGTGTTTTCATCTTTGTGCTTCTCGAATTTGAGATTAGGGTATGGAAGGGAACTCTTCTGGAGATGATGCCGTCCTAGTCAAGGTCCGGAAGTAGATGATCGCCGCTGTTTCTTACTTTTAAAGCTTGTGGACTCTCTTTAAAAAAAGTGATTTTGGTGTAGGTGAGGAAGCCTTACACGATTACGAAGCAAAGGGAGAGGTGGTCTGAGGAAGAGCACAACCGTTTTCTTGAAGCTTTAAAGCTGTATGGAAGGGCATGGCAACGCGTTGAAGGTTTGTGGCTTTGAATTTCCTATTTTCCATTCTTCAGCTTAGAAGGAACCAATGATGGTTTTGTGTAGTAGCCATACACTTTTCCTTAATATCTGTGTTAAACCTTGAGATTTTTTTTTTTTTGGTGTCTATGAAACTACTGGTTCAGTATGTAGTTCCTTAAAGTGAGGATTTTATTGAAACTGTTTATTACATAACCAGAAAGAAATTCTTTGACACTTGATGGATGTGGCATGTCCCGACATGTTTCATAAGAGATGTACAATTATACTTGATGGTAAAGAAAACATAGATAACATCATGTTAGATGTTCATCTCATTTTTGATTGATTATGACTGGCAGAGCATATTGGTACTAAGACAGCTGTGCAAATTAGAAGCCATGCCCAAAAGTTCTTCACTAAGGTGAGTTGTGTTTTGTGAAATCTATACGAGTTTATACAAGTAGAAAGTGCAAATATTCTTTTAATTTCAATGCAACAATGCACTAAACTGTAGTTTCATGACACTAGATTTATGATTTATTATCTCTTTGAATAACTAACATCTTAAATTGCTTTGCATGTATATGACTTCTTTCATGACAAGTTGTTCAATTTTTCATGGCCTTCCTAGAAAAATAACTCATAATATCAAATTGTGCATATAACATCGTCAACACCTCATATGTTAATGATGGATTAAGGACCCAAATGGTATCTTTAATTATTCTTTTTTTTCAAGATGGAACTGTCAAAACATTCATCATGTGCTGAATTAGGTCATTTTACAAACACTCGACAATTGTCATGTACACCTAAACCCTCTGAAGTGATTTTTTCAGTCTTGACTTCTTACATCTATCATCTTTGCGTCATTATTCTTGGAAAAGTTTCACAAAAAGTAAGTCCACATTTAAAGAAGATGCTAGATGAAAGAAAATTCTTGATCATGGGCAAGAGAAAGTGTGGCTTCAACTCCAGTACTTTGTTGCTCTTGTTTTTGGCATCTTTTTTCTCTTTCTATTCATTGTACTTGTTTATAGAGATTTATATGTTGGTGAAGAGATGCTTCCTCATACTATCAAATTGTGCATATAACATCTTCAAAACCTCATATGTTAATGATGGATTAAGGACCCAAATGGTATCTTTAGTTATTCTTTTTTTCAAGATGGAACTGTCAAAATATTCATCATGTGCTGAATTAGGTCATTTTACAAACACTCGATAATTGTCATGTACACCTAAATCCTCTGAAGTGATTTTTACAGTCTTGACTTCTTACATCTATCATCTTTGCATCATTATTCTGGGAAAAGCTTAACAAAAAAGTATGTCCACATTTAAAGAAGATGCTAGATGAAAGAAAATTGTTGATCATGGGCAAGAGAAACTGTGGCTTCAACTCCAGTACTTTGTTGCTCTTGTTTTTGGCATCTTTTTTCTCTTTCTATTCATTGTACTTATTTATAGAGATTTTATATGTTGGTGAAGAGATGCTTCCTCTTTGTCCAGTCCCTTTTTCTGTCAGTTGATGAGAAAGGAATTATTCTGAGACTAAAATTTGCTTGATATATTGCATGCATCATGTATATGCAACCCACTCTTATAAAACTGGAGTAACTTTTACAAATTTGGTGTACAAGGCCTTTAATTTGATCACTCCCTCTAAAGAAATGATAAATTCATTATAAAAATTCTATTCGATATCTAGGTCCATGGAGTAACTCCAAATCAAACTAATGATAATTATGCCCACCAACTTGTATAGACAATAATGAAATTAACAATTGAACCAAATGTACAGCTAAGTTAGCCCTATCATTTTCACACCATGGGAGCAACTAGCCATTGGAACCGTAAAGGGTGGATACCTGCGCATTCTTCAACAATAGGGGAATCCAAATGAAAGAAAGAAAAAAATTGCGGTAGGGAGTTAAGGTGTCTATTAGAGCTGTAGAGGGGGCGAGGGTTGAGTGTCCACAAAAATGTAAGAAAAGAAAGATAAAAAAAGATATGTGTTTGAAGAGGGAAGAAACGAAGAAAGAAACACGTTCAGGTGGTTTAATATAATTGAGAATATATAAGAAGAAACCCAAATTTCTTATGTAGCATCCTCCTACTTCATGGTTGGAGGATTTTGAGACAAGTGAATTGAGAGAGTGAATGCATATAAGGCAACTTTTTTGTGAGAGTTCTTTTCCGCTGAGAATGATCCACTTGAATGTTTAGTTTGACAGAGGTTTTTTTACTAGTCTGTTGTAAACTGCTGCTCGCTTATATTTAATTGAAGGTGGTTCTTTAAATATCAGTATCATTCTGGTCCAAGCTTGGAATGCTATTAGTACCATACCAAGACCTAAAACTTCAGCGAGGACCATATATTATGTACTTAATGATCGCTATACTGATCACTGATAGAGTAGGCTTCTTAAGGAGAAAATAATAATAATAATATAAAGGAGATAAAGCTTGTTTGGTTCAATTACATAACATGACTAGTTTAAGCCTCAAGATTTTCTAATATTGTCCTATCATCCCACTTAGGAATTTTTCCACAAGCTCTGGAAGTGAAAAAATGGTCATCAATAAAATGAGGCTTTTAAAATGAAACATAAAAAAATGTTTGCTGATGATGTGATTAACAATTTCATATGGAGGTATATTTTCATCAAGAATCCTTGTAACTCAGTGTCAATTGATTGCTAAACACAAGTCAATTACAGCTCGAGAAGGAAGCTCTTGAAAAAGGTGTTTCACCAGGACAAGCTCATGATATTGATATCCCTCCTCCAAGACCTAAAAGGAAACCAAGCAATCCATATCCACGGAAATCCATTGCGGGTTCTTTTTCTCTTTCTGGCGAAGCAATATATGAGAGATTGTCACAACCAATGCCTCTCCATGGAGCAAGTGAAGTAATGGACTTTGAAAGTGAAGAAGCATCAGAGGTAAATCGTTTCAGTGGGCACTTCATTGTTCCAGTTGTCTAGTTGAAGTAACTCAATTTTACATTGATCTACTCTATTCCATATTTTTATGTCATTGGCTGCTTTGACTAGAAATTCACAGCATTGCAGAAGTTGCAAAGTAAAGATGCTTGTGAAAGTGCAGACCGCTCAGAGGTTCTTAATGTTTTTCAAGATTCTGTATCTACTTCTATGTCTTCTGTAAGCAAGATCTCTTCCAATCATAGAAAGTATTTGGAACTCTTTCCCATTGAGGAGAAACTGGATGGCAATGTTTCAATTAACAAATCTTCAGTTCCTGATAAAATGGAACAGGAGCTAGATAAATTTTCTCATGGAGTTGATAAAACAGGACAATGTACAAAGCAACAAACAGAAGACCTTCAAACCCACATAAAGCAACATCCTTCATGCACGAACGGCATTGAAACTGAAGACCCAGATGCTCAGAACCCTGCTGCAGTGATGAATACTAAACCACCCTCAAACCCTGCAGTTTCTGCAATGCAATTCCAGAATCCACCATCAATTGGTTCCGTGCATCAACCATTTCCAGTCTGTTCGCCTTTGTCTTACTTCCATAGCAATCAAGATGCCTATAGGTCATTCCTAAACATGTCATCCACCTCTTCAAGTCTTATTGTTTCCACCTTGTTACAAAATCCAGCAGTTCATGCAGCGGCCATCCACGCAGCATCATTATGGCCATCTTCTGAAGCCGAGACCCCTGTCCAGCCAACTGCAGAAATTTCAACTGGTGAAATTCTGGAAAAACGAGAAAAGTCAGCCACGAGCTTGCAGGCCATTGCTGCTGCTACTGTTGCTGCTGCTGCTGCATGGTGGGCATCACTTGGCCTCTTGCCATGGTTCCCTCTGCCTTTTGCCAGTTTTGCATTTGCTTCTCAATATACAAGTATGGGACCCTCAGCAGACCCAACTCGAACTCAAGGATTCGATGGAACTGAGAGGAAGCCTTCGGAAGCAGGACAAGAAGTTCCGAGTGAAAATCAATTTGATTCTGTAAAACCCATGTACCACTCTTCTAAACCATTATCACCATCAGACTCGGATGCCAGTGGAAGAGGTCAGAACTCCGACAAGCAAGCTGCTAGGTCCAATAAGATCAAACCAGATAGTGGGCTTCAGGATTCAGAGAAGGCGAAAGATAAGAAAATTCAGGATCGTTCTTCCTGTGGATCAAACACACCATCCAGTAGTGAAGTAGAAACAGACACTATAGAGAAAACACATGATGAGAAAGTGAATAATGAGTCTAAGGAATCCCTCTTCAGTAATTTTTCAGCGTGGGAAATCAATCATCGCAGGCTGAGGAATTGTGGAAGCATGAATGAATCATGGAAGGAGGTCTCTGAAGAGGTCATAATGCGAAGTTCTCTCTCTCTTATTTTAAATTTTTTGGCAACTCTGCCATACCGGCTGCTTCACTTCTCTGATGTATTTTTCCTTTCTGTCAGGGTCGACTTGCCTTTCAAGCACTGTTCAAGAGGGAGGTTCTTCCGCAAAGCTTTTCTCCTCCGCTCAGTGATGAAGCCGCAGCTATGCTTAACAAAGGGTTTACTGAACTGCCAGCTGATGTTGACAAGAACATGTGCACCACAATCAATCTTAACAGCCTTTGTAATAATGCCGAAAACAAGCCGGTTGTCAGAAACAACGATACTACAGTGTCCGCGAAGCTCAAGATTCGTCGGACAGGTTTCAAGCCTTATAAGAGGTGTTCAATAGAAGCTAAGGATAACAGATCCTCTGCTGTAGAAGAAAATGGCAACAAGAGGATACGTCTACATGAGGAAGCTTCAACCTGACGAAACACATGAAGAACACACGCATGCTGGATATTCTTAATGGTATGCAGTTTATCTATGGATTTATAAGACTTGGAGTATGCTAGACATCAAAACTTTGGAACTTAAAACTCGCTTCTTGGTATTGTAATAATATTCAATCAAGCAAGCAATCGGTTAATAACCGAACTATTTAAATCAGAATCGAATAAATTGACACTTTATTAACAAGTATTTTCAGGGAAAACTTTAAGAAATGTGTCCGTCTTGGAAAGCGTACATGCGCGCTACCGGAACTCTATATAAAGGGGGTCCAAGCATCAACGGAGGTATACGATATTCACTGTTTGTGCTGCAATTCTTGTTGCTCCGTTTCATTCCTCATCGCCAATGACTGACGGGCATCAGAGGGCCAATGTCGAGACTCTTTCCTTGGCTCAGCACTGACGTAGTTTGTATTGCAGGTCCGTAAGGAGTCCATAGGTCATAGGAAATCAACGTGAGTGGCACATCTCTAGCTTAATTTCCGTCTTTTCAACTTTCCGACAGGATCAATATTAATTAATTGATTTGAAAATTGAAATAATCAATTTTTTCATTGATAATACTTTTCATCATTCGATTGATTGATGATTGATGGAAAACGATTAAGTCTAGCAGTTGATTGATGATTTACGTTGTCAATTGACTATTATAAATAATTTGCTATAACACTGATTTGTCATTTTTATTTTAATTGATTTAATCAAATCTAGTTTTTTTTAAAATTGATATAAATCAATTTATTCAAAATAATCGATATTTTAAAGAGAAACAAAAAGTGAATTTATGAATTAATCGGATCAATTTTTAATTTCGATTAGTCTAAGATGTACTCGAATCGAATATGTTGAAAAATCTAAGACTCGAATTCGGTTCGAAATAATTATATTCGAGTTCAAGTTCGATTCAAAGTTCGAAAAATTTGAAATTGTGTTCGAGTTCGGTTCGATTTAGGGCTCGAGTTCGAGTTCGGTTCGAAAGATTTGAAGATATTCGCGAACTATTTGAATTAAGACTCGAAATTTATTTATTTAATATATATTTAATTAATATTTATAAAATATTAAGACTCGCAAGCAGCTCGTGAACTATCGAACAATATAATTTGGACTCGAATTCGGTTCAAAAAAAAGTTCGAACATATTCGAGTTCTGCTCGAATTCAATAAATTCGAATACGAATCGAATATTTTTTAAGCCGACTCGAAAAGCTCGTGAGCCGGCTTGATTCATTTGCAGCCTTAGTCTAATCATTAGTTGGGTTAAACGGATCTTTTCTCACCCTTACCCGTAGGTATTTATAATTTTATGGTTTTGATAATTCTCAGAAACCAAATTTTGTCTCATTATTCCATCTAAACTAGATAAATTTAGGCTGATGGATCATTAGTTGAAATGATTTAATCCCAAGTTTGAGATTATCAGAAGATGTCATCTATTTGTTGGAAATATGAATGGAATAAGGAGATGGAGAAGAATAAATTTTACTATGTATGGATTGTTAGTCCCATATTAGAAGTTTCTTGACTTTATTGTTAATTTAAATTATGGTATATGTATTAATTCCTCAACCTTCGTTTCTCGATTTTTTTGTCTGAGTCGTGCATTCGTTGTATCCTGAGAAACAAATGACACGAGAGAACCTCAAAGCATAGTCGAAGGTGAGACGAATCCGTTTCAAGCAAACTACGTAGAACATAGGTCTTGATATCTTAGTCAGCGAATTCTCTTCCTGATTAGACGATCGATTCCCGATTCTACTATGCACCATATCAATTTCTCAACTCGAATCACCAGAAGTTTGGTAGAACTAACCTCGTTGACAGTATGAAATTATCCGTTCAGATGATCCCAATAGATAAGTTAGAATTAGATTTATTTAATTTCAATTCTATAATTTTCCTAATATCTCCTATAACAACTTATCCAATACTATTTGCCTTAAACTTAGTCATTAGTCTACCGTGTCTTAAAACAATTTTATTGTACGTATCTTAAAATTGATTAACTAGTCAGTGGTTAAAAGGAAATTAATTAAACTAATTAAGTTCTTTTTTATATATTTAAAAAATTATATGATTTTTTTCTTAATCAATTTTTTCACTTAAAAAATATAATATTCTTTCTAAAATGAATTAGATGGAATATATAGATAGAATATATTGATTTTTTTTTTATCATGTCTGTTGAATATGGGAGAGTATTTCTTCCTATTTCGTCCAAAATCGACTCTGATTTGATAATTGATGACCAACTCAGTCACTCTCAGGGTCACGTAGAAATATAGACTACGTTTAATTGGGTGTAATGTAATTTAGTTTGTAATATAATTAAATTTGTAATATAATATAATATAATCTTGATTATATTATTATGTTTGGTAATATAATATATGTAATCTTTGATTATAAGGTGATTATATTCTTTTGTCTGATATCCATTATTTTTATAAGAATATAATTCGTATTATTATAAAATGATAAAAACATCCTGCGACCTCTACTGACGATCGTCACACCTCTGTCTAAATATGAGAGAGTATTTCTTCCTATTTGGTCCGAAATGGACGCTTATTTGATTTCAGCCAAGCTTAGGGGATATTGTCACATAGGAATATAGTAACTTGGTCAAGTAGATTCGGAAATTAGAATCATTAAATATTGCTCCCACGACATATTGATACAGTGGGCATACAGTAGTGTTGACACATAAATTTGGGATTGATTGTCAACGGATACTAAAATTTATGGATTATGAGAGCCTGCTTAAGTCTATTTGAGGGCTAGGTAGAAATTTTTTTTTAGACTTTTAACATTATTTTTTTTTAAAAAAATATTCTTCGTATTTTTTTATTACATAGTATTAATTTGTAATCCAGATTATAAAATTTTACTATCTTTTATAATCCAGATTATATTACATTATAAGTTTAAACTTAAAGTAAATAAAATAATCAACCTCCATTACACCTTACTATGTTAGTAGCAACTGGGTCAAGTAGATTCGGAAATTAAAACCATAAAGGAATTAAATCATGCTCCCATGCTCAACTCATTCGGTGAAGTACAAA
The DNA here is from genome assembly GCF_018446385.1 of Zingiber officinale. NCBI lineage: Eukaryota > Viridiplantae > Streptophyta > Magnoliopsida > Zingiberales > Zingiberaceae > Zingiber > Zingiber officinale. Next base: position 706,471 of record NC_055991.1, read on the forward strand.
ATACAAATAAATAAAAAATAATATACAAAATAATAAATCTGAATACAATCCTTGGAAAATAAAGATCACAATGAAATCAAATCAGTCATTATCATTTATCAAGAACTAAATTAAAGTCTTTTTAAGCACAAACAAAAGAAAAAATAAACCATATTTTTCATTACCTAAACCAGAACAATTGTAAATTATAGAATGGAGTCAAATGGAAAATTGAATAACTTATTACTGTAAATATATTTAAATAAAAGTTAAACTTAATGTCTATCAAGGAAGTAAAATGATAGATGTATCTAACTTGTTATTGCTAAAAAATAATAAAATCTTTACCATCTGATCCAGCCCCTGGGGGCAAATATTGCTCCTACGAGATATTGATACAGATGGTCATACAGTAGTGTCGACACATAAATTTGGGATTGATTGTTAACGGATACTAAAATTTTATGGATTATCTCATCTTATACATTACTGTTGTTAGATGAATTCTTTGTGATTTATTTATTTATTTATATCTAACTGAAAAGTCAGTAATACTGAATTGTGAAACGGTAAGTGTTTAGTTTAGATCCTCTGTCTTCATTTCTCTTTGTCTCTGTGTTTTACTAAGATTATGTAATCTTGTTTATCATGTGGGTCATATTTTTTTTCTATTATCTTTTAAAAATATATATAAAAATATATTTAATACATTAAAAATATGAATCCTAATAAAAATTAGAGCCCTAGATATATATATTTTAATGACCTATGCCGGAGACAGAGAAAAATGAAGACTCTTCTGAATTGATAAATGTTGACACATTTACTGAAGTGTTGACACATTTACCTTTTGTTATAGGTAAATGAATTAGATGTTTGTCAGTGAGTTTGATATTTGATAAAAAAAAAAAAAGAATTTTGACGAAAGGGTATTTAAAAAAATTGATTAAACTACGAGTACCGACCTGAAATTTCTTAGCATTTTACAGGGCAAGCTGTAACTGGAGCGATCCCTGGGCTAAAGTCCACTATAAATAGAAAAAAGTAGTATGTCCATATTTAACATATTCGATTAGGGCATCTGTGTCCACATTTGTGCGAGGAAATGGCGATCTGTGTCCATGTCCGATCCACCTCTCCAGCCCAATCCAAAAAGCAGCGACAATTAAATCTACGAGTTCCATCGTTGAGCTGTTTAATTGCAGGCTCTTTCAATCCGGCCCTGGCAAATTCCCATTTCCTGCATGAAGCGAGGGCGAGCGGGCCGAGGAATCCTCGTCGATGATCCAGACCACGCCAGCCAATCATCTCTCCTGATAAATTAGTGTTTTTTGATTCTCTCTCTCTCTCTATGTCGCACGAGCGCACGCAAGTGCTCGCCCTTAAGCATCTGGGCAATACTTGTCGACATTAATATCAGCGGTTTGTGTGGAGTTGGTGTTGGTGCCGCAGCTAAGCGATGGAGATTGATAGGGCCGTCAGGGAAAGCGTCGATCGGCGGCTGCAGACAAAGTACCAGAACGCCGTTTACGTGATTCAGAGGGCTTTTTCGCTCTACGAGTCAGATTCTTAACCTCCGCCTTTTAATTTGTTGGGCGATTCTTGCCAATTTGTTTTCTTTTTCATTTTGTGTGGGCTCTGGTGGGGTTTGAATTGAATATCTTTATCGAGTAATGGCAGTCGTTTCTGCAGCGCGCTTCTTGCGCTTGGGCTCTAAATCTGGGTTAAAACTGATTGTTTGGCTGGAGTAGGTTGCTCAGTCTCGAGTCTCGACCAAGAAGTTTTTTTTTTTTTTTTTAATGAATTAGTTGGATTAACCTGAATTTGCAGTACTTGTTTATGTTTTCTTCGTCGCCTTGGTGTTTTACATGAATGTTTTAAACTCAGGTAGCTTGATTGTTCTTACGAGTTTCCTTATTCATCATTTTTTGTCTATTCCATTTGATCGTTTTGTCGGTTGCTACTAAATGCCATGTTTGTCTCTCTTTTGCTGAACAATTCTTTGAATGATTTACTTTGAACTGAACAGTTCATGCACATAATCTCTTCTTTTTGATATATCTATCATTAACCTCAGAACTATTATTCAACGACTAATCATATTCGTAGTTGAACAGGAAGCCTAATTGGAGGATGTTTTTCTCAAATATGTGTGCATATATAATGTGGGTAACCTTGTCGTTCACCAAAACTCACCCAAAAGCTTTTATAGACCATGCAATTGAAACCCATAATAGGCAGAACATTTTCCCTGTTATAACCAAACATTTTGTAGATTTTGTAGGGAATCACATAGCAATCATATAGGATATATGCCGTCTACATATCACATATGCAGTTAAAAAATCTTCCTCGGTTTGTTTAAATTAATTTAAAATAAACCAAATTGACTTTAAACGCCAAACTACCCTATTTATCTTGTAGGTGGGATGTGGTCGCCACTACATAATACATGTGCAATATGTGGATGCAATATGAAGTCAGTGATAATAGTGATAGGTATAAGTCATCATTGATGTTTTTATAGTTCATGAAGGAGAAATACCTCCTAAGAATGGACTAGAGAGAAGGAAGAGTAATGTGTCAAACTAAGAATGGCCAGTGGCATTGGAGGAGTCCAAAAGTCCATATACTCCAATCTGAAACCTGAACTGATCCTGAAAAACCTGAAGATTAGTGTCTTTCCATTGTAATTCTAAGCTCTATTTAATGGATATTGGTTTTACAATTTTTGCTTATCAGATATTAGAATATCACATATTCATCCTTTGGTATTTAATATTTTGGATAATGGTTTCTCTTTACAAACAATTTCTTGTTATATAAGATAACATTTACTGCTTATTAGATGATAACTATTGGAATACATAACCTAAAATGCACTTTCCAGAATAACTACAGAGGAAGCAGTATAGGCAATCTTTCCTAAATAATTATGATAATAATGATTGTTATTATCTCCGATACTTGATAAGCTCCCCTTTTCTAACTTGGTTAGGAGAGTTAAGAAGGCACTGGACTCATATTGAGATTGTTTATTTTCTCTGTAATTAGCTTGAACTAGATTAGTGAAAGATACTGAAGCAGGAACTTGAAGAAAGAATAATCCATAAAACATGGTGACACATATAAGGGTAATCTAATGTAGATAAGGAAATAGGAAAGCAATGCATTTGCTTGTATTAGATGTAAAATGAGGCAATATAACCATGAAATCTATGAACCATGTGGAATGAGTTACGGAAGTCTCTCTAAGAAGCTGCAGTAATGCTTTAAATCCTGGCAAATAGTTCTGGTCCTCCAAATGTTTGTATTAGTTGTAATCTGACTTCCTTATCCTCCAAATGTTTTGTTATGTTAGTTTGTTAACTCAAAATTATTAACAATTTCTTAAAAATTCTAAACAGGTTTGAGCAGGTTGCCTTCAGTTTTAATGGGGGGAAGGACTCAACGGTAAGAAATTTCATATCTATCTTTGTTTTGTTCGTAGCACAGTTTAACGCTTGCTCAATTGTATTATTGTTGCAGGTATTACTTCATTTACTGCGAGCTGGCTATTATTTGCATCAAGGAAAATCAGAATGTTCAAATCAGCATCTCTCGGATAATGCACTCAAGTGTCCAATTCGAACCATATATTTTGAGAGTCCTTGTGCTTTCCCTGAGATTAATTCTTTCACTTATGAAACTGCCAGGGAGTAAGGATGCACGTTCCCACTTTGACTTTCTCATGCAAGATCTTGTTTGGTTTCTCATGCCTTGTATCTGAAACTATGATTTTATTTACTCAGTTTTGATTTCTTTCTTGTTTTGCTTAGTTACGACTTGCAACTGGAAACTATTCACTCAGATTTCAAATCTGGCCTAGAGGCTCTATTGAAAAAAAAACCCACCAAAGCTATTTTTCTTGGAACTAGGATCGGTGATCCTAACGCGGTATGTCTTACAATAGAGCACAAAAAGTTGCAGTGGGTTGTGATTTTTTTTCGAAGTTATTATTATTACTCTTGGTGCAGATGAGAGTTTACTCATTTATTCTTGATTTGCCCTAACAGGTTGGACAAGAGCAGTTTTCCCCTAGTTCAATTGGTTGGCCTCCTTTCATGAGAGTGAACCCTATCTTGGACTGGTCATACAGGTTGTTATTTGGATATGCTAATTAATTAACCTATCGGTTGAAGATATTTGGATTGTTATTCATGTCTTTTTTTGCTCCAATCTGTCACTTTCAGGGACGTGTGGGCTTTCCTCTTAACTTCCAAAGTTAAGTACTGCAGTCTCTATGATCAAGGGTAGGCTACTACTTGTTTGATGCTCTGTTGCTTGTTAGAATTGTTTTGTTGTGGTCCCATTCATATCTTAATATTTTTCCATAATGACCCCAGTCATTGTCATTTTCTTTATCTACTCCTTACATTAATTTCTTCATCACCAATCTTGTAAGTAAGGGATTTAATTTAATGATGGTATTTGATCAAGGCCAAGCATCATCATTGTCAAGTCATGGAATTAAATAAAGTATATGATTCAGTTTATTTAATAATGAATCAATTACTCACATACTAGAATCCAGTTAATGTGATATACTTAACACACTAGTGTTTTGGCCTATAACACCATGCTCCTGATAACCAATCATGATCAGATTCATTATTTGATTTATTTCTGCTTCAATTTTTGCTTGATAATTAGTTACTACTTAATCTGTAACCACTTACTAATTAGTGTTTGGATATTTCTGAAAATTATTATGAACAGATGCATTATTTGATTTATTTCTGCTTCAATTTTTGCTTGATAATTATCTTCTACTTAATCTGTAACCACCTACTAATGAGTGTTTGAATATTTCTGAAAATCAATAATTCTGTTTATTTAGATATACTTCAATTGGGAGCATATACGACACAGTTCCGAATGCATTGCTAAGCGTTGCTGACTCACCAAGCATGAAAGAGAATTTTAAACCTGCATATATGCTCGCTGATGGAAGATTAGAAAGAGCTGGTAGAAACAAGAAGTTAGTACTTAAAGATGACAATGCTTCTCTAAACAATGGTGTGGCTAGCATTCCTCTGAATGGTTCCTTCAGGGCATCAATCATCATCGTAGGTGATGAGATTTTGTAAGTCATTTCTTGAATATCATACAGTTTCCTTGTATAATCTCTGATTCTGAAAAAGAAAACAAATATGGTGAACCTTTTGGATGAAACTTTGCAAGATTTTTATACTTCCATTCTTCCAAAATTTTGCACTCGTGTCTCTGACACTATATTACCTTGTCTTTATGCATTAGCATTTGTTTACTATTTGTCTACTCTCTAACAGTGGACTGTCCATGCTATTCAACAATCGGAGTGGAGCGACTTCGTATTGATAAAAATGTCCAGAAATTGTAAATGATTTCATATTTTTCATGTGCTTTGTAGTTTATACTGATAAAATTCCTTTTAAAACTTTTAAGATGACTATAAGGCAAATCATAGTTTTTTTAAAACATTTTTTTATCAATTTGTCAAGAAAATTACATTGTCTAGTCGAGGATCCTGATATCAATGACTTGTATTGTTTGCAAGGATAATTCGAAAATCGCTAGATTTTTTTAAAAAATTTAGAAAAAATGGCCACCTTTTTTATTTTGCTGCCGTTTGTAGTAGGCTTTCGTAGTTGGACGTAGCACATGGTTGAGTCATGAAAATTTTAATTTAGGTTTTCAGATTGCAAAAAGAGGCTGCTGTATCAAAGCCATCCAAATGGATGAACTTCATTAGTCTTTGTTTGCTTGGTAAACAATAGCAGTGTTTAGAGTGGATATTTTGAATATCACTGATCTCAACCTCCCCTTTCCTGTATAAACTGGTAACTGTTGGCTTCTTCCTGGAGCACAATCCCCAGAGGGGCTTATGGGAATCAAAAGTGCTTCCCGTAAGGGAAAGTTGAAATAAATTTTTAGTCTTGCAGGCCAAGTTTATGAGTTAGGTCAAGTTTACTAGAGGTTGTAATGCTTTGTAAAAATGATATATATATATATATATGTTTGTTATCCTCTTCCAAGAAGATTGGGCTTTTACTTCTCCACAATGAATGCTTGAGATCTTGTATATCTAACTTACAACTCTTACATATCCATACATGATTATGTACTTTTTTTTTTTCACTTGTTTACTCTTTATAGATTTTGCTAATTGAATCATCAAAAACATTCTCTTTGGCATTCAACATTTTTTGTTATATGGTTAAAGGGGTATTCATTATTGTTGATGTACATTTGCTTCAGATTTGGCATTACTGAGGACATGCTGAGTGGCACATTGTGCAAAAAGCTACATGGCATTGGTTGGCAAACGACTCGTGTGGCGGTTGTTCAAAATGAAGTGAGACAACTTATACAATAAAAAAATATCTCTATATTAGCTAAAATGATGCAGACAGTATGATCTTTTCTATCAATATTCACATTTTTTAAAATTGTCTTTATTCAACTTAGAAACATATATGCAAATCTTACTTGACTCTATTACCATGAGATTGTCACTCATGAGGATTAGCCTTATCTTTTTGAACTGTTACTACCATCACTTTTTTGTTTTTTATGTATCAGTTGCAAGCTGTCATAGTTATAGGCTAAGACTTTCCATACATTCATCTGTGTCTGATAGTTTGTCTAAGTGTATTTTGAACAATTTTATGCTACATGAATGTAAATGGACCTTCAAGTTTTTCCTAGAATTTTATTTTCATTTTAACTAGAGGTTTATTTTGAGTTCTTTTGTTATCCAGATAGATTCTGTGGCCGAAGAAGTTGAAGGGAGGAAGGCTACTAATGACATGGTCTCCTTCAGTGACCTTCAATTGTCTTAGTTAATCTATGAAGGTCTAGTAATTTTCCCAAGTCCATACATAATTGATCTTCTAACTTGTATTTGTAGGTTTTCTTGTTTGGAGGATTTGGCCCTATGAATTCTGATGTGTCACTAGCAGGTGTGGCAAAAGCTTTTGGAGTTAGGCTGGTTAGTTGATGAAATATTTGGATTTTAACCATAACATTGCTTAGTTTAAACTAAATTATCTAATCCATTATATAGTGTTTCTGAAAAGAAATTATTTCATTCTTTTTTATTGTCTCTTTCACTAGAAGTTGACGATGAATATTTAAATATAATGAATTTCTCCTTATGGATGCACCATATTTTTCTCTTTTTGAATAAATTATGACCATATTTTAATCCACAACTGAAAAGTTATAGTATCTCGCTTCAAATGGTGATGTTTTGGTTAATTCTAAAATCTGCATACAAAGGATTTGATGCTGTTTCTTGTCCTGCACCTGTGTTAGGGTTCTAGATGCACTACTTAGTGGGCAAATCTAAATATCGAGGGTGTTAATTCTTTCTCTTATCATATATATAGAGTTTACTTTAAATAATGAAGCATGCAATATACTGCAATTAAGATTCCACAATTAGGTTCCAACTAGAACTAGGAAATAATGAATAAGCAGAAATGTTTATTGTACTCATCAACATTTTTTAGTACCATATTTGTCACATGCTTATGCAGATACATTGATGTTACTTTAGAAACAATCCAAAATCATTTCCTTATTTTGGTTGGTCTTGAGTCTTCGTTTTCACATTTTTATGTTGAGCAAACTACATGACTGATTCTTTCAACTAGAGATCAACAAGAAATTGGTTCTCAAACTTCAATGTGCATATACCAAGTCTTAAAGTCTTAATGTTTATTATAACCAAGTCCCACTTTTAGTTTATGTCAATATATAATTGATAAGTGATGATATATGTCTTCACAACCATTTGAGTCCCCTACATCAACTATGGACCTGCCAAATTAAAATATGCCATGTTAAATTCTAACTTCTAAGAAAGAAGAAATGAAATATTCATCAAATTTCATTCTGTCTGAGCCCTTATTGTGATCTATAGTCCTCATTCTTGATGACAAACAATTAGAGGAAGTGCAAAAGAGATATGTATGACCAGGAGAGGAAATCATAATGATGATAAAAGGAGGCTGGAATTCAGTGTCCACATATTTAAAGTATCTAAACTAGGAAATTCTAATTTCTATCATTATTTCTTGGGAGGGTGTTCTTTCTCACCAGTTCTATAGCACTATGAATGCTTTACTTCTTAGTATTGAACTGACTGGATTTAAGTCGCTGCTATTCTCATGTAAGACACCGGGCTGCCCTTTATTCTCATCATTTTGTGTCCCCTTTGATAAAAGGCGCCTTCACTTTATTTCTCAAATTGATTTCTGACTGTAGAGCAGGAATAATTTTGAGGAATACTTGTATTGGTAGCCATCATTTACATTGATGAATGTGAATCATGTGATGATCTATTATTCAACCATTTTGATATAACCATGAGTTTTTCCAAGTTGAATCTGATTGCTGTTCTCTGCAGTTAAATTCAACTTATGTTCAGCACAATTTATCATCTTTTATCTAGATATCCCATCCCTGGAAACAGCCTCTTGCAAAAAGCAGGGTAAGACTGCGTACAATGGATCCTTCCCTGGGATCCCGTATAGCGGGAGCTTCGTGCACCGGGCTGTCCTTTTTTTTTTTATCTAGATATCCCATCATCTAAAGTTGAACAGCTGATCATGTTGGGACATTGTTCACACTACAATCTTTTAACTTATGTTCACAGTTCTATAGTTCGTTGTACTTTGAACAGTGACCCAACATGATTATAGTGGTTCGTCCAAATAATTACTATTCTTTGCTCTTCTAAATTGTATTATTGGTTATTCACATCTGTCCAGTCTAAGATATGACCTGTAGAGCTTTATGGTCTAGTAATTGCACACATATTACCAAAGATTTGCAATATTTGTTTATGACTATTGCCATTGCTTTTTTTAGCTTGGATAATCTTCTAATCAGCTTTGTATATAGACTAATAGTTAGGTGTAGTTTCTCAAAGGTATAGTCAGTTTGCATGATATTTATCCTTGCTTGACATGCTTATATCCCTAGGATATATCATTGATGAATTATTTATTCCTGTTTCTAGGCTCCTGATGAAGAGTTTGAGGAGTACCTCAGACATCTTATAGGACAACACTGCATTGGTGACAGGAACGAGGTGATTATGAAAATTTGGCTCATTTTTTCTTGTGTTGGCATTTCTATAATATATAAGTAACCGTATGGCCATTTGCATAAATAACATCATAGAAGTCATTTTTCGTGTTGCCATTCTGAGTTCCTCTTTTTGGTTGAAGGTATTGTTAATAAAATTGGAGGTGAGGTGTCTGAGTGGAACTTGCTTATGTATGTGTTCCAACTATAGTGGATTAAGGTCATTATAGTTGCTAATTGAGAGAAAAAGCATTTATACTTTATTAAAGAGTAGACATATTTATATACAAACTAGAATCTATCTTAGGAAATTATAATTAGGCTAATTGACAAATTTGCCTAATTGACCTATATATATTACCTAATATATGGAGATAATATGGTAACTAATATGATATACAAATATGGTAACTATTATATATAATACTCTCTCTCAAGTTGGAGTAATCATACCCAACTTGTTACAAAGATAATCAACCCAAACCCTACTTAAAACTTTTGTGAAGATGTCTCCGAATTGTTCTTCGGTCTTCACATATCCCCTAGAAATCAAATTTCGTTGAATTTTCACACGAAAAAAGTGACAATCAATTTTAATGTGCTTAGTTCGTTTATGAAACACAGGATTCGATGCAATATAAAGATTAGCTTGGTTATCACACCATAATTGTGCTGGTACTGAAATTTTAAGTCCTACTTCAATCAAGAGTTGATGTATCCACATTATCTCACACACAAACTGTGTCATAGCTCAGTATTTTGACTTTGTACTGGATCGTGATATAACGATTTGCTTCATACTCTTCCATGAGACTAACTTTCCTCCAACAAATATACAATAACCTGAAGTAGATCTTCTATCCATTTTGAAACCTGTCCAATCTGCATTCGAAAAACAGTCAATATGAGGGTGCCCATGATTTTTATATACTATACCTCGTTTGGGTGCTCCCTTCAAGTAACACAGAATTTGTTCTAACATTGCCCAATGATGAATGGTTGGAGATGACATAAACTGGCTGATAACACTAACCGAATATGTAATATTCAGACGACTTACGGTAAGGTAATTCAACTTCTCAACCAACTTTCGATATCTCTCCGGATGTTCAACTAGTTCACCTTCTTCTGTGAGATGCATGTTCTGAGTCATTGGAACACTACAAGGCTTTACCCCTAATTTTCCTATCTCAGTTAATAAGTCGAAAACATATTTTCTCTGAGACAGGAATATACATGTTTTACCCCTCATAACCTTGGCACCTAAGAAATGCTTCAGTACCCCCAAGTATTTCGTATGAAACTGAGTATGAATGAAAGATTTAAGATATGAGATTCCTGTAGTATAATTTCATAACAATATCATCCACATACACACCTAATAGAATGATACCAGCTATTGATTGATTATAGAACACAGAATGGTCAAGACTTGCTATTCATCATATCAAATTTTTCAATAACCTGACTAAATTTTCTAAACCAAGCATGAGGACTTTGTTTCAAACCATACAAAGCTTTCCAAAGACGACAAACTCACCCTGACTCCTCCTGAGCAACAAACCGGGGAGTTTGCTCCATATACACCTCTTCTGAAAAACATTTTTGATATCAAGTTAATATAAAGGCCAATTATGAGTAGCAGTGAAATAAACGATCGAACATATGTAAACTTTGCGGCAGGAGAAAAAGTGTCAGAATAATCCACACCATATGTTTGAGCATAGCCTTTAGCAACAAGATGAGTTTTTAATCTGGCAACCGATCCATTCAGATTGACCTTAACTGCAAATATCCATTTGCATCCGATAGCGTGTTTCCCAAAAGGTAGATCAACTAAGTCCCAAGTGTCATTGTCATCTAAAGCATTCATCTCCTCTATCGTTGCATCTTTCCAACTAGGATGAGATATGACGTCACATACAGTTTTAGGAATAAAGATCGAGTCAAGTAAAGCAATAAAAGAACACGAGGAAGATGACAATCCGTTATAAGAAACAAAAGAAGTAGGACAAGTACTGACGTTTACCTTTACGTAATGCATTAGGAAGATCATCGCTCGGGACTTGATCTGATGATGAAATAGTAGGTGTAGGATATGAATCAAGAGGTTGACTCTTGGAGTAGGCTTGAATAATGGGAGATTTGACAGGAGTCGATTCTGGGATACATCAACAAATCATCATCCGCCTTTTGACAAGTCAGAATAGGTGAGGACGGGAAATAAGGTGTATCTTCCATGAAAGTAACATCAATTGAGACAAGATATTTGTTGATACTAGGACAATAACACCTATATCCTTGCTGAAGATGAGAATAACTAAGTTACACTTAAAAGACTTAGATATAATTTAGTGATATGCGGACGAACATCTCGAGCAAAACAAGTGTTAACAAATATCCTAGGGTTAACATGAAACAACGATTTATTGGGAAAAATGATTTTGTAAGGGATCTCACCATGAAGAACAAAGGATGACATGCGGTTAATGAGAAAACATGTTGTAGAAATTGCATCAGCCCAAAAAGGTTTGGGAATATTCATTTGAAATAAAAGAGCTTGTACAATTTCTAGAAGATGTCTATTTTTACTTTCAGCCACGCCATTTTGGGATGGAGTATCAACACAAGAGGTTTCATGAAGTATGCCATTCTGACTCATATAAGACTCAAATGAACCAGATGTATATTCCTTGGTATTATCACTTCACAAAGTATGGATGGACACATTAAACTAGATTTTAATCTCAATATAAAAGACACAAAACAAAGAAAATAGCTCAGAACGATTTTTGATTAAATATAACCAAGTTACACGAGAATAATCATCCACAAAAGTAACAAAATACATAAAACCAGGTTTAGACAAAATAGAACAAGGACACCAAATATCAGAATAAATTAATTCAAAAGGAATAGTAGCACGTGTATTTATCCACTTGAAAGATGTTACACCTTACCATATTGTGGACAAAGCTTTTTAAACAAAGGAAGAGATGGATGCCCCAATTTACAATGAGCCTCGAAAGGAGAAGTGACCCTCGAGCAAGTAAAAGAATTTGGGAGTGGTGTATCAAGAATATAGAGGCCTCCAGACTCATGTCCTTTACCAATAATTTTCTTCGTCAAAAGATCCTGTAATAAGTAATGAGTAGGAACAAATGAGATACAACAATTGAGATTATGAGTTAGTTGGCTTACAGAGCAAATTAAAAGACAAATTAGGTAAATGTAAGACAGAGGAAAAAAAAGGAGTAGAATTAATTATGCCTGACCCACGAACACAAGATAGAGAACCATTAGCTAAAGTAACAGTAGAGGTGTTAGTTTTTGATTGAAAAGTAGAAAAGAGACTAGAATTTCCTATCATATGATCCGTGGCACTAGAATCAATGACCTATTTGGAGGATGAGGAAAGAAGACATGCATTTTATTTACTTGAATCAGCAATAGTAGTAACAGAGGGAGATGAAGGCTTGAGTGATTCCTGATATTTTGAGAACTTAACAAATTCATGATAAGGAGTGGTTTATCAAATGCATCATTAGTGGATGCAATATGGGTGTTTTTGTTGATTTTTATACTGAATCTTTCTACACTTGAACTTCGTATAGCCGGGCTTACAACAGTAGTTGCACACAATGCCACCCGAATTCGGCATTCGAGTTCCAAAGTCTTGTGAGTTACCTCCTTTGTTTCCACTGTAACTGGTTGATCTTCCAGTCTCATAATTTGTCTTGCGACTTACCAAAGCACCATTAAGCGGAATAGGTGTAGTATTCTTTGTACGAAGAATACAACTAAATACATCTTGTAAAGAGGAGACCTCATATCCAAAGAGAACTTGTAAGTTATCAGACTCAAAGTCAGGAGATAGGCCAGCGAGGAAGCTCATGATAGCCATCTGCTCTCTCGTTGGTGCTGGTGAACCTTCACATCAGGGCTAAAGGGCAACAACATATTAAGTTCCTTGTATGTCTTCTTGAATGTCATAAAATAATTGATCAGAGGTTAATCTTGTTTTTTCCACACGATAAAATGCTTTACAAACCTCATACATGGCTTATAGTCCATGATTTTAGACATCACAGGTACAACATTCGTCACAATAGAAGATTTATTTTCAGCCGTAAGATTTTATCTCAAAGTTTGTGAAATAAGAGCCGAAGGAAGGAGTTAAGGCTGAAGGAAGACCAAGATGTGGCTATGGTTGGCAAAGCAAAGCAAACAAAGATAACACTGAAAATGAAATACGATGTTGCTTGGACCACGACATAACACAGAAAATGGAGATATGAAGGATGGAGCTAGAGCAGACGTTGTCTGCACAGAGGTCCGACACTGGCTGGCAAAGCAAACAACCACAAAGCAATGAAGACGAACTAAGGCTGAAGTTGGGAGTCGAAGCACCCAGTCCAAAACCAAAACTAAGGCTTGAGAAGCAGAGGGATGTTATGCTTGCTCTGTTCACGAACCCTAATCCACGGTGTTGACCGTTTGATCTGTGTAGATCGCCGTCCAAAGGAAGGGATGAAGGGTCTGACCTTGATCGCAAAGGTGGAAGACGCGTCGCACTACGTGCCCCTTGGAAGGCGCCTTCGGAGCTATGCCAGCGAGGAACCGTGAGGACGCACGTGCAGGAGGAAGGTGTGTGCTGCTGGAGGACCTTGGAGATACACGTGCGTTGTTGGAGGAAGGCGGTGGGACGAACTCGTGGTTGAGAACATGCGAGTGCGAAGCCAGCTGGCTGCAAGCTCGTCGGAGAGCACGTGAACAGGAGAGGTGACGTGCTACTGGAGGAAGGTTGTGCACAAACAGAGAGCGGTTGCGTTAAAAAGGAGAATAGCAAAAGATAGCCCTAATTTTAAATTTCTAAGGGCTCTGATACCATGTTATCTATACTTTATTGAAGAGTAGACATATTTATATATAAATTAGAATCTATCTTAAGAAATTATAATTAGGCTAATTGACAAATTTACCTATATATATTACCTAATATATAGAGATAATATGGTAACAAATATTATATACAAATATGGTAACTATTATATATAATAAAAGTAGCCCTCATTTGTGAGTGTGAAATGGTGCCTACACATATACACTTGCTTTATCGGATACTGATATTCTTCAAGGCCAGAGAATTACCAGTTTACATTTAGCTTCATTGATTATGCGTAGAATAATTACATTTGATAGTCTTACTAATTTTAATTTCTAAATTCTAAAATTTTGACATTCTAAATTATGTTTTCTTCTTCTTTTTTTTTTTCCAGATGGCTCTATTGCCTGAAGGCATAACTGAATTACTGCATCATAAGAAGCTACCTCTTCCGTTGGTATGCCTGAGAGTAACTCTGCTTATTTTTGTTTTTCTATTATTTTTTTATTTTGAATAATCAGATTGTCCATTGCTTGATATCTCTAATTCATGTGTATTTGATATGCGTTCAATATTACCCTGAATTTATTTGACTCCAAGTGCAAATTGAACATCTATTAACAAATGTCTTGCTTTACACATTAATCTCTTTATTGCTTTTGGAAAGGGACAATGGACACAGAAACTGAATTACATGGTGCACACTCATGATAGATGCTCAAATAGGGGGCAAGTCAATTCCCTTGGTACGGTCTAGTGGCTAGCGCATAAGGTGCTGCTAACTTGAGGTCTAGGGTTCAAATCTCGGCATAGTCTAGGTAAATGCCTCTATCATGCGCCGGTCACTATTCCAAAGGCTAGTAGCCCCCGTGATTTACTTCCGTGTTGGCCATGGGACAGGTTGGCGGGGGCGCTGGGGGCAAACGCAGTCGCCTTTTGCCAACTCAAATAGGGGACAAGTCAATACACGCTTAAAGTTAAAGGGCCCACTATTAAAGTTTTATTAGTGAATTTTTGAAGAAAAAAATTTAATATCTTTAATTCCACTCTATTGGGTACCAAAAATTTCTTGATCTGGCTCTAGTATATAATTTTGCGATTAGATTTAATGACACATATTACATTACGATAAAAAACAATAGAAGTAATAGGTGACTGGGTCCAATATTTGAATGATTCAAGTTATGTGCTTTTACCTCAAGAAATTTATGATAGTTATAAATCTAGCATGAGTAAAATATAATTAAAACAAGATATATTCTTTTTCATGTTTCTGTTTGGAATGAGATAGAAATCCTTTTCATGTTACTCAGGTGTTCAACTCATTGCAAACAGATTGCATATGCCCGCCCATATACAAACTACATTCATAGTGTTTATTTTATCTTCCGATTTTATGATTTAACAGATTGCATATGCCCATATACAATTTATTATTTAACATTTGGTAGAGTATAATGGTATGTTTACTTTGGTATTATAGTATCAATATTTTCGGGCACTTAATTACTTTAATAGTCGTGCATGATGAGGAACTCTCTTTGCCTGATATGTATAACTTCTCTTTTTTGCCTGATATTCATAACTTCTCTTTTTTGCAGATCAAATGTCAGAATGTTGTTATTCTTTCTGCAACAAATATATGTGAATTGGAAACCCAATGGGAGTGTCTTCTTGAATTACCTAGCGTGCCACTAGTGCAATCAACACCATTCACATCAAAGTATCTTAGTACCACACTTTCTGATGTAAGTCTCTATTTTCTGTTACAATGGTTCCCTCTCTCCGTTCCTTGCGTCATTTGAAAGTTTTAACTATGCCATCTGGGACAGGTGAGATATGCACTGAACATTAATTTTGGTATTGATACAAGTGATACATTGTGGTGCCATACCAATGCTTGAAACTTGGCACATTCTGTTCTCAACGCAGAATTATGTAGAATATAATTCCTGTAACTGTTTCCAGATTAGAGTAAAAACATTGGCTAATCATGAAAACTGACTAGCTATCAGACATCACTGTTTGTTCTGTTGTATTTTGTAGGTTGAAATTGCTCAGACCATATCAAAGCTGTGCCTTGAATTTTCAGATATTTACATGGGTAAGAACTAGAAATTTTCCACAAAGTCCATGACATCAGCTGTCCATGAAGGAATTGTTTGCTGCTGCTTCAATGTTCATCAAACAGAGCTTTCAATCTTTATAATTTATTTATCCTTATTGATTATTCATCACTGTGAACTATAGGATGCCATCGGAAGTCCAGGGTCACTCCTTCCATTATAAGTTTTGTTGGGAAGGTAAGTTCTCTAAGCTTCAACATATAATATCCATTTCTTTCTCTTTTACATTGCCATTTAACAAAACTCATTTTTGTAGTTTTCTATTCGATCATAACTTTACTAATACACTCTTAAACTTATCTGCAGGACAAGTCTAGACTTGAATTGGCTGCCCAGAGACTGTCCAGTAGTTTCCCGGATGGATCTTTCTATGAACACAGGTGTGACTGATATTCTCAGTTAAAGTCTGGCTTCCATAGTTCCATGACGACCCAAACTTGGTAAAAGCTGATCCTGATTCAATACTGACTTCCACTCCGAAATGATCCCTCTGCCTGACTACCCTTCCCAATTTAAACAAACATTTCCTGCCGTTTCTTTGGCGAAAAAGTGCCAATTAAGCTGCCGAGTAAGATTTTGTACGGTATTCATCGTGGTATTACTTGTGCACATCATAGAAACT
Organism: Zingiber officinale; assembly: GCF_018446385.1. NCBI lineage: Eukaryota > Viridiplantae > Streptophyta > Magnoliopsida > Zingiberales > Zingiberaceae > Zingiber > Zingiber officinale. The sequence goes on from NC_055991.1 coordinate 723,200, forward strand.
TTGACAGATTAAGCCCTCCGAGTTCAAATGATATCACTTTGTATGTATACAATATTCATGGGTGTCATGAAGAAATTTGAAGACAATTTAATTCAAGTGACCTTTAGAAACAGATTTCAAAATGTCTGTCTCTTTGCTTATTTGTTGATTCTTTGTTCAGCTAAAAAATCTGATTCTTCTGCTGTAGCAGAGTACTCAACCAGTTCATCAAAATGTGTATCATCAACTCTTTTTTAGTTTTCGGGAAGGGAAATGGACAGAGCACATTTTGCAGGAGAAAGAGGAGCAAGAAGCCACTGCCTAGTAAGGTTTTTTCCTCTTCTTGTTTTTGTTACGCGAAAGCGACATCTAAGCTTACTTGTCCTTGGCCTCATTCACAATCTTTTTATGCCATTGGATAAAATGTCTGACCCGACGACTATAGACTCGATAAGTGTAACTCCATACTTTATTGGTTTACGACGAGAATCTCTCCAACAAACTTCATTTTGATTTCTATACTGTGTCACTGTCTTTTCCCCTCTTGTTTCAAGCTTCTCATCTCATTTTCGATACACGAAAGTGACATCGCGAAAGCGACATCTACTCGATCAGAGTAACTCGCTTTATTGGTTCGAGATGAGAATCTCTCTGACAAACTTCATTTTGTTCTCTACCGTTTGAGTTGGTTCTGAGGTACATTCATTACTGAACTCATAGGGTGGTAGTTTGAGATTGTAGTTATATCCGAAAGTGTTAGTAGTTGTTTCTTGCAATTGACACACTCAAACAGTCACAAAACTTCACCTTAAAACAAAACTTCAAGATCAAGATAGAGAGACCAAGTACCATGGCCAATGGAAAATCCATTATAAATTTATCCATCGCTACTTATGCAGAGTCTCACACACACACACACTAAGCTTTACGACGTAGGTCACATCCCCAAAGCACCGTCACATATAAAGAAAGTATTTCTTGTCACCACACACTCAGCAATGGTACAGAGACCATGACCTGGACGATGATGCACAGACAGTAGCCTTGGCCCCACTGCTATAGGGGCCCCATGATGCTTCTCCACTCCCACCGCCGTACTGAGCTCCTCCGAAGATGACGTCGCCGCCACCGTTTTGGTGGTTCAAGGCTGTGAATGAACTCCAGAAACATGGAGCAATCGGAATGCCTTCTACCAAGTCTGCCACTGCTGCTGCTGCTGCTGCAGGTGCCGGAGCCGATACTGCTGAGTAGTAGTAGGTCGAAGGCAGCATCTGCTGCTGAGGCTTCATGTTCGGTGTCTGTTGTAGCCCCAGCAGCTTCTTCTTCAACTTGGTGTTCCAGTAGTTCTTGATGTCGTTGTCGGTCCTCCGCGGCAGGTGAGCCGCGATGATCGACCATCTGCACTTGCTCATATATAATTAATTAACAAGAAAAGTCGATCGTACGGAATCATCGTCGTCGATCACCTGCTTCCGATGGCGGCCACCAAGCTGCAGATGATCCTGTCTTCGTCCTCATTGAAGTCGCCGAGCTTTATGTTCGGCCTCAAGTAGTTGAGCCACCTCAGCCTGCAGCTCTTGCCGCACCTCCTCAGACCTGATCCAGATTCACAAACCTTAATTCATTGAGGATTCCCTCAATGGATGCATGATCAGCATGAACTCCTCACCAGCTTTCTGAGGCAGAGAGATCCAATTCCCACCGGTGCCATGCTTCTCTATGAACTCCCTCAGTTGCTGGTCTTCCTCAGGAGACCAAGGGCCTCTCTTAACATTGGCCTTGTCACAACAGGGAGCCCTCCCCATATTCCTGCGACGAGCGGTAGAGCTAGGACATACACAGAACTAGCTATATAGAGAGAGAAGCTCGAAGCTCTCGTCTAGTTTCAATCAAAGTTTATGAAACTGCTCCTGTGTTTTAGGACGCCCTACATCCGACCATCGTACGTACTCAGCTTAATTAGTGGGAAGAAAAAAGTCCATGTTGTGGCAAAGAAGTCAGTGTTTGTATTAGGGTTATAGTCTAGTTCTTGCTGTGCATGTACCATGCAGAGTCGTCGTGACTCGAACTTAATCAGTCCAAAAGAGTTTTGAATCAGAGGTCTGCCAAACCTAATACTTGTTAATCCATCTGGTTCTGTCAATATAATAGCCCTGGATCTAGGCTCTGAATTCACTTTTGTTTTGTTTTGTTTTAATCATCATCATTAATTGTTTATCACTTGCATAGCAATCTTTACTACTCATAGAAGGGTGGTTCTTCTTCACAATGATTGAATGATACAGGAGTACTGGACGTGCCTGGTCAAATCATATTGTTTATTGATTAGGCATGAGTTTGTTGTGCATTAGGCATCAGCATCATGCTTGATGTGTGCTTCACTAATAACAAAATTAATGATCACCATGTGCACATCGAAATGACCAGAGCTGAAGATATGGAATCTCCAAAGGTACAAAATGCCAAAAATATAGTCTGATTACTATGCCCGAGTATTTGACTCAGATAACAATGCAGCAATTAAGGTTTCCTGTGAGGTAGCATGTATCTTATGGCCGTGGCTATGGCAAATGGAAGGGTTTATTGTTTGTTGCATCAAGCACAAAAATTGAGACCCTTTGTCATTTGTTTGTTTCTTCTAAAGATCAGTAGTGTTTAAAGCTGGACCAAGACCAAGTGAGGGGAATCACAGGCTCTGTCGAGTCTCGGTACTCGCTTCTGTTTTTGGTTGGATTGTATTGGTTCGATGGGGGCAGCGCGAGGTGGCTGAGACAAGCCTGTGGGACAGTGGCTTATCATGAACTGAAGTTCAAGTAGGCACTCAGATATGAGTTCGCGAGAGGATGATGATTGATACAGCGGTTTCCCTCCGCCCCTATCCCGTGGGTTAGTGGTCACACTGAGTTATCAGTCAAAATTAAAATGGGTTAGACATACCTCAAAGATGATCGGATGTAGCCCAGATGAGATTCGGGTCCGATTACTTGAACGCCAACATCTATCCTAGTTTAACCCCAAGTCCTAACATCATCTCTTAGTCTCGGGCTCTTGGCTCCCGATCCCGACATCTACCCTAACTTAATCCTAGGTCCCGACATCATCTCTTAGTTTCGACTTCAACCGTTGGCATTATTTCTGTCTCGGTCCAAATCGCCGACACTCATTCTCAGCATTGAATCTCGACATTTTCTTTTGGGTCTCAGTCACAGACATCATCTTTGAGCATTGGATCCCAACATCTTCTAAGTTTCGACTTCAATCACCAACGACATCTCTATCTCGACTCCAGTCGCCGACACTCTCTCTTAGCATCGAATCTTGACATCTTTTTAGTCTCGGTCCCAGTCGCCAACACCCTCTCTTAGCATCGGATCTCAACATTTGTTCAGTCCCAATATCTGATCCTGACTTTTTCTATTCTCAAGGTTACTCAATATTGAAGTCACCTTTTTCACCCTTAAAAGACAGGCTTATGTCCTACACGGACTCGTTGACAATGACTATGAATATTCCAGGACACATGACATCCTAAGAATCGGGGATCAATTATGAGGTTGTCAAATCTGATGTCTTAGATGCTCTCTACTAACATGTGTTATTGAATGAATGGAGAGGTAATCAACAGTTATCGGATTGGTCTTCTACAACGATAATATTTCAGTCGACGTGGAGATACTCTCTTAATTACAAAGGTAATGACAAAAGAGTCTAATTTCTCTTCAATTCCACACCTGGTTCTATCATTCTTTTTGATCTTCTCTTTTTAAGATATCACCTCAAACAAACTCTAACTTAAGCGTCAGAGTGACCCCGGGATTCCTCCCTCAGTTATTTTAATTCTCTTTTAGAGTACATTTTAGATCCTTTCATCTCAGTCACCGAAGATCCTCGGACAAAGTGAATGTCAATACGTTCGTTGACTAATGGATTGATCATCCACAGTATTGGCAGAACAATGACCAAACGACATAAACATCGTGAAGAATAGTACTAATAAGCAATGCTCTACATTCCATACTAATAGAATTGTAACAATTTTATTGGGGTCTTAATTGTCATTGGCCAAACAAGAGGTGGATCACCTCTTTTCTTTTGAGTCATCAAACACTACAAATCTCACAAAGAAGACCATCAATCTACCGCCGCCGCCCTAACTCAAGACAACATTATTAACTATGTATGTGCCCTCAAGATTATATTAGTAACTTGTATTGTGACTTGATTTAACTTCTAGCAGAAAAGCAAATTCTGTCCTCTCGGGGTGGTGCGATGATTAAAATATGGAGATGAATGAATCATCTTTTGTCACAAGAGAAAAACAAATTCAGTAAATATTTTAAAAGGAAAAATGAGAAAGAGAGGATTTTGAAACTAAGGGGCCGTTTGATTCTTTCCTAGGAATAGGAATCGGAATGGGAATCATTGTATTGTGAAATGAAAATGAGTATGAGCATGGATGTCACTCTTAAAAGCAATGTTTGGTTAGTTGTATATCTTCTATCGGAATAAATCAAAGTTTCCTTTTTTACTCTTAAAGGAAAATAAGAGAAAAAATTAGATGTGAGAGAAAGATGAATGTGAGAGAAAAATATTATGAAAGAGAATGATGAGAGAGAAAGTATTATGAGAGAGAAAGTGTGATAAGAAAGAATGAAGAGAGAGAAAGTGTGATGAGAGAAAATAAAAAAAAGAGTGTGATTGGAGAGAGCATGATGAGAGAAAATATGATGTGAGAGAAAGTATGATGTGAGAGGATGAAGAGAGAGAAAATATAGTGAGAAAAATGAGGAGAGAGAGTGTGATGAGAGAGATTGAGGAGAGAGAAAGTATGGTGAGAGAAAAAGAGAACAGTGAATATGATGGGAGAGATTGAGAAGAGAGAAAGTATGATGAGAAAGAAAGTGTGATGGGAGAGATTGAGGAGAGAGAAAGTGTGATGAGAGAGAAAGTGTGATGAGGAAAAAAAGAAGGAAGAGAGTGTGATGGAAGAGATTAAGGAGAGAGAAAGTATGATGAGAGAGAAAGTGTGATGGGAGAGATTGAGGAGAGAGAAAGTGTGATGAGGAAAAAAAGAAGGAAGAGAGTGCGATGGAAGAGATTGAGGAGAGAGAAAGTATGATGAGAGAGAAAGTGTAATGAGAAAAAAAGATGAAAGAGAGTGTGATAGGAGAGATTAAGGAGAGAGAAAATGTGTGATAAAACGATGAGAGAGAAACTATGATGAGAGAGAAAATATAATGAGAGAGAACAAGGAGAGATAAGTTATATGAAAGAAAAAATAAATAAATATATTTTGATATTTCATATTAATGGAGAAAATTTTAGTTTTAAGTCAAGGGTATTTTTGGAATAAGGGAATATTTTGATTGATGAAAATAGGGTAATGACTCATTGAAGGGGAGGTACATAAGAATGAGTTATTACCCAATTTCAAGGATTCATTCCCTTATTTGTATTCCTATTTCTATAATCCAAACATTAACAATAGGAATCAATGATTCTCATTCTCATTCCTCACTCCTATTACCTTAAACCAAACGTCCCCTAAGGAAAGAAATAATTATATTTGATTATCTTTTCTCTCTTAATTTTCCTAGAAAATTAGATGTCTTATCCATTTCACTTGGAGAAAGTTAGACCATTTAATTAATATTTTATGTCATAATAATAAATAATAATAATAATTATTATTATTATTATTAAAAAAGAGTCAATTAGGTCAAACGGACATGAAAAAAAATGAGTTGCGTCATATCTATCAAAATCGAACTCCAATTAAGTTAGGCAACGCCTACATGACCCATATATTTTCTAGCCAATTAAAAATCATAATTATCATTGAATATATAAATTATCAATTTTAGATTTATTTTTCTCTTCGTAATTTAAAAACTAATTAAAATTTAGTAAAAAGTTAAATGGGCCAACTAATCCTGGGCCCAGTCTGAAGCGGGCATAAGGCCATGACACGTCATTTCTTCGACCGCGCATCGGCTGGGCACAAATCGACGGAGGCAAATTATCTGATCGAATCGCGGACCCAGATCGAACGGTCGAAGAAGTACTTCTGGATATATGTTTCACCCGCTTCGTCCCCGCGCCTAGGGCACGCGAAATTCCCCCATTTCTCGGTTTCTCCTCCGGCGACTTCAATCGCTGCTGGCGCTGCCGCCTCCGAGAGGAGATCCGCCGGCCAGAGGGGCTCTGGCTCCTCCTCATTCTGTCTCCGTCTACGTGTTTACTCTCCTCATCGCGGTGAGTCCTGGTCTAACATGTCTTCCCCTTCCTCCTTCGCTCCCGCCTGAAACCTACACCTGGTAGAGACGCGCTCCTTCGACACACCTACTGCATCCTTCAATGGAACTCAAGTGGTATTGAGTTTAGGGTTTAGGGATGTGCTATGATAAATCAACTTCTTCAGTACTTCATTATCACATACCGCATTGAACCTGTTTGTTTTCCTTCTTGCAATTGACATTTTTCGTAATTGTGTTTGATTTTTTTTGGGTTCATCATGTACATCATTTTCGCATCTAGAGGATTAAGCTCTGAGAGCCAATATGGCGGCACCTCCAGAGGATGCTCGAAATGCTTACAATGAGTTTTTGGAGAAGGTCAAAAGAACTATTTTCCTCGACAATCTCTCTCCACAGGTGACTGAAGCAGTTGTCAAAAAGGCTCTCGGGCAATTCGGGAATGTGGTGAAATTTGAGTCTATTCCGAACTTGACAATACCATATCCTATCCCTCAAGCCGCCTTGGTTGAGATGGAGAACGAGAAGCAAGCGAAGGGGATAGTAGCTGAGTTGACATCCTACCCTTTCATGATGTCCGGGATGCCTAGACCTGTGAGGGCTAAGCCAGCGAAGATCGAGATGTTTGCTGATCGCCCAGCGCTGCCTGATCGAAAAATACAGGTGCGCTGTGTAGAGACATCTGATCCAGACTTCAATGTGGCAAATGAGCTGAAACTGCTTTACAAGAGACAGAATGCTAATCATCTAGCTATGGTTAAGGTACTACGTTCTGCTTGTGGAGTGATCAAATTGCCTCCTCTTTGTGAATTCATTATTGGCAGATTAATTTGATGATGAAATTGGATCTTTGCTAGCATTTGTTCTCACTTTTTGTTTCCATGTATAGGCTTCTTGGTTTCTTGAATTGTCTGTGCTCCTTTATCTGGTAGCTCACATTAATCTACCGTGGTCCTTCCTACTCTGCTACAAGCAGAATCCAAACCATCTAATTATGATTACGTTACACTTTTTTGCCTGTGAAATGGTTCCTTATTATTTAAGCATTGGCAGATCAATCCAGTGATCAAGTTTGATCTTTGCTAGCATTTATTCTGACTTTATATTGTGGTTTCTTAGAATTCTTGAATTATGTATGCTCATTAGTCCTTTCTCTGATAGCACTGATGAATTTGTAAATCATGCAAATGCATACATTAATCTACTCTGGTTCACATTATGGTACTATTTTGCACATTTTGAATGATTGAATCCCCTCCTCTTCATGATTTAGTTATTGGAAGATTAATTTGGTAATGAAATTGGATGTTTGCTAGCATTTATTGATTGTATCTTGCCATTGGAAGGCTTCTTAGATTTCTTGAATTCGTAAAATTTGCAAATTCTCACATCAATCAACTGTGTACTATTTTTTTTTCCTTCTTTGCAGCATCTTCTAGATGAGGAGGAAAAAATTCATAAAAAGCAGGAGGAAACACTTCAGGGTAACTACAAGAAATACGAGCAGATCGAGAAGCTGATGGTGGAAGGAACCTCTGCGCGTTTGGCACGCCAATATGGACTGAGGTTAGATGATGATTGATACCTTTAGATCATCCTAGCTCAAGCACCTTGGTTTTTTGATACAATTCCCTTGATTAATCTAAAAAATCTGAAGCTGTTCATGTATAGATACCTTTTTCCCTGTGCATCGAAACAATTTCATGTTGTTCGTATTAATATTGAGCATAAAGTAGTTTTGATCCGCGGATTTACTAGTTTCACATTGAATTCATGCCTAAGTTATTCCAAAACGTTACCTAATAGTTCTCAGGGTTCGGTTGGCAGTAAAAATCGACATAAAATTTTTTGGCTTGATTTATTTAATACATATTGGCATCGGTTCGATTTCTAAACGAAATGTACAGTCCTACATAATTGTTAAACGTTAGAAACAAATCCAGATATTTTTTAGAATTTAATAGATTAAAATTATGCGTATTCGGTTCAATCCGCTCATAAAATTCAAGAACTTTAATTTGATTAATATTAATACTGAACTTAATATTCAATTGCGATACATTCCTTGACCCTATGCATTGACCCAAAATATAAATAATCCATTTTTTTAGTCGAATAGGATCTAATCAGATATTCAAATTTTCGCCCTTCCCTTTTTGTCTTTTTGCCAAATTTCAATTTGTAACCTAAAACAAAATTATTCTTAATCTCCGATTTGATTCAACCCGATTTCTTTTGAATTGTTCATAATTAGTTCACCTCGATCTACATTTTTTTCTTCTTCTAATTCGCGATTCTATAAGATAATAATAATGTGTGGTGTTCAAAATCTACCAATGAAATATAGGAGTAAGTAAAATTTCAATTAACTGAAATAATCAATCAAATTCGATTTGATTTATAAAAAGTTTGATTTTTTTTAAAACAAAATATAAGTTATTTTGATTCTATTTTAAATTTTAAAAATTAATTAAATTAATTTTCTATTAAATAATAAAAAAATATTTTTTATTAAATTGATTATGTTTTTATTAAAAATGTTTAATATTTTTTAAAATTAATTAATTTGAGTTAGTTCAATTCTTACTGATTGCTAAGTCCTAATTGTAAACATTCTAGACTCTAGTAAAATGAATGAAGAGCAGAACCCATCACAGCGTCCTTGGAAATTGGAGGATACAATAAAATGGGTGCCCAAAGAATACTATGTGCTTAAATTAAATCATTGTTTGATATTTACAATTGCATGCATTAGGGAATCAAATCATTCCTCCTAATCTTAACTTCATATTTTTCTTCATCTGATCATCATTATCTACAAACGCAAGATCTAGCACTTCATCATCTAATCCCGAATCATCACGGATACTAGACGATGCTTGATGTTCTCCCAGATCTTCTATATCATCTCCATACTTTAGGACATCATCACTGTGATGGCTATAATTATGGTTGTGAAATCTAGTTGGAGGTTCAAGAAAGCTGGTTCCTGTTGCTAAAGAACTCGCTCTGCGCTCCCACCATCGTGCCATGGTGCGAGAATGATGCATGCCATCTTGGGCTGGCGAGCTCTGAAAGAGCGAGCCAGAAGTGGAGGCTTCAGCACGACTTAGTAGCTGGTCGGAAAAGGAGAGGTCCCAATGCTGGTCCTTGTTCTCAACCTCATCTCTCAAATTGTTCTGGCTTGCAATGAAATCTTGGTTTGGCTTGAAAGCAACTTCGGTTCTTGGCGAAGGTAAACCTTCTTGGTTTTCTAGCACCTCGAGAGGTTTGGATGCATGATAACAATCCAAAATATATGGATGATCCAAAAGTTCACGGTCCATGGCAAATGGAGAATCCAGGTGACAGCCATTTTTCAGGAAGCATCTATTACTGCTTAACATATTTGGAGTGAATCTGTGAACGATATCAGGTTGGCTACTCAAGCCTCTAGTGGGTTGCCATTTCCAGGTCTGCAAAAGGTCTGAAACACGAGCTAAATGTGTTTGCTTCTCCTTGAACTTCTGAAGAGTGGAAAGGAACTGCTGGCCGTCGGCATCTGGTTCCGAATACAGATATGCACACTGAAAACTGCAAAAGATGCAAATGATTTACAAGTCAAGAAACCGAAGTAGATCCTAGTAAAGTCACAGTTTAAAAAGTATGATAATAGTATAAATATGAAAAGTATCTCCTAAGAAGAATCAAGTATACAGATCAATTATTCAAGCTAAAATTTGGTTAGATAGCTGATTATACAGGGAAATTAGGATTGCTCAAGACAAATTCGAAGTGTGAATTATAAAGCAGTTAGAAAAATCAGGGTTTGTTCATGTATTTTGAAGCATTACAAAAAGCACCAGAGCAAAAGGCTACCTTGAGTTAAGAATTAGTATAATGTGCTGACCAAACAAAAGTACTAAAAATGGACATAAGTGTAAGGCAATTTTCAGTACAATAAATGAGTAGCATAAGTTACATCAAAACAACAAAGTACACATTTTGTTCAACCTAACAGAAAAGCATAAATTCTAGCAAATGCTCTTATCGGGTGTGCTAATTCAGTATCACACTGAAAGAGAAGAATGTATGGCATGGCCTATTGTGCAATGTAACTAGTATCATAACTTTCAACAAGATCAGGTTATAAATCGCTAGGAAACTATCGTTAATGCTAAACCACCAGTATTTGCATTCTGTATTTGAAATGTGTACTCGCCTTATTGCTGTAATTTGGAGAAACTAAGAAGCACAAAGAGAATATAGTGGCATCTATGTTCAACAACCAAACATCTAGCAAAGGTAATACCTAAAGAATGATTTCTCCATTTTCCCTTGGGAAGAACTCCTTTCTTTTTCTGCCGGACAGGGGGAACCATATTTTGTATTGCCGTGATTTTTGAAGTTGAATGTGCTGAAACTAAGTTATGAAGAATGTAAAACTTTATAAAGAAATGTCATAAACTCTTCTACTGATGATTGCCAGATTTTTTTTTAAAAAAAAAAAGGCAAAAGGAACATTGGAAAAAACCTGCAGACATCACCGACTCCCTCAACGTAAACAGTGTGCTCCAAAATAAAATGTAGGATATCATCTACACGCTATAAAGCCATATATAGGTTATGAAATGACACATATTGTTGTCATATTTATCCAATTCCAAACACTTAAGAATTACCTCTGGCAGGAAGAATACTAGGATTATAGGTGTTAGGAAGATTGACAGCAGCTCTTCCAACAGCATTGTTCCAGTATACTGCAAAATGAGAAATCTCATCATAATGCTCATTGTTGCAAGTGAAATATCATATTAAAACCATAGGAAGTCACACTGTAATGTAAGATTGCTCATATGATAATATAAACTCTAGAAATACAAAAAGGAGATGCTAAGATGATGTCACTTTCTTATTTACAAATAATTACTTATTTAACTGGAAGCAATTATGTAAATCATAGAGGGCCCAAGAAGATAAAAAGGACAATCCGGTGCACGAAGTTCCCACCATGCGGGGTCTCAAGGAAGGATCCATTGTACGCAGCCTTACCCTGCTTTTTGCAAGAGGCTATTTCCAAGATTCGAACCCGTGACCTTTTTGTCACATGACAACAACTTTACCGTTGTGCCAAGGCTCCCCTTCAGAGGGCCCAAGAAGATCAATGCATAAAATCATTCCAGCCAAGATTTTCTTCAGAAGCGAGCATTAAAGAAATTAGCATCTTTGAACTGAAATGCAAACTTTTTGGGTATATTGTTCACACTTCTCATAAGGTATTGAAGTACTAGTGGTTGAATAAATAAACATAAAGGATACAAACAAATAATGCAACTATATGTACAACTGTGCCCAGCTACATTTGTTCCCTTGAAGTCCAACAGTCCATATTGCATGTGCAAATAGCCGAGTACGACACTGAAATTGATGATCAATATATTGTAACAATGTAATAATGTTTTCCTACAACCACAAGTGATTTTTTATTTGATATTTGATTGAGGATGCTATATTGGACAAGGTATAAAATCTCGACTCATGCCGAGGTTTCGGTCTTGGACCGGAACAATACGATTTCGGTACCACATTGTGTCGTGCCGATATAGTTTTGATAATTTTAAATAAAAATATATAAACTAAAAATAAAAAATTAATCTGAATATTTTGAAAAATAAAAATATATTTTTTTAAAATGTATATTAAATTAATAGGATGGTTTTATTAGGGTTTAATTAAGGCTATTTAAATTATCCTATAGCTAGGAGTTGATTGAATTTATTAACTTAAGTTTTTTAATTAAAAGCATGGTTCTTCAACTGCTCTATGCTATCAGTGAATGCAAGGCCGCATGTGGCCTCCACGGTAGCTGCGAGGCCATCACGATGCCTCCACGGCGGCCGCGAAGCCATCACGATGCCTCCGCGGCGGCCGCGAGACCTCGCGATGCCTCCGCGGCGGCCGCGAGACCTCGCGATGCCTCCGCGGCGGCCGCGAGACCTCGCGATGCCTCCGCGGCAGCTGCGAGGCCATCACGGCCTCGGCGGCTGCTGCAAGGCCCGCGCATGGCCTTCACGATGCGCCACAACGCCTACGTGGCCACAGTACCTCGAGTGTGCTAGTGTTGATTTCGGTCAGGCAGAACGAATTTTTTTGCGTGTACTGGGCGACACAGCATGATATTTTAAACCTTGATATTGGTTTTAAAAAAACATTAGTTCTAAAGGGAAACTTGTTATATGAGATACAAACTCTAACAAGAAGCTTATTTTATTGGATCGCAAGCCAACATCTAACAAACAGCATAAAACAGTGAATAACTGCATTACCAGGTTCTTAAAAGGTAGAAAAAGAAAAATTTACCTGGAACATGGACTGAAACTCTGCCCGAACCAAATCAGTCTTTTCTTTGCCACGCCATCTCTTTGGCATATAATGTGTATAGTTTACGACAAGGGACATTGCTCCATCATGATCAAGGACCTGAACCTCATCTGATATAGCAGCTCGACTTATAGCAGTTGCAGATCCAAAAATGGCAGCATACCAGAATAAGTTTCTGCCAAAAACCTGCACATTCAATTGAACTAATAAAACTGTAACACCATGTCTGGCATGGAAAAACTTAATATTACAAAAATGGAATTTATCAAACTTACATGGCCCTCCAGCAGAGATTCATCCATAAAAGCAATGATGATCAAAATAGCAGCAAAACCACCAGATACAAAAGAGATGAATTTGGCAATAAGGGACACACAAGGTGCAGGAAATTGCTTTAGATAGTTTGAAGCATATGCTATGCTATTGTTCATTCGATATCTGAATAAATGTTCAACCTGAGTTGTACAAGAAATGTCAGCAAATAACAGATACATTACTATGGATAACCCATCTTAGTGATCTATCAAAATCACTATAATTAACCATTCATGGAGTAGCCAAAACAAGTAGTGATAGGTAATGAACCAATATACCTCATTGAACTCCCTAAAGATCCACTTTGATAAGTTAGACCACCTTCGAGATGATGCTGTGCTTGGATGATGATAGAACTGTTCTGCATGCCTTAGAAACAGATACACCAACATGAATATTGCTAAACATGGTGAAATGAGAAACATCACGATCCCAATAATCCTGATCCTCATCCTTAACAATGAAGTGTTCTCTACGAATTCCCTCTGAACACAAAATTTACTGTAGAAAGTAGTTCTTGTCAGCACTATATTATCAAGGAGTGCACTGCTTTATTCGGTCTTAATAAATTTCAAATGTTGCCTGGGGCATTAAGCAAAACAAGAAATATACTCACATACCTATAGCAAACTAAGGAATATGCTGTCTAACTAGCTTTACAAATTAAATATACAATAAGAAAAAAAAATAAGAAAATATAAATCATTAACAGAAAAGTGAACATCTCCACTGTATATTTATGAATTATAAATAAGAAAGGGAAAAGGGGAAAATATCACAGCGGTATTAGTCACACAATCTCCTACCAAAACTCCCACGTGAAGAATCTATTAAAATTTAAAAGTTTAAAATTAAACAAACTCACTCTAGAACCAGGAGATCTTTAGAAAATATCTCACCTTTTTCCCCAAATGGTAACTCTATGCTTTTGAATTGGCTATTTCAAACTATTAATCCTAAAAAAGTACTTAAGGTTATGAATATCAAAGAAACTACCTGTCAAACATGCTTTGAAATATGCACCAATTTAGTATCCACTCAAGGGTCTTTGGTAATATTATCTGATATTTTCTTCCATTTTTTATTAGAGAAGGACCAGCTCCAGGTACCAACCAAGGAACTGGAAAAGCAAGAACGCCTTTGTTGAGCATTGCAATTAAATAATTCTCCTTGCGCATCATTCGCATCACTATGTCATGTGCAGAAAGTTTCTTTACCACACAAAGTCGCTGTGTATGCTGTGACTGTATGATTTTTTCTAACACAGTCTGCCATGAAGCTGCCTGAATTTCACGATCTGTGATATTGAGACTGGAGAAACAAGCAAAAGTAACCTTGATTGATCTAACATTTCCTAGATAAATGTATTAGGATTTTGCCAAGCATAAAATGTACCTGTTATAATAGAAGTTGCGGACTTTAAGCATGCCTTTGAACTGTACAATGAATATCAAGAAGTTAAATACCCCGTAGATTGCCAACATAACCATGCACCCAACAATGACACCTTTTGTTAATGTAAACGGGACTAATGGGTGCTTTTTTATGGCTATTTCTGCAAGATCACAAGTCTTATATCTAGACTTCAGCGCATCAATCCCACATTTTGCAGTGTGCAAGGCAGGCCAATCAACAACCAACAAGAAAAACCAAATAAAAAATTCCATGAAGATTACAGTCAGGATCTCAACTATCCACTTTATAGTAATGCACTTCAGGCCCTTTCCACAATAGTAATTATAGAGAGACTCAAAGAAGATATCTAAATCAACAATTAGCTCATTGTCCTGTTCTTCTCCTGTAAGAAGATCAGATGGGCTATCAGGTTCAGCAGCTGGCAGTTTAGTGTAATATGTCAATTCAATATCAATCGCCCTATCATCAAGCACTTGGGAATTCAGGAATCTCCTGTTTTTCCATGGCCACTTAAATCTTCTTAGAACTCCCCAACTGGACATCTTTGATTAAAAATCAAACTAGGCAGGGCCATATTAACATGCGATCATCTGAAGAACAAATAAGATAGAAATGTTATGAATTTATCAGTAACAACATTACCTTTAATTTACATAACAGTCAAGTGGGGAACCTGCCCTAGTATACATCTAGAGACATAGCATAAGGTTGCATTATGCACCAAGAACGATAAAAAAATACCAAAATGTGAAGCAAGGGAAGACAGGAACAGGATGGGAACCAAAAGAGAGACTAAGTAGATGATCATTCTATTATCGAAACCTTCCACTTTCAACTAGTTGAGAAGTGCAAAAATCACCAGTTCTACCAGACAACCAGCATGTTTTCAAACATTGGATAGTCCAGTAGTCCTGCTAGTGCCGTATATTGACAGAATTAGGCAGCTTCTACATCCTCTACTACTCTACTTGACTTAGGAAACGAGTTAAAGTAGGCTGTAGATGAAGAAATAAAACGTATTACCGATATGTGATAATGTCATGATCATCACCCAACACCCACCTTACTGAAGTCACATGGGAAACAAGGGAACTATTATTTAACCCCCAAAAATAACAAATTATATCCAAATAAGCTCAATTTCCCACCCAAGAAATAAATGCTATGTCATGACGAAACAAATATGCGGATCCACAATAGTACAAAAAGCTACCAAGCTGACTCCTTCCATCCAATCTCTGTAATCCAACATTATCTCGTTTACAGAACGACTAAAAACTAACTGCTACACTTCAATTTTGGGAGATGATAACGTTCAAAAACAGGAATGAACTAGCAACGGCCTCGAGACCAAGATTTAGCCAGTCAAAACACGGCAACTGAATCTAAGAACATGGATAAGAAAAAAACAACTTAGCATCCAAAATAGATCCAAAAGAACCATCTAGGAGCTGAGTTAACATTCAACTATCAGAAATTGGCAAAAATTCAAGACAGAAGATAAATTCTTACCGACCTCTCTGAAATCGCCAAGGAGTCGATGAGCAGCGTTGTAAGAAGCCAAGAATAGTCGATGGCGAGGAGTTAGGGGTTCGATTCCGTGTCGCCTCGGCCTTCTTTTCCTCGTCGCTTCGGCTTCGGTTCCTTCCTCCCGCCCGCCGTCGTTTCCTTCCCATCTCGCTCCCTCTCTCTCTTTCGTCTCTATTTAATTCTCTCTCTTCCCGATCGATGCGGAGTTTGGATTAGGTATCGTGGTGCGCATGGCTAACGAAGTTACTCACGCCACGTCAGATTTATGCGGACGCTTTTAGACGTTGAGTGGCCGATTCACCCACGACAACACGGTCGCTGCTCGAGCGACACGTCATACCTTGAAAGTTTCCAGGCTTCTAGCGTGGCGGACGTAGGTTAGAGAATTGTTGTGGGACCCAGCTAGATTTTCCACGCGGCACTTATAAACGTGGGCGCTATTTTTGATTAATTTTCCGTACTCGTTTACAGAATTATGCGGACGCTTTCTACCGTCTAGAGGCCGACTCGATCGCCCGTGATGTCATGCACCCAGTGGAGGCGCATACGAATCATATCAGCTCGTGAACTTTTCCAACCGGTTCAAAAAAAATATTTAATTTATATATAAATTTTTCGAATTCAAGTTAAACTAGAAATTTAAATTATATTATTTGATAATTCGAAAGTTTTAATATTTTATTAATATAAATTATATATATTAAATAAATAAATTTTAAATTTTTTAAATAATTATTTTCAAATAATAATCCATGAATATATTCGAATTTTTCGAATTCAACTTCGAACTCAAATCCTAATTTGAATCGTAACTCCAATAAAAAAATTTTAAAATTTTTAAACTCTGAATCACGCTTAAACTCAAATATACATATTTCAAATTGAATTCGTACATTCAATTTTTCTACATTCATTTATATTCTTAGGGTATATACAGTGAAAGATTTATAGCATGTAATTTATACTATAAATTTTTCAATATAAATCTCTTTTTTTTTATATAAGTAGGATTTATAGTTTTTTTTATAAATCTCTATTAAAATCTTGGGATTAGATTTATAGAAAAAATAGTGAAAATAGGATAAAGAGAATTTTAAAAGAATTGAAGTTTTTAAAAAAGAAAAATTTATGATAATAAAAAATGATTTTTAAAAATAATAAAAATTTTAATTTTTCATATGATAATAATGTAATAGAGGATTATGACTACGGATGCCTTAAGATCCCACTGCTATCATCATGCCTGGTGGCCGCCGTAGATTGGAACATTTATGTGGGCCCATCTTATTATTCTCCACGTGGCAGTTATAGACTGGGCAATATGTGGAGGCGGTATCAATGATATTATTAAAAATTTTGGTCACCGCATTTTATTGTTTTTTACATCAAAATTAATTAAATTTAATAACCAAAACAGATCGCGATCTTCGTTCTTGGTTCGCAGGAAGATTTCTGGTCGATGGAAGGCAGATTTATGTACGCGGTTCGTCTTCGTCCCCGTCTCCGTCTCCTCGTCACCGTGGAAGTAAGGTCTCGGTTCTCAATCCAATCTAGGGATATTGTTCTTCTGTTACGCCCTTTTCTCGATGATTTTGGTTCCCTGCATCCTTGACCTACCAATTACTAGTAATTTGGGTGAAGGGGGCGGAGTTATGATTATGAGTGTTTCGACGTGGAGGCGAGGATCCCTTTCTCATTCTAAAAGCTTGTTTGTGTGTGTGTGTTCCACGCAGTTTCTTGTGGCCATCGAAATTAGAAAAGAATGGATTTTTTTTTTGGTTCTATGATCCAAATTGGTTTTACTAGTATAGATAGAACACGATTTCTATACGCCTACTTCCTTTGCTCGCACGGCGGAGGTAAGCTCTTGATCCCAATCTAGGGCTTTGTTCTTCTCTTACGCTCTTTCTCCATTATTCTGCTTCCCGCATCCTTGACCTACCAGTCACTTGGAATTCGGGGTGGGATTAGAAGCGTTTCGAAGTGGACACGATTATCCCTTGTGTTTTTCAAAGTTCGCTTTTTGTGTGTTTGACACAGTTTCTTGCTGGCTTTGAAGTTGGAAAAGGCCCAATTAGGTTTTAGTAGTATAGATAGAACACTTGATTTCTATTTCTTCGTCTTCCTCTTCTTGCGGTGAAAGAAATAAGTTCTCAATTCCAATTTAGGCCTTTGTTCTCCTGTTACATTTTTTTTCTCGATTATTTTGACGGTTTAAGTTCTCTTGTTATATATAAGATGATATATTAATAACTAAGGAATTTATAGTTGCTAATTTCCAAACAATATCTTCATGCAACAAAGTTGGATTTCTCTCCCTAGTTAGCTTTTTTGGACTGGATGAGATTTGGTTTCTTAAATATTTTCATCTTGTTTTTGTTCATTCAAATGTGATCTACCAACTTGAGACTATTTGTTTAATAATCTGTTTCTTTTTTTTCCTGCTTAACTGTAGCTATAGAATAACTCTATCTCCACAGCAAATCTACATATTGCATGTGAAGAATAAGCAATTACCCTGTGAGGATTGCACCTTGGCGATCCCATTTTCCTAAGATATGAGCAGCCATGAAAACTCTGCATCATTGCGGCGACGATTCCATAATGAAGAGGGTGAGGATGTCAAGAGTGAAACTACTTTTTCTAATTCTTCTAGTTCTGCTTCTACCAAGGTGGGTGTGCTCAGATGGTCGGAGAAGAGGGTCTGGACATTTGCACTCGCATTCCGAGCTGCTAACGCACTATTGGTACAGACCTACTTCAATCCAGATGAACATTGGCAGTCTCTTGAGGTTGCCCATCGCATTGTCTTTGGGTAAATGTTGCCCCTGCATCTTGGTATCTACAAATGTTCTTTTTTCTTTGTGCCTAGTCGTTAAGTTTGGTTTGATTAGGTACGGCCATCTGACCTGGGAATGGAAGGAAGGGATTCGCAGCTACCTCCATCCTTTGCTCTTTGCTCTCCTCTACAAGATCTTGGCTTTTTTGCACTTGGACAAACCCTTGTTCATGGTAGGCACTTGCAGAATGGTCATGAATTTCTGTCAATATGATGTATTGCTGGTGTTCTTTTAGCTGAATTCTTCTAGTCTACATGGTTTTCTCTTTTCTTCCTTTTTACTCCATATATTTTCTATGAATATACAAAGATTGGATTGATAATATGAAGAATCACATTATCATTGGATGTGTGGGTGCTGGCATTACCATGTATTCTTCTAGTCTGTCTGGTGTGTTTTTTTGTTCCTGTTTTCTCCATACCATTTTCTACTAAATATACTGAGATTGATTATATAAAGAATTGCATTACCATGGATAAGTGGGTGCTTGGATTACCATGAATTCCTCTAGTTCGTCTGGTATTATCTTTTGTCCGTTTTTTCTCTATATCATTTTCTATGAATTGTGAGATTGATAGTACGGAAATTGTATTATCATGGATAGGTGGGTGCTTGCATATATTGTATTTATCTAACCACATAAACTTAATACTACTTCATGAGTGTAACAATTTTCCCTTGTAGATGAAGAAACTAAATTTTTTTTTTCTGCTTGACGAATGTTTTGAATAGGCAAAGGCTCCACGGTTGTTCCAATCTTTGTTTGCATCCATCGGAGATCTATACATGTACAAGCTCTCAAAGATGATATTTGATGAGCAAGTTGCCAAATGGGCTGTATCCTTTACATTCACCTATACAATATTTCTATAACATGTAACGATGACAATCTTGCCACAGCTAGTAGTTTGCTCTCAAATTGTTATGATGGTTCCCTTAATTCTGAGTAGCTGTTTTCACAATTTACAAACTGGTTTATGTTCTTCTGCATTACACGGACATTCTCAAACAGCTTGGAAACAATGCTAACACTGATGGGAATATTCTATTGGTTCTCTTCAAATAGTTCATCTAAGAAATTTTCTATATCATCAAGGATGCTGGGTCTCTTTATAGCTGCCCTGACATGTGCAGTTCGGCCGACCAGTGCAATCACATGGCAATACATTGGATTATTGGATCTGTTTAAGATGCAGTCTAGATTCCACTTCCTCTTATTTGAGGTACTTCCAATAGGGTAGGTAATTAGTCTTTTGTCACTAAAACTAAATTTTGATTCCTGATAGACATGTTTTGTATTGTTTATAGTGGTTCTTATTAGTTATTACAGACAGAACTAACAAGTGAGTATTCAAATAAATTTTTATCAAATACATTGGTAAAAACAAAACTCTTTCAAATGCATCAAATGCTTGATATATGTGTGCTTCAACTCTCTCTGTTATTTATATTGTTGTTTATGCTTTGAGTATTCATATCCTTTTGTAAGATTGCATTTGTTTTGTTTCATTCGTATAGAAAATGTAATAGAACCTCCCTAAATCTCACTAAATCAATATAACAATTTTCCCTCAAATCTCTGTATTATGCGTCCTTTGTTTCTAGCTTTGAGGAATTCACTCCCCTGTTTTCTCTTTATGTAGTTATTGGAATTTTCACACCCATTTAGTTTGCATTTTCTTTAGAAATTGGCTTCGAGTGCACCTTATACTGACATAATGATGTTAACAGGAGTCTTGTTCTTGCCTTGTCAAGCTTGTTGGATTGGTGGATGTATGATTCCTTCGTCCTTGTGCCTCTGAACTTTCTTAAGTTTAATTTTCTTTCATCCGGTGGGGACTATTATGGCACTCACCCATGGCACTGGTACTTCACCCAGGGATTTCCTTCCATGCTTTTAACCTTCTTACCATATTCATTGATCGGCATATTTCGTTCAAAAGAGCGGAGAATTTCTGGTCTGATTGCTTGGGTCTTAGGGGTTTACAGTTTTCTTGGCCACAAAGAATTCAGGTGAGTACTATTATATGTACTCATGATCATGTTATCAGATGCTCTTTATTTTCAAGCCGTTTTCCCCAATTTGCTTTTACTGATAATGGATTTGGATCAGGTTTGTGCTTCCAGTGCTCCCAATAGCTTTGATGTTCTCTGGATATTGTTTAGCAGTGATTGCAAAACCAGATCGTTCAGGCACAGAAAGTAAAAAATTCAAGCCTGCCACCAAATGCCCGTCAAATGTACAGCTAGCTGTGCTGTTCCTTCTTGTAACTAATGTTCCAATGGCTTTATATATGAGCTTGATTCATCAGGTAAGCCTTGTCATTTGGTTTTTCAGAAAGTACCCCTGGTTAGCGTATATTCTATCTTTCGATAAAAAACTATGTTGATAACTGATCTAGTTAAGGTTTTGCCTTACAATTTACATGATTCTTACAAATAAACTTGCCCACCAGAGAGGAAGCGAAGATGTTATGATTCATCTGTCAAAAGAGGCAAGCAAGCAGGGGGTGAAGAGTGTTTTGTTTCTAATGCCTTGCCACTCTACACCTTATTACTCCACCTTACACCATGATCTGCCAATGCAGTTTTTGGACTGCACACCAAGGTGACTCTCGTAGGAATTACAGAGATTATTTCTTCCTTGACATTTCCCTTTTTTGTTTTCAAATTTCATATTTGTGACTAATCAATGCTTTGTTTATTTAGCTCCAACAGAACAACTTTGGCTGAATCAGATTTCTTTTTGATGGATCCACATGCCTTTGCGCTGTCTATGTTCAAGAACTCAACAATTTTTCCCAGCCACATTGTGCTATTTAGTTCTGAAGAACCATATCTTCGAGAATTGTTGATCTCATATTCCTTTACCGAGGTACAATTTACTAATCTTTTTTTCTAGAAAAATACTGAATAGTTCTACATCTCTACCTCCAATAATTTATATTGTTGCAAGTATTTGTCTATTATTTATTCACAGCCTGAAAATTAGATAGCATTTTTATTACAATCGTTTTGACACTTTCTTTTATGATCACTAGAATTTGGGTTCAGTTATCCAATAATTTACATTCTTTTTGTTCCATGAAAGATCTGAATGTGTGAATATTTTTTAACAACTCTTCTTTGTATAATATTTCAGTTTTTTATGATCTTATTCAAAAATGTTTTAGATGGGAGAATTGTTTTTCTTATGAATATCTCTTTTGTCCTCAGAAAATCGACTCCTTGAGATATCTTTTTATATTGATGCCTTTAATCCTGCTTATGTTTTTTTCCATTCCAATTTCCATTTTCTTTCGAAAACTAATTTATCCTATTTGCTTGCAGGTTAGAAGATTCTTCCATGCCCATTTTAAAGTCGATAGAGATCTCCAAGCATCTGTTGTTGTTTACTCTCAGGCAATATCATGATCAGGCTCTGTTTTATTCATCGGTGGCCTATCGTCATTTTTCAGTAGCCAACTTGACGATCAATCATCCAAGTTGTGGTTTCAAGATTAAAGTCTTTGTATGAAATTATTTTTCTGCAGATGCAAAGAAGCAAAAAGAAATGAAAGAACACATACAAATGAGGAGATTCTGCCATGTAATTCTCTAGACCTCTCAATTATTTTCCATTTTTTTAGGTTCTTGATTAATACATATCCTCGTGATCTTTGGGAACAAATTAGTATCCTATCCAGAGCCTCTCAGTTCATTTTTGTTTCGATCATCCATAGGGAGTTTCATTAGATTTTGTGTTACAGATACAGATTAACTATTATTCTAGCAGAATCAATGCACAAACTTCGAATAAAATTAGTAGCTGATGAGTAGGTTGAATTTGGAAGCTATGATTGTATGGAAGAAACCCGGAAAGATTCTGGTATCATATGGCAGATGATCAAGGTTTCTTTAGGGAGTTTTGCTACTCAGAAAATATAATATAATATAATATAATATAGAGATTAATCTAATTAGATGATAGTCAAAGTAAAGATGACACTTCATATCAGGTTATGTGAAAAAAAGTAAATTGTAGGATCAGTCTATAGTCGACCGTCAAGTGGCAAGGGTGAGAGGAGTTTTCTCCACTAGTATGAGAGATTAATCTAATTAGAAAAAAAAAATGATGAATCAGGTAACATCAAACTCGGGACGTCTGGCTCGGTTCCATAGGAGTTTTCCACATGCCACCAGGGTAAATTAGGAAATGCTCGCGGCGAGCGGCCTAGAAGTCTAGCATCTCGTGGTTGCACGTCCCATTTAAAGAAAAAAATTCCATAAATGTGTCGTACCTGGGATCAAATCGCGGATGAATGGATAACAACTTGGCGCTCTTATGTTACACCATAGCCTCGGGGTGAAATTAATCTAATTAGATAATTAACCAGGTCAGGCAACGTCAAACCTGGGGTGACCGTCCCGATCCTATGAAAGTTTCCCACTGACCGCTAAGATAAATCGGGGAAGTGTACATGGAGGCCCATCCACAGTTAGTATTCTTAGGTTCGCTACTCATTAAGGAGAAACTTTTTAATAATACGTCGCAGTTGAGTTTTGAATTCTAGATCCCTGATCTATCACTGGAGGACTTAACTATGATGCTCTGCTCCCGAGGCAGAGATTAATCTAATTAGAAAAAATAATTAACTAGGTCAGGAAATGTTGAACCTAGGACAACTAGTCCACCTCCACAAAAGTTTTCCACCGGCCGTTTGGGTAAGTTAGGGAAGTGTACATGGAGACTCATCCTAACAGCTAACATTCTCATGTCTGCTACCCATTAAGGAGAAAAATTCTCAATAATACGGTGCCAATACGAAGGAGGTAAGTCACGGGTAGCTATTAGCCTTTGGAATAGTGACTGACTAATTAGAAATGATAAACTCAGTTAGCCTCATTGACTAACCCTGGGATGACCAGCTTGGTCTCACGGAATTTTTCAACTGGCCACTAGGGTAAATCGGAAAGCGCTCACGGCAGGCGGCCAAGAAGAAGATTAATTAATTAGAAAAAAATGATAAATTCAGTTAGCCTCGTTGACTAGCTCTAGTGTGACCAGCCCAACCCCACAGAATTTTTCTATCGGCCACCCGGGTAAATCAGGAAGCGTGCGTGACGAACAACCCAGAAGTCCAGCATCCTTTGGTTGCACACCCCATTTGTAGGAAAATTTTTTACAAATACTTCATAGTTGGAGATCGAACCGCGGGTGTCTGGGTGACAATCTGGATGTTCTACCGCAGTATCATAGCCCCGGGGACCGAAGATTAATTAATTAAATAATAAACCCAGTTAGCCTCATTGATTAGTTTTAGGGGTGACCGGCCCGACCCCACAGAATTTTTTCACCGACCACCAAGGTAAATCGAGAAGCGCTCGTGAATGGCGGCCAAGAAGTCCAGCATCCTTTGGTTGCATGTCTCATTTAAGGAAGATTAATTAATTAGAAAAAATATTTAAAAAATAAAAAATGATAACCCCAGTTAACCTCATTGACTATCTCTAGGGATGACTGTTTCGGACCCACGGAAATTTCCCATCAGCCGCCAGGGTAAATCGGGAAGCGCACGTGACGATCATCCCAACATCGTTTGGTTGTGCCCCTATTTGAAGGAAAAATTCCTGTAAATATGTTATAGTTAGGGGTCGAACCGCAAGTACTTGGGTGATAATTTGAATGTCCTACCATGGTACCATAACCCTAGGAACAATATTAATTAATTAGAAAAAATAGCAATCCCAGTTAGTCTCATTAACTATCCATGGGTGACCGGTCTGGTCTTACGGAAGTTTTCCACCGACCATCAGGGTAAATCAAGAAGCGCACGCAGCGGCCAGCTCAAAAACCCAGTATCCTTTGATTTCGTCTCCCATTTGGAGGAAAAATTCTACAAATATGTTATAGTTGGGGATCGAATCGCAGGTGCCTGGATGATAACTTGGATATCTTACGGTGGCACCATAGTCCAGGGGACAAGATTAATTATTAAGGGGAAAAAATGATAATCCCAGTTAGCATCATTGACTATCCCTGAGGTGACTGGTCCGATCCCACGGAAGTTTCCCACCAACCATCAGGATAAATCGAGAAGTGCATGTGGCGGCCAGCCTAGAAGCCCAGCATCCTTTGGTTACATCCCCATTTGGAGAAAATATTTTTTGTAAATACGTTATAGCTGAGGATCGAACTGTGAGTACTTGAATGATAATTTGAATATCTTATCATGACACCATAACTCTACCATAACTCCAGACCAAGATTAATTATTAAGAAAAAAAAAGATTAATACTAAATTGCCTACTTGTGGCAATTTTCTAGTAGTGTAACAGCGTCAGGCGGCATCATTCATGCTAGCACGAGAAACAAATTTTATATATATATATATATATATATATATATAATTTTTAACCTGATTTTTCATAAAGAAGTCTGGATTTGCTATTTATGTTCTTCATATTTTAATTGTATTAATTATATCGTGTCACTTCCCACTTAACCTGATTTTCCATAAAGAAGGCTAGATTTGCTATTTATATTCTTCCTCATCCACCATCATCCCAATTTTTTTTCTTTCCTGATTTTTTACTTTCCATCTTTCCATTTCATCCCAACGTTCATGCTCAAATAGATCACGCATGACGGAAGCACAACAAGATCTAGGAGTTGACTTTAAAAACTGAGCTTAGCTATTTTTTTATCCGATAATTAGGAATTTATTTTACACCTCAGAATAAATTTAAAAGTACCATAGTAAATCTGAAAGTGTTATACTACTGCACTGACAAGCTGATCTTTGCCGTTGTTATTGCCACTGTAGAAATTGAGATTGTCTCCGTATTTTTGTTGATCCTCGGGTAGCTTCTGGAGTATGCAAACTGATCGTCGAGGTTAGTGTTCGACACTATTTTCGTAAACGATATTGCTCCGCTACGGTGCTTAACGGATTGTTGCAATTCGTTCCCAAGATACAACGACGACGAACGTCTCGAAATCGTAGCACTCCGACTTCCGAGACCAGCGAACTTGCTAGTAGACTTCTTGGACTCTTGAATGCACAAGATGAGATGAATGCTTGAGGAAGAGAAGAGAGGATTGAGTGAATTGAGTGAATTTTCCAGCATCTGGAGGGTTCTATTTATACTGAAAGAAGAGGTTGATTGTCCTTTGGGTGAGTGGATGTGTTCCTTGGGCTGGATCGATCTAGATCATCCATTCTGAAGGGTTGTAACCTTTCACCAAGCCCACTTCAATCTCATCCATCAGATCTGAGGAGTTGTGACCCTCAGATCCCGCCTATTGTCATCGGCCATCGGATCTGGATCCATTGATTCGATGCTTCAGATCAAGTCTCATCTCAAGCCGTCAGATCGGTACTCTTTGCGATCCAACGCTCTAGATCGCATCACAAGCGATCCATCATACCTATTTGATCAACGTTGATCAACGGTAGCCATCCATTCCCTAAGTCAACTGTCCAGTCATCTCCCTTTGCCCACGAGGATGCCACATAGGTGCTGCCACGTCAGGTACGAGCCTGACACGTCACCCGAGTGCCACGTAGGCCTACAAAGCGCCCATTGCGCACGTGCGCACGTGGTGGGTGGCGGGCTCACAGGTGCGAGCACCTGCTCGCCCTGGGCTAAGGGGTAACCTGTCCTTTTATTTTTGTGTTAACTCCATTAACACATCTTTATTAATAAGTAGAGAATACACATCGAGAATTTCTGATGTGGGACTATTCTCCCATGCATTTATTAATGAATAATAAATGTTATTTTGGGCTGACTTTAAACATTAATTTCTCATTCACCTTTAATCGGTTTTGAGCAAATTAATAGTCTAAATCTATCTACGCGAATCGTAGATTTCAATTTTGAAGTCAATTACGACTTTCAACAATTGATGGCTTCCTTCCTCTAAATCGTTTTGGTCCATTTAAGGCCCCAATATCCAACAATCCCCCACATGAATGGAAATTAATGCAATGCGTGTATGCATGCTGACATTTTACAAGAGTTCAATCGATAAGTCACTGCATCGGGAGAGGTAGCTTGTGATTTTGAACCTTCCGTAGTGAAATGCTATCGAGTATACTAGGCTGCGCAGTGAACGTGATGTCTTGAACTGCTCAGCTGTTGGTGTATACTGAGACAATAACACCCACACAGAGATCTATCTCACCTACTTTAGGTTCTCATGGTTGGTTCCGTTTCGGCCATGGATACCATCTTGGATTCATGAGTGTTTCATTGAAGCGGCCTGTCTTCACACTCACATAGGTGACACTTCTATCAAGAGTATCCTACCATACTCCACCTTATCAGGTATAGAAGTCACTAAAAGCATAAGCTTAACCTCACTACATGAGGTAGGACAGCACAAATTCATCCTAGGATTGGGATAGAGATAAACTATCTAATGTGCTGGATCACAATTTCTGTAACTTCGTTGTCCCATTGAACCAAGATCTTGGGATCTCCAGTCAACAAGGTTGGGTTACCGCTACAGTCGTTTTAGTTGTAGATTTTTAATCTCATTCCTCTTGATGAGCAGTATACTTGATCTCGACTCAACCCCTTCGTTAGAGGATCTGCCAAATTATCTTTGGACTTGACATAGTGATTGCAATCACTCCATTCGAGATCAACTGCCTAATGGTATTATGTCTACGACGTATATGTCGTGACTTCCCATTATACATATTACTCTGTGCCCTTCCAATCGCCGATTGACTATCACAGTGATTAGTATGGCAGACACAGGTTTTCACCAACTAGGAATATCTTCCAAGAAATTCCATAACCATTCAGCTTCCTCACCTGCTTTGTCTAGTGCTATAAATTCGGATTCCATAGTTGACCGAGCAATGCAAGTCGCTTAGTGGATTTCAAGATATCGCTCCCCACCGATCGTGAATACATATCCACTAGTGGATTTGGAGTCTTTTGTATCTGATATCCAATTAGCATCACAATATCCTTCCAACACAGCGGGATATTTTGCATAATGTAATCCATAGTTCATAGTATATTTCAAATATCTGAGAACTCGCATCAATGCTTTTCAATGGGTGTCGTTTGGATTACTCGTAAAACGATTCAGTTTATTGACCGTACAAGCAATATCCGGACGTGTGCAGTTTGTGAGATACATCAAACTGTCTATTATCCGAGAATATTCCAACTGCGATATGGTCTCACCATGGTTTTTCGCTAAGTGTTGACTTAGATCCATAGGTGTTTTCACTGTAGAGAGATCGTACGCATTGAATTTTTTCAATACTGATTCTACATAATGGGATTGTGTTAAAACTATCTCTTCTGATGTCCTGAGAATTTTAATTCCCAATATAACATCTGCTTGACCCATATCTTTCATATCAAAATTTCTGGTTAACATTTTTTTTGTAGTCATGATTACATCATGATTACTGCCCATTATTAGCATGTCGTCTACGTATAGACAGATAATTACATATTCTTCAGGTGTGTTTTTGACATAAATGCATTTGTCACATTCATTTATTCTGAATTCGTTTGACAGTATTACTTTGTCAAATTTTTCGT
This sequence comes from Zingiber officinale, assembly GCF_018446385.1. NCBI lineage: Eukaryota > Viridiplantae > Streptophyta > Magnoliopsida > Zingiberales > Zingiberaceae > Zingiber > Zingiber officinale. The sequence goes on from NC_055991.1 coordinate 751,449, forward strand.
GTCATTGTTTAGGCGCTTGCTTAAGTCCGTACAACGACTTAACAAGTCGACACACCTTTTTCTCATTTCCAGGAGCCATGAACCCTTCGGGTTGCTCTATATAAATTTCTTCTTCCAACTCACCATTTAAGAATACAGTCTTAACATTCATTTGATGTATTTCAAGGTCATACAGTGCTGCAATGGCTATTAGCACTCGTATGGACGTAATCCTTGTCACCGGTGAGTATGTATCGAAGTAATTAAGGTCTTCCTCTTGCTTGTACCCCTTGGCTACAAGTCTGACCTTATACTTGTCAATTGATCCATTAGCTTTATACTTACGTTTTAGTATCCACTTACAACCTAATGATTTATTACCAGAAGGAAGGTCTACTAATTCTCAAGTATGATTATTCATGATAGACTCAATTTCACTATTGACATCTTCTTTCCACATTGGAGCATCGGGTCTAGAGAGAGTTTCACTTAATGTTCTTGGTTCCATTTCTGACATGAAAGTCATGAAATCTGGCCCGAACGATTTCTCAACTCTAGCCCGTTTGCTACGACGTGGCTCTTCACTTTGATCGTCAATAGTCCTTTTATAACAGCTAAGTTCGGTAACGTCATTTTTGTTTGAACTTCCGTTGTTATCACTTTCAACGTTTCCCTTTTTATTTGGGAATACGTTTTCAAAGAATATCGCATTTCGAGATTCTATGGTTGTTCCCACATGTATATCAAGAATATCTGATTTGTGAACTAGGAAACGATATATACTACTATTATGGGCATATCCGACAAATATCGCATCGAACATTTTAGGTCCGATCTTTACTTGCTTTGGTTTAGGTACTTCGACCTTTGCCAAGCACCCCCACACTTTCAGGTATTTGTACGATGGCTCGCGACCTTTCCATAGTTCATATGGAGTTTTATCATTTTTCTTATGAGGGATTCTGTTGAGAATGTGATTTGCCGATAATATTGCTTCCCCCTACAAGTTTTGAGGTAAGCTTGAATTTATCAACAAGGCATTCATCATTTCTTTTAGTGTCTGATTTTTACGTTCGGCAACACCGTTTGATTGAGGTGAGTAAGGCGCCGTTGTTTGATGGATAATGCCAGATTCTGTACAAAATTCATCAAACGGTGCACCATATTCTCCACCTCTATCGCTTCGAATTATTTTAATTCGTTTGTCAAGTTGGTTTTCAACTTCTGTTTTATAGGTTCTGAACGCCTCTAGGGCTTCGTCTTTACTTCTTAAAAGAAAGACATAACAGAACTTTGTGCAGTCATCGATAAAAGTAATAAAATATTTTTTACCTTATCTAGTTTGCACAAATTTCAAGTCACATAGATCACTATGTATTAACTCTAGAGGAGTTGTTGTCCTTTCCACCGAATGAAAAGATAGTTTCGTCATTTTCACTTCCACGCACACTTCACATTTGTGTGTTCCGTCAACATTGACGTTTGGTAATAAATTTAATTTGACGAGACGTTTGAGAGTATTATTATTCACATGTCCGAGTCGATCATGCCATAAATTAAAACACTCAACAACATAGCTGGAAGCATTTATTTTATTACCATCAAAATTTCGGAGTACAGACATTACAACCATTTTGAATAGACCCTTTTCTAGGTACCCCTTTCCTACGAAGACACCATTCTTCGTAAGTACAAAGTTGTCTGACTGGAATGTTGGAATGTATACTGAAAGCCTAAGCTTTGTAAACATTTATTATAAATAAAGAATCACATTTGGTCTAATTGTCTACATTTGTTTGTAGTTGTTCATTTAATTTATATTGTAGATAACATAGTATGTGGTGTCACATACAGAAAATGATGTTATCAGTACCTTATAAATTATAAACAGTAGCTCACGACCAAAATGAAAAAGGAACAAACCATTAGAAGGTCGTAGTGTAATTAGGTATTAGTTTATCTTGACTATATAATTACACTAGTACACTCAGAGTGTATTGAGTAGGACCATTTGAGTTCGTTTCTTTTATACTGACTTTATAAAGGAACAAAGACCTCAGTTATTATGGAAGTGTGTGCTCTTAATCCTAATATAATAACAAGCACATATATTTGATATTTATTTCTTTAATTTATCAATGGGTGAAATTTAGTTCGTTGAATCAACAAACCCGATAAGTTGGGAAATGGTATTACTTATAGTGTGTGTTGTTGATTATAAAAGAAAACTGTGTCCTAAAGATACTAGGTTGATAATGTCCTCAAGAGGAGCTCATAAAGATTGTCATGTTAAACCCTGCAGGTAGACTTAGTCCGACATGACAATAAGGTTGAGTGGTACTACTCTTGGACTTAGATATTAATTAAATGAGTTGTCAGTAACTCACTTAATTAGTGGACATTCGATATCTTAAACACAGGGAGACTAACACACTCATAATAAGAAGGAGCCCAAAAATGTAATTTGGGATTGGTGCGGTAGTTCAATGATAGTTCTCTAGTGGAATGAATTATCATTGATAAAATTAAATTGTGTGTTCGGGACGGGATGCTTAATTTTATCGGAGACCAAAACCAATTCCTCCTCTCGGTCCCTATCGTAGCCTCTTATTTATAGAGTTCTATATCCACCTATACCCACCTTCTATACCCACCAATAGGGGCCAGCCAAGCTGAACCAAACTAGGGCCGGCCTAGGTATATTATTGGGTGGCCGGCCCTAGCTTGAACCCAAGCTAGTAGGGCCGGCCAAAATAAATTAAAAAAGAAATTTAATTTTAATTTTTATTATAATGTGGAAGATATAATTTAAAGAAAATTAGAATTAAAAAATCTCTCTTGTAAAAGATTTACAAAAGATTAAAGAAAGAGATTAGATCTCTTTCCTTATTTGTAGATTGGAGAGATATTTTATTTTCTCTTTAAAATTATTCACATGTTAATAAAATTAAAATTATACATATTTCCTTTTAACCATGAAGAGATTTTAAAGAGAAATTTTATTTTTTAAAAAATTTCCGGAAACAAATTAGGAAGTTTTAATTGTTGATTAAAACTTGTCCTCTTTTGTTTTCCAATGATGTGGCCGGCCACTTGAAATTGATTTGGGAAATTTTATTTTATTTCTCTCAATTAAATCAAGTCAAGAAAATTAAGGAAAATTTATTGTAATTAAATTTCCTAATTTGCCTAGGCCAAGGAATATAAAAGAAGGGGTAGGGGTGCCTTCATGAGTGACAACCTCTATTGTTTTCTCTCCCTTTTTCCTTGGTGTTGTGGCCGGCCATTACCCTCTTCCTCTTGTGGTGGCCGAATACTTCATCTCTCTTGGAGTTCTTGTGGTGGCCGGATACTACTTGGAGAAGAAGAAGAAGAAGGAGAGAAAGTTAGCATCTCTTGGAGCTTGGTTAGTATTTTGATTTTCTTCTTTGGTAAAGTTCTTCCTTTGTGGCCGAACCTTGCTTGGAGGAGAAGAAGGTGGTTGGTGGTTTCTCATCTTGGTAGATCGTTGCCCACACAACGTCCGAGGTTAGAAGAGGAATACGGTAGAAGATCAAGAGGTTTTCTACAAGGTATAATTAGTAATTTTATTTTCGCATCATGCTAGTTATTTATGAAAATAATACCAAATACAAGAGGCTTATGATCTAGTATTTGAATATGTTTTCGATGTTGTATTCTTTTGTTTTCTTTCTTTTCCTTGTGATTTGATTGTTCTCTTTGGTTAACCTAAAGTTATTTTAGGAAATTAAATATTAGCTTTCTATTAAAGGTTTTGTCTAGTCGGTGGTGGTTGCTCCCATATCCAAGAAGGTCATGTGCCTCGCCACGTCAGTACTGGGAACCTTTTATGGAAATTAGTATTTAATGGAATTAATAACTTAAGGAGACTTGGGTCGAACGTGTTAAGTTCCGCAGGAGATCCAAGTTAAAACCTAAAAGAACAAATAGATTAAGTTTTGGATCAAACGTGTTAAGTTCCGCAGGCGATCCAAAATTTAATTTAAAAGAACACATGGTAGCTAGGAAAAAGGTTCAGACCTTTGTACAAAATTTTTGTACAGTGGAACCTCTAGGTTTTCCGAGTAGCAACCAACATGGAACACTAGCCTAAATCCGGCATTGACCAATGCCGCTCCAGAAACTAGGTTCTTACTGATGTCGGGAACATGGAGTACATCAATGAGTGTTAGCTCCTTTCCGGACGTCATCTTCAGAACAACCTTTCCGAGTCCAACAATTGGCGACGTCGTGGAATTACCCATATAGAACTTTCTGCCATTTATTGGAGTATACTTGGAGAACATCGCTTTATCAGAACAAATATGACGAGTTGCTCCAGTATCAATGAACCACTGCTTCGGGTTGGTATCCACCAAGTTGGCTTCAAATACAACCGCAGTGAGATCTAAGTCCTCAAGAGAGGTTGCGACATGATTCGCAACATCCTTTGGCCCCTTGATTGGCTTCTTTGGGCGTCTGCAGTGTTTGGATATGTGTCCTGCCTTTCCACAGTTGTAGCAGGAGCCTTTGAACTTCTTTGCTTGAGCCTTCTTTTTGAACTGCTTGGGCTTTTTGGCGTTCGGCTCGATCAGGTTGGACATTTCGTCTATAGTCCGTTTGGTTCCTCTGGAGTCGGATAATTTTCGATTATCCTCCTCTATTCGTAGCCTCAGGATCAGGTCTTGCAGCCCTATCTCCTTTTGCTTGTGCTTTAGGTAATTCTTGAAATCCTTTCATGACGGAGGGAGCTTCTCAATTACCGCAGCAACTGCGAATGTCTCGTTCAGCTTCATGCCTTCGGCGTCCAGATCATGCAGTATTAATTACATATCTTGGACTTGAGATGAGAAGCTTTTTGAGTCCACCATCTTGAAATCCAAAAACCGACCGACGATGAATTTCTTCAATCCAGCATTTTCGGTCTTGTATTTCTTCTCAAGGGATTCCCACAAAGATTTCGCCGTCTCCAGAGAACAATATACGTTATATAACGTGTTGTCCAAGGCGTTGAGTATATAATTGCGGCACAGAAAATCTCCGTGAGACCACGCATCGCTAGCAGCCTTACTACCTTCCGTAGCGGCTGGCGTGTCTTCGTGCAAAAACCGTACAAGGTTTAGCGTTGTTAGATAAAACAGCATCTTCTGCTGCCATCTTTTGAAGTCGGTTCCGGTGAATTTCTCTGGTTTTTTTCCGTGCGGAATGGTTGTCGGAATGGCGGTCGGAATGGCGGTCGGAACGGTCGTCGGAATGTCGTTGGTAGCCATATCAGTTTGCAGGAAATATCGTTTACGACTGTTGATCCCCGGGTAGCTTCTGGAGTATGCAAACTGATTGTCGAGGCTAGTGTTCGACACTATCTCCGTAAACGATATTGCTCCGCTACGGTGCTTAACGGATTGTTGCAATTCGTTCCCAAGATACAACGACGACGAACGTCTCGAAATCGTAGCACTCCGACTTCCGAGACCAGCGAACCTGCTACTTAGACTTCTTGGACTCTTGAATGCACAAGATGAGATGAATGCTTGAGGAAGAGAAGAGAGGATTGAGTGAATTGAGTGAATTTTCCAGCATCTGGAGGGTTCTATTTATACTGAAAGAAGAGGTTGATTGTCCTTTGGGTGAGTGGATGTGTTCCTTGGGCTGGATCGATCTAGATCATCCATTCTGAAGGGTTGTAACCCTTCACCAAGCCTACTTCAATCTCATCCATCAGATCTGAGTTGTGACCCTCAGATCCCGCCTATTGTCATCGGCCATCGGATCTGGATCTATTGATTCGATGCTTCAGATCAAGTCTCATCCCAAGCCGTCAGATCGTTACTCTTTGCGATCCAACGCTCTAGATCGCATCATAAGCGATCCATCATACCTATTTGATCAACGTTGATCAACGGTAGCCATCCATTCCCTAAGTCAACTGTCCAGTCATCTCCCTTTGCCCACGAGGATGCCACATAGGTGCTGCCACGTCAAAGTGCAAAGTGCGCCTACAAAGCGTCCATTGCGCACGTGCGCACGTGGCGGGTGGCGGGCTCACTGGTGCGAGCACCTGCTCGCCCTGGGCTAAGGGGTAACCTGTCCTTTTATTTTTGTGTTAACTCCATTAACACATCTTCATTAATAAGTAGAGAATACACATCGAGAATTTCCGATGTGGGACTATTCTCCCATGCATTTATTAATGAATAATAAATGTTATTTTGGGCTGACTTTAAACATTAATTTCTCATTCACCCTTAATCGGTTTTGAGCAAATTAATAGTCTAAATCTATCTACGCGAATCGTAGATTTCAATTTTGAAGTAAACTACGACTTTCAACAATTGATGGCTTCCTTCCTCTAAATCGTTTTGGTCCATTTAAGGCCCCAATATCCAACAATTTTTTCATTGATCGGATGATCATGATATCCTCGTGATGTGTACTGTATCTTTAAGATATGATTTATTCCGTTCGATCGACAAGAGAACACGGAGACACGTCATTTTAGAGACAAAGGATCTCAACTCCCATTGTAGAGTTGTCCGGATCCCAAACCGGATACTTCAACCGTGAGAACACAATTTTTATCTTCAAATTAAGCGCCCAACCCATGGTGTTCCAAGTTTCCCTCAAGACGCCTTACCGCATTGTAGCCTGTAGCCCTGGAGCAACATAGCTTTGTTATTATGTAAAGGTGTGACGGCCCCTCCACAACTGTGTGTAAATCTATTGTGTGATTAGGCAACGGAGCTTCGCTATTGCTTCTTTAACTAGTCGGGCAACAAAACTCATACTAAAGCTCCTTTCCTAAATCAATTTTGTAGCAACTACGTGTGTAGAGATCATCTGTGGTGGGCCGGCCAGCTCGGCGTCTCCTGTGGCAGCGGCGGTGGCAGCTCTGTGGCGGCCGCCGGAGGATCATCTGATTCCAATAAGGACCACAAGCATCGTCGTGATATGGACGGCGGCGGCTGCGGCTGCGGCCTACAGGTGGACAGTTCCGACTGCCTCGCAGGCGGAAGCGCCGCCGACGACGATAAGAACAACGAAAGCGGCGATCCCCATGAAGGTGTGATCGTGGCGGCTAACCGCCGCCCACGTGGCCGCCCCGCGGGTTCCAAGAACAAGCCGAAGCCACCCATTTACGTCGCCTGCGACAGCCCCAACGCGCTCCTGAGCCACCTGATGGAGGTCGCCGATGGCGCCGACGTGGCAGAGTCGCTTGCTCTGTTGGCCCGCCGGAAGCAGCGCGGCGTCTGTGTGCTCATCGGCGCCGGAACGGTGGCCAACGTCAGTGTTCGACTGCCGTCGGAGCCCGGGGCAGTGGTGGCGCTCCACGGTCGTTTCGAGATCCTCTCGCTCTCGGGGACCTTCCTCCCCGGGCCTTCCCAGCCAGGGACCACCGGACTGACGGTGTACCTCGCCGGCGGACAAGGACAGGTGGTCGGGGGCAGCGTGGTGGGGCCGCTTGTGGCGGCGGGGCCCGTGATGGTGATGGCATCCACGTTCGCGAACGCCACCTACGAGAGACTGCCGCTGGAGGAGGGGGAGGAGGGTGGAAGCGGAGGGTTGATGTTAGGGTCGGCTGGGTACATCCCCGGCGATGTGGCAGCTCAGTTGATGCCGCTTGGGGCCGGCGCCGGCGTCGGAGAATTGGCGGATTCGACGGCGCTGCCGATCTACAACTTGGGCGGAGGGCCAGCGACGCAGATGGGCCACGATGCCTTCGAGTGGGCCCACACCAGGCCGGCGCCGTAATAGCTGACGTGATCCCGACCCTCTTATAACCTGTAAGATCATTGAAGGATCTATGGCAAGATTCTAACGGGGCTACTGTTAGAGTGTATACTAAAAGCCTAGCTTTTGGTATAAACATTTATCTAGAAATAAGAATCACATTGGTCAAATGTCTACATTTGTAATAAATGTAGTTGTTCAATTAATTTTTATTGTAGATAACATGGTGTGTGGTGTCACACACAGAGGATCATGTTATCAGTATCTTATAAATTATAAACAGTAGCTCACGACCAAGATGGAAAGGAACAAACCATTTGAAGGTCGTAGTGTAATTAGGTATTAGTTTATCTTAACTATATAATTACACTAGTACACTTAGAGTGTATTGAGTAGGACCATTAGAGGTCGTTTCTTTTATACTGACTTTATAAAGGAACAAAGACCTCAGTTATTATGGAAGTGTGTGCTCTTAATTCTAATATAATAACAAGCACATATATTTGATATTTATTTCTTTAATTTGTCAATGGGTGAGATTTAGTTCGATGAATCAATAAGCCTGATAAGTTGGGAAATGGTATCACTTATAGTGTGTGTTGTTGATTATAGAAGGAAACTATGTCCTAGAGATACTAGGTTGATAATGTCCTCAAGAGGAGCTCATAAGGATTGTCATGTTAAACCCTGCAGGTGGACCTAGTCCGACATGATGATAAGGTTGAGTGGTACTACTCTTGGACTAAGATATTAATTAAATGAGTTGTCAGTAACTCACTTAATTAGTGGACATTCGATATCTTAAACACAGGGAGACTAACACACTCATGATAAGAAGGAGCCCAAAAATGTAATTTGAGATTGGTGCGGTAGTTCAATAATAGTTCTCTAGTGGAATGAATTATTATTGATAAAATTAAGTTGTGTGTTCGGGGCGAACACGGGATGCTTAATTTTATCGGGAGACCAAAATCAATTCCTCCTCTCGGTCCCTATCGTAGCCTCTTATTTATAGAGTACTATACCCACCTATACCCACCTTCTATACCCACCAATAGGGGGCCGGCCAAGCTAGCTTGGGAACCAAGCTAGGGCCGACCAAGCTAGCTTGAACCCAAGCTAGTGGGGGCCGGCCAAATTAAATTAAAAAGGGATTTTAATTTTAATTTTTATTATATGGAAGAAATAATTTATTAAAGAGAATTAAAATTAAAATATCTCTCTTGTAAAAGATCTACAAAAGATTAAAGAAATAGATTAAATCTCTTTCCTTATTTGTAGATTGGTGAGATATTTTATTTTCTCTTCAAAATTATCCACATGTTGATAAAATTAAAATTATAGAAATTTTCTTTTATCAACCATGAAGAGATTTTTAAAGAGAAATTTTATTTTTAAAATTTCCGGAAACAAATTAGAAAGTTTTAATTTGTTGATTAAAACTTGTCTAATTTATTTCCTCTTGATGTGGCCGGCCATTAGAGATTAATTGGGGAAATATTATTTTATTTTTCTCAATTAAATCATGTCAAGGGAATTAAGGAAATTTTATTGTAATTAAATTTCCTAATTTGCCTAGGCCAAGGAATATAAAAGAAGGGGTGAGGGTGCCTTCACAAGACACAACCTCTATTATTCTCCCTCTCCTATTCTTTGGTGTGGTCGGCCAACATCTTCTCTCTTTCTTCCTCTTTGTGGTGGCCGAAATTCTCTATTGCTTGGAGCTCTTGTGGAGGCCGGATACTACTTGGAGAAGAAGAAGAAGAAGAAGGAGAGAAAGCTTGCATCTCTTGGAGCTTGGTTGGTGTTTTTTCTTCTTCCTTGGTGAAGCTTTATTTTTTGTGGCCGAACCTAGCTAGGAGGAGAAGGTGGTTGGTGGTTTCTCATCTTGGAAGATCGTTGCCCACACAACGTCCGAAATTAGAAGAGGAATACGGTAGAAGATCAAGAGGTTTTTCTACAAGGTATAACTAGTAATTTTTCTTTCCGCATCATACTAGTTATTTATGGAAATAATACCAAATACAAGATGCTTACGATTCTAGAATTTCGAATATATTTTTTCGATGTTGTGTTCTTTTATTTTTTTTTTCCTTGTGATTTGATTATTCTTTTCGGTTAACCTAAAGTTATTTTAGGAAATTAAATATTAGCTTTCCATAAGAGGTTTTGTCTAGTCGGTGGTGGTTGCTCCCATATCCAAGAAGGTCATGTGCCTCGCCACGTCAGTACTGGGAACCAATTATGGAAATTAATATTTAATGGAATTAATAACTTAAGGCGATATGGGTCGAACGTGTTAAGTTCCGCAGGAGACCCAAGTCAAAACCTAAAAGAACGAATAGATTAAGTTTTGGATCAAACGTGTTAAGTTCCGCAGGTGATCCAAAATTTAATTTAAAAGAACACATGGTAGCTAGGAAAAGGTTTAGACCTTTGTACAAAATTTTTGTACAGTGAAATCTATAGGTTTTTCGAGTAGCAACCAACAGCTACAAGAGGTGAAGTTAAGTGCCATGAAATCATCTCTTTGATTAATATATAGTATCGAAATTTCTGATTTAATTTTTACAGTTTGTTCAATCTATTAGTTATTAGTTAGTTAGTAGTATCTGTGCATGTACGGACTTAATTTGATAACAAATTAATGAAATTTTGGTTTTGATTAATATTTTTTATCAATATAAATTGAGCATGTTGTGTTTATAATTCCATAATTTCCCAGGAAATTATTATGAGTAACTCTATGGCTGTCCTGGCTATGGTCCAGCCCAGGTGAAGGAAAAAACAAAAAGTATAACCAATATTCCTCAACCAGACAAGTAAAACAAAAGCCCCTTGTTTCTAATTTTTTCTATTATTATTTTTTGTTAATTCAAAATATTTTAATTTTCAGATTTGTTCGAGAATGTTAGGGATGACAATGGATTCTATATCCTTCCTTTCTATACTCATCATATATAAGATATTTGATAGGTATATTGATCCGGCGGTAAGAATAGAGACCCATCTTTGGGGGAAGTCAACGCCACATAGAAGTCAAAGGGTCGAACGGCCGACCGGAGAAGGGGAGACCTGTCGACCGAACGGGGTCTCATCAGAGTCAAAGGCACCCGGCGAGGAGGTAGGGTTCCGACGCTCATGGAACAGGGTCGACTGGCCGATCGGGGAGCCCGCTTGGCCAGGCAGAAAACGGCAATAATGTGAACAGTCATAGAGCACGCGATCAGGAAACTCCCGAGCAGACCAGTATCGTAGACCGTTCGGACGTAAGGAGACGCTCGACCGACCGGACGCTCGGCATAGATACAAAAGGACAAGGGAAACATCTTTCTCTGACAGCGGGCATGTTCTACGACCAGGCCATACTCAGAATCTTACGACAGAGGGATCCGCTGTCCCATCAGAGACGTGCTCAGACTGTAGCAGTATGGTATCAGGTAAGTTCATCTGACAAGCCCATACTACGGTATGGGAAAGGACACGTGTACACCTTGGTGGGTGTGCACTCGCTTCTCCACAGCCCTATATAAAGGGTCTCACACTTCGCCTGAGGTACGTTTTTTCCGATTCTTGGGGCCCCCCCCCCCCCCCTTTGTTGTCGACTTGCCTGACTTGAGCGTCGAAGGATCGTCGCCGGGAACCCTTTCTCGGCCCGATTTCTTTGCAGGTTCGCCGGAGGTCCGTACGTCCGGTCGGGGATCTACATCAGCAACGCGGAGAGCGCCACGTGCCCAGCGTCCGTTGATTCAGCGTTCGGACAAGATCATATATCTATACAGATTAAAAGATCGTATAATTTTTTTTTTCTATCCAACTATTTTTTTAAGAATATATATATATATATATATATATAATTAAAAAAATAAATTAAACATCTATATAGTTCTCCTAATATCAATAAAAATAATTAGTGGATTTTGAAAAAAAATCTTTAACATATGTATATATATTATTTAATCTGGTATTCAGATCGAATATCGAGCATTGAGAGTCCTTCCATATATTTATTCATTTGAATCGGATATTAGATCTTCTATCAAATTTGGATGAAATTATTATTCCTAGAGGAGATGTGATCACATATTTATAGTTTCTATGTCTTCGTCCTTGTATTTTTTATAAGGTCTTTCTTGCCTCCACAGGCATAACGCAGTGGTTATGTCATCCCATCTAGGAGGTCATTATATATCGTGATTTATTTATATTTGTTTATTTAGTTTTCTTTTATTTTATTATAATTATAAATAGGGATTGACTTCTCTTCTTTCTGACCATTCCATTGAACTTGCAATATGATGTCATCTTTTCTATTTATTATTTCCTTAGCTACTAGCAAGATCTGGCTATTAACGACGGCTGCTTCTACTCTCCTCATCTTCAACTCCAAAACCACGCTTCGATTCTCTTTGATTTTAGCTGTCTCACTTGCCCCGTTCCTCCTGTTGCTATCCTTTGCTCGTCCTCCCCCATTGATATTGCCTTCCTCACTAATTTCCATATCGTTGCTCGTGACCATGCCCACTCTCTCTGTGGTTAGGCCCTCTCCCTTGAAGACACAGTCGTCGACATGGCCTCCCTAAGTTGTGATTGTCATGATTGGATAGGCGTGTACTCCACGTTGGCATACCCTTATGTCGAGGTTGGAGGTAAGCAACTATGTTTTAAGGTCCTGCGCGAGACGCTCAAGCATGACCTAACGCCATGCTCGTCGACTGACTACCTTTACCTCACCTTTGTCCGAACGCTCTCTAACATTGGCATTAACAGCTATGCCTTTTGTCATTACCCTCAAATTTTCAACGAATTAAATATCATTATCGATAAATTAACTTAACAATTTTAATAAATAATGAAAAAAATCATTTAATAAATATTTAAAATTTGATGAAATGTAGGAAAAGACAAGATGTGCTCACTTGAAGTGAGCTTGAACCTCTTCGACGACATCCTTACAGACTTAGCAAATTCAAGATTAACCCAGTCTATCTCTAATTTTTGGATCCATCCCTGATGAGTAATGTATATCAATGGAACAGTGCTCTCACATGCATATTAAATGTCATATTGACATATTCTTATTGTAAAAAAAATGTAATTATTTATGCATCACTGGTTGACGCAGTTGGTATTTACACCAATGTTTATTGTAATAAGTCTTGAGAACAATTCCCAGTAGATGTGAAAATATCTCGTTAGATGTCTGACCTCCCTGATGCAAGGGATTATTACACTAGGGTAAATGTCGCTTGTAATTTATCCCTTTCAAAATGTATCGATCCATTTTAGAAGGATTGCTAAGATAATGATTTAATCTCGGTAACAAGAAAGAATGAAATTATTTATGGCATAATCTGTTTAATCAATTATAAATATAATATTAACTATTACTAAATTAATTAATTATAGATTTTATTTTAATATATATATATATATATATATATATATAAAAGATGCACATGTTTAGTTTTACTTGTGATGCAAGCTCTACTTATATAATGTTTATCTTGGAAAAACTTGAAGCACACATCTTTCGATCTTAACTTGTTCATCAAATTAAGATAGCGTTTCAAATCTGCTCTTTGTTATTGATTAGTAGTTAAAGTGGATTTAAAATGTAATTAGCAATATCATCACATAATAAAAGTTATTAGTTGGTATTTCAAAGATCACGAACCAATATCTTTTATAATTTATCAGTGTGTTGTTTCTCCGCCTCCTCTCCCTTCCTCTTCTTTGATAAATCTTCATCGCACATTCCTTGAGACCGTAAATAAACTGAGCTTTGGGATGTTTAAGCTTATTTGATAAGATAATCGATTCGAATTAAATTTTTTTATGAACTTGAGTTTGTTTGAAACTTGGCTTGAGCTTGGTTGGGTTAGATGTTATCAAGCTCTCAATTCTAACTTGGCTTAAGTTTAGTTCAAGTTTGGTTTGAGCTTGATTCGTTTAGATGTCATCGAGCTCTAAATTCAAACTTGTTTGATTGTTTAAAATTTTTAGTTGTTTATTGGTTATTAAACTTGATAATTTACATTTATTTATTTATTTTATTTTATTGTTTATTTAACCTATTGAAAAGAGTTTTATTAATGAAAATGATCCATGAATATTATTCATGAAAATTGTTCATGAAAATTGTTCATGAACATTATTCACGAACGTTAACGAGCTGCACATATGTGTTCAAGTTTATTTGTTTAGCTTAACGAACTGTTCAAATTTATTTTTAATTAATCTTGTGTATATTGAACGAACATAAACAAACTCTTACTAAGTCGAACATCAAATTTATTCACGAACGTTTGATTCATTTACAGTTCTACCTGTTCAAACAGCAATTGAGTCAAAATCAAATCGATCAAATCAAATAAATGGAAACTGAAGTAATCGAACTTTTTCTAGACTAATAGAATCTTTTTTGAAATCGATCAAACTTTACCACTAATATCAAACAAAAAAATTTGATTAATTTAATCTGTTATCGAATTAATCGAATTTTTGTTGTTAATCAATTGTCGTTGCATACCAATTGACTAATATTATAGAGTCAAAGTCTAGTGATTTTTAAAAAAAAATTCTAAGTACATCAGTCGATTGTTATGACAGATCATAACATAATAATCGATGGATATCAATTCTCCATTTAATCAGTTTATCGATTTTTAAATTTTACCTAAATAATTGAGATTTTTTTAAAAAAAAATGAAATTCCAAATTAATCGTACCAAACTCTTAAATTTGATTGGTTCAATTAATTATTTGAGTTTAACTGATATTTTATTGACCCTTAGAATTGTGACGACGGCTCCCAACAAAAATGGCATGAATCCGAACCAAACTTGATTAATTGGATCGGAAAGTTGAGTCCAATTCTAGAATTGAACCAAACCGAAATACAAAATACGTGACTCGAAATCCAGCCAATTCAATCCCAACACTCGCGCCCTAATTAGCTATTGTGCTAAGTTTAATTTCTGAGATATAATCTTTGATCAAAATGGAGCTTCAAGCACTATCGCATAGATAATGCCTGGAATTAGAAGGAAGAAAGTATGACATTGCTAAACACTTGATTAATTTTAGATTGAAAAAATAAATTGATGCGGTGATGATGAAGGACTCCATTATATTGCTACGGTGGAGATTAAAGGAGGTCAAAGTTAAGATGGTCAACGCATAGATGACATCGGTCGGTCGGACAAAGCATGCCCTGATGGGGGATAAGGCTCCGCCCCGTCGTCGTCTTCGACACGGGGAGCAATCAAACAATTGGCTCAAGGGAGACGACGTGCAAAAGCTGAGTCGGGTGGCTACCCCGCTCGGTCAGATAGCAGAGCATGATGTCGATAGGATTCAACTTCGACCGAGCGGCTAACCCGCTCGCCCTGGCAGCAGATCTCGACAGTGGCAGAGTGGACTTCTGGTCGAGCAGGCACACACTGAAGAATAGCGATGTTCCGGACGATTGGAAGTGGCACCAGGGTGGCAAGACGTCGGCCGAGCAGCCATACCGTTCGACCTAACAGTACAAGCCACGGATATCCATCAACATCCTTTTGGGAGTTAGTGTCGCTGACACTAGGCATGAGCAGCTAGAGGATCGTACGACGGAAGCTTCTACTGTCACTCCAGAGATATGTTCGGCCCATTAATGTACAGTGTTAGAGACACTTTATTGACAAGTCTTTTCAGAAAAAGTTTTGAGAAACGTGTCTATCTTGAGAAGCGTACACGCACACTACTAGAGTTCTATATAAAAAGGGGTTTAAGCATCAGCAGAGGTATACAATATTCATTGTTTGTGCTACAGTCTTCTTGTTGCCCCACCTTATATTCTGCCGTTGGTGGCTGACTTGAACGTCGGAGGGCTAACGCTGGGATCCCTTCCCTGTCTCAATACTAACATAGTCTATATTGTAGGTACACGTAGAATCCACAGAAGATCAGCATGAACACCACATCCTAAATTTTCCATTTCTTCTATTTTCGAACAGGATCATAAATTACCGATGGATAATTAGTCAACGAGCTAGACGTAATTACATGTTGTGGCAGTCCACTACTCACTACGCATTTGAATGAGATTTTTTTTTTTGTTGAATAATTTTAGGAATTTATGAAGTGTAAAACACAATGTAATCAGAAATATTATTGTGATAAATCGATCCTTTATGAGTCACGATCACTCCTTCCAGTGTTTATCACTATTGACCGTAATCCAAAAAATTATTTCTAGTGAACATGAAGATATCAGCCAAGGAAGACGAGTCAATTGCTTTCACCGAGTCTGAATTAAAATAATAACTTACCTAATGCCCACTCAATATTTCGTACATATCATAACAATTTTATTAGTTTTTATAATAAAAAACACGTTATCAAATTTCAACCATAAGCCAAATCTACTGCCACCAACTTATGTGCCTTACTTGCTCCACCACACTAAAATAACACAAGAGGTTACCTTTCGTGCCTTACACAACCAACTTAATGCAAACCAAATCCGTGACGCCAAGAATAGAGTGCCAAGTCTACAAGTCTATTTCTAACGTTCTCTAACCATTCGGTTCAATTTAATTCGATTCAATTCAATTTGTGCGTTCCTCTCTCTATACAATTTAATGGAAGTTGAATCTGTCCGATTGTGTGTGCTCGGACTTTGCCGTTGATGGTGTAGTCGTGGCTAAGCCTTGGGCTCGGCTTTTGACTCCTCTCCGGTATTTATAGACATCGACGCCCTTCCTCGGTTTCTTGTCAACCTCACGCGTTGTGGACCTTTTTGCTGTTTGTGTAGCTCCGGGGAGAATTGCGAAACGGCGGGATGGAATCTGTGGAAGAAGGCGGCGGGGATCACAACTGCAGTAACGAGGAGCAGTTCGCGGCCGCCGCCTCGGCGGTCGCGAGAGGTAAGAGGACGAAGCGGCAGAGACTGGCGCCCGGCCCTGCCTCGCCGGCGGAGGCATCCAGTAGCGCCGAGGAGGACGAGGACATGGCCAATTGCCTCATCCTTCTGGCTCAGGGCGGCGCGTCGCGAACTCCAGGGGCGGCGAAGGTCGCGGCGGCGGCGGATGCCTACAGGTGCAAGACGTGCGACAAGACGTTCGCCTCCTTCCAGGCCCTCGGCGGCCACCGCACCAGCCACAAGAAGCCCAAGACCGCGGCGCCGCTCCTCGACCACGAGAAGAAACCGGCCGCGGAGGATGAGACGGACGGCCCATCGATCGCCGCCGACGCTCCGATCCCGAAACCAGTCACGACGACGTCGTCGAGCAACGATGAAATCCTCGCCGCCGCCAGCGCAAAGCAGAGAGTCCACGAGTGCTCTGTATGCGGATCGGAGTTCTCCTCCGGCCAAGCTCTCGGCGGCCACATGAGACGGCACCGCCCGCTGCCGCCGGAAGTCAAAAAGGAGAAGAACATCTTCTTACTGGATCTCAATCTCCCTGCTCCGGCCGACGACGACGACTCCCAGATAGCCATGGCTTTCCCCTTCGAAACCCGGCGACCGCCGCTTATCTTCTCAACATCCTCCCTGGTGGACTGCCATTACTAAACCATCAAGAATCTGTCATCATCATCATCTTTCTTTCTTCCTTCCTTTGCATATATACAGTAGAAACATATAAACTGGTTAAAATTATCTGAATGATCATCACGATTATACATATCCACAAAACACACAACTGATTCTTTAGATTCTTGATGTTTCTATATATGTTCTTAATTAACTAACACGAATTGGAGATCGATCAAGTTGAATAATCTTAATTCCAGTGCCAACTCCTTCCTACTCTTCTTCCTGTGGCTGCGGTGGAGTATACTTGTGGGACTCATCAAGGAGTAGGAAAAGGAAGGTCAGTTTGGCTTTGGTGATGGCCTTTGGTTTCTCCACCACCAAGGAAAAGTAATGGATCAGGTTCTCACTTCATCAAGTTTGATTTGTCCGCAAGCCAACCTCCCCCTCATATTAAATGCCAAAGGAATAAAAGAAAGAAAAAAAATAAAGTTGCACAAAAGGGCAAGTAGATAGACAGGTACCCTCCCTGCCATGACAAGCAAACCAACACATTACACACTTGTGGTGACTTGTAGTAGTGTTGCGGATAGAAAGATAGATAGATAGATAGATATAAAACAACAGTTAACTGCAAATTAAGTACATGTATCTAGAGACTCATGCTTATCTCCTTCACTGACCTAAGCCGTCACTGTCAGAACAGATCAAAGTTGGCCAGCAAGTTGAGCTGAGATCAATAGAGAGCACTCCAAGTTGACCGATGAACCAGTCGTTCAAATAAAAAAAGAGTCACTTTCAATGGCACACATGGAAGCCGTTGTGTTGCTCTTCTTCTTCTACTTATTCTTTCTCGGAGAAATTTGTTGGATATTGGAATTTTAATGGATCAATATCAGTTTTATAGAAAAATCGGAATGTCATCAATAGATAGAAGTCATAATTGACTTCAAAATTGAAATCTACATTTCGCGTAGATAGATTTAGATTATTAATTTGCTCAAAATCGATTAAAGGTGAATGAGAAATTAATTGTTTAAAGTCGGCCCAAATAAATATTAATTATTCATTAATAATATATAAGGAAATGCATGGGAGAATAGTCCCACATCGGAAATTTTCGATGTGCATTCATTGCTTATTAATGATGCTGTGTTAATGGAGTTAACTCAAAAAAAGACCAGGTGCTCTCTTCTCAGGGGCGAGGTGAGCCCGCCACCCGCCTCATGCGCAATGAGCGCTTTGTAGGTACACTTCGCACGTATGCATCATCGCGAGGAGCATTGAGGAGCATCCACGTAGGCAAGAAGAGATGACTGGACTATTGATTGGGGCAAACGGATGACTACTGTTGATTAAAGAGGTGTGATACGATCTGAAGCATTGGATTATAAATAGTCATAATTTAATCACTTGGGATGAGACTTGATCTTCAACTCCATTCTCTTGAAAGAAAAAGTAAAATTTTTCGTCTTCCTGTTTAAAGATGAAAACAGTCAAGAGACAGAGCGATCCATGTGCTGTCCATTCTCCATTGTCTTTAAATTTGCAAACAAAGTTCGTAATCCAATTTAATGTCAGATCAAGCAAGCCAATGATGTAACGAACACATGGCAGGTTTGGCACCAAAGTTGTTCGAATCTAAAGTTAAAATTCAGTCTTAGATCGAGAATAGTTCGTTCAGTAAATGATCGATTGGTTAATTTGTCTGTAAAAGAACATAATCATTGTGTTATTGATATGCTCCTTCACAAGCTGATGAGGCTGTGGATCCTACTACAATAAATAGTTCATCAGCTAAAGCAAGACACGAAATGCTAAAAAGTTTGCTGTAATAGAGATTACACTTTTCCACTTTATTCTGGTTCAGCCACCGTTCATTTCTTAGTGTATAAACAATGGATTGGTGAATGTGACCCGGTCGGCTTGCGGTCGAACTGGACCTAAATTCGAAGGGAGTTCAGTCGAACCGGTGAGTTCGGTTAGGGTTTTGGGTTTGAGAACTCGCATCCACGTGCCGAATGATTCCCACATCAATTTTCTTCTACGAGACTCTAATTTGATTGACCAAAAAGGAAGCCACTGGAGGAGAAAAAGAAAAGAAGGATGATAAAGCATTATTAAAGAGATGGGAGCCATCTAATTGATTCGATCGATTCAGTCGGTTGATGAAAAAAATATCTACCTTTAGGACCGTAAATAAATCAAAATTTTGTAAATAAATTTAATGTTCTGTTTGATAAATAATTATTTTTATTCGTTTAATATACACAAGATTAATTAAACAAACAAGTTTGAACAACTCGTTAAACTAAATAAACAAACTTAACCATATATGTATTCAACTTGTTAATATTCGTGAACAATGTTTATGAACTATATTTATTAATAAAACTCTTTTTAATATATTAAATAAATAATAAAATAAACAAACAATCTTAAATTATCAAGCTCAATAAACAATCAAACAACTAAAAGCTTTAAACAATCAAACAATTTAAAATTGAGAGTTCGATACATTTAAATGAACTAAGTTCGAACCAAACTCAAACTAAGTTAAAGTCAAACTTGAATTGAGAGTTCGATAACATCTAAATGAATCAATTTCAAATCAAGCTTCAGATAAACTCAACTTCATAAAATAAATAAATCAAGCAAAACTTAAACAATCATTTTGAAAACTTGATTCATTTTAATCTCGACTTAACTCGGCTCAACACGAATATCTTACTAAACAAACTTAAATACCTTGAAACTAGACTTGTTTGCAGCACTATCCACCTTTGGAGCACAGATCTCCTAGATAATTTTTGTATGATCCAGCGGATGTGCCACTCGCATTTGCTGTCGGATCGCGATCGCGATCTGGCCGTAAATGGTTGCGATCTCTTTTTGGATTTACCGTCCCCATCAGGTTATAGTTTTTGTTCGGAGCGGACAGCCGAAGGCCGCTCGAAAGCCTCCGGCTCCAGTGGTGGATAAGTGGCCAGGTTACTGGACGCCGAGCGAAGGTATCCTCCGGACGACCTCCGGCAGCTCGTTCCAAACAAAAACTATAATCTGGTGAGACGATAAATCCAAGAAAGAATTATAACTATTTATGATCAGATCACGATCACAATCAAACCGTAAATATAAATGACACATCCTTTGAACCACAAAAAATGATCCAATAAATCTACCTCCCTTTACAGGGAAGCACTTACAATTTTGGGCTGATTGCGAGTCGCCGCCCACCGACTCGTATTATACAATTCTCACTCACTTGTTGTAGAGTAGCACAAAGCTGCCGACTTGAAGCTCGGCTCCCTCGCCTCCTCCGGCTTCCGTCGGTGCCATTTTTTGGATTGGAACCGATGTGAAATCGAGGAGTAAGCGAGAGAGAAGGGGATGGAAGCAAGGATGAGAAGGTACGCGCCGCGAAGTAGCCCGGAGAGAACCAAAGTTTGGACCGAGCCGCCGGCGAAGCACCAACTGCAGCAGCAAGGGAAGAGGGTTCCGGTAGTGTACTACCTTTGTAGGAATCGCCACCTCGAGCACCCGCACTTCGTCGAGGTCCCCCTGTCTTCCCCCGACGGACTCTTCCTCAGAGGTACTGGTAGATTCAAATTTAGGGTTTTTGTTTTTCGGGGGGTCTGATTTGTTGGCGGAGTTCTTCGTTTTGGTAGATGTGATCGATAAGCTCAATGCGCAGCGAGGGAAGAGGATGGCTGCCATGTATTCGTGGTCTTGCAAGAGGTAAGGATTTGTTGGATTGGTTAGGATTGGAAGTAGCCTAGCTTTGAGTGACGATCTGCTGCTGCTGCTGCTTCTGCTTCTTCAGGAGCTACAAGAATGGATTTGTGTGGCACGACCTTTCGGAAGACGATCTGATCCTGCCGGCGCACGGCAATGAGTATGTTCTCAAGGGGTCGGAGATCTTGGATCAAACACCGCCAGGTAAATCGTGGATCTACGCTCTCTGTTTACAAATTTCTTGATGAATTGCGAAATCCTTTGGATTCATTGGCACTTCTCTGGATTTAGATCGGAGAGATCGTGATTCAAGCAATGCGAAGATCCAGAATATGAAGAACAACTCTGTACAAGAACCACCAATAAGCTGTAAAAACCAAGAAGCTTCCTTTTTGCCTTCTTCGGCTGAGGTTCTTATCAAGGTGGCAAAGCTTCCCTCTCCATTGCTGATCCAACCGCCTCCCCCTCCGCAAGAAGATGATCCATCATCCTCTATTCATGTTTCGCCTGAACCTGGTAGGAGAACTTCCCTATTGCACGAAATCAGCTCCCCGAAGCCAGCAGAGCTCAGGATCCAAAAGCCCTTTGTGTCTCAGGATGCTTCAACTCAAACTGAAGACCGAGGAGGGAGGAGGAACGGATTGAATACCAGGATAATGGGTGTCTCAACTGATGATAAGCCTCTGGAAGTTCGATACAATAGGAGACAGAGTGAGCTGACCATGCGTTCGAATGAGGAATCTGAGATTGTTAAAGAAGAGAGTTTGCCATCAAGCACTGTTTCTTCTTCTGCAAAGACAAATACACTTGAATCTTTGATAAGAGAAGAAGTAAGCTTAAGGAACAACTATAAGAATGGGGAGGCAGAAGAAGTTTTCCTCTCAACCGGTTCAAAATTTCGAGCAACAAACATGCTAATGCATATGTTTACTTGTGGGTCAATCTCTGTTAAAGACCACTATGGCATTGGCTTTGCGGCGGACTATAAGCCAAGGCTCTCTGATGCAAAGTTCACCTCTCCTATGCCTTCTACTTCAGTGGCTCTGCAGGAAATCAGTTTTTTACCGGAGAGTCAAAGAGCAATCGTCCCAAGACTGAACAAGAAGCAGCATTTCAGTGGAAGCATGATTGAAACAAACAAGTTCAAAGAGAGGCGACTGGAAGGAGTTCCTAAGTTGAAGCGATCATCTTCCTTCAATGAGGATAGGTAATCCAGACTCAATTCTTAACATTATTGATTTACTAAATTGATCATATTAACATGAATCACCAACTTTTTGACTCGAAATCTTGATGAAATTGTTGCTTTTACGTGACCTATTAGCAATAGGCGTTTTACACTTACCTTACTTAATGGAACAGTGTTCAGTCCTCGGATGATCATGTCAGTCTTTTAAATTATACTATTTTTTATGCATGAAATTCCCAATATGTAGGAGCTACGATATGCCTTGTTCAACAATGGAGAGCGAAAAGATTGGGGATTCATCTCAACCGAAGTATCCCTCCAGGGCTTCCAAAAACATATCCAACATGAGCTCCATGTTTGATGATAATGCAACAAAGATATCCCCCGTTTCAGATGCAAGAAAGTCCTCTGCATGGATGGACATTCCTAGGTCTTCACCTCTCCGTTCGTCAACTGATGGAAGTAAAAGATCAAGAGAGTGTGACCCAGATAAGGGCTCATCCATTGGGTTAAAATCTTTCCAAGAATTCAAAGAGAAGGTGATCAGGATCGAAGAAAGTTGAGTTATATATATTGCTATCACTAAACTTGTTTTAGTTTTTAATTTCTTTCCTTCAACTTCGATTTGGTGCCTATTGCTGCAGGCTTACTTCTGGAGCTAGGGTTATAATAGTATCTAGATCTGATGATAATGAAGATTTGTGACTTCTGAATTCCAACAAATATATGCATTATCTCTCTCAGTTCGCAATCGTGGAGCATTCAAGTTCTTGTAAGTGTCATTGGTTCGACACTTCGTTCCTCAACTTATTTGAGCTATTTCAGAAGCATTGATTTGCTTTCTACCACACTTTGATTAGAACACTTAGCTTATGATATTAACCTTCTTCGTCGCATGGTGACTCAAGAATGCGACTTATTCACCATTTCCTTTACAAGCACTAGCTTTTAGTCTTACATTGCCGATATTCTTATGTGATGCGTTGTTATTTGCCGCGGTTTAATAAAGAGAATGAACTCGATCTATCCATTGTTCTTTGAACATAAACGTGGTAAATGTGTGTTATCTTCTTGACTCCAGTAAATCTCATAAAGTGATGATTGAATTTCCTTCAGGAAGGCTTTACAACACCTGTCGCTGGAAGTTAGTTAGCAGTGGACATTTTGAAGGCAGCTGAAGACAGATAATTTGTCTTTAATTTTTTTTTAAAAAAATATTTACGATGCTATTTCCTGTAATTTTGAACTCAATTTTGGTTGTCCGTTAAGGCCTAAATCCCATATTTATTTGTACAAGCAAATAATTGTACAACAAATATAATTATTCCATTAGTTAATTATTGTTCTAAATTTCCAAATATTAGCAAAGGTTTATAAAGAAGATTTATCTTTCATCTATCAATTATTATTATTATTTATTTAGTTGTATGAAACATTGTGTACATTTATCATTTCAAACGTTGCGAAATTTTATTATGAAGTTTGATATCTTGCATAAATGTTATTAGAAGCCATGCAGATTCGTCATTTTGGAACAAGCCATCAACAACATTATTGCTTGGTTTAGGTTCAGCAATGGATCATCATTCTGTTCTATGTACAAGGATATCAGTTAATAATTTACAGAGAATAAATGAATAGAGGGGAATACAATTAAAACACTTGAGAATAAATTAGATGGATATGTGAAACCTGGCTCTTTAGAGAATTTGCCACTCATCTTCTTGCTCCTGCTCATCGACGATGCTGAAACTTTCGGAACACTGACATTCAGCCATTCCAATATCGTTACCAGAACTGGCTGCGGCAGAATCATGGTCAGGAATGAGTCTGGTAGGTTGAATATTTTGGATGACTGTGAACAATGGTGCTCCACTTGACTTGTCTGCAAGCTGGGTGGAACGCGAACAGAAATCTTCGAAATCATCTGCGGAATGTTGAAATTCAGCAAACAAAAATGAATCTAAGTTTTTGTTGAAGGAATATCTTATAACCACCGCATCAACCAACCCTTGTCTTTGCAGTAGAACCCAATGGCCAATGATGGATCGATCGCGTCTAGTGGTAGGTGTCGCACCGTGCTAGAGACACACGATTTATGCCACAAGTGAGCTACTTGAGCGGGAAAAGGTACATGCTCGAAAATGCAAGTGGGTGAAACAAAATACCTGCAGTGGTATGAAGAGCAATCGGCCTCCAAGTCATCCATCTTGATATCAACAGCCTAGTTTAACAGTAGTTATTTAGTGTCTCGACACGATTGATCGAACACAAGCAACTTTCTGATGTCAAAAAAGAGAACAAGATATCATATTTCTATTCAAGATGACAAAAATTTGAAAAAAAAAAAAAGAGTATGTTTTTAAGCTATCAAGGAACCCTAGTTGCTCAATTAGTGACTTGTATGTTTCTAAGAACCATATTTCTGAGTTAATGAAGTATTTCTCTAAGACTAAGTAAAGAAGTGTAAGAAATCATTTCTTCCATTCAATATCTTGTATACAATGACACATGACAGATTCCTCAGAACAGTATGAAAGCAAATTAGTAAGGCAATTGGTTTTTAGTAAACATGATAATTGCTCATAAACTGAGAACGATCAAAAAGAAAGGCAAATATGCATTGATAAATTTTATACCGACTGAACTTCATGAGGGTCCAAGTAGAGTGCCTTCTCGTCTTGCACACCAACAATATAGGTTGAGGCACCAGGTTTACCACCTAAGATGCCGAGGCATTGTGGAAATGTAAACGTTTCCCACAGCAAAGGAATATACCTGCAAAAATATGGCACATACTAAGAGCAGCTGGGAAGATACTTAAGAAGATAAACACCCCAAATATCAAACAAAAAACATGATCTAAGAAAGTACACTGCCACCGTGCCGCCTAGAAGCCGGACTAAAACCATGATAAATGGATCTTAACCGTATTTGAAGCAAGACTAAGTATACGCAAAACTGACCCAAGCTACATTCACCATCCAGATGCCCCGAAAATATATGATTCCTCAGAAGTCACTCGTCATATTTGAAGTCCAGAAATGGCGCATATAATATCATGGACGCAAAAAGTCCATAGCCATATAGTTAGACTAATATTTTGAATAAAGGAGCATAACCAAAAACTATACATAATATCATTAATATCTAGAACATATGAAAATGTTTTATTGTATCATTAATTTTTTTTTTCTGGACAAGTTCAAATCTTCACAATGGGAAAAGATAAATCAAAAGTATCACCCTTGATATACTAGGGAAATGCTATATTCAAATTTACCTGGGGTTGATTTTTTCTAAACCAAGAACCAAAGGCACCAGAAGTAGTATAGGTGCCCAATCTTGTTCCCTTTTGGTAAAATCGTGACAAAGTCTAGAAGCAACCTCAATGCAAACAACTGGAGCTCCACCTTGTTCCCCATCTTTATCACCTGAAACAATATATAGAACCATGGGAAACCTTTGTTTGCGTTTTTCATGATCATATTGTTCTTTGCTAGTGTTGATAATCGTTTCCCATGTTCGACACATAGCATAAGGACCCAACCAGGACCCAGCAACCAAACCATAAGCCTTCCCAGCTTCAAGAAGATTGTGTATTGAAAAAGCGCATGAGCTAGAATCACCAAAAAGATGTAGAATTTCAAGATACCGAAGATCATATGGCTGCAGATGAACATTAAATCATTATAAACATTCAGCCAGAAAATTTTGAAGTTTCCTCACTAGATTGTAAAATACATGTTTCCTCTTTTTCAAAGGATTCAGAAAGACAGACAAGTAGTGTAATTTATCACCTTTTGCAAGGGTTTTCTCCAAGATCTCCCCATATGATGAACAATCAGTGCCTGTTAGCAATTTTACTAACAAGATAAGCTCACATCACGACAAGCTTCCTCTAAACAAGTAAAAACTTAGAATTAAAATGTCCAGCAGGATAACTACCTGAGCAATAAGCATCTGGCTACTCCTAATCATGCATCCCCAGTTGACATCACATGTGAACTTTGAGTCACCAATGGGTTCAAAACCTGTAGAAGATCGATGTGAACAATCAGACGACTGTAGCATGTGGAAGCTTCAGTTGACTAACCTTTCCGGTAAGTGATCCAAATTCTTGAAGAGAAATCTTGCAAAAAAGCAGTAAAACTATTGCCAGGATCTGGATTTGATGTCAACTCTGCAAGTGAGAGTTTATAGCACTTGCCAAGACACCATATATCACTGGCTGAGCTCAAAGTGTCAGTCCTGATTGACCCTAGTATGCGATCTTGGAGTCTCCTCATTGGACCACTACCCATAAGCTTCTTCAAAGCTGTTGTCCATCCATAACTTCTGGATTTGCTGGGTCTGCCTTCATCTGGAAATAAGCTGGAGTGTCTTTCAAAGACTGAGAATGTGGACGTGAAGAAACTTGCCAAGAAGGAAGCCTTCAACAACTTACTATGAATAGACTTATGTTTTGAAATAGCAGCTGTAGAGAGATCTACTGTTTCTTCTGAATTTTGATCAAAAAAATTTGAATCCACAGCGCACTCATGCAATTCTGTCATTACCTGGACAATCTATCACACATTTAAGACTACAAGAAGAATAGAAGTGTAACAACATGATAGGTAAAAGGTAACAGAAGAAAGATCAAGTTCCATTCTGGAATTGCACCAATCACATTAGAAGATTAAGCAAAGTGGGTTATCAAAGAAAGTTCATTTAAACAAAAAGAACAATTTTAATTTCTTTATGTCAGGTTACAGTACCGAGCATAATAATGGACCATTGTGTGCATCAAACCATGTAGATATAATACAACGTTAGCCTTGATGGTGTCACAAAGAATACATCAAATCCATGTGAACATCTAACATAAACTACCAACTTCGGAAGAATTGTATGCAACATTGAATCAATAATGATTACAAAACAAAAAAATAAATACAAGTAGTTTCCCATATGCTACTGAATCCAGAATAGTTCAGCAATGTGGTTAGTTGTTGGTACGCCTCTTCTTAATTTCTATTGCTGCATTAGGGACAAGAGGCACAAATTTCAATTGTGAAGAAAAAAGTACAAGTTTATGAAAGCAAAAATATTGCAATGACAAGTACACTTTGGAGGCAGTGAATTTTTATTTGAAAGGGCAGTCCGGTGCACGAAGCTCCCGCCATGCGGGGTCCCGGGAAAGGATCCATTGTACGCAACCTTACCCTGCTTTTTGCAAGAGGCAGTTTCCAGAATTCGAACCCGTGACCTTTTGGTCACATGGCAACAACTTTACCGTTGCACCAAGGCTCCCCCTTCAGTGAATTTTTATTTGAAAAGAAAAAAAAAAAGAGAATCAAAATTTTTCAAAGCATTAAATACTTAAGGTAAGGTAACTATACAAGGCCATGTTGTTTGCATAGCAAAATATGAGTGGTGTTAGAGAACACAGTAGGATTTTAAAAATTTGTGTATAGAAATTAGCAAATAAAAAATTTCTGAAATGTATAGGGAGAGAGAGATATAAATGCATGATTCTTGTATGGTAGATAGTAGCCTAATGTGGAGTACCAAATTCATTGAACGGATTAGATAATTGATGCAGAAATGGTGACATAAGATAACAGAACCATTGCAATTCCCAAAAATTAAGAAGATTAAAGTGTAAGAAAATAGTCAAATTCAAGATAAAGGAATGACAACAATAGTTACAAAATAGATACAAAGGAAGTGAATGCATTAGGACAATCCACCTATAGTAGGTGTAAACTGGAAACAATTTGGAAACTTCATTTCCATTGTCGAACATATTTTTCCTAGACTTTGTACCAGTTCTAGCTAGGTCATTTGCCATTAATCACTTTAATATAAAGAATAAAGTTAACTGGTAGGAGAAGAGTATATTGTTTTGGCATCAAAAGACCTAACAGCTCCAGCTCCAGCTCCAAGAGGCCAGAACAAAAAAGTATGCTTGCATATTTCATTATGGATCATTTAATCAGACCAACTGAAAGATCTAGAACATAAAACATGCAAATTAATGAATAATATCAATGATACCAAAAATGAGGGTACTAAGAGCTCAGGGAGGCATGGATATGTGAAAAGAGATAAACATCATTATTGACGAAAAAATAAACACAACAATTCCATTCCTCTATCATGTATACTTCAATGGTCAAAGAAAACCCATTTACGTGTAGTAGGCAGTTTGATTAAAGGCAAGGAATGATATTTGGGAACTCAGAGAAAGAATTATTAATCAGCAAAAAAAAGCAAGTATACTCCAAAAATGATGCATAAGATCCTCTACACAGCAAAGCTTGGCATCCAATCTAAAGTAAGAATTAAGAAGAAAGTGAGCAAGACAACACGTTCCCCCGTAGATTACTCAAAATTCTAAATCGCAGGAACATTCCTAACTGATCACGCTTCGGAACTTCCAAAACAAACAAGAAGTAGAACGATCAGAACAAAGGGAGAGGCAGGTTGAGATGAGGTGGAAAACGCGAGATACCTGCACGGCAAGCAAAACCTAGCAGGATCAAGGGGCGAAACTTTGCATTGATCTCCACGGCAAATCAAAGGGAATCCCGCTCGGAATTTCGCAAAGGTCGCTCTTTTACTTCTAGGGCTGGTTCTACCTCAATTTAACTATTATAAAATAAGGTAACGATATTTATAATAAAATGTGTTTTTTACGTAAAGTTTCTATTATATATTAATCACTGTTATTTGAAAAACGATTAATTAATTTATTGGAAATATGAATATATATATATATTGATGCAGTGATGATGAGAGATTCAACCCCGCTACCACGATGGAGGTCAATGGAGATCAAAATTATGATGGTTAATAGATGAGCGGTATTGGCTGGTCGGATGGGCGGTCTAGGTCGGTCGAGCGAGACATATTATAATCGTGGATTAAACACCGATCCACCGTCTCCAACACAGAGTAATAAGACCGACGCTCAAGGGACGTATAGAAGCTGAGCCGAGCGACTCTCCCGCTCGACCCGATGGTGGACAACACGAACAGAGGACTTTCAACCAAGCGGCTCTCCCTCTCGGTGCGACAATGGGCTTTCAACCGACACGGAGTAATCAAACCGATGCTTAAAAGACACGTAGAAGCCAAGTTGATTGGCTCCTCCACTTAGCCTAGCAGCAGACTCAACATCAGTCGAGCATGCGGACAATGAACTGCCCACCGAGCAGCTATCCTGCTCGGCCAAGTAATAGAGCATGTGGACAGTGGACTTCCGGCCAAGCGACCATCTCGCTCGACCCAACAATGGACGACACTTGGACAGGGGACTTTCAGCCAAGCGGCTATCCCGCTTGGTGTGGCAGCGGACACAAGGATATCAGAATCCTGGCTGAGCGGTCATTCCACTCGGCCAAACAATAGACACAGCATGATATCATTCGACATCCTCTTGGGAATTAGTGTCGCTGACAGGCGGCATGGTCAGACAGAGGATCGTACGGCGGAAGCTTCCACTGTCACTTCAGAGATATGCTCGGCCCGTTAAGGTACTATGTTAGGGACACTTTACTGACATGTCTCTTCAGGGAAAGCTTGGGATATCGTGCTCACTTTAAGAAACGTGCACACACGCTACAGGAGCCCTATATAAAAGGAGGTCCAGACATTGACGGAGGTATGCTTTTCTCACGAATTTTATTATTGTGCTACAGTTCTCTTTACTTTTTCTTGCTTCGTCGAAGACTGACTTGAGCGTCGGAGGGTCATCGCCGGAACCTCTTTCCTGTCTCGGCACTAATGTTGTTTGTTACAGGCGGGAATAAAGTCCACCGGATGTCAGCAAGATTATCACATCTTCAACATCCGTTTCGTTGACTTTTGGACAGAATTATATATATATATATATATAGAGAGAGAGAGAGAGAGAGAGAGAGAGTTTTGTTAAAATGCGGACTTCTGCGTGCGGACTCATTCGCGACCTACCGATTTTGTTTTTTTTTTTATATTTTTGATTTTTTTTTTTACCTTCCTCGTTCTCCTCTCTCTCGTCGCCGTGTGCATGTGCCAGCCTCGCCGCCCTCCTCGCCGCTGGCCGGCCGGGCACCACCCACCGGTCACCCCGCCTCCTCGCCTCCGGCCGCCCACCACCTGCCGGCCACCCACCGGCAGCTAGAATCCCAGCCGAAATCCGGCCGCGATTGCGGTCGCTAGCGTGGTGGCCAAATCGTGGCCAGATTTCTGCCAGATTCCGGTTGAAATCCGGCCGGGAATCGGATGGAGTCTGGCAGCAACTGGATTCTGGTCGCGATGGCGCCGGATTCCGACCGCGATCACGCCATCGTCATCGCGACCGCACCTGCCTCCGTCGCGATCGCGTCCGGACGCGCTCGCGTCAGGATTCCGACGAAGGCGCGTCCGGATTCCGGCACAATCACGGCCGGAATCCGGATGCGACAGCGCCGGAATCCAGTCGCCTGCCCAACACTGTCGGAATCGCCTGTATCGCGGCCGGAATAGAGATGTGGCCGGAATCCATGCCGCGATCCCCGACGGGTTCACCCCATGGGCTATAGTATGGGTGGGTCCAGGCGGCCGGAGGCCGCCGGCGGTGGGCAGATGGCCGGCGGCAGGGCGAGTGGCGGGCGCGCGACGTGTGCTGCTTCTCGGCGAAACGCGCCGAGAACGAACGAAGCAGGAGGAGAAAAAAAATAAAGAAGAAAGAGAATTTTTTTTATAAAAATTTAATAAAAAAATGACATGACATTAAATCCGTTGATCCTGTCCGAACCAAGAGTCAGCGGACGCTGGGCACGTGGCGCTCTCTGCTGGATCCTCGAGTACTCCGGCGAACCTGCAACAAAACCGAGCCGGGAGGGGTGTCCCGGCGACGGTCCTCCGACGCTCAAGTCAGGCGAGGAATGACAAGAAGGTAGCCTCAAGATGAAGACGAGCATACCTCCGGTGAAGAAATGGAGGCCTTATATAGACCCCTCGAAGAAGCCTGGGCGCGCCAATCAAAGCAGCCACCTGCATTTGACCATGCCCAGGCATGGGTCTGTCAGAAGGGCCATGCCCAGATATGGACCCGTCAGAAAAGGCGTCCATCAGGCCATACTGCTACTGTATCAACCTTTCCATGATGTGACGGCAAGATCCTCCATCGTGCGATCTTATGTACGGCCTAATCATCAGACATGCTTCTGCCGATATTCCATATCCCGAGCCGAGCGCATAGGCCGCTCGGCCACCTTTTTCTCCCCTCGCCCTTATTTTGTCCGGGCGGGTTGCCCGCTCGGCTCTTTGGCCCCTGACGTTCGGGCTCCCGGTCGGCCCTTCGATCCTCCTGCCTTGGCGTCGGAAACCCAAACCCATGGGTGGGTTATCTAACTCCGCTCGGACATACCCGGATGATCGGCTCGGCCATTAACCGCTTAGTCAGCCCTTCATCGGTTCTCAAGCTGAGACCCTTCAGGAAGTGGGTTCCCCATTCTTACTGCCGGATCACTTGCCTTCCCTTCAAGTCTAGTCGAAGGAGGCCGTGAGTCCGACTGACTGGACTATATGTGTCCGAGCGGGCGGTCATCGCCTTACCGTCGCCTATAATATTCTTTGAGCCGTTCGGCCCTTATGGCGGATTCAGCCGCTCGGCTCTTCGTTTTGGATGCCTCGTCGGTCAATGTGGATGCTTGCTTGTCTAAATCTTCTCGAAAATTGCGCAAATCCTTCCCATTAAGTCGCAACACGCGCGGTATGACGCGCATTAATTGCGCCTAGTGGCAAGGCGCCACGTGGCTCTTCCCACGTGGCGGCGATGCTTAGTACGATGGGACGCGATTGCTTTGAAATGGACGGGCGGATGTTGGCCTCGCCTTTCGTGACCTGCATCCGACGGCGGAGGCCGACCAGCCTCGGCAGTATAAAATCTTCTTCTCCTCCCTTCGCCGCATGCTTGCTTGCGCGTTGCCTTCTGCTTCGTTCTGTTGCTGCGGCCTCCGGCGATCTAGCGTCTGTTTTTAGGCGGCGATCACCTCATCGGTGATTCTTTTCACCCGTTTCCTTCCCAGTGAGTCTTCTTCCTTCACTTACTAGGTCTTCTCTGCTCATTTCGCCCCTTTCGTTTCCCTACCTTTGATTTCTTGCTATTCTCTTGTCTCTCCGAGATGGCAAGTTCCTCTGAACCCGTCACTCACGTTCACGGTCCCTGGTATATGACCATGGAGAGTCGGTTTGATGAGGAGGGTGCCCGGCGCCTCGTTCGGACGTATGGGATCCCTGATGACCACGAAATAATTATAGCCAGCCCGTCCGATCGGCCCCATAACCCGCCGATCGGCACCATTTGCTTTTTTCTAGACCAATTCCAGGGCGGCCTTAGATTTCCTACCCATCCATTCATTTTGGAGGTTTGTAATTATTTCCGCATCCCGCTCGGCCAGCTTGTACCGAACTCCTTTAGGTTGCTGAGCGGGGTGGTTGTCCTCTTTAAGCTGCATAGTATCCCACTTGACCCCAAAATATTCCACTTCTTCTTCTACCCCAAACAATCCGAGTTGGGCACTTTCATTTTCCAGAATATAGACTTTAAATTTTTGATAATATCGACCTCCAACATGGAAGGAATTTTTCTTCTACATCCGACTTCTCGAGCGCATTTCGAACCAAATGGCGGATCATTGTCGACTCAATGGAGCTCGGCAAGTTCGAGCAATCCACCTATCTTCATGCAAATAATTGGTTGTCCGGTCACGATACAAGATCGACGATTCTTTGCTCAAGGGGTCTTATATATTTTGGGTTATCTCCGTTCGGGCCAATCTTCCCACCGTATGGGTAAGAGACTCTTTACTCCTTTTACCTTTTTATCTAATTGATTTTAATTTCTCCTATTGCAGTTGAAGTCATGGCTACAGCTCATCTGAAAAAGGCCGTGGAGATCGAGGCGGCCACCAAAAGGAGCTCGCGAGGGTCTCATCCCAACCGCCCGGCAGATGGAGAGGGGCGGCGCCCACAAGCAGATCTTGCCCATCCGCTTAGCGGAGGTTGAGGCGGATCTGTTCCTCGGCTCCGAGCTGGGAATTCCCGTCCGGGATCCACCGCTAGAACTTGGTAACGTCGAAGAGACTCCGGTCCTCCGCCACCCCAAGAGGGGGAACCACACGAGCCGATCGGCGTTACTTCGTCCGATCGCACGCCGTCGCAGATCGGGACTCCTGTGACATCGCCTCCTGCGCAGCCCACCGACTCTCCTCCCCGGACTCGTCGCCGCTTACATCGGTTGGGCGAAACTTCCACCATAGGGGAGTCCTCTGGCCAGGCGACTGCAGCTGAAGAAGCGCCGACCGGCCACCCAACCATCAAGACCACCCTCCGATTCCCATCGGAGGAATATTTACTGTCCGCCGATCGGCCCTCAAGTCCCGTTCACGAAATAACCTTGACGGGTCCGCTTGCCAAGCTTTTTGAGGACGCGCAGATTCAAGCGGCCCTCATGACGCCCAAGCAGCTCGGCGACAACAACATGCAACAGGCCACTCAGGTATTCATTTTTCTTCCTGTTCCATGCCACTATTTGATTCCTGATTTCGTTATCTCCTTTACAGCGCTGGGCTGAGCAAATCGCCACTAGCCGTCGGCTAGCCGAGCTAGAGGGTCTCCTGGAAAAACTTCAATTGTCGGGGGGTCCGTCGGCCGAGCGGGGGAAACAAACCCTCGAGGCCGAACAGAAGAAGGCTGCCGATCTGGCTGCGGAGGTGGCCCGACTCGAAGACTTGGTGAAGAAACGGGACGGGGACGTGAAGCGCGCCAGTGGCCGGAAGAGGCGAGCGATTGCTGATCTGGATAAAATGAAAGTCGAAGTCCGGGCCCTAGATCAGCAATCTAAGAAACTAGAGGCCGAGCTGAATGCCGAGCGGGAGATCCGTTCGGCAGAGCGCACAAAGGCCGAGGTGGACTTGAAGGCTGTACAAGACACCTTAACCGCTTCCCGAGCGGCCCTCAGGAAATATAAAGAGGGAGAGCCGAGTCGCCTAGCTGCAGCGCGCCAAGAATACCTCCACTCGGAGAGGTTCGGCGTAAAATTCGGTGACAACGTCTCTTCCACCTTCGCTGAAGCGGTCAAAGTCACGATGACATACTTAAAGAAAGGGGGCCACCTTCCCGAGGGAATGCATATTCCCGCCTCCGACCTGGCGGCCATGATTGATGATATTCCGGACGCCTTCTTCAACTTTGAAGACCCTGAGTGAGGCGGGTTATTTCAAGTACCTTCTGTATTTCATCCGCTCGGCGGATGTAAAATTTTTGTACTTGCCGTTCGGCATAATTCTTCTAATGAAACTGTTCCTTTGCTTGTTTTCCTACTAATCGTCCCTGATGTTCTTTGGTTTACTTATCGTTGATACTTAGAGTCAGTCCTGCTCGTAAGAGTTCTCCTTCACGCGTCCGATCGGCTTGGCATATTGCATAGAGCCCGAGCGAGGTGGCCTACTCTCTTTGCATGTATCCTGCCTTTGTGAAGTCCACAAACGCCGAGTATCGAAGGACTAACTCCCAATCGGGCCTGAACGTTTTAATATTTGTAGTTTCCACGATTTCTTACTCTGGCATTCGTTATTCCGCTCGGAATGTTTATAGCCGATCGGCGCGGCTCTCGATTTTTGACGGTGCTCGTCGGCGCGGATATTTATAGCCGGTCGGCGCGGCTCTCGATCTTTAACGACGGTGCTCGTCGGCGTGGATGTTTATAGCCGGTCGGCGCGGCTCTCGATCTTTAACGACGGTGCTCGTCGGTCTTCCGCTCGGAGGGTTTATAGAGGCCGGCTCGTCTCTTGATCTTTAACGACGGAGCTCGTCGGTCTTCCGCTCGGAGGGTTTATAGACGCCGGCTCGTCTCTTGATCTTTAACGACGGAGCTCGTCGGCGCGGATATTTATAGCCGGTCGGCGCGGCTCTCGATCTTTAACGACGGTGCTCGTCGGCGCGGATATTTATAGCCGGTCGGCGCGGCTCTCGATCTTTAACGACGGTGCTCGTCGGTCTTCCGCTCGGAGGGTTTATAGACGCCGGCTCGTCTCTCGATCTTTAACGACGGTGCTCGTCGGTCTTCCGCTCGGAGGGTTTATAGACGCCGGCTCGTCTCTTGATCTTTAACGACGGAGCTCGTCGGTCTTCCGCTCGGAGGGTTTATAGACGCCGGCTCGTCTCTTGATCTTTAACGACGGAGCTCGTCGGCGCGGATATTTATAGCCGGTCGGCGCGGCTCTCGATCTTTAACGACGGTGCTCGTCGGTCTTCCGCTCGGAGGGTTTATAGACGCCGGCTCGTCTCTTGATCTTTAACGACGGAGCTCGTCGGTCTTCCGCTCGGAGGGTTTATAGACGCCGGCTCGTCTCTTGATCTTTAACGACGGAGCTCGTCGGCGCGGATATTTATAGCCGGTCGGCGCGGCTCTCGATCTTTAACGACGGTGCTCGTCGGTCTTCCGCTCGGAGGCTTTATAGACGCCGGCTCGTCTCTTGATCTTTAACGACGGTGCTCGTCGGCGCGGATATTTATAACCGGTCGGCGCGGCTCTCGATTTTTAACGACGGTGCTCGTCGGTCTTCCGCTCGGAGGGTTTATAGACGCCGGCTCGTCTCTTGATCTTTAACGACGGTGCTCGTCGGCGCGGATATTTATAGCCGGTCGGCGCGGCTCTCGATCTTTAACGACGGTGCTCGTCGGCGCGGATATTTATAGCCGGTCGGCGCGGCTCTCGATCTTTAACGACGGTGCTCGTCGGCGCGGATATTTATAGCCGGTCGGCGCGGCTCTCGATCTTTAACGACGGTGCTCGTCGGCGCGGATGTTTATAGCCGGTCGGCGCGGCTCTCGATCTTTAACGACGGTGCTCGTCGGTCTTCCGCTCGGAGGGTTTATAGACGCCGGCTCGTCTCTTGATCTTTAACGACGGAGCTCGTCGGTCTTCCGCTCGGAGGGTTTATAGACGCCGGCTCGTCTCTTGATCTTTAACGACGGAGCTCGTCGGCGCGGATATTTATAGCCGGTCGGCGCGGCTCTCGATCTTTAACGACGGTGCTCGTCGGCGCGGATATTTATAGCCGGTCGGCGCGGCTCTCGATCTTTAACGACGGTGCTCGTCGGCGCGGATATTTATAGCCGGTCGGCGCGGCTCTCGATCTTTAACGACGGTGCTCGTCGGCGCGGATATTTATAGCCGGTCGGCGCGGCTCTACGGTTTAACGTCTGGGCTAGTTAAGGCTAATTTTGACACTTCCGTTCGGCGTAGCTCTTTGCCTTTCACCCAGCTTGGATAATGCCCTCCTGGCCGAACGGCTCAGGATCTACTTCGTCGAGTATTTTGGCTCGGATAATATACCTCCGTCCGAATGGTACGGGGCCTTCGATCCTCGAGCGCTTGGCTCGACCCATTTACCTCCGGCCGAACGGCGCGGGGCCTTCGTTCCTCGAGCGCTTGGCTAGACCAATTTACTTCCGGCCGAACGGCACGGGTTATTTGCTTACAAGTCTTAACCATATAAACCTCCCGGCCGATCGGCTCGGGGGCCTTCGCGCTACGATGATAATGCCTTATATTCGCTCCTTTGACTTTTCATCTCTGCATTTCAAGTATTTAGTCGAAAAATGAAATACACAGGGTGATTTACAGTGATACACCTTTCACCCCGCCCGGTAAGGCTGGAGGTGGTTCGCGCTCCACGGCCTATCTAGCTGCCGTCCGTCCTCATCCTCCAGATAATACGCGCCCGAGCGGAGCTTTTCGATGATTTTGAAAGGGCCTGCCCATGGCGCTTCAAGCTTGCCGACGTCGCCGACCGGCTTGACTTTCTTCCAGACAAGATCGCCGACTTGGAACGATCTGGGAATTACGCGACGGTTGTAGTTTTGCTTCATCCGCTGACGGTATGCCATCAGCCGAACGGACGCCTTTGCCCTCTCCTTTTCTACCAAGTCCAGCTCCATGTTTCTTCGTTCGGCGTTGTCATCATCATAGCTCTGGATCCTGGCTGACTCAACGCCGACTTCGACCGGTATGACAGCCTCACCGCCATATACCAAATGGAACGGTGTGACTCCCGTCCCTTCTTTTGGCGTCGTTCGGATAGCCCACAAGACGCTCGGCACTTCATCCGGCCAACTCCCTCCCAAATGGTCGAGCCGAGCGCGCAGAATACGAAGAATCTCCCGGTTGGCGACTTCAGCTTGACCGTTGCTCTGAGGATAGGCTACGGACGTGAAATGTTGCTCAATGCCGTAGCTTTTGCACCAATCCTCTAACATCTTCCCTGTAAACTGCCGCCCGTTGTCGGACACTAGTCGGCGAGGGATGCCGAACCGACAAATGATGTGTTGCCAAATGAATTTTTTAACCATCTGTTCAGTGATCTTTGCCAGCGGCTCGGCCTCCACCCACTTGGAGAAATAATCTACCGCCACTAGTAAAAATTTCCTCTGCCCGGTCGCCATCGGAAATGGACCCACAATATCCATTCCCCATTGATCGAACGGACATGAGATGGTTGATGCCTTCATCTCCTCTGCCGGTCGGTGGGAGAAGTTGTGATACTTCTGGCATGAAAGGTATGTAGATACTGTCTGAGCGGCATCTGTTTGTAAAGTCGGCCAAAAGTATCCGGCCAAGAGGATCTTCTTGGCCAATGAGCGTCCGCCCGGATGACCCCCGCATGATCCTTGATGTACTTCCTGGAGGATGTAAGCTGAGTCCTCCGAGCTTACACATTTCAGCAAAGGGCGCGAGAAAGCTTTCTTGTAAAGCTGATCTCCGATGAGTGTGAACCGACCGGCTCTTCTTCTGAGGAGCCGGGCTGCATATTCATCGGATGGTGTGGTGCCCGAACGGAGGAATTCTATAATAGGTGTCCTCCAGTCACTTGGAAATGTGAGGCCTTGCATCCGGTCGACATGCGCCACCAGTAGCGTTTTTTCAATTGGTTGCTGAACGGCGACCGGCGTTATTGAGCTCGCTAGTTTGGCTAACTCATCGGCTGCCTGGTTCTCCGTTCGGGGGATCTTCTGAATAAGCACCTCTTGGAAAGTAGCTTTGAGTTTTTCAAAGGCCTCAGCGTAGAGTTTGAGCCGAACACAGTTGATTTCAAAGGTGCGGGAAAGTTGCTGAGCGGCCAACTGTGAATCAGAATAGAGTGTCACCCGAGCTGCTCCCACATGCCGTGCTGCCTGCAATCCGGCTATGAGGGCCTCATACTCTGCTTCGTTGTTAGTAGCTTTGTAATCTAGCCGGACCGATAGGTGCATCTTTTTTTCCTGAGGTGAGAGTAGTAATATTCCGATCCCACTTCCAAGCCGAGTGGAGGATCCATCCACATATATTCTCCACATAGCTTCAGGCTCTGGCCTTTGCACTTCGGTCACAAAATCAGCCAAGGATTGGGCTTTAATCGCCAAGCGGGGCTGATATTGGATGTCAAATTCACTCAATTCTGTCGTCCACTTGATAAGCCGTCCAGAAGCTTCCGGATTCAACAGCACTCTTCCAAGTGGACTGTTCGTCCGGACAATAATGGTATGGGCCAAGAAATATGGTCGCAGGCGCCGAGCGGCAAGAACCAAAGCGAAAGCCAACTTCTCGAGCCCGGTGTAACGAGATTCAGCGTCTTTTAAAATATGGCTTAGAAAATACACCGGCTGCTCTTCGCCGTTCGCCCTCACAAGTGCTGAGCCCACAGCATGCTCAGTTGATGACAGATACATATAAAGTGACTCACCTCCGATCGGCTTGACTAACACTGGCAGAGAATTAAGATATATCTTCAACTCTTCAAATGCTCGGTCACATTCTTCATCCCACTGGAACTTAGCAGCCTTGCGCAGAACCTTGAAGAATGGAAGGCTCCGGTCGGCGGTTCTGGAGATGAATCTGGATAAAGCAGTTATCCGACCGGTCAACCTCTGCACTTCTCTAGTATTTCTAGGGGACGGCATGTCTTGCAGTGCTTTCACCTTGCTGGGATTTGCTTCGATTCCCCGCTCGGTCACTATGTACCCCAAGAAACACCCTCCTTTAGCTCCGAACAGGCACTTCTGTGGATTTAGCTTGACTCCATATTTGCGCAGTGTTCGGAAGGTTTCTTCCATATCCTTGAAAAGATCGGCCGCTCGGACGGATTTGATAAGAATGTCGTCAACATAAACTTCCAGATTCCGCCCGATCTGCTCCTTGAAAACCTTGTTCATCAAGCGTTCATAGGTGGCTCCGGCATTCTTCAATCCGAACGACATCACATTGTAACAATATGTGCCGTCAGCCGTTACGAAGCTTACTTTTTCTTGGTCTTCCCGGGCGAGCGGTACTTGATGATATCCTTGGTAAGCATCAAGCATGCAAATTAGTTCGCAGCCGGCTGTGGAGTCCACCAACTGATCTATCCGGGGCAGAGGATAAAAATCCTTGGGGCATGCCTTGTTTAAATCTCGAAAGTCGATGCAGACCCTCCACTTGCCGCCCGGCTTGGAGACCAAGACTACGTTGGCCAGCCAGCTCGGGAACTGCACCTCGCGTATGTGGCCGGCCTTCAGAAGTTTTTCTACTTCCGTCCGGATGATGGCATTCTGCTCGGCGCTGAAGTCCCTTTTTCTCTGCTTCACTGGCCGAGCGTCCGGTCGGACATGCAATTCATGTTGCGCTAGGCTCGGCGAAATCCCAGGTAACTCATGTGTCGACCAGACGAAGACATCATGATTTCGTTGGAGGCATTGGATCAGCTTCTCCTTCTGTTCTTCCGCCAGATCAGAGGCGATAAAAGTCGTGGCCTCCGATCGGGTCGGATGGATCTGGACTTCCTCCTTTTCATCATAAATTAAAGCAGGAGGTTTCTCGGTTATGGCATGTACCTCAATTCGGGGAGCCTTCCGAGCGGAACAAGCCTCTGCTCGGATCATCTCTATATAGCACCGCCGAGCTGCTAGCTGATCTCCCCGCACTTCTCCTACTTTGTCCTCCACGGGGAACTTTATCTTCTGGTGGAAGGTTGAGACAACCGCTCAGAATTCGTCGAGCGCCGGTCGTCCCAAAATGACGTTGTAGGATGAGGGAGAGTCGACCACCACGAAGTTAACTGTCCTGGTCCTCCTGAGCGGCTCTTCTCCCAGCGAGGTGGCCAGCCGGATTTGTCCGACCGGCTGAACTTCGTTACCCGTAAACCCGTAGAGCGGGGTTGTCATGGGCAGCAGCTCGGCTCGATCAATTTGTAACTGATCGAACGCCTTCTTGAATATGATGTTGACCGAACTTCCTGTGTCAACAAA
Source organism: Zingiber officinale (assembly GCF_018446385.1). Taxonomy (NCBI): domain Eukaryota; kingdom Viridiplantae; phylum Streptophyta; class Magnoliopsida; order Zingiberales; family Zingiberaceae; genus Zingiber; species Zingiber officinale. The sequence goes on from NC_055991.1 coordinate 791,879, forward strand.
TACGCGGTGAATGGTGTAATTTGCTATTACCGCTTTAATGAGCAGCGCGTCGTCGTGGGGCACTTCTACTCCTTCTAAGTCCTCGGGTCCGAAAGTGATTTCCGGTCCACTCGCCCGCTCCTGGCTGCAACCGACCGCGTGGATCTGAAGTTGCCGGACGCCCGCCTTTCTGGCTCGATTGGAGTCTCCTCCGGTCGGCCCGCCAGCAATAACGTTGATCTCGCCCCGGGAAGTATTGCTCCTATTTTCCTCCTCCCGAGCGGACGGTCGTGACCGTTCTCTGGACGCCCGGCGATTCTCCTGCCTCGGGGATCGGTGCCGATCGGGTGTCTGCTGATGTCGCCTCTCGGTGCGGGTTCGGTCAGCTTCATGAGTCCTAAGTCTCCTGTCGGTGGGAGGAGACCGTCGCTCGGCTTTCCTGGGAACAGGATTGGACACAAAGGGAAGGCTTCGGCAATCCCTCGTGTTATGCGTATCCGTCTGGTGGTAGGAGCAGAACATAGGGGTCCACCTCTTCTTTGGCTTGGGCCGAGTGGCAGCCACCTCTTGTACGTGAGATCTGGCGTGTGGGGATCGGATTGCTTCGGCCCTCGGTCCTCTAGGCGGCTGCTGAGCGGCTTGCTGTTTCCGCTCGGCATGAATAGGTGCCCGCTCGGCTGGAGCTTCCTTTTTCCGAGCGGCTTGCGCTTCTTCCACATTTATGTATTCGTTGGCCCGATGCAGCATGTGATCATAATCTCGGGGCGGCTTTCGGATGAGCGATCGGAAGAAGTCCCCATCCACAAGGCCTTGCGTGAAGGCATTCATCATTGTCTCCGATGTGGCCGTTGGGATATCCATCGCCACTTGGTTGAACCGCTGAATGTAAGCTCGAAGCGATTCTCTCGGCTCTTGCTTGATGGCAAACAAGCTGACACTTGTCTTCTGGTAACGCCGACTGCTGGCGAAGTGGTGGAGGAAGGCCGTTCGGAATTCCTTGAAGCTCGTGATGGATCCGTCCGGCAACCTTCGAAACCACCGTTGAGCCGATCCCGAGAGGGTGGTAAGGAAAACTCTACACTTTACTCCATCTGTGTACTGATGGAGCGTGGCTATATTATCGAACTTACCCAGATGATCATCCGGGTCCGTTGTTCCATTGTATTCGCCGATCGTCGGAGGCACGTAGTGCTTGGGCAGAGGGTCTCGTAGGATAACCTCCGAAAATTGACGATTGATCCGCTCGGGGGAGGAGTCCGCTCGGGGAGCTTTTCCCTTCCTGTCATCCCGCCTTGGCATTTCATCTGAGGAAGATCCTCTATCTCTTCGGGCTGGTATGGCTTCAGGGGTGCGAAACAAGGCCCGATGGAATGCGACGGTGGTTGGAGGTGCTTCCGCTCGGCCATGAGACGCAGATGTTGCTTGCTGCTCCGCCCGCTCGGCGGATGCTTTTTGTTTTTGCTCCATGAGTTTGGCGGCCCTTATCTCGACCAGGGCGTCGAGTTCCTCTGTTGAAAGCGTCACCGTGTGTTGTCGTCCAGCCTCGTCCATTGTCTCCGATCGGATGCAGGAGCGTTCCCACAGACGGCGCCAATTTGATCCTGTCCGAATCAAGAGTCAGCGGACGCTGGGCACGTGGCGCTCTCTGCTAGATCCTCGAGTACTCCGGCGAACCTGCAACAAAACCGAGCCGGGAGGGGTGTCCCGGCGACGGTCCTCCGACGCTCAAGTCAGGCGAGGAATGACAAGAAGGTAGCCTCAAGATGAAGACGAGCATACCTCCGGTGAAGAAATGGAGGCCTTATATAGACCCCTCGAAGAAGCCTGGGCGCGCCAATCAAAGCAGCCACCTGCATTTGACCATGCCCAGGCATGGGTCTGTCAGAAGGGCCATGCCCAGATATGGACCCGTCAGAAAAGGCGTCCATGAGGCCATACTGCTACTGTATCAACCTTTCCATGATGTGACGGCAAGATCCTCCATCGTGCGATCTTATGTACGGCCTAATCATCAGACATGCTTCTGCCGATATTCCATATCCCGAGCCGAGCGCATAGGCCGCTCGGCCACCTTTTTCTCCCCTCGCCCTTATTTTGTCCGGGCGGGTTGCCCGCTCGGCTCTTTGGCCCCTGACGTTCGGGCTCCCGGTCGGCCCTTCGATCCTCCTGCCTTGGCGTCGGAAACCCAAACCCATGGGTGGGTTATCTAACTCCGCTCGGACATACCCGGATGATCGGCTCGGCCATTAACCGCTTAGTCAGCCCTTCATCGATTCTCAAGCTGAGACCCTTCAGGAAGTGGGTTCCCCATTCTTACTGCCGGATCATCCGTAATAATCCGTAAATAATGATCCGTAGCATATCATTTCTCTCTCTCTATATATCTATATATATATATATATATATATATATATATATATATATATATAATCTTTCAATACAACTGATGATACGGTAAAAGTATTTAAGTATTTAACTGAATACAACTCTTCTATTTTATTTATCCGTTGAAAATGACTGATAAATCTGAATATCTAATTTGCAATCTTATAAAAAGATTAAATGATACAAATATATAAAACCATATATGAATTTAATAATGTTATAGAAATTTTAAAAAATTGTAAGCAAGAAAATAAAAAAAACAATGATAAAAGTATATGCATTTTTCTCAAAAGGATCCTGGCCGTAGACTCCCGATGAACGATGGAGCCATATCGTCTCTGACATCGGGCGGGCGGGGATCGATGAAAATTCAACAAGACGCTTCTCCGCTTCACAACCTTTACCCGAGTGGGGCCCGTAAATGGTGACCAACAAAAAGAAAGGTGTTAGCGAAGCACGTTGCGGTTTAGTTTTTCTGATGGTAAAAAAAGGCATATTCTGACGTGAAAACTCAAAATTGAGAAGCAACGCCCGCAGAATAAGACGAGATATCGAATCGCCTGCGACAAGATAAACTCATCGTCACCGAGAGAGCTCTTCCTTCCCTACTGGCTCTCGATCTGGTCTCCTACTCCGGTTTCTAGCTTCGCAGTTCGATTCTGGGAGCGAGCTAGGGTTGCTGCATCGGGGATGGTGAGGGGGGCGAGGAGTTGCTTGCAGTCGGCGCTGAAGTTGATGAACTCGGTGATTGGTTTGGCGGGGATGGGAATGATCCTCTACTCGCTGTGGATGATTCGGTCGTGGTACAAGGGCATCGACGATGGCTACTCCTTCAGCGCCGTTTCTTCTCCTCCGTGGTATGTCCGACTTAAACCTCTCTTTGTTTTCTTCGCTTTCCTTCCTTTCTTTGGTCGGTTTTGCTTGCGATGGATACTGATTTGGTTGTTGATCTCTTGACGTTAGAGCAGTAGTATCTGAGATTGTTTGCTTTTGTGTGATTTCTACTTAGAATCGGGCAGTGAATGTTGTTTTTCGCTGTTCAGTTCATTCACGATGATTCAGAAATCCCGTGTTGTTCACATGTAGCATCCCTGTGCTTGATTTTCTGTAACGAACGGTGTTATGAGTGTGGAGAGTGATTGCTAGGGTAGAAAGACGGAACAAGGTGAGATTCTTGTTGCAGGGAAAGTGTGACTAGTTGATGACCAGTAGCACCTCATTTCCTTTTGTTTTCCCGTTGAATTAGGTTAAAATCCAGTTCAACTGGAAATCAACCACTATTCGATTCAGATTCCACTCCTGCGTTAACCACTTGAACCAGCCAGTCCAGTCCTGTTTTCTAAACACTGCTATTGCATTGAATTCATTTTATGTGCCTCAAAAACTGAAGCTTATGAAGGAATATTCTTTATTTTTGTGCATGGCATTTTAGTTGTGAATTTTACATGCCATTTAAATCTATTTGATGCAGTTGAATGGCTGAACTATATGTCCTATGATGTGCAGGTTCATTTTCACTTTTCTTGGACTTGGAATCTTCCTTTGTTTGATAACATGCGTGGGCCACATTGCTGCAGAAACAGCTAACAGCCACTGTCTTTCTTGTGTATCCTTTTACTAATTGTACTTCAGGTGTTCTTTTTGTTACTATTTTTCAATTAATTGCCTAATGATATCAGTTAATTTGGTTATGTCATCTCAAGTATCGAGATACAATTAATCACTTGTTTATAAGGTATATAGCCAGAAATTTTTTTGATAAAAGGGATCATTATTCGTTTCATACATTATATCTTATATGCTTGAGTAAAATTCTGTTTATGTTTTCTTGTGTTGCATGTTGATGTACATATAATTTGGTTAGTTTGCACTTGTATATTTATGTTTCATAATGTGAACTTATTGTTTGCCTTATACATATATATTTAAACACAAAGTATAGATTCCTTTAGCAATAGTATTACATTTTGAAAGGGTGGATCTGCTAATGCAATGCGCTAGGAAACAGAATGGCAAGCAAATGCAAAAAAATAGTGAAAGCGATTAAAGATGTGTGTGAAGTCTTGAGATCATGTGACTGCATCTAAGTGGGAAATTTGAGAGATTTTTTTTTCTGCTTGCAAATAGTAGGATAACTTCAGCTCAATTCTGACTTGGCCAATTGATTTACATTTTTCATATGTGCATCCAGTTCATAGGACAAGCTATCTTATTTCATATGGATTATTGTGGAATAAATATTCCTATGTTTTGTTACTTAAAATACTAACTCCAACGAAATTGTGGTTCAATTACTCCTTATTCTACTTCATGAATAACTATTCTTCATTTCTTCCCTTCTCCAAAGAATACCTGTTCTTATTCTATTCAACCTCCAAAGAATATGCATATCATGATATTCCTCTTTCTTGTTTAATCCTAATCAGAGATATAGTACATGATATTCCTCTTTCTGTTACTCATCTTGGAGAGTGCAATTACTGCTGACATACTTCTGAACAAAAATTGGGCGGAGGTATGCATTCCCTGAAAGATGAAAGATTGCCATTTTTTTTATTTAGATTGCTTCACACCTCGTTTTGTTATCTCTGTATCAGGATTTCCCAGAGGATCCAACGGGCAAATTTGATGAATTAAAGAAATTTGTGAGATTAAATTACAAAATGTGCAAATGGATAGGTTTGTCGATCGTGGCTGCACAAGTAATAAGCCTCTTTTTTTACACTTACTCAGTTCTTATTTTATTTGGATTATTTTACTGCTTTTGCAGTGCACTAGTGTTGTAAATTGAAGCGTTTCTAGTTGGGACCATGTTTATCAAAGTCATAATTTCTTCTTTCTAATTCCAGGCGTTATCTATCATCACAGCGATGGTGCTCAAAGCTCTCGGACCAGACTGCGAAATCGACTATGATAGCGACGACGACTTTGTAACTGCTCGTTTGCCTCTTTTGAGAAACCAGGTTTTGCAAACTGGTAACGACTCAATATCCTGACAGCAAAGAAGGATTCCTGGAATGTAAGTACACTTGAGAGGTGGGCAGTAATCTGGTGTTTTATGTTTGAATCCCAACTCTTTCATGATTCTTTGCAGACCAAACTCTGAAACATTTTGTCAATCAGCTAGCACCTCCTCCAGAAGAATATTACATTTTGGTTTGGAGTCTCTTAGTTATTTATTAGTATTAGCATTGTAATTTTTATACTTAAAGAGTGTGGCAAGGTGCTTGATCAAAGATCATATCTCAAAATTAGAGCACAAGGAGCGTTGGTATTGAATTGGCTGGATTTAGAGTTGCCTGAGATTAAGTTCATATCATTGGTTTAGTTTCCGGAGTTGCACTCAATTTTCCGGTTCGGTTCGGTTCAGATTCACGCGATATAGCTTGGCACCGCCGCCACAGTTCGCCCGTTCACGTCCTCACCGCGATGGCGGGTGGCGCCTTCGCCGCTGCTGCCCGCCTCCCCACGCTCTTTCGCCGCTTCAAGGTCACCTCCGCTCAGCACGTGGCCGCGCGACACCTCGATCCCACCTTCGAGAAGCTGATGGAAGGCTACAAGCACCTCCTGAAGGCGGTAGCAGTCCAGGACCTGATCCTCGCGTCCCCCGCCGCGTCCCTCCCGTTTCCCCTCCTTTCCTCCGCCGCGCCTCGCCTCCACCTCTCCCGCGGCGCCGCTTACTTCGTCCGCGCCTTCCCCCGCGTCTTCTCCCTCGTCTACGACCCCTTCGCCTCTCAGCCAGTGGTGCGACTCACGCCCGCCGCCGCCCGCATCGCCTCCGACGAGTCGGCCGCCTCCTCCGCCTCCGACGCCGCAGACCGCCTGCGCAGGCTTCTCTGCATCTCCTCCTCCCGATGCCTCCCTCTGCGCGCGATCTTCAAGGTTTGGCGCGAGCTCGGCCTCCCCGACGACTTCGAGGACTCGGTCATCGCCAGGAATCCCACCGTCTTCGCCCTCCGCACGAACCCTAGAGAGCCCAACACTCACCTTCTCGAGCTCATCGACCAACCCCCGGCTTCCAAATTCATTTCGGCAGCGGAAGATCGTCGCCGCCGGGATCATGGATCGGCGGAGGATCCCGATTGGAAATTCGCGTTCAAGCTAGGGTTCCCTCCAGGGATGAAATTGACCAAGAACTACCGCGCGAAATTAAAGCAGTGGCAGAGGCTGGCGTACCTGGACCCATACGGCAACGGAGCGGCGGCGAAGCAAGCGACGGCGCGGGAGAAGAGGGCGGTGGCGATAGCGCACGAGTTCCTGAGCTTGACGGTGGAGAAGATGGCGGAGGTGGAGAAGGTGAGCCAGTTCAGGAATTGGATGGGCATGGATCTGAACATACGGGATCTGTTCCTGGACCACCCGGGGATCTTCTACCTGTCGACGAAAGGCAAGCGGCACACGGTGTTCCTCAGGGAGGCCTACGAGCGAGGGAGGCTGATCGATCCGAATCCGATCTACGAGGCACGCCGGCGGCTACTTGAATTGGTGCTGATGCGGCGCCGAGGAATGGGCGGCGATGGTAGGGAGGAAGAGGAGAAGGAGGAGGAAGGTTAGTCGTCGGATCCAGAGGATACAGTTGCGCATTAGCGAATGAATAAGAGTTGCGTTCAAGGTCTGATAAATTATAATAATTCATTGATGTTTATGATTCTTTTTCTATAAATCTAAACATGAGATCAAATTATGATGAAATATGACTGTGATATGTGCAATCTAATGAGTTGGACATTACAAAATATATAAATGGCTATCATTAGAGAAAAGTAATTCATCAAAGGAATCAGGGCATTTACAGTGGTTAGAGCTCATTGAAATTTGAGAGCTTCTTCATTGTCATATTTACGCCACATCAAAAGTTAAAAATCTTATATCTCTTTTTACTATCAAAAAATCTCTCAACAACTCTTTCATGAGTCCCACATTTTTCATTATATATAATTCTCAAATCCCATATTTTTTAAACTTTCAAACCATATATAATTTTTTCCTAATTAAAAAAACATCTCTAATATTATATTTAAATTAAAAAAACTTATTTTAATTAAAAAAATAAAAAAAATGGTGAAGAAGCGGCTCCATCGGTATGGAATCGCTTCTTGGCAAATGGGGAAAAAACTCCCTCCTCTCCCACTATGAGAGGGAGCTTTTTCCGTATTGCCACATCTGCAATGACAGTAAGAGGGAGCTTCTTTCGTATTGTCACATCTGCAGTGACAGTGGGAGGGAACTTTTTCCGTATTGCCACATCTGTAGTGGGAGCTCCAATCTCCCACTGTGGATGCTATAATGAAAAAACATGTTAGGGGTATGATAGTAAAAGATGTAATTTGTCGTCCTAGCGGTTCCACATGGTCAACTCCACCCTAAGGAATAGGGGTCATATGTCCATGCACCTATAATAGCTCCTAAGCTTCCAGATGCTGAACCTGATGGCCCATCTGACCTTCTTACAGGAGAAGAACTGGACAATGAGCTAATTGTTGATTTAGATATCTTCTTTGAGTCTCTCTATAATTACTATTGTGGAAAGGGTCTTAAGTGCATTACTATAAACTGGATAGTTGAGATCCTGACTGTAATCTTCATGGAATTTTTTATTTGCTTTTTCTTGTTGGCTGTTGATTGCCCTGCCTTGCCACACTGCAAAATGTGGGATTTATGCGCTGAAGTCTAGATATAAGACTTATGATCTGGCAGAAATAGCCATCAAAAAGCACCCATTAGTCCCATTTACATTAACAAAAGGTGTCATTGTTGGGTGCATGGTTATGTTGGCAATCTAAATTTTAAAGATACATTTTTATTCGTATAATAAAAACTAAAAAAAATAAAAAAAACAGCTTGTATATATCTTAATTATAAAAAAATTCAAATAAAAAAAATTAAATATACACAGATGTAGAGATCCTTTATTTATACCATAAATATGCATAAATTAGTACTAAGTCCAAACATTGGATTTGGTAAAGGTGCACCAAGTTTATATAATAGTGCAACTCAAGAACGAGATTCATCAATCCTATCAATAAATTATTGTCGGATTCTCTCGTAAAAAATTATATAAAATAATCTGAGAAAATTATTAATAAGCTGGACGACTGAAACAAAACCATATAACTCTTATCATTTATCCCCTTCCTGCCCGCTGTAAACCATATAAACCCATCCCTAAGGTCTCCTATTTGAGTCTGATTCATGCCAATTTGCATTGAAATCACACACTGAAGGCTTCCTATTCGAGTCCAACTTCAAACTGTTTAAAACCGTCTCTATTTTGGAATGTGCTACGGCCGATAAGTCACGGCATATCTTCCATCTAACACACTGAATCTCTCCTCTGTTTAAAAAAAAATACAAACAGCTTTTTAGTTTAATTAGGGTTTATAAAGAGGATGACAAATTTGTAGATTCAGCTTTTTTTTTATTGATCTTGTCCCCGTCAACCCGTCTCAAGATCAACACAAAGTTGATAAATCACGAACAGATCTTGAGCCTTCTCCTAGTGGCAGAAATTTTGCAGCCATTTTCTACTTAGGTCTTTAATAAGATTGGAGATGGAAAACAAAGTTGGTGCTCTTATCTTCTAGAGCCTCTAATGTTTTTTTTTATTTTTTTTTGGTTTTAGATGCTTAGTTTATTTCCCTTCTTTTTAAAAAGCAGATTAAAGAAAATGAGTAAATAAGGAGAGCAGAAGCATAAAAATGGGAAAAGAGAGGCCTGCGAGTTCTTTCAGGCTTTGGCTTCCATTTCTTGCGGCCTGGTCTCCGGAACCAACATGCCAAGCCCCTCCAGCTCCTCCTTCGCCACCGGCCGCCGCCATGGACGCTTCAACCTCTCGTCGTAGTACACTGGATTCGATGTCAAGATCCTCAACTTGACGCCGTCGCTGATCTCCAGAACCTCCGGCAGCCCATCGGAGCAGCCCCTCGACAGCCCCACGTCGATCCTGATCGCTCGGGCGTCGCACACCTCGTTGATGCCCTGTTCCTGAATGGTGTGCCCCATCACCATCCGCCTCGCTCCGGGGATCATGGCGAGCACCTCCTCCAGATGGCTACAGTCGCAATTGGATCCGTCGGAGAAGTTGCGCAACCAAACCACCCCTTCCCGGCCTTGGAGGTAGGGCGGCGCGTGGCTTCCGCTGAGCCCCATTATCCACTTTCTCACCTCCTCGTTGATCTTTTCGAGCCCATGATCGACGTGCCTCTGGAGAAGCCCGCCGTGGACGAACACCGACTCGCCGATCACGAGGACCGTCTGGTTTCCGGCCAGGAATCGGGCAGCTATCGGTCCGTTCGGCCGCAGGGCGGCTATCCGGGCGCGGATCCCCTCCCAGAATTCCTCTTTGATCCCGGGGAAGGACTTGGGGACGCCTTTGAAAGGGTCTCGCGGCGACTCGAGGTCGGCGCAGAGGCGCTTCATGGCGAGGCCGGAGCGGTACCAGAAGCCCCAGCGCTTGAACTCGTCGAGGCCGGCGGGGGTGACGTAGCGGAAGCGGCCGCAGGCGTTCATGATCTCGTGGTTGCCGTGGAGGGTGAGGAGCGCGCCGCCTGCGCGAGCAGCGTCGAGCTTGAGGCGATGGAGGAGGTAAAGGAGACGGAGCTCGTCGCCACCGCGGTCGAGGACGTCGCCGACCTGAACGGCTACGGCGTCGTGGCCGGTCCAGCGGGCGGAGAAAGGGTCGACGAGTCCAGCGAGGGAGAGGGCCTGGAGGGACTTGGGAAGGTCGCCATGGAGATCCCCGATGGCGACGAGCCGGGAAGGGGCGGGGATGCGGGTGGCGGCGGCAGGGAGATTAGGGTTAGGGTTAGGAGAAGGATTGGTAGGGAAGAAGAGACCGGAGACGGAGAAGTCAACGAAGGCATCGACGAAGGAGGAGAGGAGGGGAGGGAGATTGGCGCAAACCTGATCGGACGCCGCCATCGTCAGATCAAGAGGCGGCGTACATGAAGGAAAAGACGAGGAGCAAACGAAATTATTAAAAATAGAAGGAAATTATCAGAGATCAACCAACCCACGTCCTATTTATGCATTATATGCTGGTGACTATTCCAAAAGTGAGTAGCTATCCGTGATTTATCTCTTCTGTGTTGGTCTTGGGACGGATTGACGGGAGCACTGGGGGCGAGCGTATTCGTCTGATTCAAATCTCGACAAAATAAGTCTCTTCGGATGAGTCTAGTGACTAGCATATGAGATGATGTCATAATAAAGTTTAGGATTCAAATCTCGATAAAATAAAGATAAATACCTTCATTATGTACTAGTCATTATTCCAAAGGCTAATAACCGTCCGTGATTTATCTCTTCTACGTTAGTCTTGGGACGGGGGCGCTGAGGGCGACCGTATTCATTTTTTTTTTTGTCATAATTGTCTAATATAACACGTCCCCGGGGTTATGATGCAACGATAGGACATTTAGATTGCCACTCAAATACTCACGATTTGAATCCCAACTATGACGAATTTGTAAAAAAAAATTTTCAAAATGAGACACGCAACTAAAGGATGTTGGACTCCTGGACTGTCTGCTGTGAACGTTTCTCGATTTACTATGATGACTGATAAAAAATTTCCGTGAGACCGGACCAGTCACAAATTCAACGTTAACTAATCTGATTAATCATTATGTCTAATATAACACATAATAAATTAGTCGAGACCAAGTGAAATCCAATGAAATTGTTCTTAAGAAAAGGTTTTTGCAAACGATAGGAACAGAAGGCCAAAAGAATAGACTGAAAATCTCTTTTTAAACTTAGAATTTAAAGCTTGATACATAAAGATAGAGAAACATGGATTCATCCATTTGTGCCCGCTGCAAAGGCCTTGACAATGCCACTTACTCGCTGGGCAAAGGTTCTGGACACTATCTTCTTTTCTGGAACATGGAAGGGATTGGAGACGGCGTCGACATATGCAGCGTGGAATCTCCTGAAGAACTGAACACAAAGTAGAAGATAATTATAGTTAAGATCTTAAACTATCTAAATAATGAGTTTAGTGGAAAGGATAAGATCCATATATGTAAGTGATCCCACATAGACTTGCATACATGTAACTATTGTCTATTGTTAGTAGAATCCTCTGCTTTGGAGGATCAATGTTCTATGCTTGCTTATTTTCAAGATTCATGCAGTTCAAACTAAAAAAGAAAACAAAAAACTAAAACTTGAAAAGTTCACAAGGGCAGAGTGTATCTTACACTCCTGATATCGGCATCTTTAACATCTAGATCAGTTGTTACCACCAGGAATTTCGCCTTTGTGTTAGACAAGTACCCATATCTGTAGGGAAAAAAAGAAGCTAAAATAAAAAATGACTCCGAATAGACACTGCATACAAGCAGATGCAAGCACAATGCGTTTAACCCAAAGAAATGGAAAGGACTCACACTTTGTAACTCTCTGTAGGATATAAAAGGCCAAGATAACTCTCATTCAGAGTGCTCACAGATCTCTTAGGATTATTCACTGCCAAACATAAAAGAGGAAAAGAAAAATCAGCAGAAGAAATGTAAACATTTGGAAAACTATCTCAGGTTGTCAAGTTATGCTGCTATCTCTGAAGAGTGTTACTTAAATTTTTTGGCTGTGGTGATTCAGTGGATAAAGTTTACAATTAAGAAGATAACTACTCAAAGCAAGAGTTTAGAAGATGAGTAATCCAGATAGATGGGCATAAAGAGCGTAAAACCAGAAAAGAAAGAAAAAAAAATAGCAATGTGGGTATCTTTGCAACTGTCCATGTCTAGTCATCCAGATTTACTTCTCATGTCATATTTTGAACTAATACTGCTTTAATTTTAGCTTGCTGAGGAAGTTGTGAATTAAACATGAAATTCATTCAATGCAAGTAAAGAGGATAGAGAAGTTGAAGTCCCTTCACAGTTTAATTGAAAAAAAAAAAACCAATAGCATTAACAACTTAACTACAATTTTATTAAGCACTAGATAATTTTTATACTTTGTTGAATGTCTACAACTGAGCAAGAATTGATCACAAATTATCTTAACTAATATTGTAAAGTGGCATGACTTGACAGAACTGATCTAGCTTTACTGAGCATAGGATTTTCAATAATCAATGAAGATATGCAATTTATATCACATTTCATGACTTGTAGGAAAGAAATGGAAGAATTAGCTATAAGGTGTTAGATGCACATCTCAAAAGAGCTCAATCATTACAATGGTGTCCGTCCTTAAAGACCTAAGTAATGTGTTGCCAAAAGTTTTTCAGATCAACAGGAAATTCTGACTCATGCTTGATATGAGAAAAAACACTAGGCACACGAAGTCAAAAAAGGCTAAAAGATCAGAATAAATCATTTTATCTTTGAGGGAAACATTTGGCTGAAAATGCTTATGCTGGCAATGTTTTCCTCCGTTGTGTTTGTTGTCTCAATTATAGGGTAAGCTACCCACAAAATAGGAAAACCAAGATCCAAGGAAGATTTATATTTTCGGTCAATGGCATGGCAAAAACATTCAGTCTTCACAGACTTATATAGTGCCCTTACCACATATAAAATAGAATATATTAACAACACAAAAAGCTACCCAAAGCTAATTCCACAAGTATTATCATAAAAAATCAACAACAACAACCAAGCCTTATCCCACTAGGTGGGGTTGGTTATATGAATCCTTTTACGTCATTGAGCTCTATCTCCTATTATATCATCATCTATACTTAAATAAATTTTATCTTGTTTTATTGTTGCTAACCAAGTCTTTTTTGGTCTTCTTCTTCCTCATTTGATATGTGTGTTTGTCATAGTTTCACATCGCCTAATTGGAGCATTTATTGGTTGTTTAAGTATATGTCCGTATCATCTTAAACGTGTCTCTCGGAGTCAGAGCCGGCTTCTGTGCCAAGGCTACCAGGGCTCCTGCCCAGGGCCCATGAATACTCAGGGGCCCATTTTGGAGAAGTATATATATAGATAGATATATGTTTTCCACCTAAACTTAACTTTTTCTTCCTGCGGAAGCCCTCGCCGAAGCCCTCCTCGCTGCACCTTCCCTCCCTCGCCGAAGCGCCCTCGCGATTCTCCTCGCCATGCCTTCCCTCCTTGGCCGAAGTGCCCTCGCGATTCTCCACACCAAATCCCTCCTCGCCATGCCTTCCCTCCCTCGCTGTGATGACTAGCCCTCTGTGCAGCTAGATTGACTCATTACTTCTTGCTTCTGCAAACCCTAAAAGGACATCATCTTTGCTCTTCTATTTTGATCTCTTCTGTTTCGATCAAAACCACATCTTTCTCATTAAGGGGCTCATGTCTAACTAGTTTATTAACCTAATATTAAGGCCTACTGTAAGTTCTGTTTTTTTCCCGACACGAGGCATGATATTGATTGTTTGATCTATTCCTTTTTGGCTAACTGCATATGTAGTTTGTTTGCCTGATAATTAACTCATTGTGACATGCTTATGGAAGATTCTAGCATCTGCGGTCAGTCTGCCACCGAGATTATCTATATTTCTATTGAACTAATTGGAGTTAAATGATTATTATGCTATATAAATTTGACAACTGTAATTTTGGTTTTCCATGGATCAAATCATCATTGCTTTTACTTCAAGAGATGTGTGCTTGTTTTATATGTTTCCTTCAAATATACTATTTTGGCAGATTGGAGATTTAAGATTTGAAAGCTATGAATGCATTCGTTACACTACTCAGCAACATTACAACTTCGTGAGGTACACATCCAAATATTTAATTGTTTTGATCTCTTTATTATATCATACTATAATCCACAGTGTCCTAATACACTTAACAATTGCTTATTTTGATCTTGGATCTGAGTATTTTCAAATTTTAAAAATTTGTATTCTAGTAGATTGTTCGAGGCCTTTGCTTGCATGCACATATCCAATCTTATCAAACTAAGAACAACACTAAAAATAAGCAGGCCGGATGAGTTCATATCATATTATGTCTAAGCATTTTTAGTTCCTTTCAAAAGCATTGGTGCACATGTAAATTTATAAGGTGCTCTACCAACTGAGTTTTAATTCTTGTTACATTTGAACATAGAGACAATTATTTTACTACTATATTTTTTTGGAACCTTATTTTACTACTATCTTTAATTACACGAATAAGGTCTTAACTCTTACATAATTGAATTGTGTTTTTTTATAAACTTGCAGAATATCTGTATAAGGTCTTATAAGTAATGTCACTTTTTTTTAGATAAATAAATTTTAATTTTTAACCTCTCTATTGAATAAATTACTTAAATTGCTCAAACTCAAAGTGAATATATTTGTGACAGGTCTTCTTGGTGTTCTCTTCGTTCTTCCAGATTCCTATGTTGATGTTGAAAATAAGGATTATGGAGGTAAGCTGACTAGGCTGCACTTCTTTATTATTTTCCAATTTAGTATCATGATTTTGTGTTCTGTTTATCTCTTTACATTTTTTTAGTTAAATTTTTCTTCACTGTCAGTGTTCTTTTGCTAAAAATTCAAGTGATTGTTTGGATAATTTAATTGTGTAGGAATGGGAAAAAAATATATAGATAGTTTTGAAATTGGTGCTTAATTCTTATTTTTATATTAGAATTATAGAAATTTATGCATAAATAAAAAAGTAACAATCGTCCTAAGATAAAAAAAAAAAAAATCTAGTTTCCTTATCCCAATTCTAGAAACAAAATTTTATAGATTATTACTTAGATTGATGGAAGGATAAAATTTAACCATAATTAATAGTTTCGCCCAGGGCCTTTACATAACAAGGACCGGCTCTGCTCGGAGTTTTTCCTCAATAGATAAAACTACGACTTTCTCTCTAATACTCTCGTTTCTTATTTTATCCATCCTCGCATGTCCACACATCCACCTTACATCCTCATCTCTGCAACTCTCATCTTCTGCTCATGTACTCGAGTCATAGTCCAACATTCAGCTACATATAACATAGCAGGTCTAACTGCAGTTTTATAGAACTTACCTTTAAGTTTTAGAGGTACTTTACGGTCACATAAAACACTCGATGCTCCCCTTCATTTCAACCATCCGACATCTCTCTCAATCCCTCCATCGTTTTGCAAAAATGATCCTAAATATTTAAATCTCTCAGTTCCGGGCAATTCGTCCTCTCCTATCTTAACAATTGTCTCATTACTTCTAATATTGCTAAACATAAATTCCATATATTATGTCTTTAATCTACTAAGCTTAAAATATTTCCCTCCTAGTGTTTCCTGCCAAGATTCTAGTTTAGCATTTACTCCTTCACGTGTTTAGCATTTATGAATTATCATAAAAAATGATACTTCAAAAAAACAAACATTATAGGTTTCTACTTTACTCCGTACCAATCAGCGACAGTTTTGAATAGGAATTGAAATATATGCAATAAGAATCTATTGACCTGGGTTAATAGGCTGGAGGTGTCATATTGCAGACCAACCTGAAAAGACTTTAAGGATCCAATTACTTGGGTGAAAGATATGAGGGAAAGGAAGGAAAAGATCATAAAATTACATTGGGAGCTTCATCATTTATATAATACTTTTGTCACTTTTCCTCCTCACCCTTTTATTTTCCATCCAAGTAAACAGACCCTAAAAGCTAGTTCCACACTATTTGAATGGTTAATGTATTCATTCCATCTAACTCTCTTTGTTGATCAGTGAGCTCCACTTTCTTTCCTAGGATTTCAGCATAGATTTCACTCCTACAAATTGAATTATTCACAGACGAATAGTTCTAGGCATTTCAGTCATCAACCACAGTTGATGTCCACTTGAATCAATGTGAAATGCTGCATCACTTCTTGGTATTTTGACGTTCTAACATTCTGTGTTGAATGTGTTCCGTAGATTAAAAATGGAAAAAAAATTGAATGATGCACCCGATTGATTGATCCGGTGAGTATTACATTCGTTTTATTTTTGAATTAGTTAACAAAAACTTTTCAATGCAAAAGCATTGCAATACATTTCTAAGCGCTCGCTCAGTTTCTTGGAAATCAAACTTATCCATCAGATGTTTTTAGAACAACTCCAAGGTCTTATGTGAATATCGAACGGGGAAAAACAGGTAGGCACAGGCTTGATAATTTTCATAATCGTCCAACAAATCTATCTATTCCTAAAGACATGTAAGTAATCAGAGACAAATTAGGGGTTATCTTCACCAAAATTTCCCCCAAAAATCGATTTTTCCATCCAAATCTATACTTTGAGTAAAAGATAGAAGAATAGTGGAAGAACAAAAGAAACCTCTCTCGTCGATGACGTCGAGCGAGCAGTGGACGATATGGTGGAGCTTAAGGGCATCGTTGGCATTGGTGAAGCTCTGCAGGTAAAGCGGGTTGTTCTGCGGCATGCGAGAAGCATCACAAAGGCGCTCAGGTACAAACGACGGCGAAACGCCTTGTTTTTGTTAACCAGAGACGTAGAAGGCAGACCTGGTGACCGACGACGGCGACGGACGCGATCATCTCATCCGAGATCCTTCGACGACGGCGGGATCTCGAGGCTGCTGCGACTCCGGCGGGCGAAGGCGGTGGTAGTTGGATCGGATCTAAAGGCCCAAAGTCTCCGACTGGTCTTGCTTTCGGCGATTAAGAGGGATGAGGATCGCGTGTATCCTCAGAGATAGCAAACACGGAATCTTAGCGTGTGATTGGACAATAGAGAGGGGCCACTTCATTCGAGCCGTCCGCTGCGGGATCGCGGTCGATACTGATTTCCTACAAGTTCGAATTGCAAGGAAACTTTTTCCCATACAAACGCACGGTCAAGATGGCGTGTAAGACGCAATCCAAAAATCTAACCGTCAATGGCCAAGATCCACTGCGGCTGCTTCCGCTGGGTGTGAAATTTAAAAGTATATAATATTTTACCTTCTTTTTTTTTTTTTTTGAAAAAATGAAAATAAATTAATAAATAAGCAGGCAAACAGCTCGAATACTGACGAGCTGTCGCGTAAACGTCGGAGCCGTTTCGAGTTCCGACCCTCGTGCTCTGCTCCTAACGAGGATATTTCGACCACTTTCTTCCGAGCCCTAGATCTCCGCCCTCGACGAATCCTAGTTGGCCGCGATCGGGTCCGCGTAGCCGGTCGCCGGCAGCTTCTCGGATCTGAAGTCTCGTGGCGGCCGCGGCGACTGAATCTGGTCGCCGTGGATTGGGTTTTGGTCTTCGTTTGTAATGCGGCGCCTGGACGCCGAGGAGCGTGGCGGGAGCTGAAGTTGGCGCATTTGCGTTCTCGATAGGGTACGCAGTTGGATCGATCTTGATTGGTACTGGTGGCGAATCTTGCTGAGAGGAGTTCCTTTTCGAAGATGGATTTGTCTGATATTAGCGAGGAGTTGTCCCGTGCGGAGGGGCAGATCAACGATATTTTTCGGGCATTATCGTAAGAATAAATTTCTTTGCTGAAATACTACAATTTTGTAGGCACTGCTGAGGCAAATTTTCGGGTTGATCAATTCTTTTTCCTATAGAAAAATCTTTTTTTTTTTAAGTTTATTTTTTACACATTGAAACTGATCATCCCTACAACCGACATTTGTTGCCAAAAATGGTAGGTAATTGACAATTCAAAGCTAAGGTGATCAGTCTAGATAAACATGGTATTTTTTGGATGTCGTAGGCCTAACAATTCAATGAGGGAAATAAGCAATAGTCACTATGACTTGTAATGTCTTTCTTCCATTTCTGTTTCTTTCTAAGAGGAAGAAACACCAAATACATGATTCTATTGGTTTTGACATCTTATCATCAACATTCAGACCTAGAAAAAAAATCTTAATATCACCACTATATTGAATTGGAGTAAATTATAAGCTTTGTAGATCTCTCAGTCATATATTGCCTTGATATTTTTTACTGTTTTGTGATGGGTGAATCTTCTAATGACTGATTACAATGATGGTATACCTTGTAATAACTGATCACAATGGCCAACGTGTATACAGAAATGGATTTCAGAAACTGGATAAGATCAGGGACTCCAACAGACGGAGTAGGCAATTAGAGGAACTGACTGACAAGATGAGGGAATGCAAGAGGTACTCTCTTATAGATAGTCATTGCCTAATGTTCCAGAGTCATCACTATTATTGAATTTTGTTGGTGATCTTCTTGCCACTCTTTTATTGATACCTGAATTGTTTTTCATTCTGCATCTATAATTTCTTCAATTTGGGCACAGTTATTTTACTTCATGACTGACCATTGAAAGGGCGAGGCAATGCAAAAAATGTCTTTTTTTTTGCAATATTAAATGTAAAAAATGTGAGTGACTTGCATCATTGTAATTAGTGACATGACAAGCAATTGGGGAGTCTAAGATGCAGTTAGGTGTTCTGTATGCAGTTAAAATTCTCGGTGTGTGTCTAGATCTGGGTTTTGCAACAGACAAACTTGGCTGAGTGTATCTTTAGTTATTTTGTTTAAAAGCTCCAAGTTATTCTATTTTTTCTAGATATAGTCGATAGCAAATGTGCTCTAAGGTAGACAAATGATAAGTGTTGCAACAAAATTAATTTTTTTTCATCTTTTGTATGCCAGGCTCATCAAAGAGTTTGAAAGAGTCATGAAGGAAGAGGAAAATAGGAATACCCATGACACAAACAAGATGCTGAATGAGAGGAAACAATCAATGGTGGATTTTCCTCAGATTCTGGAGTATTAATCCTTTTTGTAAACATCAATGTACTAATTCATTAGCTTTGTTTGACAGATTAAAGAACTAAACTCATATGTTGCTCTGAAAAAGCAGTGAGTAGCTCTGTCTTTTCTGTTCTTTCCTCAGATGAACGTAATAGAATGATGTACTTGTTTCTGTTTACCTTATCTACTAAATAATGGTTATGGGACAATTTCTAAACTCCAGAATTGGGCTTCATACTGTGAATACATTTCCCTTAAAAGCTGCTGCAGCAACAAACTAGTTGGTTTGACTATTTGTAATTATGCGCTTCACTTCATCAAGGGTTTCAAACCACTAAGGCTTTTAAGGCCTTTTGTTTCCATATTTTTTCCCTATGGTTAATCTATTATGAGATTGAATTCTTCTTTTTCATCTTCTTGAAAGATATGACTCCTTTCTTTATCATGAGGACTAGATAGAAGAACTAAGTTTGTGCTAGTCATGGTTTGAAATAGTTCTATGGACATGTAATTAGGACTTAAACTTCATTGTTATTCGAGTGAATGGCAATAACTTCCAAATAACTCAAGAGATTCATAAATTCATCAAGAACTGGCAATGCTTAACATTTCCATCTTGATTTGTTATATTTTCATGATATTTATTTCAGTATACACTCAATCTTTCATATTTTGGACATTTGGTTTGACTTTGGCAAAGTTGATTGAGTTCAGTTGACAACCCCAAATTGAACATATGAATCTATTATTGCCGCATGCTTGATTTGAATCAAGACCTTCTGCTCTAGTATTGTGTTAAAATTAATTGACTTTATCCTAAAGCTCCAGTTTTTAGGAAAAGAGCTATTTGTGTAATATATCCTTAATAGACTTCATTCTTTTTTTTAAAACCATGTTCAAAGACTTTTGTAATCTACTTAACTAAGATTACCGAAATTTCTTATCCAATACTTGCACATTTCCTTTCAAAAAGTTTTCTTTTGTTGATTACAGGCATGCAAGTGAAAATAAAAGGATTGATCTCTTTGATGTTCCTGATGGTGGTGATGTGTTTGGTGAAGAAAACGTTTTGTTGGCATCATGTATGTATTCTTTTGCATCCAGTTAAAAATGCTTCATATAAATGTGAGAAGATAAAAGAAAGATTAGGATTTTATCATTTGTTCCTAAGAGTTGAGAAATGCTAGAAAGTGACTGATTTTGGTCATTTTGCTAAGAGGAAGAAGATGCTAGATGATTTGAAAATAAGTTTGATGTTGGCTCCAAGATTTGAGAGAGATTTTTTTTTGTTACAAATATATAATAAATTGTTGGATCAAAGTAAAAGATTTTACAAAAGTGTATTCTGTGTAACTCAGAAGAACTTAAGTTCTAAATCTGGAGTTTTGGGGAACATTGAAGACTCATTTTCCAAGCTAGTTTCCTTGGATACTGTATGAACTTGAACCTCCGGGTCATATGCAATGCACAATCAATGCAGTGTTCTAAAGTTCTACTGCACAATGCATGGTCACTTTTGTTGGTCTCAATGGGCACTAACCAACAACCCAATTTTTCAAAAAATCCTAAGGATTAAGGTAATTATTATTATTTTGTTGCATAGAGCTCATCCAGTTGGACAGATTTGATGGCTTGTAGAAAAGGATGCACCTACTTCTTGCAGTGTTAAAAGTGGCCTACGTCTGTAATACTTCTTAGCCTCAAGAGAGAGAAACCTTTAAGTCATCCTAATGGGAGAACGACAAATACATGGGCCATGGTTGCATACCCAATTCGATGTCGTGACATGTGAGAGACCTACGAACACCATGCGACCACAAAGGCAAGTTAGGATGCAAATTATATCTCAAGATGTGGTGAACAAAAAGTTTCTTTGAAGTAAATTTGATAATTCTCGCATGGCTGATAAAGAAAGTTGACTTTAGGAGAGTATATGGTCTGATGCAAAGTGGAGGGATAACAATTTAACTTCATACCTAATGAATACATATATGGAACTAACCTATATTCATGAGATATTACTCTGATAAGTCTAACAGAGTTAATAGATCTATCTTCTTTGGTTTTAGTTTTTTTTTATATCTCTGAAAGAAATGATTGGAGCAAATAGAAACCTGAATTTCTCTATTCTTTTCTCTTATATACAATGTGTCAGCTATGACCAATCAACAATTGATGGACCATGGAAACCATATGATGGATGAAACTGATCAGACTATAGAAAGGACAAAGAAGGTTGGTATCTCTATTCATGCATTCTCTTGGGCCAAAGATTACCCTCTTTCATCTCCTGTTTATTTTTACCTGAGTCATACGGATCTAATTCTTGCAAGTTATACTGTGAAATGGGTCCTCAGATCTGTTTAGATAATGATATACTGTGGTAAAAATAAACAGATCTGTTATGTGCTGTTCAATGAAGCTCATGTTCATATATTTAGAGAAGTTGCATTAGTTCTTAAGCTCTAACGCAATCTGCAACCTTTTTCAATTTTATAAAATCGTGGTACTGATCTGCCATACTTTATGGATTAGAGTTTTGGGCTGTGAGGGAGCAATACAACAACAACAACAACCACCAAGTTTTATCCCACTAGGTGGTGTCGGTTATATGGATCCTTTTACGCCATTGAGTTCTATCTCCTACTAAGCTTAAAACTTTTTTCTTCTAGTGTTTCCCGCCAACATTCTAATTAGTATTTACTCCTTCATATGTTTCATCTAACAAAACAATATCATCTACAAACAACATCTACCACGGTAGTGTGTCTTGAATGTGTGCAGCGAGTTCGTTCATAATTAGTGTAAAATGATAGAGACTTAGAGCTGAATTAATTCAAAAAGTGAGGGAGCAATACATTCAAAAAGTTAATCCAATGAGGATTTAGAGCTGAATTAATTCAAAAAGTGAGGGAGCAATGCATTCAAAAAGTTAATCCAACGATGATGAAAATCTTAGTATGCATGTGTGCGGTTGTTAGGAAAAAAAATTAACTATTAAGTAGAAATTTAGTGTAGGTGCAATAGCTGATAAAAGGAAAGTAAATAAGTTGAGATAGTACAAATATGTTCAGTGAAGGTTAATAGATTCTATAGTTGGAAGAGTTGAATCTATTAGAATGAAATGTGTAACGTGTAAAGGGAGATCAAAGAAAACACAAGTCGGCAGGATAAAAATGATTTAATTAATTTAGATATTATTAGTGATATAACTTTGCATAAAATACAATGGAGTGAAAAGAGTCATGTAGTAGACTCCAGATAGTTGAGACAAGTATGACTTGATCAGGATGATGGCTTCTTCAATAAGAAAAAGGAAACTAACTTCTCGTATTGTTCATTGGTATCCTAATGAACTGAGTAGTCCTCTTTCTAGTTATTAATTTGGAAATTTATTGACCATTTTTTATATACAGGTTGTTGAACAAACTGTCAATGTAGGAGCAGAAACAGCAGCTGCTCTGAAGGCTCAGGTCTGTCCTTTGTCACCTTATAAGCTAGTTAATAACAATCAATTTACATGAAACACACATTTCTTCAACTGTTTATAAATTTTCATAATATTGCAGACTGAGCAAATGAATAGAGTTGTGAATGATCTGGATTCAATCCACTTTTCAATAAAGAAAGCTGGTAAACTTGTGAAAGAAATCGGCAGACAGGTAGTTTTTTCAAGAACTTGTTGCCACGGTTCTTTATTGTCCTGTTTTGGTTCCATGATTCCCATTCTGGATTTTAGGTTGCAACTGATCGGTGCATAATGGGGATGCTTTTCCTTATAGTGATGGGAGTCATTGCAGTTATAATTGTAAAGGTACATCATTCATATCCTTGTTCTAAATTCCAAGAATATTTTAACTTCTTGATTATTATTTACATGATTGAATATTTCAATTAAAATCAATTGCTAATGATCCATTTGGTTCCTAGAATAGAATAGAAAGTAACAAGATACCTATCCCTAGGGAATGAAATATGTATGGAATAGAATTAGAATAATTATATTCTTTAGTTTGTTGTGTGGAAATGTTATAAAGAACAAGGAATACTTTAGACAATGATAAATAGCCCTACCTGCAATATTTTACCCAGCGCTTCCAGATTGTAGGATCTGTTTGGTTCGACTCTACATTGATCTTTCGCGCAGAAGGGTCCATTCGTCCTGTCCGGAGAACTAGAATTGTCCGTAACCTGTCCATCCATTTTTGTCCATCCTACCCGATTCAACAAGTCCATTTTGGCCCATCCGACCACACTGAGACCTCAGGCCGCGCGATCAAACGGCTCTGTTGAAACAATCGACTCATTGCTTATATATTAGTGTTGAATAAGTACGGATATTATGTATATATCTTCTTATATGTACATATCAATAGAAAAATACATTCTATAGAAATTGACATTCCGAATTCATTTTTATAACTAACCATAGGAATAACTTAATGAAGATTCATAGGAATAGAATAACTATTCCAAAACAAACCCATTATAAATCTTTTGTTTTAGCAGAGCATATTATAGCATAGTTAACCTAAATTTAGTTGCTTTGCTGGTCAAAGTGTTATACAAAATTGCTTTGTTAGTTAAAACCAGCAACTTTTCTCTTTTTTTTAGTTAAAAGACTGACTCATTCACTGCGGACTAATTTTTTCCCCCCCTTCTTTCGATCATTGTGCATTAATATAAATAGTTTCTGACAATTTTCTCCATTTTTCTAGCTCGTGCATCCAAATAACAAAGACATTCTGGATATTCCTGGACTTGCTCCTCCAGCTGCCAGGAAACTTCTTTAATCTCAGCGGGATTCTATATTTTTTCCATATGCAATCTAATCTAGTATTTGTCATCCAATATCTGTACTTTAAGGATAATTCATACATATAAGTTTTATTTTGCCAGCGCAGCATTTTGTCTACGAAGATGCGGATGATCAATTGGTTTGGATCTTGAAAACTATTATCTTGAATTAAAAAAATCTGTCTTTATCTAATCCAAATGTGAGAATATACCAAAATAGATTCCCATTAATTCTAATGGGTTAGCAAAATCATTCACCCAAATATGTTTAAACAAATCCTGCACACCACGATCACAACTGACCATTTATGGGAGCTCCTAATAATTATTTTATAGACTACTGAATCAGTTGATTTATATATATGAATACTAATCTTTTACAAGTCTGTATGAATACTTGAAGTAATACAAGTATGTTGATTTGAAGAGAAATATCAAGAAATAAAAAAGTAAATGGTCAACAATATTATTAAACTAAAAAAAATTTCTTGAACATTAACTAAATATATTCTTATATAGACCAAAAAATTAAAAATTTAAGACGTACAAGAAAAAAAAAATTTAATCGAAGACAAGATTCTACTTAAAAAGAAAAAAAAAATTAATAAACTCACATCCTAGAAATTTTAAACAGACTAACCATCTTAAAATACAAAAGATAGAAATTATCAAAATAACTTATAACACTAAAATAATCTGAAAATTATAAAAAATAATAATTTATTAAAAATAAAAAAATCCAACTAATCCTCCAGTATCAGAAGCGCTTTAAAAGAGGGTTAGACGGGTCGGAAACAGATCCTAGAACTACTCCAATGCTCAATTTAGAGTTTGCTTGAGGTAGTTAATGGTGATAATTTTGCATGTGTATGAAAATATTGTTAAGTAATAAAAAATCGAATCCATAGAGACTGATGACTGAATACCAGCTTACTAAATAGATTTAATTATTCGGATTAAATCAAAGATGTAGGATGTCATGAATACAGAGATCAACAACTAAAGAGAAAATAGAAAAGAAAGAGAGAGACAATAATACTCAGGAAGGAAAGACATATAGTAATTGCCTCCATATATAGGTTGATGAGTGACAGTGATATAAGATGTCATGAATCTCCTCATACCTTCTATATATACCACCTACACATCTTCTATATAAGAATGGTTATCCCAAATAAATATTTCGCATTCAATAAGAATTTCCTTCTTTGTTGATAGGTATATCTTAGGGGTGAAATCCCACATGCTAGGAAATTGACTAAATCGACGTACCACGAAGCTCTCAAACTTCTTACTGCCAAGAATTGCACATCCAGAAAAAAAATCATTTATTGGTAAGTCGATGTTCCTCTCCTCCGAAAAATCTTGATTTAATCAAGAGAGATGGTCTGCCACCATATTTTCCTATCCTTTCTTTTCTTAGATTTCTAAGTCAAACTCTTGAAGAAGTAATATCCACCGAATAAGTCAGGGTTTGACATCCTTCTAATTCAAAAGATATCGAATCGCCACATGATCAGTATAAACTATCACCTTAGATCCTACCAAGTATGACATGAATTTGTCAAATGCAAATACTACCTCTAACAACTCGTTCTCAATTGTGGCATAGTTAACTTGTGCATCATCAAGTGTTCGGCTAGCATAGTGTATAGCATTCAATTTTTTATCTTTCCTTTCTCCTAATACCGTTTCTACAATGAAATCACTAACGTCATACATAATTTCGAAAGGTAAATTCCAATCCGGAGCCTACATCACTGGGGCTATCACTAGAGTTTTCTTTATTCTGTGAAAAGTTTCCAAGCATTTTAGATCAAAGTTAAAATCTGCATTCTTCACAAGTAACTTTGTGAACGACTTAGAAATCTTAGAGAAATTCTTTATAAATCGCTGATAGAATCTCGTATGCCCCAGGAAACTTCGTACTCCCTTCACATTTGCTGGGGGAGGTAATTTCTCTATAACTTTGATTTCTACCTTGTCCACCTTGATCCCTTTCTCGAAAACTATATGCCCCAGAACTATCCCTAAGTTGACCATAAAATGACATTTTCCTAATTTAGGACTAAACTAGCTTCTTCAAATCTCTGCAACACTTTGAAAAGATTTGCTAAACATGAATCAAAATCGATACCATATACAAAAAAATAATCTAGAAAAACCTCCATTATGTATTCGATGAAATATGAAAAGATAGCTATCATGCATCTCTAGAAAGTAGTTGGAGCATTATAAAGGCCAAATAACATCCTTCTAAGTGCCAACGTCTCGTAAAGGCAAGTGAATATAGTCTTCTCTTGAATCAAAATATGATAGAATCCTGAATATCTATTCGAAAAGCAATAATGTGAGTGTTTGGCCAATCATTTTAGCATTTGATCAATGAAGGGTAAAGGAAAATGGTCTTTTTAAAGTCACCTTGTTCAACTTTTTATAATCAATTCACATGTGCCACCCTGTAACTATTCTAGCTGGAATTAACTCATCATTTCTATTTTTAACCACAGTTATACCTCCTTTTTTGGGACTACATGAATTGGACTCATTCATTCACTGTTCGAAATGAGATATATCACCTCTGCATCCAACAATTTCAACACCTCTTCTGAATCACATCTTTCATATTGGGATTCAACCGTCTCTGAGGTTCTACAAAAGGTTTATAATCATTTTCAAGTAAAATCCTATGAATGTAATAGGATAAGTCTATTTCTTTTATGTCTTAGATTGAGTACCCTAGGGCTTTCCTATGTACTCTAAGTTCCTTTAACAATTTCTAAGTTTTGACCTCGTTCAATTCAGCATTTACAATCACAAGATAAGTGGAGTTTGGTCCCAAAAATTAATATATGAGGGTTGAAGGTAGTGGTTTCAACTTAATGTGAAAAACTTTCATCCTTAATTCTTTATCTTTGCCTGACTCAAATTCTTCAACATTTTCCTCCACCCTAAATAGATTTGGATTACGGTCTACATCTTGTGACAAATCATGTTCTCCCTCTTCTCCATTTAGTTCTTCATTAACCTTTTTTTGAACAACTGTATCTAATACCTCCACTCTGCAATAAGTTTCCAATTCGGAAGGCAACCGAATAGCCTTAGATAGATTAAATTTAACCTTTTGTCCACCTATTGTCAATGAGAGTTGATGGCTCTTAACATCGAATACCGCGCTAGTTGTGGCTAAAAATGACTTCTCTAATATGAAGGGAATATGTGTGTCTTCCTCCATATCCAAAATCATAAAGTCTGCCGACGCCATGTATTCTCTGTTCTATATTGGTATATATCCTTTATCTCCCCTGAAGGATATTTGATTGTACGATCCACCAGCTATAAGGACACATCTATAGGTTTCAATTCTTTCAGTCCAATTCTTCTAAATAATGCATATGACATGAGATTTACACTATATCCCAAATCACAAATGACTCTATCAATGTAGACATTCTCAATAATATATGATATCGAAAAACTCTCAGGATCCTTCAGTTTGGAAAGTTTCCCATCCTGTATTAGCGCAATGTATCCCCTATACAATGTCATAGCAATTTGTCCCTCTATGTCACCTTTTAAAGCCAATGCATTTTTTAGAAATTTTGCATAGCTCGATGGTTGTGATGTCCTATTCTGGGAAGTTGCCTGATTTAAAATGTCTTATCGAACTCTAGAACCTCCAAATTTGTCTTTAATTATTTTGTACCTCTTTTTGGGCTCATCCTGTGCATGGCTAAGCATTGTGCAAAAAACTTTATATGTTCTTCACTCCCTTGGGAGGATCTCTCATTCATGTGTTCTCCCTATAGGCTTAGATTTGATGTCACTTCCTCTATAAATGAATAAGATTCTTTCACATTTTTCTTCATCAAAGCACCCCCGTACCATCAAATCCAAAGAAACCTTGGTTGCTTCAGAGATTTCCATATAAAACAGATGAATTATAAACTATTCTTCAAGGTCATGATGGGAGCACTTTACTAATAATCTCTTTAAGTCTTTCCCAAACTGTAAACAAGGATTCTCCTTTTGCCGGTTGGAAGTTTATGATTTCACTTCTACATTTTGTTATCTTGGTTAGTGAAAAATATTTGTTTAGAAAATACTTTTCCATCTGATCTCAATTCGTGATACTTTTTGATTATCTTCTCATAGGTGATCGTGGGGCCAACCGTGTGGAGTCGCTGAGATGGCATATTCCATTTTTTACTACCATTTATGTACATATTAATATAAAAATACATACCATAAAAATTGGCATTCTGAATTCATTTTTATAACTAGCCATAGGAATAACTTTATGAAAATTCATAGGAATAGAATAACTACTCCAAAACAAACACATTATAATTCTTTTGTTTTAGTATAGCATATTTAACCTAAATTTAGTTGCTTTGCTAATCAAAGTTCTTTTTTTACAAAGTGATATACAAATTGCTTTGTTAGTTAAAGCTGAAAACCATCAACTTTCCTCTTTTTTAAGTTGAAAGACCAACTCATCCACCTCGGACTAGATTTTTTTTCCCTTTCTTTTGGATCAATGCCCTCATTCATTACTATAAAATAGTTTCTAACAAATTTCTGCATTTTCCAGCTTGTGCATCCAAATAACAAAAACGTATTGGATAGTCTTGGACTTGCCCCTCCAGCTGCTAGGAAACTTCTTTAATCTCAATAGGATTCTATATTTTTTCCATATGCAATCTAATCTAGTATTTGTCATCCAATATCTGTACTAGGATAATTTATACATATAAGGTTTATTTGGTCAACGCAGCATGTTGTCTACGAAGATGTGTATGGTTTATTGGTTTGGATCCAAAAATCTGAAAAACACCTAAAAGATTGAACATTATTTACCATTAAATCAGCTGATAAAAGAAATAAATACAGTTGGAGAAGTATTGACAGAAGTCAACAGAAACATGTTGTCTTTTATGATAGGAAGAGTTAGGATGCTTGATTGAAACAAACGGGCACCAATAACACGAAGGCCGATGAAGGTGGCGTTGGCATTGACAGAGCGACGACTTTGACACATGCTATATATATTTCTATATATGTGTTAGAAACTTGGACTTCCTGTGGAACCAAAGGCCGGTGGTAACGGAACCGATAGTACTTGGGTCCTGCATACACACAGACAAGTACACGGAGCGTTAGATACTAAAAATCATAGAAGAGGTCTCTGACGCAAGCTCTTCGATGCTCAAGTCAGGTCCCTTTTCTGGCGAAGCAGTGTACGAAGGAAAAAAGGAACTGCTGATGATGCGTGTAGATGTACACGTACTTATCCAATGAATAGGACTCCCATTTTATATGCCTCTACTTGCCTTTTGAGCTTGTGCACTGCCAGAGAATGTCGGGTGTCAGGGATTGTCGGGTGAGGGAAGATATTCGATGACCTCCCATTGACAGGAGGAAGGTTCCACTCTTAGTGTGTGGCAGAACCCTGGAATATTCCTTGACTCACAACAGTTATTCTCTGGCAGGAGGTTACGATTCTCTGACACTATTGTTAGTGTTGTCCACCCTGCCTCGGTTCAATCGCAGATAGCTTGAGATGATTGTTCAAATGAGGTGAAATGACTGAGCCTGGATGCCCTGGTCTAGGGGCAGCTAGCCAGGGGCTATCTAAGGACTATGCCCGAGCGAGATGAAGAGAATACGCCATGCAGAATAGGTCGGGGATCATCTGAGACTGTGACTAGGGACCTAGCCTTCATGATCTGACTGGTGAAGAGCCGGTCGGAACTGTCTGGCAAATGTGTCAGGCCATATGTATAGTAAAGCATGAGTTTGGGAGATCTGATCAGTAGGTGGCAGACCAAGAACTAGTCAAAACCGGTCCTAGGGCCCAGACTTGAGGACCTGACCTGCCTGTGACCGACCGAAAATTATGCGGATGGTGAAGTAGCGAGGCCTAACCATCACCTTTCCTTGACTGTTGACTATCACACCCTCCTGATCATTGACTGCCTAATTCTCTTCACCATTGATTGTCACGTCCTCTTGACCCTTGACTTTCTAATATCATCGGGTCCCTCATTTATGCACTGTATCAAATATAATAACAATAGCTAAGGAGAAAACAAAATCCATAAACCTAGATAACTTCTCTTATTGTCTCTTATATCAAATGAATAAAGAAAGCTAATGAGAAGATACCAAGCTAGGCATTGAAGAATAGTACAATATGTAATCATTAATCAGCCATTTATCTACTCCATGTCGTCTTGCTTCTCGGATTTGGATAGGTACCGCTTCTGTGTTGGTTCTGGGACGGGTTGGTGGGGGTGTTGGGGTGAGTGTATTCACCTTTTACCACCATCAGATCTGGATAGGTGAAATAAATAGTAGTTACGAACAAGAAGAATGGTAACAAATAGAAACTTTCAAATACCTAATGCATTGTAGACATAACCAAATACACACAGAGTGCCAGTAAAGGAATAATTGATGCAGTGCCTCCGAGACTATTAGAATGCATACAAAAATTCAGAAAGAAAGGAGCAGAACGTTTCAGATATTTTAACACAGAACTAGCATGCGCTATACTTAGAAATGTACAAATATCAAATTAGAAACTTTTGGAATTTTTCGAGTGTTTCAGATCGCTTTCACTCTTCTAAAATGTCAGTGTAGCATTAGGTCTCAAGATAGTGATCTTATCATATATGTTTTTTAGAATGCATAAAAAAGGAGCAGAAGGTTTGAGAAGAACATACATAGGGTAGGCGACAAAGTTTCAACCCGTCGGTGAGGGACGGTGTTGCGACGAGTTGCGGCAATGAATGATGTCGTGGAGCAGGGTCGACGACGAAACCTTAAGCGACGTGAGAGGGATGACGAGGGGTCGGCGGTGAAACCCTAAGCGGCGTGAGAGGGTTACGACAAAGGACTGCGTCGCGACGAGGAATAACGTCGCATCGCAGGGTCAACGGTGAATCCCTAATTTTGGACGGCGTCGCGAGAGGATTGGCGTTGCGAGAGTTTTTTTGGGACTTTCGGGACGGTGTGTCGGAGAGAAATATCATGAAAAAGGAAATTAATAAAAACATCAAAATTAATTTAAAAGACGTTGATGGGACTGCCACCATGGCAGTCGCGCACAGGTGCGTAGGATATATATATATACCTTTGAACATTATATATATACACATTCATCCTTATATATATCTATAATATTTTGGAGGCTAGAAGCATTTTTAAAACCTTCCATGGTCTCTTTATGAAAGAATCTTGATAGGATCCTTTACAGTCTGTTTGGAATGATATGGAATTCAATTCCTTTTAGAATTGGAATTGAATTCCATGTTTTGGAATGATTTTTTAGCTAAGAATTGATATGGAATTCAATTCCAATTCCATCAAACAAGGCAAAAGTAAATCACACCTCTTTATGTGTGATTTAGATAGGGAATTTAATTCTCCATATTATGTCCATTGTGCCCTCATTCTCTCTTCTTTGTAAAAAAAGAAAAGAAAAAACAGAGAAGGATAAAATGGTAAAACATAAGAATTCTATAACTTAAGTTGCAATTCATTCCAAACATGAGAATTGAATTTAATTCCTTATGGAATTCAATTCATAATGGAATTCAATTCAATTCCATAACTTAAGTTATTCCAAACAGGGTGTTAATGAGCCTATTCAAATAAATCCTTTAACTTTATTTCTTATTCTAAAATAAGTTTTGGAACTTTTTTTTTTTAACCTTTTCTTTTAAAAAGGTCATTTATGTGTCTATTTAAAGAGACGTATGTAATTTTGGAAGAAAAAAAAAGTAATTTCTTTTTAAGTTAATCAAATTTTATTTAATTATTGGAGGTCGATCTCCTCGAAATGATCACCCTATCCCCCTTTTCATTTTTCTCCTTCATTTTTCCATGTGATAGGCCCTCGGGTTCTTATCAACTTGGTATCAGAGCACGTTCACTTCATCATCACCCTATAGTATCAAGCATCAACTTCTTCAACACCTCAAATCCGCATCCACCAACAAGCGCATGGTCTTAACCCTACTCAAGAGAAGAAAATCCACTCTGACATGACGATTGGGGGATCTCAACCTGATGCCAAATGGGCTCTGGAATTTAAAGCTAAGCATGAGAGAAGGATGGATAGATTCAAAAAAACTGTGGCATCGTTGGTCACAATAGTACAAGAATTGAAGGATCGTTTAGAGGCAGATTACAGCTCAAGCATACTAATCAAAAGGGGAACAAATCATCAGTCTCGACAACAATAATATGACCATAGAGCCAACTCAAATGAAGATCGAGAGCACAACTTTCCACGTATGAAGGTGGAATTTTCTCGCTGAGAATAACGATCCGAGTGGATGGATTTCAAAGGCTGAAAAATATTTTCGCTTCCATAGCACATCGGACAAGGCAAAGGTAGAACTAGCATCTATAAACCTCGAAGGCGATGCCATCCAATGGTATGACTGGCTTGCAGCATGCCATGGACCTCCAAATTAGGGGGAATTCAAAGAAGAACTCCTCAATCGATTTGGTCCTTCCTGTTATGAGAATGTGGATGAAGAATTGGCCAAAATTTGACAGACTACAACCGTACTAGAATACCAAGGACGATTCGAGTGGCTCTCTAATCGAACTCGTGATTGGTCAGAAAAGCAATTACTAGGCAATTTTAATGGACTTCGCCTTGATATACGACGAGAAGTAAAAATGAATCAACCCCGCACCATGAAGGTTGTCTTATCCTTTGCACGACTATAAGAAGAAAAGATCAATGAGGAAGGAAGAAGAAATAACAAGGTAATTTGTGAAAACACATCACATTATTCAACACCTCGTAATTTGACAAAAGAAGAGATCAAGAAAAGAATGACAAAGGGATTATGCTGGCATTGCGATGAAAAGTGGCATCGTGATCATCAATGCAAGCAAAAGAGGATACTGATGATTGAACCAATAAAGAACTCTGAGGAAGAAGATGATTTCGATGAAGGCGAAACACAGGATAATATCAACGAAATACAAGTTGACTCTATGGAAATATCAGTTCATGCCTTAGAAGGATTACAAACTCCACAAACGATGAAAGTAAAAGGATTCATTAAAAACAACCAGTGATGATACTTATAGATTCAGGAAGCACCAACAATTTTCTAGACTCAACCTTGACAAGAAGGCCTAAACAAAAAATAGAGCAAGCATCTATATTTGATGTTAAAGTGGTGGATGGACGATCACTTACAAGTTCAGGAAAGTGCGATAGTATTAAAATTTTCTTACCAAATTATGAATTAATCACATATTTCTTCCTTCTACCCCTAGATGGATGTGATGTTATACTTGGAGTACAATGGTTGAGAACATTATGAGACATAATATGAAATTTCTCTCAACTAACAATGCGCTTCCAAAATCAAGGAAAAGAAGTTTACATCATAGGCAAGAGACAATATACTATTACATCAATCAGTGGTTATCAGACAAAGTGGTTATTAAAGAAAGATTGCTTCATTTTTCTCATGCAACTCTCCATAAAAAAGGATCCGGTATTCAAAAATAAATTTGGGAGACTTTTGAAAAATAACTTATGCAATGCACAAGCAAGAATAAAGCAACTGACCGACAAACATCATTTGGAGAGAGAATTTGCAATATGAGATTGGGTTTTTTCTAAGACTTCAACCATACAAACAGGTTTCAATTCGTCCTTCAACCTCTATGAAGTTGTCGTCGAAATTTTATGGTCCTTATAAAGTGATAGAGCGTATTGGACCTGTTGCGTATTGTTTGGAGCTTCCACAAGATTCTAAAATACATCCTATATTTCATGTGTCTTGTTTAAAGAAGAAATTAGGCGACAAATTTACTCCTCAACAACACCTTCCTAAGGTGAATTTAGACGGTGAAGCTAAGTTTCAACCTTATGCTATTTTAGAAAGGAGACTTATCTATTAATTTAGTGGGACAACTTATCTATCGATGATGTAATATGGGAATTGTATGATGTCGTTCAAGAAAATTTTTCAGAATTTATTGTTAAACAACTTTGAGGACAAGTTGTTTTGAAGGGCGGTGGAATGATAGGATCCAACCTATTCAAATAAATCATTTAATTTTATTTTTTTTCTAAAATAAGTTTTGGAACTTTTCTTTTTATTTTATTTTTTCGTTTAGTTCTTTTCTTTTAAAAATGTCGTTTATGTGCCTATTTAAAAACACGTTATATAATTTTGGAAGAAAATTAATTTCTTTTTTATTAATCAAATTTTATTTGTCGATCCCTTCGAAATGATCCCTCTTTTCCCTGTTCATTTTTCTCCTTCGTTTTTACACGTTATAGGCCCCGGGTTCTTAGCATTTTGAAAACGATCTTTATGAGAGAATACCGCCTACTTCAACTGCCCTAATCTAATCTTCACCTGAGTCGCTGCCGCCTCTGCCCCGCCGGCGAACTCTCTTCCCCTCCGGAGATCCACCAGCCCTGCTGAATCGCTGCCGTTTGCCCTAAATCTGATCACCGCCAACATATGTGCACATCCTGACACCGCTACCGACTGGCCCACTAGCTGTCGAACCCACCAGCTCTATGTTTCGAGATCTGTCCTGGAGGCTTTCCATCCCTTAATTTAGCTTGCCCACTGTGACTCCTCTGCATAAATCCGTCTTCAATTTCCTACATCTGCCGCGGCGCTAGCATTCCTCGGTGGCCTGGACGCGTGTTTCGTGTTCTCGAACGGATTTGTCAGAAAGAACGAGACTGGGAGGAAGATGGGCGTTGGCAATTTCAAAGGCTAAGGTAAAGCAAAATCTCTCCTTTTCTACTTGATTTTCACTACTAACTTTACTGTGTCAATCCTTTTTCTCGTTAGTTGCTCGATCAAAAAGAGCCTATGATCAGTTTTAATCTATCAATGAAATGCATTATTGATGCACTTTGGCTGTGGAAATTGCATAGAAGCACTGGTTTTTATCTTCATTCTCTTGTCTTAAGGAATCTTCTGTAGTTCATTTAACAACCCCTAAAGTATAAGCAATTTAAGTTGATTACTTGCTGTTTGTCTTTTCTATTTTGTTTTGCTGAAATCTTCTGTTAATAATTGCTAATATGTGTTGTTCTGTTAAGGTCCTTTTCAGGTGCTACTTGGTCATGAGAGTAAATGGGATCGTTTGGATTTTGATATGTTTAATTATTAATTGGGATAGAAAATCTAGTGTTTGTTCTAGTCACTGATAGCATCCAGGCAATCCTAGTAAAATGTTTGTCAAATGGTTTGGTTCATTCTGTCTGTTGCTCAAGGGAATTATGAGTACTATAACTGGTCTATAGCTTGTGAAGGTATGGTATTAAATGGAGACTTTCAATTAGGGTAATCAGAGTCAGCAGTTGTCTTTTAGATGCTGCTTTTAACTTCCACAAATTGTTTGCCCAAGCAAATTAGAGACCTCTTTATACTAGAATATGCAGTAGAGAGGTAAGATGTGGGACCAAAAAGAAATATAGTTTTTTATATAAAATAATCAGAGTAAATTAATAAAGAGAAAAATTCATAATAATATGTCGCAGTCGAGTCTTGAACTCTAGATCACATGTTTCGCTTGTGGAATTACTAATAAATCTTGGAATTATTTTTAGTGTAAATAGAAAAAAGGACATTAACGTAAATGCATTTTAGGCTTCACCAAAATTAGTCAGTAAAAGGGAAAGATTTTTAATAAAATAGTAAGATTATACTAATTTTTTGATCTTTTGGATTTAAAAAATCTGAGGGACAATTAGGTAATAATATTTGCATGAGGGAGTACGAAGGAGTTGAAGCAAATAAAATTTTACATAATAAAAATAGGTTTGGATTTGAAATTACAAACAAAGTTTTTTTAAAATTGAGGATTTACTTTACTCTTAAATTAAAATAGGATTGGATTTGAAATTACAGGATTACGTTAGTTCAAATTAAAATTAAGGTTTTTTCGACTCTTTCCTTTTTTTTTTTCTCACATCTTTTCTCTCTACGCAGCCGTACAGCCGTCCGTGCGACGCCCCATCGCTCCGCCCTTTTCTGTTTCTCTTCTTCTTCCCCATTTCTCCTGCTCCTTTTCTTCTCCTTCCAGCGACATCAAACCCAGCAGCCCCCTCCCTCTCCGTCTCTTCTCAAGGGCAGCACCTTGCTGCCGCGGCCACCGCCGACGCCGCCTCTCTCTTTTCTCCCTCTGCTCCTTGCTCTCCTGCATCAAAGAACAGCAACATTTTTTTGTTGCCTTCTCGTTCTCCAACAGCCAACAGTAGCCGCTAGGGATGCTGTTCTTTTTCCCAGTCAACAGCCGCGACAACAGCCGCCGGAGCTAGCTAGGTTGCCGCCGGAGCCGTTGGAGCTAGCTGAGGCCATCACTGAAGAGGAGAAAGGTTCTTCTCCTCCCTTCCCTTGTTCTGTGGTGCTGCCCCTCTTTCAAACGCAGCGGCTGCCGGACATCGCAGGAGCTCTCCGAGGCTACCAGCAGGGAGAAAAAGGTTCTCTTTCCTTCTTGTCTCAGTAGCTTTCCTTTTATTTCTTCTTCTTCCTTGTTTCAACCAACAGCAACAAATATTGTTGCTTGCTTTTGTTCCTTGCAAAATGCATTGCTATTTCTATCACTCGCTCGTATTGTCCAGACCAAGGGGAATCATAAGTGTTTCCTTCGTATCCAGTATTCTCGTTCAAAAGAGTTGTTGTCTGTACAACGACCAATTGGGGGTAAGCATTGATAAAATTGATTTATTGATGTTGAAGAAAAATGAATCAATCTGTCAGACTAATTACTATTTGTCATATAGGTTCGATTGACTTGAGCGTTTCGTAGCAACAAAACACCTTCGTAGTTTTATTGGTCGAAGGAAATTCATGAGGTATATATTTTATTAGACTTCTGTTTAAATTGGTTAAATCAAGTTGTTTTACGATAGTGGTAGCAGGTGTCATATAGAAGTGAGAATTATATTGAGATAGCGAGATTAAGATTTGATCTGTTTAATGTTATTAAAGATTTATCGAGGTTTGAGTTATTTTCATATTATATTTGTAGATATGAGTTCGAGTGGATCACGGTGATCTGCTGACATTCGAAGTATTTTGTTATTTAAAAGTGGGTACATCTATTATTTGACTTTTATACATTTATCCTTGTGCATGAATAGAGAGATAAATGAGATTATATATACTTGTATAATTGTTTTAAAAGGGGATTAAAATGATATTACAAATAGCAAAATGAGTTAAAATAATAAAATCATTGGAGGGTACATAATTGATGTTACTTTTTGTTCACATGTGAGTTCATATGGGGATTAAGATGGGAAAAGTTGTTTTAAAAATTAACCTACTCTTCTGTTGATACCTGTTGATCCCGCTGGGAATCTGAGAAGATGGAACTGCCCAAATGACGTTGTTGGAATGTTGATCACATCTCCATGACCCGGAGCGAAGCGAGGTGATGAGCTGTCTTCTTTGTTGACCAAGTCATCATAAGTCTTTTGGTCAACGCTATTTGCAGGCAGGCCCGGGATTCCCCGGTCCCTGGCACCCCGATGCTCGAGGCAGATCCCACGGATATATAAGGAACAAACTAATGGTAGAATAATGAAATGAATAAAGAATGAGTACAATGACATACCCTGGCCCAGGGGGGCGTCCTCGGATGGATTGGTGAGCTGGCCGCGATGTTGATCGAGTCGTCGTGATCCGAAAGAGTAGATGAATGTGAGCCGGAGTAGCCGGATCTGATGGCACAGAGACGAACCTGACGACATGGAGCCGGATGCGATAGGGATCTGTCGACTCAGAGCTGGATGCGGTATGGATTGCCAGAATATGACAACGACCTGTAGACCAGAATACAACAATAGCTCGAAGGCCGGAATACAACAACGATTCGATGGCCGGAACAGAATAGTGGCTTAAAGGCCGAAGATAAGGCTATATCAAAGGAATAAATGCTGGATCGTCATCGGGCATGTACAGTCGGCTGGATTTGAGGGGCATATGGTAACGATAATGATCTAAAGGACAGCTGAAGACGTGTCATCCGGCTTTGGGCGTCGGCCGGCTGTGAGCAGCGTCAGCTGCTGGAGGCTGTGAGGAGGCCGAAGACGGCTCGTGGGTCGGAAACTAGAATAGAATAGAATTAACAGTCCTCCCTTTTGTTTTCTCCTCTCCATTTCTTCCCTTCCCTAACCTTTATATAGAGGGGCCAGCCAAGGGGTGTGCCTCTTGGAGGGAAGGGCAAGAGTTGCATCCCATTGAAGGATGCCATTAAGGGGGAAGGGAAAGAAAAGTCTAAGAGGTGTTCTCTGTTAAAGGAGGAAGAGAAGTCTAAAAAGTATTCCTTTTGGAGGGAGGAAGGGAAAAAATCTCTCCTCTCGACATGGCTCTTATCCATCCCCACATCACCTGTCTTTAAATTTGCTTGACTCCATATAGTTGATATTGCATATTGTTGATACTTACCCTTTTACTTGCAAACCTTATGATGATACTGTAATGAATTATCATGATTCATATTAAAAGTTGACTTGAATTGAAGATATGAACTTAGAATTGAACAATGATGGTAAAAAAGATTAAAGTAAAATAACAAAGATGGTAAAATGAAATCCTAGAAATGAAAATTCTGAGTCTAGTTTTATAACTGGATGCCTCACATGTTTTGTTGTGGTAGCGTGTTCGCATGCGGTTCAGAGTACCCGACTGCCCACATGATATGTGGTAGCGAGTTGGCCTGAGGTCAGTGTTTGTTATGCATTCCACCGGTGAGGGGCTGTTAGCCCATACGTCAGATGGTGTTTTTCATTATGATGATACTGGCTTTAGTTGTTCACTTCTTAGTTGATTTTTCAGCTCTAGGTTATTGATATACATGCTGATACTCATATGATTTATGATATTTACTCATGTTGATATTATGCGATTGATAACCTATATATCTTATTAAATAGTAAGAATTGAGAAGTTATCGTAATTGATGACAACAAATGATGATAAAGATGAGATGCTAAATTATAATATAAAAATGTTATATGCTTATTGATGTTTATAATTGAAGATGCTAATATATATATATATATATATGGAGAATTCTAAGAATAACTTAAAGTTGTAATAATAGATTGTGATTTACTTCTTTGACCTCTTAAATAAAATTAAATTCATGCACATCTATTTGGTTTACCCACTTAGCCTCTAGTTTTGTAGGCACATGCACCATTTTGATATTATAATCGATTTCAACTTTAAGTTGCTCCAAGATTTTGACCTACTGATTCCTGGTTTGGTTTCATTGTTGTCTTTACGTTTTGTTTCATGTCGTGTTGTTGTCTAGGAAGAATATGATATATAGAGTTGATGAATTTTCTTCTGTTTAGATGGTTCCTAAGGTTTCTGTTATTATATCGTCATCAAGTGGGGTACTGAGAACTACACCCTCGGGATGTGACATCATCACAATGGATCTCATGTACATTAATTGCTCAATGCTTTTGATTTCCTTGGCACAGATGGAATCACTCAATGTCAAACTCTACGAGAAATACAAGAATTTGAAGGTACTTTACTTTTTGACTGAATTCTTAGTTGATTCTCTAAAATGATTATTTTTTTGTGATTTTGAGCTCACTATGCTCAGAAAAGGAAGTTCACAGAGGAGGAGGAGTGGAACCATACAAGAGATGCCGAGTTGAGAAGTTTTCAGTCTGGTATGATCTAGAAAGTTTCTCAGCATTCTTATGGGTCTTTTTTATAGAGATGCCTTTTATATGGCATAGGAATGATGCACTTGACATTTTGGCTTCTTGTAGCTGTGGAGGACTTGATAGAAGAGTTGAATAAAGAAAACAAGGGGCTTCATCAACAGCTGTAAGAATTTATTAAATATCCATTAATAAGTGGCTGGAGCTGTATTATTCAGAAACAGGGAAGTAGTTTCTAAGATAATATGTTTGCAGGGATTCATTTCAGGAGAAATATGATGAATGTAGAATGTTACTGCTTGAAGAGGGCAAGAAATGTGAGAGTGCATTTCTTTCTTTTTTGAATGTAGATGTCTTTTATCATACACTTGTTTAGCCACATTTGAGAGAAGTTCTGTATTTAAGAAATGCTACTAAAATGACTGTTTCCTGATTCTAGTTTAACAATGTATCATGTGTGACAAATTAGCTTTGTAACATTCCAATCTAGAGCGTTTAGATAAAATATACCTTATGGAGGCTGAAGATGTTTGGCTTAATGCTGTTAGGTTGAGCCTTCTCCGGCTTTTCAAGAAATGCCACAGTTTCAACAAAAAAAAAAGGTTTATCATGCTTGTGCATGTACCTCTTTTGCATAACTCAACTAAAATATTTTAGATGTATAACTAGTGGTTATACAAAATTTCTTTAAGCGACTTCTAGGGTCCTTTGTTTGTTAGCTGAATGCACTTACATGCCAAACTAGGGCCACATGCAGATTTGGCCCCTTTTTTTGTTGTATTTACTAAAAATGTGATTCACCTGTAAGTCATACGGCCTATAGACCTATGGCTTATCGGGTTAGTATTCAGTGCAGGTTATTTTAATATCTCTATAACCTTTCATAATTCCATGTTCTTTTTTTTTGAATTCTTTAGTTGTTACTCTTAAGTTATCTCTTGATTCTTTTTGGTTAGTGAATGCTTGCAGGATGTTAGTTCTCTTTAAATTAATACCTTGTGCTTTATTCCAAAATTGCTCAACTTAGTCTATTATCGTCTTTCATGTAACTTTCCTAACTAGTCTAATTAGGGTCAAGTATGAGGAATTTAAAGTGTCGAGATAATCAGACTTATTTAGGAACTATAGAACAAATGTCATTTATTTTTGTAATGTAACTCTACATAGCAGAACTGATCAATGTGTAGTGATTCAACATTTAAACCAGGGATCTGAATAACAGTTGCATATTTGAATGAAATCAACAGATCAATATGCCTTCTTTTCTTTACAATATTTTCAAAAAGGTGCACATATTTACCACTGTTTACCTGTTTGACAATAAAATTGCGCTTATACTTGCTTTTCGATTATTATTGTTTGGTTGGTAGATGGTGGTATGATTAGGTGACCCAGCAGCAAGTGAATTTATACTATCATATTGGTTATCTAAAATTGGTTACTGGCATTCATAACAACTGTGTTACCAAGCAATCATTTTGTTGTGAACTTGTGATTCCTTCTCATGCATTCAATTTCTATCTTTTAATTAATGCATTAGATTGAACTGGTTGTTTCTTTGTGATGTGTACTTGTATGTTCATGATTTGGAAGTATTTTTTCTCCTTCTTGTTTTACATTGCTGATAAAATTTGAACCTTAAAACTTTCTTCACAGCCAAAGAGCTCTCGGATGAAGTTGAAAAACTTAAGAATCTTTTATTGAAGAAGAAAGATATGAATAACACTCTGTTGTTTACATCTCCAAGTACAAATTCTAAAGTTAGATCTGAAGAAATATCTAAAAGCCCTCCAGGCCAGAGAATAACAGAACCATGCGAGGAAAATGGAACTCAACACAAAGTGTCGACAATCGTTACTTATAATAACAAAAAAACTGGTACCAGTATGGTAAGTAAATACTTCTAGCCTCTAATATATTACCTTTGTGCGTATATGTAGAATAGACATCCTAATTGATTAATATCATAATCAAATTTCATCTCTACACCATTGAACAGAAAGAATGCTACAAGAGAAACTTCAGCAGTCCAGGTATGCTAAATTGCTTATGTTTTCGGTGAGTTTTGTGAATATGTAATTATATAGGGAAATATCTGTAATTATAACTAGTCCAATATCTAGACGTTTGATTATTTTGAACATTATTCACACCAGAGTTACTATTCTTGCGACTGCAATCCACCACAATCTGTTGCTGCTGCTGTTGTTTCCCTTATTTTGCTCTTTAAATCGAGAGACTTTGCCATTTTGTCTTCTGATCCCTTTTGTAAGTGATCAGACTATCACTACAAAGAAATTCAATTGGAAAAATTAATCCTCTTGGGCTACTACTGACAAAGTTTGGTTCATGGATCACAAGGTTGTCTGACAAAACTGATAATTTTTTTAAATGAGATAAAATTGCAATGTAAAAAAACACTACTCAACCCTACTTAGCTAGGCTACTGATCCTACTCTCATGAGTATCTTTTGTTGTTTTCTTGTGCAGCGAAATTTCATCACAAGCATGAATTTATAGATGATATCTCTTGTATATATGATGTGAGATGATTTCCAATTTCTTTCAGCTTTATCATCCTGGGGTAGAGATGAATACAAACAACGTTATGGCCCTTACTATGTATGAGCTTGTTTGCCGCAAACACCTAATAGTTGAGCCGGGTATTAGTCCTATTGAATCAATGAAGCTATGGTATGATAATCACTTTGCCATGATGAAGCATAGAAACAGATTTTCATTTTTTTCCCCATTATGAATATACAGCTTATGGAGATTGTTGTCTTCTAAAATTGGACCCTACTGTGTTTGAGCTTGTTTTGCCCAGACACCTAATGATTGAGCTTGGTACTATTGCACATTGCCTTTATAGCCTAATCTTCCATGATAATACCGAGGATACAAATAAAATTTCATTTGTTACATTATGAATTTACAACCTATGGAGATTGTTACGTGTCCTATAAGTTCTAATACTAAATGGAAAATTTGCTAATCAAATTTTAAAGAGGTCTTAGAATTGAAATTTGTAGCAAGCTTGAGTTCTATGGTGTCTTTTGTGCCAGCTCATGGCATATTTGTAACTTTGTCTTGTCTATTATATATTCTTATAGAGGATAAAGGTATCTGTGTTTATGATTGATTTTTCTCCATCATTCACAAGTTTATCGAATTTATTTCATTATCTGTAGGTAAGCAATCAGACGATCGCAGCAATTTCATAT
This sequence comes from Zingiber officinale, assembly GCF_018446385.1. Lineage (NCBI taxonomy): Eukaryota > Viridiplantae > Streptophyta > Magnoliopsida > Zingiberales > Zingiberaceae > Zingiber > Zingiber officinale. The sequence goes on from NC_055991.1 coordinate 834,611, forward strand.
TCCAGACTCTTATGAGGTTCTTAGTGGGCATGGATTTTTATGTCGATAATCAAACTGAAAGCCCCTCAATTTTGGTGGTTCACAAAACTAGTGGTAATACATCCTTTGCTATGCCTAGACAAATGATTAGTTCCCTAACATTTCCTTGTCACTTTCCCTGTATTATCAAATGTTTATGCTTACTTTCGAGTTGGCGAAGATTGCATCTTCTGCTATTTTAAGTAGATCATTGCACACCTAATTGTGATTCGTTATTGCATTATAAGATCATTCTATACCTAAAGGATATGAATTTATATTGTTCATGCTAATGTGACTTTGGCCCGCCCCAGGTTACAGCTTTAGCTTGACATGGATACAACATGAAGGTGATGAAGGTGAGTGGATGTATCATGTTTCTTCACTAGGGACTTTAGAGAGCATAGCTTGGGATTGGATGAAGGAAGACATCATATTCAGCGCAGTCATGTGTCGCGATTTCTTTGAAAGGGTATCGCTCATCATCGGGCGAATGTGACTAAGATGCATCTGTAATGGATGAAAGCTAGGAACTCTATACTTAAACAATTAGCAGCAGGGTTCAGCAAAGTTAAGTACCATTAACTTTGTAGCGTTTTGTATAAAGTTTCTAGCACTAACAGAGATCTGTGTTTCCAGATTCCCACCTGTTTGTTCAGTTTTAACTTTGAATAAGTATTTGTTATGTTTGCGTGGATATATAGATTTAATCTGGCAGGCGGACAATAACTTGGTTATTATAAATTAAGGGCTTGTTTTTAAAAAATAAATTTTAGAGCGAGTTTTTTTTTTTTTTTTTTCAAAAATAGCAGCTTTAACATCATAGTTTCAAAACTACTAAAAACAAATATCAAAAACTAATGGTATTCTTTTCCTATCTAAATCTCCTAAATTTCATACTTTTTTCAATACATGAGTTTGATATTGAAAAATATCAGATTTAGTATGCATGAAAAATATCAAATTTAATTTGGGTCTGATATTGATCGGGTCATGATGGGTGTGATATTGAATCATATCATGTTTAGAATAGATTTGATATAAAAAAATATTAGGTCCATCCTGTGTCGGATATGAGAATATATCATGTCCTTTTAATTTTGGAGAGAGAGGATGTATTAGAAAAGGACGAGAGAAAAGAAATTTAGAAGATTAGCGGGAGGAGTAGGAAATGAATAATATTATTTTTATTATTATTATTTTTGATAGTTTTAAAATTAAGTTACTCTTTTTCATAAATAAAGAAACGTAAATCAATTTTTTTTAAAAAAATTGTTACATTTAGGACATCTGCAGTGAGAAGGTTTATAGCATGCAAGTAAGAGAGAGGTTTAGAGAGAATTTTAAAAGAAATAGAGTTTTTTAGGACATCTGCAATGGGAGATTTATACTATGTAATTTATGCTATAAATTTCTCAGTATAAACTCCTTCTCCACTACATAGGTAGGGTTTATAGTTTTTTTATAAATCTGTATTAAAATCTCGGGACCAGCTTTATAGAAAAAATAGTGGAGAGATGATAAAGAGAGAATTTTAAAAAAAATGAAATTTTTAAAAGAAAGATGTTTTATGATAATAAAGAGTGGTTTTTAAAAGAAATAAGATTTTTAATTTTTGATGTGACAATGATGTGATAGAGTATAAAGCTCTTATGAATGACTTAAAAGAGAGAGATTTTATGATAATAGAGAGTGATTTTTAAAAGAAATAAAATTTTTAATTTTTGATGTGATAATAATATGGTAAAATATAAACATCTTGAATAGGTTTAGGATTTAGGGGTACGGATGCCTTAATATACCTCTCTGGTTCCTCCAAGTGTCACTAAATTTGCCTCCATATCATCATTGAGGTGACGTGATATTCATACATGCCATGGCACGTTGCATGATGCTCCCACAGAAAAACACCTTCGTCAAACTCAACCCCCGTCGGTACCCGCGACAGACCCCACCTCGGCCCCACTACTCTTGATGAATGATCGGACTGGTAGAATGGTAATTGTCCTCGGTATTAGGACATAAATTTTAATTTTGACCGTCGGATGAGGCTCGCAGTTTGAGAAGCAACATCTAACCGTCCGATACAAGCGAGAAATGGACGAGGCGGAGTAGAGAGAGAAGAGACAGACGCGACGGCCCCGAAAAAGTTCACCAGCGCGGTCTGGTCACCGCACTTCCCTCTTCTGTCGGCTCTTTGGGGGCACCGATCTAATCGGTGAGCTTACCCCTTCTGCTCTGTACTCTCAGCTACCCTCCCCACCCCTTCTTTTCTTTATTCCTCCTTTCCGTGGAGGCAGCCGCTGAATCCCTCATCGGAGAGGAGGAAGAGGTGGTTGTTTGGGGAGCTCGTTCCGAAGATGGCCATCGTGGAGACCAAGAAGGGCGATGATCTACTGGCGGCTGGGAGCGCTTCCACCTCCGTCGACGCCGGCGGAGCGCCGGAGCTGCGCGGTCCCAAGGATCTGGAAGCGACCGAGCCACGCAGCTACCGTGACGCCTCTGCAGACGCCTTTCTCTCGAGTTCCAAGGATGTGATTTCGTCCGCGGGACCGAGGCCTAACGGCGTCGCTACCAGAGACGAGGAGTTTAAGCGGGAGATGCGGGACCTGGAGGAGCTTCTGTCGAAGCTGAATCCGATGGCGCAAGAGTTCGTACCCTCGTCACTCACGGTGACGAGGAATAGTTTCGGCGCCGGCGGAGTTTTTTATGCGAAAGGCTTAGGGGTCGGCGATGGAGTTGGGAATGGTGACCAACGGGTGAGTGTCTGGGATGTAGCTGGTTCTCCTATTTTTTTTCCCTCCTTTCGTGTTTGAGATGTTTCTGATCTTGATGCTATTGTGCTTTTCTTTTAGAAAAAGAATGGATACGGTCATGGGAGACGTCGGATGACTAGCCGGACTAGTATGGCACAGCAAGACGAAGTGATTAGAAGAACTGTGTATGTCTCGGACATCGATCATCAGGTAATAGCTAATTAGGTTTATTCACAATGTTAAATAGCTTTTATGCTCTCTTTTTCTTTGTCTGAGACGTTTTCTGGAGGATCTAAATGAGCAACCTATTTGACTAGTGTGATTGGATTAAATAGATCCTTTATTAAAGAAAATATTTTCATTTTGAAATTTCTAAGTGGAAGAGCCTAGCTACCATGTTGCAAATCCTTGATTTTTGTCTAGATCCATACTTTGTTAACATGATCAATATACTTCTATAATTCATACTGATGGTGTGCATTTTTAGGTGATTACTTGTAAAGTTATCATACTCTAGTCATCAATGAGAATTCTGCATGATAACCCATTTTGAACTTGTTACATGCTTATGCATTATTTTGTGCTTGTTCTTTATATCATTTATTAGTTCATGATTTCTTAGTAAGTTTGAGAATTTGTAGTATACTTAATCAAGGTAAGTGTTGTTAGTGTATTGATCGACTAGTGATGCTACATTGCTCTACTTGTTTTGGTAGCTTGTTATAGGAACAGTTCTATGATGTAAAATCAAATAACAATTTGTATTACCAGGCATCATTGAATAGATTACCTTTAGAGAAAGTAACTAAATCATATGTTGGTTGTGTCACAATGCTTTGTTTGATTGTTAAATACTGTTTCAATTTGTATTTAAGCTTGTTAGCAATCTGAATTTTACAAACAAGTTCCTTAATTTAGATTTGTTCATGGATAAGAAAATTTTAAATGATTTATTGTAGCATAGTTCACTTTTGAACTTGTTCATATTGGAGTTTTGATCCATGATTCTGTATATATTTAGGTTACTGAAGAACAGCTAGCTACACTTTTCATTCATTGTGGGCAGGTTAGTTGCCTTAACATTCTTCTCATGTGTCTTAATAAGATTACACATACTTGTAGATGAATGAATGTTTTATGCCACAGGTTGTTGATTGTCGCATGTGTGGGGACCCAAAATCAGTTCTTCGTTTTGCTTTCATAGAGTTCACTGATGAGGGTAGTTTTCCTTTTTTTGTACCCTTGGTCTGGGTCAAATTGTATTTAATCATCACTGATAATTGCTATTGGCACATTCAAAATTAGAGGGTGCGCAAGCTGCTTTAAGTCTGTCAGGGACTGTTCTTGGATTTTATCCCGTAAGAGTGCTTCCTTCAAAAACTGCAATTGCACCTGTCAACCCAACATTTTTGCCCCGGGTAAGAGAATTTTGTAAATGTTGACTTTAGCTTCCATATATGTTTCAAACCAATCAAACCTCCATCACCACTTTTGTCATGGCATCCTTTCCATTATTGCCTAACTGAGAATTGCTATAATTTCAGTCTGACAATGAGCGTGAGATGTGTTCAAGGACTGTCTACTGTACAAATATTGACAAGAAGGTTCATCCTAGAATACCTTGGTTAATTTGTCCAATTTGTGTTTGCATAAATTGCTCATTTATAGCTTATTTTTTTTTTCTTTTGTGGCAATTCCTGCTATAGGTGTCTCAGGCAGACATTAAACTCTTCTTTGAGTCTATTTGTGGAGAGGTTGGTTGCACTTGCTTAACTACTTCTTTAATATATTTATATTGACTATTATATATTCCTAACCATGGCTTAATTAAGGTTGAATAATAAATGACATTCTGTAATCTTAATATCTCATATACTGATTAATCAATGCAGATAGTTATATTACAAATTATATTTTACAGGTTTATCGCTTAAGACTTCTTGGAGATTACCATCATTCTACAAGGATTGCGTTTGTTGAATTTGTGATGGTTAGTGACTCTTAGCTTTGATTAATCCATGCTCACTTATATGATACTGTTTTTTTTTTAAATCTTCCTTTATTATTTTTTTGTTAATTAATGTTTTATGGTGAATTTACTAAAAGATCCTACTCTAGATGCCAAATTATGATAGTGTCCCTATTTGCCATGTTAAGTATGGTACTGATGTGAACCACCACCTTAGCTTTGATACCGTTCTGCCCACTGACTGTTACATGGCCAAATGGCAAGGAAGGAGAAAAAAAAGAAGGGAATAGATGAGCGGCGAATAAAGGGAGAGAAAATATTAAAATAAAAATGTATTATTAATTCAATTAAATAAATATCGAAATTGTACAGCACAGAACAATACAGTATTGAGATCGTATCGTTCTGGCAAAAAATTGAAACTTTGGCATGAAATTTTAAATCTTGCTCAAAAGTACCTGAAATCTAGCTTTGAGTTTCATGAAAAATATATCTTCTTATATGTTGGTATATAAAATTACAAATAACATGGAGTTTTGCAGACTGCTAAGGAATTTGATTTAGGTTTATACTTCCAACAGATCAACAGATGTTACCATGTGAATGCCCTTTACTAATGTAGTGTTAATTTCATATGAGGAAAATGCTTAGTAATTAGATTCTTACATAGCAGACTTGTAAATAGTTAAGATATTCATCATCTCACTTTAAATGTTAGTCACTAAATATATGATTGTTATGGGAAGTCTTAACTGCCAACTTCTGATAATATGATGTTGCTGCTATTGATGGGGTTTTCAATTTTATTTTGGTATCTTGTTTCTTCCGAAAGTGCTAGGTTTTTATTCCGGTGATGTATGATAAAGGAAAACAACCAGATATTGCATCTTCCTTAACTGTATAATCCATTTATCATATTGTGTGTACCTATAAATTTAATCTTCTATTTCTTGTTTTTTTCAAGCCTAACTTCCATTCTAAACCTATTTCTTAGATCTTAGTAATTAATATGAACTTGATATAAGCAATACCAAGATACAATCAAGTTTCTGAAATCTGACCTATAAATAAGGGGTGTAAAGAGCTGACCCAAGCCCAAGTTTGACTGTGTTCAAGCTTGTTTATTTAAAACTTTATCGAGCTTGAGATTTTATTGAGCTTAATTAATAATATTGTTGTCCTTATAATTTCAAGTAAAGAGTTGATTTAATATATAAAATTTATATTATTTTCTTATTTTTAACATATTATAGATAATTTAAAATTATAAAATTTATAGATTACTATATTTTTATATATTTGAATAAAAAATTGAGAAATGATTTTATAATCAAGACTTATATAATTTAATAATAAATAAGTTTATTTATAAATTGTGTCCGGTTCAAAAGTATTGTTCACATTGTAATTGCAAAACTTGGTATGTTTATTTATTTAGAACTCCAGCTAGACACTTATGCGAAGAAATTATATCAGGTTAAACTATTCTTGTAGAAATTACTCTTTGAAGTGAAATGGAGTGATTTCATTTTCACTCATGTCTGAGTTTGAGGCCCTCATTTATCAGGTTGTATCATGATATTCAGTTGGATGGATCAGACCCTTCATCTTTTTTTGTACTTGGGAGGATTCCCACATTTTATCCAAGTAACAGGAAATGTCGATAATATAGGTAATCTTGTACAACACCTAGTGACCCTTGGCGCAACGGTAAAGTTGTTGCCATGACCAAAAGGTCACGGGTTCAAATCCTGAAAATAACCTCTTGCAAAAAGCAGGTAAGACTGCATACAATGGATCCTTCCCCGGGATCCCGCATGACAGGAGCTTCGTGCACCGGATTGTCTTTTTTGTTTTTTTTTTTTTGGTACAACACCTAGTGACCCAGAGACGAGTCCATTTTTTTTTTTTTACCTTTTCCTTTAGGAAGTAATTCTTAATCCAATACACTCAAAATCCATACTTAAGTGTAGGTATGGATTAAAAAATGTCTCTGGCCTGTTGCATTGTATTTGTCACTTGTCAGAGTTGTATTATCTCTTACTCAAGTTTAATTTCTACATACCATTCTTGTGCATGATAATTCATTATTTTGCCAGTTCAGTGGATACCCACCCCAATCATAGCGCTTTCGATTTGATTATCGGAATTCATCATTTCAGGCTGAGAGTGCTACTGCTGCGCTGAACTGTAGTGGTGTTGTTTTAGGATCCTTACCCATAAGGTAAGCTATGTGCAATAATTCTTTACCTTTTCTATCTAGTTCTCACAGTTTTATATGGATTTCTCAAATAATCTCAATACTCTGATTTCATATAGGGTCAGCCCGTCGAAGACCCCAGTGCGTCCACGGGCACCTCGCCCACCGATGCATTGAATCACACAACTATATGAGTTGGTCAGCGGCAGTATATACACACTTCATATACAGAGATATGGAAGGGTATGTTTTGGTCGATAACTTATGTGCATGTTTCTTGCGGATAAATGGTTGGATTTTTCCTTAGATTTAGCATTTCTCTATGTTGACACAGACAATTTGAACAACTTTATGGTGGTAATATTTCAGCTGTTTAGTATTCATTATTATCTAATTAGTTTAAGATCTTCTGTTATGCTGTCAACAGTTTGATCTATGATCATGTTGGTGTAAAATCATTTCGCCCCGTAAAATTTACATTTTTTTTTTTCCAAATTACCTCGAATCGTTTTAAATGTGCCGATTATAAATTATTCTATTTTAAATTATTCATTTAAATAATTGGCAAATCATTATATATGGGTAAAAATCAAAAAGCTGCCCTTGTTTTTTTTTCCAAATCATCAAAGTGACCACTTTTATTTTTTTAATCAAAAGGATGTTTTATTTTGGAGTCATGTATAATTATTTAATTATTTTTCAGTATTGTTTAATATTTTATTTTACATCTAATTTTTGAATCGGTCAGCAGTGTGGTAGGTGTTAATGTTTTATAGTTGTGATGATTGTAACAGTGTGAACGATAATATTTTGTAGTTGTGGTGATGTGAATGATAAGAATTCCTGTTTTATAGTTATAATATTTTATAGCTGTTAGCCGACCTATTAAAATTTAGACAAGGAAATAATAATATTAAATCATACTAAAGACAGTTGAATAATTATATATGTTTAATTGAGACCTGTTCGAAGCGAAAAAAAAACAAAGGCGCATTTTCGTTTTTTTTCATTTCTCAAAACTTCCATGATCTCAAGCTCCAAAAATGTTCATTTGAGATTTTTAATATTTTTTTAAAAAAATTTATAAAAAAACTTTATATGTGTATTATCTTAATAAAGATAGTTCAGTGTACGAAATTTTCATTATACAAGATCTTAAAGAATGATCTATTATATGTAGTCTTACCTTGTCTTTTACAAAAAATTTATTTTTAGAATTCGAAATCATGATCTTTTGATCACAAAGTATCGTTGTAATTTCTATCCATAGTAAAATGTGGTAAATATTTTTATTTTATTTTATATATATATATATATATATATATATATATATATATATATATATATATATATATATATATATAATTTTGAAATAATTTAATAATTTCTTTTAAAATACTTTCGAAATTTCTATCGATAGTAAAATGTGGTAAATGCTTTTGAAATAATTTATTTTACTCTATATTTAAACCTTTTGATACGCTATATATTTTTAGATTTGGTTATTCGTTACTTGGGGTTCGTTCAACAGACCAGCCTCCCCCAATTTCCATTAGATGTCGCAAGGAGAAGCTCGATTTGCTGCTGCCGCTCCTATCTAGAGCTTTGTCGGCGGTGGAGTAGATAGGGGAGGTAATTGTGTACTTCTGGCTCACCGCCTTCTTCCTCCTCGTCGCCCTCATCGTTCTCGTCATCTACCAGGTGCCCTCTCTTTCTTTCCCTAATAATGGTCCATAAATTATACTTTATTCCCGCCCTAAAGCCTTTGGAGGCTCATAGCTTATCTCTTCAGACGATTGGAAGAAAAAAAAAATCTGACCTTTTTAGGTCTTTGTCCGTGTCTCGACTGGTTTGGATGGAATTGAGGCTTAGACTGCTTTGGTTGTGAGCCGGATGCTCTAAATGGAAGGGAGGGATTTTATTATAACTCTTGTTGGAACCAGGGGTTTCAACTGGTTTCGTTTCGCATGGCTGCCGATTAGAGCGGCTGGGAATCTTTTATCTCATATTAATTATTCCAAGAGAGATCAAAAATGTATTTATGATGAGGATGTTGGGTGATAATTGATAATAGTGTGGTATTCTACAAGTATAATTTTTCTCTGATCCGTAAGAGAGAGATTTCTCCAAAGAGTTCGCGTTTCACACAACTATTTTGATGAAAATTCACTTTTGGTAAAATTTCAAGTTATTAACTTCCTGTTTCCTTTAACTCTCGAGTGGAATTACAGGCCCAAATTTGAGAATTTCACTAAGTCATTTGCTTCATTCAATTCAGATAGATACATTGTTATGGTCTTGTAGGATGCAATTATGGCTGAGTGATGTTGCATTTTCTGAAGACTGCTAACCTGGAAATGCTTGGACCGGTTGGTTAACCGTTATAGAGTTTATGTGTGATGGTATTGTTTAATATTCATTGTCAAGCTAAATCTGCTGATATCTTGACTTTATTTGTTTGATATGTTTATATGTTTTTACTTCAAACATGAACAAAATTTCTTATTATCCTACCAAGATAAGTTGCAGTTTGAACATAATCATTTATGTTTACTCACTTTTTTTTGCCACTTTTTACGTAACACATATGAATTGTCTGCATTTTTTTTGGGGCAGCTTATGTGTTTGGCCGACCTAGAATTTGATCATATCAATCCTTATGACTCAGCCTCACAAATAAATAAAGTGATATATCCAGAGTTTGGTTTGCAAGGATTTTTGTGCCTACTCTTTCTCTTCTCTGGAAATTGGTGGATGGTTTTGCTTTCTGTTCCATACCTTTACTACAATGCAAGATTGTAAGTTTCTGGTTGCTAAGTATTTTAGAAGGAAACAAATTCTTAATTTATTGTCAAGCATTTCTTACAGAAAACCTTAAATATCATATGGTATTGTCTTAAAGCCAACTTTTTGTACAGATTTATACATGCACATACTGGTGTACATTTTCATATAGAATTTTTGGTGAATATCTTGTCAAGTTGCTGCTGATGTCAAATGCCGCAATAAGAAGAGCAAATCAATTCTTTTGTTCATATATGATATACATATAGGGAAAAGTAAATTAGTCTAGTGGCACTTGTCCAAATCAGCCTCTCAACATTAAGCGCTTAAAGCCTTTTCAAAGAAATTCTTCTCCACTTTTTTGATCAATAAATCTGCAAAAGCATGCCAAAAGAGTGTCTTTTGAGGTTATTAAATTAGACACTTTAGATAAACAAGACAAGAATTGGAGGTTGACAGATCTAGAAGGATAACACAAAGTCATGCTTAGTATCTCATGGCTATCACCCTCCGTTAATGATCAGTGTTCCCTTTGGACAGAATTGTATCTTTTACCAGTAGGTTAAGCCACCACATGGTGGATGATTTAGAGGATCTGGTAATTTCAAACACATTAGATTGTTGTTTCACACCCTCTAGTGATTTTTTATATATTTAGATGCTTTAATGCATCTCAAAACTAGTGGATAGAAAGCATAAGGAAGAGGGATTGGATGATAGCACAACTTAGAATTGAGGTGGATGGTTTTTCTGATTTCTGAATAGATTGACTGATTTTTAGTTTTTGTTTAAGTTGATTCAAGCAAAACCTCAGTAGAAATGATCTAATTCTGTGTCTGGTTGAGTAGAACTTGAAAGCGGTTCATTGTATAAGTTTCTTTCTTGCTCTGCACAGAGGAAAATAAAGGCAGGAAGAGCATTTCTTGACCAATAGTTGTTTATTAAGGAACCACTTCTTCAATAATTGATAAATCTGAACTTTAAGCGAAGGATAACACTGACAGTTAAGGTGGGATGTGTGCTGGAACAGTTACAATTTTTTTAGGAATCATCAATGCTCTTTCGGGCACTAGTGCTTGTCAATCGAGTTCTCAGTCGGCTAGCCCAACCAGGAATGTATCTTCCTCTAATCTAATGTCAGCTCGTTCATTCCCTGCCTCAGGTGAGGTTGGCGAGCTACAAATGATCTTCTCACTTAAACCCATTCTATGAACCCTCTAGCTCCCTTCTGTCCATTTCATATAAGTTCTTGGGACTTTCATTTTAAGTGCAGAATGTGTACTTTAATTATATTCTTGTGCTGTACTCGAAACTCTCTCTTTCACGTCGCTATTGCTCCTTATAGAATGCCCCTAACAAAAAGAATACAAGCTACAAATACAATTGGGGTAGCAATGATCAAGATTAGGAACTCAAAGCTCAACCAAGTGAAACCATAGGCAAAGTAATTATAATATATGTATATATATATAGTAGAGTGGTATGGAATCGAAATTATATTTCAACTGTTGTATCTGATTCGTGTCTTTGATGAACAAGAAATGAAAATTAGATTTATTTTGTTTTATGTTCTCAAAAGGTTAGGCAGGATTGAGATCTGATCAAATCTGCCAAACTTTGTTTACTCATTAGATCCTTATAACATATTTCATGCATTTGAAATATAAGAATTGAGGCATTGTTCAACTGAGAACAAGCAGTTTATCTCTGTAGTTTGCATTTCCTTTTTGTATTTTTGAAAATCATAGCGTTTGGACAGTAACTATTATTAGGGGATTGAACCTTGATGATAGGGTAAACTAAAATAAAATTTTCTATGTTGCAAAATAACTTATTCACTTTCTTGAATAAGGCTATGCTTTTGTTTGATCCTCCACAAATTTGTTTGGATGGAAGATAGTGCACATTTTTGAAGTTACCTTGTATGCGGTTTGATACGACGATACATTAGTCAAGCTACTCCGTTTACACAAATCTCCTGATCATTAGTAATTAGTTTTGGAAGCAGCTTTGTATGCGAAGTCGAACCGAAAGTCTTATCTGCTATTTGATAATATCTACTTACAGGTACCAGAGGCGGCAACATCTGATAGACGTTACGGAGATCTTTAACCAGCTCAATCAAGAAAAGAAAAGACGCCTCTTCAAGCTCATCAACCTTGTTATCCTTCTCTTCCTGTCGTTATTCTGGTAAACTGCATTTGTTGCATATGGTTGCGTCTTATGCTCACGACATAATCTGATTGTCGCCTTTGTGTGTGAGTGTAGGATGATTTATAGCATATTGGAAGACGACGAATAGTTGCCAACACTCTGAGCTTCCACTTCTTTCATCATCTGATAATTCATTATTTGTCACTGCAATTGCAATCGACGTGAATTAGCTGTTCATTCGGTCTCTCTTTTTAGTAATGAGATTTGTTCGGGAAATTGGTGATCTTTGACAACCAGAACAACAAAGTGCAGCTTTCAATTGGTTGTGTTCCTCTTCGAAAAATTTGTACCATATCAGGTACTTGTAATCTTCTATCGGATGATCTTATTTCAAGGGTGGGTGCTACAAAACTTTGTAAACTAGAGATTACTTAATTCGGGACCAATCTCCTAGTGGTCCATATTTTTGTGGATCAGGAGATGGATCACATGAAATTACGATGGAATCGTGATGGCCATCCGATCGCAATTAATTACAATCCCTCCTTGAGTTTATCATTTTCTTATGTTATAATTTGGATCAGAGCGGATTGTTGGAGGTCGTCCAAAGGCCGTCAATGGTGGACAAGTGATTAGGTTGTTAGTTGCCGAATGGGGGTGGTTTTTGGACGGCTTCCGATCATCCGTCCTGATTCAAACTATGATATGAGAAGAACAGTAAATCTAAAGAAAGATCATAATCAATTATGATCGGATCTCTGTCATGTTTTAGTCATAATTTTATATGGTCCATCTCCTTGTCCATATTTTTATGGACCAAGAGCTCCCCCAACTTAATTCTGGTAATCGAAATTGTTATAGAAAATAACATCTATGATTGCTCATTTGTTTCATGATGCATTAGTGATTTTTAAATTATTATTAGTTTTTAAATGAATTTCTGAATTTTGAAAATAAATTCAATCGAGTGGATCAACTCCTCAATCGAGAAATTCCATATAACAAATCAGCTAAGTTTAGCGTTTTAAAATATTTTTGTTATTCCTCTTTTTATTTTTATTTTTCCTACCATATTCAATATGTCAAAATCTACGTGCATGGATTTTAACACCAAAAAAAATAATATTCTTGACTTTGGCACAAAGATTAATCAGAAGAACAAAATAATATGTTTTAGATTTTCCAAATTATCAAAAGAGCAAAAAAAAAAAACTATGTATAGATTTAATGATAATTTGCAAAATCACGTGGTTTATTTCTCTCAATAAGCCTTTTGGAGAACCGTTCGAAACATACAACATTTATTTTAAATTTGCAAGGCATTGGCAATAGATCCAGCAAGGCTGATAACCTCGAACGGAGGCCTATCAACAATGGCTTTCACTGTAAGAGGACATGAATCTGTCATCCAGAAATGAGCAAACTGGTTTCCTGAGCCTTCTGAAGAGGAAAATATTTTAGAACAGAATTTACAACAATAATATAAACAGCTCATTGATGTAGTTATAACATACCGAATTTATTGTGCAAAAATTTCTCCCATGATCGATTAGGGAAGACAGCATGAGTGACATAAGCGCTCACTTTTTCGGCTCCATGGGCAGCTAAAACTTTCTGTAAGCAAGTAAAAGTTTCGAGGCAAAATCAATGTACATGAGGTTTATATAGAGATGAGATCCTCTGTCCCCGTGTCCCTTTACCGATCGGACAAACTAAATCACATCTTAAGGATGACGTGTACATCACGAGAATGTCATAGCCGTCCGATCGTCGAGAGGACATGAGGACACACCATTTTCGGGACAGAGAATCATCTCATTTATATATCACACCCTTGAATGGTGCTGGTTTTTACCTGACATTCGATAAGTGTGCCGCCGGATTGTACCAAATCATCGACGATGACGATATGTTGACCTTTTGGGTTTCCTTCCTTGATTCGGACTATTTTTTTGTCACCTTCGCGAACCTTTGCACAGACAATCTGCACGAGTTTGAACTTTGGATCGGAATATTATTCAATCTAAGCTTATCCCTAGATATGAAATGGGTATAATTTATGGCCGTCTGACCATTGGGAAATGCAGTAGCTGTTTATGAAACCTCTTCCATGCTCCGTCATCAGGGAATGCTATTGTAATCTGTTTGCGCGTAAATTAGAGAAGTTTCAGTTGACCTAGCCAAGCATAGAGAGGCATAATATCGGTACAGATTGTTCTCAAAAAGATATGATAAATATATTTACATTGTTAGCGTCGGGAAGTTCCTGTAGCCGTTTCAGCAGTAGCGGAATCCCAGTCTCAAAGCACGGCAAGACATCATCTCCAAAATAGAATCTTTCCTGAGGAGTTTTGATACAAGCCAAAAAGAAATCTAAAGAGCACAGATTGATACTCTTCGATGCAAACCGTGATCACATATCAAGAAAGCGAGAATATAATGAACCAGCACTGAATTGTAGTATGCAATAAGAGTATGAAGTCATCATTCACAATGAGAAAATGGTCATACCTTATCACTGATCACAATTCCATTATTCTTCTACATGCTTTCTATTGAAAATTTATGTGTACAGGACAGGGTTGTGATCAGCATGTCAGAAATAAATAGTTTGAACACCGAAATTACTAAAGCTTGATCAGTATTACAAGACGACGACAAATTTTTGGAATGATATAGATGCTTAATTCCTAAGATATCAAGACAAAATGATCTATCATGAACTCTTTCATAGAGACAAACATATGTTGTTAAAAACAAGCATTCAACAGACATGAGAAAGGTTAAAAACATAGAATAACAGTAGCAAAAGCAGAATAAAAGTCTACAGATAAAGAAACTATACTTTTCTTCCTTCCCATAACAAACTCCAAAATTCTTTGAAATTTCTAATATAATAAATAAATATCAGAAGAAATATATTTCCATCATATTAATTGAAAGATATGTCACACTTCATAACGACGATAAAATTATAAACAAATGAGTGATAGGGCAAAGATTCTGCAAAGTGAGAAAATGAGTTTAAAATATATAACAATACAGGATGAGGTTAATTTAAAAAGCATTACTAGTATAAATATGGGATGTAAGTTCTACCAACCTGCAAAGCATGTATATCGTAGATGACAATACTTGTTGGGCCGCCTCTAGACTTGGGAATCATAGATAAAATGCGTGCCATTGTAAAAGCTGTAGCAACATCACCTTCTTCTTCCATCCTCTCAAAGGTACCAGTTGGGAAGAATGGTAATACCAAGGTGAAAGAAGCAATAAAGAGCTTTGGCAATGCAAATATTGCAGATATTTGCTCAAAAATGACTCCTGGTGAGCTAAAACAGGCTAAAAAGGCCACATGCTGCCCTCTTATATCGTGAGCATTATTGATGAGAATGTTAGGAAACCCATCATCAAAATTTCTGAAATTATTATATTGAAGCATCAGTTACTGACTGAATCTTCTCTGAAAAGTATTAACTAAAAGCCAAAAGGTTTGCAGCTCATTAACAGACATATACCGGACGTTATTAAATAGGCAATCGGTTCTTAGGATATTATGGAAATTAACTATGATACTAGCCACCTCAGCTTAAATAAATCATGTCATGATCTATCAATCACACCTTCCAAGTATCAAGAATTGCATTCATGTGACGGGACAATAACAACAAACGAGTTCTGACATCAGAGTTTAACACTCTAGACTTTATAGAATCGAGAATGCAAATATCATTTTTTTCTTTCTAAAAGTATGTTAAGATATTCGAATGAAATGTTAAGCCAGACAACTATTTAAGGATGATTTAGCACAATTCAGATGTGAGATCACATAATTTTAAGTTAACACTTACAACTAAAAGTACCTAAAACATGAACGCCAATCTGATAAAGTTGTAAAGAAGGTAAGATCATAAACAACTGACACCATAGCTCCAAACCATTATTGGAATTCACTTCAAAATGTGAACTTGTTCGATAATAACAGAAACACAACCCATTTAGTATATCATACTAAATTCCTTTTGTTCCCGGTGCCAAAGCAGATTGAAGCCAAATTCTATGCTAGAAGAGAACCTATTTTTCTACTTCTAAAACATGGATCATCAAAATAACTAGAGACGTAGCTACGTGGAGAAGAGGGGGTGTGACTGTCCCCTCTCTCATTTTGTTAAAAAAATAACATTATATATTTGAAAGCTCTCACCGTTATTTTGATTGGCCGATTCATCTCCATTCGATGCCGGAAATTAAAATTGATCACATATTTGGAAAACTCATGACGGAAGTTATCAATTGGTACCATTTTTATTAGGAAATATCGCGACTTGAAA
Source organism: Zingiber officinale (assembly GCF_018446385.1). Lineage (NCBI taxonomy): Eukaryota > Viridiplantae > Streptophyta > Magnoliopsida > Zingiberales > Zingiberaceae > Zingiber > Zingiber officinale. The sequence goes on from NC_055991.1 coordinate 850,823, forward strand.
GATTAAGTATTGAATTTTAAAAATAAAATATATAATAATAAACGAATGGACTACATCGTCGGACACGAAATAAGGGAGCTAAATTAAAATTGAATCAGGTTCGAACTAAATTCAACAAGTAGTTGCGGAGATAAGGATTATGTTGGTTCAAATTGGGATTAATTTGGAGTTGATTTGGTTATGGTTGAACCAAATTTAAGGTTTAAACGAGTTCGATCGATTTAAAATGAATTAGGATATTTTTTGAGGAAACCTTCTATTTCATTTTTTTCTCTCCATTTTCTCCGTATGCATGTTGCAACCCTGTTCTTACCATATGCCACCCCTTCACCCATCCCTCTCTTTTATTTTTCTCTTCCTCATTTGCTTCTTCTCCTTCTCTTCTACAACGGTAGTAAACCTACAATTTTATCTTCTCCTCTTCTCATGCACAAGAGTTCTCTTTTCTTCTCCTTTATCTTCTCTAGCAAGCCGTACACACAGCATTAGCTGCTACATCCCTCTTCTAGTAACAAGAGCATCTCTCAACCCTCGAATCTTCTTCCTCTTCTCGTGTTTTTAGGGTTTTATTGACACCACAAGAATAGTTATGTTTTGCCTTGCCTTTCTCTCTTTGTGTCGTTGTCGAGCTCATTGAAACTAGTCGAGGTTGCTAATGAAGAAGGTAAAGCTCTTCTCTTTTGCTTCTTCCTTCCTATTAGGGTTGTAAATGAACCAAGCTTTCGTGAACAAGTTTGGTGTTCGGCTTGGTAAGAGCTTGTTTATGTTCGTTCAATATACATAAGATTAATTAAACAAAAAAGTTTGAACAGCTCGTTAAGCTAAATAAACAAGTTTGAACACATATGTGTTCAGCTCGTTAACGTTCATGAACAACGTTCGTGAACAATGTTCGTGAACAACGTTCATGAACACGAACCATATTCATTAATAAACTCTTTTCAATATGCTAAATAAACAATCAAATAAAATAAAATAAATAAATAAATTTAAATTATCAAGCTCAATAATCAATCAAATAAATAAAAGTTTCGAATAATCAAACAAGCTTGAATTGAGAGTTTGATAACATCTAAACGAACCAAGCTCGAATCAAGCTCAAGCTCAAGCCAAGCTCGAACCAAGCTTGAATTGAGAGCTTGATAATATCTAAACGAACCAAGCTCAAGCCAAGCTTAAAACAAGCTCAAGCTCATAAAAAATAAATCAAGCCAAGCTTGAACACTCATTTCAAAAGCTTGGTTCATTTTAAGCTTGACTCGACTTGGCTTGGTTACCTTATCGAACAAGTTTGAACACCACAAAGCTCGGCTCGACTTGGTTACCTTATCAAACAAGCTTGAACACCCCAAAGCTCGGCTCAGCTTGTTTTCAGCCCTACTTCCCATCGTCTCTTCTCTATTTTTCTCAAAAGCACCGGTCTTCCAAGAGGAGTATGTTATTCCTTTCTTCTTTCATGTTTGATTAATTGAAAGAGAGTTGTAAAGTATAAACTTTATTTTATTAGGTTGCTAGTTAGAATGGTTATTTAGATCGCAATAAAGATCTAGGAATGCTAAATATTATGAGGAAGCGAGTTCACAAATGATCTTTCGACTTTGAGTCATAGATAAGTTTTGAGGATCGACGGATCGTTGTTTCAATTAGAACCAAGGGCTATGGTCAAAATTTTCAAATTTAAGTTCAGCTACTTAAATTCGAAATTTAAGCTTTTGGATGGTGAAAATTGATATACACTAATATTTGGAATTTTTGAAATTCTCCCCTCCTAATTGAAAATCCTGGCTACACCACTAAAAATAACCAAGAATACTTCCCTATTTTGAGCCATATAAATTCCTCCTCCGTACTATTTAGCTTGAAACACTGTAATTTTCACACTGTGGTAAGAAACACAGAGAAATTGCTGAACTACAATTTTCACACTGTGGTACTATTTAGCTTGAAACACTCCTAATTGAAATTGATATACGCTGTGGTAAGAAACATAGAGAAAACAAAACCCAAATTTTCACAGTAAATGCTGAACCGCAATCAACTAGCAACACGAAAGGTAACAAAGATAGTAGTTCACATAATTTTTGAGAACGAGAAGGAAACCTCCACGAGATGGTACGGAGTTGAATGGCATCGGATTGATCGCACACCTTCCTCGCGAGCTCTTCGCACTCCGTGCAGTAAAAGAGGTTAATCTGCTTATCCGTTCCCTTTCCCATCTTGAATTGATTGCCAGAAAACCTAGGTATCGATATAATCTAATCTAGAACTGACAAGCAGATTCCTAGAGAAGAAGGAAAAGAGCAATCGGTAATGACCTTCCCTTACAAGATCCGGAAAGGCCGCGGCGAACCGACGATCTATCGAGGGAAGAGACGGCGCCACTGTTTTGCTCCGGTTCTCGGCGTCGGTGCGGAGGGTGTGCAGGCGATCGATGTCTAAACCTAGCCATCGCTTTCAAAAGCTGCGCGCAGGCGACCACGTGCACTCAGGTATATATAGAGAAATGCTCCGTCACTTTTTAAATTTTGAAAAGAAAAGAATTTTTTTTATAAAAAAAACTTTCAAATTTTGAAAAGAAACAGAAATAATTAAAAAGAAAGTGTTATTTATCAAATCTTTCATGAAATGAAATTTCTCCCTTTAGCGAATTGCAAGGAACAATGATCGAGCACAAATCTCCTGGACTATTTTTTTGTGGACTATTTTTTTGTGATTCAGGAAATATACCACTCGTATTTACAGTCAGATCACGATCGCAATCCCACAGTAAATGGTTACGATCCCTTTCTAGGTTCACCGTCTCCACTAGATTATAAATTTTGTTCGAAACGGGCGGCCGGAGATCGTCCGAAAGCCTCCAATAGTAGATAGGTGGTCAGGTTACTAGACGCTGAGCGAAAATGTCCTCCGGACGACCTCCGACTGCCCGCTCTGAACAAAAACTATAACCTAGTGGGGACGGTGAACCCAAGAAGGGATCATAACCATTTGCGACCGAATCACAGCCGCGATCCGACCGCAAATAGAAGTGGCACATCCCCTGAACCACAAAAAATGATCCAGGAGATCCTGCCTCACAATGATCAAGGCATAACATATATATATATATATATATATTATACAATAACACCATTTCAAACAATAATTAATAGACATCATGTTTCTAAAATACATTCTTTAAAGAAGAAGAATAAGCATTCTTCTCTATTCTCATTCATATATATGATCTGTTAAGGAGTTCATGGTGGACTAGCAATGCAGCACCATCTTTTGAATGCTTTCTTATCGGGATTTATTAGCTTAGAAAGTGCAGCCTTAGTTTTCCTTATTTTCATCTTCAACTCTTTCTTGTACGAACTCAAGTGGGGTTTTGGATTTTGATGTTCTTTCCATGACTCCATATCGGCGAGCAACCCCTGGTCGACAACTCTCGCTCCTCGATCGAACTTCTTGTGCTGCAGACCTGCATTGTGAATGCTCTCACTCTCTTTTTGGGGTATGGCAGACAGTTTCCCAGGTGTTTGAGCTCCAACAGAACCAGCATCTTCAGATTCAGAGAAGCGATCCTTTTTTGACACATCTAGTTTATGTTGCAATGTTTCCTCGAGAATAGAGGTTTTTCTTGCTATAATGAGATTCGTCTGCACAAAGGGTAGAAGATTCACTTTATTTGATGTACTAAACATGTTTTCGCCAAAATTTCAACTACTTCTGAAAGAAACGTTTAAATTTCTTTAAAAACATAGGAGCTTCACTGCATATCTTACAAAAAAAAGAACATAGAGGATCATGGTTTCATTATTGTATATTCAAGTTTGAAGTTGACCTGAGTTGAAGTAAGCTGTTTATGCCCGGTCGTCTCAGAGAATATTTTCTCGTACTCCATAAGCTGTTTCTTAAACATAACATTCCCCTCTTCTTTTTCTTTGAGTGCAGCTGCTGCTTTGCGCATCTCACACTGAAGTTCAGTCACAACGGAAGAATAAATCCATGGATGTTCGCCATCAGTATCCTACAAGAGAATATATTTTACAACGTAACTTCAAAGTAGAAATAAACTAAACTTCAGGAACTGCCAGGTTGGATTTTCAATCCATTAAACCAATTGGATGTCACAACTATAGAGAGTGAGAAATGAGGAGGCTTGAAAGCTACAGAAAAAGATTGACACAATAATACCTGTATCAAACAAGCACAATATGTGACAAGAAGATATGCATGCCATACAAAAATTACCTGTCCAATGAATGTAAAAGCGCATCATATCTACGCAAAGTAGAAGTAACTAGTAAATTAGCCGATACCAGCAATAGTGTTTTTCCCTCTTAGCCAAAAAAAAAAAAAAATCTAACAGAACTAGGATAATATGTTCATTACTCATTCATCAAATAGTCTGGACATGGTGGCAAGTTAGCAATGTGTATAGAAACATTCATGGTCCAAATTCTACTTCATGCACCTGGGGTATACTCATGAATTAATTGGTAAGTTCTGGAGGATATGGTATGTTACAGATCCTTGCATGACTAACCTTTGACTCCTCCCTTTTCTCTGAAAGGGTATGAACAAACTTTGACTCATCCTGTTTCTTTAAAACAGCAAAATGTTTCCTCGCCAACCAACCACGAATAACTGAAGGTAGTTGAGACTTATCAGAGGAAACACCAACAGACAGTGAATGCTCAAGCAAGTAATTCAAAACTATGAATAGCTTACCGGCCTGCAAAATGATAATATCCTTGCGCAGACCAGTATATGCATTACTAGTGAGCCACTGCTTTACATTTTTCTGGATAATGATAGCCGCACTCCATCTTTTTATCATGACTTCGAAGTTGTGCCTTGCTCTTTCACCTCGTACAACTGAATTCAACAAAGGTTTCCCAAAAAACATTTGGGGTTAGTGGAGCTTTTCTCTAATTGTAGGTAAGTTGAGAATTATAGAGTGCCAACACATACTGAAAGCCCCAGAAAATCATTCAAAATTACGAATAGCTTACCAGCCTGCAAAGTGACAATATCCTTTCGCAGGCCATTATATGCATTACTCGTGAACCACCGCTTAACATGTTTTTGGATAATTACAGCAGCACTCCATCTCTTTATCATGACTCTGAACTTGTGTCTTTCTCTTTCACCTCGTACAACTGAAGTCAACAAAGGTTTTCATCAAAAACATTTGAGGTTTAGTAGAGATTGTCTCTAACTGTAAGTAAGTTGAGAATTATGCAAGAAAACACCAACACATAATAAGAGAAAAGATCAAGAAATCAATTCTAAACTATGGATACTTACCAGCCTGCAATGTTATAGTATCCTTCCGCAGGCCAGTATATATATTACTAGTGAGCCATCGCTTCACATGCTTTTGAATAATAACAGCAGCCTTCCATTTCTTCATCATGACTTCAAAGTTCTGCCTTGTTCTTTCACCTCGTACCACTGAATTTCACCGAAGGTTTGCCAAAAAACCATTTGAGGTTAGTAAAGCTTTTCAATAGCAAGAAATTGATGTTTACTAAAAAGGCAACTTCATTCAAAACTCCATTCTACCAAATAAAAAATATGAAACTTTTTAATCACTGCATTCTTATAGAGGGAAATTGTCTTTCATACGATTGATCAGCTAGAGCATTGATGTGTTTCGATACTTGCTTATTAGTAAGCCTCTGTAAAGGAAGCATATATTTTTTCTCACTGTGAATTACATGATTGTAGTATGGCTGCTCCCTTCTTCAGCTGTTGATAGTGAGCCTGAGAACGGATAGCACGATAGTTCTTTTGAACACAGAGAATCGCCTGCAAATTCATATTCCTTGCATCTTCTAGGCTTGCAACCTGTGAAAATAATAGACAAAATGAATTTGAAAGGTATGACATTTTCAAGTGTCGAGATTTGAGAACTACTCAACCTGTGCATAAAAGGAAATGTGTTTGTGATATTGATTTTCATCAAGTCTTTTGCTCCTCAAACTATTTAGTTAACTGTAACAAACTTTTGAGGTGTGGTAATCTCCTAAGCATATGGCAAGAACGTTCGATAATATACATACATATACTAGAATAGGTCCTTCAAACTAAGCATGTGGATAAATAGTTTTAGAGTCGCTTGTCATTAATAATCCCAGGTTACCTCACTAAATGATGAAATCAAGCGGCACTACAGAGGCTGAAAGTTGAATCCTTGATAAAATGTGTATCTATTACTTCCTTCAACCAAAAAATTAGCAATATTGAGAAATAATTTGTACCTTATCCTGTCCATGTAGAACTTTTCCACTGTAATCAAGCGTATTATCTGTCACAAGTGCTGTTGGCGAAGGAACAGTCAGCAATTTAGTGGTATCTGCAACCTCACAGCTTACATGGCCTGGAAACGCAACACACCGTGATTCCTCCAGCTCAGACATATTTGATATCATCTCACTACCAAAAGTATCAGTTCTAAGCACTACTTTCCATTTTTGTTCATCTCTCTTGCCTTGTAATTTTACAAAGTTGGGCAAGTTTCCAGTTTCGCTGCCTCCGAGCTTAAGATGCGCCACACATAGCCTTCTTGGAGTGGGCAAGCGACCCCTCGACATCGGACGGAGAGGCAAAGCCGGCAGCAGCAGATCTTTTGGCTGCTCATCCCTCTGCCTGATAGCGTCCAGCATCATCTCCAGCGAACTCCGAATGACCACAGCGCCCATTTATTTGACTGAAAATTAGCAGAAATCCTCGTTAAAAAGGTGAGAAAAGGAACAACAAGATCCACACGTCTAGTCGCCTAAAATCCTAGAGTCAAAGACGAAATATCCACAAGGAACCGAACCAAAAGCAAAACTTTTATCTCTGTACCTGTAGTGATTTCTCTTCCCAAAGCGATCAATTCCCAAAGCGAGAAAACTAGGGTTTGCTCTCCGCGATCCAGCCGACGCACCCTTCCTCCGCTCACTTCTATAACACTGCAACCGTTCGAAAGAGCAAAAAAGGAAACCGCACCGAGGTACAAAAGCTCTCGAAGTTCACAACATTTACGAAAGAGGAACTCCGAACGCTGCAGTCTTTTTGTATGACGGTGGCAATTGCGTTAATCTTCGAAACTCAATGGCGCAAAGTATACTGTCGCATTCGAAGTGCTTTTGTTTCGAACGTTGCGGCTGCTTCTACCCGAGAGGCAGCAACGGCATCGCCAGATGGCAAGACGCTCCCACCTGTGAAATGACCGAAGTGCCCCTGTTTTATTCGTAGTGTCTGTTTCAGAAACCAAATGACGTGGCTTTTTCAAAAACCGATTATTATTATATAATTTCAACAGTTTTCATAACGCCCCCACCATGTTTCCCATTTTACATTCCTGCTCTCCGAGTGAGCAAATAAAGCAAAGAACAAGGTCAAAAATTGTTCGACCAGGATGGAAGATGGGAACATTTATTAAAAACTTGCTTTACAATTTATTAAAAATGATATTGAAATGGAAAGTCGAATAAATTTAATGGAATGTTCAACCAGAACAAATCTTTCGGCAATGACACCTTGCCATCCTTAGGCAGACTCTCGGATATGTCAAAAGTTATATCTGAAAGATAAAAAAAAATTATGTAAATTAAATCATATATGCACAAATAATAAATAAAATATTTAATTTTGTCTATTCTATCCGTTTATCTATATAGAAGAAATAATTACATGACAATGGTGGTGATGATGGTGGGGTGGGCTCAGCAAGGTGCCTTTTTGAAGATATTGGAGACACCATGGAAGATATAACAAGGAGGATGGTGAGACTTAAAATAAGAGCTTTTGGAGCCATAATTGTACTTAAAGAAGGTATTTAGTTCCTCTCTTGAAGGATAAGTTGTCTCAGTGGTGTTGTTATATATATATATGTGCTTACATGAATGTTATGAATTTTGTATGTTTTTAATCTCATAGTGATCGGTTACATGCGTTTACGTCCTTAAACGCATGTAACCGATCACAAGAGTTTTGAGTGGAAGTTACTGGTCGTATGAACCAAGTGAGGTGGGGAAAAAAAACTTTAAGTTGTTTATAAATTAATTGATCCTCTTCTTCCTGCTTCCTTAACAACTTGCAAATATAAAAGAACAGATAAAATAGTTGATCCTGTCCGAACCAGGGGTCAACGAATGCTGGGGATGTGGCACTCCCTGCTGGATCCTCGAGTGCTCCGGCGAACCTGCAACAAAACCGAGCCGGGGGGGGTGTCCCGGCGACGGCCCTCCGACGATCAAGTCAGGCGAAGGAATAGATGAAGAAAGCGGCTGCAGGATGAAGACTCGCGTACTTTCGGTTGAAGAAGTGGAGACCTTATATACACCTCTCGAAGGAGCCTGGGCGCGTCAATCAAAGCAATCACCTGCTTTCGACCATGCCCAGGTATGAGTCTGTCAGAAGGGCATTCATAAGGCCATACCGCTACTGTATCAACCTCTCCATGATGTGACGGCAAGATCCTTTATCGTGAAATCTTGTGTACGGCATAATCATCAGACTAGCCTTTGCTGACATCCCATATCCTGAGCCGAACGAATAGGCCGCTCGGCTAACCTTTGTATCCTCGCCCTTATCCTGGCCGAACGGACCACCCGCTCAGCCCTTCGATTCCAGCCGGGCAGACACCCGCTCGGCCATTCAGTCCTCCCGCCTTGGCGTCGGAAACCCAAGCCTATGGCTGGGTTATCTCTGGCTCCGCTCGGACCTGCTCAACTGCTTGACGCGGTCATTACCCGCTTAGTCAGCCCTCCATCTGTCCTCAGGCTGGGACCCTTCAGGAAGTGGGTCCCCCATTCTTACCGCCGGATCATTTGCCTCCCCTTCAAGTCTAGTCGAAGGAGGCAGTGAGTCCGACTAACTAGACTATGTGTCCGAGCGGGCGGTCGTCGCCTTACCGTCGCTTATAATATCCCTTGAGCCGTTCGACCCTTATGCCAAATTCAGCCGCTCGGCTCTTCGTTTTGGATGTCTTGGCGCTCAACGTGGATGTTTGCTTGTCTAAATCTTCTCGAAAATCATGCAAATCCTTCTCATTAAGTCGAAGCATGCGCGGTATGGGCGCATTAATTGCGTCTGGTGATAGAGCGCCACGTGGCTCTTCTCGCGTGGCGGTGATGATCCGTACGATGGGACGCCGATTGTTTTGAAATGGACGGTTAGATGATGACCTCGTCTCTCGTGACCTGCATCCGACAGACGAGGCCGACCAGCCTCGTTCGCATAAAGCCTTCGTCTTCGCCCTTACGCCGCATTCTCTGTTTAATTGCGCGTCCTCCGTCGAAGGTGCCCACGGCTGCGTCGTTCCGGCTGTCCTAGTTCTTGCCTCTTGGTGGTTTTCGGCTTTCTGGTGATCCTCTCAGTTCATCTTCCCTTAGTAAGCTTCTCCCTTCCTTTCGTTCGGCCTTTCCCTTTCGCGGGGAACTCCTTTCGTCCCCTAGCTTGTGAACTTTTATTTGTCCTCCGTTTTCGAGTTTCTTTCGGCTTCCTTCTTTCTTTTTCTTGGTACTTTAGTCATGGCGAGCACTTCCGTACCCGCTGTTGAGGTTCATGGTCCCTGGTATATGACCATGGAGAGTAAATTTGACGAGGAGCGCGCTCGGCGTCTTGTTCGGACGTACGGGATCCCGGACGACCATGAAAAAGTGGTAGCCGACCCGACCGACCGGCCCCATAACCCGCCGATCGGTACCATTTGTTTTTTTCTGGACCAATTCCAGGGCGGCCTTAGATTTCCTACCCATCCGTTTATTTTGGAAGTTTGTAATTATTTCCGCATCCCGCTCGGCCAACTTGTGCCGAATTCCTTTAGGCTGCTGAGCGGGGTGGTCGTCCTCTTTAGGCTGCACAGTATTCCACTTGACCCCAAAATATTCCACTTCTTCTTCTACCCCAAACAATCCGAGTTGGACACTTTTATTTTTCAAAGTAGAATAGGCTTCAAATTTTTTGATAATATGCCGACCTCCAACAAGCACTGGAAGGAGTTCTTCTTCTACATACGACTTCCCGAGCGGCCAGCATTCCGAACCAAATGGCAGACCGCTGTGCCGACCCAGCCGGAGCTCGGCAAATTCAGAAGCAATCCGGCCTACCTTCATGCGGCGAACTGGTTGTCCGGTCAGCGGTACAAAATCGACCAGTTGCTTCTCAAGGGGGTGTTGTACATTTTTGGATTATCTCCCGTTCGGGTCAATCTCCCCTACCGCATGAGTAAGGACTTTTTACTCTCTTCGCCTTTTTTGTCTAACTGATTTTAATTTCTTCCATTGTAGCTGAAGTCATGTGGCGCTCCAAGGCTACTGATCATCTGAAATTGAAAGCCGTGGAAATTGAGGCGGCTACCAAAAAAGAACTCGCCGAGCGGGGTCTAATCCCCAGCCGCCCGGCAGCTACAGGAGAGGGGGGGACGCAGTCCGCCCCTGAAACAGAAGTTACCCAATCCGCTTCAACGGAGGTTGAGGCGGATCCTGTTTCCTCTGCTCCAGCCGAGTTGGGAGTCCCCCAGGCCGGGGATTCACCACTGGAAGTTCGGCGGAAACGTCGAAGAGACCCCAGCCTTCCGCCGACCCAAGAGGGCGAACCACAGGTGCCGATCGAGGTCGCTTCGCCAGATCGCACGCCGTCGCAGATCGGGACCTTAGTGGCCTCGCCCACCGCACAACCCTCTGGCTCTCCTCCTCGGACTCGTCGTCGCTTACGACGGTTGGGCGAAACATCAACCATAGGGGAGTCCTCGGGCCAGGCGACTGCGGCTGAGGAAGTGCCGGCCGGCCACCCGACCGTCAAGACTACCCTTCGATTCCCATCGGAGGAATATTTATTGTCTGCCGATCGACCATCAAGCCCCGTTCATGAAATAACCTTGACGGGTCCGCTCGCCAAACTTTTCGAGGACGCCCAGATTCGGGTGGCCCTCATGACGCCTAAGCAGCTCGGCGATAACCACATGCAACAGGCCACTCAGGTAGGTTCATTTTTCTTCTTGTGCCCTGCTACTGTTTGGTTCCTGATTTTATTATTTCCCTTACAGCATTGGGCCGAGCAAATCGCCACTAGCCATCGGCTAGCCGAGCTGGAGGATCTCCTGGAAAAACTCCAAGTCTCGGGGGGTCCATCGGCCGAGCGGGAGAAACAAGCCCTCGAGGCCGAACAGAAGAAGTCCGCCGACCTGGCTACAGAGGTGGCCCGACTTGGAGACTTGGTGAAGAAGCGCGACGGAGACGTGAAGCGCGCCAGTAGCCGGAAGAAGCGGGCGATTGCTGATCTGGACAAGATGAAAGTTGAAGTCCGAGCCCTAGATCAGCAATCTAAGAAGCTAGAAGCCCAACTAGTTGCCGAACGGGAAGAGCGCTCTGCTGAACGCACTAAAGCAGAGGTGGACCAAAAAGTGCTCCAAGATTCACTAATCGCTTCCCGAGCGGCGCTCAGAAAGTACAAGGAGGGGGAGCCGAGTCGCCTAGCAGCAGCGCGCCAAGAATACCTCCGCTCGGAGCGGTTCGGCGAAAAGTTCGGTGGCAACGTCTCCTCAACTTTCGCCGAGGCGGTCAAGGTCACCATGGCGTACTTGAAGAAGGGTGGCCACCTCCCGGCGGAAATGCACATTCCCGCCTCCGATCTGGCGACCATGATAGACGACATCCCGGACGGTTTCTTTAACTTTGAAGACCCGGAGTGAGGCGAGTTCTTCCAAGTACTTTCTGTATTTCATCCGCTTTGCGGATGTAAAATTTTGTTCGGCATAGTTGTGTTCCTTTGCTTGTATTTTTGTTTGCCCTTCGTTACCCTTCTTTTGTCTATTTGGTGCTTATCCGTAGAGTCAGTTAAGCTCCACGTGTTTCCCACTAGACGACCGATCGGGTCAATCAATTGACTCGATTTCCTTGAAATCGTTTAGCGATTGGCTATACTGTTTGCATTCAGTGAATGCGAAGTATTGGCAAACCGATAGCCGATCGGACTTAATTAATTTAGTACTTGCGAACGCTCGTTATTTGGCGTCCTTAGTTCCATCCAGTAAGTTCACAGTCGCGGGTCCGACGTGGATATTTATAGCCGATCGGCGCGGCTCTCGATTTTTAACGACGGAGCTCGTCGGCACGGATATTTATAGCCGGTTGGCGCGGCTCTCGATTTTTAACGACGGAGCTCGTCGACGCGGATATTTATAGCCGGTCGGTGCGGCTCTCGATTTTTAACGACGGAGCTCGTCGGCGCGGATATTTATATCCCGTCGGCGCGACTCTCGATCTTTAACGACGGAGCTCGTCGGCGCGGATATTTATAGCCGGTCGGCGCGGCTCTCGATCTTTAACGACGGAACTCGTCGGCGCGGATATTTATAGCCGGTCAGCGCGGATATTTATAGCCGGTAGGCGCGGCTCTCGATCTTTAACGACGGAGCTCGTCGGCGCGGATATTTATAGCCGGTCGGCGCGGCTCTCGATCTTTAACGACGGAGCTCGTCGGCGCAACTCTCGATCTTTAACGACGGAGCTCGTCGGCGCGGATATTTATAGCCGGTCGGCGCGGCTCTCGATTTTTAACGACGGAGCTCGTGCGGATATTTATAGCTCGGCGCTCGTTTTAACGGAGCTCGTCGGCGCGGATATTTATAGCTCGGCGCGGCTCGATCTTTAACGACGGAGCTCGTCGGACGGATATTTATAGCCGGTCGGCCTCGATTTTAACGACGGAGCTCGTCGGCGGATATTTATAGCCGGTCGGCGCCTCTCTTAACGACGGAGCTCGTCGGCCGGATATTTATAGTCGGTCGGCGGCTCTATTTTACGGCCTTCTGCTCGGGGATTTATAGACGCCGCTCGTCTCACGGTTTAACGTCTGGCTAGACGGTCTTCCGCCGGAGAGTTTATAGCCCTCTCTTTAACGTCTGGGCTGCGGTCTTCCGCGGAGAGTTTATAGCCGTCGGCCGGCTTCGTCTTCGGCTCGGAGTTTATAAGCCCTCGTCTCTACGGGCTGTCGGCGCGGATATTTATAGCCGGTCGACGCGGCTCTACGGTTTAACGTCTGGGCTAGACGGTCTTCTGCTCGGAGAGTTTATAGACGCTGGCTCGTCTCTACGGTTTAACGTCTGGGCTTGACGGTCTTCCGCTCGGAGAGTTTATAGACGTCGGCTCGTCTCTACGGTTTAACGTCTGGGCTAGACGGCGCGGATATTTATAGCCGGTCGGCGCGGCTCTACGGTTTAACGTCTGGGCTAGACGGCGCGGATATTTATAGCCGGTCGGCGATGCTCTACGGTTTAACGTCTGGGCTAGACGGTCTTCCGCTCGGAGAGTTTATTGACGCCGGCTCGCCTCTACGGTTTAACGTCTGGGCTAGACGGTCTTCTGCTAGGATATTTATAGCCGGTCGGCGCGGCTCTACGGTTTAACGTCTGGGCTAGACAGCGCGGATATTTATAGCCGGTCGGCGCGACTCTACGGTTTAACGTCTGGGCTAGACGGTCTTCTGCTCGGAGAGTTTATAGACGCTGGCTCGTCTCTACGGTTTAACGTCTGGGCTAGACGGTCTTCCGCCCGGAGAGTTTATCGACGCCCGCTCGTCTCTACGGTTTAACGTCTGGGCTAGACGGTCTTCCGCTCGGAGAGTTTATAGACGCCGGCTCGTCTCTACGGTTTAACGTCTGGGCTAGACGGTCTTCTGCTCGGATATTTATAGCCGGTCGGCGCGGCTCTACGGTTTAACGTCTGGGCTAGACGGCGCGGATATTTATAGCCGGTCGGCGCGGCTCTCGATCTTTAATGACGGGACTCGTCGGCCTTTCAAGGCTAACTCCTTACCAGGTCGAGCGACCTTGGTCTTCGTTATTATACCTCCGGCCGAACGGCTCGGGGCCTTCATTTTTTCGTTGACGATGCCTTATATTTGTTCTCTTGATTTTTCATTTCTGCATTTCAAGTATTCAGTCGAAAAAAGTACACAGGATGATTTACATTGGCACACCTTTCACCCCGCCCGGTAAGGCTGGAGATGGTTCGCGCTCCACGGCCTATCTAGCTGCCGACCGTCCTCATCCTCCAAATAATACGCGCCCGAGCGGAGCTTCGCCGACCGGCTTGACTTTCTTCCAGACAAGATCGCCGACCTGGAATGATCTGGGAATGATGCGCCGGTTGTAATTTTGCTTCATCCGTTGACGGTACGCCATCAGCCGAACGGATGCCTTGGCCCGCTCTTCATCAACCAAATCCAGCTCCATATTCCTCCGCTCGGCGTTGCCTTCATCGTAACATTGGACCCGGACGGACTCGACGCCGACTTCAACCGGAATGACAGCTTCGCCGCCGTACACCAGATGAAAAGGTGTGACGCCCGTTCCTTCCTTAGGAGTCGTTCGGATGGCCCATAAAACGCCCGACACTTCATCCGGCCAACTTCCTCCCAGGTGGTCGAGCCGAGCGCGCAGAATACGGAGAATTTCCCGATTGGCTACTTCGGCTTGACCGTTGCTTTGGGGGTAGGCCACGGACGTGAAGTGTTGCTCGATGCCGTAGCTTTTGCACCAATCTTCTAGTACCTTCCCCGTGAATTGCCGCCCATTGTCGGAGACCAATCGGCGAGGGATGCCGAACCGACAGATGATGTGTTGCCAGATCGCCGAGCGGGGCTGGTATTGGATGTCAAATTCACTTAGTTCTGTCGTCCACTTGATGAGCCGTCCGGACGCTTCTGGATTCAACAGTACTCTTCCTAGTGGGCTGTTCGTCCGGACGATGATGGTGTGAGCCAAGAAATATGGTCGAAGGCGTCGAGCGGCTAGAACCAGAGCAAAGACCAACTTCTCGAGCCCAGTGTAACGAGATTCGGCATCTTTTAAAATGTGGCTCAGAAAATACACCGGCTGTTCCTCGCCTCTGGACCTTACAAGTGCCGAACCTACAGCATGCTCGGTTGAAGACAGATAAATATAAAGTGACTCACCCCCGATCGGCTTGGCTAGTATATGCAGAGAATTAAGATATGTCTTCAATTCTTCGAATGCTCGGTCGCATTCCTCGTCCCAGTGAAATTTAGTGGCCTTGCGCAAAATTTTGAAGAAAGGGAGGCTCCGGTCGGCAATTTTGGAGATGAATCGGGACAATGCGGTTATCCAACCGGTCAAACGCTGCACTTCCCTTGCATTTCTTGGAGGCGGCATGTCTTGTAGAGCTTTCACTTTGCTGAGATTAGCTTCAATTCCCCGCTCGGTCACTATATACCCCAAGAAACGCCCTCCTTTTGCTCCGAACAGGCACTTCTGGGGATTTAACTTGACTCCATATTTGCGTAGCGTTCGGAAGGTTTCTTCCATGTCCTTGAAGAGATCGGCCGCTCGGGCGGATTTGATAAGAATGTCGTCCACATAAACTTCCAGATTCCGCCCGATCTGCTCCCTGAACACTTTGTTCATCAAGCGTTGATAGGTGGCCCCGACATTCTTCAATCCGAACGGCATCACATTATAGCAATATGTGTCGTCGGCCGTTACGAAGCTTACTTTTTCTTGATCTTCCCGGGCGAGCGGCACTTGATGATAGCCTTGGTAGGCGTCGAGCATACAAATTAATTCGCAGCCGGCCGTAGAGTCCACCAGCTGATCTATCCGGGGCAGAGGATAAAAGTCCTTGGGGCATGCTTTGTTCAAGTCCCGAAAATCAATGCAGACTCTCCACTTGCCGCCCGGCTTGGAGACTAATACTACGTTAGCCAACCAACTCGGGAACTGTACTTCTCGTATGTGGCCGGCCTCCAGAAGCTTCTCGACTTCCGCCCGGATGATGGAGTTCTGCTCGGCACTGAAATCTCTTTTTCTCTGCTTTATCGGCTGAGCATCCGGTCGGACATGCAACTCATGCTGCGCTATGCTTGGCGAAACTCCGGGCAACTCATGTGTCGACTAGACAAATACATCATGATTTCGTCGGAGGCATTGGATCAGCTCCTCCTTCGGCTTCTCCTCCAGATCAGAGGCAACAAAAGTCGTGGCCTCCGATCGGGTCGGATGAATCTGCACTTCCTCTTTTTCTTCATAAATTAAAGAGGGTGGCTTCTCAGTGATGGCATTTACCTCGATTCGAGGCGCCTTCCGAGCGGAGTTGGATTCTGCCCGGACCATCTCGATGTAGCATCGCCGATCTGCTAACTGATCTCCCCGTACTTCTCCCACCTTGTCTTCGACGGGGAACTTCATCTTCTGGTGGAAGGTTGAGACGACCGCTCGGAATTCTCCGAGCGCCGGTCGTCCCAAAATGACGTTGTAGGACGAGGGAGAGTCGACCACCACGAAACTTATTATCCTGGTCCTCCTGAGCGGCTCCTCTCCCAGCGAGGTAGCCAGCCGGATCTGTCCGACCGGCTGAACTTCGTTTCCCGTAAAGCCGTAGA
Organism: Zingiber officinale; assembly: GCF_018446385.1. Taxonomy (NCBI): domain Eukaryota; kingdom Viridiplantae; phylum Streptophyta; class Magnoliopsida; order Zingiberales; family Zingiberaceae; genus Zingiber; species Zingiber officinale. Next base: position 867,206 of record NC_055991.1, read on the forward strand.
GCGGGGTTGTCATGGGAAGCAGCTCGGCTCGATCAATTTGCAGCTGGTCAAACGCCTTCTGGAATATGATGTTGACCGAACTCCCTGTGTCAACAAATATGCGATGAATAGTGTAATTTGCTACTACCGCTTTAATGAGCAGAGCGTCGTCGTGGGGCACTTCAACTCTTTCTAAGTCCCCGGACCCGAAAGTGATTTCCGGTCCACTTGCCCGCTCTTGGCTGCAACCGACTGCTTGGATCTGGAGCTGCCGGACGCCCGCCTTTCTGGCTCGGTTGGAGTCTCCTCCGGTCGGCCCACCAGCAATAACGTTGATCTCGCCCCGGGAAGTATTGCTCCTGTTTTCCTCTTCCCGAGTGGACGGTCGGGACCGTTCTCTGGACGCCCGGCGATTCTCCTGTCTTGGAGATCGGTGCCGATCGGGCGTCTGGTGATGTCGCCTCTCGGTGCGGGTCCGGTTGGCTTCATGGGTCCTTTGTCTCCTGTCAATGGGAGGAGACCGTCGTTCGGCATTCCTGGGAACGGGATTAGCCACGAAGGGAAGATTTCGACAATCCCTCGTGTTGTGCGTATCCGTCCGGTGGAAGGAGCAGAACATAGGGGTCCATCTCTTCTTTGGCTTGGGCCGAGCGGCAGCCACCTCTTGTACGTGTGATCTGGCGTGGGGGGATCGGATTGCTTCGGCCCTCGGTCCTCTGGGCGGCTGATGAGCGGCGTGCTGTTTCCGTTCGGCATGAATAGGTGCCCGCTCGGTTGGAGTTTCCTTTTTCCGGGCGGCTTGCGCTTCTTCCACGTTTATGTATTCGTTGGCCCGATGTAGCATGTGATCATAATCTCGGGGCGGCTTTCGGATGAGCGACCGGAAGAAGTCCCCATCCACTAGGCCTTGTGTGAAGGCATTCATCATGGTCTCCGATGTGGCCGTTGGAATATCCATCGCCACTTGGTTGAATCGCTGGATATAAGCTCGGAGCGATTCACGGGCTTCTTGCTTGATAGCGAACAGACTAACGCTAGTTTTTTGATATCGCCGACTGCTTGCAAAGTGGTGGAGGAAAGCCGTTCGGAAGTCTTTGAAGCTGGTGATAGATCCGTCCGGCAGCCTCCGAAACCACCGTTGAGCCGATCCCGAGAGAGTGGTAAGAAAAACTCGGCATTTTACTCCATCTGTGTATTGATGGAGCGTAGCTGTGTTATCAAACTTACCCAGATGATCATCCGGGTCTGTTGTTCCATTGTACTCGCCGATCGTCGGAGGCACGTAATGCTTGGGCAGAGGGTCTCGTAGAATAGCCTCCGAAAATTGACGATTGATCCGCTCGGGAGATGAATCCGCTCGGGGGGCTTTCCCCTTTCTGTCATCTCGCCTAGGCATCTCGTCTGAAGAAGATCCTCTATCTCTTCGAGCTGGTACGGCTTCAGGGGTGCGAAATAAGGCTCGATGGAATGCGACGGTGGTCGGAGGTTCTTCCGCTCGGCCACCCGACGCAGACGTTGCTTGTTGCTCCGGCCGCTCGGCTGCTGCTTTCTGTTTTTGCTCCACAAGTTTGGCGGCCCTTATCTCGACCAGAGCGTCGAGTTCTTCCGTGGAAAGCGTCACCGTGTGTTGTCGTCCAGCCTCGTCCATTGTTCCCGTTCGGATGCAGGAGCGTTCCCACAGACGGCGCCAAATTGATCCTGTCCGAACCAGGGGTCAACGAACGCTGGGGATGTGGCGCTCCCTGCTGGATCCTCGAGTGCTCCGGCGAACCTGCAACAAAACCGAGCCGGGGGGGTGTCCCGGCGACGGCCCTCCGACGATCAAGTCAGGCGAAGGAATAGATGAAGAAAGCGGCTGCAGGATGAAGACTCGCGTACCTTCGGTTGAAGAAGTGGAGGCCTTATATAGACCTCTAGAAGGAGCCTGGGCGCGTCAATCAAAGCAATCAACTGCTTTCGACCATGCCCAGGTATGGGTCTGTCAGAAGGGCATCCATAAGGCCATACCGCTACTGTATCAACCTCTCCATGATGTGACGGCAAGATCCTTTATCGTGAAATCTTGTGTACGGCATAATCATCAGACTAGCCTTTGCTGACATCCCATATCCTGAGCCGAACGAATAGGCCGCTCGGCTAACCTTTGTATCCTCGCCCTTATCCTGGCCGAACGGACCACCCGCTCGGCCCTTCGATTCCAGCCGGGCAGACACCCGCTCGGCCATTCAGTCCTCCCGCCTTGGCGTCGAAAACCCAAGCCTATGGCTGGGTTATCTCTGGCTCCGCTCGGACCTGCTCAACTGCTTGACGCGGCCATTACCTCTTAGTCAGCCCTCCATCCGTCCTCAGGCTGGGACCCTTCAGGAAGTGGGTCCCCCATTCTTACCGCCGGATCAATAGTTAAGAAAAACAATTCACCATTCAATGAAACATAAATTTTTCAAATGTAGAAGCTGGTCAACCACCTAATTCGATAGCAGAAATTTCAGACCTCAGAAAAGCAGAAACAGGCACATAAATATACATATTGAAGTTGCTCCAAATGAGGCACTGAACCGTGGGATTCGATAGTTGAAGTTTTTTTTTTGAGCTTTACAAACTCAAAAACTATAAAATAATATCAAAATTCATCTAACTCTCTTGGCGAATCTCCAAAGAATTTATTATGGACCAGAAAGATGGTGTAGAGTTCCCTGTTTGTAAAGCTCCAATTCATCAAGTAGAAAACTTGGTTTGGAGTTACAAGGCACTTCTCTACAACCTTGATTGGGAGGAAGATTTATTTCCAAAACTCAGCATTCTCAAGGAATATTCTTATAGATCTTTAAGTGCTTGCTTCAAAATCTTTGGAGACTCACCTACGCACATATAGACTGTTGAGTGTACAGACCATGAACTGCATCCAAGGGTTGCTGCTGTTTGCTTCTTCTCTTTGAGACCATGGTAAATCCTTCAGTGTCCTGGCTTTGAATCTTCTCTGTACGTTTCGGTGATCCATGAGTATGGGGTTGAGAACCATGACCTGGATTAGCTTCACTGGTAATATTCCCTGTACTTGTTCTATTATGACTAGGTGTGTTGACAGTGTCCTGAGCTTCAGCTGGGGACCTGAAACTATCTCTCTTGGACTTAAAAAAGATATTGAGCAGAATATGCCTTGCAAGTTCAGTCCTCTTCAAAGCTGCCGAACTCTCCATCGCTCTACATTTCTCTTGCAAATCTTGTCCTCCATTAAGTTGAGTCCTCTCGATATTTCCTTCATCAGAAACTTTATCAGTTTCCAATTTATCTTCCTCAAGAACTATAGAAGTTCGATCATTGGAATTGTTCCCTTCAGTTGTAGGAATTTGTGTTGCAGGAATAGCATCAGAGTGATCTTGTTGTTCCAAAACTTTTACAGGCATAAATTCAGCTGCATGAGGGTTCATGATGGTAGACGTAGGTCTGCTTCTGTTTGCAAAGACTTTCTGGGTGTTGGAATGGAAATGTTTCCTTCGGGACGAATGAACTGTCCTGTAGTACAGTTTTGATCTTGGACCACATGGTACTCTGGAATTAACAGATTGAGTTGAGGGAATTTCTAAGGATCGAGTCATCATCTGTTGAGAAACTCTCAAGTCATAACATCCTCTGGTAGCAACTGAGTTATATGGATGAGACATAGACAATAATGATCCTGGTTTGAAAGGAGGAGCTGAAGCCGAAAGTTTACTCCCATTCGTTGTCTCTATCTTGGTTGTCAATTCCTGATTTGTATCAGTGTCCATTTTTTCAGTTGAATTTGATGTGTTCCCATCACTTGATTGAGCCTCCCTTTCGCTATTGTTGCTCAATGTTTCTTCTTGTGAGGCATTTTCTTGTTTCTTGATTTCGTCCTCTGAAATCTCTACCAAGTCAGGGTTTACCTTTGGGTCACCACTTTCATTCTCTTCCTCTTGCTCCAATTTTGACATCAGAAGTGTTCCTGGTGGTGAAATTGCTACGTCTTTGTAAGACACAAACTTTGAAGCGACAATGGCAAGCCTAGAATAGCTGCTGACTTTATCAGTTTTTTCTGCAGTAATATCAGCTTCAAGGGTCTTAATGAGTGATTTATTTGTATCATCTCCACTATTTGAGCTTCCTGTCGTCAAACCTTTTTCCATGTAAGAAGCATCAACTGCAGTAGTTCTGGTTGGTAATTTTGGTAATGAAGGCAAACGTTTCTTAAAACCAGCAGTTGCAAAGCTTGCTGACTGCAAGTTGTTTAATGTTTCTTTAGAGGCATTTGCCCTTTTGGATCGGAAACTTCTTCTCGTGTATCCAGAACGTCCTTTTGAGGTTGCCTCTTGCCAACCTTCTTCAGCAGATTCGGCAGGAGATATTGCATCTTCCTGTCTGATATCACTAAGGACCACACTGTTGTGCTCTTTTGAATTATCTGAATGATTGTCAGCCTCATTTCTCACCTGATTCAATTCTTCTTTTACAGAACCAATGTGTGATAATTCTCCTTTAGTTTGAGCATCTTCTATGAATTTGATGGATTGTTCATGACTGGGTCTGCTGTTCTGCATCAGTTAATAATGTGAATTTTTCCACTGAGAATAAATTCAAGAAAAGAAGATAGGAAGCTGAAGAAACTCAAAGATAACCAACTCAAAATTATCAATGAAGTTCAATGGTTATCTCAAGGAATAAGTGAAGCAATGAATAGATTTTGCCACTGAAGAGAGATCATAGGATCCATTTAATTTGCAATATATTTCATATATATCATTCTTGTAGGTACACGACAATAACCTCTTCTTGTGATTTACTAATTTAACATGTCATGATGATAGAATGACAACTGTCAAATCTCATGTACATAAGACACAAGGAAAACTCATTTGAGAAAATAATTCACCACAATTAAGGAGGAAGAGAATGAGCAACATCCTAGAACATAAGGTAAACATGTATATTTGGTGATTTTCCATGTTCATTTAGTTCCGTAGCTTCTTATTGTTGGCACTGACAAGAATGTCTGGCATGTTGAATTAAATTAGCTGGATGAACTGTGCTTCTCTGAACTGGAATTTGTGTACCAAATAAAATAATTATTAGGCTCATATAAGAAAGCAGGCAACTTCCTTACAGGAGGTGAGAATGCAAATATTCACTCCCTAAGAAGATAGTTCACAAATCTTAAGACTGCAAGTTCACAACTCCAGAAGGCTAACTTATATAGAGGTGAACTATTTCTGGCAACTCCCCAAAAAATAAAAATAGAAATTGCTCCTACAAATCCCACGCTTAGCTTTGAAGCATGAGTTTATTTAATTTACTGGAATGTTCCTGTAAATATATTGGAGAAAATACTTACCTTTGAATTTCCTTGTTTTTTTCTCCTGTCTCTTTCTTTTGAATCTTGATCAGGGTTTATGTAGTTAAGTAGATCTGAAACACTGTGAAATGAATGTTCTCAATCTGGAATGAAGCATTCTGGATAAGGAAAAAAATGTATCAATGATAACACCTTTTTTTTTTACCTCAGATGACCTTTGCTAGCAATTGATGCATCAAGCTTTGGGATGCCTCTTCGAGCGGCTTCTTGCTGTTCCAAAGCTTTTGATTCAAAGTATTCAAGCCAAGTAGCAGCATCCTGCATTAAACCACATAACTTTCATTTTGTAGATTGATCAAATTGGAATATGTATTACATAATGTACAAAATTAAGTGAGAGCAACCTGAGTGCGAAGATCTTCTGGTCCAAGTTTGGCTTGAAGAATTCGCAAAGTGGTTTGCTCATGTTGCACACTGAGTGTATAGGCCTCCATCATGGAGAGGGCAATCGCAATAGCATGGTAGCTTGCAGCAGTCTACACAAATTCAATAGATAGCATGATTATAGTTCCAATTGACAGCTGACATGTAATTCTAACATTGTATAATTCATTAGCCAGTAGATCAAATATATGAGATGTTCCAGCATTTGGCAAATTAATCATGTAGGTGTACTTGATTCTTTCCTATTGGATAGAAACAGGATATTTTATGATGAAGAAACTCAACCATCACGATTATGAATTACTATCAGGGGTTCAGAGAGAGACCTGTATGTGATCAGGCCCTAATAACCTTTTATTGCATTTCAGGGCCTCGTGGAGGTATCTAAGTGCAACATTAACATTTCCCATTCCCTCTTCCATCATTGCGACATTTATATATGTTGCAGCAGAATTTGGATGTGAAAGTCCACATGAGAAGTGAAGAAGATAAAGTGCACGTTTTACATACCTGCAGATGCATAGGCCCAGTATATGATTAGTTCAGGAAAAAAAAATATATAATTTCATATCAAGGGAAAGATGACTTCGATAAAGTTTATCATATTGTAACTGTTTATTTTGTGAAAAACAAATATGGACATGTTTGTCCAAAGGTCATATTTTTTTGGCTTGCATTATCTTTCAATCTGGTCCAAGGTTTATACCTACATTTGCTTGATGGAAAAAAAAATGATAAGTATTCGACAACAACATTGTTGAACCTATAAAAGTGCATCTGTGTTCTATAATCTCCACTTAGAACTAGTCCATTAATTAAGCAAAGATTACAAAGACAAAAGCAAATATTCAAATAAAGTATATGATCTAAATTCTGAATGGTTAAGTGTTTGCTCAAGTTGTTCATTTTCCAAATGAATGTATATTGTTTTAGACTTACTTCAAAGCCAATTCGTTGTGTTGGAGACGGTAGTAGAAAACAGAAAGATCCCCATAACTCTTCATGGTATCTGGATGGTCGAGTCCAAGCTCTCTCTCATTAATGTCTAGTGCCTTCTGCTGATATATTGTTGCCTATGGAGAAGAATGTATGATTATACTGCTGACTACATAACAAATGCACATAAAAGACCAATCTAATTATGATATTTAAACTATTAATAATTCTTCAAAGCTTGATAAATGCCAAATAATTGGCATCAATGCATTATATTTGCAGGAAAGACTTTGATTAGACAGACATTTATCTATTTAGTTATATTCAAAATACAGTAAAATTATGGAACAATGGGAAAAATCTACCAAAAACCTCAGGTTTCATGAATTACATATCATTAAACTTGTTCAAATGTAGTACCTGATCAAAATCACCTGTATGGTATAGCACTACTGCTAGGAGACTGTAGGCATTAGCAGTCAAGCGATGATATGAACCACAAATTGCTATCATTTTAGTAAGTGCCTTCAGTAACAAATACAAAAAAAATTAGGTGATTACCAAATGGCGATATAAGGATAAAAATAAATTTGGTCCATATCATATGCAATTTTCTGCAAAATACATAAATGTTTATGCATTAGACCAGAGTAAATATTTTCCACCTTTGTTCCAAAGCTTACAGCAGCATCGAGCTTTCCTTTGTCCAAAGCTGCCTTTGATGACTCCAACAAGTTCCTACCATCAGCAGAAGATAAAACCACATGCTACAAAAAAAATAAAGGATCCATTAATGGTTTTCTTCATAAATGATCCAGAACAAAGTGGTAGTATCTGCAATGAAAAACTTTCATGACATACTTTGCACACAGGAACAACGCTGATAATATCAGACTTCTCAAATGGGTTTGGAGCATCCATGTTATAATTTTTAGCAACCAACTCCAATCCCACCTGTATCATAAAATTTATGATTTACAGGTAACTCCTTGAGAACATCCTAGAAACCAATTGATACTTTACAGTGGAATATTAATTACCTGCTGGCAAAGGCCTCGTAGTATTACAAACTTACGCAAGTGGTTAAATTCATCTCTTATCTTCCAACCAAATCTTTTCAACAGGAAGGTCTGTATCCACCTTATTGTCATATTGTGCTCACTAGTCATGTCACTGTCAAAATTTTCCATTTTTGGTGTACCCATTAAAATGTTCAAAGTTGCAGCGATTGCTGCCGGTAAATCAGGTAAGTTCTCCACAGAAGCAATAACTGCACGAACTATGTACTTGAAAGCACGAATGACCATCTCATGAATGCAAATTGACTGAATATGTGGGAGTTTTTCTCCAAGTTCAACCTGTAATTTCAAGATGGCGATACTAAGCGGTACATCTTTGCACAAACCTTAAAGTATGTGGTGATTTCATGTTATATGATTAGTGATTCTCACCACTCTTCCTAAGGAACACATTCTAAGTCCTCGTATATGCATGAAATCAGTAAGAGTTCTTCCATCAACTGGAGAAAGCTCAAGAGATGCAAAATCTGCCACCTACATTAATAGCAATTCCCATGATATATAGCACTTAATGTAATTAAAGTAGAGTAATCTGTTTACCAAAGTCTAGTATTTAATAGATTACCAGCTTTGGAAGTGCAATATCATCATAAAATTTATGTGCCATCTTGGTAAGCTCCTCTATTGACTGTTTCATGAGGGGAAAAAAGAATTTCATTAGTGATTCCTTATTTACAACATTAAGGTAAGTAATATAAGTTTGAGACAGAATTTTCTTATTGTCTTTACATGTAACTCTTCTATGAGATAAAAGTATCAAATCAAGACTAAAAAACTTTGTTATAACTTCTCCGGATCAAGAATTCACCGTGCTACCCTAGCAAAGGAATCTGCCTTTCTTCCATATATGGATATATATACACATCCTGTGAGATCTACATTGAGTCCCCACTGATGTCAGAAAAGTATAAAAATAGTGTAATTTAATATAGTATTCCTATAGAATTATATTCACTTGCAACCATTATCATAGATTTTTTTAGAATAATGATTGGTTCATTGGTATATCTTTCATTATTTAATATCTATACAAATAGTTTTTTTCCCCTAGTTACAAGTGATCAAGATATGGAGGATTCCTAGACAAAGTTAATCCACACAATAGTACTATTGAAAAGAATTCACCTTGTTAATCCCACCATGACGGGGGTTTGTCTTACATCCAATGTGATCACGAGACACCTCGTAGTCAAAGACAAAAAAAATAAATGATTGAATTATTTTCATGTGCATCTTTTAGATTTTTTTTGTCACTAACAAGTCTTTCATTTGATACACACCAAAAATTAATACTTATAAATATTCCTAAAGAATGCCATGTAACATTCATTGTTTTCTATTAACTGAATTTCAAAATTTTCTCTTCCTTCTGGTTAAATTTCTTTCTTAAAGAAATTCATCACCATGCCATACTTTCATGTCTTCAAATATTCCTCATATTATAATTATATTGCCATATTTTTTAAGCATATTTTATAACTTCACTTATCAATTAATCAACAGAAATAATTCTATAGTAGTTTCTAATTGCAATAACCATATTGAATTGAATTTCAATTACAAAAATGGAAAATAAATTGTTAATCATATGCACTTAAAGATTTGGTACTTTTTTTTTCAGAAAAAAATACTTAATTTGAGTAGGTTCAAGTTTATTTCATTTGACTAGGTAAAAATATAAATACTTCACTCATATGAATAAATTCCATAAAAGGCATGGTCATATGTTCTTCGAGCCAATCTTTACTATTAGTTTGTAATTTAAAATTTTATTCAAATAGTTTATTTAGTGAGAATTACTTCTATTGGCTGATCCGCACATAATTATTAGTTCAAATGTACAAGAATGTCCATATAAGAGCTTTATAATAAATATTTTGCACATATATATATATATATATATGACTTTACCTTTTTATGGAGTCCTGTTTCTGAATCTTTCAAAAAGTTGAACGCTTCTTCTGATAGGAGTTTCCTTAGCTGTTCCTCATGGTCCAATTCACGCTGCTTCAACTCTTCAAAATTAGCTGTTTCTCTTCCAAATTTGTTGCCCGAATTTGTACCTTCATTCTCATCTTTCTTATCTGCATTCCCCGTTTTCCTTTTTAACTTTTTTAACTTTTCAAACTTCTTCCCTAGACCTTTGATAACAGGTTCATCCGAACTATCTGTGCTATTGCCTTTCGGTTCAGTACCTTCTAATGCACCCTTTTGCTGCAAGTGCTGCAACCAGCAAGCACCGAGCTCCCATCTGATATACCTCTCCTTACATAGAGATAAGGCTTCTAACGTTTGTAAGCTATCACTAATAATTTTTCTTACTAATGACTTTGCAGCTTTGACATCATTCAAGTTGGAAACAGAAGATTGGCATCCCCCTGCTGATTCTGTATACGATGACAATGGTAGCAAAACCCTCAATCTGCAAATATACTTAACAATGTTGAGTGCAAAGTACAGGAAGCTACAGAATACTAACAATAGAAAATTATCGATCTTTACTCTTTAGGAAAAATTAATAATAAAAGAATAACACTAAAAGTACAATCCAATCCTATGATATTTACACTTTTTGACATGACAAGAATTGAATTTATTTTTTTAACTTTCAAGGTCTTTGATTTTAAAATCTCAATACAATGATCAAAGCATTGGCACTTAAATGCTAAAGGAGTGATTCTTCAGTCAAACAAAGTTTAGAAATAAAATACCTGTTGATATTCAAAGCATTGGCACCTCCTTCTGGTTGGTCATCTTCATCAATGTTATTTGGTTTTGGAAGAACAATACTCTTTTTTGCATTGCTATTTACTTCCTTGCAGTATAAAACTGTAACTGTGGCAGTATAGCCACAATGTTTAACTATGACAACGCCTAAAGCTCTAGTGTCCTGCAAACAACTACCTCAGATCAGTGACTACTTCAGATGAAGTAGTTGGTAATGTTCATAAAGTGAAAATCTTACTTTTATAGCAACATTTTCATCTGCAGTCAACCCTTTCAGAAGATTCCTTATGGCTACCTCTTTAACAGAGAGATTAAGTAATCGGCTTCCATCAATTTTGTCCTCTAATTTCATACTAGCATTATTGTGATCCCGTCGTACAACTATCCTAAAATCTCCTATTTGTTCTTCATGTAGCTTTAAGCCTTGTGAAGTAGACAAATCTTTGTTGTTCATGATACTTTGAATTGTTGAGACAGCTTTAAAAATTACTGTGTTTACAAATACATTGTGCAGTAAAAATGCCTTTCTATCACGGATCAACCTTTCCTCTTCAGTTTTACATGGAATCTTTGCCAATGACAAGAACTCTGCTGCCCATGGTCTATGGACATTCTTATCATCTCTGCCATAACCACCAGCATTTCCTCCCCATTTCTCATCTTCCACAGGCAGAGAATGGCACCTCATAGAAGAGTCCACAAAAATAGGAGGCACGAGCCATGTATTTGCACGAAATCCATATGGCAGATTACCGAACTGAAAATTTGTGAAAAGGAAAAAAAATATATAAAACTTAAAAGGAAAGTTCTACAAGAAATAAAGCAACTTTTAGTTTTTGATGCCATAATAGAAATAGATCGGGAGTCTAGACCTTGTTATGTTCAACAAAACTTCTCATCAATGCATCGTATGCCTGAAATTGATTGGTTAATACGAGTGTTAACAACAATTATTTGCTAATCAAACTGAAGAAATCCTCCAAATATGACACTAAAATAAGACAAATATATATAAAAATAATCAGATCAAGTTATAAATGGAAACCTACAAGTGGGAAGAAAAACATTTGGCAAGAAACAGAGTTGTTGGTATTATACAGTATGAAATTGTGGAGTTACTTACATTTGAAAATGCGCTGCTAAGTTGCTGTAACAACTCCACAAGAGAATGACATAATACAGAATGTTTGCCAATAGTATAAAACCCTTTGACTGAAGCCACCACATTTATTAACTTACCATTACAAACTTTAACCTGCAAAACCGCAGCAATTCCTTTATAGTGAGGTCAAAATGATTTCAAGCTCAATTGATGGTAAGAGGCTCAGACTGTACAAACAATAAATGGAGTCATTCAACTCAAAGAGGAAATAATCAATTATTTCACAGTGTAATTTCATAAATCTGTACATAATCATTTTGGTCTTTACTCCTCCAAATGACGTCTAAGTTGCCAAATTGAGGTTTGTACCATACATTGCTTCGGTGAATTTTTAAATCATCTAAGTAAAGCAACATAGATAATCATTGAATTTATGGATAGTTCCAATGAAGATCAATAAATAAGCAAGGACGAAATACATAAATTGTTGCCATAGATTTAGATTGTGGCAATCTACCATAAAAATGGAATGTAGCTTTTCAGCAGTTTTTTGCAGGTTTCCACCATCTTTGAGGCTATTTTCATATTGAAGCATATGGTGAACTAAAAGATTCCTTAACATGATTCATTACAGAGTATAATATGCCAACATTTGTGGTACCAAGTCATGCAGTTCATTGTTAATGAATCAATTCATCAAACAGTTCACATTATGGAGAATGCCTGATGCAAATCACCTCTAGTTCGAAATAATCACCTTCCTGCCTCTCCCGTGCAATTCCTTCTTCACGTCTCCTTATAACTGCAAATAACGGGGGAAAACAGACAGGAAAAGCAAACTTAGAATCCCCTTCAAAAAAAAAAACAAAAAATCGAAGAAAATGAGAATGCAGATGAAGGAAAATTTACACAGAATTGGAGAACTGAGATGTGAGAAGGAGAAGAAATCATAGAATTCGGCGAGCTTAGGAGGCACGTGGATCGCCGCCATGTCGAACTTGTCGGAAATGGCAGGAACTGTAGCTTCCAGGATGGGATCGGTAATTGGGCAGGAGGCATTAGGAGGCTGCTGCTGCTGATGTTGATGCTGCTTGTGTTTTCCGAAAGCTGTGGTGCAAGCTACGATGTCCAACAACCTTCGCACGTGTGCAACGGCCTGCTGCTCTGTGGCGTAGTTCTCTGCACGGGTAGACATAACACATGCCCTTACCGATCAAGTTAGTGTTTTTTTTTTAAAATACAATAAAAAAATGTCTGGGCAGTATAGCTGGGGCATAAAATTTTCGGTAATTTACTCAAGCACCCACTTAGTTTCTTAAATATTCAAATCATATATGATTTTCCAAAATATTGAAATCATAAGTCCAGCCACTTGCCCGCAATTTTAAAGCTATCTCAATTGTTTGTTCGAGGGTCAACAAGCACCAGACAAAAGGCAAAGGGAGAGAAAAAGTAGAAAGATAATTCAAAATATAAATGTATAATTTAGTAATTTAAAAATTAAAGTGCATAATTTAATTTGAGTATTTAAAAGACTTACATGATTCAGGTGCAGCATCATGACAATGTCAACTTCACATGACTGCTACCTGTCTGACTAAACCTATTGCTCTTTCTCTATCCAGTGGCGTTCTTTTCGGTCCATTGGAGGACGGCGAAGAAAAGTCAACCGAAAACAATACAATTGCTACTTTTTTTTGCTACGTTCAACGTTAAGAGGCGTCTAAAGCTTAATTAACATAATAGTCATGTCATGCAACCGTGACACGAATTGGGCCGAAACACTGAATTCAGTTCACGATGAACCCAATGGAATTTCCAATGGCGTGCAGATAAAATTTTCCAATGAAAGTAGACCGATTGAAACAGTCAAATAGAAATATAAGGCCGGTTTAATTCATACAATCTCAAAAGTATATTGTCGATTTAAGTCCGAGCTGTAAGATTGGTCGTTAGTGCGGAGGAAGGAAACACCGTCCAGGAAGGCATTAATTGGAAAAGGACAAGCATAGTACAAAGTGTTGAGCTTGAATTGCTAATTTGACGGCGATGCCGTGGGATTTGATGTGCACGAGAATCTCATAAAGAATCTCGGCGACAAAGTCTAGGCTGACCATTTTATGCAGTAAACACGCATCCAAATTTTGGGCCCACAAAATAATTCTACTCGTGAAAAAGGTTGGTTCAGTGTGTGTGATCGTGAATCACTTAAAGTGCAATTAGATGCACTAAATGTTTGCCAATGTGAAACTCCGCAGAAAAGGATTGGACGACTCAAACCCATAATAATCACAAAGTCATACATTGATTATTACTGCATGGAACAAAGCTGAATGGACAAAAATTGTTAATAAGCAAGCTAACGATGACATCAACTGGAGTTTTTATTACCATCCGTTAGAACTCAGAATATTCCATTCCGTAGCTTCTTTAAGCAAACTGGATTCCCTCAAGTCTAATTTGTCTCACACGAGACTCATTTTGGCATGGAGCAAAGGTTGAGTGCCTACTGCCTAATTGGCAACCTAACGGCCAGAGAACAAAGGAGCAATTTACTGGGAGAAAATGGACAAAAACATGAGATCGCGACATTGTGGTGGTGGGTGCGGTAGATAACATCTTCCGCTTCTGTCGTGAAAGAAAAAAAATGTTTAAAGTGGACAGGTGGTTTGGAATTTTTCAGTTTGTCTTCCGACTCAATCGGTTCAATTGGCTGGTCGAATCCAATTTGCGATAGGAATTAAGAGTCACAGGGACATTGATGATGCTTAACTATTAGATAGCATTAATTAACAAATAGAGATATCTAATGCTACTCTTGTGTTTATATGTAGCTCTGACAACACTCGTGGTTCAGTTATGGCAGTCGTAAGGACATCTGATGGTAAAAAAAAGTAGTCTGCTAACTAGAACTATAAAACTAGTATTTAAAACTCCTCCGGTTGCTTCACGAAATTGTGAAGCTAAATTAATATGTAACTTTATATACGAAAGCAAACAAAGAGGCATACCAGGAAAATCATAAAAGTATTTTAAAGGAAAAGAAATCAAGATTCCAACAGATTCAGAAACCGGTCAGGAGTCATGGCAAAGGTAAACTAAAAACATACTCTATTATCTTAACTAGCTATAAAGGTGATCTGGGTCAATTATCTGTCTATATATTAGAGCTACGCCAACTTTGTCCTAAATGATTTGAACATCAATTGTTACCATAATTATGCAAAGTTCGCTGTGCCGGAAAGATAATGTAGTTGGATCGTTCACAACAAATCAGGCAAATTATAAGTGAGGTGAACACACCCTACCATAAAGACTTTAGTTAAATGATGGTCCTCACTTGCTGCAATTATTAGAGCTATTTCAAAATTTAACGATCCCACCTCAACAATCTTATGAGTAATTTTTATCGCAACTAATAATTAAGAAAAAAAATCTATCGCAACTGCTCAATTATAAATGAATATAAAATGTAACAAGTCAATAAAGAAAACTAGTCTGCGTTCAACCAGCGCAAATAAATATTAACGAAATAAACGTCATTCACTAACCTTCCGCCATTCTCAGAACGCATGGTTTGATCGACACGATTTCCACGGCGTCGTTCAATCGCTGCCCACGTGCCTGTCACATGTAAATTCATAATCCAATGAATCAGAAAGGAGAGCGTGTTTCGCTTCTTCTACGGTTCTACTCAGTTCGTTCTACTTCTATCGACATGGCAAACAAAAAAAGAAAAGAAAAGATGAACAAAAAGGAAAAGGGCGAGATCCCCCTCTTCGTTTCCTCAATCTGTTAAAGGTTTTAATTAGTACCGCGTGCAACAAGGAGTAATTGGTGAGATGGCAAGTCTCCACATTGGATCCCAGCAGCCTTCTCACGTCCAGTATCCTATCACTGGAAATTCCCTTCAAATCACCAACAAACCAACAACCGCGTCAGTCGAACAGATTCGAATCGCTTTCACTAAAGAGGATGTGCGTCCCTCTCCGTTCAAAAGATAAAAATGAATTAAAAGGAAAAGTTTCTCAATCACTCTTCCCTAAAAAGAGATTTGCCGAGTGAATGAATGCACGAAGCAGAAGTACCTTGAGTGTCAGTTGGGATTCATAGGGCGTGAACACCGTCACATCCACAACGCTAGGCACCGCTGCAAATTGGCAAACAACCATTGAAGGCGGAGATCCCCAACCAAACAAAATTCACAAAAAAAAAAAGAAAGAAAAAAAAAACAATACAAACAAATCAGATACGTACTCTTCTCTTCCTTCTTCTTCCTTTCAGATTTGCCTCTGTTTCCTCTACAGCGGCCAGACTTGGGCGCCATGAGAGGACCTTCTCAGAGGCGCAAACCCCTGTTCTCTGCACAGAACACCAATCTGGATAACAAGAAGATGGAGATGGAAGATGAGAAGGTGTGAGAAGGTGAAGAGGTTAGAGAGATAGGATAAGGAGAGCTAGTAATCCCGCTTCACGGATTGCGCTCCAATCCTGGCCTCCTCTCTCTCTCTCTCTCTCTCTCTCTCTCTCCTGGGGATTCATCGATGGCGGGGCCTTTTTATGCTACGGCGACCGCAAGGGGCGTTCTCGCTGGGGTGTGGTGCTGGAGCGTGGAGCCCATGGGCCATGGCAACGGGACCAGGAGGCGAAGGGACAGACGGCGAGGAGGGCGCCACGTAGGAGACCGGCCAAGCGGCTTGTTTTTGCAGCCGTTGGGACGCAGAGGAAAAACGGACCAATCCGGGGAGTGCATTTGGTAGACGTCACGTGCTACAGGGCTGGCATTTAAAAAATGGGTCACGTGTGGGGAGGAGGGTAAGTAACTGTGTTAATCACTAGTTACCAACAGTGGGACCCGCGAGTGCGGTAGCGGTTGTTACCGACCCTTTTAAATAAAATTTCGAGGGGTTTTTTTATAAAAATAAAAAATCAGTTCTACGAAGAATGTGGTTAATTGTCATAATCAACCGACCGATTGAAATTTAAGGCGGTAAAAAAAATCAAACATTTAAGAATACATTTAGTATTCAATAGGTATAAAAGCACTTAAATAAATAAATTTCAATAACTAGTTAAACTAAATAAACAACTTGAATATGGGCCGTCTCAAGATTCCTTGAGGTCATAGGTAAAAAAAAATAAAAAATAAATTTTTTTAATATATTTTTAATTTACTTTAATATTTTTCATTTAGATTTGGGATCGAAAATAATAATTTACAAAAAATATTTTTAAAATTAGTTATTAAAAATAATTAAATATTATTTTTTAAAAAAACTAATTTTTGATATAAAATTCAGTTTTCTGACGTGTATTTTGGTAATAATTTTATTTTTTATTAATAAAATTATTAAATTATTTAATCTTTTTAGTTACAATGTATAGACTTTATTAATTTTAATTTTAAAAAATTTATTTTTGCTAATGTATTTATTTACTTTGTATTTTATGATAAAAAAATCTCTAATTCATATTATTATCGAGAAATAAAAAGAAAGAGCGAAGAAGAAATATTATCGGTAAAGGAAGAGAAGGACGTTCTTGTGAGTATCATCCGTGAGGAAGAAGAAACATACAAAATCAATGAAAAAAGAAAAGGACACAATGCACTGATGAGAGAATTATTAGGATTTTTAAGAAATATTGAGGAGAAAAGAATTTATTAGGTTTTATAAGAATAATATTACTAATTGTAAAATAAAATGGGAATCAGAGTAATAATAAAAAAAGAAAGAAATATGTCAATTTAAAAATGAATTATATTTAAGTAGAATAAATACTCATATAAAATTATGATAGGCAATTAATGAGGAAATAAAGATAAGTACAATGTATAAATAGGAAGTGGAATCGATAGTGAATTAATTGATAATGTGTCATTAATGAATTAGCAAGACATTTATAATTAATTAATATTAATGATGCTAATTTAATTTTCTCAATATATTTAATTAATTAATCAATGGGCTCTAATAAAATTGGGGCCCTAGGCATAGGCCATTAGGCCTATGCCTTGAGCCGGATGGTAAATAATATTCACGAATAAGGTTCATTAATAAAATTCTTATCAATATATTAAATAAATACGTTTTAATTATCAAGCTCAATAACGAAGGATGACAACGGGACTGGTTCGAGTCGAGTTTGATTATTCCCAGAACTTGCCTCGTTAGAAAAAATGAACCCGAACCTAGACTCATTCCGCCTACCTTTTCGACCCGCCCAACCTCGCCTCGAACCCGCTCAAAATTCGGATGGTTTGGGATGGATTGGACCCTCCAACACGTTAAGCTATATATATATATATATATATATATAGTTATATATATATATATATATATATATATAGATATATATATATATATATATATATATAGATATATACATATATATATATATAACGGATTTATTGAAACCTGTAACCCGCCCCAAACCTGCTTCTAAACCCGATCAATGAGTTTAAACCCGTCTCATAATCCGTTTGACCAAGTTTAAACTCGCCCCAAACGAGGCGGGTTTAAATCCGACCCATTGTCATTCCTAATTTCCTATCAATAACCAATCAAATAAGTAAAAATTTCAAACAATCAAATAAGTTTGAATTGAGAGTTTTATAATATCTAAATAAATCAAGCTTAAGTCAAGCTTGAATTAAGAGTTCGATAACATCTAAATAAATTAAGCTCAAGCCAAGTTTCAAATAAATTCAAACTCATAAAAAATAAACTAAGTCAAATTTGAATAATTATTTTAAAAGTTTGATTCATTTTAAGCTCGACTCGACTTAGCCAATTATCTTATCAAATAAGTTTGAACATTCTAGAACTCGGGTCGATTTATTTACAACCCTACCCAAATGAGTCCTATGTTTTCTTATTTAAATTTAAAATTAATATCAAATTTTCCCTAAATCAAAATAGAAGGATTTTATTTACACAAAAAAAAATTAATATTCATTTTATTTAGAAAGAATTGTGTGCAAATTTAGCATTTTCAAATGAAATATATTTAATATTTATATTGTATTATAAAAAAAAGTATTTTTGTGTATTTTTATTTCAATTGTTTTGCATTTAAAGGCCAGTGTTAACTTCAGATCAAATATTAATAACTTAATCTGAATTGAAAGGCAATCCAAAAATTTCATTTTGGTTATCAAATCTAATATTTATAATTAAAAATTTTATTCTTTAACAAAATACTTTTTTTTTCATTCGTCTTATTTGATTGGTATTTAAAATCGAAGTATTAATTACATTTTTATACCTTTTCGTTTTTATATTTTATCAGAATTGATATTATAACGACTTCTCAAGAATGACTTCTAATGCATGTGTTTAGTAGATTAGACGTCTCTAAACTATAATGACACATCTTAATAAGCAAATACGCAATATATAGTTTCTCGAAGGCAAGATATCTAGTTATACACAATACAAACACATGCGCCAATGGGGTAATTGAGGCCTTCAATTATCATGTTTCATTTGTGATGGAAAAAATAAAAAGAAAAAAAAAATGACCAAGGGAAGGAAATATATTCTACAATACTTCGTCTTCCTGAGGGTAAAGTCCCATATCTGTTTCGATCGGCAAGGATGGAGGGGTTCCTGGCGGAATGCATGCGGCTCCATTCTCTCCGCCACAGGCACACAATGCCTCGGCCTCTCTGATCGTCCAGTCCAGATCGATACTGCCACTGAGTTCATTAATAAACTTTAGGAGTGTGTCGAAGTCCATCTGCTCGCCCATGATTTTATTTCGGTGTCTCTTCAGGATTGCTACGCACATGTACAAGTGAAGATGCTCGGACAAATAATGCGTCCACAAAACCTCCCACAATTGTAAAATTTGTTCATATTCAAATTCCCTGCAGTTTCACAACAGAAGGTGAGATGGAATTGCCAATTATAACACAGTTCAATAGCTACTGTGTGGAACTTAAAGGGGGGAAAAAATCTGAAGGCTTAACATTTTTAAAATAAATATAAATGAAAAATGAATGGCCCGTGTAGGGTAGATGATGCATTGGAAAAATAATGGTTTTAGCGCACAATTCTGGAGGATGCAATCTTCAATTTAGAATGATGCAGAATCAAAATATTGAAAAAGGCACTTAAGCCGGCAGCACCGTAGACTGCTCAAGGCTTTTCCAATGGTTTTGAAATAAATGTACATTTTACAATAAGGCCAATTTTGAAGTGTAATTTTGCACGATTAATGCGGGACATGATTTATGATTCTCTTGTAAACTTTCCAGATAAGCATTAGGAATTATCATCATTCATCCTCAAATTCCGCATTTTTGCATAGACAGGCGAATCAAGCATAGATCGATGTTTGTTAACTTTAGAAGAGATATTCATTGTGTTTAGAATTCAAACAACGGCATATACACACCATTCTAAGAAAATGTGCCAAGTTTCCAATTCCTAAAACCTAATCTAAGAGTACTCAATGGAAGAAAAAAATTGCAGAATACAATGTCAAGCTGATCCTTTTAAGGAAGAATAAGGAAGAAAAGGATGAAAAAGGACTCTTCTAAGACAGGTGTAGCCACCCTAGCATCTCTCTTCTATATTCACATATATTATATGTATATATACATACCGTATGATTGTCCTGAAAATGAGAAATCTAAATTATTGGCCACAAAAGAGTTCACAACAAAGTACTCTGTCAAGTAATTTTCTAGGAAGAATTACAGCTCATGATTATTTCAATAATGAAAGATATGGAGAAAACAAGTTGTTAATCAGAAAGAGAGACGGTTGGTTTTGTTTCCTTGAACAAAAGAAAATTGCAGTTAGTAGATGTCATTCCACATCAATTTGTTACACAAGGAAGGGTTACGGCAAAATTCCATATAACTTTCAATAAAGATAATTGTAACCATCTTTATTTGGTAGTAATAAAATCTAGCGAAGCATCATGCATAGAACCATGACAACCCATCAAAAGAAGATGCTATGGATCCCATATTTAATGAAAGATTACCTTTTGAACTGTATAAGAATCCAACGGAAACAAAAGAAGTAATTCAAACAATCTTTCTTGTTAAAGTAGTTGTGCAAAGGACTGTCCAAAAGCTCCACAAGCTGAAAAAAGCAAGAAAAAAAAGAGTTTAGGTTACAAATAACAGAAAGTTTTTTGAAGCAAGGCTGCACCACAATCCTCTATCCAGAATGTGAATGCTTGCAACAGAATGTAAACAAGAATACCAATACTACCATATTTTCTTTTTGCAACTCTGTGGTCGAAAAATATGAGCAAAAACAAACATCAAAACCAACATGAATTATATTAAACATATTCGTTTGGTCTTTCTAGCCCTAACACTTTCAAGTACCTTAAAACTCTAATTGAATGAACTTGTTTAGATATCAAATCTTTAATAATCTTTAAACCTACTTGGGCAGATTTTTGGATTTCACATGTTTAATTTATACAACTAGACTGCATTATAATCTGTATTAAGACATAAGGGAAGAAATGGCTTGCAAACACATAGCTTAGCCCATTCCCTGATATTTTCCTCTGAGGAAAAGCACCATCTTTGATCTTCCTGTGTCATCGAACATAATTGATTTGAAATGACTAGAGAAAATATACTGCATTGTTATTTGTTATTGTTGCAAATCTTTATTTTTAGGACCTTACCCACCAGTGCTCACAATTTACTCAACTTATTTTAGAAGCAGAATTGATACAAGTTTGGGGTCAGAGTATGCATTGAGTTTTTTCTTAAAATCAGCACAAGCTTAATGCTCCCATTTGACATAAAATTGAACAATCCCTGAGAGTTGAAAATTACAAAACATTACATAGTAACAAACTTCCAGTAAATGACGTCAGATTTGGCCCCCATTTGGAACAGTTCCATGCCTGTGTTTTTCTTAAAATCTTTCCTTTGATTGCCTTTTGACATCGCACGACCCCATTGTAGCCCACCTCAGAGATTCAAAGTGGAGAACTGCCAACTACCAATGCCACAAGGGACGTCTCAACTCACTCACAAGAGAAGCCTGTCCAACTCTACCTCTCTCTTGCCTCTCGAAACTAGGTATGAGGACAGGGGCAACTGAAGCTACCTTGTTCTCATCCCACTTCCACTTACTCCTTGCACTCAAAATCACTAACCCAGTAGAACATTAACCCCTAAACTCCTGTAACTAAGACAGCATAGAAAACCTAGTTACTAATAAGAGATAAATGTCAAGATAAAGTAAGCAAACACTCAACCAAACAAATTCAGGATATAAATCTCATAACATAGAATATTTTGGGCAATAATACAAAGATATACTTATAATTTCTTATAAATATCAAGCTGTAACTCTGCAAACATTTCAAATCATAACATATGAATCAAAGTACCAGATATCAGTAATAATATTGTATATTTCTGAGCAGGAAAGCTCTATGCTTACAGTTTGGTTGAAGCTAAAGCAAGTACCTTAGATAAGGCAAACAATTGGGAATGCATTCCACTCTGATCACGATTAAAATTGGGCCCCAACCGTTCCATCAATGCTGTGAAACACCAAAAGGACTCGGACTCATCCTTCATGACATACAATATCGGAGAAAGAAGATCACTCATTCCCTGAAAGCCAATGTTCAGTCAAGCTTCTCTCTAGCTAGGAAAATGTAATAAAGAAAAACCAACATAATACTATAAGCACATTTAAAAGAGGTAAAAGAGAAACATTTATGATATAGTGACTAGAATAGAAAATAATAAATCTAGCAGGTAATAAGTATGCCTACCACAGCAAACTTCCAATATATCCAACAGCTATAAGTGCATTTAAGATTTAAATAAAACATTTATGATATAGTAACTTGAGGATAGGAAATAAGAAATATAAGCACATTTAAAAGAGGTAAAAGAGAAACATTTATGATATAGTGACTAGAGTAGAAAATAATAAATCTAGCAGGTAATAAGTATGCCTACCACAGCAAACTTCCAATATATTGAACAGCTATAAGAGCATTTAAGATTTATCAACAGGATATATGTATACCTAAGACCAAAAAAAAAACAACCTCAAGAAAAATTTAATGTATACACGTGCAATTTACAATGGCAGAGAGTTTTCTAAGACCGATGAAGCATTTTAAGAAGGTAACAGAAATAGAATGCCCTTGGCCACAAGTTGACTCACATGGAATTACAACAACAAAAGAGGAGAATTTGAAAAAAGTAAACAACACTAACAATTAACTTGGCATTTATCAAATGTTTAGTGAACAATAAATAGAATAGAAACATAATGTGAAGGAGATTTCCAAATGAACGTAAGGATTGTTATGGAGAAGACAAGAAATATAAATGGATGAATTTGAGGAAATGTAAAATATCCAAAATAAAGTAAAACACAAATAATCAGAGAGCAAGATTTTAAGCAACATTCAGAAGAAGAGGCTAAATGTAATACATATTGGAATATTAACAAGCCGATAAGGCACAAGAGTAACCCAATCCAATCCAGAATAGTTGAAAATCCTCGTTTGGTCAAACAGGTAAACAAACACAAAAGATAGAGATATGGGACTATCCAACAAATTAGTATTAAAATAGAACTATAAAGCATTAGCAAACAAATGAAAAAAATATTTTTACCTGACAGTAACCCAAGTCAAAGTTGTAAAAAGAGTATGTCAATAGTATATCACGCAAAACCATAACATTTGGATTATCATCCCCTTCGAAGTACGCAACAGATCTGTCTGTCCTCACCTTGGCAATGTCACACACCCAATAAGGCACTAGTTTTATGTATGTTGAATTAAATTAAATAAGGCAGAGATAAAAAAGTCAGATTATAATTTTTACCACATCCTTGTCGATTAGACCTTTCCGTTCCCTAAATTTAGAAAATCTTTTGGCTTGTGCAGCAGAGATGCTCTGTAAGTGTAACAAATTGATTAGTCTTAAAGAGTTTTACATAAATTTCCCTATACATAATGTCATGAAGTATTATTTCAAAAATAAAAAAAAGGGAAAAAAACATCAATAAAAAAGGAGATGTTAACAAAATAAACAAATATGACATCTAGACTACAATTTAAGTTTGTAATCCACCACCACCACCATGGGATCCAGATATCATATTTGCCCCCAACATAAATATCCTAAACCACAGATGCACTTGATATAGGAAGAAATGAAGCTCTAATTGTAACATTAATGCTAAGTTAAAAAAAAACAATCAAGTCATTTTTACCAAACAAAAAGATGCAAAAAAACATAATAGCTAAGTTTCCTCACTGTAGAACATGATTAGCTACTGCCTAACTTGTGAACAAACTTTTTCCCTCTACACATTTAGCTACTGCTTCGTTTCTCCCAAAAAAAGGTATAATTCTGTATAAGAATATTGGAGAACAGATCGTATGAATCAAAACAGTCAGATATTACTTTCCTGAAAGAGTTGAGTTGCTTTGTGCCCTACTGAATAGAAGGTGCCATCATGGTGCTTGGTCAGGTTAATACAGTTGATACATACTGGGCTAATGAATTTTTGTAATCATGATTTGGAAAACAACTAAAATTGAAAGATAAGTGAAAATGATGTTTCCATAGAGTTATCCCTAATCTATGGTTACCATACTGATTCATCCAACAACCAGCAAGCCAAAAAGAAATAATAGGTTAGATGGGTTCATATTGATATATAACTAACACAACTAGATGAGAAGCCTAAGTTATACATTTGGTGAGCTACACAGAACTAGAGATAGTGAAAACAGCATTCTATAGAATAATAATCTTCCAATATTAAAACACATACCTGCCACTGGGACTTTAACATTTCATACTCGGACTTCTTTTCTGAAGCAAGGTATTCTCTCTCAGCATATGTTGAATCACATTCGTTGTATCCGAGCAAGAATTTCCATACCTGCACTCCAGTTGTAAATGCAATGACCAAGTATTCATAAACAACTTCAGGTCTTAAAATGAGGTATGTTTATAGATGTGTAACACACCTCTTTTCGTAGATTGTGTTCAACTCCGCCATAGAATATTCTCTCTTTTAGTGCCTTTGAATCAATAATTCGTCCTTCAAAATCAAAGAAAGACTCCCACTGCCACAAGAACTTGAAGATTAACTGAAAGAATAAATGAAATCTAGAGAAAACTTGCACTAGTTCTCAATCAGAATAGATGGCAAATACAATATGAGAAAAACAAAAGACTTTGTACACAAAACAAGCAAATTTTACTTTTAGAAGAAAAATCTACAACTATCACCCTCATACGTATACATATAACCATGTAAATCCCCCGTTTATAAGGTGAAGATGTAGTAAACAACTCAGCCTTCAAACATCACCCATATTCTGCAAAACAATTAATAATAATGCGGGAAAATAGCAGCCTGGACAGTTCGTTTGTGGGAGCAATAGGATTGGCATCCTGTGTAATGGAGAGATTCCTCCCAACATCAATCAGATTGGTTATTGGCTAAATCAGAGTGAACATATGGAGAATAAATGGCTCAGCCCTGACTCTTCAACATCAGTGACCCAGGATTCACCCACCACAGCAAAGCACATAGGATTCAGTAGGACCAGAAGAAAAAGAACCAGATGGTGTACTGAGTGTGACATGAAGAATCCAATAGGAGTACTAGCACCAACAAGCAACTCAGCACCATAAGAATATCAAGTCCACAAGAAACTGTGTTTACAATGATCAATATTATCAACACAGGATTGAAAACAGACAACTAATCTCATGTTCTTTTAAGTTGTGCAAAATAGTCTTGCAAAGACCTACCTTTTTGTCAAAGAGTGAACATTTACATATAATTTATACACACATATTATTTTCTTGAAAGAAAATTAGGAAATATTATCTAATAATTAAATCAAAGTTAATACTAGCCAAATTAATTGGAGCACTTCCAAGATCTATATGAGAAATCCTTTTTGTTAAGAGGGGATTCTTCAAGATTATGTAGATTTCCTTGCAAGCAGATAAAAAAATTGTTTATCACCGTAGAACACAGTTGGAAACCTCGAAATAGATTGTTTTTCCAAAAAAGTGTGTCATTTATTGGTGGCTTCAAACCAATTGCAGAATTGCAATCACAAGGATCCTCAGGCACACAAGTTATGATTCACAAGCAAATATTCATGGCTCATAGTCAGACATTTGCAATCACATTGAAAACTAAAGGCTCTTGTTCAAATTAGTGGAAGTTTGTGATCACATTTGGACATTAGAAAAATGTAGATCCGCTATATTAACGGCCCCCTGCCGGCCCCACGGATATGGAGGGAGGTAAATACTGGTACACAGACGTTAGGCGCATGGTTGGGTAAACCCCAGGTCGTCAGTTTCTGAGAACATTAGAAAAATATAGATCGCTACATTAACGACCCCCCTAGTGTCGGCCCCACGAATATGGAGGGAGGTACATGCAGGTACACAGGCGTCAGGTGCATGGTGGGGTAAACCCCAAGTCATCATTCCTGAGAATCGACCCCTGACCATTACGCCAAAGATGTCATGCGCCCACAGTCTGTGCTACGCCCTGGGGGCTTCCTGAGAACATTAGAGATTTTCCATGAGGTTGATGTAGGTGATATTTAGCAAGTGAGGTAAGGAGGATAGGGTGGCAAGCATAATTTGATATGATAATGAGTGGTTTAAAGATCTCATGAAAGGAAAGGAAAAAAGACATTTGAGGAGTATTACAGAAATTTTTTTCATTTATTCTACCACATCTTAAACAGATTAAACTTTCAGTAAGCATACCACAGATGACCATGATGCTAAAAAGTAAATAGTATAACATACCTCCTGAAGGGACAAGGGGTCTTTTCTTTGTTTTCCCCAAATAAGAGGTAACTTCTCAAACTGCAAAGATACAAATTAATTATGAAAAAAATAGCTTCAATAGCATAGTTGAGTAGAAAATGAAAAGGACTCATTTTGATTCCAAGTAGAGTGGATATTGGATCCCCTTGTCTTGAAACCATATTTAAGTATAATGTTGATGATAAGGATGTAAACTCACTTTTGTTAGCTTTCTAATAATCAAAGACAACTGTGACATGCTAAATCAGGTTGAACAGATGAGTGTCTCAACTCTCAACCTCATTAACCTATGACATTTCTTTTTGGTTTTTTAAGTAAGAGAACCGAGTGGAAATAACTTGTATTTGTGCTAAAGTGATATCTGCATATGATTGTCATTCTCTTGTTAGGTTAAGATTATTTGGAGTCAACACAAGCAATTGATTATTCAAGGTCATCATGCAGAAAAGAATAAAAATTAATGCAAGGACTGTGTAGTTGATCTTTTGATAAACCCCCTACCACTTCTATCTTTTGCGTATCCATGACTATTTTGCACTCATGTCTCATATACTACGAAATGGTTCTTTGAATGAACACATCATAGGAAAGATGAGGTAGTTGATGGTTGAAATGGAGAGAAATTCTAGAGTAAAGTTTAATTGAAATATGGCCCTCAAGGCTCAAGCTAAAAGGAAAAAAATCTTACAAGATTATAATATGATTTACAATACATTATGCATCAATGTGTTACGTAGTGAAAAAAAAGCATGTATCATAATCTAGCAAGGATGAGAAACCTAAGATGATAAGTGGAATTACCGAAAAATCTAAAACTAAAATTACTATTATCTGGGAAAAATTAAAATTAGGAGCAGTCCTAATAGATAATAAATTGAGATAAAATATACTAAAATAACATGGAGTGTGGAAAGAATAAAGATGACTAATAGAAACTATTAAATGAATTAAATTGAGTAGAATCTAAGATGTAGGAGGTAAAGCAAGACAAAAGAAAACTCTAGTTAATTACTAAAACATGATTAAAGTGATTTGAATGGTGATATAGCATTACAAACAACTAAATGGTAGGGATCAAATTCATATAGCTGTTCACAAATAGTTAGAACTGCCCCAGTTTGTTTAAGATAACGATGACGATAAAACGAGACTATTGAGCATAAATTTATAAACAGTTAAACATGAGCAACTGATGTATTTATAAAATTCAAACTCCTAAGTAGAATGTGTTTGCCCAATATTTGACTGATGTATTCATAAAATCCAAACCCCTAAGTAGAATGTGTTTCCTCAATATTCAAGTAACAACCGTGGCAATCAAGCATAAAAAACTCAATTCAGAGATTGAACAATATCTTCTGAGGAAATCCAAGTCAAATTTCTTCTTTCCTCATTTTAGACAACACGTGAAGATGAAGCAAAGAATCGAAAAAGTTCCCGTTACATCACACGAAACCAGTCCAGTTTTCTACTGATCTGAATTACAAAGAATCTGAGTTTATGAAAGTCAACCTCGCCAACAAAATATGAATTGTCTCAATTGACCTGACCCATCATTTTACTTTTTTATATATAATGAAAAGATATTCTATTCATCCATATAATATCAGTAAATATTTATATATACTTGTATAACATGGGGTATAACCAGTTATCATGATTCAAGAGTATTTAAGTCATTGTGCAGTCTCAAATGGATAATTATGTTATTTATAATTCCAGTGAGAGCTTAGAGTATAGTTATACACTATTATTACACCAAGATAGTGATGTATTTAAACCATTCTCTGTTAGCAAACAGGACCTATCAAATCCATGAAGCCAATAGTGTACAAGGTAACTCAAAAAATCTGTATGACTTTATCATATGTGCAATTCCCTAAAAGCTCAAAAGATGTTTAACGCAAGATTTTCATATTAAGTCCTAGCAATAATATAACTCAAAAAGGGTCATGCGAAGAAAATGAAAAATAGAGATGACATTTGTGTACTTTTATCAAATAGAAAACTATTGACTCACAAAATAGCTAACACATGTTATTTGCATCACAATAAAATTGTTGAATATACATAAATATAAATGGACATAGCTAAAATGATTTACCTCCAAAGGATCTGCATCCACCTGGACCGCATTTGTAGTTTTTTTCTCGTCATCAACTGGACTAATTGCTGGGTTAAGAGATACATACTCAATTTCATGTTTTTTATCATGAGCATTAAGGAAATCACCATGATTTTCTCGGAATAGATGAGAAGTTGTTTCTCGGGCAAACTTGGTGACTAGAGAAAATTTCTCTAGGACTTGAATTGAGATATCTCGAGCAGGATCATGAGACTTTTTTGGACGCCTAGTATACTCAGAAACACTAGAAGAAGTACCACCATAGTTAGCTCCATTTACTATCTCTGAATCATCAAGCGAAGAAAATGAATTGCTTGGTTTGTGCAAAGATGCTCTTGGCAGCTCTAGAGATGAAAGTGTCCTCTGCAAAAGTCAGCAATGGTACATATAAAGCTCAGAAAGGGAAAGATGTTTACTGTAGCAAAGTAAATGTATAATAACATTAGTCATTCAGCATCATTTTAACTTAGAAAGGGAAGATAATCAAATTATAGGAGACTGAAATTGACTCTTATGAGAATGAACTAACTAGAGATAGTAATAAAAGGAGATGATAAAGAGAGAAAAATAAGTTATCTGAAAGGAAAGAAAGTCGGCTTAACTGATTAGTAATTGTCAGATGACTACTATGACTCACCAAAAAAAAACACACACTCAAATAGACTAACCAAAAATAAGAAATAAAGAGGGAATAATCCATTGAAAATAAAATGTTGGTTTCTTAACTAGATATATTCTAAGGAATGCTGCTCAAGTGGGTCAGCTCACATTGCTCTATTACAAGATTGATGTGAACAAATGGCAATTTTATAGGCCACACATGATAAGATACTCGAACAGGTATGATGACTAGCAAATAAAATACTCAAATAGGTTTAATGACTAGAAAACCAATGAATTTGTTAAAAATGTAAAACAATTAATTCAATAATTAGACAGCAGGACAAACCTGAAGGGGGTCCTGAAAATCATTAACGAGAAAAACATTTGCATCATCAACAGACCTGAAAATAGCATCCACACCATAAAACACAGTCACACAATGGTAGTGTGCATAAAACTGCATTGTAGATCATATTTTCAATGTAACTTGCATAGTAATGTGAATTATGCAAGTTAATATGTGATTTGCTATCCTTTTACAATCACATTAGTAATGTTTTATCAGAACTGAAGATGTATAATACACGTGAGATAAAGGGGTCAAGTGTTTAAATTTTTTGACAAATACATCAAAGTACTTGCATAAATCAGTTTTTCTCACACATGCTGCAATGCAACTCACAAATGGAAAATAAAAGTTGCAAAATTAACCAACAGTGCTAGTACATTATTAACACAGAATACCTTGGCTAAATAAAGATCTAATAACACATACAATTTTTGCTTAAATGCATTTTTTTCCGTGATAAATTCTAGTCAGTCTTCTTTTAGGAAATCACTTGGAACACTACTTTCAAAAGGAAGAATTTTGTCTTTTAGTCTCGCACAAATAAAAAAATATAAAACATAATCTCTTTTCTGAAACAACTTTAATATTCAGAAATATATAATAATATAATAATATTCCATCTAATAACATAATGTTTAAATGATCTTGAAGTTGTAAATAAAATGAGCAAAGGAAAATTTCATCATTAAATGTTTTTCTCAAAGAAAAAACATTGTTGTCAAATGGAAGACAACTTTCAAGTCATCGCTGCTTTCACCCTCATTGTCATTGTGTAACAATGTAAAAGAACTTGTTCATCAAGTATTTTAAAACTAATGGATTTTAAATCTCTATAGTTACACGATTTATAAGATGGCCTTTTCACAAACAATCAAATGTTAGCCTACTTACTAGGTTGTATAAGCATACTTTGGTTAGAATTGGTTGGTGGAAAAAAAATAAACCAACCACAATTTTCCATGAAGTAGGTGGAAAGCGATGGTTCATAAAATCAATCAGCAATTATATATATAATAAAAAAATTTCTATATGAATCTCATTTATGTTTTTTCAAAGTAATATTAAACTAATTTCAAAATTTATACATCTTTCTTTACCTCCAAGAAATACTAGTAAACAATTATGCTTTATTTCAATCTTTCCAAAGAAACACAAATGAGGAAATCATTCCTTCCGTCTCACCCTCCTATTTCCTTTTCTAGATTGGGCTTCTTTCCTAGGGACTCTCTCCCTTGAAAGAAAAACAGAGTAAAAGATTCTGAAAAGAAACCTATGGCTAGAACTGTTTGCATATGATGATATAATTAGATAATAATCAAGCCTACTATTTGTGCACAATTCCATCCTAGAGAAAGCAGTTAGATTTTTCAGATTGCATTGGGATAACAAGGATATTGTATCTGTTTCCTGTTTTGCATCGGTAACAATGAGTAAACTTGTCAATTGTTAATACAAGTCAGATACTATGGTTAGACAATACTGATAAAGAAAAGGTAAAAGATTAAAGAGAGAGAGAAAAAAGAGGTAATCAAGCAAGAAAGAAAAAAACAACCGACCTCACGATAAAAACATGTTGCTTCAAAGTAGCGAGAAATTCACGAACCCCACCACTGTAGAAATAAAAAGGAGGATATGCAAGCCCTACACATGTGCAGTCATAGATAAATGGAACAATTAAATAATGTTGTATATTCTCAGCTAGGCTGTTTTTTATCAATAAAGAAAATACCCTTTGATGCTTACCAAAATAAAAGTTATGTTGATAATCACAGGTTTGACCAAAAAACATGTGCTAATAAAAATTCACCTGATGCAAGAACCACGATTACATATTGCCAGCCAAGAGCTGGAGTGTGCCTCCGAATGGAATGCACATCACTCAGGGGAAGTGACTTAACTGTGTACAGATTCCTATCTACATGAACGGGTAGCATAGAGCTTAAGTACACAGAAGAATACAACTGCATCTGATTCTTTAGGAGAAACAACAGCTTAAATCACCTTTTTCCGGTGATATAGAGCTTGAACCTTGCCACAAAGAGTCAGCCCCCGCATCCGTGCTTGGCTTATAAGGTATCCACGACTGAAACGGATGTGCCAATGAAAATTAAAACAACAAAACTTAATGCAAGCAACAAGCATCCATACAATACAACAAACTCCAATTCCGTAAAGAGTACAGAGTATTACCAGGAACAAGGATGGTCCTTGCTTAAAAAGAAGCAATCGCCCGGTGATGCGCTCTGAGGCGTACTGCGTGGGGTGGATCGCCACGTTGTCTTTCAAATAAACGACCTCCATTGGACCAGATTCGCTGGCGACGCTCTTCCCCGAATCGATCCTCATCATGCTCGTCGAACCCTAATTTAATTCCCCACACACACCAAAAAAAAAAAAACTAAGAAATAAGACATCGAATGAGAACAAGATAACAGGAAAAACGAACGATTAGCCGGAGACCGATCTGTCGATGCGTACAGCGTATTGGGAAGCAGCGGCATAATCTGAATCGTCGGAGAGGTCATGCAACTCTGTTTCGTGCATCGCGATCGCAGAGGAGAAAAGGGAGAAATGGCTATTCTAGAATTTCCTATGGAGAAGGTTTATTTTCAAGACATTACCAGTTTCATTCCCTTTTTCAAAATCCCTTCTCCAAATTATAAATTTATGAAAATACCCTCTGAAATTTTAAAACTTAAACCTGGTATCCATTGGGCTTGGCTCGGGTCAAATTGAGTCGAAACGTTTCTATTCAATTTTATAACTAAAAAATGATTAACCAATAATATTTGTTTAATTTAATATATAAATATTTTCCTTCCCTAAAATTAATTCGTCGATTCATCTCTCCGCATCCGGCGCCGCTTCATCGGTTGGAGCTGAGCATGGGCGATCACCACCTCCACAGCCCGCCTCCTTCGCCGGACGTGGACTACATCAGCAATCTCCACGATTCCCTTCTCCTCCACATCCTCTGCTTCCTCTCCACCCACGACTCCGTCCGCACCTCCGTCCTCGCCCGCCGATGGCGCAGCCTGTGGGCCTCCGTCCCCACCATCGTCTTTGATTACTATGATTTCCATCCGGAGGCGGTGTCGAGAGCCGACGAGATTATCCATCAATTCGTCGCCTCCCGCAGAAACTCTTCCGCCGTTTTTTCTCTTTCTATCAACTTGAGCCATGTATGCCCTGGTGCCTGGATCGACTATGCCAAATCCCATGGTGTTCAATCGGTGGCCCTCTGCCTATGCTATTATCCTCTGCAAAGTCCTATATTCGACACTCTGTTCAACTGTCCATCGCTCGTGGTACTAAATTTACAATTCGACGAAGATTGGCCTCGGGTTGACATTCCTCCCGAATGCATCGCCTTGAGCAATCTCAAGACGCTTTCCCTTACACTTGGGGTATTCTCGGAGGAGTCCATGAGAATGCTGCTCGCTTGCTGTCTTAACCTACAAGATCTGAGGTTGGATTTAACAGAATGTTATGATGCCGCTATCGAAATTGCCTTACCGAAGCTTCGCACTTTGCTCCTTACAAGCACTCTGAGCAAGACGCATATCAATTGTCCGATTCTTGAATCTTTATGCATTGGAGGCAGTTCTTTTCTTGAAGAGTTTCATGCCTACGTGCCGTCTCTGTTCTATCTTCATTTTGGTCCACTTCGATGGTGCCATCCATTATTTTCGAGTCTATGCAATGCGGCAGAGCTAGGCATATCTCTTGTAAGTCTTCCTGCTGATCTGGTACGTGTTACGATCTCTTCTTATTTTTTAACTGTAGGCTATCAATTCTTGTCAGATCTATTTTTTCGGAAAATTATAACAGAAGGAGACTTGTTACAGCTTCTTTGAGTTTTGTCATTTCAAAAATAGTGACTAAAGCAACCCCTCCAAAGATGTATAAAGAAAGATTAAAAATAAGATAAATAAATAAAATTGGGTGATCACTTATGCTTCAATGCCAAAATCTTTAGGAATGCAACTCACATCTAGTCTGAGTTCTATTAGATCAACTAAGAGGGGAGGACACAAAATTGTACAAGTAATTTGAGCTATTCATGTGGCAAGAAGTAGTGACAAGCAAGATGTATCTGTGTATTAGTGATTTTTTTTTTCTTCACATATATAGATATAACACTTTAACAAATCAAAAACTCGCATAATTTACTACTTTAGCCGCTTGTTCTATCTCTATTGAATGTTTGCTTTATTTTTGGATTTCAGGAGGAGCATTTGTCTATTATAGAAAGCTTTAAATTCTTTCATAAAATACAGAAATTTAAGGTCCATTTGCATCTTCGTTATGAGTTTACCATGCAATTGCTCTTTCTTTTTCTCCTAGAGATTCCAGATCTCCATACACTCCATTTAATGGACGAAACATATGAAGAGGTTTGTTGTTAGACATAATATAATTCTTTAAGCAGTGACAATATCTTAATTTGATTTGAATCATCTCTAAATTTTATTTAAAAATTTCAGGAGCCATTTTCGCCATTTTCACTTATAGATGATGGTTGGAGAGAGTTCTTACAAATTATGCCCTCCAGGAGCTTCAATAACCTCAAATTAGTTTTGGTCCAAATTCAATCTGAAAGCGCTCGATCAACAATCTTGGAGATGCTATCTGAGAAAGTTCAAGAATGGGACAGAGTAGTTGTAAGGTACATTGCGTGGTAAGAGTTTTGTGAATACTTTTATACAAATATACTACTTGTAAATAGTAGTTTTTCTTTTCAATCTCCTCATTTGAATCAACAAAGTATAGGTCAGCCTTGGCTAGGCTACCATTAATGTGATTTTTCTTTTAGGTATTCTGAGTTTGGTGGTGAATAAGACAATTAGTTGTGAGAAATTGTATATAGACATTGTTCTGTCTTTGAGACAAATTATGTGGCTTCTATGAACAAATAACTGTTGATTAGACTATTTGATAGCATCGGAATCTTTGAATCTACATATCCAAAATTTTGAAAGAGTCTGCGACCACCTTGAGCTTGTTCCAAACTCTACTCCATCTCCTCTAGTTCTCTTACAAAATCCACAATGTAAGTCGTTTTGGTTGGTTTATGTAATAAACTGTGTTAGTCGAGTCTGGAGGCTTGGACCCGCTTCTAGCACCCCTAACTGTGCTCCTTATTTGCTCGCAACAGCTACATAACGGTGTGAAGATAAAGTTTTGTCACGGTCCAAGCGCTTGGACTAACTCCGGGCGCTTGGAGTACTGTTGACGTGGACCCAACGATGATCCTCAGCAACGGGCTTCGACGAAGCTCCTGGGCGGCACCAAAGTGGTTCGGGCACCTAGACCAACTCCGGATGCCTGGACAAGGTCAACTCCATGTTGACTTTGTTCGATTTTTCGCTCCGGTCGCTTGGGTAATTTTCCAGTCATCCAGAGTTGAACTCACCCAAATCCAACATCGACCTTCTCTCCTCGAGCAGTCTTTGCTTTGGCTTCTCATCCCTTGGAAGCGTCGTGCTCGTCCTTCTCGCTTCATTGGTGTACCTTTCCACAGCTTCTCATCCCTCGAATGCACCGAGTTCGTCGACTCGATTCCCGTATCATTCTTCTTGTCTGGTTCGTCTTCCGCTCGACTTCTTATATTCCTAAGTCTTTGCACACTCAGACGCAAGACATCAAATACGTAGAGCCTAACTTGATTTGATTAATCACATCAAAACCAACACGGGATATTTACAATCTCTCCCTTTTGATGTGATCAACCCTAGTTAAGTTAGGGTTAAACCAAAATAGTAAAATAAATTAAATATGCAAAATAAAAACATTTAATATACATTTTAAAATAATTAAAATAATACCTCCCTTTTGATCACATTAAAAATAGAGGTAAATATAAAAAATAAATTTTGAAAAAAAATCCAAGGGATATATAAACAATGGTTAATACTTTAAAAAAAATTCTAGAAATTATTTTTTGAAAACATAATTTTTTTGAATTAAAAATCAGTTTGTAAAAAATATAATTTTAAAATTGATTTTGTTATTTAAAAAATTTTGTCGCTATCAAACACAATAATCCTGAATAGTGATAAAATTTGCACTAATAAGTATGATTTATATAAATAATAATAAATTATTTTATACAAAGATATAATTTTTCAAAAAAAAGTTAAAAATAAATTTTAAGCTCAAAAAATCTTATAACTTTTTCTAAGTATATAAAACAGAGAGTATATCTAAAAATAATAATTTTTTCAAAGATTGATTTTTTGAGAATTTTTAATATTCAAAGTTGTCATTTTGATAAAAAAAATTCCTAGAAAATTAATTAATGGTTAGTAAAATTAAAAAAAAAAAGAATTGATTAAGAATATAATATTTTATCATAGAAAAATAAATTTTTTGAAAAATAAATCTGTAAAATAATTTTCATTTTAAAAATATGATTTTTTTGAAAATTTTCATAAAAAAACAATATAGTTGTAAAAAAAATTTAAAAATTTTCTATTAGTAGATAATATTTTTATTTTTTACCGATAAAATTTTGAGTAAAAATTATGACTTGAAAATTTATGAAATAATTAATTTTACCAAAAAAATAAATCAACCAAATTATTTTTTTTATCATGCATATAAAATAATTTATTAAGCTAAGCCTGATTTTCGTATCCAAAATAAATTATTTTTTACTGGATTAACCAAATATTTTTTGGAAATTAATTTTTGTGATACATTTACAATTTGACCCTTATAGTATCTAAAGTACCAATTAAGTCTATCATAATTTTTAAACTTTGAATTTTAAAAAGAACTAATATTTAGCCACACATCATTTCTTTTTTAATATTCTTTGTTCTTTTAATTTTTCAGTTTTTAATTTTTAACTTGTCGAAATCTTCTAATCGATAAGACTTTTCTAAATTCACTTTCAATTCTACGTTTTCCTTTATTAATTTTTTATTTTCTAATTCTAATTAACAAGAATTTTTAGAAAGTAATTTAACGATTGTATATAGTTTGTTAAGAGGTAGAGATTGTACTTGACTTACCTTGTCAGTCTCGATAATTGACGCTCTCCTTCATTGCTACTTCCCTCTGACATAGCTCCTCCTTCATCAAGGCTCATTTCGGATGAATTTGTTTAATTGTCATCTAGGCGACTTGTCATCAGCGCAAGTCCGGCTTAGGCTTAAATCTCCGACTCTGATGACGACGTCTCGTCCCATGTCGCCTTTAGATTCTGTTTTTTTTTTGTCGGTCTTTTGTTCTTGTCGTTGTCTTTTAGTTTTGGGCAGTTGTCCTTAATGTGTCATTCTTCTTGATAGTTATAGCATCACACCTTTCGTTTGCTTCGTGAAATTTTCTTGGCCTACAACTTATTAAACTTGTTAGAATTAAAAAATTTGCTGAATTTCCTTAACATAAAAGTAGCTTCATCTTCATCGAATGATGTATCTGAATCTAGTTCATCCTTCTAGTTAGCCTTCAATGTTAGGCTATAAATCTTCTTTTCTTCTTTATTTCTTAAGCCTGCACATTTCAATTCATGAAGTTGAAAAGCAGAAAATAAATTTTCTAATGTACTATACTCGAGGTCCTTAGAGATGTAAAACGAGTTAACTATAGATATCCACTCGGGTGTTCTTGAAAATGCATTTAAAACGTACCTTAACGAATCTCAGTTTGTTATCATTTCTCCGAGATTCGTGAGTCTGGTGATCAGCTCCTTAATCTTTGAATGTAGATGAGCGACTATTTCACCTTCTTCCATTCGGAGATTGTTGATCTGGTTCCGGAGCATATCTCGTCTTGCGAGCTTCGCCTCTAAGGTTCCTTCGTGCAGCTCCAGGAACTTCTCCCATAGATCTTTAGCTGACTTGTAGGCTCTGATCTGGTTAACTTCTCATGGTCGTAAAATGCTCAACGGATGGAATTCTGCCTTGTCATTTGCAACGAAGTCAGCTTGCACTTTTTTTGTCCACAGATATTCTTCTTTGTCAACTCCTTGCTAATCCTTAGGCGCTACAAAATTATATTTCATAATTAATAATAATTCAAAATCTATTTTGAAGAATACCTCCTCCATCTTCTTTTTCCAAGTCGCGAACTCTCCCTTGAGCTTAGGCGGATAGATGCTTGGTCTGGTCATTTCTTGTGTGCTTTGGTCAGCAGTTAATCATTCTGAAGCGTCCTCGCTCTGATACCAATTGTTGCTCCCGTGCGGGTAGCAAGAGGGGGAGGGTGAATTACTTGAAATTACAAATGCACCCTTCTCGATTCTTTCAACTTTAGCTAATAAACACTTGTTATTAAAGCATAAATAAATTGCATAAAAATGAAAGAGACTACCTGATTTTACTTGGTTACAACCGGGGAGATTGTTAATCCAAGACAAATGAAGCTCACTAAAATTCTCCTTTCGACGTAGACAGAGAAGCCTCTTACAAGCGTTGAAAGCACAGAACAATGGAGACAGAAAAGAATAATTCGAGCACAAGTGTTGTGTTCAAATGAAGAAGACCAAAGCTCTATTTATAGTACATTGGTCGAAAATAGTCGTTTGCTAACATGCTGACTCCGGATGCCTGGATCCACTCCGGGTACCCCTTACCTGCTTGCAACGGCTACGTAACGGCGCGAAGACAAAGTTTTGTCACGGTTCGGGCACCTAAACCAACTCCGGATGCTCGGAGTGTTGCTGGCGTGGATCCAACGATGATCCTCAGCAATGGGCTTCAACGAGGTGCTTAGACGACACCAAAGTGTTCCCGGCGCTTGGACCATGTCCAGGCGCACAGACAAAGTCAACTCCACGTCGACTTTGTTCGGTCTTCGACTAGGTCGCTTGGGTGATTTTCCGGTCATCCAAAGTTGAGCTCATCCGAACCCAACTCTGGCTTTCTCTCCTCGAGCAGCTTCCGCTCTGGCTTTTCATCTCTCGGAAGAGCCACGCGCACCATTCTCGCTCCACCGGTATACTCTTCTGTAATTTCTTCGTCCCTCGAATGCACCGAGTTTGTCAACTCAATTTCTATGTCATCATTCTCGTCTACCACGTCTTTCACTCGACTTCTTGCATTCCTAAATCCCTGCACATTCAAACATAAGACATCAAATACGCAGAGCATAGCTTAACTTGGTTGATTATATCAAAACTAACACAGAGTATTTACAAACGGCTGATAAAAGAGCAATTATTGTCACATTAATACAGAAACTGAAGCTCTAGATATTTAGCATTCGACAACTTGTGTATATAGTAAAGAAGAGTTAGCCCTGAATATCTTAACTTTATGGTAAAGGTGGAAGCGATGGAGATATTTTACCGTTACCAATTGCTATGGTTGCAAAGGCTGTCCGACCAAAGAAAGAAGTTGCAAGCTCATATTCCCAGTAGCTCTTTCCATCGACAGATCACCGCAGCAAACCATCCAAAGAACTGTTAGTATTTATTCGACAGATTAATCGATAATCTATCAAATTATTTATTCGACAGATTAATCGATAAGTGCTTACTTTCTCATCCTTTTAAGATTCAAGAGATTAACATAAAAGGATTACTAGTATAGAAATAATAGGTTTTTACTAAACCACGTAATTATTTTTGCCAAATATCCATTTCACGTATGGTACTTTGTTAATTATCAAATCACGTATGTTGTACTGATTTTATCCCTCGTCCACGTCGCCTGCTCGTCCATGTCACTGTCCACCTCGATTGGTCATCTGAAGCAAGGAAAAATGCATCCAGAACCACTTTTTGTTTTCCCGTCAAAAACTCAAGACGAAGTCCCGCTTCATCTTCAAAAATGCCAAACCCTAACTCCCCCTTCCTGAACCACGTCGTCTGCTTGTGTCTGACGTTTAGCGTTTCACCGGCAAAGTCTTGCATCATTGATCCTCCTGATATTTGGCTACTTCACCTCCATCGGCGTCTTCATTGGCTTCTTTGTTCTCCGATGGTTTTGAAGTCTAAATCATATCCTTCATCGGCTACTGTGTTCCCAAAAGTTTCTAGGTCAAATTTTGGCTTCACCACCTTCATCGCTGATGTGGATATGTCTTAAAGGCGGAGTAGGAATTAGGATCGGGAGGAGGGGCATTTTTATCTTTTCACGATGTCTGCTTGTGTCTGACGTTTAGCGTTTCACCGGCAAAGTCTTGCATCATTGATCCTCCTGATATTTGGCTACTTTACCTCCATCGGCGTCTTCATTGGCTTCTTTGTTCTCCGATGGTTTTGAAGTCTAAATCATATCCTTCACTGGCTACTGTGTTCCCAAAAGCTTCTAGGTCAAATTTCAGCTTCACCACCTTCACCACTGATGTGGATATGTCTTAAAGGCAGAGTAGGAATTAGGAGGGCGAGGAGGGGCATTTTTGTTTTTTCATTGCAGGTTTTAAAGAGGAGGAGGTACTGTTGAGGGGGCTTCTCTTCGTGGTTTTGGGTCACCGCCAAGGAGATGGCGAACGAGCTCACTCTCTCCTTGCCGACGTCGGTTGTCACTCCCTGCTCTTCCTGTCTCCCGTCGCCATCTCCACCGAGGGTGTGTTTTTGGGTGGCTGGGTTGCTTTGTGTCTTCTCCGCCGCTTTAAATGGGGGAGAGTCTTTCGGTCCGCCGCCACGAGGAACACCGCCTTTGCTGCTCATCGGACCGCCTCGCTGCTCACCAAACTGCCCACACCGCACACCCGTCGCCAACCACTTTGTCGTCCGCGCTGCCTTCCTCCCACAGCCCACCATTCGACGCCACCTCTGCTCCCCCTCTTCTCTCTCTTGGCTTCGCTCCCTCGCGGCGGCGACGTCGCCTCCGCAGGGACCTCACGCGCGCCACCTCCCATGCTGCAAGCGTTGTCTCCTCTTGTCCCTCTCGTGTCCGGGCCGCCTCCTGTGACCATTGGCCTCACAGTCGGGGACTACCGCCAAGCATGCTACGCTGCCTCCTTTGACACCGACGTCGCCTCCCTCTCCTTACGCGCGACGGCAAAGCCTTCATCTCTCTGTTTTGGCATCCACAGTCGTCGTCGATAGCTTTCTCACTAGCACCATCTCCACCTCTTCTCCATCGCCGCGACCAGCCACCATCACCAGTCAAGCACGCCGCTGGCCACACCTTTGCCTTCCAACGTCTTCATTCACTCCATAACCCCCGACGAGCAATCTCCAGCCGCAGGCGCCGCTGCCGGCACCCCGTCGTCTGATCCGATCACTCGACGCTCTCGCTTTCCCAGTCATTGGTCCGACTCTCGATCTGCATTGTTGTATACTTTCGCCATTGATCGGGCATCCAAGCCCTCATCGCTATTGTGGTTCGATAGGACCTATTGTGTTCTGGCCTTCGGGTCGTCATTGTGTTCCGGTTGTAGAGATGTCGTTGTGTTTCGATCTTCGTGTCGTTATTTGTATCTCGATCTGCGTGCCGCTCTCATATCCCGACATGTGTGCTGCTGTCATATCCTGGCATATGGGTCGCTGCTATGTCCCGGCATGCATGTCGTCTTCCGAATCTAGGTCACGCTCGATTAGGTGCTGTCAAATCCAGTTCTTCATCCTGCTTAGAGTCATCTACTATCGGGTCACGACAACTCGAGCAACATCCCGACCAGCTCACCGTCTACAAGAGGGCACCCCCTGGGCCAGGGTACGTTATCGTATCCACTCTACATTCATTTCATCATTTTACTATTAGTCTGTTCCTTGTATATTCATTGGATCTGCCTCGAGTATCAGGGTATCAAAGGCCGGGGCGATCCGGTCGTTGGTTGCAGGTAGCATTGAACAGAGGAATTCTGACGACTTGGTCAACATAAAAGTCATCTCAGCATACCCCCATGAGCCATAGCGATTCGGTCAACATTCTATCCACCTCACCTAGCGATCCATCTGACTCAGATTCCGAACAGGATCAACCGCATTAGCTCCTTCTTGCCCCTTCACGCCACATTAGCACATCTATAAGAATGTCAAAGCATACATCTTCATCTCCAAAGGTAAAAATTTTTAGCTAAGGTTTGTTTTGTTTTGTTTTGTTCATTAATTTCTCACTATAGCTTTATTTATAAAAACATATTCTTTATATTTAACTTTATTAATACTATCAAGATGAATCGTTAATACTATTTAACTTTGGTACACAAAGCATTTTGATTTCTTCTATGTCATACTTCCTACCTAAAATATGATCTCTTAATCTAAATAGGTTATATAATCTCTACCCTACCCCTTTTGTGTGTATAGATTTTATCGTGTTATTTTTCTTAGTTCATCAACTTATCTTAACTTATCAATAAATTTAATATTTTTTAGATTATATGTTATTTATGTTTGTATTAATTCTAATTTTATAATTGTCATTTATATTTTCATTAGTTGTATAGAGTTAGCAAATTTAGTTTAACTTTGTTTTACTAAAGATATTTGATTGAATTTTACACTTGATTGTTGTTTTTGTACAACAGGAAAGTAAAAGAATTACGTCAAGTTCAGCAAGTGAAATTCAATCATCAAATTTGAAGGACAAATTACATTAAATGATTAAGTTGAAACATTTTATAGATTTTTATTCTGGAACTTTTACAAAGGGAAAAACAAAGGCTCATTCAGAAATTATACTACACGAAAAACATATCAGTGTTATGAGAAGTAGCCTCTTGGCATTATTCCTCAGCATACTAGAAATTCGACATCTTTGGGGATTACTTGTGAACATATTTGAGAATTGAGATTCATAAGAAGAGACATTCAAATCCTCCAACGTGGTTGTGTCCTTCACAATCAAAGATGTAGCTTTATTGCTTGGAATCCCAAATAGAGGCAAATATGTTGACATGGATTCCAATGTTGCTTCTGATGCATTATTTGAAACATTTTTTCCTAGTAAAGAACTTAATCGATCTAAATTGGAAACTATAACGAGGATGTATTGTCTCTGAGTTGATTCAAGTATGAATGTTTTGCTATTTTGTAAAATTTATATTTTATATTTTTTTCTTCTGTTTTATTTGCTTCTAATATATATAAGCTACCTTTAAATATTATAGATATTGTCGATGATTTCGACAACCTAGTAAGTTGTAATTGGTTGAGATAATGACAAATAGATGAATTGATAACTGAATGAATATAAATGATACGATGATTATTATCATAGATTCGATTGTTTGTCAAATGATATCGGAAGCTAAATATAAATGATACAATGATTATTATCATAACACATCATATTTGAGATCCTTGATCCCTCCTCTTACTTAAGATATAAAATTTATGATTTTAAGAGTTCTAAAGTTCATCAACCAGTTTTGGTCAACATCAGTTGATGAACCAAACGACATTGGATCAATATGGGGTCAAGTCTTATGTGTTCGGGCTGGTCTCCTGAATGTGAAAATGTCCTCTAACATCATTACAATACATCTTATTGAGAGCAGAGATTTTTTTGAACATGATTCAGGTATGATAAATGATTCAGGTATGATACGTCGATATCAGTCCCTCAAACACACCATATTTGATATCCTGGATCCCTCATATTTCTTAAGATATGAAATTTACGATTTTTAGAGTTGCTAAAGTTCATCAGCCAATTTTGACCAAAATTGGCTGATAGACCAAACGATATTGGATTGACATGAGACCAGTTCTTATGAGTTCGGGCGGGTCTCCTGAATGTGAAAATGCCAATAAAAACAATTTAGAATATAACAACACATCAATTTACAACAACACGACACAGTAATTTATATCTCTACATAAAATAATAATTTAAATCAGTCGACTGATATTTTGATCAATAGAATTGATCATAGAATCAATTCGATCAATATATACAATCGATTTGACTGGGAAGTTATTAGGAATGAAACAAAGATGAATCGATTTGACTGATGTTTATAATCAGTCAAGTGGTTCAGTTTCTGAAATAAACAGAGACGAATCAATTCGACTGATATGATAAATCAGTTGACTGCTTTAATTTTTGAAGTTAACATAGATGAATTGATTTGACTAATAACAATATCGATTTGACTAATTACTATATCAGTTGACTGAATGACAAATAGATTTAATTAATTAACAAATGATGTTGGAAGCTAAATATAAATGATACGATGATGATGATCACTCAAACACACCATATTTAAGATCCTTGATCTCTGTTATTGCTTAAGATATAAAATTTATGATTTTTAGAGTTGCTAAAATCCATCAGTTGATTTTGACCAAAACTAGCTGATGGATCAAACAACATCAATTTTACATAGAATCGGTTCCTTTGTGCTCGAGCTGATCTCCTAAATGTATCCATGCTCTCAAACAACATTGTGATACACTATATCCAGAGCACCTATTTTTTTTAACATGATTCATCCATGAGAAATGATGATAGAAGCTCAATAAAATGATACTGTGATAATGATCACTAAAACATACCATATTTGAGATCATTGATCTCTCCTCTTATATAATAATTTCAATTTTTAGAGTTGCTAAGATCCATAGGCCAATTTTGACCAAAAGGTTTATGAGTCTATAATCTTTTGATGTCATAAAATGACTTTCAGTATAAGAAGCTATAAATGAAGATGTGCATGCAAGATGATCAGCTGTTGCCATAGTAAAACCGCATTGATGACGCTATATATATTTTGTAACCATGAACTCAATATCTTCCCTTGCAATTATTATCCATGTGCAATTTTCTTTATCATAAATTGCTCAAACTCTATGTTGGGACCTTGATGTCCGCTAGAGGAGGAGGAGGGGGTGAATAGTGACTCATCCAACGTGTGCTTCCTACAATGGTTAATATGTGCAGCGGATACAAAAACAAATACTAACAAGAGAAAGCAAACCTAACACGTTAATTTAACGTGGTTCAGA
Source organism: Zingiber officinale (assembly GCF_018446385.1). NCBI lineage: Eukaryota > Viridiplantae > Streptophyta > Magnoliopsida > Zingiberales > Zingiberaceae > Zingiber > Zingiber officinale. Next base: position 911,551 of record NC_055991.1, read on the forward strand.
GATAAAGCTTCTATTCCACGGTTGTTCGTAAGGTGGACGATCCCGATCCGTCAGTGGATGACTCCCCGGAAAACCTTCGGCTAGCTCGAGTAGCTCCTTTTGGGTGGAGAAATCTCGTCACAAACTCGCACAAGCTCTTGATCACTTAAGAAGACCTTGGAAACTCTAATAGGGGTTAACCACCTCTATTTTCGTCAAGTTTGGCCAAACACCCTGAGCTCTATCAAATAGAAATCGGGAGGAAACACCTAGCTGTGTTTCCCGCCACCAATCGACTGGTACAACCACTAGTCAACTGGTCATAAGTGAAATTCGACCGTTACAAGCAACGATTAGCTACTAGTCGACTATCATAGTAATGCTACATTACTACTATAGTAACGCTACAGTATTGTTGCAGTGTCGCTACGGTAATGCTACAGTGAATAATAAAATTTTACCCTGAGTACAATCTCTCATGCACTTGTCCTTGCCCGCACAATCTAGATCTAGCCTTCTAGCCTCCTCCATCAGCCTTGCGTCCCTCGAATACCTCTCTATCCTTCACGTCTTGCTTTCTGGAGCTTCCATTAGCCTTGTCATCATTGTCGGGTCTTCACTGTCAAGAGCCATGCTCCGGGACTTCATCCTTTGCCAAGTCACACTTGGACTTACATTGCCAAGACTACATACTTGGACTTACACCATCAAGACTCACCCTTCGACTTTCCTCCTTTGTCAAGATCACCCTTGAACTTTCCTTGTTATACCTGTATCATGCACACTCACAATGCATATCAAATACAACAATAAACCTAACTTAAACCTTTGCCCAAATATCAAAACATAAGGTACTCAGATTGCTCTAACGCTCTATTCTTCCTGGTGTCCTTTATTTTGTATGAGAAGCATTTGTTTATAGCATATTTAGTAAGTGCATCTTTAAAATATTTTTGTGTTGTGTATACTTACAATAAGAATTGATATATATTTATGTTAGTACAATTGAAATTGAGTTGAATTAACATTATGAAAGTTTTAAAAAAAGTATGTTACTTGACCAACATAAAATTCCTCAAGAGAGTCATCTACTTCTTCTATTAGCAATAGAACAAGTCTGGTGTTCATTTCATATGCAACTTTAGTTTCTATTCTTGTGTTCATTTCATATGCAACTTTAGCTAATAGAAATTGCTCTTCAAAGTTGTTATATTTGTTAGTGCTGATTGACTCATTTAATAAATAGTGGATATCATTTGCTAAGAATTCATCTTCAAAAATATTCATTTGAATTTCCGCTTCCATTCTATTCTCGTTATATTCTTATTCAGTTCACGTATCCTTAAAAAGATCTACCAATCCTGTAAGTACCGGGTCATCCTCAAAACTAGGAGTTTGTTCATTCAAATTGAAATAATAATTAATAGTCTTTCTAGTATTAGTATTGACAATAACACTAGAGGAAGTTGAAGGTGTTATATTGTTAGAACTCGTATTTATATTTGGAGTAATTGATTTATTTCGATTCTCTATTTATGAATCTATATATTGCACCTTATTTGAAATTTGATTTTCCCTATTGATATAATAATAAATTAATCATATTGTGAATAAATTTTTTAGAGGAATCAATAGATCATGTATATCTTAGTATAAATCTTTTAGGATTTATCTTTTTAAATATAATTATCTTTTAGATAAAATTAAAATTAAAATTAAAATTTTAATTTAATTTAATTTAATTTTCCTACCCATTTCTTGAATTTCTTGTGGAAAAGGTTTTTTACTAAACATTACCAGTTTCATTCTCTTTTTCAAAATCCCTTCTCAAAATTATAAATTTATGAAAATACGCTCTGAAATTTTAAAACTTAAACCGGGTATCCATTGGGCTCGGCTGGGGTCAAATTGAGTCGAAACGTTTCTATTCAATTTTATAATTAAAAAATTGATTAACCAATATATTTGTCTTATTTAATCTATAAATATTTTCCTTCCCAAAAATTTGTCCGTCATTCCATCGCTCCGCATCCGGCGCCGCTTCATCGGTGGGAGCTGAACATGGACGATGACGACCTCTACTGGCCGCCTCCTTCGACGAACGTGGACTACCTCAGCAATCTCCCGGATTCCCTTCTCCTCCACATCCTCTCCAGCCTCACCGCCCACAACTCCGTCCGCACCTCCGTCCTCGCCCGCCGATGGCGCAACCTGTGGGCCTCCGTCCCCATCATCTTCTTTGATTACTATGATTTCCATCCGGATATCGTGTCGGGAGCCGAAGAGATTGTCAATCGATTCATCGCCTCCCGCAGATCCTCTTCCGCTGTTTTTTCTCTTTGTATGAACTTGAACCTTATATTCCCTGTTACCTGGATCGAGTATGCCAAATCCCATGGTACTCAATCGGTGACCCTCTACCTATTCTATCATCCTCTGCAAACTTCTATATTCGGCACTCTGTTCAACTGGTCATCGCTTTTGGTACTACACTTACAATTCGACTTTGCTTGGCCTCGGGTGGACATTCCTCCCGGATGCATCGTCTTGAGCAATCTCAAGACGCTTTCCCTTAGAGTTGGGGTATTCTCGGACGAGTCCATGAGAATGCTGCTCGCTTCCTGTCCTAACCTAGAAATTCTGTTTTTGGATTTCTCAGAAAATTATGATGCCGCTATCGAAATTGCAATACTGAATCTTCGCAGATTGGTCCTTAAAGGCACTAAGAGCAAGACGCGTATCAATTGCCGGAATCTTGAATCTTTATCCATTGATAGCAGTTCTTATCTTCAAGAGTTCCATGTCTACGCGCCATCCCTGGTCTGTGTTCATTTAGCTCAATTTCGATGGTGCCATAGATTAGCTTCGAGTTTACGCAATGTGGCAGAGCTAAGCATATCTCTTCTAAGTCTTCCTGCTAACCTGGTACGTGCTATGATCTCTTCTTATTTCGAACTGTAGCCTATCAATTCTTGTCAGATCTATATTTCCAGAAAATTATGCCAGAAGGAGACTTGTTACAGCTTCTTTGAGTTTTGTCTTTTCAAACATAGTGACTAAGGCAACCCCTCCAAAGATGTATAAAAAAAGATTAAAAATAAGATAGATAAAAAGATTTGGGCGATCACTTGTGCTTCAATGCCAAAATCGTTAGGAATTCAGCTCACATCTAGTCTGAGTTCTGTTAGATCAACTAAGAGGGGAAGACACAAAATTGTACAAGGAATTTGAGCTATTCATGTGGCAAGAAGTAGTGACAAGCAAGATGTAGCTATGTATTAGTGATTGTTTTGTTCTTCGCATATAAAGATATAACACTTTAACAAATAAAAAACTCACATAATTTACTACTTTAGCAGCTTGTTCTATCTCTATTGAATGTTTACTTTATTTTTGGATTTCAGGCGGAGCATTTGTCTATGATCGAAAGCTTTAAATTGTTTCATAAAATAAAGAAATTGAAGATCCATTTGCATCTTCGTTATGCGTTTACCATGCAATTGCTCTTTCTTTTTCTTCGAGAGATTCCAAATGTCCCCTCACTCCATTTAGTCGACGACACATTTAACGAGGTTTGTTGTTAGACTTATTATAATTCTTTAAGCAGTGACAATGTCTTAATTTGATTTGAATTATCTCTAAATTTTATTTAAAAATTTCAGGAGCAGTTTTTGCCATTTTCACTTATGATTGATGCTTGGAGAGAGTCCTTACAAATTATGCCCTACAGGAGTTTAAATAACCTCAAATTAGTTTTGGTCGAAATCGAAGCTGAAAGGGTTGCATTAACAACCGTGGAGATGCTATCTGAGAGAGTTCAAGAATGGGACAGAGTAGATGTAAGGTGCATTGAGTAACTAAGAGTTTTGTGAATACTTTTATACAAACATACTACTTGGAAATAGTAGTTTTTCTTTTCAATCTCCTCATTTGAATCAACAAAGTATAGGTCAGCCTTGGCTAGGCTACCATTAATGTGATTTTTCTCTTAGGTATTCTGAGTTTGGTGGTGAATAAGACAATTAGTTGTGAGAAATTGTATATAGACATTGTTCTGTCTTTACTCTAGAATAGTTGTGACTTGTGAGAAATAATAGAGTTCATATCATATCTCTACTCTTGAATTTCTGATGGAAAAGGTTATTTTTCTAGACATTAACAGAATTATTATTCTCTTTTTCAAAATCCCTTCTCAAAATTATAAATTTATGAAAATGCCCTCTGAATTCCAGTTATAAGAACATTTTAAATTCTAAGGGGAGCAAATAGATTGCCAAAAGTTATAAGAATATATTTTATTTAATTTTTATCTTTTATGTTTATTTTTTTCCTTTTAATACCGTCAAAGAGAAGTTATGTGCAAGAATTCCAGTTATGTCTTGAGTGTTCAAATGTTATATAGACTTTTATTTTTTGTATTAAAGATAATTTAATATATTAAAAAAGAAGTGAAAAAAATAATATTATTAGAAAGTAAAAGATAAGAAGGTCATCTATATAGCTAAGTGCAATAAAAATTAATAAATTTTTATTTATATTATAATTCTAGATGCATTTGAATCTAGAAATTAATAATCAAATATATTATGAGAAAGAAAAAACAGAAAAGAAACACCCTCCAATATTAGTTGAGTTATTTTATATTTATTTTACTCAGGTTAATGAAAGTCTTCAAGTAATATTTGACAGTCTTCAAGTAATGTGGTAGTAGAAAAACTTAGGAAGTTATTTTATACTCTTCTACTATATTAATTTAAAGTGATTTATTATAATTATCAAGATGCATTCAATAAGTATTAATATATCATATTTTGGTAATGACTACCCTAAATGAATTAACAAATTAAGTTTTTGGGGATTTTAGTGATTCAGTGAGTCAAAATAATATATTCAATTAAATCATCGGATCAAATAGATCTAACTGAGTACGTATGCTTGATGATGATATTAGTTCATCTAATTTATGGAGAGAAGTTATTAGTTGTGGAACATGCAATTGACTAATGATGGAACAAAGATAAAATTAAAAAAAATATAAATGAACAAATTAAAAAGTAAGATTAATATATTACAATGTTAAAAATAAAAATTTCTAATCAACTAATTAGAATCTATTGGATCGAGTCACATGTGATTTGAAAAATATTTTTTTTTTAGTTTTTCAAATAAAATATACAGCAGAAAATCACGTGATTTGGTGGTGAATTCATTTTTTTTAGTTACCTTTCCCAACTCCTTCGCTTTCGAACCGGATCACTTTAAGCTCAACTCAATTTATTTTGTCCTATCAAATAAACTTAAATACGGTAAAATTTAGCCCGGATTAATTCGTTTATGGTCTAGACACTGAGAGTCGTCATAAAGAAAAAAATCTATTTCCATTTGATGCTCCATCATATTTATCTAATCAAAATTGAAGAATTAAAGATTCACCATGTAATTTATAAAGATTTTTTTTTTTGCACTTACTCCTATCGTCTTAAATACTTCTCAAGACTTAGGTTATGTTTATTTTGTCCTTTTAGGATATTTTCCATTCTTTTTAGGATCTTTTCCATTTTATCAAGTCTTGACCTCAAGACTTGATTTTCTTTCCATAAATCCCTAGATTTTGATTTTTCATTAAGTCCTTGAACATTTTTATTTCTAGACTTATAACTACGGTCCTTAATGTTCTTGCCTAGGTTATCTACCTTCCTAACCTTAGGTGAGGTAGTCTTAGCATGAAAAGCCACATGTTTTCCCTTAATACTATCATGCTTTCTATTTTTATGGTAAATGATATTAAAATAATATAAATTAGAACTAGCATACTTTTTACCATGAGTCAAAGGGATAGGTTCAATAAATGATACCTTGGATTTTACCTTGGAATCTCTCCCTTGACTTGTGCTTCCTCCTTTGACTTTGACCGTCTTCTTCCCTTTTGGACATTAACTTCGGTAATGACCTTTTTGATTACACAAGAAGCACACTATGTGCTCCTTGCGCTTCTTTGTTGTGGGGGGCGGTTTTCTTGGACTTCTCCTTGCCCTTTGGTGCCACTTGGCCCTTCTTCTTGGCCAATTTATGGCACTTACTCTTGTAGTGCCAATGTTCCCTACACTCAAGACATATAATATAATTTTTATTTTTAATTAAAACATTTATACCTTCACATGTAGGGATGACACTTGATTCTCCATTTGATGTCTCTTGATTTTTGGAGGATGCATCATCTTCTTCTCCACTTGACCTGAAAGTAGAAGCCTCTCCTTTTTCTTGATCTGGTGTCATCAAAAGTCACTCCCCCTCAATCATAGAGGTGGAGGCTTCTTCATCTTCATTTTGTATATGGAATAAAGGGTATGCTCCCTCTTTGCCCTTTTTGTTGCATTCCTTGAAGATGAAGCTTCTTGGACTTCTCCTTCGAATGTTGAGCATCTCTCAACTTCCGAGTCCGCTTCTTCTTCCTTTTGGTCTTGATCCGATGAATCACACTCTTTTGATTTTTCTTGGTTTGGTATAGTGGAGGGTTCTTCATGAATATTTGCTAATTTACTCCAAAGCTCCTTGGCATCCTTGAATTCTCCAACTTGAGCCAAAATATTATTTGACAATAAATTGATTAATAGCTTGGTCACTTTGTCATTTGCCTCGCTCCTTTGAATTTGCTCTTGGTTCCACTTGCTCCTCTTGAGAGTTTTGCTCTTTGAATTTGTTGAAGTTTCAAAGCCTTCCATTAGATCAAACCATTACTCTATCTCCATTATAAGAAAATTTTCGATCCTTGATTTCCAAGAATCAAAGCTCGTGGACACAAATGGTGGAGGCACCCTCGTGTCAAATCCAAATTAATCTCTGAATTCCATTTGAAGTTGAGCTCTTGATGAATTCTTTAACTTGATAAATTTTGCTCCAACTTCTTCACCCTCTAGCCTTTTTGCCCCTTACGACGATGATTTCGGTAAAGAGCGACTTCGCTTTGATACCACTTGTTAGGGTCGAAATATGATAGAGGGGGTGAATAGCTCGTCGCGCTTCTCGTTGCTTGCTTCTTGGTGATGATATGCAACGGAATGAACAAGAAACAAAACTATAATGGTAACACGAGGATTTACTTAGTATCCACCTTAAGAAGAGATGACTAATTCAAGGATCCACACGCGACACACACTCCACTAATCAAAACACTCCTCGGTCACAGCCAGAAGCGGAGAAGCCTCGTACAAACTCACACAATAATATACAACACCCACAAGAAGAAAATACAAAAGATACAAATGAAAACTCTTTTTTCTTGCTTACTTGTTGCTTGTTGTTGCCTCATGAACCTTGCAAGTGTAACTACACTTGTCTCCAAGAGCCTTCAAGATCTGACTGTGAAAACGTGGAGAAGCTCGCTGAGATCGTCGCTATGTCGCTGGAGAAGACGCTCACCAACGGCTATAACCTGCACAACAGTCGAATCCCAATTGATTGAATGACTCTCAATCGATTGGGGAGGCTTTGAATTGATCGGCTGATCGATTTAGAATGCCTTTGTGCTCTCTGAAAATAGCTTGAATCGATCGACCAATCGATTCAGGCTTTCTCGCGATCGTGCGATAAATCCAACATGCCCCTAATCAATCGGCCAATCGATTGGAGGTTCCCAATCAATCAGCCGATTTCGCTTCTGTGTGCGCGATTTTCGCTTCCCAATCGATCAGTCGATCGATTGGGCCAGCCTTTGATCGCGCCCACAACCAATCGATCGACTGATCGATTGGACTACAGTCCAATCTATTAGTTGATTGATTGACCTCCCTTGGACTTGCTTAACTCAAGTTCAAGGTTCCCAATTCCAACATCCGGTCAAACGTGACCTGTTGGAACCTCATACCTAGCATCCGGTCAACCTTGACCTACTAGGACTTCTTCACCAAGTGTCCGGTCAATCCCTTTGACCCACTTGGACTTTTTTCTAGTGCCAAGTGTCCAGTCAACCTTGACTCACTTGGACTTACCGTCTCGTGCCAAGTGTCCAGTCCTCCATGACCCACTTGGACTTCCACCAGATGTCCGGTCACCCTTGACCCATCTGAATTTCCTCGTGCTAAGTATCTAGTCAATCTTTTGACCTACTTGGACTTCCCAACACCAGGTGTCCAGTCAACCTTGACCCACCTGGATTTCCATTTGCCTGGCTTCACTCACCATGACTTTTCTTCTATCTAGTTTCACTCACTAGGGCTTTCCATCTGTCTGGCTTCACTCACCAGGACTTTCACCTAGTTTCACTCACTAGGATCTTCACCTGCCTTCACTCACCAGGATTTTCACCTAGCTTTACTCACTAGGATTTTCTCATTTACCTAGCTTCACTTACTAGGATCTTCATCTGCTTCACTCACCAGCATTTCACCTAACTTTACTCACTAGGATTTTCTCATCTGCCTACCTTCACTCACTATGACTTTCATCTGCTTGACCTCCAGCTAGGACTTTCCCAGTCCAATATCCGGTCAACTTTGATCTACTTAACTCTTCTTCACACCAATCTGGTCAAACTCTGATCAGAGGAGAATTGCATCAGCAATCTCCCCAAATGGACGATTGCACCTGCAATCTCCACGTATTGTCAAACATCGAAACTTAAACATCAAGACTCAAACTTGAGTCAATTCAAGCTTAGTCAACCTAGTGAACCTTGACCCAAGGGATATTGCACTAACACTGGATCCCTCATATTTCTTAAGATATGAAATTTACGATTTTTAGAGTTGCTAAAGTCCATCAACCGGTTTTGACCAAAATTGGCTGATTGACCAAACGATATTGGATTGACATGAGATCAATTCTTATGAGCTCGAGCGAGTCTCCTAAATGTGAAAATGCCAATAAAAAACAATTTAGAATATAACAACACATTAATTTACAACAACACAACACAATAATTTATTTCTCTACATAAAATAATAATTTAAATTGTCTGATATTTTGATCAGTAGATTTGATCATAGAATCAATTTGATTGATATATACAATCGATTCGACAGGGAAGTTATTATGAAGGAAACACAGATGAATCGATTCGACTGATGTTTATAATCAGTCGACTGATTCAGTTTCTGAAGTAAATAGAGATGAATCAATTCGACTGATATGATAAATCAGTCGACTGCTTTAATTTTTGAAGACAACATCGATTCAACTAATTACTATATCAGTTGACTGAATGACAAATAGATTCAATTAATTAACAAATGATGTCGAAAGCTAAATATAAATGATACGACGATGATGATCACTCAAACACACCATATTTAAGATCCTTGATCTCTCTTACTACTTAACATATAAAATTTATGATTTTTAGAGTTGTTAAAATCTGATTTTGACCAAAACCAACTGATGGATCAAACGACATCAATCTTACATAGAATCAGTTCCTATATGCTCAGGCTGGTCTCCTGAATGTATCCATGCTCTCAAACAACGTTGTGATATATTATATCCTGAGCACCTATTTTTTTAACATGATTCATCCATGAGAAATGATGATAGAAGCTAAATAAAAATGATACTACGATAATGACCACTAAAATATATTATATTTGAGATCATTGATCTCTCCTCTTTCTTATGATGTAATAATTCTATTTTTAGAGTTGCTAAGATCCATCAACCGATTTTGACCAAAATATTTACGGGTCTGTAATCTTCTGATGCCACAAAATGACTTTTAGTACGAGAAGCTATAAATGAAGATATGCATGCAGGATGATCAGTTGTTGTCATACTAAAACTGCACTGATGACACTATATATATTTTGTAACCATGAACTCAATTTCTCGCCTCGCAATTATTATTCATGTGCAATTTTCTTTATCACATATTGCTTTAACTCTATTCTTTTTGGTGTCTTTTATTTTGTATATGAAGTATTTGTTCATAGCATATTTTGCAAGTACATCTTTAAAAAAAAATTTTGTGTTGTGTATACTTACAATAAGAATTGATATATGTTTATGTTAGTACAATTGAAATTGAGTTGGGTTAACATTATGAAAGTTAAAAAAAATACGTTACTTGACTAACATAAAATTCCTCAAGAGAGTCATCTACTTCTTCTATTAGCAATGAAACAAGTCTTGTGTTCATTTCATATGCAACTTCAGCTCTGCTCTTCAAGGTTGTTATATTTATTAGTATTGATTGACTCATTTAATGAATAGTGAATATCATTTGCTAAGAATTCATCTTCAAAAATATCCATTTGAATTTCTGCTTCCATTTTATTCTCGTTATATTCTTGTTCAGTCCACGTATCCTTAAAAAGATCTACCAATCTCGTAGGTACTAGGTCATCCTCAAAACTAGGAGTTTGGTAAACAATAATTAATAGTCTCTCTAGTATTGACAATAACACTAGAGGAAGTTGAAAGTGTTATATTATCAAGACCTATATTTATATTGGAGTAATTGATTTATTTCGGTTCTCTATTTATGAATCAATATATATTGCGCTTTATTAAAATTTAATTTTCCCTGTATTGATATAATAATAAATTAATCATATTACAAATAAAACTTTTATTAAAAAAACATAATAACCGGGTAGAAAACGATAGCCAATTTTTTAGAAAATACACGCGGAAAACGTAAACCAAACATCGTTTTTCAAAAAACGTATATTTTTCAAAAAATGAAAATGAAAAATATACATACCAAACGTCCCCTTAATTTTCCTATCCATTTCTAGAGTTTCTCATGGAAAAGGTTTTCTACTAGACATTCAGTTTCATTCTCTTTTTCAAAATCCCTTCTCAAAATTATAAATTTATGAAAATACGCTCTGAAATTTCAAAACTTAAACCGAGAATCCATTGGGATCGGCTCGGGTCAAATTGAGTCGAAACGTTTCTATTCAATTTTATAATTAAAAAATTGTTTAACCAATATATTTGTTTTATTTATTCTATAAATATTTTCCTTCCCCAAAATTTGTCCGTCAATCCCTCGCTCCGCATCCGGCGCCGCTTCATCGGTCGGAGCTGAGCATGGGCGATCACGACCTCCACTGGCCGCCTCCTTCGACGGACGTGGACTACCTCAGCAATCTCCCGGATTCCCTTCTCCTCCACATCCTCTCCTGCCTCACCGCCCACAACTCCGTCCGCACCTCCGTCCTCGCCCGCCGATGGCGCAACCTGTGGGCCTCCGTCCCCACCATCTTCTTTGATTACTATGATTTCCATCCGGATATCGTGTCGAGAGCCGACGAGATTGTCCATCGATTCATCGCCTCCCGCAGATCCTCTTCCGCTGTTTTTTCTCTTTGTATGAACTTGAACCTTATATGCCCTATTACCTGGATCGACTATGCCAAATCCCATGGTGCTCTATCGGTGAGCCTCTACCTACCCTATCATCCTCTGCAAACTTCTATATTCTACACTCTGTTCAACTGGTCATCGCTCTTGGTACTACACTTACAATTCGACTTTGCTTGGCCTCGGGTGGACATTCCTCCCGGATGCATCGCCTTGAGCAATCTCAAGACGCTTTCCCTTAGAGTTGGGGTATTCTCGGAGGAGTCCATGAGAATGCTGCTCGCTTCCTGTCCTAACCTAGAAATTTTGTTTTTGGATTTATCAGCAAATTATGATGCCGGTATCGAAATTGCAGTACCGAATCTTCGCAGATTGATCGTTATAGGCACTCAGAGCAAGACGCGTATCAATTGCCGGAATCTTGAATCTTTCTGCATTGATAGCAGTTCTTATCTTCACGAGTGCCATGTCTACGCGCCATCTCTGGTCTGGGTTCATTTAGCTCAATTTCGATGGTGCCATACATTAGCTTCGAGTTTACGTAATGTGGCAGTGCTAGGCATATCTCTTCTAACTCTTCCTGCTGACCTGGTACGTGTTATGATCTCTTCTTATTTTTAACTGTAGCCTATCAATTCTTGTCAGATCTATATTTCCAGAAGGAGACTTGTTACAGCTTCTTTGAGTTTTGTCTTTTCAAAAGTAGTGACTAAGGCAACCCCTCCAAAGATGTATAAAAAAAAAGATTAAAAATAAGATAGATAAAAAGATTGGGCGATCACTTGTGCTTCAATGCCAAAATCTTTAGGAATTCAGCTCACATCTAGTCTGAGTTCTGTTAGATCAACTAAGAGGGGAGGACACAAAATTGTACAAGGAATTTGAGCTATTCATGTGGCAAGAAGTAGTGACAAGCAAGATATAGCTCTGTATTAGTGATTTCTTTTTCTTCACATATAAAGATATAACACTTTAACAAATCAAAAACTATCTCTATTGAATGTTTACTTTAATTTTGGATTTCAGGAGGAGCATTTGTCTATGATCGAAAGCTTTAAATTGTTTCATAAAATACAGAAATTGAAGGTCTACTTGCATCTTCGTTATGAGTTTACCATGCAATTGCTCTTTCTTTTTCTTCAAGAGATTCCAAATCTCCCCTCGCTCCATTTAATCGACGAAACATATGAAGAGGTTTGTTGTTAGACATATTATAATTCTTTAAGCAGTGACAACAATGTCTTAATTTGATTTGAATTATCTCTAAATTTTATTTATAAATCTCAGGACTCATTTTCGCCGTATTCACTTATGGATGATGCTTGGAGAGAGTTCTTACAAATTATGCCCTCCAAGAGTTTAAATAACCTCGAATTAGTTTTGGTCCAGATCGAATCTGAAAGCGCTCGATCAACAACCTTGGAGATGCTATCTGAGAAAGTTCAAGAATGGGACAGTGTAGTTGTAAGGTACATTGAGTACTAAGAGTTTTGTGAATACTTTTATACAAATATACTACTTGGAAATAGTAGTTTTTCTTTTCAATCTCCTCATTTGAATCAACAAGGTATAGGTCAGCCTTGGCTAGGCTACCATTAATGTGATTTTTCTCTTAGGTATTCTGAGTTTGGTGGTGAATGAGACAATTAGTTGTGAGAAATTGTATATACCATTGTTCTGTCTTTACTATAGAATAGTTGTGACTTGTGGGAAATAATAGAGTTCATATCATATCTCTACTCTTGAATTTCTGATGGAAAAGGTTATTTTTCTAGACAGTAACAGAATTATTTTTTTTTTAAAAAATCCCTTCTCAAAATTATAAATTTATGAAAATGCCCTCTGAAATTTTAAAACTTAAACCGGGTATCCATTGGGTTGGCTCGGTTCAAATTGGGCCGAAACGTTTCTAATTCAGTCTATAAATATTCGCCTGAGTCCTGCCCTAAAATATATTTTCCCATCCATGGCCACTCCGCCGGCGCCGCCTCATCGTCGGGTGCTGAGAACGGACTACCTCAGCAATCTCCCCGATTCCCTTCTCCTCCTCATCCTCTCCTTCCTCTCCACCCACGACTCCGTCCGCACCTCCGTCCTCGCCCGCCGATGGCGCAGCCTGTGGGCCTCCGTCCCCGCGATCCGCTTTCATTACGAAGATTTCCATCCGAAGGTCGTGTCGAGAGCCGACGAGATTGTCCAGCAATTCATCGCCTCTCGCAGAGACTCTTCCGCTGTTTTTTCTCTTTCTATCGACTTGGACCATCTATGCCCTGTTACCTGGATCGACTATGCCAAGTCCCATGGTGCTCATGAGGTGACCCTCTACCTAGGCTATTATCCTCTGCAAACTCCTATATTCTCCACTCTGTTCGATTGGCCGTCGCTCTTGACACTGGAATTAGAATTCGGCATTGGTTGGCCTCGGGTTGACATCCCTCCCGAATGCATCGCCTTGAGCAGTCTGAAGAAGCTTATACTTACAGTTGGTGTATTCTCGATGGAGTCCATGAGAAGGCTGCTCGCTTGCTGTCCTAACCTAGGAGAACTGTCGTTGGATGTATCAGACATTTATGATGCCACTATCGAAATTGCAGTACCGAATCTTCGCAGATTGTTCCTTGCAGGCCCTCTGGGCAAGACGCGTATCAATTGTCCGAATCTTGAATCTTTATGCATTCGAAGCAGTTCTTACCTGGAAGAGTTCCATGTCTACGCGCCCTCTCTGGTCCGTGTTCATTTGGTTGAATTTCGATGGTGCCATAGATTAGCTTCGAGTTTATGCAATGTGGCAGAGCTAGCCATATCTCTTGTAATTCTTCCTGCTGATCTGGTACGTGTTATGATCTCTTCTTATTTTTAACTGTAGATTATCAATTCTTGTCAGATTTATCTTTCCAGAAAATTAGAACAGGAGACTCGTTACAGCTTCTTTGAGTTTTATCCTTTCAAAAATAGTGACTAAAGCAACCCCCAAAGATGTATAAAAATATATTAAAATTAAGATAAATAAATAAAATTGTGCCATCACTTGTGCTCCAACGCCAAAATCTTTAGGGCTTCAGCTTACATCTTGTCTGAGTTCTATTAGATCAACTAAGAGGGGGAGACAAAATTCCACAAGGAGTATGAGCTATTCTATTCATGTATATTTTTGTGTCATTTTCTCTCGGCTCTCCCCTATTTTCACTTACTTTCCACCTAAGTAATCCCAACCCTATGAAAATTGTTATGATTTTGGATTCGACCAAGATTCAATTGCTTCTATTAAATCAAACAATTTTTGTGTAGGAGAGTTATTCTGACAGCATGTAGTTGAAGCACTGAATCTCATTTTAAATAATAGCAAATTTGTATATTAAATATTTTGTTAAATTTTGCCAAGCTAAAACATACGCATTAAAGAAGTAGTGGCAAGCAAGATATAGCTGTTTATAAGTGATTTTTTTCTTTACATCAAAAGATGTAACACTTTAACAAATCAAAAACTCACATATTTACTACTTTAGCCGCTTGTTTTATCTCTATTGAATGTTTACTTTTTTTTTTGGGTTTCAGGTGGAGGCTAAGTCTATGATAGAAAGCTTTAAATTGTTTCATAAAATAAAGAAATTGAGGGTCCAATTGCATCTTCTCAATGAGTTTACCATGCAATTGCTCTTTCTTTTTCTTCGAGAGAGTCCAAATATCTGCCTACTCCATTTAATGGACGAAAAAGATGAAAAGGTTTGCTGTTAGACATATTATAATTCTTTAAGCAATGACAATGTCTTAAATTGATTTGAATTATCTCTAATTTATATTTAAATTTCAGGAGCCATGTTCGCCATTTTCGCATATGTATGATGATCAGGGTGAGTCCTTGCAAATTATGCCCTCCAAGAGCTTCAATAATCTCAAATTAGTTTTGGTCCAAATCAATTCTGAAATCGCTCGATCAACATTCTTGGAGATGCTATCTGAGAGAGTTCAAGCATGGGGCAAAGTAGTTGTGAGGTACAGAGCATTAACAGTTATGTGATTGCAAGTGTAATTGAATACTTTTGACAAATTTACTACATGCTAATAAATGGAGATATCTTGCCGTTGCCGATTGCTATGGTTGCAAAGGATCTGCAGCAAGCCATACAAAGAATTGTTAGTATTTATTATACGTGCATACCTTCTCAACCTTTTAAGATTCTAGAGATTAGCATAAAAGGATTACTTTTATAGAAATAATAGAGTTCATATCATATCGGCGTTGTTTTTCAAATAAACGGACGATTGGCCGTAGACCGATCGGTCGATGCGTGCGGCTTATTGGGAAGGTGAGGACGGGAGGAGAAATGGTTACTGTAAACTTCCTGATGGAAAAGGTTATTTTTCTTGACATTACCAGAATTATTCTCTTTTTTCAAAATCCCTTCTCAAAATTATAAATTTGTGAAAATACCCTCTGAAATTTCAAAACTTAAACCGTGTGTCCATTGGGTTGGCTCGGTTCACATTGGGTCGAAAGGTTGATACGGTGAATATGGGAAGCCTCCATGTGACCCCAAGGATCAAGTTTTAGGCCCGCGTGAAGGTCAAGGGAAGGGTCAAGTTTCATGCCCACGTGAAGGTAAACAGGGTTATTCCTTGAGGTCCTACAAAATTAAAAAATAAATTTTTTTAATATATTTTAATTTTCTTTAACATTTTTCATTTAGATTTGGGATCAAAAATAATAATTATAAAAAAATATTTTTAAAATTAGTTATTAAAAAGAATTAAATATTATTTTTTAAAAAAATTAATTTTTGATATAAAATTTAATTTTCTGACGGGTATTTTGATAATAATTTTATTTTTTATTAATAAAATTATTAAATTATTTAATCTTTTTAGTTAGAATGTCAAATAGACTTTATTAATTTTAATTTTAAAAATTTATTTTTGAAAATGTATTTTACTTTGTATTTTATGATAAAAAAATCTCTAATTCATATTATTATCGAGAAATAAAAAGAAAGAGCGAGGAAGAAATATTATCGGCAGAAGCAATGCACTAATGAGAGAACTATTAGGATTTTTAAGAAATATTGAGCAGAAAAGAATTCATTAGATTTTAGTAATAATAAAAAAAGAAAGAAATATGTCAATTTAAAAATAAATTATATTTAAAGCAGAATAAAATATCATATAAAATTATGGTAGGCAATTAATGAGAAAATAAAGATAAGTACAAGTATAAATAGGAAGTTGAATCGATAATGAATTAATTGACAAGGTGTCATTAATGAATTAGCAAGACATTTATAATTAATTAATATTAATGATGTTAATTTAATTTTTTCAATATCTTTAATTAATTAATCAATGGACCCTATTAAAATTGGGGCCCTAGGCATAGACCTTAATAGCCTATGCCTTGAACTAGGCCTGAAGGTAAATGTCAACATAAATCAATGCGCACGGTCACTCGGATAGCCCTCTTGAATCTCAATGGGATATAATCCACTTCTCCTTAATCGATCTCATTGATAGGATGCACTCTGCTTTGCCTCGGTCAGTCCCATCAATCGGACCGCTACGCCTCTCCCCAATTGGTCCCATCGGCCAGATGTGCTCCGTTTCTCCCTAGTCGGTCCCATTGATCGGGCGTATACCACTTCTCGATCAACCCAATCGATCGAACACGTTTCACTTTTCCCCAATTGATCTTATCAAGTGAAGTGCCTCATTATTCCCCAATTAGGCTGATCGGGAGTGCTCCACTCATACCGACTGGGCCCGTCTTACTCAACTTCACTTAGCCTTGATTATCCGACGCTCTTCCACTTAGTTGGTCCTCAACTTCCGACCTAATTATTTCATGACCTAAAAACCTTATGGGCTCTTTTTTGGAGGTTAGTGCCTGCACTGACATAGCATGTTAATTGTCAGAGCATGTGGGGGTCATCCTTGTATCTTGATCTGCATGATATTGGTAGATACGATAGGATACTTCCTTTATCACAGTATGATACTTGCCCCATTAGTAATTAATATGTAGTTAATACAGAAAAGAGAGACATTCGATGGCAGTGTTATAAAAGGCATCCACACCAGCGTACGGAGGTATGTTGAATTCTTTGATTGCATTATTGCTCATCTTCTCCACTTTTTTTTTCACATTTCTCATCGAAACTTGAGCATCGGAGTGGCAATGTCAGGACACCTCTGGCCGTCATTCTAATTCTCCTTTTTCTATTTTTCTCTTCTCAGGCTTAGCCTACTCTCTGATGGATTTCCACCCCTTGGTGTTCAACAACCTCAGTCAACATTGCCTTTAGTTGTTTGGTGGCTCGTCCTTCAAATGTCTTGGAGGAGAAATAAATTGACGTCGTATATAGGAACATTAAGTCCTGAATTGAGATACTAAGATAGATGGCACTGGAAGACTCACCACCATCACCATGGTGCAAGCTGACTTCAACAGAATGGTAACTGCCATAGTGTAGGGGTAGCAGCTACAGGCAAAATGGCTACATCAATAAGCAGAAAACCCTCCACTCTCGCAGATACCTTATGCATCAATTGAAGTACCACAAGTACCTCAGCGAAGGCTGATACAACTGATCAAAATGCCTCAAGATCCGATCCCAACTCCCACAAGGACGACAAACTAGTGTGAACCGTTTATGGAATCTTAAGTCGAGGAAACACCACCTCGAAACCCCACTCAGAGTAAAGGGTCGGACGCCAGCGAGTTAGGAAATCTCAAAGGCACTCCTTTCTCCAAAAATATTCTTGAAGATGAATTGTCACGCCACTTCCAACCGCCGATGATCAGGAAGTATAATGGAGCAACAGATCTTGAACACCACTTGTGCAAGTTTGAAAATGCAGCGTTGTTGCATCAATATTATGATGACATCAAGTGTCGAGTATTTCTGACAACACTCTTAGGCTCGACTCAGAGATGGATTAACTGACTCCTAGTGTCCTCCATTTAATCGTTCGAGGATTTCAAGACAGTGTTTTTACACTATTTCATCAGCAACCGGAGGTACCATAAAACTTCATTCAATCTATTCACTCTCAAACAAAAGCCCAAGGAAATTTTGAAGGACTACATCAATGATTCAATCGGGTTTCCTAAGATGTTGTTTCGGTGACTTTAGAAATTGTGGTGAATGTCTTCTCATAAGGCTTGTTAGAAGGAGATTTCTTCCGATCTTTGGTGAAGAAATCCGCTGTAGATTTTGACAACCTGCTTGGCCGATCATTTAAGTATGTTAATGTTGAAGAAGTCTAGTTCGCTCGGTGAAAAGAAACCAACCCCCCTGCTCCTGCTACTTATTCAAAGCGCAAAGCTCCTCTGCCTTCTTTATGTAATAAGGAGTCATGCTTAAATCATCATCGGTCAGCGACCCCTAGAGGAGAAAGAGCAATATAAGCAATAGATGTTGTCGCAACCCGAACTCCTATGTCAGACCAATGACTCTCAAGGATGATGGGTTGTTTCTGTGTCTATCACCAATTGAAGGGTTATGGAACCCAAGATTGGTATCAGTACATAAGGGAGCTTCGACGAGTGGAAGAACAACGCTCACCAAATAGCGGTGTTCTCCTCCCTGAGCCCTCACTATGATTAAGCCCATCGGTCGGACAGGTGCGCCTAGCCACCCTCTAAGCGGCCCTGAGAAGCATCTCAACCTCAATGAGAAATCAATCGAAAAAAAAGCCAAAGCCAAAGACTGAAGAACCATTTGTATGATCTTTGAAGGTCCGACGAACGGAGATTCCAACCAAGCCCAAAAGGCTCTTACTTGACGACTGAAAGTATGCAACTAGCACCAGTCGAGGAAGAAAGGACGACCCTACTATAAGCTTTGGGGCCCAAGATTTAGGAGTGGAGGCCTCTAATGAGGATGCCCTGGTAATACCCTTATAACCAATTACAAGGTGAAGAGGGTCTTTGTAAATACAAGCATTTCAATCTATATTATATTTAAAAGAACCTTGGATCAGATGTAAATTGATAATAAAGAACTTTGGCTCATGGTCACCCCCTTATTCGGATTCACCGGATATTAAGTATAGCCACTCAGTCAAATAAATCTCTCTTTAACTCTTAAATGAAAACATTTGGAGAGGACCCGACAGACGTCTTTCATCGTGGTGGATACTATAGGATCATTGAAGACAAGAGAGGGGAAGGGGAGGTGTGAATCTCGTTCATTTTAAAAAAAAATATTTAAAACTGAATTTGCAATGAAATAAAAGTAAGAGGAAAAAACATAGAGAGACATTCAATTTTACTTGGTTTATATTCCAGTGACTACTACTCTAAGGTTCGTGATCCTTAATCACTTTCAATAGGCAATCTAGTATAATTCTTGCTGGGACCTTTGTGTCCAGCTAGAGGATGTGAATAACATTTCTTACTTACAACTTGTTAGCGGAAGCAAAAGGAAGGGAATGACAAAAATGAAAGCCATAATACAATGCTATCTCCTTACGATTTACTTGGTCTCCACCTTTTTAAAGTGACTAATCCAAGGGTCCATGCACACACGATCAAGCTTCACTATGCTCTTCTCATTTTCAAATTAAACACAAAGGTGGAGAAACCCTTACAAAGAAGCAGGGATCCTCTGGTCCACTTTTAGTGGACCAGACCTTGGTCCGCTTTTAGTGGACCAGACCTTGGTCCGCTTTTAGTGGACCAGACCTTGGTCTGCTTTTGAGCAGTAGACTTGGAGAGCTTTGAAGGTTAGAATAGCAAGTGTATTATCTCCAAGCTCCAAGAATAGCTTTTATATTTTTCTCAACATCATTCGATTTCTGTTCACATCAGTCAACTAATAGACTTCAATGATACTTAAAATTTTACGAGATTTTTTATCGTTAGCATATAACAGTCACTTACCAGTCGATTAATGTTCAGTAAAAGTCGACTGGTAGTTAGCCACAACTCTCTGTTCGTTTTAGGATCGGGCATCAGTTGACTGGTACAAGCACCAAACGACTAATATTTCTTAATATGAGAGTACAACAATTTAAGTCATACTTGAACCGTACCCTTAGCCTAGATTTATACCTTCAAGCATCTTCCATCAGCCTCACACCCATAGGATGCTTCCGAGCCCACAACTCCTCATCCTTGCCCTTGCCTTCAAGTGCTTCCTTCGGCTTCGTCATGCTAAGTCTTCTTTTGCCAAGAGGCCGCACATCCGGGACTTCACCGCCATGAACCACACTTCGGGACTTCATTCGCCAAGACTATCTTCTTGGACTTTTCTTGCCAAGCCTTCATACCTAGGCTTTTCTTTGTACTTGCTTACTCAACATTTATGTTAGATTACCAACATTGCCTAACTTAAATTTATTTAACCAAACATCAAAAGTAAACAATGCCTGGAGCAAGATCGCACCAACAGTTCTTCCGAAGAAGCAAAATCCTACAATGACTATAGGAGGATAGTAACAATACTACTATCTCCTTATGAGAATGCAAGCAATAATAAAATATACCGACAAATAACGTATCGAAGATTAAGCATAGATTGTCGGAGAACTTTCCGGTGTCGTAGTAACTTGCATGAATAGAAACATAGACGAAAGTGAGTACAGAGAGCAAAAGTGATCGAATGAGAAGTGATGATCAATTCAGTCCCCGAGGGCTTCCTTTATAGGCACCGTTCAGTCGACTAGTCAACCATTCCATCGACTAAAGCTTTCGATCGACTGATCCAACTATCCGTCGACTAAACACCCATGTCTTTCCTTCTTTGTTCTAATTTGATCCGTCGGATCCCGTAAATCATGTTGTTCTGTCGACTGATCCTACTGATCTGTCAACAAAACCCGAAATTTCCTTTTCTGCGTTGATTTGATTTGATCTCTACCATTACCATATTTGGAACATTTGACTAATTCAAGTTATCCATCGACTGATAAGACTGTAATACCATTTTTACGAACTCTAATCGATTCTGTGTCACACTATCCAGATCGGTCGATTGAATTGCTTGTTCAGTCAATCAAATCCTCGGTCAACCCAGAACTTCGTTTATCAACAAAACAAAGTTAGCACAACAATAATAGTAGACCTCTAAAATAGAGTTAGATAGATATGGATATATATGAATATGGGAAGCCTTCACGTGTCCTTGAGGGTCAAGCTTCATGCCCATGTGGAGGTCAAGGCCAAAATAAATCAACGTAGGGATGAGCCGCTTGGATAGCCCTCTTGAACCCCGATCGAACTCACTTCGCTTTGCCTCGATCGGTCCCACCAATCGGACGTGCTACACCTCTCCTTGATCGATCCCACCTGGACGCACTCCGCTTCTCCTTAGTCAGCCCCACTTATCCGACATAATTCACTTCTCCCTAATTGGCCCCACTAATCGGACGTGCTCCGCTTCTCCCTGATAGATCTTACCGAGCGAAGTGCCTCATAATTCCCTTATTGATCCGATCAGGGGCATGCCACTCGTACTGACCAAGTCTGTCCTACTCATCTCGACTTAGCCCTAGTGGTCTGATGCTCTTCCACTTAGTAGACCCTTAACCTCTGACCCAATTATTTCATGTCCCAAAGGCCTTCTAGGCTCCCTAATGGAGGCTAGCGTCTGCACTGACATTGCATGTAAGTTGTCAGATCACATGGAGCATTCTTGTATCTTGATTTATATGATATCGATAAATACGATGGAACACTCTCTTTAATACAATATCAATATATCTCATCAGTAATTAATAAACAATTAATACATATTAATAAACAATTAATACATATAAGAAAGATATTCGACGACCGTATTATAAAAGGCATCCTCCAAATGAAGGTATATTCATCTTCTCCCCTTTTTGCCCATATTCCTCATGGGCACTTATTTAAGCATCAAAATGACAACATTGGAATACTCTTACCGTTATTTAAACTCTCTTCTTTTCATTTTTTTCTCTTTCTCAGACATGGTATACTCCCCCTGCCCCGTGTCATATTTGAAGGTCAAACATGAATTGTTTGTATTCAATTTTATAATTAAAAATTGATTAACCAATATATTTTCCTAAACGCGTACGTTAGTTCCAAACCTAGGGCTGTAATCAAGCCGAGCCGAGCTCATGCCAACTCAAGCTCGAGAAAACTAGAGAGGTCGACTTGGAAAAATAAATTAAAAAATTGTTCAAGTGGAGATTTGAACCATAAACATCAAATAAATTAAATAACATGCTCTAGCCACAAGTTTCTCCTTAACTTATTAAGTATTTTAAAAGTAATAATACTTTTAATTATTAAAATATTAAATTAACTTGGCTTGACAAGGCTCGATGAGCCCTCGAACCAGTGTTAAATGATCTCAAGTTCGATTCGAATGTTAAATGAGTCGGCTAGAGCTCGATTAAATTCGAGCTCGAGTCGAGCTTTGATCGAGTTGCTCGCGAGCGACTCATGAATAACTCGGCTCATTTGCACTCCTATCCAAAACGTTGTTCTCTGACTAGAAAGGTGATGCTTGAACTGGAGAAGCCTTGGGCCCAGTAGGCTCGTAAAACACATTAGGAAAATGTCTAATTCAAAGTATAATATTCTCCTGAGCCCTGATCTAAAATTTAGGGTTAATAACTTTAAGCCCCCCTTATTTTATAGCAAGTTGTATTTTGCCCCCCTCTATTTAAAAAACAACACTTAATCCCCCTTTGACATGAAGTAAAAAGGGGGGGGGGGGGTAAATGATCAAAATAGTCCTAACCTAAATCAGATTTATAGAAGAAAATGAAAAATAAAAAAAATCCCACAAGACCATTGAAAACTGAACCTTAATCAAATTTGATTTATATATAGACCCAAAATTTCATTTGTTCCTAGAAAAAATATCCTCACAAAATTCATACATGCACCACCAGTATAAACAAGAGAAAAATAGCAACTATAAAAAGGATAATCAATCAAAAACTCATTTTACCAAATAAAAAAGAGTCAAAATTTTAAATTAATGAATCAAAATTAAATGAAGATGGAACAAAATTTATCATTAAAAATTAAAATGAAGACCCTTTGACGATTTAGAAAAAAAATACCTTTTTAATTTTTGTCTAAAAGTAAATTTTCATTTCAAAGCAACTAAAAATACTTTTCATTTTAAAAGGGTGCTGTTTTGAAATGAAAATTTACTTTTGGGCAAAAATTAAAAGGGTGATTTTTTTTTCTAAATCATAAATGGCCTTCATTTTGATTTTTAATGATAAATTTTGTT
Organism: Zingiber officinale; assembly: GCF_018446385.1. NCBI lineage: Eukaryota > Viridiplantae > Streptophyta > Magnoliopsida > Zingiberales > Zingiberaceae > Zingiber > Zingiber officinale. The sequence continues at coordinate 935,043 of NC_055991.1, forward strand.
CTATCTTAATTTTTTTTGATTCATTAATTTAGAATTCAGAGTTCCTATTTTTCTGTTGTTTATGCTAGTGCATATATGAATTTTATGAGAATATTTTTTTTAGGAACAAGTAAGATTTTAGACTTATATATAAATTAGGTTGGATTAAGGTTAAACTTTCAATGGTTTTGTGGGATTTATTTATTTTTCTTTTCCTTTTAGAAGTCCGATTTAGGTTAGGATTATTTTGGTCATTTATATTTTTTCCTTTTTACTTCATGTCAAAGGGGGGTTGACTGTAGTGTTTTAAATAGAGGGGGGTAAAATGCAACTTGCTATAAAATTCAGGGTGCTTAAAGTTATTAACCCCTAAAATTTATTTGCCAATCCACCGCTACTCCGCCGGCCCCGATTCATCGGTGGGTGCTGAACATGGACTACCTCAGCAATCTCCCCGATCCCCTTCTCCTCCACATCCTCTCCTTCCTCTCCACCCACAACTCCGTCCGCACCTCCGTCCTCGCCCGCCGATGGCGCAGCCTGTGGTCCTCCGTCCCCGCCATCCGCTTTCATTACGAAGATTTCCATCCGGAGGCCGTGTCGAGAGCCGACGCGATTGTCCATCGATTCATCGCCTCCCGCAGAGACTCTTCCGCTGTTTTTTCTCTTTCTATCGACTTGGACCATCTATCATGCCCGGAAAACTGGATCGACTATGCCAAATCCCATGGCGCTCGAGCGGTGACCCTCTACCTCTGCTATTGTCCTCGGCAATCTCCTATATTCTCCGCTCTGTTCAATTGGCCATCGCTCTTGACACTAGATTTACAATTCGACGTTGGTTGGCCTCCGGTTGACATTCCTCCCGAATGCATCGCCTTGAGCAATCTCAAGAAGCTTGTCCTTACAGGTGTGTTCTCGGAGGAGTCCGTGCGAAGGCTGCTCGCTTGCTGTCCTAACCTAGGAGAACTGTCGTTGGATGTATCAGAATGTTATGGTGCCGCTCTCGAAATTGCAGTACCGAATCTTCGCAAATTGGCCCTTACAGGCACTCTGAGCAAGACGCGTATCAATTGTCCGATTCTTGAATCTTTATGCATTGGAAGCAGTTCTTATCTTGAAGAGTTCTATGTCTACGCGCCCTCTCTGGTCTGTGTTCATCTTGGTTTATTTCGATCCTGCCATCCATTATCTTCGAGTCTATGCAATGTGGCAGAGCTAGGCATATCTCTTCTAAGTCTTCCTGCTGACCTGGTACGTGTTATGATCTCTTCTTATTTTTAACTGTAGGTTATCAATTCTTGTCAGATCTATTTTTCTAGAAAATTAGAACAGGAGGAAGGCCTAAAGACCGAAGACATCTAAATCTTGTATTGTGAATAAATGAATATAATCTGAATTTGGTATAAATTGAATAGAAGTATGATTGTCTAGATGGTGAGGTGAACTATTTAAGACTTGGTTATTGAAGCCTTGTGAGTGTGGAAGATACTTGCTGATCATCTTAAGTCTTGGATCTTATGAAGGTTTACAACGGTCTATAAGTGAAGGGGCTGCCTAGGCATGACAATTGACTAGATAGGGGTTTCTAATAGACTACTAGTCAACTGGCCAAGGTTTGGAAGTCAACTGGATGTAGGATTTGGGCAAAACGGATATTTACTTTTAAGCTCTAGTCGTCGACTGGAAGGTTATTCTAATTGATTGGCGATATAGTAATTATAGCTTAAAGTTCAAATTTGGTCCTTTCTAGTAACAGAAAATGGGACCCCAAAGAATATAAGCTCTTGGAGAGCTTTTGGAAACTTATATAAGACTCATTGTTTACATCCTAATTCTCCTATGCTCGTCAAGATCATATACCTAAAGGAATCTAAGAGCTTGGATATGATTGAAAGATGATCCTGGTAATTTAGTCTCTTCTTTGTGCTTTCATTTCTATTAGGAAGAGCTGAGCTTATTGTATTAAGAGAAATCCCAATTAGACTTAAGTTTATTTAGAGCTTGCAAAATTATATTGGTTGGGTCAGTGTTAGTGCCTTAGAGGTTAGATCTTCGAACTAGTAAAGAGACATACTATATCAATCCGGTGAAGAGAAATTAATGGAATCCCTTTGAGGCTAATGCACTGGCTGTGTTATAGTGTGAAATAATATCTAGTGTTGGTGAGCTATTTTATTTCTTACTTATTTCCATTGTGTTGTGGACACTCTAATCAATCACACATTTGCACACATGTGCACTTGTTTATGCATACTTTTTCATGTTTTGCTATATGAATAGTTTTATTTATGCATGAGCGATAGTGTTTAAAATATTTATTGTAAGAGTACTTTATATTTGAAGTTAACAATAACATCATGCAATTGCTCAACCCTATGAAAACTGTTATGATTTTGGAATTTGACCCAAAATCATTCAAGAAGTAGTGGCAAGCAAGATATAGCTGTGTCTAAGTGATTTTTTTCTTCACATCAAAAGATGTAAGACCTTAACAAATCAAAAACTCACATACTTACTACTTAGCCGCTCGTTCTATATCTGTTGAATGTTTACATTTTTTTGGGGTTCAGGTGGAGGCTAAGTCTATGATAGAAAGCTTCAAATTGTTTCATAAAATAAAGAGCTTGAGGGTCCATTTGCATCTTCTTGAGGAGTTTACCATGCAATTGCTCTTTCTTTTTCTTCTAGAGACTCCAAATCTCCGCTTACTCCATTTAATGGACGAAAAAGATGAAAAGGTTTGTTGCTAGACATATTATAATTCTTTAAGCAGTGACAATGTCTTAATTTGATTTGAATTATCTCTAATTTTTATTTAAATTTCAGGAGCCATTTTCGCCATTCTCGCATATGTATGATGATCAGAGTGAGTCCTTGCAAATTATGCCCGCCAAGTGTTTCAATAATCTCAAATTAGTTTTGGCCCAAATCAAATCTGAAAGCGCTCGATCAACATTCTTGGAGATGCTATCCGAGAGAGTTCAAGCATGGGACAAAGTAGTTGTGAGGTACATTGAGTATTAAGAGTTTTGTGATTGCAATTTGCAAGTATAATTGAATACTTTTTACAAATTTACTACTTGCTAATAATAGTTTTTCTTTTCAATCTCATCATTTGAATCAACAAAGTATTAGATGTGAGAACTTTTATATACCATTGTTCTGTCTGAGACAAAATACATTTCTTCTATGAATAATAACAGTTGGATTAGACTATTTGATAGCATTGGAATCTTTGAATCTATATATCCAAAATTTTGAAAGAGTCCGCGACCACCTTGAGCTGGTTCCGAACTCTACTCCATCTCCTCTCATTTGCACCTACCACCAACGTGTAGTATCGCCCTTCCAAGAAATCAAAATCCAATCAGTCCTCTTACAAAGAAAGTAAGAACCATAATCCACAATGTAAGTTGTTCTGGTCGGTTTATGTAATAGGAAGGGTCACCAGCGACACATTAATACAGAAACTGAAGCTATAGATATTTAGCATTTGACAACTTGTATATCGAACTTGATATGATCACCTAAAGAAGAGTTCGTCGTGAATGATTAACTTTATGATAAAGCTGGAAGAAGTGGAGATATTTTACCGTTGCCGATTGCTATGGTTGCAAAGGCTGTCCGACCAAAGAAAGAAGTTGCAAGCTCATATTCAAAGGTCCAGTAGTTCTTTCCATCAAGAGATCGCTGCAGCAAGCCATACAAAGAACTATTAGTATTTATTCTACAGATTAATAGATAAGTGCTTACCTTCTCATCCTTTTAAGATTCAAGAGATTAGCATAAAAGGATTACTTATATAGAAGTAATAGAGTTCATATCATATACCTCCCTCATTTCGTAAATGGTTGGAGTTTGATTCGGCGCAGCATATACGTTCTTTACTAAGTTGAAAATGACCTGTTAAGGATACCATACAACGAATTGTTTGCAACTTGTTTGTGTCACAATTCGATGTGATAATTTGCTCATTATAAAGAAAATATGACCTCCTCCATAGGTCCTAAGTCATGGACATCTCTCTTTTCGGTCGGAATGAAACTGACTCTAACATGCTGCAATGCTGCAAAACGATCCTTGAATGCTGAGTCATGGCCCATAAAATCAAAGTCCTGCATCATATCACGGTCATTTGCAACTGCATTTGCATTTAATCAACCAGTTGATGACATTTGTCTGCTATGAAACTTCAGTGCAGGTTTAAACAATGAAAGATCTACTTATTGCATACTCTCCAATCAGAAGGGTAATAATATGTGTATCCATCTATGAAATCCACGAAAGCTTCGTAGTTCTTTGGAACTTCTGAATGTTGCGAAGAAACCAATTAGCAGAGAAGATGAATAGGAATTAATTCATCCAATGATCATACCTTCAGCAAATGCTATTTTTTCCTGTGAAAAAATACTGGCGAAGGCTCCAACTCCAACTAAAATCTGCCTTCTCCTTGAATAACCTGCAGAATAGATCGATTCGATGTCAGGAATCAAGTGGAAGCGATTTGAGAGGATTTCTCTGGAGGCATTCGTTCATTTGAATCATCACAAAAGGGTGTAGGAAAACACAGAGAATAGAGAATGTTGAGAACACACAACGTTAAAATGTTAGATGATATGTTCATATGCAGACCGCAGGAGCATTGAATCAAAATATAACTTCGGAGTTCAATTTGGCGCGCACCGTTCTCAGCCAGTGAAACGCCTTTAGAGCTCGCCTTGATTGTTAAAACAGGAGATCGGGAGTTGACGCCGGAGCCGGCGACTGCAAACTGCATGCATGAAACAGAAGGCTTTGAATTAAAACTTCAAGTGGACATATTTAGCTGCAGGCAAGACGACATGGATTACTTGGTTGGGAAGGGAAGCGAGCAGGCTATGGACTGCTGCCATGGCGATCAATGGCGAGGAGGAGCTGCAGCGACCTAGAGAAAAGGAGAGAAGTCATCTTCGATGAGTGAATGCAGGGGCGCCATGTCAACTCTGACCTTATCCTTCGTGCCGTGCACGTGGCCTGTGGAAAGCCTCCACCAGCTCCCCCTGCGACGCCACGTCCCCAGCAGCGTTTGCGCTCGCCCCGTCAGGGCCCGCAGCCGGTCGTACCGGAGCCGCACTACGTCCGCTTGCCGACACGACGGGAACCCGTCAAACTCCTCGTCGAGCTCATCGGCCCCCACCGCGTCCACCTGCGACGGCCGCGGGCCCATCCCTGCCGGCCCTCGCGGCCTGGCCCGGCACCGCCACGTCAGCACCAGGAACAAGTAGAGCGCGGCGGTGGGAAGGATGACCTGAGGGCAGAGCGCGGCGGCGACGAGGAGGACGTGGACGTGTGGGCGGTGGTGGACGTGGGCGGTGGTGGGCGTGTTAGGACCGGGGCTGCCCCCATGGGTTTCATGGGGACGAGGTTGGTGGCGCCGAGGACGCCCACCTCCAGCAGGCCGATTGGGAGCTTGGAGAGTTGCTTGGAGGCGGCGCGGACATCGCTGCCCACGTGCGCCGCCTCGTCAAGCACGTGGTACCCGCCCTCGAGGCAGATTTTCACCTGCAGCCGGCCGGCGTAGGGTCTGCCCTCCTGGTCGCTAGCGAGGTTGAGCCACCGGGCGGGTGGTTCGGCGCGGTCGTCCAGGCGGCGGTGTATGGTGGAAAGAGGGACCTTGGCGTGGCCTACCGCCTGGCCACCGGCGGTCGCGTCCTCAGAACAACGGTGAGGAAATGCTCGAAGGGCTCGGCGGCAACGAAGGCGAGGTCCTCATTCCAGGTCGGGTTGGCAGAGTTGGAGCTGCTGCTGATGAGTGGTCCGCTTGACGAAGAGCTCTGGTCCGCCGGCGCCGCCAGGACGTGGGGACTTGGGATCCGCTGGCGGAGGGAGGTGGAGATCCTGCATTTGGATCACCGTCAACCGGAGGTACCAAAACTTAGGGGAGAGGTAGGCCTTGGAGCGGGTGTGCACGTTGAGGCCGCCGCCGGAATCCGACTGCCACGCCTCTTGGAACGCCTCGTCCACCTGCGTCCCGATCCACACGGCGAGCATCACGTCGACACTCCCTCGAGAGTTTACCACTGCGGCGCCAACGGCGAATCTGGCGGCGATCGCTTCGGGATCTCGCCGAGGTCGAAGCACACAGAACCGAGGCTGATGTTATCGGCGACAGCAGCCTTGTCGTCGCCCTCTTTAGTCTTCTCATGGACCGATACCTGCAAGCCAGTGGAGTCGAGACCCCCTTGTGGAAGGCGAACACTTGGTCCCAATCATTCGATTTAGTGGTCGCGGTCCGGGTCCGCACGCTGTGGCTGCCGATGACCATCTCGGAGTAAACGGGCCAGTCGGCGCCGCCGCCGTGCTTTGCCTTGAGGACGCGGACGAAGAGGTAAGGAACACGAGCTACGAGGTCGTAAGAGCTGGAAGTGGCGCGCTCGCCGACGAATGGGCAAATCTCAAGGTCGCCGAGGCCGGAAGGATTTGCGGCTGTACGAAACGGTTGCGGCGACAGGTCAACTCGTGGTCGGGGAGACGCATTGGTGGCAGATACGTTATTCGAGACACTTAGCAGGGGCTGTTACTGTCGGACAAAAAAGACGGCAATGCGGTGTATATTGAATAAAAATATATGAATTGAATGGAGTGGGAGAGATGGCCCACAGAGAGAGCTCTCTGTGAAAATAAATGAAATAATAGACAAGATGCGTCTGCCGGGAGTCGAACCCGGGTCTATTGCTTGGAAGGCAATGAAATTGCTAGCTTAAATATTTATAAATCTTCTCATAGTGTCCTAATTTGATTTAGATACGTATAACGCTATTTGTTTATTAATGAAAATATTTAATTATATCATGATGATGATTACTTAATCGGAATCAAATTCAAGTGCTACCTAAAGATAATACAATAATATTATATGTGGTGAGGATGGCTCGTATCTAATCGACATAGGGTACAATCGTGTTGGGAGGTACGACAAGGTTGTTATGGATGTTATGGGTTTGATGAGCGTATCGAAGAGGTTCGTTACACGACTATGCCACAAGACATGGTCGTGCCATCGAACATGACCTGACCATGCTCGGGGCTTAGGGAAGAGGCACACCAGTGGCGCAAGTTGTGTAATCTTAAAGCATATAAATAAATTCTAATTAAAGTCATCTTTGGCTATTTTGTGTAATACGTAAAACTATGTTAAACTCTTTGTCTTCTCTCCTCTTTTATTCTTCTTCAATTTCTCTTTTACGATTTCTTCATTGTTATTACGGTGTGATTTCAACCATTGATATTAGAGCTCAAGGCATCATATTTGGGATTTCTTCTGCGAAGTATGATCTAATAAGGTTTGAAGGAATTGATAATTTCATATTATGGCGGAGGAAGGTTAAAGATCTATTGATGTAACAAAGCATAGTGAAGGTGCTAGGTGGAAAAAAAAAATAGAAAGTGATGGAGAAGATGGACTGGGAGGAACTACAAGCGAAAGCGGTGGCAATGATCAAAATTTGTTTAATGAATGACTTTATGTATCGTGTTATGGACTAGGAATCACAAACGACGGTTTGGCAAAATTTGAAAAGTATTACATGTCTAAATCGTTGACAAACAAACTCAATTTTAAGCAAAAAAATGTTTGGGCTTCAGACGTTAGAGAGACAAATCTAAGTCAGCATATTAACGTATTTAATTAAATTGTAAGTGATATAAAATGAATTGATGTGAAGATCGAAGATGAAAAAAAAATACTGATGTTGCTTAATTCTCTATCGTCATATACTATGTATGAGAATTTGATTATAACTCTGACGTGGGGAAAGGAAACTCTTAAACTAAAGGAAGTCACAAGTGCTCTATTGGGCTATCTTAGTGGAAGAAAGCTAGCAATGAGAATTTATAAGATGAAGAAGTTATGGTGAGAGGTAAATCAAGAACATGGTAGGAGCAAGACTTAATATAAGTCAATCAATAATAATAAGGCCGATTTAAATCGAGGAAGAAGGAGATAACATACTACAAGTACATAATAAAGGATCGCATCAAGAGAGATTATCTAGAGGAAAAGAAAGCTAATGTAAAGAGTAAAAATGGTTTGTCAAACATAATAGAAGTAGAAAATATAAGTATCCTAGGTTGATTTTAATGTGATCAACCGAGTTAAGTTAAGTTATGTGTCTTTTGATACCTTATGTCTAAGTGTACAGGAACATAGGAACATAGGAAGTCGAGCAGAAGACACAGCGAGCGAGAAAAATGACACAAAAAATGAGTTAACGTGCTCAGAGAATCGAGGGAAGAAAAGATGTGGAATAGTACACCGACGGACGAGAATGACGCGCGTGGAACGTTCAAAGAACGAGAAGTCGGGATGAAATCTGCTCGAGGAGAAGATCGGAGTTTGGTTCAGGTGAGCTTAATTCGGGACGGTTAGAGAATCACCTAAAGAAGCGCGAGGTTAATTGGCCCCCCTAAAGGAGCTTGGAGGCACCTTCGTGCCTTTTCATGGAGGCACCCTCATAGAGCTTAGAGGTGCCCTCACACCTGCTTTGGAGGTACCCTCATGGAGCTTGGAGGTGCTCTCACGCCTTCCTTAAAGGCGCCCTGGAGCTTCCAAGAGACGCCTCCAATGAACAGGACCGTTAGGCTACCGTTGAAAAGATGATAATATTTTATCTGCTTGGATGCGCCTTGGATCATATTGGAGGCACCTCCAAGCAATAGTAACTTTTTTCCAGAGGATATAAAAAGTCCCCTGAAGGTAGATATTATTCAATAACTATTGTTATACTTTTCCTAGCTATTTTTAAGCTTTCAAAGATTATAAGAGGCTATTCCGCCTTCAACGAAGGAGATTTTTAGTGAAGTTTACAACTGCCTTGGATTAACAACCACCTAGATTATAACCAAATAAAAAAAATCCTTTGTCCTCTTACTTATTTCTTTTATTTTATGTTAATATATTTTTGTTAATTAATTGTGCATCCTTGCTAAAATAAAAGCAAGAGAAATTTGTCTAAATTCTTGTTAGGGCTATTCACCCTCTCTAGCTGGTGTCACTTAGACCTGCATTTAATATTAGAGCCCAACTGCTTTAGAATGACTAACGGTCATCTAAAGCAACAAGAGTATGGTCAGATTGAGCATCTACCTACGAGTGTTCGAGAGGGAGTTCGTGTTATGGAAACGTCATATGAAGGTATTTTTAAAATAGATTTTAATATTTATTAATAATGAAATATGGTTTTAAAACACCAAAGAACAAGAATGGAGAAGAACTTGAAAAACACCTCTTGACCAAAAAGTAGCACGACGAGTTTATGACAAATGGTAAAGCAGAGTTTAACCTTATAAGTGTACTACCGGTTGAAAAACTCGACATAATTAGCACATACAAATTCACCAAAGTTCTCTGGGATATGCTTCTAAAACTCCACGAAGAACCAAAAGAAGAAGAATCCAACTTTCGATGGATATTAATTTGTTTTTAGAAGAGTCCAAGACTGAGAAGATTGCCAGAACATCTCTAATAGTCAAATATCTACCTGAAGACGATGAAAGTGTTTCAGAAGATAACATCAATGAAAGAGGAGTGTCTACCTACGAATCCGATATAGTAAGTGAGGTGTGTAATCTAACTTTAGAACAAATGTATGATGCTATCAAGATGTTAAGTAGATCTTTATGCAAACTAAGAATCAAGTACATTGAATTGAAAAAAGGTCAACCTTGAGTTGGAAAATGAAATAAAAAATGAATGTTTAGAAGAAGAATTTGATGATGATACGGGGAATAGTGGGTGATCTTAAGAACAGTGTGGGGATCACAATCAAGATGACGGAATAGTCAAAAGTCAAGAAAAGGTGGCGATCAAAATCAAGGACTATGCGTCCAAGCTGTTGGGATCTTGACGCCACTAGAGGGGGGTGAATAGCGTCTCACCCAAAATGTCACTTCCTACAATGGTTAGTGTGCACAGTGAAAATACAAGACAAACACTAACAAAAGAAGGTAAACCTAACACGTTGTTTAACGTGGTTCGGAGATGAAGCTCCTACTCTACGACAATCTGTAAGATGGATGATCCCGACCCGTCGGTCAATGACTCCCTGGAAAACCTCCAACTAGCTTGAGTAGCTCCTTGTGGGCGGAGAAACTTCGCCACAAACTCGCACAAACTCTTGATCACTCAAGAAGACCTTGGAGACTGTAATAGGGTTAACCATCTCTATTTTTGTCAATCTTGGCCAAACACCCTGAGTTTTATTAAATAGAGATTGGGAGGAATCACCTAGCTGTGTTTCCCGCCACTAGTCGATTGGCAAAACCACCAGTCCACTGGTACTAAGTGGAATTCAACCGTTACAGACTAACAACTCGATACTAGTCATCTGGTAAAAGTATCAGACGATTGCTCCACATGGGTCGAGCGAACATAGGTATTCTCTTCATTAGCAGTCGATGATGATCTACCAAAATGGTGTTATTTTGTGATTCAAATCAATAGGTTTTAGGGTTTATTTCATCTGAGCAATTGGTTTTGGAGTTAGATTTTGTTATGTGAGATATATCATGAGCAAATTCAATTAGTCATTTTTTTATTCATGATTTATGCTATATATGTTTTCATCTTGGTTTTAGGTGAAGATTTGGGTTCATTGATTGCACTTGGGGGCATTCAAATTGGTTAGCTTGGACATGAATTCAACCCGTGCCCAAGCACTGTTGAATCAGATCAAAACCTGAACCGGACTAGAAATTGAACCAGACCAGAGATGAACCGGTTCATTACAGAAGCAAAAACCAAGCTACGACACGATGAACAATGGCTTGCGCTACTGTTCATCGTGTTGCTTCTTCCTCCGTGCACGCGACGCAGGCCCCGTTCACCACCTCCCGATCTCGATCTCGATTCCAAATTCAACGGTGAATTCAGGAATCATCAGCAATCAGCAAGTGAAGAGCAGCATCGCGATCCAAGGGCGTTCTCTAGATCTGCGACACTTTCTTCTTACGCAATCCGCTTCATCTTCAGATTCATTAGCGTTCTCTAGATCTAAGGCTTCCAGACGTTTGCGGAGGTTAACTGGAGTTCTCCTGAAGCTTTTGCAATCGTTCCGCTTCCATATCAGCTTGGAGCTGTTGAAATCGGACCAATCACCTGATTGAAACTTCGATTGCCACTTTCTTCCTCTGTTCTTCACGCAACAGGATCTCGAGCTAGAAGGGCATTCTCTGTAGCTTTAAGATCCTTATTCATTGGCTAAAGATTCCATATGCTATTGTTGAGAGCTGCATGGGCGTTCTCTGAGGCTCCTTCACATATCAGCGACGAGAAGGGATTTGGTCTTGGATTTGGAGTTTGTGAACGTTTATTTTAACCTAGATCTTAGATTAACTTTGGCAGACCTTGTGGTTGCTTGTTTATCTTCTTACCCGAACAAATCCCATGCTTGTTAATGCTTAGATTGGTTCTAGAGTTTGGTTATGTGTAGTTGACTGTTATGATTTTGTCATGCAGAATGCACAGTTTTGATATCTATTATCGAATCTTTGATTTGCATTTGAATAAGTAATTTAGATTGAAATCTGATTTACTCAAGGATGAAAACTTATTTGGTATCAATTGATAGGTCAATTTAGAGCTAGATTTTGTAGTGAAGTTGAATTTCAGTAGTGGTAAAGTAGTTGAATTGTCTTGTTAGCTTAAGGTTTCATTTCTGTTCTTCCTGTAATTTTTCTTTTCCTTTGGTAATCAGCATGGATCAATTTATTTTTAGTAGTTAGAGTTGCTGGAATAAGTTGATATTGAACACTTAGTTAAATTGCAATTTGATTTGAATTACTTTTCTGGTTTGGAAACTTTAAACAGAGGCTATTGAGAAAAAAAAATCCATTTGCTAGACCTTTTGGTTGAGTTGATCATTAATAAAAACAAAACTTAGATTATAATCTGATTGAAGTTTCACATTTGATTGTAAATTAGACTTTAGGTTCAATTAATAAATTTCTTTTGCAATTCGGGTACCTAATAAGGGTTTTACAATCTAATTCAAGCTCATTTGCTAGTTATCCTTGGAAAATATGACTTGGGGCTTCCATCTATGACACTTGTTTTTATTTTAAATGGGTTCCAATCTTAATTAATTTGATGTGTCAAGTAGTTCCTTGTGGGTGGAGAAACCTCGCCACAAACTCACACAAACTCTTGATCACTCAAGAAGACCTTGGAGACTCTAATAGGGGTTAACCACCTCTATTTTTGTCAATCTTGGCCAAGCACCCTGAGCTTTATTAAATAAAGCTTGGGAGGAAACACCTAGCTATGTTTCCCGCCACCAGTCGATTGACAAAACCACCAGTCCACTGGTACTAAGTGGAATTCAACCGTTATAAACTAACAACTCGATACTAGTCATCTGGTAAAAGTATCAGACAATTGCTCCACATGGGTTGAGCGAACATAGGTATTCTCTTCACTAGCAGTCGACTAATGAAAATACCAGTCGACTACTAAGTAAAACCCTAAACCTAAAATTTTACCTTGAGTGCAATCTCTTATACACTTGTCCTTGCCCGCATAACCTAGACCTAGCTTTCTAGCCTCCTCCATTAGCCTTGCGTCCCTCGGATGCCTCCCTATCCTTCACGCCTTACCTTCTAGAGCTTCCTTCGGCTTTGTCCTTATTGTCAGGTCTTCCTTTACCAAGAGGTCGCACCTCCGGGACTTCATCTATTGCCAAGTCACACTTGAACATACGTTGTCAAGACTATATGTTTGGACTTACACTGCTAAGACTCACCCTTGGACTTTCCTCCTTTACTAAAATCACATTTGGACTCTGCTTATTGTACCTATATCTTGTACACTCATAATGCATATCAAATATAACAATAAACCTAACTTAAACATTTACCCAAATATCAAAACCTAGAGTACCCAGATTGCTCCAACAATCTTCTCTTTTTTATGTTTGGCAACCCGTTTAACTTAGGGAAACATAAATGCAATAACAATGCAAATCAATATGCATATCTACTCATGCATATGTCATCGAACCTAACCCTAGGCTCCCCCTTCACCTAAGCTCCCCCTTTGAGTTAGGATTTCCTGCAAAGGTAAACTTCTCTCCCTTTGCCAATAAATGAGCAATCACTCTCCTTTCACCTAAGCTCTCTCTTGAGATAGGATTTCTTATAAAGGTGTGTAGGTTTTTCACTTAAACCTAAACTTCTCCCCCTTTGTCATACATCAAAAAGAGCTCCACAAATATCATAATTATTAGACTCTTTAACCTTTAATGACCATAAACATCATGTATTAATCCTCCATAAGATTACATACATGTTTACCACTCTTTTGGTCATTTTCTAATGTTGAAAAATATTTTCAGACCATATCAATCGACTGTCATAAATGTCAGTCGACTGCCATCGTCAAAATGAGCTTACAGAGACATTCTGTACTCAAAATTATTGTTACCAATCGACTGGTAACTGTACCAGTCGACTGGTATTCTATTTTTAGTAAAAATCAGTCTTTCTGACCCACTTTCAGAAATACGTCAAAAATTCTACAGACTTTCAAAAATCCCAAATTTATGGAGAAGTCTATTTTATCCATGTCTACTTGGCAAAAATATATATAAAAATATATTTATCACAGATCCTAAAATTGACACAAAATTCAAAATTAGATAAATGATTCAATTGAATCTTGACCTAAAGTCTTAATTTTGACTTCCTCTTGATGTATCTGTCCATACTAAAGCATAATGCAGCCATAGCATTATTTTATATGACATCTATACATCAAAAACTAATTTTCATGCAATATGAACCCAATTCACATTTCAATGCATGAAACACATCCCAATTGTGTCAACCCACTAGGTTAGAGACTTAAGTCCGTCTCTTAACCACTTGGTACATTTAATAACTCATTTACCATGGGTCCCAGAGGCTCTTTGTAACCTTAGGAATGTTAACCTTAGTCACCTCCCTTAGTGATTCATCCACTATTGTTACACTCATATGGTGTACCATAGGTGATACTTGGCCTACAAACTTGACTTTCTTAACTTAGACACCTTGTCTTTGGTTAATTTCTTTTTGTCTTTCACCTTGGACACCTCATTCTTACCATAATTATATGCCACTCTAGCATATTCCTTCTTATTGGCCTTGGATGACTCTCCCTTGTCCTTTGTCACATCTCCCTTACCAATATCATGTGTCACCTTAGCATTTGACCTCCACTTGGCATGGAAGGAACCCAATTTGATACTTTTGGATCTTTGACCACACAAACACATATCAAGTCCTCTAGGTCCAATAATAAACCTATCTAGGACTTTCTCCATTTCTTGAAGCCTTACCTTCAAGGTTTGATTTTCTAATTCTAGGGTTTTAACCCTTGAATCAACATGTCTACCTTGGACATCCCTAGACCTACCTACCTTCCTAGGCATATGTTGTTGGTTCAAGCTCGAGTCTTGATATTTGGGTTTCGATGTTTGACAATACATGGAGACGACACATGGAGATTGCAGGTGCAATTGTTCATGTGGAGAGATTGTGAAGGAGAGTCAAGTAGGTCAAGGTTGACTGGATACTTGACTGGAAAATCCTGGTGAGTGAAGCCAGGTGAAAATCCTAACTGGGAAGTTAGACAGAGTTGAAAGTCCTAGTGAGTAAAGTCAGGTGAAGGACCTAGTGAGTGAAACTAGGCAGAATGGAAAGTCCCGGTGAGTGAAGTCGAGCAATTGGAAAATCTTGGTGAGTGAAGTCAGGTGAAAGTCCTAGTGAGTGAAGCTAGGCAGAAGGAAAGTCTTGGTGAGTGAAGCCAGGTAGATAAGAAGTCCTAGTGAGTGAAGCTAGGCAGAAGGAAAGTCCTAGTGAGTGAAGCTAGGCAAAAGGAAAGTCCTGGTAAGTAAAGTCAGGCAAATGAGAAGTCCTAGTGAGTGAAACTAGGCAGAAGGAAAGTCCTAGCGAGTGTAGCTAGTCAGATGTGAAGTCCTAGTGGTTAAAGCTAGGCAGAAGGGAAGTCCTGGTGAGTGAAGCCATGCATGGGAAATCAGGTGGATCAAGGTTGATCGGACACCTGGTGGAGTTAAGTCCAAGTGGGTCAAAGGGATCGATCGGACACTTGGCACGAGGAGAAAAGTCCAAGTGGGTCAAAGGGATTGATCGGACACTTGGCACGAGGAGAAAAGTCCAAGTGGGTCAAAGGGATTGACCGGACACTTGGTGAGAGAGTCCTAGCATGTCAAGGGTGACCGGATGCTAGGCATGATGAACCAACAGGTCCTGGTTGACCGGATGTTGGTTTAGGGGACTTTAGACTTGGTTTTGGGCAAAAACCATGAGTTGGATTGATCAGCCGATCGATTGGCTCATGCCCAATCGATCGGCTAATCGATTGGGTGAATCCCCACGACAAGCCTCCTCCCAATCAATCGGTGGATCGATTGGGAGAAGCTCGCGATCGCACAGAACAGCTCTAGATCGATCGACCGATCGATTCAGAGCCTCCAATCGATCAGCCGATCGATTAGGAGCTGCGATTTCGCGCGATAAGCCCTGGATCGATTGGTCGATCGATCCAGGTAATTCCCGAGAGCACAGAGGCACTCTGGATCAATCAGCTGATCGATCCAAAGCCTCCCCAATCGATTGGGAGCAATCCAATCGATTGGGGTTCGATCGTTGGCGCAGATAAAGATGTTGGCGAGTGTTTTTCTCAACACTTCTTTGATTCCACTCCACGAGCGACACAGGCAATTTCTCCACAGAGTTCTCACCGCTAGCTCTTGAAGATTCTTGGAGGCTTGTGCTGGTGCATGTCCAAGTCAAGAGGCGAGAAAAAAGTTAGGGTTAGGGTTTCTTGTGCAAACCTGTAAGATCTTATTGTATTTTGTTTCTCTTTCCTTTCTTCTTGTACTGAGAGTTTGTAAGGTTTCTCCGTCTTCGGTAGTTACTGAAAAAGAGTGTTTACATAGTGGAGGGTGCGTGAGTGTGTGGATCCTTGGACTAATCACCTCTTCTTGAGGTGGATACAAAGTAAATCCTTATAGTTAGCGTTGTGTGTTTGTTTCTTGTATTTCCGCTGCATATCATCTTGAAGAAACAAGCGACGGCGAGCACAAGATCGCGCCGAGCTATTCATCTCCCCCCCCCCCTCTAGCTACATTTTCGGTCCCAACATATGTCTCCCCTTCTTAGAATTTATGCTTAGGTTTTCACTCATTTTTCTTCCCTTAAGTAAAGTGGTTTGAGTCTTATTAGGTCTACCCTTTCTAGATTTAGCATGAATAAGTCTCCTAGGGTTATCACTACATTAACCCTATTCCTATCATTGTACCTAAATCTATGATTATACTTGGGTAAATAATCTACATTATTTTTAACAAGCATATAATAATCAGAGCTTGGATTAAACTTTAAAATAGGGATTACCTTCCCTTTTACCTTTGAAGCTCATCCTTAACTTGAGCTCCTCTTCTTTTCCCATTTCTTCAAGTGCGCCAATTTATTGAGCTCTTCTCTCCTTGGGCACTTTGTGTGGTAGTGACCCCACTCGCCACATGTAAAGCACCTAATATGTTTCTTCTCATTCTTCTTCCTACAACTCACATTAGTTTCTAAATTAACTTTAGTGAGTTTAAGGTTTACCTCCTTTACCTTCTTGAGTAAAGGACACCTACTCTTGTTATGTCCCATCTTACCACACTCAAAGCATTTGATGTGGTCCTTTATGCTCTTCTTGGTAGTTGAGGCGGAGGGTTGAGTTTCCAAGATCTCCTCTTCCTTAGATTGCTCTTTTTCCTCTTCACTTGATGATGTGGATGGTTCCACTTCTTCCTCCCTTGAAGATGTAGATGATACATCCTCATCTTCCTTCTCCTCCTCGGATGTTGAACACGTGTCAACAACCAATTAGTCCTTCTCCTCTTGAACCAATGAGTTATTCTCCTTGGGCTCCTCCACTACTTGGAGTTTTGTATGATCTTCATGAAATGTAATTATCTTTTTCCATATATTAGTTGCATTCTTGAATTTACCTACACTCACCAAAATGTTAGGGGGCAATAAATTCAATAGAATTTTCGATATCTCCTTATCCGCCTCTAATTGCTCCCTTTGCTCCTTGGTCCAATATCGAGGACAGAAGCATTTTCCTTTCTTGTCCGTCGGAGCTTTGAATGGATCCTCCAATGCCATCCAATGGTCCCAATCCATTTGGAACCAAGTCTCCAAGTGAGACCTTCAATACCCAAAGTCTTCTCGATCATATGGAGGTGGAATCCGGATATTCCATCCAAGCGGACCTTCTGACTCCATCTTCCTCTAGCGCTTTGGTCCCTCGACGATTAGTCTGTAGAAGAGCGGTCTAGCTCTGATACTACTTGTTAGGACCTTGACACCACTAGAGGGGGGTAAATAATGACTCACCCAAAACGTCGCTTCCTACAATAGTTAGTGTGCACAACGGAAATATAAGACAAACACTAATAAAAGAAGGCAAGCCTAACACGTTGTTTAACATAGTTCGGAGATGAAGCCCTACTCTACGGTTGTTCGTAAGGTGGGCGATGTTGATCTGTCGGTGGATGACTCCCCGAAAAACGTCCAGCTAGCTCGAGTAGCTCCTTATGGGTGGAGAAATCTCACCACAAACTCGCACAAGCTCTTGATCACTTAGGAAGACCTTAGAGACTCTAATAAGGGTTAACCACCTCTATTTTTGTCAATCTTGGCCAAGCACCCTGAGCTTCATTAAATAGAGCTTGGGAGGAAACACTAGCGGTGTTTCCCACCACTAGTTGACTGGTAAAACCACCAGTCAACTGGTACTAAGTGGAATTCGATCGTTACAGACTAACAACTCAATATCAGTTGACTACTCCACATGGGTTGAGCGAACAGAGGTATTATATTCGCTAGTAGTCAATTGATGAAGACACCAGTTGACTGTTACAGTAATTGTTACAGTGCTGCTACAGTAATTGCTACAGTAAATCCTAAACCTAGAATTTTACCTTGAGTACAATCTTTCATGCACTCATCCTTGCCCGCACAACCTAGACTTAGTCTTCTAGCCTCCTCCATCAGCCTCGTATCCCTCAGATGCCTCCCCATCCTTCGGGCTTTACCTTCTGGAGCTTCCTTCGACCTTGCCCTTATTGTCGGGTCTTCCTTTGCCAAGAGGTCGCGCCTCCAGGACTTCATCTATTGCTAAGTCACACTTGGACTTACGTTGCAAAGACTACATGCTTGGACTTACACCGCCAAAACTCACCCTTGAATTTTCCTCCTTTGCCAAGATCACACTTGGACTCTCCTTGTTGTACATGTATCCTGCACACTCACAATGCATATCAAATACAACAATAAACCTAAATTAAATCTTTTCCCAAATATCAAAACCTAGGATACCCAGAGTACTCCAGCACAAGCAAGCCACACTCATTCTATCTATCGGCTCAAAGCTGGTCGAACCCCAAAGAGCTCAGTCCCCTCCTTATGGCATGTTTCTCAGTCTTCTCTCACTCGGTTATACGTCAGTCGGACCCCAAGGCTTAGTCCCTTCATTTCTCTTGAACACCGCCCTAGTTTACTTCCGATCGGCTCAAAGCCGGTCGAGCCCCCAAGGGCTCAGTCCCCTCCTTATGGCATATTTCCCTGTCTTCTTTAGGCCAGCTATACACTAGTCGGACCTTAGTGTTTAGTCTCCTCATTTCTCCTAGACACCTTCTCAGTTTACTCCTAGTTGGCTCAATGTCGGTCAAACTCCCAAGGGCTTAGTCCCCTCCTTATGGCATGATTCCCAGTCTTCTCCCGACCAGCTATACATCGGTCAGACCCCAGGGCTCAGTCCACTCATTTCTCTTGGGCACCGCCCAGTTTACTCCCGATCGGCTCAAAGTCGGTCTGACCCCCATGCTCAATCCCTTCCTTATAGCATGGTTTCCAGTTTTCTCCCAGTCGGCAATATGCTAGTCGAACCCCAGAGTTTAATCCCCTCATTTCTCCTGGGCACTGTCCTAATTTACTCCCGATCGGTTCAAAGCTGGTTGAACCCCCAAGGTTTCAATCCCCTCCTTATGGCACGGTCCCTAGTCTTCTCTCAGCCAGCTATACACCGGTCAAACCCCCAAGGGCTCAAGTCCCTCCTTATGACATGGTTCCCAGTCTTCTCTCGGTCGATTATACACTGGTCAAACTCTAAGACTCAGTCCCCTCATTTCTCCTGGGCACCGTCCCAATTGACACTCGGTCAGGTTAAAGCCGGTCGGACCCCAAGGGCTCAGTCCCCTTCTTATGGCATGGCTCCCAGTCTTCTCCTGGCCGATTATACACCGGTCAGACCCAGGGCTTAGTCCCCTTATTCCTCCTAGGCACCATTCCAGTTTACTCCCAGATGGCTCAAAGCCGGTTGAACCCCCAAGGGCTTAGTCCTCTCCTTATGGCAGGTTCCCAGTCTTCTCCTAGTTCGCTATACGTCGGTCGGACCTCCAAGGGCTCAGTCCCCTCCTTATGGCGTGCTTCCCAGTCTTCTCTCGGTTGGCTATACGCAAGTCAGATCCCAGGACTCGGTCCCCTCATTTGTCCCAAGCATAACTTCCAGTCTATGCTCGGTCGGCTCCATGCTAAGCGGACACTATACTACTTTGCATAACTCCCAATCTACGCCCAACCGGCACAATGTCGGGTGGAATATTGCCAGGAGACAACATTGTCAGGAAATCACAGCCACTTGTCAGAGGGTAACAACTATTTGTTAGGAAATATTCTGAGGCTTTGTCATATGCATGAAGCTAAACTTTCCTCCGCCTAAAGGGAGTTCATCATACATCCTCTATTACTCGACATACCCTGACACTTGGCATTTTTTGATGTTTGATAATTGTGGAGGTTACGAAAGGTAGTATAAAAAGGGAGGTCCTCTTCGTTGGCCAAGTACACACATGCGCTCGCTCATACACATGCATTTACTACAGTTCTACTTTCATACTTTTTCCGCTCGGCCTTTTTCTGACTTGAGCATTGGAGAGCCTGCGCCAAAGACATCTTCCCTGGTTCTCACTCTAATGCTCCCGGGTGCTTGGTTTGTGGTGTTTGTAAGCTCATGAGTATCATCGGCGATCATCCCCCTTCTTTTCTCCACTGGTCATAAGCCCGGGTCTTCTCCTCATCAACGCTCTCACCCTAGTCATCGACACCTCCATTCAACTCAGCTTTCGGACATGATCAGATGATATGAAAAAGGGAAATAAAAAATTAAAAATAAAATAAAATTATTAGAAAAAGACTTTGCATGTTCAAACTCAATTTTTTTTCATAATTTTCAAGTTTTAGAAATTATAAAGCGATTAATTGATATATTAGAAATCATATGAGTTAAATTATAAAAGTGGCTAGACAATATATTCCTAGGAATTACTTAATAAATATAGTAGGTAGAAATTTATTTTGAATTTTCAAATCATAATTATTAGTCTTATTAAATTAATTTTTATCCATGCTAAAATTTAAATTTAGTTTAATTTTATTATTATTTGTAAAATTGATTATTTAATACACCTCATGTTTATCTTTTGTTTTATTTTTTTTGTCAAAAATAATATAACAGAATTTTTTTTTAATTTTTCGACCATTATATTAACTTTTATAAATTTTTTTAACAAAAATCAAATTTTGAAAATTAATTTTTTAAAAAAAATTAATTTTTTTTATTATAAAAAATTATGTTTTCTATTTTTAGAAAATATTTCAAAAATGTTGACCCTTTATTAATTATTATGAATTTTTTTTAACCAAAAATCATGTTTTTATAATTAAAAATTCCCAAAAAAATCTTATTTTTACGTGGATCATGAATATTATATTTTAGGTGCTTAGAAAAAATTAGCAACACTTTTAGACAACAAAATTTATTGTTGAACCTTTAATTTTCAAATTGACTCTTTCTGCTTAAAAGTATTTATTCTGATCAAAATAAAAATATATTTTTCATAAAAAATTTTAATCTGGTCTGATGACTCTACTTAACATTGACAAATATTTTTAAGATTTCGTAGGACTCTTTGGAAAAAATAAATGAAATAAAAATATATTTTTCATGAAAAATTTTAATCTGGTCTGAATGACTCTATTTAACATTGACAAATATTTTTAGGATTTTTTATGACTCTTTGGAAAAAATAAACGATATTTCTTAAAAATTATTTTTTGTGACAAAATATTTTGATAAAAATATAGAAAGTTTTGATATTTTGCAACCAAACCATCAAAAATTTTTTTCATATTTTTCTACTATTATTTTTCATTTTTCCTTTTTTTTTATATGATCAAAAGGAAAGAATAATGAGATATTAAGTTTAGAGAAGGTTTTATTGCCAAATTTATTGCAATATGTTTAATTGTCATATTTAAACATTTTTACTTTTTTGTTTAATCCTAATCTTAACTCAGTTTGATGCATATAAAAAAAAATGGAGTTTGTAAGTTACCTAAATTGATTTTGATGTCATCAACCGAGTTAAGTTATGCTCTATTTCTTTTGATCCATTATGTCTAAATATGTAGGAATTTAGGAACACAAGAAGTCGAGTAGAAGACGAGGCGAGCGAGAAATACGACACAGGAAACGAGTCGATGGGTTCGATGCATCCGAGGGATAAAAAGTTATGGAAGAGTACATTGGCGAAAGAGAAGGACGTGCATGGAGCGTTTGAGGAACGAGAAGCTAGGAAGAGGCCTACTCAAGAAAAATATCAGAATTGGGTTTAGGTGAGCTCAATTTCGAATGGTCGGAGTATCATTCAAAGAAACACAAGTCTAATTGGATGTCCTGAAGGAGCTTGAAGGTGCCCTAAAGGAGCTTGAAGGTGCCCTCGTGCCTTTTGATGGAGGCACCCTTATGGAGCTTGGAGCCGACCTCTCACGTCCCTTGGAGGCGCCCATGTGCCTCCCTTAGAGGTGTCTTGGAGTTCCAAGAGGTGTCTCTAATAAACAGTATCCATTAGGCTACGGTTGAGAAGATAATAATATTTTATCCTCTTGCAGACACCCTAGTTAGATCCCTTTGGAAGCGCCTTCAAGCAACGGTAACTTTACTTAGGAGGTTAAAAAATGTCTCATGTAGTTAAGAATTATTCAACAATTAATATACTACTTTTCCTAACTATTTCAGCTTTCACGGAAATAGATAAATATATATAAATCTATAATGGGAGGTAAAAAATCTCATACAAGTGTGTTCTAAATAGCATACTTACCTCATCAAGTTCATTAACCATATCATCATATTGTTCCAAGTCATCATTGTCCAATTCTTCACTTGTTCCATTGTCTCTGCCACGTTAGACACTTCATCCGCCACCTCATCTTGGTTTGTCACCTCCCTAGGTGCTTTTTGACTAGAGTGCATCTTGCTCTTCCACTGTCCTTTTGCTATGTATGAGGAGGTAACTAGCTGTCCCTTAGAAATAACTCACCACCTAAGTTGGCCAATGAGAGACCTTTGTATTAGTTGTGTTTGACCAGCCTTCTAGTGAGTGGGAAGCCACCCAAACCTTCCCCAAGCACTTGGTAGTAGAGTAGTGGTGGGGAGGGCTGTCCCTGCTAAGAGAAGATGGCCAAAGTCAGTGCAGTTAGCCAGAAATCTGCCAGAGATACCAAAAGCTACCGTAGAATACTAAAACCAAAAGAATCCAACTATATGAACACTTACCTCAATGATTGGGCCTCCAAACACCCTTAAGAATGCCCTCCACAGCCCATGAAAGGCCTTCATAGCGGTACTAAGCACTCTTCCTACCAGTGAGGTGGAAGAAAACCACCTCCGGGCATGATTGAGGTACTATCTACAACAGGAGACTCACCGGTGCACCAAGTGTAAGTATCTCATGGTAGTTTTGATGTGATCAAACTAAGTTAAATAAGGTTCTGATGCTATGTGTCTAAGTGTGCAGAAACTTAGGAGCATAAGAAGTCGAGCGAAAGACGCAACTAGCGAGAAGGACGACACGGGAGAGAGTCGACAGGCTTGGTGAGTCTGAGGGACGAGGTGCTGTGGAAGAGTATGATGACTGATGAGAAGGAAGCACGTGGTGATTCTGAGGGATGAGAAGTCGGAGTGGAAGGTTACTCGAGAAGGCCAACAAATGGGTACAGGTGAACACTATTCCGGATGGCTAAAATCATCCAAGCGAGTAGAGCCGGAGTGAGAGCCCAAACTGAAAAGTCAATAGGGAAGTTGACTTCAGTCCATGCGCCTAGATCACCTGGGCGTCCCCAGGGCACCTCGCCCAGTGGGGGCTGTATCGACACCGTCCGGGCGCCTAGAACCCTTCTGAGCGCTCGAAACAGAAAGTTTATTGAAACTCAATGTGTCGCGATCTACTTCTATCTGTATAAAATTTTATCCACGTCCAGGCGCCTAGAACCATTTTAGACACCCTGATCAGGGCTATAAATATAGCCCTGATCCCAAAAGATAAACACAATACTTGTAATCAATTCTATTTGAGTTTACCTTTGTAATTCAGTGTGACAACTGCTGTAAGAGGCTTTTTTTGCCCAAAGGAGACTTTATCAAGCTTTCAATGTCTTAGATTAACAATCTCCTGATTGCAAATCAAGTATACCTCGGTACCTCTTTCTCTCTTTAATTGTTTAAATTCTGTTTATGCAAGTGTTAGCTTTAATTAGCTTGTAAAGTTTGAGAAAGTTATTCATTTGTTGTGCAGGGCAATTCACCCCCTCTTGTCGATCTCCAAGGGACCAACAAGTGGTATAAGAGCTCAACTGCTTCAAGAGGACTAATCATCGATCGAAGCACAAGAAATGGCCGGAGCTAGCATCTACCCACCAGTATTCGAGGGGGAGTGTGAGTTTTGGAGACGTCGATTGGAGGTATATTTTAAAACTGATTTTAATATGTTACTAACGATTAAGTATGGTTTTGATATGCCCAAAAGCGAAAAAGGAAAAGAACTTGAGAAACATTGATGGACTGAGAAGCAGCGCAACGATTTTATAACAAATGGTAAGGCTGAGTTACACCTTCTGAGCATTCTACATGCTTAGGATCTCGATAAAATTGGCAAATACAAGAGTGCAAATGAACTTTGGGAAAAGTTCTTGAAGCTCTATGAAGAGCCAAAAGAAGTCGAATACAACTCCTCGATGGACACCGAGTAGTCGTCAGAAGAATTCGAGACTGATGAAATTGTTAGGATATCTCTTATAGCCGAATACCCACCTGAACACACAGAAAGCTTATCACATATGAGCATCGATGAAGGAGGAGAGTCTTCGGAAGAAAGCAGCCTTGAATGGGGAGGAACATAAAAAAAACAGCTCTATAGGGGAAGCATCAGATTCTGAGATCGGCAAGGTGAGTCAGTACAATCTCTACCTCCTAATAAATTGCTTAAATTTATAAAAATATTATCAAAAAATTCTTGTAAATTAGAAATAGAAAATAAAAAATTATTAAAAGAAAATAATGAGTTAAAAGGAACTCTAGCTAGCAACGACTTGTCGATTAGAGAATTTTGACAAACTAAAAATAGAAAATAAAAATTTAAAATAACAAATATAAAATTTGAAAAATTCTACATGTTCTATTTTTATTTCTTCAAATTTTAGAAATAATTCAGGACTTAAAGAGAACGGATCCGCTAATCAGCAATTTACGGACCAGGGGATGATTCACTTTATGGATTGATCCATTTTGATAGACCCTATCACTTAAACAGATGTGGTCCATCATAGTCCACCAATCATGATCAATGGACCATCCTCTGGTTCGTAAATTATGGACAAATGATCCCGTTTGGGACTTAAGTGGTATCTTAGATATCACAAGAGTCAAATTAGAAGTGTTTATTAAAATATATCCCTAAGAAATTTTTAATTAATCATGTTGGATGGAATTTATATTGGGTACTAAAATCCTGCCTAATTTTTTTTTTTTGCATGCCTAATTTTTAATTGAATTAAAAAATTTTTATCTAATGTTTTCAAATAAATATCGTTGCATGACTTTTGCTAGAGATTAATTAGCATGTAATTTTTTAAGGAAGAGAATTTCATTATTTATCTAGAGAAAAATTATTAAATGTTTTCTATCGTTGCATTATTTTTTATGATTTCTTATTAAAAAATTATAGTTTTTTTAAAAATATTTCCAGAGTTATTATTGAAAAATTTATTTTTAAAGCTTATCATCTTCTCTATCCATGGAATTTTTTAAAAATTTTTTTATTATCGTTATTAAATTTATCTAAATTATTTATTCAAATGCTAACTTTTAATATATTCAAAATTATGTATTGAGAATTCATTTTTTCTATATACTTAGTCCTATTACATTATTAGAAAATTGCTCATGATTTTTTTCTTAGAAAATATTTTTAAGCAAATTTTAAAATCAATTCTTTACATAGAAAAGAATTTATTTATGCTTTAAATCATTTTCATAATTTCGTGAAAATTTTATCACAGCTTTTGCAAAAATTCTCAGAATTTTGTTTAACAATTAAAAATTCTCAAAAAATTATTCTTTCAATAATGTTTTATAAATTATAAATCAAGATTTTTGAAACTTAAACTTCTTAATTTTTTGGATAATAGTCATCATATTTTATCCCTTTGACTTTGTTTAAATTCATTTCAAGTTATTTCCATAAGTGTAATCCTATTTTTAATGTGATCAACGGGTGTGAGAATTAGTGATTTAATCTAGGGGAGAGTACATTTTTTTTTTACATATTTTTTCTTATATGCAAAATATGTACTTGCCATTTTTATTACTATTTATCTTTTGTTTTATCCTAACTTAATTTGAATTTACTCACATCTAAAAGGGGGAGATTGTAAGTATCCCATGGTAGTTTTGATATGATCAAACTAATTCAAGTTAGGTTTTGTTATGTTTTGATATCATGTGTCTAAGTGTATAGGAACTTAAGAGTATAAAAAGTCGAGCGAAAGACACAACTAGACCCAACCCCGGGACGGGTCTGGCCCGGATCCGACCCGGGCCCGTAACCGGGTCAACGGGTCGGTTGCCCATTGACCCGGTTCGCCGGGTCGAACCGGAACTGACCCGGCAAGTTGCCGGGCCGGTTCCGGTTCATTGGTTGTAAAACCGACGAACCACCGGTTAATCGGCGGGTTGAACCGGAGGTTCAGCCGTAATTTTTTTTTTTAAATGGCTTGAACCGCCGGTTAACCGACGTACCGGCAGTTCAAAGCCGTTGGAACTGCCGGTTAACCGGCGGTTCGTAGCCGTTGGGAGGGTTTTTTGGGTATTTTTTTCAACGGTTAGGATCATTTGACCGTTGTTTGATCAATGGCTATGATTTAGTGTCCGTTACTATCAAAACTCTATAAATAGAGAGCTCATTTCATCATTTTTCACACACATCTTCTCTACTATTAATCTCATTTTCGTATTCTCTAATCTCTACACGCTTTCGTTTTCAATTTTCAATTACAATGGAAGGAGGCCGCGGAGGTGCGTCATCTCGAGCTCGAAAGGGAAAGCAAATAATGAATCCGCGGGAGGAGGACCCCAACATTCAATCCACCGATGATGAGATCGAGCATCTTCCGAATCTGACACCCGAAACACAAGGAAGTACCGATACAATTACTTCTAAGGTTCGGGAACTTCTTCCTCTAAAGTCTTCTATTTTCACTAAACATTTTGAGAAGGTCCCTCTTCCGTCGGGAGAAATGCGTGCAAAATGTAAGCACTGCAATGCTTCCTACAAATTCCAAGCCGGCGGCGGCTATGAGTCGTAGAAACGACATGTAGAAACGAAGTACCCCACGGAATATGGACTCAACCATTCTCAAACACAATTATCAATATTTTTTTCAACTAGCGGTAGTATCGATTCCGGTTTATTTTTATATTCGGATAATAAATTAAGATAATCATTAGCTAAATTTATTTCTGCAGAACATCTTTCTTTTAGTTTTGGATCTAAATACACATTTGAAGATTTTTGTAAAGAATCTCTTAATTCATGTGCTAAACGTATTCCTAGGACTACACTTACTCGTACAATTAAAAAATTAGTAAAACAAGGAAAAAATAATTTAATTGATGAATTTAGTAAATTAGATAATAAAGTTTTTTTATGTTCCGATATTTGGAATGATCATTGGCAAACACATTCGTATATGAGTGTGACTTGCCATTAGATCGATAACTCTTGGAACCTCTAAAAAAAAATTATTAGCTTATAGAGTTTTTGATGAATCACATAATGCTCATAATATCGCACAATTATTATGTTTAATTTTAGAAGAATATGGTTTAACTCATAAAATATTTTCAATATCATTAGATAATGCTAGTTCTAATACCGCTTGTATAGATGATCTAAAATTTGTTTGTCAACCTATTATTGGAGGTTTATTTTTTCATATTCGTTGTGTATGCCATGTTTTAAATTTATGTGTTCAAGATGGTTTAAAATTTTTAGAAAGTTATATTAAACCAATTAGAATTGTAATTTCTTATTTATGGTCTCATCCATCTATAATGAAACAATGGGGTAGGTTTTGTAAAATTAATGGAATGTGACCTAAAAAATTTCCACGTGATGTACCAACACGTTGGAATTCAACATACCAATTATTACAAGATTCATTTCAATATAAAGAATTATTATGTTCATTTTTTGCACAAAACACTAATACTAATATATATTTATTTTCACAACAATCGAATATTTGTAGTAGTATTTGTAAAATTTTAAAAGTATTTAATGATGCAACCGAATAACTTTCCGGTGTTTATTATCCCACTGCTCAATTAGTTTTAGAAAATTTTTCTAATATAGTATTAGTTTTAAATGAACATATTAATAATGAATCTTTATCTCCTTGCATCTTAGCTATGAAAACTAAATGGGAAAAATATTTTTATTTAATTCCTGAAAATTATTTAATTGCATTTGCTTTAGATCCTAGATTTAAATTAGAAGTTTTACAAGAAATGTTAACTTTATATTATGACGCTTTAATTCCAATTAAAGATTCTTCTTCCCCTGATCTAGTTAATATTATATATAATGTTAGAATTTATTTATATGATATTTATAATAAATATTATGCAAAATACGGAACACAAATTAATATTTCTGAAATTCAACAAACTACTAGTAGTAATTTAAAACTTACAAAAGTACAACTCTTATTAAAAGAATGAACAAAACGTCCACGAGAATCCTCAAGTTCCACACAGGAACTTGAGAATTATTTTACGACTTCTTTTGATTTTAATGAAGCAGATAGCGAAAAGTTCGATATCTTAAAGTGGTGGTCACAAAAGGCTCAAAGCTTTCCTATTCTCTCCGTGATCGCAAAAGAAATTTTAGCTTGTCTAGTGTCAACTGTTGCTGTGGAGCAGACGTTCAGTGTCGGCGGCAACATATTAGATGAACGACGATCAACTTTGTCTCCCGACTTATTGGAAGCCCAAGCATTATTGGACGATTGGACGAGAGCGGAGAAAAGAATCCAAGGAATGCAACTTTCAGATGACGAAGTTGAAGATTTTGATACTGAAGGAACAAATATGACAGGAACAGGAAATGGAAGTGAATGAAAATGTAAAAGGATAAAAATGTAAAAGAACTACATGGGCTTTGATTCGCCTAAAGGGATACATAGGCAACTTAAATAAGTGCAAGCCCTTTTTTCAATAAATTTTAATTTCTAATTTTTAATGTTTAATGTTTAATTTTTATTTTTTTTTAACATATTAATCTTGAACCGTGGCGAACCGTGATGAACCGTGAACAAAACCGTGAACCGGTGGTTCTGAACCGTGAACCGTAACCGTCTTGGGCGGTTAAGGTTACGGGTCGACCTGTCTGGAACCGTCGAACCGTCGGTTCCGAACCGTGGTCAGGTCTAGACACAACTAGTGAGAAGGACGGCATGAGAGAGAGTTGACTGACTCGGTGCATCTGCGGAACAAGGTGCTGCCGAAGAGTACGCTGGTAGACGAGAAGGAAGTGCGCAGCAGTTCCGAGGGACGAGAAGCCGGAGCGGAAGATTACTCGAGAAGGTCGAAAAATAAGTTCGGGTGAGCTCTACTCCAGATAGCTAAAATCACCCAAGCGAGAGCCAGGGCAAGAACCCGGACTAAAAAGTCAACAGTGAAGTCGACTTAGGTCTAAGAACCCGGATCACCTGGGCTCCCTCGGGGCGCCTTGCCCAACGGTGGTCGTATCGACACCGTCCGGGAGCCCGGAACCCTTCTGGGCGACTGAACCAGAAAGTTTATCAAAACTCAACGTGTCATGATCCGTTAGGGGTGTCAAAATGAGCCTGACCCGATGACCCAACTTGAGTCAACCTGAAAAAAAAATCAGGTTCGGGTTGGACATTTTCGGGTTCAGATCGGGTTAGAGTTGGAGGGTTAAAATTTTTTGGGTTGAGTCGGGTCCGGGTTGACCTGGGTTGACCTAAATATAGGGTTTAACGGGGTTTTTTTGGATTAAATCAAATTTTATTTTGAAAATTAAGATATTTTATGCATATTAATATCATGTTTGTATGATAATGATGGAGTATTGAGATAAAAGTGGAGAATTATAGGGAAAATAGTAAAAAAAAAGAGTCATTTTCAATTAGATTTTCTGGTTATCCGGGTCGGGTTCGGGTTGGTCGGGTTCGGGTTCGGGTTTAGGGATTTTGGGTTGAACTCGGATTCGGGTCGGGTTTAGGTTCAGGTTGGGTTAAAAAAACAAACTCAATCCGACTCCAACCTGACCCTATTCACCCGAATTGATACCCTTACGATCCGTTGCCACCTGGATAAAATTTTATCCATGTCCAGGCGTCTAAAACCCTTCTAGGCACTCCGATTAGGGCTATAAATATAGCCTTGATCCTAGAAACTAAACACAATACTTGTAATCAATTTTATTTGAGTTTAGCTTTGTAATTTAGTGCGTCAACTACTGTAAGAGGCTTTTCCGCCCAAATGAGACTTTAGCAAAATTCAACATCCTAATTGCAAATCAAGTAAACCTTGGTGTCACTTTCTCTCTTTAATTGTTTAAATTCTGTTTATACAAGTGTTAATTTTAATTAGCCTATAAAGTTTAAGAAAGGTATTCATTTGTTGTGCTGGGAAATTCACCCCCTCTTGCTGACCTCCAAGGGACCAACACCAAGAAATTCTAGAGAGAAGTTGGAGCTTCTCTCACTAAATCTCAAAGATTATAAGAGGTCACTCCACCTTTAACAAATAAGATTTTTAGTAAAACTTTCAACTACTTTGAATTAACAATCTCTTAAGTTGTACCAAGTAAAAATCCTTTATTCTCTTACTTATTTTTTTATTTTATGTTAATTTATTTTGTTAATTAATTGTGCATCCTTGTTAAAGTAAAAGAAAGAAAAATTTATTTAACTTCTTCTCAAGTTATTTACCCCCTCTAGCGGACCTTACTTGGACCTACAGAAAATTCAAAGAACGACAATGGTGATATGCTTTCTGTTTTGTCTAGTTCAGATCAATTGATAGATTCTTGGATTTTGAATTCAACATTTTCTTATCACATGACGCCTAACAAGGATTGGTTCGACATCTAAATGTCAGTTAATTCTGGTTCTACTTTGATGGGTAATGATGCATCCTGCAGAGTCATTGGAGTATGGAATATCAGCATTAAGATATTTGATGGTGTGGTCAAAATGTTGTATAATGTTAGACATGTTCCAGATCTAAGGAAAATATGATTTTCATTGGATACACTAGATGGTAGCGGTTATTGTTACAAATCTACAATCAGAGTAATGAAAGTCAGTAAATGTGCTTTGACGATGATAAAAGGACATAAACTAGTAGGGAACATCTATAGATTGTTAGGTATCACAATTGTAAGTAGAGTTCTTCTTAGATGTTTGTGTTTCTTTTAAGGGCGGATATTCACTAAGATAGAGATTGTTGAAGATAACAGATATATGGTTGACACGGGGCACAATCATGCTAGGAGGCACGACCATACTATGCCAACCACTGTGGGTTTGACGAGCGTATCGAAGAGGTTCGTCACATGACCGTGCCACCAAACATCGTCGAGCCATATATTGTTATTACTTGATATTTTTAGTCTAAATACCATATATGCCTTGAGCCATATATATAGGATCATTGCAACTCTAAAATATATAGATAATTTTAATTAAAATCATCTTTTGTCATTTTGTGAAGTAGACATTGCCTAATTATGTTAAACCCTTTATCTTAACTTCTCTCTCATTTTTCTTTAATTTCTCTTTTACAATTTCTTCACTATTATGGCGGCGCGATCTCAACAAGATGATTTTTGTTGACTTGTCTATTAGATAGTGAAAACAATTAATGCATAATCTAGCAGTCCTCCAATTCTAGTGTTGTTTTCTCTTTACAAAAGTGTTAATTCTTTGTCTATTGCTTAATGCATTCAATGTTCTCTCCACTCAAGTAAACATTTTCAATGAATCTTCTGTTTTTTTTAGTTTTTTTGGTGTCCAAAGATAAACATGCTTAGTTATCATCGTGTGTCTCCCTCAGTAAACATCACCAATGACTCCACCTTTCTTCGTTTTAAAATTTCTCTTTCAATTACACCCTTCTCTGCCCGTTGACTTTCCAAATTTTAAAATCCAACAACGTGGCGTCTCAACGTAACCAGATTTTGCAATCAATGGAATCATGACTCGACCACAGTCGCTTTAATTTCTGTGCTGGATACGACACATTATGACCTACCGGCTGGCCGCCGTCTCACTCACCGGTCCCAGCAGGTGATCCCGCCCATCCGACGGTACGAGCCGCTCCACGTCAGCGCTCCGCCCGCCGAACAGGTCGACCTTTATTCCTCGGCGACCTGCTTCCTCCAAATAAAACGACGTCCACGAAGCCATTCAAAATGGAAATGGAGATTAGAGATACTTGGATATTAAATATAACCATCACGACGAGTGCCGTTCCATACCCTTATCCTTAATGGACTCGTATTGTGGGCCCCTAATCGTAAAGCCCCATATCGGCTAAGGTAAAGAACGGGCAATAATTTGGCACCGGACGTCATAAAAATTAAATTTAATAAAGTACAAATTATCCATTTAAACAAACTAACTCTTGCTATGCCCGAAATATATCTTTGTTACTATTGGATAGCGGTCATCCTGGGTGGGCCCCTCGGTCGATAAGTCTAATAATAGTCGAGGTATCTGAAGGAGTAGAACTGTGAGGCTGTTTCAGAGTGGTGAATCGTTTCGCGGTGTCCCCTTTCTATCTCGCTCAGAGCTATTTTTTTTTTAATTTTTTTTTAATTTTTATTTTTTATGCTGGCTTCGGCGAGGGCGATCGATCGAGGGAGGAGTGGCGACGGAAGAGGGAATCCGGAGGGGGAAAGCGCGGCGCTCTCTGTTTGCCTTTTTTGCTGAGGATTTCCTTGGTTGGATCCGGCGAGGCGGGGGTTTCAATTGGGCCCGACGGCGGCTGATGCAGTGATTTCTCGGCCATCGTCGCTCGAATGAGGCTGTCATAGTGCCGGATCTTCCTATGAGCAGTTTTCTGGCGCCGGAGTCGTGAAGCGCTTCTATTTTTCTTCTTCGGGCCTGATACCGGGAGTTGGCCAGGGAGATGGAGGTGGATACCTCGATGTTAACTGAGTCCGACCGTGATCCGGCTGCAGATAACCACCACGGCGTATCTGAGGATCCCTCGCCGCGGGAGGCGTCTGAGGAGGTACACGGGCAGCCTGTCTTGTCCGGGCCGAGGCCCGCGCCGACGTACAGGGTTGTGAATGCGATCATCGAGAAGAAGGAGGACGGACCTGGATGCCGGTGCGGGCACACGCTTACTGCCGTGCCGGCCGTTGGGGAGGAGGGAACTCCTAGCTTCATCGGCCCGCGACTTATACTGTTTGGCGGTGCGACTGCGCTGGAGGGCAATTCGGCAACGCCACCGTCGTCGCCGACGGGCAACGCTGGAATCCGTACGTGCTACTGACGATTCTCAATCTCAATAGTAGTACATGCTCTTTCTCTTCTAGATCTATTAATTCTTCGAACAGAGGATTTCTAGTCAGTGACGATAGAAGCCCTAGAATTAAGATGCGGAAGTTTTTCCTCCCTTTTTTTTAATGGAAGTGCTATTCGCTGTCAATGTCATTCTGAAAAATGATTCATTTCTTCGAAGAATTCTATTGTAGTAACAACTAAAGAATTCCGGTAACTAAATGCCTTAATGTGTTCTTGAATTGCAGGTCTCGCTGGTGCAACTGCAGACGTTCATTGTTATGATGTGCTTTCAAACAAGTGGACAAGGTAAAATGGATCATTAACAACAGAAGGGTATATGCTGAAGCCTTCTAACTCACATGAAATTTTCAACAATTGTTGGTCATCGAAGGAAATCAATGTATAGTAGTAAATTTGATTTTCAAGTATGATCATTATGCTTGTATGCTCTATCAGGTTAACTCCTCTTGGAGAACCACCATCTCCCAGGGCTGCACATGTTGCAACTGCAGTAGGAACTATGGTCGTGATTCAGGTATTGTTGCCATATTTTCTGGGTTAATACTATACTAATTCATGTGCGTATGCATACACAGTCTAAGATATCAAAACCTTGTTTTTTCAAGAAAGTGATAAGAAATTACAATTCCATTTAAGATAAACTTTATTTGATTTATCTTTTTGTGCTAAATTGCAGGGTGGAATTGGCCCCACAGGCTTGTCAGCTGAAGATCTTCATGTCCTGGACTTGACACAAACAAAGCCACGGTGGCACAGGTTATGTTTGTATAGAACGAATCATCTTTACTATAGTTACTGAATCTGATTTAATCTCTTCATGGACACAGAGTAGTTGTTCAAGGACCTGGCCCAGGACCACGTTATGGTCATGTGATGGCATTGGTTGGACAAAGATTTCTATTGACGATCGGTGGCAACGATGGTGTGTTTCTGTAGGCAAAGTCATGTTATTTATACACTCCAAATCTGCATAGATATTTGTTATGATAAATTATTTGCACTAGGTTGATAAGAAAATGGGTAAATTTTTGTTAGGCAAGCAGCCTTTAGCTGATGTTTGGGCTCTTGATACTGCTGCCAAACCATATGAATGGAGGAAATTGGAACCAGAAGGTGATGGCCCACCACCATGCATGTAAGTGTGGGTCTACTAAGATATTCTCGCTTTCACTTTAGTCTTTACATAGCTGCTTCTTCTTGATCTAATTAATATGGATTTATTTAATGAGACTTTCTAGTTGTTTTTTAGGTAACGTATAGAACATAAACATTGGTGTTCCACCTCCAGTTGATACTGAATTTGCTTGTTTAGGCTGTAATGTGTACTTAAGCTAATAGACTTAGAAATACTCACTAGGTGAATTCTGATTGTGTAGTCAATGGGTTGTTGTGGTTGTCCATGAATATATTTATTGTGAATTCTCACTAAGTGAAATTCTGGTCAGGTGAATTCTCACTAGGTAGATTCTGATCGCTTACCTAAGCTGATATATTTATTGTGGTTGTCCATGAATATGATATGGCGGGTGCTCTCTGACCATTTTTAAATTTAGTTCTGAGAGTAAAACATATTTGAATTTCAATGAGTTAAAATGTAACCTTATAAGTTCTTTTGTTAGGTATGCAACTGCAAGTGCACGCTCTGATGGCCTTCTTTTGCTTTGTGGAGGAAGAGATGCTAGTAGTGTGGTGAGTGAACCATTTTGGTTTTCATTGACTGCATTTTATGCTGAATTATATTTGATCCTTCCGTTAGTCTTCTTCTGTAGCCTTATATGGGAATTTATATAACAATTGCTTGATGACATGTGTTGATACTAAACTAATAACCAATTTTTCCATTAGATGAATGCCATTGCCATCAGGGGATGGTGACATGCAATAGATATCCCTGTTTAACACTGTCCATTTCCCAGTCCTAAAGAACAAAACACCCTTGTCCTGCCTGTATGATATAACTGTTCTTGCCTTGGATAATAAGATGCTTAATTTGGCAATATAGGATGCTGTTTATATATGAACTTGCATTTTTCTTCTTGAATGGAATAAGTTGTACAGACACAGTACAACTTAAACGCTTTGTAATTATTACTTTGTTACAATAAATTGGTTGCATAGTTGATTAACAAGTGCTTTGCTGATTCTGTAGCCCTTGTCAAGTGCATATGGTCTTGCAAAACATCGGGATGGCCGCTGGGAGTGGGCTATTGCTCCTGGCATTTCTCCATCTCCAAGATATCAACATGCAGCTGTGCGTTCTTATTGTTTACATGTTTTTCTCCATCATTATTGTGTATATCATATCAATGCTGTTCGAATTAAGAGACATCATTCTTTTAGGTTTTCGTCAATGCAAGACTTCAAGTGTCTGGTGGGGCTCTTGGTGGTGGACGTATGGTAGATGACTCTTCAAGCATTGCCGGTTTGTCTATTTTTACTAATTGTTAAACTTTTGGTGGAGAAGTTTTTTATATGGATTCTTTGAACATTCCGAACTCACTAATAAGTTAGAAGGGCATATTGACTTGCCCAGTGCAACGAATTCCAAATTCCATCATCTTCAATATTTGAAAATGGATTTGATCCAATGATTTAGCATAAGCGCTATGGTTGAATATTATAGCAGTAGTGCATGTGTATTTATATATTAGTTACAACTTACAATATAACCCATTTTAAGGAAATGATAGTTTTATAAAATTGAAAATAAGAATAGGAATTTAATGTTTATTCAGTGAAGGAATGATTAACTAGAACTGTTAATTAGAATTGCAGATTGTGTTTGACAATTGAGCATTGTTTTTGTTAATCGCAAACTCCAGTTAATGCCAAATCATAAAAGTAAATATGTGGTCACTCTTTTTGTTTTTGAGGACATCAGTCCTGAAGGTTGATATTGATTAGTAGTAGTTATCAGACTACAATTTGTGATCTAACTTCTGAAAGTATAATGTTTTGCATTTCTAAAATTGCCAATGAATTATAATTTTACTATTTGAGAGTAATGGTGGATAAGGAATTTGCAAATTCACAATGAGAATAACATACCACTTAACAATGTTATGAGATGGTGTTGAAGAGTGAGACAGGTAACAGAATTGATACTAGGACTTTGGTGTTGCTTGAAAGAAGAAAAATCTTAACTGATAGGATCATGAGCAACCAACAATGATAATAATGCATAGTAATAGTGTGGTTAGATCAAGTGGAAAATTGATTGTTTCTTTTGAAAACAATACACTACATTTTAAAGTTCTTATGTTGCATACAAGTAATTGAAATATGTTATGTTTTGAAGTTCCTAAGCTAGATGCAAATATACAAATGATTATCCTAAGAACAATGTGCAAATAATTCCTCAGTTATCTTTCTAGGGTTTCTTATGTTTAAGGTTATTCTGTAATTACATGTGTGGAGTGATGGAGTCTCCTTTTAAGGATCATTATAAAATATATGCTCCATGCCAGTTCCATTAGTATCCTTTCTTCAATACTTTTATCTCATTATCCATCATAGAAAAAATACCTATGGGTGCACTTTGGGTTAGGTGATTGCAACAAGTCATGCCACTTTAAACCAGTAACTCCTTTAACTTTCTTTGTACAAAACCAGTGTTCTAAAAATCGGCCTAGGCGCCAGCCACACCGAAAACATGCTAGTCGGCCAGCCTAGGCGGCCTTGGCGCCTAGGCAGGATTAGGCGGCCCTAGGCGCCGACTAATCGGTTGAATCGTCTATGTGCCGTGGAAATAGTGCAGGGTTTTCATGATCTGTTTTAGTTTGTGCTTTTAAATTTAAAGCCGAATTAAAAAAAAAACTGAAATGTAACATTGAATTTGTGTTCGATGATGATATCGAGTGTGTGTCCGATAAAGAACAAGTTGTTGAAAATTATGGAGAACAAGAAGTAGAATAAATTTGTGATATTTTATTAGTCGTGTAATTTTGAACTCATTTTAAATTTGATGTTATTGTGTTGGAGTTGTAAAATGTGATTTATTATGTAATTTATGTTGATACCATGGAATCTGCCTAGCGACGTCAAGTCCCCACCTAGGCGGCCTAGGCGCTTGTCTGGCGCCTGACTAGCGCCTAGCGAATTTTAGAACTTTGTACAAAACCCTTGGAATAAAAAAATACATAATTAGGAGTTAAGGTGCTTATTATGCGGACGGTGCAATATGACCCACCTAACTTACAAATGATACAACTACCAGTTTGATCCATCTTCATCCAATTAGCACCTGATGTTCCCCATTTAACACGTATAACACATAAAATATATTAGTTTAATTTTCAGTGCAGTTTAAAAGGTATTATTCAACTACTGTCCAAACAATTAATCTAAGCGACAATTTGGTAGAAATAACATTTTTGCAATAAAATGGTATTTACATTTATAGTATTAAATAAATATGACTAATCATACAAAAATGGGTCACATTAGCCAACCTGCATGAAAAATCATTATCCATTTATTGGCATTTGATGACTGGTTGACGTATTTATGGCTATACACAATTATTTATGCCTTCCCAAAGCCAGTAATTTCTGTTGTCTTACATTTTGTGAATTATGTTGAATTTCCTGATCCTACGTAATATGTTTTTCTTGCTTAGTCATTTTATTCCCATTTGTATGCTGGAGGACCTTGTCACATCTCTGTTTCCTGTACTTACATTAGTGGGGTTTCTCTTCAATTTGCTCATCTCCTGCTAAGTAATTCTTGTTTATGGTCATAATCGTGTAGTATAGTTTGCTGACTGAAATATGCTATGCTTGATCAGACCAAGACAATTAGCTAGCTGAAAAATAAAAACACAAAGGTGACTCATCTACCAGACATGACAGGATAGACTCTTCATATTATTATATTTCACTTATAGATAAACTGTTTAAGTATAATTGACAGTGATTGTTTGAAGAAAATCTATTTTCTCTTTATAATACGTTTTAAATAATCTATTACAAGTTAGGATGATATGATTGAAAAATTTAATGAACATCCGGTAATCATGTTAAACTGCTTGATCCATGTCATGGATACAGTTACACACTAGTTGCTATCTTGAGTCCAGTTTAATGTCATATGAGGTTTCCACGTGAATATGAATAGAATCTTTCCCTTTCTCTCCATGCATGCATGTAGTTTTTCTTCTTTTGGAGAATGACACTATTTTCTCAAATTTCTGATTCCATTGAAAGGTTGATTTACTTGGTTCTTGGATTTGCCATCATGCAAATTTTCAAGTTATTTAAATGCTGCTTTGTTCTCTCTTTGGATTAGTATTGGATACTGCTGCTGGAGTTTGGTGTGATACAAAGTCTGTTGTCACAAGTCCCAGGACGGGTAAATATAGTGCAGATGCAGCTGGTGGTGATGCTGCTGTAGAATTAGCAAGGCGCTGTAGGCATGCAGCTGCTGCAGTTGGTGACTTTATCTTCATTTATGGAGGATTACGTGGAGGTAGGAATTAAAATGTATACTATCAGTGCTGAATTCTAATCCTTGCCAAACAAAAATTTCCTCCTCTTTCTCTGTTTCTTGTCCTTGTTAAATGTCTTAAGGAATACATATGATACTTCAAATTTTAAAAATCATTTTATTTTATTTTATTTTGATTCCATGGTTTTTTCTCCATATCGGCGTTCAACTTTATACTTTACTTGATATTACTTGATTGGGCAGAACTGTGACTGCTTAGGGGTATTATAGTTTTATTTTAGTTGTCCATGCATTGTTAGGTTTAATATAATGAGTTGCAGGCTCAATTATAATGTTTGGCAGTTTAGAGTAAATTTAATGAATTAGTAGTAGCATGTCGCTTGCGTTCAATATCTCAAATATTAATGATTATAGTTATTAATTCTATATGAAATGTAGCCATTTCCAGGTATCTTCCTGTATTCTCCAGTCAAAACCTTTTATTAGTGCCGTGCAGAGCATGGACAGAGTTCTAAGTTGATATTAATTATTTAACTACTGTAGTTTGAACTAACCACCCTAGGCAAGTTTTAATATTGTGTTTGGCACCTCCAAAAGTTTAAAGGTTCTGAGCAAGATTCATGAACAACTCAGTCAGCAGAATTGTAAATCAGTGGATGACCGGACTTTACTATTGCTATGCAGGAGATTTGCTATTTAGGGCTTAATTTCAGGTTTTATGTGGCCATTTAATTGTCAGATGGCTCATTTCAACTAAACACATTTAACATGTCCAATCTTGGATAGTAATTCATTCTGGGTATCATGTTTCTGACTGATTGCGTCTTCCCACTTGGCCTAGCTGATTTGGGTGGTGGAGGTTATACAATCGTAGGGTTCAAGTTGTGACTAGGTCCTTGTTTACATACCTAAAAATTGTGACTAGCATATAAGCATAAGTTTTGTTAACTTGGATTACGTATTGACATCTTGAATTCACTAATTTAGTTCAGTTGGGACTTGGGATAAACACTAATTATGCATGTCACTTGTTTCTTTTGTAGGTGTGCTTCTTGATGATTTACTTGCGGCCGAAGATCTAGCTGCTGCTGAAACGACTAGTGCTGCTTCCCATGCTGCTGCAGCTGCAGCAGCAAATGCACCTATAGGAAGAACACCTGGAAGATACACTTACTCTGATGAAACATCAATCCACGATAATGCTGAAACAATTTCTAATGGTGCAATTGTAATGGGAAGCCCTGTTGCCCCTCCTGTCAATGGTGATTTGTACACTGACATAAGCACCGAAAATGTCATGCTGCAAAGGTATACCAGTGTTATTGTTGCTTTCAGTTTCTGCCACTGTAACATAATTTTCTTGCTTTATCTGCAAATTTCAAGTTTGCTGTAGTTCAAAGTAGGTTATATTGCCTAAGATTTGCTACATTCAATTAAGTGGGAATTTTGTTGCTGCAGGAGACAAAGCAAAGGAGTAGACTATTTAGTTGAAGCCTCAGCAGCAGAAGCTGAGGCAATTAGTGCTACTTTAGCAGCTGTGAAGGCTAGACAAGTTAATGGTGAAGTTGATCAATCACCTGAAAGAGATTGTGGTTCAGAAGCTACACCAAGTGGGAGACCAGTCTCAACCATGATTAAAGAGGCGGATCCTTCTTTGGAAGTTAATACCCCACAAATGGGAGTTCGACTTCATCATAGGGCGGTTAGTATAGTAATGGCAACATGAATTTTTTTATCTTGTCTGTCGTATTTACAACTACTCAACGTATTGCAAAGTTCAATCTTTGTCTTCCATCATTAGCATGTAAATGTGAAGAGATATATTGTTCGATTTTGAATTTGTATAATAATTTGTTGCAATTGACAAGACAAACGAATTTCAACAGACAACTGTCATTCTATTCCAACTTTAACAGTTCTAAAATTTATTCTTTTGAACTTGAAACTCATTGTGTAAATTATACAGGTTGTTGTGGCTGCAGAGACAGGAGGTGCTTTGGGCGGTATGGTTAGACAGCTTTCAATTGATCAGTTTGAAAATGAAGGCAGGAGAGTCAGTTATGGTACTCCTGAAAGTGCTACTGCAGCAAGGAAGTTGTTAGATAGGCAAATGTCTATAAATACTGTACCCAAAAAGGTAAAACTTGGTGATGCTAGAAAGCAAGCTACAATAGCTGAGCCAGTTTGCGATAGAAATATGAAGAGCTGACTTTCATTTTGTTTTCTTGTACATTCCACTTCCATGAAAATTTCAGAATAATTTCACCTCATTTTCTCCTTTAATAAATGTCTGCCTCTCCAGGTTCTAGCACATCTTCTGAAACCTCGTGGCTGGAAGCCCCCCGTCCAAAGGCAGTTCTTCTTAGATTGCAATGAAATTGCAGATCTTTGTGATAGTGCTGAGAGAATATTTACTAGTGAACCTAGTGTTCTGCAGATCAAAGCTCCTGTCAAGATCTTTGGTGATCTACATGGCCAGTTTGGGGATTTAATGCGATTGTTTGATGAGTATGGTGCTCCTTCAACAGCAGGAGATATAGCGTGAGTAGCTTGGTTAGATGCATGACTTGTGACTTGATATGAAAATGTGAACATGCTTATTTTTGGATTTTTACTTCAGCTACATTGATTATCTGTTCTTGGGAGATTATGTTGATCGAGGTCAGCACAGTTTGGAGACTATTACACTTCTTCTTGCATTGAAGGTATTATTTCAGATTAATAGATGGATATACTTTTAGATTCGTGCTTTCATTGAATATAAATGACTAAAGAAATATTGTCTAACAAAGGATAAATCATTCCTACGTTTGCTGTTTGGCATTTGAAGGTTGAGCATCCTCACAATGTGCATTTAATTCGAGGAAACCATGAGGCAGCTGATATTAATGCTCTATTTGGCTTCCGGATCGAGTGCATTGAGAGAATGGTACATTGTTGATTTGTTGATTTTGTTTCATTAAACAATTTGTTCCCTAGTCACCAATCACATTATCTGGAATAGGGAGAGCGGGATGGAATCTGGGCATGGCATCGCGTTAACCGGCTTTTTAATTGGTTACCTTTAGCTGCCTTGATTGAGAAGAAGATTATCTGCATGCATGGTGGCATAGGGAGGTCCATAAATCACCTGGAGCAGATCGAGAATCTTCAACGTCCGATAGCTATGGAAGCAGGCTCAGTTGTTCTTATGGACCTTTTATGGTTTGTATTTGAACAGCTATCATTCCCTTCTTTAAGGATGCACATTATTAAGCCTCCAAACAAATATTGAATCGGTATTTTCCTGGTGAAATAGGTCTGATCCAACAGAAAATGACAGTGTCGAGGGGCTCAGGCCAAATGCTAGAGGTCCGGGTCTTGTTACTTTTGGGGTGAGTGTTTTGTCTTGAACTACAAGTATTCTTTCTTTTTTCTCCATTTGCAACATCCAACCTCTTTTCCCATGACTGCAGCCTGATCGTGTATTGGAGTTCTGCAATAACAATGACCTCCAATTGATAATACGAGCCCACGAATGTGTGATGGATGGTTTTGAACGTTTTGCTCAGGGACATTTGATTACCCTTTTCTCCGCAACCAATTATTGCGGTAAGGAAGTGTTGGACAATGCGTCGCTTAGTTCCACCACCAGTCTCTTCCCTTTGCCTTCTGCACTTCAATTCTTTCCATGATCGTCGTGCAGGTACAGCAAATAACGCAGGAGCAATTTTAGTGCTAGGAAGAGATCTTGTTGTTGTCCCCAAACTCATCCATCCTCTAC
Organism: Zingiber officinale; assembly: GCF_018446385.1. Lineage (NCBI taxonomy): Eukaryota > Viridiplantae > Streptophyta > Magnoliopsida > Zingiberales > Zingiberaceae > Zingiber > Zingiber officinale. Next base: position 977,287 of record NC_055991.1, read on the forward strand.
CTCCTGCCATTCATTCTCCTGAAACATTGTCGGAGAATCACACAGAAGACACATGGATGCATGTATAATATTTCACCCTTTCCTTCACTACGGTATGCAAATGTCTGGATTCTCTTTTATTCTGATCCTTTCTTTCATTGATATTGCAGGAACTCAATGCAAACCGACCTCCAACGCCAACCAGGGGTCGACCTCAGGCATCAAATGATCGAGGTTCCCTTGCTTGGATGTAACAATTATATATCTTCAATACGATGGCTGATTCTACTCACTGGCTCGGGGCCTGGACTCGAAGAATCACTTATTTATTTCCTGGCACGGAGCCACAATGCATTGCAGCAACGAAGAAAGCCGGGATTGCAACTGAGTCGTCGACATCGTACAGTTGGCTCAACTGGATGAAACCTTGCGAAGGTTGTTACAGTTCTTTCCAGTCGATACCTGTGTATACGTAGCCTTTTGATAGATGAGTGTACGCGCCAACATCGTATTCTTGTGTTTTTGAATTATTATTTTATGTGTTTCCTATATTATGTATTCTTTGGATACGTCTGGTTGTGTTAAACATGTTAGTTACGTAACGAATGTACTCTAGGACATATCGAATTTTGTATGGGGAACACAGTTTTAAGATTTACACGGCATCGCAATTTTTTCCGCCGTTCGCTGTGCATTTCTTCTTCGGAAGGGGAAAAAACGAGCGAGGTTGGAGGACTTGCAGGCATGCAAAGACAAGCACAGAACCCAAAGAACACGCGTGGACGCACTGTCCCTGACACTCTGAGCAATAAGCTCCTACATTACCTGCATTACTTGCTCTGTCAGGCATTTTATCATATGACTGTTCGGCATTAAAACCGTGGAAGGGCACACAGTCTAGCTGACAACAGAATATCAAGGCGTCACTAATTGCTACGTGTCTCAGTCCAATTTTGCAGAGCTGGTGCCATGGAGGAAGGAAGACGTGGGCTCTTCGGTTCATGCATGTGTTCGCTTTGTTTTAAAGCCAAGCGAGCAAATGCCAAGCTCACGCACGCTGAGTAGGAGACAAGAAGCCATAATTAGGCCGTGCTCTTTTGGGTCTACCACACCACACCCCTCATGCCACCATGTTAATCCCATTGTTTCACAAATGATAGCATCCACAAATTACAACTTTTTCTATGTACATTCTCTTTGTCCAGCCAATGACAAGATTCGGAAGGAAGGAAAGGGAAAGGAGTGCGGCTACACTGCCAACTGATGCAGGGACAATTTATATTGGAAAGTGATGGTTTGTTTGGTTATACCTCATGCCGATAAAGTGGCTTTAATGGAACTTGGCATCAAAGTGTGTGCTTAAAGGCATCTTTGCCTGAACAAATTGGGGGTTTAAGATGGAAAATAATGGTTACGGTTTGAACGCCATGCCAAACGCCGGAGCACACCTATCGATACAACATGAACAGCAAGACGCAAAGAGGGAACAGAGACAGCACGCTGCAGCTGCTGCGTCGCTTGTTCTCTGTTTCTTTGGCGTGCTGCAGTAAACAAAACACGCACTGTTTGACGTGCAGAAGAACAGAAGAGACTCGAACGGGGATGTTCTGCGATATTTGTCATTACGGGGGTTTTCAAGCAAAATTTATCGCGTAGGACTCAGTTGTAATTTATGAGATTATAGGGGTGTCGATGGGAAACGCGAAAAGGGGCTCCCGAAAAAACGAAGGCTTGGAGCTGAAGCTAATAAAAAGAAGAGACTTCGGTGCTCCCCCCATCACTATGGCCGCTGCTACAGAGCAGGGAAACCGGGGAAGAGCCGATTAGGGTTCGGCAGGTCCGTCTTCTTAGCGTTGATAAATGCGGGCCTGAGTCGATCTCGTGGCTTCTGATGTTGGATATCGACGGCGGTTTCTTTCCCGCGACCGACGAGCCGGAAGAACGGGGAGCTCGGTGCGTGCTAGGGTTTGAGTTCGCGCGGTGGGAATCGGTTGGCTGTTTGTAAAGTTTGGATTTTTGAGCTTTTAAGAGGTGAGGAGATGGCGATGGCTGTGTCGGGAAAGGGGCAGAAGCTAGCGTTGGACGGGGGGAAATACGTTAGGTACACGCCGGAGCAGGTGGAAGCGCTGGAGAGAGTGTATAATGAGTGCCCGAAGCCTAGTTCTCTTAGGCGACAGCAGCTGATAAGGGAGTGCCCTATCCTGTCCCACATCGAGTCGAAGCAGATCAAAGTCTGGTTCCAGAACCGCAGGTTAGTAGTATGAGGAAACTTATGCTAGAAAAGATTGGAGTTTTGGATTCTTACTCTTTGGATTTGGAGCCCTTTACTTAAAAGTAAAGTTTTCTCTCCCTACTTGGTTATTTGTCGAGTTTTGGATGCCTGAAATGCATATTATCTCTTCACCTATGAACTGTCTTCATTGCCTGTTTTTTTTCAAGAGAAAAATATTTTATGGAAAGAACATTTTTGGGTGATTTTGCATTTTCGGTCCTTGTTCTGATTTTCGAACTGTTGTTATTCTGAATTTATTTTCATGAAGTTATTATTTTATTTTTGGCTCCTTTCATAAATTGGAAAGGATATGGATGAACTTCTTTCATCCCTGTTTGAGTAATATAAATTGGAATGGATATGGATGAGCTACCTGAGAGTTGAGGTTTAGGGAGTGGCCAGAATGAAGATAGTGAATATATTATTCTTTAGTCATAATTAATTTGGCGAAGTGGTGTATCCTTCAATACCTGTACAAAGATGTCGACGCGTGGTTCCATTGTCCTGCACTTCAGTGACTGGATGTGTCTCGTCTTATTCAATTAGTTTGTGATGATATGATATCTACGGATTTATGGTGCTATGACAACTGCTACATAAATCTGTGGGTTCTATGACGATGCATAATCTTTGGTCAGCTGTCCTTCTAAAAACAAACCGGACCTCAGAATTCCTTGGTTTTTGTTTGTGTTTGGGTTTTAGACCCTTAGGTCGTATCTCATAGTCTTTAGGAAGATGTAGTTGTTTACTGCTTCTGGTTTTATGAACTTGCATTGTATTTTCTTTAAGTTCTTTGTTTGGAGCAAAAGGAGCAGCTTTTAAGTGAAATGAAGATTGATCTGACCCAATGCAATTTCCAAAAATGAAGAATGGAAGGAATAAACTGACCGAAGTAATTACTCTAAAGTATATCTTCGAACTCATCATCATACTCCCTCCCTGAACTCATTTGACAATAGCATGAAGCTTAAACATTTATATATAGTCATCTATTTGTAAAGTTGCTTTCTTCGCTTCCTTCTTGGGATATATCTTGATTCATGTTATTCCATTTCTATGCTTATTGTAGTTCACTTTTGTGCAGATGTCGTGAAAAACAAAAGAAAGAGTCTTCTCGGCTCCAAGGTGTTAACAGAAAGCTGTCTGCATTGAACAAACTGCTGATGGAGGAGAATGACAGGTTGCAGAAGCAGGTGTCTCAACTTGTTTATGACAATGGCTATATGCGCCAGCGGTTGCACAATGTATGGGTTCTTGTTTAAATTCTGAGAGTATTTCTTGTTGGTTGTGAAATGAATGTCTATTTTGTTTTTGTTGGCTACGTCCTTGTTGTATCATTGTGCTTCCATCTGCTTGTCTGTTTGCAATCCCACATCCTTCTGGGTTCTAAATCTGTCACTCCATTTGTATTTAAGCCTGATTTTCTTTGAGATTTTTAGTATGTTTGGTACTAGTATTGTCTTTCATTGTGCTGAAGAACTTTTGAATTACCATTGAACATGCAGACATCTATGCTTCCTGCTTCAGTATTTGCAAAGTACTTCTTGTTTTACCTTTCAGTTCTTTTGTTTGCACATCCGCAATGAATGTAAAATGTTGCCGTTCATATCTTTGTTTGCTAATCAATCTGAGACTATGCTTGTTCTCATTTGTCTTTTTACTTGATTTAGATACATATTACCCATATCTCAGTTTCCTTGAAAATGTTTCAGGTGTCTGCAGCAACTACAGACACCAGTTGTGAATCTGCAGTGACAAGTGGTCAGCAGCCACAGCAAAAAAATCCAACACCTCAACATCCACAAAGAGATGCTAACAACCCAGCTGGGTAGAGATTAATTCTCATTTTGATTTGCTATACCATACTGCTTGCTTTGTTTCTTCTCAACATACTTTGATAATCCTTCATAGTCTACTTGCTATTGCGGAGGAGACCTTGGCAGAGTTCCTTTCGAAGGCTACTGGAACTGCTGTCGATTGGGTTCAGATGGTTGGAATGAAGGTAATATTAACGCAAACCTTTTGCTATATGGCAGAAAGGATTTACTGTCCAATTTTTGTGTTTTTTGGTGCTTATGTATTTGTTATTTTATTTACAGCCTGGTCCGGATTCTATTGGAATTTTTGCTGTTTCCCACAACTGTGCTGGCGTAGCAGCTCGAGCATGTGGTCTTGTGAGTCTAGAACCCATTAAGGTAAGGCACGGTCTAGTTTTCTTGTGGTAGATGTTACTCAGCTTCACAGAGAATACTACCATGCATTTTTCCAGTGGATGTAATGCCATTCTCTATGTGACTAATTCTAAATTTTTTGTTCTAGGTTGCAGAGACTCTTAAAGATCGTTCATCTTGGTACCATGATTGCCGTTGCCTTGATGTGCTTACAGTAATTCCTGTTGGAAATGGGGGGAGTATTGAGCTTTGTTACATGCAGGTCATTCTCGTTACCTTTGTAAGGTTGTATAAGAATTGCATGTATTTAGTTTATTTTTGTTGACTATTGGTAGATTTTTTCCAGACATATGCACCTACCACTTTGGCATCAGCACGTGACTTTTGGACTCTGAGATACACTACTGGACTGGAAGATGGCAGTCTTGTGGTATGGCCTCAATGTCCTCGATCCATGTCAAGTATTTTTGACTTCAACAATTGTCATGATTGCATGTTTTTCTTTTTGCAACAATGGTTGTGGCATGGTTTTGCCTCATTTGTTGCCATCATGTTATAGTTGGTGTTGGTGCAGTTAGCACTGATAGTCAAATTCAGGTTTTGACACTTCCTATACGATCCTACAATTGGAACTAACATGGTTTGGTCGATGTTAACTGTTGAGACTAATTTGTTTAAATGGCTGACAACATGAGGCACTAATACATTGACATCTTCCTCGTAGATATGTGAAAGATCATTGACTCTGGCAACTGGTGGTCCTGTTGGGCCAGTAGCCTCAGATTTTGTTAGAGCTGAGATGCATCCTAGTGGGTATCTCATTCGCCCCTGTGAAGGGGGTGGTTCGATGATTCATATTGTTGATCATGTTGATTTGGATGTGAGTTTCATGGTCTTGAGTTTTATGTTTCGACGATATATATTTTTTTTTCTTCATGCTTTTACTTATTTTCTTTGTATGCTTTAGGCTTGCAGTGTGCCTGAGGTTATTAGACCACTATATGAATCACCCAAACTTCTAGCACAGAATATGACAGTCGCTGTAAGTCTCTTTTTTCCATTATGATTGTGAATTTTGTCGTGCTTTTCTTACAAACCAAGATGTGTTTTACAGGCACTATGTCATATTAGACAAGTTTCACAGGAGACTGGCAACGAAGTTGTTTGTGGTGGGGGGTACCATCCTGCTGTATTGAGAAACTTTAGTCAGCGACTGAGCAGGTTGTTAACTCTTTCTTGTCATATGATAACAAAGTATGGGTTCGATATACAATTACAATGTTCTATCTTTCCTTTGGCTGAATTGCAGAGGCTTCAATGATGCTGTAAATAGTTTTGCTGATGATGGATGGTCATTGATGGGTAGTGACTCTAGCGTTGAGGACGTGACTATTGCTTTAAGGTCATCTCCAAACAAGCATCACGGACCTCTTTTGAATTCTTCAACAATGTTTACTGCTCTTGGTTGTGGCATCCTATGTGCAAAAGCATCCATGTTATTGCAGGCAGCCTTTCTGTCTTAATGTTTTTTTTGAGACATCTGATCATGGAGTTGCAAGTAAGATAACTTTCATCCATTGTTGATGCAGAATGTTCCACCTGCTTTATTGGTTTGCTTTCTGAGGGAACACCGTTCAGAATGGGCTGACTTTGGCATTGATACTTATTCTGCTGTATCATTGAGATCTACACCGTACTCAATCCCCAGTGTGAGGTCTGGTGGAGGCTTTTCAGGCAATCAGGTTATACTTCCTCTTGCTCACACCATCGAGAAAGAAGAGGTAATCTACTCGATCTGGCAATGAGCTGCATAAATTTATGAACTATTTTAACTATATGGAGAATTTACACTGTCCTTATATGTAGACGTTGGAGGTAGTCAGGCTCGTAGACCATGAGTTTAGCCAAGATGGTGCTTTGTCTAGAAGCGTCAACTTGCTACAGGTTTGTCTCAATGAAACAATTTTAAGTAAAATTAATTTCATGCTGTTTTTAGACATGCAATTCTTAAACTGAGACAGCATGCCTGCACATAGAACATGTTCAATTAGTTTTTCTCTTTTTCATTCCATTAATGGAAAAACTCGAACAACAAAGGTTCTTTTTATGAGCCTCAGCCTTTCTATGATTCTTGGTTGGTTCAATAATCAAATATCAGATAAAAGAAGGATTGACATTTTTATTGCCTCACCAATTGCTATTGGTTTTCTTATTGGCAGCTCTATAGTGGCATCGATGAGAATGCAGTAGGTGCACGCTCGCAGCTTGTTTTTGCACCATTTGATGAATCTTTTGCTGATGAAACACCTCTTCTACCTTCTGGTTTCCGCATAATGCCATTGGATCTTGGAGCAGTATGAAACTCTCAATATCTTTTTAATATATGTATTTATTTGTTGAAATTCTCTATGTTTATGGACCTTTCAATTACCTTAGAAAATTGTATTTTGGAATTCAGTTGTATTTTCTTCCGCTTTATTACGCAATGATGATAAGTCAGTGGATTACTTGTTGTTCTGACCTTGATTAGCCCATTTTTAGTGTTGTTACTTATTACTCGTATGGATCTGTTGTAGGATTCTCCAAAAGCTACTCGAACCCTTGACTTGGCATCCACCCTCGAAGTTGGTTCGAGAGCTGCAACATGTACTGAGAACAAAACCGCTGGCAATGCGATCAATTTAAGGTCAGTTTTGACTATAGCATTTCAGTTCACATATGAAAATCATCTCCGAGACAATGTGGCCGATATGGCACGACAATATGTACGGAGCGTGGTAGCTTCAGTTCAGAGAGTGGCCATGGCAATTGCACCTTCGCGTCTGAGTTCCAACATCGGGGCGAAACATTCCCTTGGTTCACCCGAGGCCCACACACTCTCAGAATGGATTTTTCGAAGTTATAGGTACTTCAATTTATTTTTCTTTGTGTTTTGTCCACATTGGTCGAATGAGCATGCCATGATCTTAAATTTCATACTGTCTTACCTGTATCGGGGTTCTGCTCCCGACACAGCATGATCTTAAATTTCATACCTGTATAGGATTTACACTGGAACTGAGCTCGTCCCAGCAGACCCACAAACTAAGGAATCATGTTTGAAGAACATATGGAACCATTCAGATGCAATCTTGTGCTGTCCCTTGAAGGCAAGTGTTGGTCCTTTATCCATTTCCTTTCAAAATCTTTGACATTTCCATCAAAGTACTTCGATTTAGACCGTCTGAAATCGTGCATAGGTTCCGCCGATCTTCAACTTCGCCAACCAAGCGAGCCTCGACATGCTAGAAACCACACTTGTAGCTCTGCAGGACATATCGCTAGACAGAGTTCTCGATGACAACAGCAGAAAGGTGCTCTATGCTGAATTCCCCAAGATCATGCAGGAGGTAACTTCCTTCCTATTTTATTGTCGACATTGTTGCAAGACCTTTCTGAGACTCTCCTGCGACGTCAGGGCTTCACATACCTTCCTGCCGGCCTTGGCTCTTCGAGCATGGGGAGGCCGATATCGTACGAGCAAGGCGTAGCTTGGAAGGTCTTGAACGATGCGGACTCGCCCTATTGTTTGGCTTTCATGTTCGTGAACTGGTCGTTTGTGTGATGTCTCTTGGAATCGATACAAAATGGAACTTAAGTTTTCTGTTTATGCAATGAGTCTCTAATTTAAGGGAGAAGACGATGATGTATTTATATACTTGTATGTTCTAGGTGAATGTGATGCGGTGCTTAGGACGGCTGACTTAAGTTTTATAGTGTTGAAGTTTGTTTGATAAGATAATCAAATTAAGTTTAAAATAAATTAAATTTTTGAAATGATTGTTTAATTTTGATTTGATTTCTTTTGAGTTTTAGTTTGGTTGAAACTAGGTTTGAGTTTAGTTCATTTATTTGATTGTTTGAGAATTTTTATATAGAACATTCAGTTAGGATAAATTTATAGAAATTAAAGAATATTAGACTTTAGACATCATCCGCAGTGAGGATAAATTTATAGAAATTAAAGAATACTAGACTTTAGACATCATCTTTAGTTATGATAAATTTATAGAAATTATATAATATTTAGAGGTATAAATGAGTCAAATTATTTATGAGTTATTCGAAACTCGATTAGATAAAAGTTCGGTTGAGTTCGTTTGAGTATGAGGCTCGTTAAGATAAACAAATCAAGTTCAAGTTTTACAATATTCAGTTCGTTAGTTCGTGCATATGTTCGTTAAGTTCATAAATCATTTTTTAAATAAAAAAAAATAATAGTTTTGATATTGAATTTATAAATTTTACACTCTACTTATGAAAAATATAGACAAATATATTAAATTTATTTATTAGAATAAAATTATAAATTTTAACAAGAATATTATAATTTTTTAAAATATATAATTTAATTTTTAATGAATATTTAAATTTATAATTTATATTTATTAAGTTCATTTAGGCTCGATAAAAATTCGAATAAGCTCGTAAGCCATTAATATATTCGTTAAATAAAGCTTGAGGTCGGATCGATTATAAACTAGTCAAACTCAAACATCCAAGAGTTCGGCTCGGTTCGATTACACCCCTAATAATATTAGATTTTTTATTGCCAACATTTTTAGGTGGCGTTTGGTTTAGGAGTTTGGAAATGAGGGAATAAATTTATTCTCAAATTTTATGTTTGGTTGATGGGAATGAAATTAAAATTTTAGAATGAAATCTAAAAATTTAGTTATGGATGAAACTCACCCTTTCCCTTGGGTTTTGATGAAATATGAATGAGAATTAAGTTTTCGATGAAAATATTCTTAGTATATTTGTTCAATTTTTATTTCATTTCACTCTCTCTTTCCTTGTTCTTTCTCTTCATATTTTCTCTCTTCTCATTTTATATATCACTTTCTCTCTCAACCTACTTTCTTTCTCCTCAATTTCTCTTATCACATATTCTTTATCCCACAGCTTAACCGTGAATTACCTCCTTTGGATATCTGTGGGGTCGGACCCAGGGGGCCGCTAAGGTGGCGGTTCTACCTTTTTGCAACATATTCTTTATCTCATCACACAATCTCTCTCCTCATTTTCTCTCTCTTCATTCTATCCTTATTTTTCTTATCGTACTTTTTCTCTTCTCAATCTCTTCTACCATACTCTCTCCACATTTTCTTTCATCACACTTTCTCTTCATTCTCTTCCATCACACACTCTCTCCTCATTTTCTCTCATCATACTTTCTCTCTTTTCATTTTTTCCCATCACATATTTTCTCTTATCACACTTTCTCATCATACTTTCTCTTTCCTCAATTTCTCATTTTCTTTCATCACACTTTCTCTCTTTTCATTTTTTTCTTATCACTCTTTCTCTCTCAGCACACTTTCTCTTCTCAATCTCTCTTATCATGTTCTCTCTCTCCTCATTTTCTCTCATCACATTTTTCTCTTTTCATTTTTTCTTATCACACTTTCTCTCTTATCATGCTTTCTCTCTCATCATATGTTTCTCTCACATTTAACTTCCTTTTTCATCTAATTTTTTCTCTTATTTTTCTCTAAGGGTAAAAAAGGAAAAATTTAAATTCATTCCGATTACAAATATTCAACTAACCAAATATTATTTTTAAAAATGATATTTAAGCTCATACCAATTTTCATTCCACAATACTATAATACTTATTTCTATTTTGATTTATAAGAGAGAACCAAATGCCACCTCAATCTTTCTAAGTATAACAAATATTTCTTGACCTTGTTTGTTATTTATATAATTAATATAAATTAAATATACAATAAAATTTAATGCACGTATGACCGAAACTATTTTAAAGTTAAAGCATAAATTGTAATCTTGTTTATTTATTTATTTAATGCAAATTAAATATACAATAAAAATTTAATGCACATATAACTGAAACTATTTAATAAAAAATCCTTTTAATATTATTTATCATTAAATTTGCCAAAAAATGTGTGTATATACAAGGTCCTTAGTGAGAAGTTCAAAGTAAAAGGGCGTTACTAAAACCTATTCTTCGTGCTGCGTTCTCCCCCTTTTTCCTCTGCTCGCTCCCGGGGCGTGGCAGTGGAAGAATAGCAGCTCCGAGAATGGCGAATCTACCACCTACGCTCTCCCTTGGTGGAGCTTCGTTCGGCGGAGGGGCCGCCCCGCCCTCCCCCGCCGCCGCGCCGCCCTCCCCTGCAGCCGCCGCCGCCTCCAGCCAGCCCACCAAGGACCGCAAGATTGCATCGGCGGAACAGCTCGTGTTGGACCTCTGCGATGCCGAACTCAGGGAGAACGCTCTCCTTGACCTTTCCAAGGTACGCTTCGCTCCGATCTCCGTTTGCGGCGAAGGCGTGTTACTTGGATCGGCAGGCCAAGGTTACTGATTGAGATTTTGTTCGGCTTATGTAGGGAAAAATGTGTTTTTTCCCGAAAGCAAGATGGTTTCTTAATCGTAGTAGTTTTTGTGCTAATTTGGACTGCACTTGTCCGAGTACGTTGCGTGATCTGTAGATTACTTTGATATTGTAAGTATGATCGAGGAAAAAAATTACTTTGCTATGACTTGGTGCAAAGAATGGCTAACGGTATGTTGCTAATAATTGCTTTGTTGGATTATGGAATAGGGTATGGTAGGAAGTATTTACAGCTACTAGAAAGGAAATGGTGAATTCTCGGTGAAGTGGTCTAGGACGGTTTTAATGCTTGGAATCAAGGTTTTAGAAAAATTGTGAATTTTGTATGCAGTTGATCGATTGTAAACATGGACACATGCAGGGGCATATATGGTTCATACTAAAACATGCACAAAAGATTTTGATTGATATTACAAAATTCTTAACATATATTTGATAAGGTATGGAGATAAACATATCTAATCAATAATTTCACATAAGAAGCTAAAATGTAAAATATATAGCTACCTAATTAACAATGTAGAATGCTTCATGTAGATAAACACATGACATACAAGTGTCAAATTAACACCTAAAAGTTACCACATCAAAATATGCACTTATAAACGTGATTCACAACCACAAGAACTAACTTTGATGACAAAAAAATATCATACAATGGTTTTGGGGTCCTGTCTAGCTGACCACGTGTGGAGGACATATGTTATATTTGATGTGGTTTCCTACTGCATGATTAGGCACTAAATTAGCCTTTATTTATGGAAGGATTCAGAAGGTTTTTTTTTCTTCTAACAATATTAGGTTTTAACCTAAGCCTATTTGTTATAATTTTAGCTGTTCATTCTAATTTTAGCTGTTTTTTTCATTAATGATCCTTGTAGAAGCTAGTTATCATGGAACTATAGGTTTTTACTTGAAATTATGGTTTTAAAAAAATTCATGCAGGTGTTGTACAGTCTACCCATTGCATAACACACATGCCATGGGTAGACTTGTGTCCGGTATTCTAAAATATTCTAATTTTTGACAGAAGAAGTCCTGTAGATAAAAATCAATCTTCAATTTTGTACTTTCTTTGAAGCAGTCTTGTGTCCTGTATTCTTGGCACAAATTATCCATTTTTGCACCATGAACAAGAAAATATAAACCAGAATTATTTTCCCGAATCTATGTTAAAACTTTTAAGAGGAAACATTATAGTTTATTTTTGAAAGGATTTAGAACTTAACTTTTCTAACAATCTTCAGTTCAAACTTACATTTTCATGCCTTTTGAGACCTATTTAATATAATAGCACATTCAAATTTTAGATTTTCTTATTTATTAATGATCTGTCTGGACGCCAGTTTGTGGGACTTTTCTGATTTTCTCAGATTAGAATTATGTTGTTGAAACTGCTTTAAAATTTATGGAACTTTTCCTATGACTTGTGTCTATGTTATCCAAGTGCATGTGCCCATATATTCTTTGTAAGGAGGATATGCTTCACAAAGTTGTCATCTTCTGTGATATTCTCCTACAGGAGTTTTTTTTTTTTTTTGAATGGTTACTCGTGTCTTTTTTCAGACATTGTTGAAACATTTTAGGTGATCTTAAAGCATTTTGTTATTGATTTCTCTGGCCTATACTTATTTTAAATGTGAGTTTGTTTCTCCTATAAGCAAAATAAACAGTATCCTCTTGATTCTTTTTTCCTTTCAGAAAAGGGATATATTTCAAGACTTGGCTCCTTTGTTGTGGCATTCTTTTGGCACTATTGCAGTACTTCTTCAGGTATATATATTGACCTCATTTTAAAATGTTAAAAACTTAAAATGCAAATTCTCATTTATGTAAGTTACTTTTTTTGGTGGTTAAAATTGCTTGTCAGATGTTTAATGTCAATTTAATCGAATACTAGTGTTGTTGTATTACTATATCATCTGCCATCCATTCACATATTTCTAGTTGCATAGAGTTATGCAATATACAATTGCTTTGTTGTCTAAAGAGAACTAGTTTGTTAGGTACTTCCACTGAGTCATGTTGTATTTTTAGTATAAGATTATGAATGGAGATATATCACTATTGAATTTTAAGTCTAAGTACTACATAAGTGCATGTTCAAATAGTATCCTATTCTTTATGTAGATTTTTTTCCAATTCAATTTCTAGTTATTGCTCTAATTTGATTTGTATTCTATGATAGATTTTCAATTCTTTGCAGGAGATAGTTTCAATATATCCTGCACTTTCACCCCCAACATTGTCACCAGTAGCTTCAAATCGAGTGTGTAATGCCCTTGCTCTTCTCCAGGTCAGTTGTTCACTCATATCTTCATCAAATCTGTTGTTTGAAATCTGTTAAAAAAATGGACTGGGATTGCAACTTTTTCCTGAGATCATTTTTCTACATCATAATCATTATTTTGTCAAAGTATGCTCTTTGTTATGATTTATATTTTTTATTATGATTATTGACATGAGTTTGTGGTGATGGAACTAAATCCATGCCCATGGGCATCTGCACTATAGTTTAGTTGTCAAAATCCTATCATCTTGTGCTTTTACTGGTACAGGCTGCTATATATCATAGAATCTTTTGTATATACATTTTTTCTAGAAAATGAAAACTGCTTTGTAACATTCAGATTAAAGATTATGGCCGGACATGTCTATTTTAGAAGATCTAATATTCTAATGCCTACTTGGTATATTCTGGAGTAAGAGACTGGGATGGATGGAATTGTAATGGAAATATATGAAGTGCTCTTTTGAATTTTTATCTCTTTGTTTGACATTTTGTCACATGCTGATTATTAAATATCAAAATCTTTATGCAGATATTTTTTACATACCAGTTTTGTTATTTCACTCCAATCATTCATTCCCCTTGCACCCACACCAAAACAAATGAAGGGTTTCAAACTTTGCCATTGCAATACAAACTTTTAGAAGCGATGGATTTTTATAAGCATTTCTTTGTAAAGTTGTGGAATTTATTTCACAATTGATAAATGCTCCAGTGCATGCGGATATGTACAATGTATAATCCTTGAGCTGAAGATTTATTTGTTTTGTACAAGTTGGTTAATATGATATTACATAAGCATTAATTTCCTTTAGTACTTTGTTATTGCTGAAATCGGATCTCTTATTTTTTTTTTGGCCATAATTTCCAGTGTGTTGCATCACATCCAGATACACGGATTCTTTTTCTGAATGGTAAGTGGCTTATTAACATGAAGTTTTCCATTCTTAATGTGCAAGTTTGATTTTTGTCATGAGAATTTCTTACATTGTTTCTACATCTAGAGTTTTATTTTGCATTTTCTTGGTAGAATATACACCTTTGACTTCTTTTATCATATTGGTTAAACTTATGAAAATCTTTGTTACATGTTTTTAGTTGTTATTTTTTACTAACTTGCACAATCAATTGAAATCGTCCAATGCTACCACTTTAGTTTACCTCCTAGTTCAATCATAGCAAGAAGTGAGATTAGATTTCAGATTCATTTCTCATTCAATGTTCAAATTTTAACATATCATTTTCTGAAAAGCTTGGCGGGTATCAATCTGATTGTTTCTGATATGTATAGAATCTTGTTATGCTTTATGTTTATGTAAAATTGATGATTATATACAATTCAATGCTTTCTTTGTGGATTTGATTGGTATTTTACCTACAAAATGGGCTTAAGCCTGGGAGTACTTGAGTAAGATTGCCAGTGAAATGTTAATGAATCTCTACCAAGATAAATCCTGCTCCTTCAATCTGTGCATGGTGACCAGCTCAAATTAAAGGAGAGGAAGACCTTTGAGTGGAATACCAGATTTGTTAGGATACTTCTGCTGTCATGAACACTTTATGCGCAAGAAGATTTAGGAAATGCTTCTCACTCAGTGTCCAAGAACAACAATTGCTTGGCCTTGGCCTTGGCTTTCTAAGCTATCGTCAATGAAGCAACACTTTGAGCCAAATACTCAAGTAAAATATTAAAATGGTCATCCTACTCAACAATGGGATTTGAAATACTAAAATATATACCAATTGTAATTCTATTCCTCCATCGTCTTTTGATTAGTCGTAGCTTTTGTACCCATAGTTCACCAAATAGGTTTTTCTTGTTTCTGAACATCCAAATTTAAAATGAAAGGGAAAATATAAATATGCAAGTACCAACTGCACTAACCCGTGGGGGCCACATTCTATGAACTATGAACCTATGGTATTGTCATTTAAAACCATTTTTTTAAGTCTTGTCTTGTTGTTATTAATGACCACAATTGTTTCCTTTTTATTTTTCTGTGTTTTGACATGCTCATTTTTTGACAGCACATATTCCTCTTTATCTTTATCCATTTTTGAATACGACTAGTAAAACAAGGCCATTTGAGTATTTGAGGCTTACCAGCTTAGGGGTTATTGGAGCTCTTGTCAAGGTTATAAATTTCCTGAACTCTTTTACTATAACTTCTTACATGTTGGATAATGCAGTTCTCACTTTCATATCTAGTTCCTTCTTGGTCAAAATTGTAATGAAAATCAATATTTGCATTTACAGCCAAATTAGTGCCTCAGATTTGAATTTTAATCAACCTTATTACGTGGCTACCTTTGCAGTCTTGATAGAAATCAATAGGATTCAACAAATAAGTTGGACAAAT
This sequence comes from Zingiber officinale, assembly GCF_018446385.1. Taxonomy (NCBI): domain Eukaryota; kingdom Viridiplantae; phylum Streptophyta; class Magnoliopsida; order Zingiberales; family Zingiberaceae; genus Zingiber; species Zingiber officinale. The sequence continues at coordinate 992,757 of NC_055991.1, forward strand.
TGATGAATTTGGGTCATTGGACTACAGAAGGAGGTTTCTGATGTAGCACAAGCAAAGATTGAGGGTTGGGTGGTTTGGGAGTAGAAATATGGAATGAAGTGGTAAAGGGAATGTAGAAACTTAGGTATCACACCTAAGGGTTCCTAAATATCACACCATAGGGAGATTGTATCACACAACTTAAGAGAACTCTCAAAACTTTGATATCTATTCCATGTTCTAGCGGTACACATATTTATACTAGCACTTACAAAGGACTCAAGCAACATATGCTATTAGATGGACTTATTGAAAACACAAAGGACTCATAAAGACACATAGGAAACATAAAAAAACTCTTAAATGTGCTACAATTTACCAAGCATGCGAAATTAAAGCATATTGGAATTATTGGACATTTAATGCTCATTTAATGTTGGCTTTTGACTTCAACCTTTTGGAATTGATGAACTTTATATATCATTTCCCAAGTAGATTTATTATCTTCCAAGACATGTTAAATTAATAGTGGAGTTTTAGAATCTTTATTTCTACATTTATAGACCTTTAGGGTGCGTTTGGTTGGGGTTATCCTTGATAACCTTGGTTATCCATCCAAGGTTATCAACAAAAATCCTATTTGATTTAGGTAATCGATGATTCTCGAGTAATGTTCCATGTCCGACACGTCAGCAAAAGGGGCATGCAATCAGGAATCGGAAAACATCGGAAAACTGAAGTTTTTCTTGATTTCGGGGTTATCGAATTTTTTTTACCCAAAATACCCTCGGATAAAAGAAAAATGGGAAAAAAAGTAAAATGTAAAGAAAAAATGAAAAATATAAAAAATAAAAAAATAAAAAAAAAACGTAAAATTTTTTTAAAAATTTTAAAAAAAGGGAAAAATAAAAAAATAGGAAAAATATTAAAAAAATTTAAAAAATACAAAAAAATAAAAAAAAAGAAAAACATTAAAAAAATTAAAAAAATTAAAAAAAATAAAAAATTTTAAAAAACATAAAAATTTTAAAAAGTAAAAAATAATAAAAAAATGTTAAAAAACATTAAAAAAAATAAAAATAGAAAAATGTAAAAACCCCTAAAAAAATTAAAAAACCTAAAAAATAAATAAAAAAATAAAAAGAAACTTTAAAAATTAAAAAATTAAAAACATAAAAAAACAAAATAAAAAAACCATTAAAAATTAAAAAAACGTGAAAATATAGTAAAATATAATAGAGTTTTAAATAATAATAATAATAATAATAATAATAATAATATTATTATTATTATTGGTTTTGTAACTAAGGATAATCTAATAAAATACTAAACTAGGTTATTCATTAAAACCTTCAAACAAACATATTTTTGTTGCATTATTTAGATTGAACCAAACAACATTTGGTTATGTTTTATTCCCCATAACCTTGGTTATGTGATTACCTGGTAATCACATAACCAAGATTATACATGATAACTTGAACCAAACGCACCCTTAATGGAGTTTGCTATTTGTCTCCATCAGTTTCATTATGAAATTTTGTAAACTTGATTGAGAACTAGGCATGAAAGCTTGACAAAGGGAACACATTTCTGGAAAACAAAAGTAAATTTAATGATCAGAGCCGTGCATCCAAAAGCATCAGCAAAAAATGCTGAATTATCTGAAATCCACAGGTGCTCGTGGGATAGTTTTTCTGACAGGATAGGAAATTTAGTTTATTGATCACACATTATATCATTTTGTCCCTAAATAGGTGAATATCTGTTATCTTCTTATTGTTAGTGATTTCCCCCCTTTAATAATATATTATTCTCTTATTTCAAATAACAAATTACAAGCATGAATTTTCTTAACTTTGTAGGTTGACGATACTGAGGTCATCAGCTTTCTTCTCCAGACAGAAATAATTCCTTTGTGTCTACGCACCATGGAGATGGGGAGTGAACTTTCTAAAACCGTGCGTGATATACAATTCCATTTTCACATCCATGCTTTTGGAATTTACATTAATTTCTTGCAACGATAACAATTGCCAAATGGAATGTGTATGCTTAGTTGATTTTATCTTTTGCTTGTGTCACCTAATGCTGTCATCTTTGTATAGAATCTAACTTAAACAATATAGGATTGTTCCTAGTAATTCGGATGAATCTAAATTCTTAGACTGATACAGTTTTGGACTTGTTTCTAAACTTTGATGTTTGTTATATTGCCTTGGGGGCATTTATCAGTTAAAAAAAAATATTTTATCTTCTCTGGGATAATTAATTTATACATCCATCTTTTTCTAGGTGGCTACTTTCATTGTTCAGAAGATATTATTGGACGATGTGGGCCTGCGGTATATATGTGCCACCGCAGAGCGGTTCTTTGCTGTAGGTAGTGTCTTAGGCAACATGGTTGTGTCGCTGGCTGAGCAACCATCTCCAAGGTTACTTAAGCATATAATCAGATGTTACCTAAGGCTGTCAGATAATCAAAGGTGTGTTTACAAATCAGTAGCTCATAATCCTATTTAATACCGCGGCCTGTTTCTCTATATCTTTGTGCCCTTTATTCGCAGGGCATGCGGAGCTTTGCGCGGATGTCTCCCGGAGATGCTGAAAGACGGAACATTCAACAATTGTCTTCGGGTAAATGCTATTTCTCTAGTTACTAAATTCGATCGAATGGTTAGATATCCCGCGAAAGCACTTGCCCGTTGATGAGCAAATTAAGTTAACAGTCGCGATATTTGCAGGATGACCCAGCAACCCGCCGTTGGCTTACACAATTACTGCACAATGTGTCCAATGGAACACTAGTGGCAGCTCTTCAGCCCGGAGGGCTCGAGCATTTAATGGGCAACTAGTGGATTTCACCACTATTTTCCTAGGCACTAGGGTTGTTTTAGAGATCTTCGAATTGTTGTAGATTCCTAACTTATTTTGAATCGTGTTGTGTCTTACCACAAGAAGGAAGCTGCCAAGCAGCGTGTTTTCATTTGTTTTTGCTCCTACGTTGTCAAATGATGCAGAGACTCTTTCTGCTGTAGAGCATGTATACGATTTTGAGTTTGAGTAAATAATATAATTGAAATAAAATAATATTAATTTCAATTGTTAAAAAAAAAGATAATTCAGTACATGAAGTTCCCGACATGAGAGGCATGAGGTATCGGAAATGCATGAGGTATCGGAAAAGGACATATTGTATGTAGTTTTACTTTTCCTTTTACAAGAGATTATTTTCAGGATTTAAATTCGTGATCTTTTTGGTCACATGAACTTATTAATTTTATTGTTGCATCGAGGTTTACTTTTCCACTGTTGTATCAAGGTTTACTTTTCCACTGTTGTATCAAATTTTTTAAAAGCTTTCTTCCATTTAAACAACACAAAATATTGTGGGTGTTTTTTTTTATTTTTTGTTTTTGATGAAAATGTATAAAAATATTTTTTTTATATGAAAAATAGCATAACTTCTAAAAGTTATATGTTAATTATTTTTAAATTTAGGATATTTTTTAATAGAATAGTAATAACGAATCCTCTTATAATGTTTCATTCTTAAATAAATAAAGCCATGTATTAATTCTTAAAATTTGAAGTTTAGAGTCAACGAATATATTGAAATTATCAAAATGTTCATTTTTTTTTACCTCCTTTTCAAAATATCAATTTGAAAATTTAAGAAAAAAAATTCTAATTTATGGTTTTTTTAGCCTAAATTGCTTAATGAAATTAATAATAACGAGTCGAATGTATTAAGAAACAGAAAAGCAGTAGGTATTTCTATCTTTAACTACTAAATAGGGTGATTTACAAAGCTTTAGAAAAAATAAAAGACTTGAAATAAAATATTTCTACAATATTTTAATATTTGATTCTGATCTCTAAATTCCTCAAAACTACTATAAATTTCTACCAGACTCGGTCATCAACTCAATCAATATCCACTCGTCCAACTCGCCTGGCAATTTGTAGAACTCGCTCCATCGAATCGTCCGTCGTGACGACTCAATACAGTCGGTGGCTGCCTATTAATCCGATCTCCCACCACGTGCTCGCCCGGTGTCCCATCGGCTAAGGAACCATCTAAACGCTATCAGATTATATTTGACCACGTGAGGGCTAGTGAAGGGTGCGAGCATCTTCCGACCAAACGCACGCTGCCGATTTGCTATGGACCGATCCTATCTAGACCAAATCTGATTAGATCAAATCATATCGAACCCAAGATAGATCCTACAACATGGATTAGTAAAACCTAAATTTCTTGAGGTGAATAATTGAACCGATCAAGTGTTTAGTTCGGTAATTTCGTAAATTTATTTTTTTAAAATTAATTATTTCAAATAATGTTGTTCAGTTTTGAAATAATTAAATCAAAAAATTAATATTATAAACCGGTACTATTTTTTATTTTTTTTTGTAGATTTTTTTTTTAAAAAAAACCGGCACCATTTTTTAACAATTAGTGCACTGTGCACTAGTGATGTTTTTTTCAACCGAACCTGTATTGAATTTTAAAAATCAGCACAGTTCGATTCGGTTAATTAAAAAAATAATTTTAATTAGTTTGATTCAATTTTAATTATCTAATCTTTGTATTCCGTAACATTTATTTTCCTACATTTTGACATAAGTAATAATTAATATAATATATTTAACTCAACAAGACCTCCTGAGGTTAGGATTTAGGTTGGAGGTTCAAGCCATCTCTTTTTCTTCTTGATCCTGTTTTGGACCGCATTTTACTTGTAAAAACTCCTTTGCCCATCACTTCTAGTCAGTCTCCCTCTATCCATCATCCTGTTAACTTGTCAACTATATGAAGTTGGCATATGGTAAATCGGTAGCAAATTTATGAGTATTTGGTTAAAATTGGACCGAATTAAATTAATAAAAAAATTTAAAAAATAAAATTTTTTAAATTAATCGATTAAATTTTTTAATAAAATTATAATAAATCGACCTAATATAATATTAGTTAATATGGTAATTAACCAAACTATGGTATTAATTTTTTTTTTTTTAAAACTAACACCGTTCAATTGAAAAAATAGCACTAGTGCACTGATTATTTAAAATTAAGTTATGATGTTGGTTATTTTGAAAATCCAATATCATAGTGGTGCAATGTTTGATTGAAAATATCAGACTATGGTATTAGTTTTCAAAAATCAATATTGATTTATTGATAATATCGATTTATTTAATTTAACCGAATTTGAAATTTTAAAATCGAAATGAAATTGAAATATCTGAAATAATCTTTTTCTTTAAAAAAAAATTAAAATTTTGAAGTAACCTAACCAAACTTTTAAATTTGATTGGTTAATTTAGTTTAACTGAATATTTTTGTTCACCCCTAAATTTTCCTCGAGGTTGTATATTTCATGAAAAAATCATTCACTGGATCACCAAATAGATTTGTGAATGAAAAAACTATGTGGTTAAGAAATCATAATAAATAATATGAATGATTTCTAAAATCTTATTGCCACCGATATACTGGTATTCGACAAGAGATGAGAAGAGCTACATCACTATTTTCAAGGTATTCTTTCCAACACTTTCTCCAAATCATGGAGAATGAAGAGAATCGAGTAGTGCATGCACTAGTGATGTTTTTTTCAATCGAACCTGTATTGAATTTTAAAAATCAGCACACTTTCTATTCGGTTAATTAAAAAATAATTTTAATTAGTTTGGTTCAATTTTAATTGATCTAATCCTTGTATTCTTATTTCGGTAACATTTATTTTTCTACTAGAGTAATAATTAATATAATATATTTAACTCAACAAGACCTCGTGAGTATAGGATTTAGGTCGGAGGTTCAAACAGATTTTTTCTTAATTATTTTTTTATTTATCAATAAACTTTTTCTTCTCCGTCTTGTCATGAACCACATTTTCCTTTAAAAACCCTTTTATCCATCACTTCTAATAAGTCTTCCTCTATCCCTCATTCTGTTGACGTGTTAGTTATATGGAGTTGGCTATATGGTCAATCGATAGCAACTTAGGAATATTTCGTTAAAATTAGATCGAATTAAATTAATAAAAAATTCAAAAAATAAAAAATTTTAAATTAATCGAACTGATTAAAAATTTTAATAAAAATATAATACACCGACCTAATATAATGTAGTTAATGTGGTAAAAATAAAATTAACCAAACTATGGTATTAATTTTTTTGAAAACTAACACTGGTTATTGAAAAATAAATTATGATGTTGGTTTTTTGAAAAACCAATATCATAGTGCAACTGAATTTAAAAAAAAATCAACCTATGGTATTAGTTTTCAAAAATTAATATTGAGTTAATTGATAATATCGATTTATTCAGTTTAACTGAATTTAAAATTTTAAAATCGAAATCCAACTGAATTATTTGAAATAATCAATATATTTTTTTAAAAAAATAAATTTTTAAGGTAACCTAACCGAACTTTTAAATTTGATTGGTTAATTTAGTTTAACCGAATTTTTGTTCACCCCTAAACTTTTCTCGAGGCCGCATATTTCATGGAAAAATCATTCGCTGGATCACCAAATAAATTTTGTGTATGGAGAAACTATGTGGTTAAGAAATCATAATAAATAATGTGAATGATTTCTGAAATTACTTATTTCCACCGATATATATATTCACGGCTTGCATCCGGCGAGAGACGAGAAAGCTAGATCACTTTTCTCAAGGTATTCTTTCCGAGACTTTCTGCAAGCCATGGAGAATGAAGAATTTAGGATGGTTGAATATGACATTTTCAATGCTTTCGACGTACGTGTAATCTGTACATAAACCCCCTCACCCCTAAATCATTCTCGCTCTATCATTCATCCTTTCACTTTCCCTCTATTGTAGTCTATATGGCATATCAAGAGCATATTTTTCTCGAGACATAGTTTTTGCAGATAATTTCTTTACCAATGCACCTCAAAAAGTATTTATAATTGTTGATTTCCATTCAAATTGAAGCAGTTTGTATGTCATTTTGATGATTTATTTCATATCAAGTTGAACACAAATGATACTAGGGCTGGTGTATTGAATTATTCATATGAAATTGTATACCATTTTGAAATTTCAGTATAAAAAAAATATTTATCGATATAGTACTGAAAATTTAGTATGACCAACCAAATCAACCCGCTGTAGAGCATGTGTAATTTTCCATTCATTATGAAAGTCATGGTAGTAAAAAGTAGAAAACTGTAATTAGGAAATTGTAATTTTCCGTTGTCTACATATACCGACAGGACGCATATATATTTCTCGGCATGTTATTTTTGATGAATCTCTATTTTCTTTTGCAGCCTCCACAACAACTTCATCTTCAAATGGTGGTACCTTCTTGACACCACCTAATATAGCATCTGAATTACAACAGGTTGTTTATCCAATTAAACCCATGGGAGGTGCAAGAGGAAATGACATCCAAGGAACTGCTCCAAAACTTTCCACAAATTCTCCTAGGTCATCAGAATCAACCCAAATGGCTACTCCATTGAGAGCAGTGCATAATGATGAAAGGAACAATGTTATGAAACTTATTCTGTGTCCAACCTTGGAAGCATCGTCGATCAAAGATAATATGCTCTATAGTTCTGGATACTCAGATAATACAAATCCATCATCTAAAACACCATGTCAATCTACTTCCTCGTCACCATCAACAAGTGATTCAGATGATAATGATCCTCGTCACATGCTTCCCTTAAGTGACATCTATGCACGTTGCCCACCAATGACAACTCGACATCCCCTTCCACGAGCTCTAGTCGTTTCTTCAAAATCTATTGAACCAACTTGTTTTACACAAGCGAACAAAGATCCAAATTGGCGTAGTGCAATGGCTACAGAATTTGATGCACTTCTCCGCAATGGAACATGGAGCCTAGTTCTGCGCACTCCCTCCATGAATGTTGTAGGCTCTAAGTGGGCATTCCGTCTTAAGCATCGAGCTGTTGTTTCTCTTAAGCGATACAAAGCTCGACTTGTAGCTAAATGATTTAGTCAACAACTAGGTATTGATTTCAATGACACCTTTAGCCCATTCATCAAAATTACGTCCATCAGACTATTATTATCGATAGCTATTAGTTCTAATTGACATGTACAACAATTAGACATTTCAAATGCATTTCTTCACGGTCATCTTGAGGAAACTGTATTTATGGAGCAACCACCTGGGTTCATTCATCCACAATTTCCATCACATGTTTGTCAACTCAAGAAATCCTTATATGGTCTTCGACAAGCTCCTCGTGCATGGTTTCATCGATTATCTAGTTGGTTACAAGCTCAAGGATTTTTTGGATCAAAGACTGACTCATCTCTATTCCATAAATATAATGATGGATACATGATATTTTTTCTTATTTATGTGGATGATATCCTAATAACCGACAATGATTACAAGGGTATCACAACTTTATTAAGTCTTCTCAATCAAGAGTTTCCTACTCGAGATTTGGGTATTGCTCGTTTTTTTCTTGGTATTGAACTTATTCCACATGAGGAAGACTATCTTCTCTCTCAAAGCAAATATATTACTGGGCTTCTTCAAAGAGCTAAAATGGATGGAGCACGTCCGGTCTCTACGCCTATTGCTATAAGCAACTCTACAACTACATCCTCTCCTGCTCTGTCTGATCCACAAATTTATCGAAGCATTGTTGGAGCCTTACAATATGTCACTATCACACGCCCTGATATTACTTTTGCAGTAAATCGTGCTTGTCAATTCATGCATGCTCCAACTAAACAAAATTGGAATAATGTAAAAAGAATACTTCGTTGTCTAAAAGGTACTATTTTACATGATCTTCTTTTATATCGCCAATCATCTCGGAACTTACATGCCTATAGTAATGCAGATTGAGCAGTTCTCCTGAAGATAGACGCTCTACGAGTGGATATGCAATATTTATTGGACGAAACCTTATCTCATGGAATTCGAAAAAGAAACCTATTGTCTCTCGTTCAAGCACTGAGGCAGAATATAAAGTTATAGCAAATACAACGTCTGAAATTATTTGGCTTCAATCACTTTTATCTGAACTTCATCTTGCATCAAATATTACACCCAAAATTTGGTGTGATAATATTGGAGTAACATATCTCACAGCAAATCTGATCTTTCATGCTCGTACAAAATATGCGGAAATTGATTTTCATTTTGTTCGAGAGTGTGTGACGACTCAACAATTATCAGTTTCTTATGTTTCTACGGAGGATCAAATTGCTGATATCTTTACTAAGTCATTATCTAAACACAGTTTCAATAAGCTGGCAAGCAAACTCAACGTCAGAGATCTCCCGTTGAATTTGTCGGGGGGTAAAAGAGATAATAGAGAATCACCGATGATCGACAGGATCAACCGAGATTGACCGGATCAAATCACCAAATCAAATCAAAATAATATTAGGATTATTCTAATAATTTTGTTATAATTATTAGAATAATTCTCAGAATAATTCTCAGAATAATTCTTAGAATAATTCTCAGAATAATTCTATCATTTATTAATTAGTTAATTGACCAAGCACCTTTTTAACCATTATATATTGTACTATATTTAAGACAATCATCAATAGAAAATAATAAGTTCTATTATTGTTCTCGTATTCTTTTCTTCTTCCTATTCTTCTTCTTTCAATGATGAACTTTCTGTGAGAAGTTCGAAGAAGAAAAGAGACGAAGAAGAAGAGGCGGTGTTGTAAAGAATCTGGAATATTATTCAGATTAGGTTTTGTTGTACATACCAACATATATATATACCATAGGTATATAACAATACACGTGACAACTTAAATAAATAAAACAAAAGAATAAAAACTAATATAAGACTTATTCTATATTTTATCAATATAGACTTATTCTATGTTTTATCAATATAAGACTTATTCTATACTTTATCATCCCCCCTCAAACTTAAGGGTCTATGAAGAACATTAAGTTTGGAATGTAAGGAGAGAAATCTGAAAGTCGACAGACTTTTGGTCAACGTATCCGCAAGCTGATCAGACGAGCGAGTGTATTGAACAAGTACAGTTTGAGTTGCAACACATTCCCTAACAAAATGGTAATCAATTTTAACGTGCTTGGTTCTGGCATGCAAGACCGGATTTGCAGAGAGGGAGATAGTGCTCATATTATCACAAAGAATACACGGTATAGAATCCAGAGGAACAAGAAGCTCAGGAAGCAAATATTTCAACCAAGCAATTTCAGCAACTCCATTAGCAACAGCACGATATTCTGATTCAGTACTAGAACGTGACACAACCTTTTGCTTCGAAGAAACCCATGAAACAAGATTACCTCCAAAAAATATGCAATAGCCACTTGTACTACGATGATCATCCGGACAAGAAGCCCAGTCAGCATCAGTATAACACACCAAAGATGGAGAGGAAATTGGGGAAATAGATAAACCATGGTACAAGGTTCCACGCAAATACCTCAAGATACGCTTAATAGTTTGCCAATGAGAGACAGTAAGGGAATGCATGAACTGACATACTTTATTTACAGCAAAAGATAGATCAGGACGTGTCAGTGTGCAATACTGAAGAGCACCAACAATGTTGCGATAGTCTGAGGCATCTTCTAAGGGAACACCATCACATAAAGACAAGGAAACAGTGGAAGACATAGGAGTATCAGATGGTTTGGAGTCAAACATGCCAGTTTTCTTCAAAAGATTCGTAATATATTTTGTTTGACTAAGATGCAAACCCATATCAGAGTGATGTACTTCAATACCCAAAAAATAATGCAATTGTCCAAGATCCTTCACAGTAAAATGTTTATTAAGAAAATCAATCAAGGAAGTAATAAGACCCTGTGTGCTGCCAATAATAATGATATCATCGACATAGACAAGCACAATAAGAATATCGCGGCTTGAAGAGAAGAAAAATAATGAGGTATCAGCCTTAGAACCAGAAAAATTCCAATTCAGAAGTGCCTGAGTAAGTTTTGTAAACCATGCACGAGGCGATTGTTTTAACCCATACAATGATTTATGTAGTTTACATACCATATCGGGCAAGAAGAATCAATGAACCCAGGAGGTTGCTCCATATAAACTATCTCAGTAAGATCACCATGAAGAAAAGTATTCTAAATATCAAGTTGGTGAATGGGCCAATTGTGAGATAAAGCAATGGTAAGAGCCACCCGAATTGTTTGAGGTTTGACAACAGGACTAAAAGTTTCAGTATAGTCAATAGATGCAGTTTGATGATATCCTTTGGCAACCAAACGGGCCTTGTATCGATCAATAGAACCATTCAGTTTTAACTTCAAACGATAAACCCATTTACAACCAATAACTTTTATATTCTCTGATCTTGGAACAAGATGTGAGACCGATAGATTCGATAGAGGGGGGGGGGGGTGAATATCGATTCGAAAATATAGAGTATTAGCGCAGCGGAAAAGTAAAGTAGACACAGTTGTTTTTTACTTCGTTCGGAGCCTGTGACGACTCCTACTCGAAGGCCCGTGGTCCTTGACCACTTTCGTTGGGCAATCACTAGCAATTCGATAATAATTACAAAATGAATACAGGAAATGCTTAACGAAACAAAGTAATACCGACAAGAAAATTAACCAAAAAACGAAGAAGCACTTTGTCGGAGCTTTGTTAGCGTCGCAGAACGTAAGCAATGGACCAAGAATGAAAGTTCTCGATCGATGATTGATTCAAGCTTCACCGAGGCTTCTTTTATATCCCGGCTGGATCCTTCCGGCTGAATGTGACGAGCTGCACAAACCATGATGCTCCACGTGACGACGACTCGGGATGAAATTTGCCTCCAAGCGCCCGGACCCCTCTTCTCCGGAAAGTCCTTCTCCGCAAGAAAAGGTTAGTCCGAGGCAAATGTACCCTGCAGCAAAGAATGTTAGCACAGTTTTATAGATGAGAAAGAGTATGACTTAGATTCCGTCTTTCCGAGACCGGAATCTAGTCACGATCTCGACTTAGATATCCGAAATGGATCTAAGCCGGATCGACGCCTAATGCCCCCTTCCCGGGAACGCGTCCTCACAGTCACTCCCCTCCAGTGACTTACCTCACTTACCTGCCAGACGTCCGGTCAGCCCGTCGACCCGTCGACCCGTCGACCCGTCTGGACTTCTCGCCAAGCGTCCGGTCAGCCCGTCGACCCGCTTGGACTTCTCGCCAGCTATCCGGTCAGCCCGTCGACCTAGCTGGACTTCTCGCCAAGCGTCCGGTCAGCCCGTCGACCCGCTTGGACTTCTCGCCAGCTATCCGGTCAGCCCGTCGACCTAGCTAGACTTTTCCTGCACACTTGATAAAAGTGTCAGACAACAACAAACCTAACTTGACCTGATTTGTCATTCATCAAAACCTGAGTTAGACCGTTAGTGCTAACCGCACCAACAATCTCCCCCTTTTTGATGGAATGACAACCTGGTTAAGTTAGTGAAAAAAAATATGCAAGAATCAAGCATGATTTTTAAGGTTTGAGTTAGTTTTTTTTTTTTTAAGTTTGCATTAAGTTGCTCTAACTTTACCAACCTAACCCTCCCCCTTTGGCATACATCAAAAACCGAGGGTAAACAAACATAGTGAGAATTACTGAAAACAATAAGACTTTGAAAAATAACTGAGTTTTTAAATCCAAGAAAAGATCAGATTAACTTTGAAATGCTACTTAAACATAAGTTTTCAAAACCGAAATTCCAAAACTAAGTTTGAAAGGTCTATTTTTCAAAACTAATTGAAATTTATTTTTCAACACTAGGTGTTTAAGATTCAATTTTCAAAATCAAGGAAACTAATATTGAGAAAGCTCAATTTATCTTTCAAATTAAGTAAGATTAAGTTTAAATCTTTACTTTTAGTTTTCAAGGGTGTATTAAAATATGTTTTTCAAAATCAAATTTTTCAAAGTTTAAAAAATATTAGATTCAAAATCATGGTTTAAAATACTTGAAAGGTTAAACAAATTTTGTGAGTTTAAAATTTTCACAATTTTAAACAGATTATTAAACTTTGATTTTCAAAATTAAGTTTAAAACTTAATTTGTAAAACTAAATAGTTATATTTCTCCCCCTGAATTTGATACCTATCTTCAACCAGCTGTCTAACCAATTAGGTACTAACTAACTATCAGAAGACAGTAGTTTTCACTAGGTTAGTCAGATTAAGTTAATTGTAATCAGTCAGTGTTTGACTTGACTGATGAACTTTAATCTGATTAATATTTGATTTGTATTTAACGTCCAGACTTATACTGATGCACTGAAATAAGCATCTTAAGTCCAGACAGATGGCCTATGCATCTCACCCCTTTCTATGTTTGTCAAACACAAGCAAGGTAATCCTAGGGTGTTGGTGAGATGCTCAAGAACTCAACCTATGGGTACATGCTTTCTAAGGATGTAAACCTAGTCTAAGGCCAAAACTGTTTTTGAAAGTCTAAAAAATGGAGATTTTGAAAGCACACAAGTTTAGCCTATAAGTTGATAAAATCATTTTTGAAAGGATTTTGAAATTTCCTAGTCTATTGAGCACATCCCTAATTGTCGTCGTAAGTTGCTAAATTCACTTTCAGGGAGTGGTTTTGTAAAAATGTCAGCTAAATTTGATTTAGACTCAATGTACTTGAGTTCAATATCACCTTTAGTAACATGATCCCTGATGAAGTGATGCCTAACTTCAATATGTTTGGTTCTTGAATGATGCACAGGATTCTTGGTTAAGTTAATCGAACTTATATTATCAATTAATACTTTTACATTTGTGATATTTAAGTTGAAATCTTTTAGAGTATGCATCATCCATAATATTTGTGCAACACACTCGCCTATAGCTATGTATTCTGACTCAGTTGTAGATAGTGCAACACAGTGTTGCTTTCTACTAAACCAGATTCATGGACCAAGTAGTTGGCATCCACCACTTGTGCTTTTGCGGTCTAATTTGCATCCAGCATAATCTGAATCAGAATATCCTATTAATTCAAAGTTGTTGGTCCTAGGATACCAAATACCTACATTTGTGGTTCCCTTTAGGTATCTAAAGATTCTTTTGACTTGAGTCAAATGAGATTCTTTAGCACAGGTTTGGTATCGAGCACACATACTAACCGCAAATAAAATGTCGGGTCGCTTGCAGTTAAGTAAAGTAGACTACCTATCGCGCTCCGATAATGTTTTAAGTCTACTGATTTTCCATTAGGATCCTCATCTAGGATTGTGTTTACGGCCATAGGTGTTTTTATTTCTTTAGTATTTTCCATTCCAAATTTTCTAAGTAAGTCCTTAGTATATTTTTGTTGATAAATATAATTTCCTTCATTTGTTTGTTTGACTTGTAACCCTAGAAAATAAGTTAATTTTCCTACCAGACTCATTTCGAATTCGTGTTCCATTAGGTTTGTAAATTCGTCTAAAAATTCTGAATTGGTTGAACCAAAGATGATATCATCTATATAAATTTGAGCTATAAAAATATCTTCTTTTATTGATTTCACAAATAGTGTTGGGTCAATTTGACCTTGATTGAACCCTTTAGAAGTTAAGTAAGAGGTTAGTCTTTCATACCATGCCCTAGGTGCCTGTTTAAGTCCGTATAATGCCTTTTTTAATTTGTAGACATAATCAGGGTGTTCTAGGCTTTCATAACCTGGCGGCTGACCTACATATACTTCTTCTTTTATCAATCCATTAAGAAAGGCAGACTTGACATCCATTTGGTATAGTTTGAATCCTTTATGGGCTGCATAGCTTAGTAACATTCTAATGGACTCTAGTCTAGCTACCGGGGCATAAGTTTCATCGTAGTCAAGTCCTTCAACTTGACTGAACCCTTTGGCAACTAACCTGGCCTTATTCCTAGTAATTTCTCCAGTTTCACTTAATTTGTTTCGAAATACCCATTTGGTTTCTATTATTTTCTTATCGGTAGGTGGAGGTACTAGGTCCCAAACTTCATTGCGCTCAAATTGAGCTAATTCTTCTTGCATAGCTATGATCCAGTCTGGGTCAAGTAGAGATTCAGCTACAGTTTTGGGTTCAATATTTGAGATTAACGAGATTTGACTTAGGTTTCTGAAAGATGACCTAGTTTGAACCCTCAGGTCTGGGTCACCAATTATTTGATTGGTAGGATGGTTTGGGTTGACTCTTATGGTTCTAGGCGGTTGACTTTCTTGTAGTTGTTCTTCTTCTTCATGAATTTGGGTTTGGTTTGTTCCCTCGGAATTGATATGTTCGTGAACAGAGTCAACTGGTTGTAGTTGGGCTTGTTCTAGGTTTTGATTGGATTCTTTGAATTTTACATTGGTGGTTTCTTCAATTCTTAAAGTGACTTTATTATAAATTCTGTAGCCCCTGCTATTTAGAGAGTAACCTAGAAAAATTCCATTTTCTATTTTGGAAGTGAATTTGCCTAAGTGTTCTCTAGTATTTAGGATGAAGGCTGGGCAACCAAATACCCTAAAGTATTTTATATTAGGTCGCTTGTTGTAAAATATTTCAAAAAATGTTTTATTGTGGTTTTTGTTTAGTGTTATTCGGTTTTGTACATAGCATGCTGTGCTCACAGCTTCTGCCCAAAAATATTTAGGTAAGTTGTATTCATTTAGCATAGTTCTAGATGCTTCAAGTAAGGTTCTATTTTTTCTTTCTACAATTCCATTTTGTTGAGGAGTTTTAGGGCAAGAAAATTCATGATGGTAGCCATTTTCAAGGCAAAATTTATCAAAATTATGATTTTTGAATTCTCCTCCATTATCACTTCTGATTCTTTTAATTTTTATGCCTTTTTCATTTTCAATTTGTTTGCAGAAATTCGTAAAAATTTCAAAGGTTTCATCTTTATGTTTTAAGAATTTGACCCAAGTGAACCTAGAATAGTCGTCTATTATAACTAAACAGTACAAACTTCCATTTATTGATTTGACCCCGTGGGAGTCAAATAAATCTAAGTGTAAAAGCTCTAGGACTGAGTTGGTTTGGGATTCATTAATTGGTTTGTGGGTAGATTTTGTTTGTTTGCCTTGTTGACAAGCATTACATATTGTTGAATCTAAGTTAGGTAATTTCGGTAAGCCTCTAACTAGACCGTTTAATTTACTTATGTTTCTGAAATGGGTGTGTGACATTCTTCTGTGCCATAACCAGGTTTCTTCTTTTTGTGTTAAATAACACTTGACTGAAGAAGTGGTTAAGTTGATGGCATAGATATTGTCTTTCCTAAAGCCTTTTAGGCTTATAGTTGGATTATCTAGATGTTTGATTAAACATTCTGTGGATAGAAATTTTACCTTATACCTAGTGTCACACAATTGACTTATACTCAGAAGATTGTATTTAAAATTTTCAACAAGTAGAACATTTGAAATTATGAAATCTATGTTTAATTCAATATTACCTATACCAATTACCTTGAGTTTACCGTTGTTTCCAAAGGCAACTGTTCCTAGGCTTTTGTAGGTTAATTGAGTGAACTTGGTGTGATCTCCAGTCATATGTTTGGAGCAACCACTGTCCAAAATCCACTTGGTTTCCTACAACAAGTAGGATTTATGTTAGTTTATCAATTTTTTAATCAATCATTACTTAAGTTAAGTTAAAATTTTTGAAAATGATTTTTAAGTTTAAAATTAAAATTAATTTTTAAAATTAAAATTGAGATTTTTGAAATTAAGTTTAAAATTAAAATTTTTGAAATTAAGTTTAAAATTAAAATTTTTGAAATTAATTTTTAAGTTTAAAATTTTGAAAATAATTTTTAAGTTTTAAAATTAAAATTTTGAAATTAATTTTTAAGTTTAAGAATTTTGAAAATAATTTTTAAGTTTTAAAATTAAAATTTTTGAAATTAATTTTTAAGTTTAAGAATTTTGAAAATAATTTTTAAGTTTTAAAATTAAAATTTTTGAAATTAATTTTTAAGTTTAAGAATTTTGAAAATAACTTTTAAGTTTTAAAATTTTTGAAATTAATTTTTAAGTTTAAAATTTTGAAAATAATTTTTAAGTTTTAAAATTAAAATTTTTGAAATTAATTTTTAAGTTTAAGAATTTTGAAAATAACTTTTAAGTTTTAAAATTTTTGAAATTAATTTTTAAGTTTAAAATTTTGAAAATAATTTTTAAGTTTTAAAATTAAAATTTTTGAAATTAATTTTTAAGTTTAAAATTTTGAAAATAATTTTTAAGTTTAAAATTTTGAAAATAATTTTTAAGTTTAAGAATTTTGAAAATAATTTTTAAGTTTTAAAATTAAAATTTTTGAAATTAATTTTTAAGTTTAAGAATTTTGAAAATAACTTTTAAGTTTAAGAATTTTGAAAATAATTTTTAAGTTTTAAACTTAAAATTTTTGAAATTAATTTTTAAGTTTAAGAATTTTGAAAATAACTTTTAAGTTTAAGAATTTTGAAAATAATTTTTAAGTTTTAAACTTAAAATTAGCCTAATTCATCTCACCCGATCTATATTATCAATCAGGGAATCTTATGATTTTGTGAGATGAAATTGGTTTGATTACAGACTTTTGGTTTAACTTGTGTTAGATTCAGATTTAGTTTTGGTTTCCACAAATAGGCATTCTTCGGATAAACTTCTAAGCTTGGTGAGTCACAGGGACATCATTAGAAGTAACCAACCTTTCGAAGTTTTCCGAATAGTCCTATCCACGGAACTTAGTACTAAATCTTGGTCTAACTGGTTAGGATCTTTAGGTAGCTTCGGTCGGTTCCACTTGGCCAAATGCACTGATCGAAGCCATATCTTTCTAGACATGTGATGCCCAAGCTTCCTAACGTACTATCATCCAAAACTTCACCAGACCATGAGTCAAGTTAACCTCGGTCTCTTTTTAACTAATCCTAATTACCTGCCGGGTTAGTTTGTTTTGGGTTACCCTGTAGGGTATGTTAGTTTTGGCGGCGCCAGAGCCTCCCTGAATTATTGGTCATTAATTTAGATTTTGGGTTTGTGTCGATTCTTTTTATAGTTATAATCAACTTGGTGATAGTCTAAATTTTGTTGAGTTTTGAATTTTGATTTTAAGTTAAATTTATTTTTTTAGTTTTTGATCTGATTTATTCAAGTTTATATAATGTATTTTATCTTTAGGTATATAGAATTGATTAAGTCCTACTTGCGTGGTTAAGCACGCTTTCGGGACCCAAGCTTGTTTAGTTGCTTTGTGTTGGGTTAATAATGATTTAAAGGTTTTGTTTGATTTTGACTTATATCCAAGCCCGGTTTTATTATAGCATGCCTTTTGGTTATTTAGAATTAAATCTAAATTTTTAGATCTTGTTGTGAATTTTTCAAACAATTCTTTTAACTTATTAATTTCACTTTTTAATGATAAATTCTCCTCCTCAAGTGTTCGGTCTTGAGTTGAATTCGAATTTTTTAATTGTTCCTCGAGGTTTTGATTTTCCTCAAGAAGCGATTTATTTTCATTTTCCAATTTAACTAATTTTTATTTAAACACGAGATAATTCTAAAGAATTTATGATTTAAGTTTCGGTATACCTCTTCGGAACCGAAACGAGTGCGGACTCGTGGCTCGATTCGGGTTCGGACCCGTCTTCCGATTCCTCCGATTCGTCTTCCGTTTCAGCTTCCAGCGCGAGATGACTTTGGTGCTTTTGCCTTTCTCCCTCCGATTCGTCTGAGGAGGAATCGTCCCATGTTGCTTTGAGGGCTTGCTTCTTTGTTGACTTTGGTTTGTCAAGTTTCAATCTTGGGCATTCGTTCTTGTAGTGCCCCTTTTTGTTACATCCGAAACATGTGACATTTCTTGAGTCGGCTGGCGAACTGATCTTTTGAAGATCCTGTTTGCTGAAGCTTCTCTTTTTCCTGGTGAACATTTTCCTTACCAGGTTCACCAGGTGTTCTTCGTCTTCAGAGTTTTGATCGGAATCTTCTTCAGATTCGGGTTTGTTTTCTTTTCTTTAGAGGAACCTGCAATTAAAGCTACACCTTTCTCGACCTGCGTTAGTTTGCTCATGAAGTTCTAATTCACAAAAGAGTTCATCCAATTTTAATTTAGATAAATTTTTGAAATTTTGTAGGCATCTACAATTGATGCCCACAAATTATTTCGTGGAAAAGCATTTAACGCGTACCTTATTAAGTCTCGGTTCTCCATTTGGTGTCCTATCGCGTGGAGACCGTTGAGGATATCTTTGATCCTCGCGTGGAGTTGACTTGCCGTTTCTCCTTCCTGCATTTTTATATTAAAAATTTTATTTAACAGCAAATCTCTTTTTGTTACCTTCGCGCCGCTTGTTCCTTCGTGCAGCTCGATCAGTTTATCCAGCTCCTTAGCGTTTTATGCGGTCCGACCCGGTTCAGTTCTTCTCGTGTTAGTCCGCAATGTAGAGTGTTGATGGCTTTGTTTTCAATTGATGCCTTTTTCTTTAAATCATTTGTCCATTCTTCAGGGTCTATTATTTTCCCGGAGTTGTCTACTGGAATTTTATAAGCCTTTGTGACGCTCATCCATTGGTCGTAGTCTGTCTTCATGTAGACCTCCATTCTTCTCTTCCAATACGAAAAATCATCCCCGTTGAATAGGGGAGGACGAACTGTGCTGAAGCCTTCTTGTTGAGACATCTTATCCTGCACACACTAAATTAACTAGAAAAAATTCCAAGACTTCGTCTTGGATTAGTAGTGCGGGAAAAAATAGAAACTCTAAGTGTAACGAAAAAAATCTTCCAAAACGATAATAATATCAGTTTGGAGTTAGAAAATATTTCACCCCCTGTCTGATTGGTGGTTACACCAAATCAGAGCGGTACCTGCTCTGATACCACTTGTGAGACCGATAGATTCGATAGAGGGGGGGGGTGAATATCGATTCGAAAATATAGAGTATTAGCGCAGCGGAAAAGTAAAGTAGACACAGTTGTTTTTTACTTCGTTCGGAGCCTGTGACGACTCCTACTCGAAGGCCCGTGGTCCTTGACCACTTTCGTTGGGCAATCACTAGCAATTCGATAATAATTACAAAATGAATACAGGAAATGCTTAATGAAACAAAGTAATACCGACAAGAAAATTAACCAAAAAACGAAGAAGCACTTTGTCGGAGCTTTGTTAGCGTCGCAGGAACGTAGAGCAGCGGGACCAGCAGTCGAAAGTTCTCAGTCGATGATTGATTCTGAAGCTTCTGCCTGAGGCTTCTTTTATATGCTGTCCCGGGCGCCTGGATCCCTTCCGGGCGCCTGGAATGTGACGTAGCTGCACAAACCATGATGCTCCACGTGGCGACGACTCGGCTGGATGAAATTTGCCTTCCGGGCGCCCGGATCCCCTCCGGGCGCCCGGACCCCTCTTCTCCGGAAAGTCCTTCTCCTGCAAGAAAAGGTTAGTCCGAGGCAAATGTACCCTGCAGCAAAAGAATGTTAGCACAGTTTTATAGATGAGAAAAAGTATGACTTAGATTCCGTCTTTCCGAGACCGGAATCTAGTCACGATCTCGACTTAGATATCCGAAATGGATCTAAGCCGGATCGACGCCTAATGTCCCCTTCCCGGGAACGCGTCCTCACAGTCACTCCCCTCCAGTGACTTACCTCACTTACCTGCCAGACGTCCGGTCAGCCCGTCGACCCGTCTGGACTTCTCGCCAAGCGTCCGGTCAGCCCGTCGACCCGCTTGGACTTCTCGCCAGCTATCCGGTCAGCCCGTCGACCTAGCTGGACTTCTCGCCAGCTATCCGGTCAGCCCGTCGACCTAGCTGGACTTCTCGCCAAGCGTCCGGTCAGCCCGTCGACCCGCTTGGACTTCTCGCCAGCTATCCGGTCAGCCCGTCGACCTAGTCGGACTTTTCCTGCACACTTGATAAAAGTCTCAGACAACAACAAACCTAACTTAACCTGATTTGTCATTCATCAAAACCTGAGTTAGACCGTTAGTGCTAACCGCACCAACACAAGAGACCATATTTTTTGAAGCATCAACACATTAAACTCAGTTAGCATGGCTTGTTGCCACTCAGGAACACTAGCAACCTGCTTGTATGTATTTGACTCAAATTGATTTCTAGAAAGAACAGTCAGCAACACACGTGGTTTAAATATGCCAGACTTACTTCGAGTTACCATGTGATGAGCATTTATAGTTGGTGCTATGACATTTGTATCAACACGTGGCAAGTCAACATCCAAGGGGTTGGATGGATGAGAAGGAGAGGAAGTGTAAGGAGTAGACTGAAGAGGAGGTGGAGGTGGGGCAGGAAGATTAGAAGAAGACTAGGTAGAAGAAGGCGGGGTAGAAGATGTTGTAAGAAATGGTGAAGCATGAGAAGGTGGCGGTGGAGATAGAGTTGAAGGGCAAGAAGAAGACTGGGTAGAAGATGTTGTAGGAAGTAGACAAGCATGAGAGGGTGGTGATAGGGAGACAGATGGTTGAAAAGAATTAAAGAGAGGAAGAGATGTAACGATTTGTAAAGAACCCGAAGAATTAAGAGAAGAAGAGGATGATGGGGAACTAAAAGGGAAAAATATCTCGTTAAAAGTCACATGACGAGATATATATAGTTTGGAATTGGAAGGATCAAAACAAAGATAGCCTTTATGTTTAGAGCTGTAACCAAAAAATACACATTGACGTGACCTGAATTCTAATTTATTGGAATTGAAGGGATGTAAAAAGGGAAAACAAGCACAACCAAAAGTTCGAACAAAATTATAATCTGGTGCCTTATCATAAAGAACACTATAAGGAGATTTGAGTTGCAAGATTTTTGTAGGCAACCTATTAATAAGAAAGACGGTTGTAGAAAATGCATAGGGCCAAAATTTAAGAGGCATATTAGAGTGAGCCAAAAGAGAAAGACTCATTTCGACAACATGGTGATTTTTATGCTCAACTCTTCCATTTTGTTCTGGAGTATAAGCACATGATAACTGATGATGAATACCTTTAGAAGCAAAAAATTTTGTGAGGGATCGAAATTCACCACCCCAATCAGAACGAACATTTTTGATAAAAATGTTAAATTGATTATGCACCATATTGTAAAATGTAACAAAAGTGGTATATGCTTCATCTTTAGAATGCAACAAATAAAACCAAGAGAATCTGGAAGAATCATCGATAATCAACATGAAATATTTATGACCGGTAACAGAAGAAATAGGTGAAGTACCCCCACAAGTCAGTATGAACAAGATCAAATTTATTGAGTGCACGAGAGTTTGATAAAACAAAAGATAGTTTATGGTTCTTAGCCAATTGACAGGAATTACAAAAATCAAGAGAAATAGACTTGTTCATAGAGACATTATAAGACCTTAAAACTTGATTAACAACTTCAAAAGACGGGTGACCAAGACGCTTGTGCTAGAGATTCGAATCACAGGAAACAACAATATGAACTTGAAAAAGACTTGAAGGCAATGTAGAAGATGAAGCAGAAGACGATGTGG
Source organism: Zingiber officinale (assembly GCF_018446385.1). Lineage (NCBI taxonomy): Eukaryota > Viridiplantae > Streptophyta > Magnoliopsida > Zingiberales > Zingiberaceae > Zingiber > Zingiber officinale. Next base: position 1,015,181 of record NC_055991.1, read on the forward strand.
GAGGACAGACTCTGTAAAGACCACGATCAAGGATTCCCCGAAGAAGAACTTTGTGTGTGACCTGATCCTTAACCAAGAAAAATGTTGAATGAAACTCAACATAAGCTTTATTATCAAGACACAAGCGAGAAACACTAATGAGATTTTTAGACATGGCAGGAGTATGGAAAATATTAGACAACTTGATAGAATTAGAATAGGCAGGTAAAGTTGAATTGTCAATATGTGAAATAACAATATTCTTATCATCACCAACTGTCACACGCTCAGCGCCAGTAAAAGGAGTGGCAGAATCCAGCATATTTATATCCGGGGTAAAGTGATGTGTTGCTCCTGAATCCATGTACCAATTAGGATCACCCACTATATCAGTCGTTGCAATGAAACCAGACACAGTTGAACTAGTGGTAGATGAAGACATATCAGTGGTAATAAAATTATTGAAAGCCTTTGGTTGAGAAGACACTGGTTGATAATTAAGATTTGTCCTATGATAGCAAATATTTGTAGTGTGCCCGAGTTTGAAACAAATTTGACAACGTGGTTTTGAGGGATGAGTGGTCTGATTCTGTTGAGGTTTCCATTGGTTGTAAAATTGTGTAGTTGAAGGCTTGCCGAGAAGACCATTTGGAGAGGTGTAAGGTGTAGGGAATCTGGACTGAGGAGTATTTGGAAAGTTTGATGGTGTGGAGACTCGAAGCTGTCTAGGATGAGGGTGGTTTTTTGTCATAGACAAACGAGCTATATTGGTTTGAAGAGAGCTCAATTGATCTGCAGAATCTTGTCGTTCTAACCTGTATTCGTAGCTCAGCAATAAGCTATGCACTTCTTTAATGGAGGGCCGGTCGACACGATTTTGTATAGAAGTTACAAAAGCATTGTAATCCCTCCCAAGACTAGCCAATAGATATACCAAATGATCATTGTAAGAAACATGTTCTCCAATAGAAGTAAGCTTGTTGGAAATACCTTTTAATTTCTGAATATATTCCATTGCCGAGAGACCGTCTTTCTTTAGATTTTGTAACATACTTCTTAATTCTGCCACACAAGCAATTGATGAGGCAGAATAAATCTGATCGAGAGCTAAACAAATATCGCGTGTTGTTGAATACCCAACAATATGAGTTAAGAGCCCTTCAGTCAATGATGAGTAAATCCAACTCATTATCAGACGATTGTAGCGTTGCCAACTGGTATGCTCAGCATTTACAACTTGATTGTTGGGATCAAGAAATTTAGGAGGGCAAGGACGAGTCCCATCTATAAACTCCTCTAATCCATTAGTAATTACAATATTCAAGAACTGATTTTTTCAAATCAAATAGTTGTTTTTGTCTAACTTCACAGAAAGAGATTGATTCATCGATGGAAGAGTTGGAAGAGGGTTGAGAGTAGATTGAACGATAGGAATCTGCTGAGAAGAAACTGCAGTTTGATGAATCATACCCGGATTTGTTTGTGTGGTTGATGATGTTCGAGAAACAACCGTATTTGTCCGCGGCGGCAGTAGCTCTGATACCATGATGAACTTTCTGTGAGAAGTTCGAAGAAGAAAAGAGACGAAGAAGAAGAGGCGGCGTTGTAAAGAATTTGGAATATTATTCAGATTAGGTTTTGTTGTACATGCCAACATATATATATACACCATATGTATATAATAATACACGTGACAACTTAAATAAATAAAACAAAAGAATAAAAATTAATATAAGACTTATTCTATATTTTATCAATATAGACTTATTCTATTTTTTTATCAATGTAAGACTTATTCTATACTTTATCAAACACAAATGATACTAGGGCTGATATATTGAATTATTCATATGAAATTGTATACCGTTTTGAAATTTTCAGTATAAAAAAAATATTTAACGATATAGTACTGAAAATTTAGTATGACCAACCAAATCAACCCGCTGTAGAGCATGTGTAATTTTCCATTCATTCTGAAAGTCATGGTAGTAAAAACTAGAAAACTGTAATTAGGAAATTGTAATTTTCCATTCATCCCAATGGTTCCACATACTTGATCCCACGACCATTTGTGAGGAGGTAAATTAGGAAACTGTAATTATTCACTGGAGAAAATTTTTTCCCTCGACTTTATCAAGATTCGAACCCTTACTCTATAATAATAGCTTTCCATGCACTATTCAATTCAACCTAACCTTTATAATTATTGATTTTTTATCATTTTGTTGATTCAGTAGATTTAGTATCAAATTGATTACAAATTGGTACTACTCTTCTTAATCATTATGTAGGTATAAAAACAGGTATTAGGGTGACTTTATGTAGATGAAAAGAACAAAAAAAACTGAAGGGAAAGAAACTCCAAATTATTAAGTCAAAAAAAAGAATTTGCGTTTCATAAAATGATAACTATATTTAAAATAATCTCAAAAAATATATGCTGGAATAGCTCAGTTGGTTAGAGCGTGTGGCTGTTAACCACAAGGTCGGAGGTTCAAGCCCTCCTTCTAGCGTTATTTTAAAATTTTTCTCCAATTTAAACCCTACTCAGAATATTGTGGTCCATGAAAAAGTATAATATTATTCTTAAAATGAAAAATAAAATAACTACTAAAAGTTATACCTTAATGTTTTTAAATTTAGGATTTTTTTTTATAAAAATAGCAATAAGAGATTCTCTTTTAATTTTTTATTTGTTAAAAAAAAAATTGATAACACTCACACCACTCCTATTAGATTCTTTATCACTATATATAAAATTTAAAATAAATAATTTATTTTATTAAATGTAAATAATCACTCTTTACTACATTACCATAACTATCCTGAAATTTTATTATATTTAATTTATTATTATTATTTTAGTTTTTTTATTATATTTATGGAATGAGTATTTATGAAATGAGTGGAAAGAGGGAAATTAAAAAAATGACTAAAGGAAAGAGATTGAAAATAAATATTATTTTACTTTTAGGAGTTAGAAAATCATTATTCATTAAATCTAAATTTAGAAAATAATAAGGTAGCTAATATAAAACTTTTTTAGTTATTCTATCCAAGATTTAAGGTAAATCTCTAGATAATATAACTGATGTGAATGCTCTCACTAAGTGTTCCTCAAAATCCTCTTTCAAATTATATAAAAGAAGATGATTATTAGTTTACATAAAAAAAAACAAATATATTATAATAAATGATTGATTATTATTAATTGATATATTATTATATTCTATTTTTTATCACTCTATCTATCCTATATAAATATGGATGTTTGATGAAATATCATTAAATTATAACATATTATCGACACGAGCTTCTTGGCCTTTATAGCTATCGAAATAGAACAAATTTTTAGTTTTATATTTATACTTTTATTTTATATTAATACCCCTGACGTAGGATAATATTTTGATTTAATAATTATGCTCAATTTACATTGATGCGCCTGGATAAATATAGACTTTTAATTCTATATTAATACTTTCAAAAAAAATATATTATTTAGATTTAATATTGATGCTCGAGAGGTAGTACAATCTAAAATTTATATTAATATTTCTGATTATGTATAAAAGAATATTCATATATCTTCATAGTTATATGATATTATTTATTTTAAATTTAAGTTCTTATGTATTTATTTTTTAGCTTTGCTCAAAAGACTTCGTAATAATGGAGATATCTTACGTCCTTTTATAAACTCATGTCATCTTTCTTGTTTGCTACGTCTTCTACTCGACTCCTCATATTTCTAAGTATTTACACATTTAGACATAAGATATCAAATCCGTAGAATCTAACTTAACTCAGTTTATCAAATCAAAACTAACTCATCCTCCCCTATTCATTTCAATCCTACCGTGACAACTTTTGTGGATAATTCCTTCACGGATGCATCCGAAAAATATTTATAATTGTTGAATTTTTTAAGTTAAGTAGTCTGTTATTTATCATTTTGTTAATTCAGTACATTTAATATCAGATTGAACACAAAAGGTATTAGGGTTGGCTCTATACCGTATATCAAAATTTTCATATACATTGTGTACCGTATAAAAATTTTTAATATAAGGAAAATGATAATTTATCAAAATACGTACTAGGTTTAATATATTTATCAAAAGGCATATCATCGTTTGGTATTTACCAAAAGGTGCAAGTAACTGATGTGTATTACCAAATATAACTCTCCCGCCAACTCCTCTGATCAGTCATCATTTCCCAGGCATCCGAACCACATTTTTAAATAACTTTGATTTTAAAAAAATAAAATCGATCATTAGTGTACCTCCCTCCTTCGTGACATGCGAGTACAGCTCCGTCTTGTGAAACCCTAGTTTAGTGACCTCGAGTTTTTCTCAAGCGGCATCAAACATTTCAGTTCAATTAAAAACCATGAGTGTTCGTGAGCCAACAGTGAAGGATTCTAGGGTTTACATTAATCAGCTAGTATCATAATGACGCAAAGACGTCGATCGTGTGTATCATCATCCTCTCCACATCAATTAGCTGTAAAGGTTATCATTTTACAAACTCTGTGATATTGAGAAGCTAAACTAGTATGATTTAAATTTTTTTATTTTTATAAAGTATAGGGTTCAGTTGATGTTGGACAGAAACTGCATTGGAACAGTGTCCTCGGTCACTTTAAAAGTTTTTTTCAAACATCCACGAAGAAAGGAACGCATGAAGGGTCTGTTATTTTACATGACCGACACATAGTGCTGATCAAACAGTCACCCTTTCGTATTTTTTTTGGACATAGAAGATATGCAGCACATCTGTGGGATTTTGCTAAATATATTTCAAAATTGGGATTCAAGTAGTCAAACCTTTAGATTCTCAGGTACAATTTATAATTTCGTATTTTAATTACAAAGTAGTTGTATGGTAAAATTTAATCTTTTGCTAAACGTGGGCCTGATACAATGTCGTATCAGGCCCAACGTGGGTCTGATACGATGTCATATCAGGCCCAACATGGGCCTGATACGATGCTGTATCAGGCCTAACGTGTGCTTGATATGACATCGTATCATGTCCACGGTGTTCCTAATACTTTTGTATATGTTGGTAGAAGTCTAATAATAATTTAACTTAGTCAGGTGTTCCAGTTGGCTTCACAAGAGGAGACGTTTCATTGCTGCTTGGTATTGCAGACCGAGGTGCTTCAATTTCTATGAATTCAGTTAAAGCATCCAATGACCTCTTTCTAACTTACTTCTCAAACAAAAAAGAAGCTACTAGATCAAGAATTGAGGAGTTGCTTAAATTTTATGGCAATCGCGTTGAAGTCGAAGATGATGTTTTATTATTTTGCAAATTCTATATTTTGTATATATTTGTTTGTGTCTTATTTTCTTCTAGTACATATAAGGTCCCGTTAAGTCTTATAGATATAGTAGATGATTTTGAGAATCTTGATAGATTCAACTGGGTTGAAGCAATCCATGAATTTATGGCTCCACAATTACCTAAGATTGGAGACATATTTTCATCAACTGAGACAAAACATTCTAACATCAACCTCCCTTACCTAAAGGGATTTGCTGGTCTTTTGGCAGTAAGTGTATAATTTATGTGAAATTTTTTAATATTTTACGGACAATTTTAAAATAGTTAACCCTTGTGATGGTGAATCAGACATGGTTTTTGGAGCATGTTCCAATCCAAAAATCATACAAAATAAAAGGAGCCAGAATAAATAAGTGGAGGAATATTCCTTTACATATTAGTAAGGTGAGAGAATTGATTGACCAAGTCTCATCTGAAGAGGTAAATTTTGAATACTTTGACTATAGTTTGGTTAAAAGGTCTTGTTTTAACATGTGATTTAATATTCTTACAGGTTGTGATTGACCTAATCCCTAACCAAGATGAAAGATCATTGGTTGAGAACCTTGCTGGCGTTGATGACAGTCCACATGCAAGAGAGGCATCACAAATTGAAGTCACTGTAAGAGGAAGGCAGATTAATAAGGATTGTTGTAATTGCATTATTCAAGCAAACAGAATTAAAGAGCTAACAATGGAGAACATACAATTGAAGGAGAGGGTGAAAGAGTTACTTAAAATAGTTGAAAAAAAAACATGGAATCTCAATATAGCGAGCCTGTAGACAATCCTCAAATTGAACCTGTAGGTGTTACAACAAGAAGTAGGAGAGGACGTGACAGAAGTCGGTATGATTACAGGGATACTTCAATTGATAGTCCATTGTGGCTCAAAACTTTACCTAAGAGGCAGCGTAGAAATATACAAATAAGTAATCCTGCGGAGAAAGTTACAAGTATAGGAGAAGGAAAAAAAGTTGTCAAAGAATATGTTGTTGTGGGCAAGGGGAAAGGAAAATTTGATTTGGATGAAATGGAAGAAGAAATTAATATTGTACAATTGATGGAAGACAAATCTGATGAAGAGGCAGACAAGGATGTAGATATGTTTGCCAAATATGACAAAATGAGGAAACAAGCAATTGCTGTAAGACGATATCTGCAAATTTCATTGTAATTTGTTAGATTTAATGGATTATCTAATTACCTTTTTTGTTTGTATGCATAGTATGTGAAAAAACAATTTAAGTCTTCCAAGAAAAAAAAACAAGACGAAGAGGTGGCGTACTTGTTAAAAGCCTTGGAGGAAATAAAGTATGTAAATTACATAGTTGAATAGTCAAGAATATTATATGCTTATCTAATTACATAGTTGAGCTAAGGTTATCAAAATTAAATTTGTAAAAATAATCTCTGATTTGTTTACTTTGTAGGTTTACAAATGATATAGTTTGGGAGGAACCACCCTTTTGTTTAAATTTGTAATCCCTTTTATCTGGTGTGAATGGAGAAATGTTGACAAGAGGAGATGTAATCGACACGTATTGTAAAATTCTATTTAGGGGGGCATTCCCGTCTGGAAGCACATACAACAAGTCAATATATTGTTCAACATTCTTCACAGTAAGGAATTGATTTGATTATAGTAAAAAATAGAATTCTTTCTATTATTTGGTTATGTATGTATGACTTTGCATATTTGTAGTCATTAATGAAATTGTCAAGTAAGTTTATCTTCCAACACCTGATAAAGACGAATAGACGAGATGAAGAGGTAAGGTATATATTTATACCTTTGTGCAGTGATAATGCACACTTCCACTTGCTGGTGGTAGACACCAAATCAATGACGTTCAATCAGTACACTTCTCTAGCAAGTGGAAGTAAATACAAATATGAATTTGAAGCAGCGGTGAGCATCTAATAATAATGTGTATGGTTGTATTTTAATATAAATGCTAGTTGATGGAAAATGAAAATTTCCTCTTGAATCTTCAGGTATCAGATTTTAAATTATATAGTCGTGAGCACGTTGCTTCTATTCATCCAAACTTGGAAAGACATTATCCGTTTGATAGATGGGTCTCTCGCACAATAGAATGTCCACAACAACAAGCAAGGTAAATCGAGTACAAAGTGTGAATATAAATTATTGATAAAAAAAATATTGACCATAAAAATGTTGTTGTTATTTACAGCGTTGACTGTGGCTTCTTTGTGATGCAATACATTCGATGTCTCCTATATGATATGAAGATGAACTTCAAACAAGGAGACATGAAAAAGATTAGAATTGATGTAATGGTATCAATTTTGAGGGATAAGTATTTTAAAACATTGGATTAAATATCAAGTCTTGTAAGGTAAAAACTTGTATAGAATGTAAATGAACTTATTACGTAGTGTAGGTAGTTTAATATCTTTGTATGTAGTCTTTGTTGTATAATACAGTGGTATGTAGTATATGAGAATATTATAAACTGTCACTGGAATATTAATAATATTACATAGTGATTAGTCAAATATAAGTCACAATATACAAAATGCGATGCTGGTGCTTATCAGTGGAAAGAGACAAGGTATATAAGTTACAACAGTCGGTTTCAAGAGCACAACGTCACTAGGTTCCGTGCCAACTGCCACGGAGCAATACCTTATTAGAAATGGGGTATAAATACGTTTTGACACCAGATATACCATCTTCCCAGTTAGAACTTCACAGAGAACATGATTTCAGGTAAATCCAAGTAGGGGAGGGCCATCAGTGGGTTTTGGTCAAAACCAACTGATGGACCTAGACACCTCTGATTGAACCCATTTCAGTTCTTGTGGTATTTTGGAGTTGAAAGGACTCCAAATCTGCTGGCAAATCATTATTTAAAACTCTATAGGTGCTGGGAAAAAAAATAAAATACAATCAGGCTTCGTTGGGCTGATATGCTTGAATATCAGGCCCAACGTGGGCCTGATATGAGTATCATTTCATAAAGCATTATTCTATCTCCCCCTAATATAATCTCCAAACATTCTAACATGGGCCTGATAAAAAAAATAAAATAAGATCAATTTTAAAAGTCACCTTCCATAGGGTTGAAAAGAAAAGATGTGCACTGTTCCGTGTCAACTGCCATGGACCAATACCTTATTAGAAATGGGGTATAAATACGTTTTGACACCAAATATACCATCTTCCCAGTTAGACCTTCACAGGGAACGTGATTTAAGGTAAATCCAATTAGGGGAGGGCCATCAATGGGTTTTGGTCAAAACCCACTGATGGACCTAGACACCTCTGATTAGACTCATTTCAGTTCTAGTGGTATTCTGGAGTTGCAAGGACTCCGAATCTGTTGGCAAATCATTATTTAAAACTCTATAGGTGCTGGGAAAAAAATAAAATACAATCAGGCTCCGTTGGACCTGATATGCTTGAATATCAGGCCCAACGTGGGCCTGATATGAGTATCATATCAGGCCCAAAGTGGCCCTGGTATGGTATCCTTTCAGATAGTATAAATTTATACTATCTCCCCCTTTCTATAAACTCAAAATGTGCCACCATGCTCCTTATGAAAAAATAAAAAATAAAATAAAATTAGAAGGTGCTACCAAAGGGTTTAAGTCTATAGCATGGCCATAAGTGAAATAAGTGGCAACTGGCACAGAGTCATACCTTCTAATCCATGGTGTATAAATTATGTCTGACACCATATATACTATCTCCCCACCAAGACCTTCACAGGGTACTTGATTTCATGTAAATCTAAGTAGGGGAGGACCATCAGTGGGTTTTGGTCAAAACCCACTGATGGACCTAGACACCTCTGATTAGACCCATTTCAGTTCTAGTGGTATTATGGAGTTGCAAGGACTCCAAATCTGCTGACAAATCATTATTTAAATATCTATAGGTGTTGGGAAAAAATAATATAAAATCAGCTTCCGTTGGGCCTGATATACTTGGATATCAGGCCCAACGTGGGCCTGATATGAGACCATATCAGACTCAAAGTGGCCTTGGTATGGTATCCTTTCTTATAAATTTATACTATCTCCCCCTTTCTATAAACTCAAAATGTGCTACCATGCTCCTTATGAAAAATAAAAAATAAAATAAAATTAGAAGGTGCTACCATAGGGTTAAGTCTATAGCATGGCCATAAGTGGAATAAGTGGCAACTGGCACGGAGCCATACCTTCTAATCCATGGTGTATAAATTATGTTTGACACCATATATACCATCTCCCCACTAAGACCTTCACAGGGCACTTGATTTCATGTAAATCCAAGTAAGGGAGGGCCATCAGTGGGTTTTGGTCAAAACCCACTGATGGACCTAGACACCTCTGATTTGACCCATTTCAGTTCTACTGGTAGATATCACCAAATAAATATGTTTCAACAACTAATAAAATACACTGTTATTGTTCTCAATTTTGTGAGGATAGTCTACCTTAATGTCTAAGTTTTCCAATCATTACAATTGGGACTACTAAGTCTATTCTATGTAGGTGCAGCGGAGGCCGACAAGAGGGGGTGAATTGCTGAAAACAAGAATAAACTATACCCTCCTCGGATTTTAACTCATAAATAAAATTAGCAATAAAATAACAACTAAATTAAGGAGACAGAAAAAGAAACAGAAACAGAATTTAAACTGGTTACAACCAAGGAGGTTGTTAATCCAGGACGATGAAAAACTCCACTAGCAGAATCTCTTTTACTGTAGGCGGAGAAACCTTTTTACACTTAGAACGCTCACTTAGTTGCTAGGAATTACTTACAGTATTGATTGCTTGAGTTGTTGTGAATTCTTAGCTCCAGGGGCCTTTAAATAGCCTCTGGAAATCTGATCTCGAAGGTCCAAGGCGCCTCCAATAGGGGACCAAGGCGCCTCCAAGTGGTGAGCGGATAAAACTTTATCCGCATCTCGGAACGGTCAATTTGGCCTGTTGAAGGCGCCTTCAACAAGGTTGAAGGCGCCTTCAAGCTGGAGGCGCCTCCAAGCTGGCAGCTCAATTTTCAGCTTGCTTTCTTCAGCTTCCGACGCTCCATTCTTTTGGGTGATTGCGGCCAACCGGAATAGGGCTCACCCGAACCCAATTCCCGGCCTTCTCCTCGAGCAGCCTTCCGTCCCGGCTTAACGTCTCTCGAACGCCACGCACACTCTTCACGCCCACCGGAGTACTCTTCCGCAGCTCTCTTGTCCTTCGGACGCACCGAGTCCGTCAGCTCCCTTCCCGTGTCGTCCTTCTCGCTAGTTGCGTCTTCCGCTCGACTTCCTGTGCTCCTAAGCTCCTGCACACTCAGACACAGGGATCAAACACAACAAGACCTAACCAACTTGATTGATCACATCAAAACTACCACGGGGTCCAACATTCTATAGTATAACAGTTAGGAGATTGATTAACATTTGAAAACCTAAGAATCACAAAATTATTTGGTCAAGACCAACGTTTCAAAATCCCCGTGAATTTTATATACCACGTTAGTGTGGATGTATACAAATTCTAAAAAGAGATTTTATCCATTAATTTTATTATCTTGTCAACCTATGACAAATAAAATTAATAGTTGATCTGTTTTTTATCAAATATTTGGTCAAGACTCTAAATTTAAAATAATATTGATTCCTCTAACAATACTATTTAAATTTACCAACACCTCAAAACACCGTGAATTTTGCATGCCACGTTAGTGTGGACGTATACAAAATCATCATTTGTAAGAGGAGGGTTTTACCCCATTAACTATCTTGTCAACCTAACTTTATGACAAATAAAATTATCTCAAACACCGTTAATTTTGTATGTCACGTTAGTGTGGACGTATACAAAATCAATCATTTGTAAGAGGGATTTTAACCCATTAATTTTATTATCTTGTCATCCTAGTTTTATGACAAATTAATAGTTGGTTTCCCTTTGGTCACACAAGTGATAGCAGTGACTCCGTTGGGGAGGATACTATTAAATGTGTCTAAGTGTATACCATTACTTGATACTAAGTCCATTAAATAGAATTGTGCCCCTTCAGTTGGAGAAGATCACACATATCCTAAATAACTTCCTATAACCATCCATTAAGGAAGTTTGATCTAGTGATCCGCAAACAAACTCATCCGTTGTGGAGGGAGGCACTCAGAGCCAACACGCAAGCTTGTTGCATCACTTACAAACCAGTAATGGAGACCGTGAGATTAATATACTAATCCCTCTCCCACTTAGTTATTTAAGGTGAGGAATTTTAATCTATGTTAGCATATAACACATGCATACATACACATCACAGTAAATAAAAGCAATAAACATGGAAATTAATTTTTCAACTATTACGGCATTTTCATCACTGTCCTCTGTGTGCTCCAACCCTAGCTGCTGCCATCTTTAGCCACCGCCATCGGGTCGAGTTGTCGCATCTATCTTGCGTCTTATTCCGCCGCGCCTTTGGTCCTCCGATAGCACCACACCTCGCAAGGATACGATCCGCGACAAATATAGAATTTTACATACATCGATCCTATATTCCATAAAGGAATGTATATATATTTTAGATCGAACAAAAAATGTAAAATCCTAATAACAAATACAGCTCCTGCTGTATTTAATTTTACAATCATGCACACACAATTAAATGCCCTTGTCATGTCCAAGGGTCCAATCACACACAATAAAAATATGTCATAATAGTTGGAGCCTGCAACCACAAAGTTAGCACATCCTACTATTATCCTGCCTAAATTATGTATGACATGTGCATAACCTATTTGAAAACCAAACACACAGAGGCAAACCCTAGCTCTGATACCAATTATTGGTTAGTCCTAGGAAAATCATACTGGTTCCACTGTATAAAAATTTTTGTACAAGTGTCGAACCTTTCCTTAAATAACCTATTGTGTTCTTTAGAAGTTAAATTAGGAATCGCAGACGAAACTTAACATCATTGATTCCAAATTTAACTTATCTGTTCTTAATGGTTTAGATTTGAATCGCAAGCGGAACTTAACACTATTGATTCAAATCTACCTAAATTATTAATTCTATAAATATTAATTTTCAAAATTGGCTTCCAGGACTGTATGGCGAGACACATGGCCTTCTTGGATATGGGAGTAACCACCACCGCCTAGGCAAAGCCTTTTAAGGAAAGCTAATATTTATTTCCTTAAATAACTCTAGGTTAACCAAAAAGAACAATCGAATCACAAATTCGAAAAAGAAGAAAACACAAACTCGAAAAAACTATTTCAAAAACTCTAGAATCATATGCCTTTTGTGTTTGGTATTTCATAAATAACTATACAAAGAAAACTAGTATGATACGGAAAACAATTACTAGTTATACCTTTCTTTGTAAGCAAAATAACCTCTTGATCTTCTACCGTATTCCTCTTCTTATCTCGGACGTTGTGTGGGCAACGATCTTCCGAGACGAGAACCACCAAGCTCCTTCTTCTCCAAGCTAGATTCGGCCACCATTAATTCTCCATGAGAAGTAAAGGTCTGGCCACCACCACCAAGCTCCAAGGGATGCTAGAAACGAAGCCTTCTTTCTATCATTCTTCTCCTAGCTAGAACCGACCACCATGGAAAGCTCTTGTGTTGATGCCGCCGGCCACAAAGGAGGAAGAGAAAAGAAGGAGAAGAGGAGACCCTAGGGCCGGCCACACCAAGGAAGAAAATGGAGGAAGCAAAGAATAGAGTCGTTCACCCATGAAGGCACCTCTACTCCCTCTTTTATAATCCTTGGTCTTGGCAAATAAGAAAATTTTAATAAAAACTTCCTTAATTCTTTTGGTATGAAAAAGAAAAATTATTTTAATTAAAAACAATTTTCTTCTTTTAATAATAATGGTCGGCCACCACAAGCTATAAACAAGTAGAGTATTAATTAATTAAAACTTCCTAATTTGTCTCCAGAAATTTATAAAAATTTCTCCAATAATTTTAATCCCTTCATGATTGGTTAGTAAAAAGAAAATTTTATAAATTAAAATCTTTCTTTTAAACATGTGGATAAAAAGAAAGTTATGTCTAAAAATTAAAATCTCTTTTAATCTACAAATAAGGAAAGATATCAAATCTTTTCTTAATCTTTTGTAGAAATTTATAAAAGAGAATATTTAATTTTTAAACTCTCTTTTAAATCATGAACATGGTTAAAAAGGAAAGTTTTCTCAAAAATAAAAATCTACCTTTCAATCTACAAATAAGGAAAGATTTCAAATCTTTTCTTAATCTTTTGTAGAAAGCTATAAAAGGAAAGATTTAAATTTTAAATTCTATTTTAAAAACATGATATCCACATAAGAAATAATTTTAATTAAAAATAAATTCCCTTTTAATATGGCCGGCCAATTAACTTGGCTCAACCTTTGGGTCTTGGCCGGCCCTAGCTTGGGTTCCAAGCTAGCTTGGCCGGCCCCATTAGGATGGGTAAGAAGGTGGGTATGTTGTGGGTATAAATCTCTATATACAAGAGGCTACGATAGGGTCCGAGAGGAGGAATTGGTTTTGGTCTCCCGATGAAATTAAGCATCCCGTGTTCGCCCCGAACACATAACTTAATTTCATCAATAATAATTCATTCCACTAAAGAACTATTATTGAACTACCATACCAATCCCAAATTACATTTTTGGGCTCCTTCTTATTATGAGTGTGTTAGTCTCCCTGTGTTTAAGATGTCGAATGTCCACTAATTAAGCGAGTTACTGACAACTCATTTAATTAATATCTTAGTCCAAGAGTAGTACCACTCAACCTTATCGTCATGTCGGACTAAATCCACCTGCAGGGTTTAACATGACAATCTTTATTAGCTCCTCTTGGGGACATTATCAACCTAGATTATTAGGACACAGTTTCCTTCTATAATCAACAAGTCACACTATAAGTAACAACATTTCCCAACTTATCGGGCATTTTGATTTATCGAGCTAAATCTCACCCTTTGATAAGTCAAAGAAATAAATATTAAATATATGTGTTTGTAATTATATTAGGATTAAGAGCACACACTTCCATAATAACTAAGGTCTAGTTCTTTTATTAAATCAGTATAAAAAGAACTTACCTTAAATGGTCCTACTCAATACACTTAGAGTGTACTAGTGTAATCAATTAGTCAAGATAAACTAATACCTAATTACACTACGACTATTCCAATGGTTTGTTCCTTTCCATCTTAGTCATGAGCTACTGTTTATAATTTATAAAGAACTGATAACACGATCTTCTGTGTGTGACACCACACACTATGTTATTTACAATATAAATTAATTGAACATCTACATTTGGTATATATAAATGTAGACACTTGACCAATGTGATTCTTATTTCTAGATAAATATTTATACCAAATGCTAGGCTTTTAGTATACACTCTAACAGGGAATGGCAGAAGAAGCTTCCCCGTGGGCTATCGCCAGCGGGATAGGTGGTGGAGCAGAGGGAGCGGGCTGAGAAGCAGAAGGGTCAAATCGGGAGGAAGCTGCCAAACCTTGCTTAAGCTCCTCACTTAAAGTTTTCAAATAGGCTGTAGAGCGACGCTTAACATCGGAGGAGTACGCTTGGAACATGGCAGCCTCTGCGATAAAAAAGAAAGATACCTCAGTTAGCGAAGAGTAGCGGAGAGGAAAACGTGGTCTTACCAAATGGAGCCCCGATGTCTGCCCAAACAGATACAGAAAGCCTTCCAACAGTAATATAGAAAGGCTAACGTTCACGCCTTGCAGGGCTTCTGAGGCGGCGTTACATAAGTCTGTTGGGTTTTTCGGGCCGCGAAAACCGCTTTTCGCGTCGCGGAAACCCCTAATCGCCCAAGCCACGGATCTCGTGCAAGGTAAAACTTTCGAAAAATACGAGTACGAGTTTAAAACACGATCGACTCTTAGATCTACGAGGGAAAAACATTTACCTTTGATGTGTGCCCTTCGTAATCCCGCAATGTCCAAAGGTAGCCGGATCTCGAGACCGTCAAGCGAACGGTCCTCTAGCGGTATCCACACGAACAAGGAGTGGTCTTCTACCACTCAAAGATGGAGAGGAGAACCCACAAGTGTGCTAGCACTTTCTAGGGCTCTCGGATTGGATCTAAAAGGTGAGAAAGGAGAGAAGGGAAAAAGGAACTCATACACTCCTCTAGGTACTCTCCTTTTGTGACCTTCACACCACCTAGTTGCTTGGAATCAACTCTCACTTCTTCTCCACCATGAAGCCACGACCAAAAGCAAGCTAGAGAGAGGGAGAAGCACCCAAGGAAGAAGAAGCATTGAACACCATTCAATTTCACCAAATGAAAACATCTCATCACTTAGTGTGGCCGGCCACCACATGTGTAACCCCCACATTAATGTGGCCGGCCACCACATGTGTAACCCCCACATTAATGTGGCCGGCCACATTAAGAGGATTAATGGTGTGTAACCTCCATGAGGTGGCACACCATTATATAAGGGGATGATGTGGCATGCTATGTAGGATGAGTCATCCTCATGATGTGGCAATTCATCAAGTCAAACCTTGATGTGTCAACCTCTATTTGGTCAAGTCAAACTTGACCAATGCTCTTCCTTGTTGAGTTAAATCCAAGCTTTGATTCAAGTCAATTTTAATTTAATGAATCTCAATTCATTAATATAAATTGACTCATGAATCAAATTTAAATTAGACTCATTCAACAATTGAATCTAATTGAGTCTAACTCAATAAGTCTAATTTGAATCCAATCTTTGATTCATCATATGAATCTAATCCTATTGGTTCATCATATGAACCTAATCTCCATGCACATGTTCTTTGTGTGTGACCCAATAGGTTCTTGTAACGTTGGCAATGTTATAAACTCTTTTAGAAACATAAGCAATGAGCAGCATCTAGCAATACATCATTGCTACCCAAGTTACAAGAAATATTGAGATCCAACATCACCTTGTGACTACTAATTGTGACTCCTCACAATATGTGACAAGTGTCCTTCTATCCTAGACATCTAGAATGATCAATGTGAGGCATAGACCGTGTTATCCTCTGACCAATCTAAATCTTGAACTCCGAGTAGACTCACTCAATCAAATGAGCTCAATATCTCATATTGACTCATTTGGGTATGGCCATACACTTCGTGGTCTCACTCTATCAAGAATATCGATATCTCTCCCGTCATATAGGAGGGATAGATCCCATCTACATCACTCACATCCCTCTGCATAATTTGTTATATACCCAGTAATCGCCTTTATAGTCCACCCAGTTACGGGTGACGTTTGATGAAACTAAAGTACATAACTCCTTATGTAGGGATCCATGGTGACTTCAGGTCTAAGGACTAATAGTCATACTAATAGCCACATGAGAAAGTATATGACACTCATATAACGATCCATGATATTTTCTCATGGCGGGTCATTCAGTATACATTCTCTAATGCATACCCATGTGTCAGCTTGATATCTCTATATCCATGACTTGTGAGATCAAGTCATCGAGCTGACATACATGCTAGTCTTATTGTATTAACATTGTCCCTAAATGTTAATACTCGACTAGGAATGATTTAGAGTAGTGTTCCCTATATCATCTCACTATCGATTCAACTAATCGATTGATATAGGTATGAACGTTCTACTCAAGGACGTTACTATACTTATTTTATCTGACACTAATACAAATAAGCATAATAACCAAAAACTAATGTCTTTATTAATATACAAAAAATATGATATACATGAGTCCATACAATCATCAAATGATTGGCTCTAGGGCTCTAACTAACAATCTCCCACTAGCACTAGTGCCAATCAGTATAGGCTCTAAGGCCTAATGACCTAGTGTGACCATCATGCTTTCTCTGTGCCAAAGTCTTGGTCAAGGGATCTGCGATGTTAGCCTCTGTAGGTACTCTGCAAATCTTCACATCTCCTCTATCGATAATCTCTCGAATGAGATGGAAGCGCCGTAGTATGTGCTTGGTCCGCTGGTGTGAGCGAGGTTCCTTCGCCTGTGCTATAGCTCCATTGTTGTCACAATAGAGCTCAACTGGATCAGCGATGCTAGGAACCACCCCAAGTTCAGTGATGAGCTTGCGGATCCAAACTGCCTCCTTTGTTGCCTCTGATGCAGCAATGTACTGGCTTCTGTTGTAGAATCAGCTACTGTACACCACCATTAATGCAAAATACGAACCCCGATTGCGATCTATAGTCATCCCGGTGGTCTGGAAGCTAGCATCACAGTAACCCTTTACAACTAGCTCATCATTGCCTCCATATATCAAGAAATATTCTTTAGTCATTCTTAAGTACTTAAGAATATTCTTGACCGATATCCATTCCTGGATCGGACGAGTATCTGCTCGTCATGCTCAAAGCGTACATCGGTCGAGTACATAGCATGGCGTGCATGATCGATCCTATGGTGAGGCATAAGGGATCTGATCCATGCGGTCTCTCCTCTCTAGAAGAGACTTTGAGTCTTGAAGACTCACGCCATGTGACATCGGAAATCCTTCTTGGAGTTCTGCATGGCAAACCAAGGAGTACCTTATCAATGTATGTACTCGACTTAGGCCAAGCAATCTCTTAGATCTATCTCTATAGATCTGAATCCCTAGAATCGGGATGCCTCACCTAAGTCCTTCATTGAGAAGCAACTCCCTAGCCAGTCTTGAGAGCATAGGGATGTCCTTCCCAATGAGTAGTATGTCATCCACATACAATATGAGGAAGACAACTATGTCCCCTATAATCTTCTTGTAGACACAAGGCTCATCTTCGTTCTTGATGAAACCAAACTGTTTGATTGCATCATCGAATCGAAGATTCCAGCTCCGAGAAGCTTGCTTTAATCCATAAATGGACCTATGCAGCTTGCATACTCTACTAGTATGCTGTGGATCTACAAAACCCTCAGGTTGTGTCATGTACACATCCTCGAGTAGGTTTCCATTCAGAAACGCGGTTTTGACATCCATCTGCCATATCTCATAGTCATGGTAAGCTGCAATAGCAACATGATCCGAATGGACTTAAACATCGCTACTGGAGAAAAAGTTTCATCATAGTCAATACCATGAATCTTCTTGAAACCTTTAGCTACTAAGCGACCCTTATAGATAAGTCCATCCATGTCAATCTTTCTCTTAAAGACCCACTTACACCCAATGGGTTTTACCCCTTCAGGTGGATCAACCAAAGTCCATACTTGGTTGGTATACATGGATTCCATTTCGGATCTCATGGCCTCTAGCAATTTCTCGGAGTCTGGTCTCATCACAGCTTCCTGATAGGTGGTAGGCTCATCCTCTATGAGCATAACATCATCATGGTCGAACAGAAATGAGTATCTCTCGACGACGTACCCTATCGGACCTGCGAAGAGGTATGTCTACTTGAACGGTTGTTGTTCCTCAACTCCTTGTGGAACAACATCATCCACAACACTTTGTGGTTCCAGTTCAATTTCCATCGAGGCATCGTGCTATTGTTCACATCTTGAACTTCTTCAAGATCGAGCGTGCTCCACTAGTCTTTCTAGAAACAAAGTCCTTTCTAGAAAGACCCCGATCTTGCCACAACTACCTTGTTAACTGGGAATGTAGAAGTAATATCCCTTAGTTTCCTTGGGATATCCGATGAAATAACACTTGTCGGATGGTCCTAATTTATGCGAGACTTGACGTCGATCGTAAGCCTCACAACCCCAAATCCTCATAAAAGACACATGGGCTCTCCCAGTCCATATCCTATATGGTGTCTTTATCACGGCCTTGGATGGAACTCGGTTGAGAATGAAAGCTGCCGTGTCTAGAGCATATCCCCATAGATATGTCGGAAGATCTGTGTGACTCATCATAGATCGTACCATATCTAATAGGGTACGATTCCTCCTTTCGGATACACCATTCCATTGTGGTGTTCCAGGAGGAGTGAGTTGGGATAGAATCCCACACTCAGCTAAATAGTCACGAAACTCATGGCTTAAGTATTCACCACCTCGATCTGATCGAAGTATTTTAATACTCTTGCCAAGCTGGTTCTGTACTTCATTCTTGAATTCTTTGAACTTTTCAAAGGATTCAGACTTATGTGTCATCAAGTACACATAACCATATCTACTGAAGTCATCAGTAAATGTGATGAAGTACCTGTAACCACCTCTAGCAGCAACATTGAAAGGGCCACATACATCACTATGTATGAGTCCTAACAAATCAGTTGCTCTCTCGCTGTGCCCACTAAAGGGAGTCTTGGTCATCTTGCCTCGTAGGCATGACTCGCATATCTCATATGATTCAAAATCAAATGAGTCCAGCAAACCATCCTTATGGAGCTAGGATAAGCGCTTGTCATTTATATGACCTAAGCGACAGTGCTAGAGGTATGTTTGGTTCATGTCATTTGACTTGAACCTCTTGGTATTTACGTTATAGATAGGGCTCTCTAGATCTAGAATATAGAGTCCGTTTATCAGAGGTGCACTACAATAGAACATATCGTTTAAATAGACGGAACAACATTTGTTCTTTATTATAAACGAAAATCCTTTCTTGTCCAAACAAGAAACGGAAATTATGTTCTTAGTCAAGGCAGGCACATAACAACAATCATCTAATTCTAGTACAAGCCCAGAGGGAAGAGATAGATGATAAGTTCCTACAGCAATAGCAGCAACTCGTGCTCCATTGCCTACTCGTAGGTCTATCTCACCCTTTGTCAATGCCCTGCTATTCCTCAGCGCTTGTACATTAGTACAAATGTGCGAAGCACATCCGGTATCTAATACCCACGATGAAGAAATAGAGAGGTTGACTTCTATAACATTTATACCTGAAGTAGAAATCTTATTTCTCTTCTTCTTAAGATCTTCCAGGTATTCTTTGGAGTTCCTCTTCCAGTGCCTTGCTTGTCCTTGATATAGGTGACAAAGATGTTCAACCATATCGTAAGCGCTCATCAACTCATGTTGCTTCTGAAGCTCTGAGTTCATGGTTGCGAGCATAAGACAGGACACATCTAATGCGTCATCTTGATGCTTCTTGTAAGCATCTCGGTCTGCTCGCGTGGCAGTGGCAGGAGGAGCCTCCGGAATGGGCTGCTCCAGAACGTACAGTTTACGTTCTTGGGTGAGAACTATTCTCAGGTTCCTGTACCAGTCCAGGAAATTTGCTCCATTGAGCTTGCCCTTCTCAAGGACAGATCGCAGAGAGAAAATGTTCGTATTTGACGTCATGGTTATCTACAACAGAAAATTTGCAGAAATAAATATCATATTTTTTTAAAATCATTTAATTAGGCCTTTAATTAAATGATGCTCCCACTGAATTCTATAATTCTTGTGGGACAAGATCCACATCATACTAACCCTTGAGTTAGCTTTGGCTAAAACGCCCAAGGCTTAGTATGATCGGTAGGTAACGATTACCAATTACATCTCTATGCAACTCTTGTTTATAAAATCAATATCTGCATTTATATTAAAACTCGAGTTAGCTTTGGCTAATACGCCCGAGAGTTAATATAGATGTGATTTTGATCTATCTTTTCCAACCGTTGGAATAATGCCTATAGTTGACTCGATCCAACCGAGTAACTAGGAATACTCAATCTAATTGAGCTTGTATTCACCCATGCGTTGATAGGCGGGACCAAGATTGTCCCTCCGTACCCTACCAAGATAATATGTATTGCTCTGCTTTGGCAGATTCAACAATACATGTGATCGAGGTAGTGATAGGTATCACGGCACGGTTAGGCATTTAGAGTTGGTTCGATCGAGATCTAATCTAATAAAAAAGGATGCATCTTGTGCACGACTTAGATCTAATCTAATCGCAAGGGTGCATCATGTGCACGACTTAGATCTAATCTAATCGTAAGGCACTAATTAATTAATTACTTATTAAACATGCATCACATAGACAAGCAATTAATTAACTTATTTGTGATTTAGTCATGGCCCTACTACGATCTTCTCAAGCCAATGAGAAGACCGATTGGTCAACCTAGGGTCAACAGCTTCTCCAAGCTCCTCCCTTTGACCACCTTGTGTTGCTCGTGCCCGCCTCGGAACTCCATCTCATGTGGACCCTCCACCGCTCCAATTTGTACATTACAATTTGAAACTCGAGTTACATTAGAGTCTAAATCTAATTTACAACAAGAATATAAGAGAAAGGCACGACGCGCAGGTCGCGAAAAAATAAAAACATAACGGCACGCAGGCCGTATTATGAATTACAACACAATCCAATCATATTGGGTTTTTGGGCCATGACTATCACAAATTTAATATATAATTCAAAATTATATATTTTCATAATTTTCTATAATTTTAAAATAATTTTTTTTACAATTTTACGAGTAAAATTTCCCGGCGGTCCCGTTTAGCGGTTTCGGGTGCAATCATGAACGGATCCCTTGGGGCCCAGGGCAGCGCCTACCCGCGATCTAACCATCGCGAGGGTTTGTTTGCGATCCAACAGCGCAAAACCCGCTGTCCCAAAACGATTTGGGCGAGACATTGCCGTTTCGGAAAAATCTTCCGTGGTTCGTTTAAGCGATTTGGGTGCGATCATGAGCAAATCCCTTGCGGGTTAGGGCAGTACCCTACCCACAATCTAACCATCGTGAGTTGCTCCTTTGCGATCTAATGGCACCCAAGCCCGCTGTCCCAAACGGATTTGGGTAAAACGAAGCCGTTTTGAAAGATCTTTCCGGTAGCCTACAAGTGCCGAGACACTTGTGCTTTGCTTCTACGGAAAAATTACCCATAAAATCATAAAAAACTAATTTTTACAGAAAATCACAGAAGGTTTTTATTTTTCATAAAAATAAAAACAAACTCGTACAAGCCTTGCACGTGGCTCTGATACCACTGTTGGGTTTTTCGGGCCGCGAAAACCGCTTTTCGCGTCGCGGAAACCCCGAATCGCCCAAGCCACGGATCTCGTGCAAGGTAAAACTTTCGAAAAATACGAGTACGAGTTTAAAACACGATCGACTCTTAGATCTACGAGGGAAAAACATTTACCCTTGATGTGTGCCCTTCGTAATCCCGCAATGTCCAAAGGTAGCCGGATCTCGAGACCGTCAAGCGAACGGTCCTCTAGCGGTATCCACACGAACAAGGAGTGGTCTTCTACCACTCAAAGATGGAGAGGAGAACCCACAAGTGTGCTAGCACTTTCTAGGGCTCTCGGATTGGATCTAAAAGGTGAGAAAGGAGAGAAGGGAAAAAGGAACTCATACACTCCTCTAGGTACTCTCCTTTTGTGACCTTCACACCACCTAGTTGCTTGGAATCAACTCTCACTTCTTCTCCACCATGAAGCCACGACCAAAAGCAAGCTAGAGAGAGGGAGAAGCACCCAAGGAAGAAGAAGCATTGAACACCATTCAATTTCACCAAATGAAAACATCTCATCACTTAGTGTGGCCGGCCACCACATGTGTAACCCCCACATTAATGTGGCCGGCCACATTAAGAGGATTAATGGTGTGTAACCTCCATGAGGTGGCACACCATTATATAAGGGGATGATGTGGCATGCTATGTAGGATGAGTCATCCTCATGATGTGGCAATTCATCAAGTCAAACCTTGATGTGTCAACCTCTATTTGGTCAAGTCAAACTTGACCAATGCTCTTCCTTGTTGAGTTAAATCCAAGCTTTGATTCAAGTCAATTTTAATTTAATGAATCTCAATTCATTAATATAAATTGACTCATGAATCAAATTTAAATTAGACTTATTCAACAATTGAATCTAATTGAGTCTAACTCAATAAGTCTAATTTGAATCCAATCTTTGATTCATCATATGAATCTAATCCTATTGGTTCATCATATGAACCTAATCTCCATGCACATGTTCTTTGTGTGTGACCCAATAGGTTCTTGTAACGTTGGCAATGTTATAAACTTTTTAGAAACATAAGCAATGAGCGGCATCTAGCAATACATCATTGCTACCCAAGTTACAAGAAATGTTGAGATCCAACATCACCTTGTGACTACTAATTGTGACTCCTCACAATATGTGACAAGTGTCCTTCTATCCTAGACATCTAGATTGATCAATGTGAGGCATAGACCGTGTCATCCTCTGACCAATCTAAATCTTGAACTCCGAGTAGACTCACTCAATCAAATGAGCTCAATATCTCATATTGACTCATTTGGGTATGGACATACACTTCGTGGTCTCACTCTATCAAGAATATCGATATCTCTCCCGTCATATAGGAGGGATAGATCTCATCTACATCACTCACATTCCTCTGCATAATTTGTTATATACCCAATAATCGCCTTTATAGTCCACCCAGTTACGGGTGACGTTTGACGAAACTAAAGTACATAACTCCTTATGTAGGGATCCATGGTGACTTCAGGTCTAAGGACTAATAGTCATACTAATAGCCACATGAGAAAGTATATGACACTCATATAACGATCCATTATACTTTCTCATGGCGGGTCATTCAGTATACATTCTCTAATGCATACCCATGTGTCAGCTTGATATCTCTATATCCATGACTTGTGAGATCAAGTCATCGAGCTGACCTATATGCTAGTCTTATTGTATTAACATTGTCCCTGAATGTTAATACTCGACTAGGAATGATTTAGAGTAGTGTTCCCTATATCATCTCACTATCGATTCAACTAATCGATTGATATAGGTATGAACGTTCTACTCAAGGACGTTACTATACTTATTTTATCTGACACTAATACAAATAAGCATAATAACCAAAAACCAATGTCTTTATTAATATACAAAAAATATGATATACATGAGTCCATACAATCATCAAATGATTGGCTCTAGGGCTCTAACTAACAACATAAGGGTTGATGCTGATGCACAGGGAGATTGGAAGGAAGGTCAGAACACCACTGGGAGGGCCCAACCAGGGGCTCAGGGGACCTAATGAAAAAGAAGCGAGATTTTCACCCCTTATTGGAAGAAGGCATGTCCTTAAAAAATTTATAATCCGGCCTCGCCTGTACCATGAACACTCCCGGTTCCGAGCGTTTAAAAGAGTAGAAATGGTGAAACAGTTGGACTGCCAACGGAAGTCGGTACACACGACATAAAATGACGGTGCCGCAAACTGCTCTGAAGAAGTTGGGGGCAAATTGAGATATGCAGATGCCAAAATATTCACTCAAGGAAGAGATAAAAGGATGGACAGGAAAACGGAGGCCCCCCATCAGTTGATCCCGGAAAACAGTCATAAAGCCTTCCGGAGGGGATGAAGGATGCTCTGTGGGTGTGGGGATGCGAAGTACGTATTCTTTGCCAAGCCCCAAGTCAGACCGAATAGCGAATAGGTCGTGTTGGTCTATGTCATAAAGGAAACATGAATACCAAAAGACAGCCTTACCGTCAGCCATTATCAAGACAAAGAAGGTCGCAGAAGAGATCAGTCGAGGGGAGGAAGAAGAGCACCAGATGGGAAGAGACAAGAAGGGGAAGGGTGGAGATGCCGGAGAAGTCGAAGCAGCAGAAAAAGGAAGGCAGTCGAAATGCGCAAGGCAATGACTACGGACTGCCTTTAGGGTTTATAAAGGAAGTTCTCCTAGGGAATATCGAAAAGGGATGTCGAGTATCTTTTTGGATGAAGCGCCTAAAGCCGTTCGATTGTCAAGGGACATGTTCCTATGGGAAAGCGTGTACTAAAAGGAGTGGCATGAGCGGTGTCATCATGCATAAGCAATAAAGGCATGGGACAGGTGTCGATCCCCTAGGAGCCGTATTAATGATGGGCGTGATAAGGAAATCATGATATGAGGTGGGAGTACGGAAACGCTTACTACGCGATTTTCTCGAGAGCCGTCGAAGAAAAGTAGCGGGAAAGAAATTCAAATGCAGTAAGGCCAAGGCTGAGTAAGATTTTAATATGGTTATCCTCACAACACCACTAATGGTATATTTTTTGATGATAGACGCAGTCGAAGCTCTTCAAACAATATCCTGGTCGGGAGATCGACCCCCAAGTCGGCAGCATATATCCTGGTCGGGAGATCGCCCCCCAGATCGGCAGCACATATACCCTGATCAAGAGATCGAGCCCTAGGTCGGCAACATTTATCTTGGCCAAGAGGTTACTCTCCAGGTTTGCAATATATATATCTTGGTCAGGATGTGCCTTCCAGGTCGGCTGTCCCAGACTCTCGCCCCAGTGCGAGTTATAAGTGAGCATGGCTCTCACGCCCAACGACCTTCCAGGTTGGTTGTCCCAGACTCTCGCCCCAGTGCGAGTTATAAGTGAGCATGACTCTCACGCCCAACGACCTTCTAGGTCGGCTATCCCAGACTCTCGCCCCAGTGCGAGTTATAAGTGAGCATGGCTCTCACGCCCAACGACCTTCCAGGTCGGTTGTCCCAGACTCTCGCCCCAGTGCGAGTTATAAGTGAGCATGACTCTCACGCCCAACAGCCTTCCAGGTCGGTTGTCCCAGACTCTCGCCCCAGTGCGAGTTATAAGTGAGCATGGCTCTCACATCCAACGACCTTCCAGGTCGGCTGTCCCAGACTTTCGCCCCAGTGCGAGTTATAAGTGAGCATAGCTCTCACTCCCAACGACCTTCCAGGTCGGCTGTCCCAGACTCTTGCCCCAGTGCGAGTTATAAGTGAGCATGACTCTCACACCCAACGGCCTTCCAGGTCGGTTGTCCCAGACTCTCGCCTCAGTGCGAGTTATAAGTGAGCATGACTCTCACACCCAACGACCTTCCAAGTCGGTTGTCTCAGACTCTTGCCCCAGTGCGAGTTATAAGTGAGCATGGCTCTCACGCCCAACGGCCTTCCAGGTCGGCTGTCCCAAACTCTCGCCCCAGTGCGAGTTATAAGTGAGCATGACTCTCACGCCCAACTGCCTTCCAGGTCGGCTGTCCCAGACTCTCGCCTCAGTGCGAGTTATAAGTGAGCATGACTCTCACGCCCAACGACCTTCCAGGTCAGCTGTCCCAGACTCTCGCCCCAGTGCGAGTTATAAGTGAGCATGGCTCTCACGCCCAACGACCTTCCAGGTCGGCTGTCCCAGACTCTCGCCCTAGTGCGAGTTATAAGTGAGCATGGCTCTCATGCCCAATGGCCTTCCAGGTCGGTTGTCCCAGACTCTCACCCCAGTGCGAGTTATAAGTGAGCATGGCTGTCACGCCCAATGACCTTCCAGGTCGGCTGCCCCAGACTCTCGCCCCAATATGAGTTATAAGTGAGTAGGGCTCTCACGACCAACGACCTTCTCGGTCGGGCAATGATCTTTGCGAGCAATATGTCTTATATTCGTCGACGCACCAAGCTGCAAGGCCTATCTGATTGGCGTGTTTAGCTGGTCAAAAAGCAGTATTCAAAGGTTCTGATTGTATAGGAACTCTCGCAGGCCTATCTTCGAGGGGCTCATTGACTATGGTCAAGAGTTCATATGATATGAGGTAACATTGGAGCTACAATAGAAGGGGAATACAAAAAAACAACTACTATTTCATCAAAATCAGAGATACATTCTTTAAGGGTTTACATTGATTCCAGAGCCAGAAGCTTGATCCTTTCTAGTCAGATGAGCTCGGACCTTAATTAGATCTTCCTAAATAAGATCGAGGGCGTGCTTCAGTTGCCCAATGGTCTCGTCTTTGATCCGTCCTTCTTCTTTTAGAAGAGTCACCTCATCTTCATGCTTCATCTTCAAATAAATAATATAGTGCACCTGTCTCTGAAAGTCTGATTGAGCCTTCAGCTTAAGAGCGACTTCGACCCAGGTCCTGGATTTGGCGGCCAACCAGAGGTTCTCCATTTCATGGGCAAGGGACGCTTGGAGATCTCTGCTCGCGATCATCTCCATCAATATTTCTTCTTTCTGAGCCAGTAATTCCGTCAGAGTGGTAATCTGCTGGAGCGAAGCTTCTTCTTTTTGAGACGATAGCTCCAACAGATGGGAGGTCTGTCGAAGCAAAGAAGCAAGTTCGTTAGAGTTGGTGGTAGGCTCCATAAGTACAGAGTATTGTATTAACAAGAGGATAGTTGGAAGCAGCGGATGTTTGAATCTTTTATAAGGAAGGAGAAGGTGAAGAGATTTTCTTGAGACTTGAGGCGACGCTTAGAAGACAAGGTAATATTTATGGGAGGAAAGTACGCTCGGAAGTTGAGGAGTCGGCATGAGCATAGGAAATAGTACCTATCCTGGGAGGATAGGATATTCCCCAAGAGGCAAAGGGGAGACAGGGCAGCAAAGGGTGCGGAAGCCAGGTCAGCTAACACAAGGACGGGGGTCTAGTTAGTCGGACTAGAGCCTCCTTCGACTAGACTTGAGGGGGAGACTTGTGATACGGTGCATATTTTGTGGGGTCGATCGGATGATGTTGTCATGAGTCAAGGCCACAAGTGAGTCAAAAGTCAAGCCTCCGTGGCTGGTCAGCAGTCAAGCTGACATGGAGGTCAGGAGGATCAAAAGTCAAGCCTCCGTGGTCGGTCAGCGGTCAAGCTAATGTGGAGGTCAGGAGGGTCAAAAGTCAAGCCTCCGTGACCGGTCAGCGGTCAAGCTGATGTGGAGGTCAAGAAGATTAGAAGTCAGGTCGCCGTGGCCGGTCAGCAGTCAGGCTGACAGGGATAGCCGAGAGGTCAAAAGGCCAGCTTACGTGGTAAAAGTTAAAGTCTCAGCGGATAGGGTGGTCAAAGGAGGAGATTATAAGACCAGCCCTAACAGTAAGTAATAAACGGGCCCGCGGCCCAGGTACAACTAGCGGGCAGGTCGGGACATCCAAGACAAGGATAGGAGGTCTGCTTACAGACCCAACGTGCAGGTCGGAATAGCCGAGCCCAGGATCAGAGGTCTGCTTACAGACCCAGCGTGCAGGTCGGAACAGCCGATCCAAGGATTAGAGGTCTGCTTACAGACCCAGCATGCAGGTCGGGACATCCGAGCCAAGAATCAGAGGTCTGCTTACAGACCTAACGTGCAGGTCGGAATAGTCGAGCCAAGGATCAGAGGTCTGCTTACAGACCCAGCGTGCAGGTTGGAACAGCCGATCCAAGGATTGGAGGTCTACTTACAGACTCAGCATGCAGGTCGGGACATCCAAGCCAAAGATTAAAGGTCTGCTTATAGACCCAGCGTGCAGGTCGGAACAGCCAAGCCCAGGATCAGAGGTCTGCTTACAAACCCAGTGTGCAGGTCAAAACAGTCGAGCCAAGGATCAGAGGTCTAGATACAAACTCAGGGTGCATATCGAGATGTGTAGACCAGAGATAGCAGACAAAGTATATAAAAGCAGGACGAGCCCAGATCTCGGAACACAGGTTCGACGGTCAGACACTACAAGACAAATCAGCCATGGAATCGTAACTGCTTGTCAGAGAGAATAATCAAAGTGTTAGGGAATATGCCAATAGTCGGGGCTCCATACACCTTCGATTTTGCCGCCAGCCTATCAAGAAAAGCCACGTGTCAATTACCGCCAGACAAAGCCTGACAGCCGACATTCCCTGACACCCGTCAGACCTAGAAACTTCCGTTGCAGTATAAAAAGGGATGTCTTGTCCCTTATGCAGGTACGCTCACTCGTCATTTCTCACTAGTCTCTACTTTTCGTCCTTTCTTTGTGATTTCTGGGAAAAAATTACCTGACTTGAGCATCGGAGAGCCTGGCCCGGGGACTTTTTCCCTGGTTTCTGGTCTCTAACGACTGGTAGATCCGTCTGAGTGTGCGCAGGGTAACAGCGTCATCGCCCTAATCATTTTTAGCCGTCAGCCGCCCGTGTGAACCTTTTCAAAGGGGGGTACCAGGTAGATTCGGCACTTCGACAACTCTCCGTCAACTTTCCGCACAACAAGACCCGCCTTCATCCGACTCAACTTCCGGACGGGATCAGTACGTAATTTTAAAATTAGAGTGTGATTTGGATATTTTAAAAAATTTATTCTTAGGTAATTTTTAAGATATTTATTAATACAAATAGTAATAAGGGATTCTCTTTTATTTTGTTTAAATAAATAAAGCCATATATTAATTATTAAAATTTAAAATTTTGAGTAAACGAAGATCTTAAAATTATCAAAATACTTTTTTTATTTAACTTCTTTTCGAAAGTACCAATTTGAAATTTTAAGGGAAAAAAACTATAATGATATTAAGGGAAAATTTTGATGTAAAAAATGCACTAAAATTTTAAAACTTATCGTTTCACTCATTTTCCTTGTAGCAAATTTTATCATTTTTTATATTTCCCCTTGGTATTTTAAAACAATTACAAGATCTAGAGCTCCCAAACATATTATATCACCTCTTAACTATCAATAAATTTAATTCAAATGATTACTTTATGTTGTCTTTCTCAAACTTTGTTTTCCAATTCAATGACCTAAATTGCTTAATGAAATTCATAGTAAGGAGTGGATATTCTATAAATTTTATTAAGAAATAGAAAATAAGTAGACTCGAATAATTTATTTTTACAATATTGTAATATTTGATTCTGCCCCCTCAATTTCTGAAAAATATTGAAATTTCTACCAGACTTGTGAGTCAACTCGGCACGCCGGAGCCGACTACTGTCGACGAGCCTTCGGAGGCCGCCGGCTCTGCCCCTGTCCGTCTCCCTCCGCCGCGATGGTGGAGGATGAGCATGCCAAGTCTCCCAAGAAAGGAACCGCGGCGAGTGTGCTGACGTGAGGCACATAGTAGTGCCCCGGTGGTCCGGCAGGAGCCGCCGCTGTTCGCACCTGCTTGCTCGCGAGGTCGACTGCCACCAAATTACCCTCCGCCCAAAGCAGAATTTCCATCTTCGCTCCTTGGAACCTCAGCGGCCATGGCCGCTGCTTGAGCGCCACTCTGCCGTCTGGCTCCACCTCCCACAGTTCGTTCCCCTTCATCTTCTCTTCTTCCGCCGCTTCATCTTCATCGTCTGAGCCATAAGAACTGACATCGATGATGGACAAGGACTCTATCCATACCCACTCGTCGAACTCGCCTAGCAGTTTGTAGACCTCCACAGAATCGTACGTCACGGCGACGCAGTACAGTCGTCCGACGCCGCCCATTTCTCCGATCTCCCACAGCGTGCTCGCCCGGTGTCCCATTGGCCAGGGAACCATCCGAACGCTGTCCTTTTTCGGATCGTATTTGATTACCGTGAGCATCGTCGTCCGCCAGTAGACCACGCCGCCAGCGACGACGCCGGAAACCGCGCACACAGATTCCGCCGCGCAAGTCTCGTTGGAGACCCACCATCCTCCGGCGGACGAGGAGAAGGTCTGGAACCCGATGATGCCGCAATCGTCGCCGATCCGGAAGGGGATCACGATAGAGAAGTCAGGGCGGAAGTTATAGACGCTAGGGGAAATTACGAGGACGGCAGGGGGTTCCGGCCCGGGGTCGCAGGGAGGGGAGGGGACGGCGATCCAGGCGGCGTTGATCGGGTTGCAGACATAGTAGGTGAGCGAAATTTGATTGAAGAAGAGGACGAGCCCATGGGAAGAGAATAGGACGGAGCAGTGGGAGGCGTCGGGGAGGAAGGAGAGAACGGGTTCAGGGATCATGTGAGCGGCGGCGGGGAGAAAGTGGGCGTAGGTGGCGGCCGCGCCGTGGCAGGGGCGGAAGAAGGCGCCAGAGATGGATCGGTGGGTTAGGGATTGGGTGTGGGCGAAGATGGGGGAGGAGACGAAACTGGCCCAGGAAGGATCGACGGCGCGGAGGCGGAGGAGGGATCGGGCAGGAAGGTGGTAGAGGACGCAGTCGCGGACGATGTCCGCCAGGGGCTTGTTGATCTGGCGGTGGAGCAGCTTGATGCGAGCGCGGAGGCGGTCGAGGGCGGCGCTACGTCGGCTGCGGGAGTAGTAGAGATCGGTCTCGGAGTCATCATGATCCTCGGCTGAGATTTCGCCGGCGTCGTCCCCGTTTACGTCGTCGTCGTCCATGCGTCCGCCGAGCTTGCTCTGTTTACTACTTTGGAAAGTTAAGTACTTTTTAAATCACCCGTAGACGAAGACGATAGTCCCCTCCCCTCCGCACGAATCTTAGAGCAAATCCTACGTTTGCAATAAAGAACCAAATATTACTATTAAAAGAAACGAAAATAACAAATCTGGGCCTCCCGTTATTTTGAATATATCGTATCGTATATTGGTATGATCGATTTTGTGTTACAATCGCCAAACAACAACAAGACGACATTTAACATACAGGGAAACGTAGCGCCGAAGTAATGAAATCTAAAGGCAAAGATATTCCATGCGTGTGTTGACTTGATGAGTAGACTTGACCTAGCTCCGTTCATACATGGTGGATACGTGGCACCGAAGCAAAGGCAAAGATATTCCTTTCATGGGCTGTGTAGACTTAATGGGAGGCTTGACTTTGACCCACAAGTCTCCCCTTCCATAAAATTTCCAGTCTCTCAAATGGATCGGTGCAAGAGAAGCATAGAACAAGTTACGTATTTAAAATAATGTATCATCAGTTGCGTCTTTAGTGGAAAGTAAATTAGATAACGAGGTAAATTTTTATAGGATAAATCCATATAGCATATAAGAGTCGACGTGAGAATTGAACCCTTGTTAAATGACAGCATATCCTATTGTTTACTGGAACACCATGTATGAGTCAATTTATTAAAGAAAAATATGATAACTCTTATCACAGATGGTCCCATACCTACAAGTCATTCTGCATCTATCTTAAAATTGACCTTAAAATATATTAGAGCAACCCATACAATTATCAATTGTGCCATCCATAATGGCTCCGGGATAAAGTTGAGTTGATTAATGCGGGATAGAGTTGTTACAATAGGAGAGGTAAGGATTCGAATCTCGGTAAAATCGAGGAAAAAGTCCTCTCCTGTACTAGCCAACTATAACTTCTCGATTTATTTCTTCATTGATAATCATGGGGCCGACCGTGTGGAGTCATTGAGGGTTGCTACAATTGTGTCACCCATAAAATATGGAGTGTTTGGTTAAAATTTGTCAATTGGAATGATAATAAATTTGAGTACGGGTCAATAGAATAAAAATCAGGATTGCATTATCATGTTTGTCTCAAATTCTGGAATGAATATTATTATAATTGATAATATTTATTTTGAATTAACATCACTAAGAAGAATCAAATAAATTTTCAATTTTACCATTACTAGTTTAATGCTTTAAAAAAATAATTTCTCTATTTTTTAAAAACTTATCGAAGGGGTACCTAGTGGTGAGCATGGGGAGGAGATGTGGCGGTTCGTGATCCCGTCGGAATACCTAGACCACCAAACCTTCACGAAGCTACTAGGGAAGGTGAAGGAGGAGTTTGGGTTCGAGCAGGAAGCAGGGGTGTAATCGAGCCGAGCCGAGCCGAACTCTTAGATGTTTGAGTTTGGCTCGTTTATAATCGAGTTGAACTCAAGCTTTATTTAACGAATATATTCATGGCTCACGAGCTTATTCGAGCTTTTATCGAACCTAAACGAACGTAATAAATATAAATTATAAATTTAAATATTCATTAAAAACTAAATTATATATTTTTTAAAAAATTATAATATTCTTATTAAAATTTATAATTTTATTCTAATAAATAAATTTAATATATTTGTCTATGTTTTTCATAAATAGAGTGTAAAATCTATAAATTCAATATCAAAAGTATTATTTTTTATTTAAAAGTTGATTTATGAGTTTAACGAACATGTTCACGAACTAACGAGCCGAATATTGTGAAGCTTGAGCTTGGTTTGTTTATCTTAACGAACCTCATTAAACGAGCTTTTATCGAATCGAGATTCGAATAGTTCACGAGCGGCTTGTTCACTTAGCAGGAAGGGGTGCTTCGAATCCCTGGTGAGGTGGTGGCATTCGAGAGCGGACTCAGGGCAGTGTTCGGTGTCATTCGAGAGCGGGTTGCGAACAGAAGAGAGGAGGGATGCGATGGAAAATATTAGATTAAGAGCATTTTTGGTATTAAGGGAAAATTTCATTGTCCAATTATAAAAAAATCATTCATTGATTTTTATATTTTTATTCTTATAATCCAAATATTAATAATGACAATCATTTATTTTTATTTCCATTCCCACCCTTATTACCAAAAACAAAGGTCCCCTTATTTTCAATAAAAGGATCGATCAATCCAACTATGCTAAAAGTCATTAGATATGACTTTTTTGGATTTTATTTAATAGATCTACTTGGTCATCATGGTGTGTTTCATGTATGTTGATGTTTGTCAAAGTGCCTTTGTCAAGTGCGGAGACATTTATTAATTGAGGTATCGAGTTTTAACTCTCTTACATGGTAAAAGATAATTCACTCGTCCTTAGTATCTCCGTCAAGATATGAGAGAGGTTATACTCGATCACGTCAAGTTTCGATTCCAAGACTTCATGTGACAACACCCCATGCTTTAATTATCGCATCACCCCAAGAGGACGAATTTGAACCCTCTTAGTAACATATTAATGTTGCCTGCG
Organism: Zingiber officinale; assembly: GCF_018446385.1. Taxonomy (NCBI): domain Eukaryota; kingdom Viridiplantae; phylum Streptophyta; class Magnoliopsida; order Zingiberales; family Zingiberaceae; genus Zingiber; species Zingiber officinale. Next base: position 1,048,963 of record NC_055991.1, read on the forward strand.
ATGCCGTGTCTCAGCCCACTTAATAACAATGTGGTACTATATCTCTCCAAAAAATACAATTCTTATGTAATATTTAATTGCAACCAAAATCTAATCTTCTCGTGGTTTTATTAAGGCGATGAATACTTCGAGGGAAGGATGCAAGAGAAGGCGAAGGGAGCTAAGAAAAAACGTTCGGAATAAACAAAATCCTATCATTCGGAATTATTTATCATATTTTACATCCAAGAAAAAGGTTAAATAAACCAGAAATCTATTTCAAATTGTAAAATATTAACGAGGCATGTTCACGAGGACACTCGCTCTCTTGCTGCTGCTGCAAGGTCGCCGGCGCGCACGCCGCGCACACGCAGAGATGCCGGCACGGCAGCAGCACCACCGATGGCTCTGCCTCGCAGCACGATCGACACGCGCTCTTTCGCATTGTCCTGCTCGCCGCCTCGGCCTCGTCATCGCCGCGGCAACAGGCCGACTCCGTATCGTCGACGGCGGCGGCCGCGATTCCGCGGTGGAGGTCGCAACGGAGCACGCCCGCGACGGCTTCGAGGCTCAGCGTCACATCTCGCCACGTCTGGGCCTCCGCGCGAAGGTGATGGACGCGCTCCTCCAACGCCCGGCTCAGACACTTCTTCTTCCCAATCTCGTCCTCCTCCGCCTTCAACAGCCGCGCCACCACGAGGATTCGCCTCAGGAACAGATTCCGCCGCTCCACGCTCACCTTCTCTCCCTTCCACATAAATAAAAAAGCCAACTTTGAGCCGAAAATGGATCATCGATTCAAGAAAGCTTCAGTCAATGCGATGCTACAGAATTAATTACTTGGAGGAGGAGGAGATGATCGAATCCGTGCATGATCTGTTGCTGAATGTGGAAGTAGATACGTTGGTGATCAAGAGATCGAACTCCATGAGAGATGCATAATGTTGTGGCCGACCTTATTGACCTATGCCATTCTGCAAATAACATTAAACAAAATTGAAGGAAAAACATCAGCATAATTATAATACTTTCTTTACCTGTCGTCGATTGTTATCATATAAATACTTGTATTGCAGCACTGCTCTTCCAGATTTTGATCGTTCGTCTGCTTCAGTGCCAGTTTCCACAGCTACACAGACTATCAGAGAAGTGCTCTGCTTTGTTAATTTAAAGCAACATGTAGTTGTCCCTACACCTCCAAGTTCCTCATGATCATTGCCCACTGTCATAAAGGAAGCAAATTAAAGTAGAGGTGGGTAGAAAACTGAACACCAAAGGGCAGCGTAGACAGATCTATAGATCCGCAACATAGTACAATTACTGCTCACTTCGAGTTCAACGTAGTGCTGAAGTCACAGTTCTTGAAAGCTACAGATTGGACGCCAATTATCTAGAGGGGCACGAAATCGATCGGTTCCACAGATTGATCCTGTATCCAGTTTCAAATCGTTGCCAAAAGGAAAAGCACCCTTTTCTCCTTGTTATCCTCCATTACCTGCACCTTTTGTCCTTGTTCTACTCCACTTACTCTCTCCTAGTTTCTTTTCTCATGCCATATTGCATCATCTTGTCCTTGTGTAGGCATCATGTTTCAAATCAAAAGGGCCACAATTATTCTGCAAAAAACATCAGCAATCATGAAGTCAGATTTACATAGTTATACGTTATCCTAGACAAGCTCAATCTAAGAAAAATAATAGAAGTTTTCTAGGCATAAACTCCTACCAGATGCCCTATTGTATTTGCTAGAGACAGTGGTAATGATATGGAGGTATTTTTCAAAGATTATAACCAACTATGCTGTCCTCTGAATCATTGAGCTTTGAGTTTAATGAACTGCGAGGAAAATAATGCTGGGCCAGATAGTGGAGAAATGTTATTCCATCTACCTGCAACATAGTGAAGTGAAAAAATGCTGGCCACATTTTTGCCCATCTCCATTACTAGTTTCCTTTTAAGTTGATGGCATACAGCCTTGAGCACAGGTAAGCGTTGTGCTCTAGATTTCATGATCTGGATATGTGGATTCATCATTATAGTGACCATCCACGAGTCATAAAGTTAGGTGTTGGTATTGACAGTTGATACTGTAATAATAGAAATCATACCTGTGAAGAACCATCATGCTGTATACAACAAGTACAAGACAAAGTTAGGTTTGGTAGAACTATTTCAACTAGCCTTTGATGTTGTGTATAGAATAACTTTTTGCTAGAGAATTGTGACGTGAATCCTTGGGTTATAGCAAGGAATATCAATGAAGAAAATTGTAAGAAAAAATTATGTCTATTAGGTTCTGAACTCTCAATTGATGCACATACCATGCATCTTGCACATCAAATGCAATTTATCACTTCTAAGGAGCTACTTATATTTAAAAAATTATGCACTTATAATCAACAAGGATACAGTATCTGATGTGATTAAGTCATCTTTCACTTGAAATGATTCAGAAACTGCATCTAACTGTATTAGATCAAAGAAATGACATAACGATGTTTAAGAAGATACTAATCCAGCTACCAGCGACTTCACCTTAGTCATGATTTTAGCCTTAAACTTGATTTGCTTCATACTTACATCTCCAAGAAAGCTGACCAATTAAAGAATGCATTTTTCAAAGGAAAAAAAACAAGAAGAAGAAATGGCAGGCAGAGGTCTGCGCTGTAATAAGATTGAAGATATCACGTTATATACAACAAGTAAACAAAATTTAGTTGTATCATGACATAGATAGTATAACAGACTATAAAAATATACCATCCATCCAATAAAAACCAGATCTATATATTACCCTTTCTTACGACACTACATGCTCATGCTGAGGCAGAAAAACAAAACCAACATCAAAAGATGGAATTATAAATGATCATAAATGTGTGCTGAATCAATGAGTATAATCTTCTTATAAACTGAAAAAGGTCCTTTCATGCTCCAATATAATGTAATTTCATATGATCGAGTACATGTTCAACAAGAAGTTGCACGAGAACTCTTTTCACATCCTATGGTAATGAGTTCATGAATATTCATGCCATTGTATCTCATAGATCATGGTTAGATACATATATTTCATTGTGTTCCCGCCATGGAGTAAAAGGAGATGAATCTATATTGATTGATCATCCAGATCTTAATCATATTAGTATAGGAGATTTCAAAAAAGTTGTCTGTATCATCAAGTTAACAAAGGTAAAATTGCTTCACTTCATTGAGCACACTACGAATTGTTGCGTTGGATTAAAAAGGTAGTTAAAATCTACTATAACTAGGTGATCAAAGTGCGTGGCTGCCTCATTCCTGCCGTGATTATTCACCTAACTTAAAAGCCGGCATATCTGGAAAACAAGTCTTCATATTCGCACATAAAGCACATAAATCAGTCTAAACATCACAACCATGTTTAGTAACTATTTTTTCCCCTCTTCATGATGCTCAAAAATGGTGTTTTCTGTAGAATATGATTTTTTTTTCCTAGCGAGATTGTCACTAGTAGTTTCAACCAACTCTAACTATAGAGATGAATTTGCATTACTGGTTGTGTAAACTTCTTATGTTGATGTTCTCTCAAGTCTGGTATTGTAATTGAGAAGGAACTAAAGGTACCACTCTCTATCCAAGTAGGACAAGTTGCTTTATGATGAGAATAGAAAGTTCATCATTCAGTTTTATCTCCACAATTTGTTCAAATTGACGAAATAAATATCAAAGATAATTTTTCAGTAAATGATGGGGTTTGGATGATAAACTGAAATCTATAAGTTGGAATAAAAATATACTAATATTTACCAATTTATGCATTAAATATAGATGAAAAATTTTAATCCCTATAAGATACAATTTTTGAACTTTGGGTTTTGACTTCTAAGTGTTAGCATAGTAGCCAGCAAAGTTATATTGATTAGTAAACAAACAGTGACTACACTAGATCCATTCGAAAAAGAAAAAAAATGAATGAGGTAGAATTACCATATTCGAGAGTTTATATCTTTCGCTAGAGATTCTAAGAGGACTACTGAAAAATACAAGTGGCGTTATAATTGTCCCAACCAAATCATCTGCTTCCAAGTTCCAACGAAATGCCATTTCTTGATGATTTTTTAAAGTACACCGGCTTCACTTATGCTTGGATTAAGTAATCATGTGCCTCAGTAGAGTATATAATTGTCCTAATTCCAAGATGAATTTGTTCTTGATCAAGGCAATTTTCAATGATGGTGCAAGTACAGTCATGATTTAGTTAACAAGATATTCTAATATGATAGAGGTAGGGAAATGCATGAACAACAATGTGTGTCAGACATTTAGTTTGTTATACATCCTCCGCAAGGAAGACAAACTCATCCATATTTCATTCCTAAACTCCATGATTCAAGAGTATTTGTACTACTGGTAAAAACAAGTCATAAGCATTTCAATATTCACTCTAAAATACTGTGGCATTCACTCTACAATACAGTGATATTTTTCATACAGAAGCTACTCTGAGACAATGATGAGACCAAAAAAAATATGCATGCAAATGAGTTGTGGAATCAGTATTTCCAATGATATAAGCAATATAATTGGTATGAGTCTCATAGCCTTAGAACTACAGTATATAGTTCCATATATAACCACAAGTTGTTCCAAGAATCTAGGTTATCAATGCTAGTACGCAGTTCAATTTTAATTTTTTATCATCTCATAAAATTTAGCCTACTACGGCATGAATAACATGTCCTAGTGAGGTTATCTACCAGACAAGAAGGATAGATTTGAGCTGAGTGGAAAGCCAATATTATCAAGCCAGCAGATAAATAATAGACATCAAGACAGCAATGTGCCCTCACAACAGTCAAATCAAGCTGGTAATGCATTTTGCAGATCAGGGCTAGGCCTTCCAATGAGTGCCACAAACCTATCACGGAATTGCAACAGAGGGCATTTTTCAATAAGATTGAATCCATCATAAGCTTCTTTAAGGAAGACAGTGCTATGCGCACCCTTATTTGTGATATAGAAAATTCCATGATTCTTAACCAAGCAAAGCAACAGTCTGCAAGGCAGCTGATACTCATTATGGAATGCATCCAATTTATCAGATGTCAAACGCTTTTCCATGGTCAAACTCAGCAATTCATGCAACACAGCCACCGCCCTCTTCCTCGCCTGTGGAGTGGCAAGCTGGACACTCCTTGCGTTCAAATAAGGTGAAGGAAACGCCATCTTTTGCCACTTAACCATTTCCTCCAGGTAATGCTTGTTCGCCCGAAAGCCAGCTGCAAACTTCAATTTGAAAGCAAACGGCCCGACGATGTTACCATCTCTAGGAACTACCTTGGTCTTCATCGGAGCACTAGCAAGGTCCACTTTTTCCTCACGAGCAGTGACCGCCAAGGAAGAATCCCAGGTCTCCAGGCAAAGGTAGTCCATCCCGTTAACCTTCCTGACAGAAAAGAAGTCGGGGTACTTGGGAATCAACCAAGCCTTAAAATCAGGAGGCAGGCCGAGGTCGGACTCGATGAGCTCGATCTTCTCCAAGGGGATCTGGCAATCCATCGACATCATGAGAAGCTTCCTCAGGTTCCTCACCACGATGGGCTCCATCATCTCCCTAGCGCAGGCCTCTTGGGCGGAGACCCTCTCGGCCTTGTCGGTGAGGCGGACGGAGATGGGGGTGCGGGAGACAGATCCGCCGGAGACTTTGAATACGGATGGGTGCCGCTCGATGAGGGAGAGGAAGTTCCACTTCTGGACGAAGCCAACCTCCTTCTCGAGGTCGCGGAGGAGGATGGAGCGGTCCCTGCGGGCGGTGAGAATGGAGCAGAGACGGAGAAGGAGAGCCGGCTTCTTCTGGAGGTCAACATATTTGTCAAGCTCGAGGACGCGATGGTACACCTTCTTCTTCGGTCGTCGGTCGGCGGCGTAGGAGAAGGGTTGGGATTGGAGGCGGACGGCAAGGAACGAGGCATCGATTCGACTCCGATACATTTTTTTTTTTTCAATTTTTTTAGTTTAATTCTTTGATTAAGATTGATTTTCGTTTTAATAGTGGACTGGTCTTTAAAATTCAATAAGAGCATCCACAATCCTATAATATTATAATATTTATCATCTTATCAAAAAAAAGGCATATGATTCACTGTCACATACTCTTATAACATTAATACTCATTATTCACTCACTCATTTTAACATTATATCATATTAAATAAATATGTTTTAAAATATTTAAATTATTATTATTATTTTTAATAATAATCTTACGTTTAAAAATATAATTTTATTATGTTTCAAAAATAATATTAATTTTTAAATATATTTATTAAATAAAATAGATATTTATGAGAAAACGAAATTACAATGTTAGGAAAACGAAATTATAAAATTGGGAAAACGAAATTACAACTGAACACTTAAAATTATAAAATTGGAAAAATGAAATTACAACTGAACACCTAAAATTACAAATGAACGTTAAGTAAACAATTTAGATATTCCATCTTGACATAATATCCTTGCATAGGCATTCATGTATGATAAGCTGCTCCTTTGTCATCTGCGAGGTGTCTTTGTTCAATATTTCGTACTCCTTCAACTTCAAACGACGATTCTTAGCTTCGGATTTGGACAATGCAGCTTTTGCCTTAATCTCCTCTACTTCGAGTTGTTTTTGTTTCAAATCGACTTCGGACTTCTTCACGCTTGTATACTCAGTGAACTTTGTGATAATATTATTATAGTTTACTCTCAGATCCTCCATGGTCGATTTTACTTAGTCTTTTCCCTTTCTTTTTGCTGTCTTTTGCCCCATTGGACGAGTATCTTCATAATCTAGGTCTATACTCACATCTTGGTTGGAGGAGGTGTTGCTTGCTCCCGACTCTGAGGTCCTCGTCTTCTTTGTCGCCATAAAGTGATCAGCGGACTGTGGAGTAAACATTGGACGGTCTTTGACAATTCTCCACACATGTTCGAGATTGAATGCAACACCATTGTTTTCGGATAGATATTTTTCGTACGCAAACCTCAATATATCTTCATCACTGTGACCATTTCGATATGAACTATAAATACTATTATAATTTGCGTTGAATCGAAATACCTTCTTTTGGATTGTATTGTGTCAATGTGACCGTATAACATTTGCACTTCTGGTGTTTGAACATAGGGGAAGATTCTTATTGTAGTAGCTTGCAACTCGTCCCCAAAAAGCATCCGCCTTTTAATCATTGTCGATTATTGGATCATCACTGATAGTGACAAAACTTCTCGCTAAGACTTCGTCTTCAACCTTTGTCCAACTTGAACGCTTTCTTGTACCCTCAGCATTTGAAACCGCCTTTTCTAAATTAACCACCTCAATTGGGGATTCACGGTCGGAAAGTTGAGTTTCTGGAACAAAAGTCGGAGTTGCGGGTTCATTCAACATCAAAGGAGTGAAAGACATACCAATTGTGTGCAGGGTACCATATCCATGAACAACCGACGGTGTGAAATATGGATGACTCATGCCTCAAGGGGCATAATTCAGATAATTCATAAAATTTCCAAAACCTTGGAAATTTTGAAGATTTTGTGGAGGAAATGACATATTGGAAAATGGATGTGAGTATTGATAATTTGGTGGAATTTGTGGATTTGGGGAAGATGAATATTCTTGCGAGTTGTTTGTAGAATTCAAGAAATTTGTAAAAAATGTCCTATTATTTTCATCCATTTCGGATAGAAAACAAGATGATAGGAATTTGAAAAAATAGATGGGAGAGAATTTAAAGAGTATAATTGAAAGAGTAGTGAGTTGGAATGAAAATATGTGTGCATATTGATGCTTATTTATAGATGAAATTTCGAACTAGCCGTTAAAAAATAACCGTTAAATAACTAGCCGTTATTTAATTTTTAATTTAAAATTTTACATTTAAAAAAGCCATTATTAAAAAAAGTCATTATTTAACAAATTTTTTTTTATTAAAAACCCGTTACATTTAAAACTAACCGTTATTAAAAAAAAAAAAAGTTTACACATTTGCCCTGGCCCACCCCATGCAACTTGAACGCGTTCAAGTCATTAATTTTAACGTGAGAACTTGCAACGCCGCGTTAAAAGCTACAGTGCTATTGATCCACAAGAAATTCTCGCTCCACGTGACGTGAGCCCCCTCCAATTAATTGGGTCGTTCCATTACTCTTAAATTGGGCCATTTCAGACCTGTGATCCATCAATATATAGGCTATGATTATTTAACCGGTGGCAAAATATGAAATCATCACCTGAGCAATCTTTATATTACGAGTCCACACCCTCTAGAAAGGGATAAATTATAAAGATTTATTCAGCCTTAGCCGAGCGGTCTTCCAAGACAAGGAGCATGAGACAACCCAAAACAATATTTACACCTACTAAGAATCAAACCATGCCTTACTTGTGGCAATCCCTGCTTGAATACAGCTCGGCTACACCCACAAGGTAACTTATTATTATTTAACGATAAAAGAAAAAAATATATATATCATTTTACCCTTTTAAAATTTATCATTTTTAATATGACCTCTGAGATAAGGTGTAATTGATTTATGCCTCTTTGATCGGTTACCTCAGGATTAATCGGTGGATATCTAGTGTAAACTAAAAAAACAAATATGTCTCCTTATGATCTATTTACTAGAGAGAGCGGAAAGTAAAATTAAGGAAAAGTTTCCACAGTGAGAAAGTTTTCATCGTTTATTTCATTAAAATTTTAATAATGAAGAGAAATGCAAGATCCATCAACGGATAGCTTTAGAGTCAAAATCAATCATCTAAAAATCGAGTGAAAGCAATGGATGGAAAATTTTTATTTTAATATGAGAGAGAAGATAAAATTTCATTTTAATTTAAAAAGTAGAGAGAAAAATTATTATATACAGATGAGAAAGACTAAAAAAATTAAATTTTAATCACGCCAGATAACCCACGCTAGATTTCGCTCACGGTCGTATACAAAGCGTCACTTAGCCTATATATATATATATAAAGCATAAATGATGAAGATCCCTTATTCAGAAATTGACTTCGCTTTGCTACACTTGATCTTAGCGAAAGGGTCGAGAAAGGTATATATACTTTCTAACGTCCGATCCAAGATTTTTATAGAAATTTCTCTACTCGCGGTGTTACCAATTCTAAGATGTGAGAATAAAGAAAATAATGAAAGTGCGTATTTTTTTTATATAAAAAACAACATGAGAAAATTACTAATAAGTCTTAAAATTATTTTTAGTGTAAAAAGAAAAAAAATACCATTAATGTAATTTCATTTTGGGCTTCACAAAAATTAGTTAATAAAGAGATTATATATATATATATATATATATATATATATATATATATATATATATATAATCGCCCAAGATAGCTAGAGTGAACAGGTAACGCTCCTTTATAGAGAGAGAGAGTGTGTGTGAGATATGCTATAGATGGTGTGCTATGTGACCGTCCGAGCCATAGTGATTGAGGCGCTTGGATGATTCAGGTGCCTCAATTCATTTTTTATTTTTTTAAAATCAATTTTTCATTAAATCCCCTAAATATAGATATTATACTCTGTGAGCATCTAATTTTTTTTTATTTTAAATTATTTTTTAGCTTTAACACTATAACTCAACGTCTAAACCCTAAGGGTGTGTTTGGTTCAAGTTATCATGTATAACCTTGGTTATGTAATTACCAAGTAATCACATAACCAAGGTTAAGGGGAATAAAACATAACCAATGTTGTTTGGTTCAACCTAGGTAATACAATAAAAACTTGTTTGTTTGAAAGTTTTAATAAATAACCTAGTTTAATATTTTACTATATTACCCTTAGTTACAAAACCAACTATATATATATATAGTATTGATACTGTGCGTGACGCGCACAGTGCGCGACGCGCACAGTGCGCGACGCGCACAGTGCGCGACTGTGCGCGTCGCACACAATATCAGTGTTTTTTTTTATTTTTTTTATTTTTAAATTAAAAAATTTCTTTACGATTTTATTTATAGGGTTCAGGCTTTGGGTATAGTGTTAAAGTTATTTTTTTTAAAGATTTTACCTATAGGGTTTAGGCTTTCTAATTAGGTTATAGTGTTTGGTTTAAAAAAAAAATTAAAATAAAATTAATTTAAGTATTTATTGAATATTGTAATATGTTTAGGGGATATATCTATATATTAAATTTTAAATAAGGAAATGTTGAATTTTTTAAATTCAAAAAACTAAAAAAAATTAAAAAAAATAAAAAAACACTGATATTGTGCGCGACGCGCACAGTGCGCGACTGTGCGCGTCGCGCACAATATCAATACTCTATATATATATATATATATATATATATATATTATTTAAACTCTACAATTTTTTTTATTTTTCCTTTTTCATGTTTTTCTTTATTTTTAGGTATTTTTTATTTTTTTTATTTGTTTTCATATTTTTAAAGTTTTTTTATTTTTTATGTTTTTTTTATTTTTCTATTTGTTTTCATTTTTATTTTTTTTAAATTTTATTACCTTTTTAATTTTTTTAATTATTTTTTTAATTTTTTCTATTATTATTTTTTAATGTTTTTTATATTTTTTCTATTTTTTCTATTTTTTATTTTATATATATTTTATAAAATTTTTTATGTTTTTTATTATTTTTTACATTTTTTTTAAAAAAAATTGCATTTTTTTTATTTTTTATGTTTTTTCCATTTGTTTATTATTTTTAAATTTTTTTTAATGTTTTTTCTATTTTTAAATTTTTTTATGTATTTTTTACAATTTTTAAAATCTTTAAATTTTATTTTTAAAATTTTTTATTTTTCTTTATATTTTTCTTTTTTTATTACATTTTTCTCTTATTTGAGTGTATTTTGGGTAAAAAATTTTGGTTAACTCCGGAATCAAGAAAAACCTCAGTTTTTTGAGGTTTTCCGATTCCGAGTTGCATGTCCCTTTTGCTGACGTGTCGGGCATAGAACATTACTCGGGAATCATCGATTACCTAAACCAAACAAGGCTTTCGTTGATAATCTTTGATGGATAAGCAAGATTATCAAGGATAACCCCGAACTAAACGCGCCCTAAAGGTAGAATCTAATTAACTTAACTCTGGAGTAAAAAGAAAATCAAAAGTAATAAAAAATGATATTAAGCACTCTAAATATATACCCCGTGAGCACTTAAATTTTTTTAAAAATTTTTTTTTAGCTTGAAAACTCTAATCTAATCCCTAAACTCTAAAGATAAAATTTACTTGAGAGTTAAAAAAATAAATAAAAAAAAAAAACTACCCTATGAATCGAGGGGCCTAGATTTATTTCAAATGTCTCGATTATTGTCATGGATGAAGTCCGTAGCACTTTGTCCGTAGCATATATTTATGTCATGCATACTCTCATCCTGTAACTTCATGAGTAACTCTCACATATCCGAGTATCCGAACGTATTTCCGGATGTCTCGATTCACTTGGTGAGAGTTGGGACATTTGGAAGAGCTCTCGGGTGCTCGGACCACGTAGGATCGCCCATTAACGTGCAATGCGTAGGCTATATATTAAATGATTTGCTCTAAATTTAATTGTCTTTTGAAAATTTTGAATCATTATCCAATAAAATAAATGAACTTGTAGAATTTAAACTTCTATTTTTTAGAATTAAGAACATAAACTTTTTGTATCCATTAAATTTATTTGAAATAAATAGTGTACGATTTTATTTTTTTATTTTAAAAAGCAAGCAAATAGCCGTCCACTGATTATTTATTTGTAAATTTACTTATTTTCAAACCAAATCCTTTCGTTTTTTTTTTTAAAAAAGTTGGTATCCTTTGCGTTAGTTATTCAAGAGGGAGTTAAAATGCTAAATTTAATAATTTTATAAAATAATAAAGGAAATAAAACATTTATAAGATGGTAGACTGTCTTTCCCCTAAATGACAAAATGCATGAATATTTATAATATATACAATTAGTCAGGATGTTTTTGAATTTATTGTAATGATCTATGTCTTACTGAAAAAGGAAAATTATCCTCAAGACTCAAGAGGATTCCTAGTGTTAAAAAACACACACTCTAAATACAGAAGAATTCAAATAATAAATTATTATTGTTAAATTATATAAGCAATTGTATATAAAAATAAAATATTATTAATCTTTTCTCTTTCGTTTACTTTCGTCTAAGAAGAATATATACATGGATATTTATAGGTATATAACTATCTTGAAACTCTCATGCTCATGTGTTTACATAAATTAGGAGATTATAAGAGATGATAGATTATGAAGCAATGAAGAGGTTCATGGACATTTACATACATGATACATATATTATTTTATAACACTTCCCCTTGATATCCATAATTAAGGAATCCACTTCATTAGGAAAATCCGATGGAAAAAAATCTAATGATGAAAAAGAGTACGTCATTCCGTAACCGTATCACTATAAATTTACTGAACAACATAATATGGTATAGTGAGACTTTGCTCCTCCTGTTTGAAATATCATTTGAGATCTCTGAACCACCACATTCCAATACCATGTACTAATTTCGCTCAAATGTTGTTGTAGGTAATGCTTTGGTGAATAAATCTACCAAGTTATCGCTAGAAAGAATATGTTGAACTTTTATATCGTCATTATTTTGTAGATCATGAGTGAAGAAGATTTTTAGCGAAATATGTTTAATTCTATCCCCTTTGATGTACCCGTCATTTAATTTTGTTGTACATGCTACGTTGTCTTCATATAATATTGTTGGAATTTTCTTGTTAGCAGCTAAACCATATTTTTCTTAATATGCTGAATCATTGATCTCAACCAAACACATTACTGACTTGCTTTATGTATTGCAAGTATTTCTGAATGATTCGATGATGTAGTAGTTATGGTTTGTTTGGTAGATTGCCAAAGTATAGTTGTTCCACCATATGTAAATAAATAACCAGTCGAGATCGACCTTTATGTGGATCAAATAAATATCTTGCATCTGCATAACCAATTAATTTTGAAATAGACATGCTAGAATAAAACAAGCCCAAATCGATGGTACCTTAAAGATAGCTAAATATATGTTTAATTTCATTCCAATATCTATGTGCTGGAAAAGAATTATATCTTGCTTAATAAATTTACAACAAATGTTATATCTAGTCTTGCATTATTAGCAAGATACATTAATACATCAATTGAACTTAAATACGGTGCTTCAGGACCAAGCAACTCTTCGCCATTTTCACTAGGTTGAAAAGGATCTTTGTTCACATCAAGAGATAGAACAACCATCGAGGAACTTAATGGATGAGCTTTATCCATATAAAATCATTTTAGAACCTTTAGTGTATAAGCTGATTGATGGATAAAAATTCCATCTGCAAATTATTCAATTTGCAATCCAATACAAACTTTCTTTTCCCTATATCTTTCATCTCGAATTCTCTTTTCAAGATATCAACTGTATATATAAGTTCTTCAGGACTTCCAATGATATTCAAATTATTAACATATACAGAAACAATAATAAATTTTGATCCATACTTTTTTATAAAAACACATGGACATATTGAATCATTTTGATATTTATGTTGCATCATATAGTCACTTAGATGTTTATACCACGTACATCCAGATTGCATCAATCCATACACAGATCTTTGTAATTTAATGGAATAAATATATTTAAAATTTAAACTTGATGCTTCTAGCATCATGAGTCCTTCAGAGATTTTTCATATAAATATCAATATCAAGTTTTCCATACAAATAAGCTATTACTACATTCATCAAACACATGCATTTCAAATTTTTTTTGTGTTGTCATACAAAGAAGATATGAAAATGTGATTGCATGCACTATAGGGGAATATGTTTCTTCATAATCAATACAAGAGTTTTGAGAAAAACCTTGTGCCACTAATGAGCTTTATATCTTATGATTTCATTTTTCTCATTTCACTTGCGTACAAAAATCCATCCTTTATGGTATCTCCAAGACCCATAGCATCATTTTTTTTTTAAATGAATCTCTGCATCCAAAATCCATGATAAATAATTTTTTCCAGAAATATCAAGAGCCACAAACTTTAACTTTGAAAGATGGGACATTGTGAAAATCTAATACAAAGAAAATTAAATCATTAATAATTATTATCATATATATTTATTAATAAATGATAAAACATGATATAATCAAAAGCTGATTTTATAAAATATAACTGTAAAATATTTTTGAAATGCTGCAAGTCACGTAAATAAGTAACTAACTAATAGTTAATTGGACAATAACTAATAAAGTAACAAGAACTATAAATTTAACCATAGTTAATTAGGCATGTGAATAATTTTGATGAAGAAAAAAAATATATGTACATATATATATATATATATATATATATATATAGCTGAAATTAAAAACAAAATAAAAATATAGTGTTGTGAAATTGTATAAGTAATTGCATATGAAAAAGATAATATTATTAACCTTTTTCTCTCTCTCATCTCTTACTCTCACATGAGAAGAATGCATACATAGGTATTTATAAGTATATAATCATCTTGAAACTCCCATGCTTATGTATTTACATAAATTAGGAGGTTATAAGAGATATGAATTATGTAGCAATGAGGGAGTTTACGGAATATTGAGATTTCATGGACATCTACATACATATATTATTTTACGACAATTATAACTTATTATTAACCTTTATTATTTCATATTTTCAATCACGTGTATATAGTAGAGGATCTACAAAGACTCATTCCTTTTACAACTTCCATCTAAATAAATCTAAAGAAAATTGATTTTATCCACTAATCGATCAAAGAGATATTGATGCATGTTAATGAAGCCCAATATGATCATTCAAAAGATATAATTTTTTATTTAGAGCTCGAAATAAGGTTTTATCGGTGGTCATATGTATAAAATTTGAAAATCTACGTTTGTTACTAAGGATGGAGCTAGGAATTTTATATCGAGGAAGCAAAATGTATGTATTTATGTTGAAGAGAAACAATCATGTCATTGTCTCTCATTCACCTCTCTTTTACCCCCTATTTCTATACCTTATACACTTTTTATATTTAAAAATTGAAGGGAGAGGCGGCCGCCGCCATCGCCCCCCCTTTGGCTCCGTTCCTACTTGTTACTGATAAAATCATAACCGTCAATTTTTAATTTTAAAAATCTTTTTACTATTTTTTGATAATTATTTTTTTATGATATTTAAGATAATTTTAAAATTCTTGGTATTTATAAGAAAGGATTTGTCATGATCCATATCTTATTTTGAGTTAAGATGGTTCAGTTATATATTTTTTCGGATAAAAAATTTATTTCCTTCTTTATAAAATTAGAATTAAAATATATTAATTATAATTTTTTTTTAATTTATGTTTTACATTACGATCTATAAGAGTTCTGTTAATATCTCTTACTATATTGTCTATTCAAATTACACAACCCGAAAAGCACCACATTAATAAATTAATATTATCAACTCAGTTATATGACATCCACTTAACCTAATCTTTTAGGTTTACGTGAGCAAATATATAAAATGGTCTCCATCCTCAATCCATCAGCCCTAACAAAAACATACAATAATGTACATAAATTTGGTATTTAATTACGCGGCTATAAAACTAGAACTGCACTAATCAATTAGATAATGACAATCAAGTGACACAAGACCTACCAAATCCCCTGCAAGGAAACTCCCTCGAACCTTCCTTTTGCAATTCTCATTCCACTCTCACTCCATTAATCCCTTTTATATTCACTATAATTTTTATTATTTGATTATTTTTAAATTTTAATTAAGAATAATTATTATTAAATCGACATCACTCCACTAAAACCTAATCAAAATGATTCGAACCTAATCGGATTAATCGAAATCAAATAAATCATTTTTTAAAATTCATATTTTTAAAATAATCTAATCAAAATTTTAAATTCAATCGATTCGAACAATTTATTCAATTTAAACTTTTGCTTCACCTAACTCCATGTACTCACCCTATAAATTTAGGTTTCCTTGGGATTCATTTGAAGCTTGCATGGCCCATGCAAACATGTCGAAAAGGAAGAAAACGATCAACTTCTGGTGCTGCCTTCAGGTAGACACTGCTGAGCCCTCCCCGACAACAAGGTCCTCATGGACGTCGTCCTCTTCCGGAGGTCGACAGAGGGACCGCGTTCAGGAGCTGCTGGAGGTGTTCCAGCACTTCGACCGGGATGGGGATGGGAAGATTTCGGCAGCGGAGCTGCTGGAGTTCTTTGTGTCAATCGGGGAGGCTATGGGGGAGGAGGAGGCAGCAGGGGCAGTGGCGGAGCTGGACATGGATGGAGACGGGAAGCTGGACTTCGGTGACTTCGCGAGGATGATGGTGGAGGGGGCGGAAGAGGAGGAGGAGATGAGGAGGGCATTTGGGGCGTTCGAATCGGTGAAAGGGTCTGGGAGGATCGATGTCGCGGGGCTCCAGAGGACGCTCAGCCGCCTGGGGGAAGACCGGTCGGTGGCAGAGTGCGAGGCGATGATCCAGGCGTACGACCTTGACGGAGACGGGGAGCTGGACTTCCGCGAGTTCAACCTCATGATGACTTGAACATTTCTAAATATTTA
The DNA here is from genome assembly GCF_018446385.1 of Zingiber officinale. Lineage (NCBI taxonomy): Eukaryota > Viridiplantae > Streptophyta > Magnoliopsida > Zingiberales > Zingiberaceae > Zingiber > Zingiber officinale. Next base: position 1,065,564 of record NC_055991.1, read on the forward strand.
ATAAAGAGTTTTATTATAAAATTGTAAGGTTATGTATGTACTTATTAGATACGCGTTACATAATTTGTACTGTATTAATTACAAGGACTTAGTTGTTAATAATAAAAATATATCCGCCTCCTCGAAATAGTCATTCGCCAACACTTAAGTAGTCTTGAAAAGAAATACTGATATAACTCTTCTTATTTTCAAGTAGTGAAAAGATTCACAGTCATAGGATGATTCATATGACATACCGACTCTTATATTTATATATCATATATATTGATTCCGTCCGGAAGTTGAGTCGGATGAAGGTGGACCTCGATGTACTGGAGGTTGACGGAAAGTCGTTGTTGCGTCCGATCTATCTGGCAATCTCCGGAAGGGTTCCCACGGGCGGATGACGAAGGGTGATGACCAGGATGATGACACTAGGGCTCTGCGCATACTCAGACGAGCCCACGAGTCGTTAGAGATCAGAAACCAGGGGAAAAGTCCCCGGGTCAGGCCCTCCGACGCTCAAATCAGGTACTTTTTCCCCAGAAGCACATAGAAAGGACGAAAAGTAAAGACGAGTAAGAAATGACGAGTGAGCGTACCTGCGTAAGGGACAAAGCATCCATTTTTATACTACAATGGATGTTTCTGGGGTCTGGCAGGTGTCAGGGAATGTCGGCTGTCAGGCTTTGTTTGGCGATGGGTGACATGTGGCGTCTTCTTATATGCCTAGAGAGGAATCAAAGTGCTGTAAATACCCGACCATTAGCATATTCTCTGACAGACAGTGATTATTTTCTGACAGGTGGTTACGATTTCTTGGACTGCTTGTCGCGTAGCACCGGCCTCCTCCTCTTGTTATCCCTGCCCTGGCTCTTGGTGTTTGTTGATCCCGACTTGTACGCTATGCTTGTGCCGCAGGGCTAGAAGCCCGACCTATATCCCTGTCTATGTACCCTGTGTTGTAAGGCTAAAAGCCCCGACCTGTATCGTTGGTTAGCCAATCCTGACCTGTACGGTATGCTTATGTCGCAGGGCTAGAAGCCCGACCTCTATCCTTGTTCATGTACCCTGTGTTGTAAGGCTAAAAGTCCGACCTGTATTCTTGGTTGGTCCAATCTCGACCTGTACGTTACGTCCTGTGCTCAAGGTTAGAAGTCCGACCTGTATCCTTGTTCATGTACCCTGTGCTGTAAGGCTAAAAGCCCGACCTGTATCCTTGGTTGGTCCAATCTCGACCTGTACGTTACGTCCTGTGCCCCAAGGCTAGAAGTCCGACTAGCATCCTTGGTCGGCCAAATCCCGACCTGTACGTTACGTCTGTGCTATTCCAAAGGTCTTTCCTTCCGCGACTTTACCTGGTCTGTGGGCCCGGTCCGACCTGTATCCTTGGTTGGCCAAATCCTGACCTGTATGTCATGTCCTGTGCTACAAAGCTAGAAGCCCGACCTGTATCCTTGGTTGGCCCAATCCTGACCTGCACGTTTCGTCCTATGCCCCAAGGTTAGAAGTCCAACCTGTATCCTTGGTTGGCCCAATCCCGATCTGCACGTTACGTCATGTGCCCCAAGGTTAGAAGTCCGACCTGTATCCTTGGTTGGCCCAATCCCGACCTACACATTACGTCCTGTGACCCAAGGTTAGAAGTCCGACCTGTATCCTTGGTTGGTCCAATCCTGACCAGCACGTTACGTCCTGTGCCCCAAGGTTAGAAGTACGACTTGTATCCTTGGTTGACCCAATCCCGACCTGCACGTTACGTCCTGTGCCCCAAGGTTAGAAGTCCGACCTGTTTCCTTGGTTGACCCAATCCCGACCTGCACGTTACGTCCTGTGCCCCAAGGTTAGAAGTCCGACCTGTATCCTTGGTTGGTCGATCCCGACCTGTACGCTTGGTTTGTATGCCGACCTGCTTCTGTCTTCTGTTATCCAAGGTTTGTTCGTCCCGACCTGTGCGCCCGGTCTATGCTACGTCAAAAGCTTTCTTCCGCAACTCTACCTGGTCTGTGGGCTCGGTCCACCACTTTACTTGGTCTGTGGGCCCGGTCTGCAACTGTACCTGGCCTGTGGGCTCGGTCCGTAACTGTACTTGGCCTGTGGGCCTGGTCCGCAACTGTACCTGGCCTGTTTTACCCGGTCCTTAATTGCCCTCAAGGTTGGCTCTCGCCCAACTGTGTTCTTGACCTTTGACTGCTCTATCAATGGAAACTTTGTCCGCGATCACATAAGCTTGATTTCTGACTTTCACAGGGGTTGGACTTCTGATCATCTCATGGGTTTGACTTTGGACCACGTCAACCGCACGACCCTCTCCTCATGCACCGTATCATATATCATATTAAAAAATTTAAAATTGTAATATACTGAAATTTTATATTATTTATACTAAAATTGTAATATCGCACGAGACCATCCTTATTAATTGTTAAAAAAGTGTAAATAAAAAAATCAGAGAGAAAAATACAAATAACTGCACTCTAACGTAATAGATTTTATTTTTTAAAAAAAACAAACGGGATAAGAAATACCGTCAGCCTCCGCCTCCAAGACCGAACATTTCAAAAATACTGATTTAACTTTTCTCATTTTCCGTTGATAGAATGTAATGAAAAGATTCACAAGGTGAATTGGTATAGTATACTGGTGTACCATATCAAAAGAATTTGGTATAAAATAAGTCATATAGTATCAAAATTTTATATGATATAAATTTCATATAATTTATATTAAAATTTTAATCATAGTACATCATTGTTACGGTTGTAAAAAATTGCAAATAAAAAAAAATAAAGAAAATGTTAAGTTTCTAGAAACGTTGGTAATCATTCATACCAAGTCTAGGGAATTTATTTTAGTTCATATAAAATCTTGTTGAATTTATATATATGGTTTGGACACTTTAAATTTTCAAACGCTAGAAGTTGCTTAATATATACCTCTTCATTTATGGCATCATTTAAAAATACTGATTTTACATTTATTTGGTACAATTTAGATCCCTTATGAGCGGAAAAAATCAACATCACCCTAATAGACTCAAATCTAGTTACGGGTGTATAAGTTTCGTCATAATCTAACTCTTCTACTTGACTGAAGGCTCTAGCAACTAATTTAACTTTGTTTCTTACAACCACTCCCTTATCATCAAGTTCGTTCCTCTTTCAATGGCATCTTGTAGCTTTAAGCTTATGCTTGCTTGGAGATTAATCCTCAAAAGCCACAAACTCTGATACCATTTTTTAGGACCGGTTGAGCTAGAGGGGGAGGAGAGGTAAATGACTCACTTCGATTTCTTGATTGACTTGATTTTGCGTAGTAGAAATTTGAAGGCAATGCTAACACCTTGTATTTACTTGGTATCTACCTTCTTGAGATGACTAATCCAAGGATTCACACTATGGTCATACTTTTCACTATGAAACTTCTCCTTCTCGGATCAACATCGAAGGTGGAAAAACCTTACACAATAATCCACAACCCTCTCTCAACAAGAATACCTCACAAGGAAGAAGAAGAAAATAGATTAGGGTTTTAAGTACACCTTCTTCTTCTTTGAGTGGCTTGAGATTGTAGTACTAGGGAGAGCTTGAATGCTTAAACTTGAGCACTGTGAGCAATGGAGAATTGAGAACTCTAGGGCGCAATGAAATAGTGTTCAAAATAGGCTCTTCGAGTCTTTTTAAATCTTTAGAGAAAGAGACATTTTTCCTGTCGTTTTGTGAGTCTTAATCGATTAAGAAATGACCTTACTCGATTACCCATCGTTAATCGATTAGAGTAGTCAATTTGGCACGTGTTTCATTTACATGACTCCCCTAAATTGCCTACCCTAATCGATTAAGATTTAGGGTAATTGATTAGCTCAGTCAATTAGGGATTATTTTATTTCAAGTAGAATGTCCCGTAATCAACTGAGCTAATCGCTTAAGCTTCAAACATAAATATTCTGTTCGAAGCAAAAGACACCTAAGCAATTGATCCAATCACTTACAAGTTACAGCGTCCTAATCGATTACACCAATCGATTAGGAAACCTTCTGTTTGAAACAGAATGCTTGTTAAGCGATTGACTCAATCGCTTAACACATTCTTAATCGATTAGGTATTTTTCTTAATCGATTAGCACACTTGCTTGCGTTGATTATCAATTGCCTCGTTAAGATTCTGGTTCTCGACCTCCCTGGCCCTGTATCCGATCTTCTGACCTACAAGAGTTTTTTCTGTGCCAAAGATCTAGTCCCCTGACTCCCTTGGACTTCTCTTGTCTTATATCCATTTTTTCGACATGCAAGGACTTCTCTTGCTGGAATCCAACCCTCAACTTTCTTGGTTCTACAAACTTGAACTCATATAAGATCCAATGTATTAGCCTAAACTTAAATAATTATCAACCATCAAAATTTCTTCCTTGGGGCATGATTGTACCAATAAAAAAATCTATATATAGGCTAAAGCAAGAGTCAAGATAATATAACATAAGATTTAATGAAGTCATTTTATCTTATGGTTTCAAAATAATCAATGAGGATCATTGTATTTACATAAGAAAAAAAGAAAAGTTTATCTTTTTATCATTATATGTTGATAATTTACTAATAGTTGGGAGTGACATAAAATTTGTGATAGAAGTCAAATTATAACTTTCATCACAATTTGATATAATAGATATATGAAAAGCTGAGTACATCTTAGGAGTAAAAATAATTAGAGATCGAGCAAAAAGGCTTTTGAGTTCATCTCAAAAAGTTTATATCACTAAGATGCTACAACACTTCAACATATTAGATTGTAACATTGAACAAATACCTACAGTGAGAGGTGTTGCTCTAAGCAAAAGTATGTATCCCAAGACTTCTAAAAAAATAGCCAAAACGAAGAAAAAAAATCATATGTCAATGTCATTGGTAGTTAACGTGCACTATATTGTGTACACGTCTTGATATAAACTATGTTGTTGGCTTAGTTAGTTGTTTTCAGTCAAATACAAGATCAAGATACTAGAAAGCAGTGAAGAAGATATTCAAATATCTCAAAGGGATAAAGCGGGAGGCGAGTAAGAAAAGAAAGAGGAAGAAGGAAACCTGGAGGAAGTTGGAGCGATGAGAAACAACGACGGACAACCTTTAGGGTTTTTAAACCAAAACCATTAGGAAACATCAAAAGGCGAGCTAGACAACTGAAACGACATATCACATGTTAGCCGTCAGATAGAGAAGCAGAAGCTATTTGGGGTTGCATGCAAAAAGTGTGTGTCACACATTATGACGAGTTAAGTTAGTGGGGCACGTGCCATCTCCCAAGGAAAGAGCATTTATTATGGAAGTGACAGGAAAATCATGGAAGGGGATATGCAAATAGGAGTACCTTACCTTGCGAAGACTAAGCCTCAGAGACTAAAAATTCCATGTGGCTGCCTCGGGACACGAAGAAGAAGGCGGCGGGAAGGGACGCTTCAAATTTGGCGCCTTCATGCCTCCTCCAAATCATGGTGAGATTTAAATTTGACTAAAGCCTTATGTATTACACCTCGTGGTTGCAGGTGCATTAAGTTAAGTCCTTAAGCGTGATCCCCGTGAGGCACAGGGGTTGATCGTCTGAATCTCTTTCTGGTCAGACCTCCAGACCCATTCCTGGGCAGGTCTCCAGATCTCTTCCTGGTCAAACCTCCAGATCGGCTCCTGGCAAGTATCTAGATCTCTTCCTGGTTAGACCTCCAGACCCACTCCTGGTCAGACCTCCAGACCCACTCCTAGTCAGACCTCCAGACTCATCCCTAGGTAGGTATCTAGATCTCTTCTTGTTCAGACTTCCAGATCCGCTCCTGGGCAGGTCTGCAGATCTCTTCCTAGTCAGACCTCTAGACCCACTCCTGGTCAGACCTCTAGACCCACTCCTGGTCAGGTCTCCAGACCCATTCCTGGTCAGACCTCCAGACCCACTCCGAGTAAGGTCTCCATACCCATTCCTAGTCGGTCTCCAGATCCATTCCTGGTCAGGAATCCAGATCCGTTCCCGGTCGGGATTCCAAACTCTCGTCCCAGTGCGAGTTATAAGTGAGCATGCTCTCACGCCTCCAGACTCTCGTCCCAATGCAAGTTATAAGTGAGCATGCTCTCACGGCTCCAGACTCTCACCCTAGTGTGAGTTATAAGTGAGCTTGCTCTCACAACCAATAACATCTCCGTCAAAATTCCAGACTCTCGCCCCAGTGCGAGTTATAAGTGATCTTGCTCTCACGACCAACGACCTCTCGATTGGAGTTCCAGAATCTCGTCCCAGTGTGAGTTATAAGTGAGCTTGCTCTCCCGACCAACGACCTCCCGGTCGGGGTTCCAGACTCTCGCCTTAGTGCGAGTTATAAGTGAGCTTGCTCTCACGACCAATGAGCCCTCGAGCAAGGCTTTGAACTCTCGCCCTCGCATCACACTACCACGTTTCATAACTCATGGGTCAGCCTTTTGTACTCTTAAGTCCCGGGCAAGTTATCAGCCAACAAAAATCATGCCAGGAAAAAGGGGGAAAAGAAACAGAGACCGAAGTTTAACTAGATTTGCATTTATTTAATGAAGTATAGGCAACACCTTTCAAAATCTCATTGCACAACCAAGGGTATCTAAGTAATCAGAAGTCCGCGACAGAGTTAGTAGCCGGTCGGCACATTGAGCAAAGGTATTCCGTATGATTTGCTTGCCCCGAGTTGGATCGCGCCTGAACCAGCTCAACCTTGGTAAATTGACCAATGCGACGCTACTGGGCAGTAGTTTCATCTTTGAGCCGGTTTTCTTCTTGAAGAAGGGCTATGGAGGCAGCATGTTTCTCTTTTAGATAGATCAAGAATTGAGCCTGTCTCTCCAAATCCACATAAGCTTTCTACTTCAACGCTACTTTAGCTCAGGTCCGAGACTTGGCGACTAACCAGAGTTCCTCAATATCTTAGCGGAGGGAAGACTGAAGATCTCTATTTTGTATCATCTCGACTAAAGCTGTGTCCTTGTGGGTGAGTAGCTGAGTCATGTGGGCTAGTTGCTGGCGTAAAGAGGACACCTCATCAAAATTAGGGGTGGATTCCATGGTCAGAAGAAGTCAGCGAGAAAGCTACAATGATATGGGGGGACTCAACCCTTTTAAAGAGGAAGGTGGGAAGAGGCAGTTTTAAGGCATTTATGGGGCTCTTCTCTCAAGGATGATTGGGTAATTAATTAGGTTGCATGTCCGAGGAATTGGGAAAAGATGTAGCATTTAATAACGGAAGGACGGAACAAGTAAAACTAGAACCTGAGTCTAGTCAGTTGGACTTGAGTCTCCTTCAACTAGACTTGGGGGGAGATACGGTGCATAATGATGGGGTCCGATAAAAGTGGGCATTCAGAAGTCAAGGAGACGTGACAGTCAGAAGTCAAGGGAACGTAGCAGTCAGAAGTCAAGGAGACGTAATAGTCATAAGTCCAGAGGAACAAAGCAGCCAATAGGTATGGAACGAGGTCAACAACTTGATTCCCGGTCGGGTTCCAATAGATCGGGACTCCAGATCTGAGACACCTGGGTACACAGTTGGATGACACCTGACCAGGATTTGACGGGTTAGACTCTCACGGCCTGACGGTACTTAAGTCCGGTGCTCTCAATAAGCTAAAGCTCTCGGTCATCTAACTCCCGCCCACTGCTTGGACTACCTCTTTAAGGCCTCGGCCTCTCAAGGTCTAGGCCAGGTGTTATACTCGACTGATCATCCAAGGTTGTTCTATTCCTTCTTGATCAGGGCAGAAAGAACTACAGGACAACAAGGTCAGGAAATCGTAACCGTCCGTCAGAGAATAACTGCCAAGTGTCAGGGAATATTCCAACGGTCTGCCATCACCTACGAATGAAATCTTCCTTCAGTCTATAGGAGGATGTCACGTGTCTTCCATCACCTGACAAGTCCTGCCGCCTGACATTCTCTGACATCAGTCAGGCTCCAGAAGGTATGCACTATCATATAAAAAGGGAGGCCCTCTCTCTTACGCAGGTACGCTCTCTCGCACATTCGCACTTGTCTTCCTTTTTGCTTCGTACACTATTCTTCTGGGAAAAAAAGTACTTGACTTGAGCGTCAGAAGGCCTACTCCGGAGACTTTTTCCTTGGTTTTCAGCCTCTAACACCCGTGTGTTCGTCTGAGGGTGCGCAGAGCTCAGGTACCATTGGCTCCAGCGTCGTCGCCTGTCAGTACCACATGGGAGTCCCTTTTCGAAAGAATATACGAGAAAAGTGTCTCAGTCCCCCCCTCCCCCCCTCGTGCACTAGACCTTCATCTGACTCAGATTCCGAAACAGGATCAGTATCCTCCCTTGTAACAGACCTACAATTTGTTTCAAGATTGGAGTTGACAAAATATCTATACCAACACTACTCTCCACTAATATGTTAGATACTAAAAGGAATTCATTGTTTATGATGGATGATGAGAAATATGACAAGAAAAAGAGAGAGGAGAATATACTAAAGGAAGTTCTTGATAAACCTCGTTATCTTACCCAGCTTTAAACTACAGTTCTCAAGGACAAGTCACAATAATCAATAATTTGCTTGTACACTAGAAAATTTGACAGATAAGTTGGCCTACTAACAGATTAGCTGGCGAACCTTAAAAGTCCACGATCTTCATTAGCTGAGAGCTACTTTATTTAGGTTCGAACTTTCATTTTTAATCTATGAAGAATCACACACGTATCATTATTTTGAAATCTGTATACTATAAAGTCTTTTTTTGCTTTCAAAGAAGAAACAGAACTCCAGAGGCACCAAGTAAACATATATCTTAATTTGTTATTTCACGTCTGCACTAATGCATACATAGTGTACCTACTTATGCATGCATTGGTTTATTCATATTTCTTTACATTGTTAATGAATGAAGCGTCTGCTATTTGAGTCAGATGCTTGTCAATGCTTTAGCTCTGCATTACCTCATGAAGAAGATGCAGTTATCCATTTGATGCAACAGAAAAGTTAGGCAAGTACTATAAAGACCAGAATGTGAGAATTCCTTCTTCTGTGCCAACTCCATGCTGCTAGCAGTCAGCAATGCAGGATATGACATCGAGTTCACTACCAGTTCTTGTTGCAGCAAGGACCATTTGCAATTCTAGAATTGACAGCAAATTTCAATTCTGTCACTTATTTGCATTGCTGATTATGCAGAGAGTTTGGTTATGGTATCTGAATTATTCATATAAAGGTCAAGGTAGACTCATCCACCTTTGTCTTTAAAATTCATTGTGAGAGGCATTTAGTTAATTACTTTGATTCCTTACTATAAATAGATGGATTGAGAATGGAGATGATGGACTTTGAGTTTGTGTAAATTACATGATGATGCTTTTGGCTAAAGACTAATGACTGGTAATGAAAATGACAGCCACTGCACTGGAGGGTCAGTTTACTGGGTAGCTGATCGTTCACTTTCTCTCCGGATATCTGCTGATAGAATTCACATGTTAATCCAGGCAAGTTGTGATTTCTACCCAGTAAAGTGTAGAAATTGGGTCGTTCTAATGGCGAAAATTTTGGTCTCCCAGTCATCCTTCACGACCCAACTTTAACTCTTTCATCTTCAATCCCACTAGGCCCTCACCACCTTCTTCCGTTTACTCTCCACTACTACAGTTTTATACTGATTCTTGTGGTTCGGACAATGGATTGACTCTCCATAATCATCTGATTCCCGTCCGCCACGATGCTGACTTGAAGTGGGCAGTAAATTTATCATATTCCATGCCCAAGTTGGTAACTTGACTATGACACAAAGATTATTCAATAACATACCCTATCGTAATGTGATGATTTGGACCGTTTGATTTCTGGGTATTCCTGATGTGGTCGAGCAATGGGAAATAGGAGGTTCCCGGATAAGAGAATTGGGACGATGACGCGGGGTGGGATCTCGAAGTCGAAGGCGATTCCGTCGCCATCAAAATCCTCTCAACGCAGGGTGGCCTTATAGGGGATCTACTTGTCCATATTTTTGCGGAACAGAGAATGGATCATATGAAATTACGATCGGATCATGTGGCGGTGATCTAATCACAATTAATTACGACCTCTTCCTAGATTTATTTGTCCACCACTGGCAGCTTTGAGGTGGCCTCGGGCCACCCGTCCCTACATAAATTATAATTTGGAAGGGGACGGTGAACCCAAAAAAATATTGTAATCAATTGTGGCCGGATCACCATCACGATCCGACCGTAATTCCACGTGGTCTATTCCCTTATCTATAAAAATATGGACTTGAAAATCTGATTTCACTTGTATTGCCACGAACAAAAGCATGAGCAAATTTCATTTTGGCCCTAAATATTCTTTGTATTTTACTTTGGTCTAAATAACCCGGCGGGTAACCAAAACTCTAATTGCTTTTTACTGAACGAGTAGATAAGTTTTTAAAATATTGAAATCACGTATTATAGTTTAAAACTATCAAATCCTCACTTCCTGTTTTTCACTCGTCCTCAAATCAATTCGACTGAAAAAAAATCAATCGACTATTTTTTTTCTAATTGAATTAATTTCTTTCTGTGTGTTTAAAAAAATTCATCAGTCAGTTTCGATCAAAATCGGATGATGTACTTATAGACCTCGAAATAACATGAAATCAGTTTCTATATGTTCATCTAATTTTTCTGATTGTAAAAATACTATCAAACATTAATTTGATCCAATATAATAAAAATAATAATTTTTTAAACACGAATGAATCCAAAAAACTAATTCGTATTTAAAAAATCACTGTTCTAATATATTCGGTCAAATTGATGTGTGATAGTATTTTTATAATCAGAAGAATTAGATAAATAATATGAATCGATTTCACATCATTTCGAATTTTTTAGATTTATCAATCAATTTTGATCAAAATTAATTAATAGATTTTTCAAACAGAATAAATTGATTCGACTGAAAAAGAAATTATTCGACTATTTTTTCCAGTCAAATTAATTTGAGAATAAAAATAAAATGAAAAATGGATACGTAAAATAGATACGTGATTTAATAATTATAAAATTATATTATATGATTTAGATATTTTGAAAACTTATTGTTTGGTAAACTGTCGAAACTTAAAAGCGATTTTATCACTTAAACCGGTTCAATTGAAATTCCCAGGCCGGTCCAATTTAGTAATATACTAAAAGCCCTGATACCCACCCTCGCTCCCTGATCCTTCCCACTCTCGTCCGCACCCCCGCCGCGGCGCCGCCGGACCTCGACGCTGCTTTGTTCCCTTTACTCCCGTCCTCGCCGCGGCGCCGCCTGGCCTCGACGCTGCCTCTGATTTCCCAGCGCACAAGCCGCCCCTTAGCCATCTGCTCTTCCTACGGAGTTTGCTATTTAAACTGTCTTCAGGTAAATCATCTTTCTAAACGTCCACTTTCCTTCAAGCCTAACGATATGGAATTAGGGTTTGAGTGTGACGGTGGGCCAAGCTACGCCGCCTGACGACGCAACAGTGTTGATTCCGATGGGCCGCCCGCCGCAGACCATCTCCACCACCGCAGCTCCTTGCGTCCGTCCAACCCATTTGTTCCGATCAAACTTTGATCTCATTTCCCCGTATCAGATTTTGGCGTTTCCATTCCCCTTCCCCATCTCCGATCTCTCGCGTCGCCGATTGGCGGAAGCGTTTTAAAAGTACGGTTTAGCAGTGCAATTAACTTAATCTTTGTTCGCTTCTTGATGTTTGCAGATTTCACAGAATCAAACAGGCTTTGCACTTGGAACTCTTGCTCGCCGAACCTTCGATTTGTCTCCGCATAACTCTCCCACTAGTGTAGAAACTATAAATCACATATATTCCGCATAACTCTTCCACTGGTGCAGAAAATATGAATGCATTCTTAAACAGAAATTTTGGTCTCCCAGTCATGGCTTCCTTCCGCCGCCTCTCCCTTCTTTCTTGTTCCAACCCGAGCCACAGTTCCTCACCCTGGGCAAGTTCAGAGGACGAAGAGGTGTTCTCAACTCCTTCATCTTCAATTCCACTAGTCCCTCACCACCTTCCGCTTACTCTCTACTACTGCAGCTTTGTACTGATTCTTGTGGTTCAGACAATGGATTGACTCTCCATGATCATCTGATTCCCGTCCGCCGCGATGCTGACTTGCACACGGGCAGAAAATTTATCATGTTCCATGCCCAAGTTGGTAACTTGACTATGGCACGAAGATTGTTCGACAAAATGCCCTATCGGAATGTGGTGATTTGGACTGCTTTGATTTCTGGGTATGCCCGATGTGGTCAAGCAATGGAAGCGTTGGAATTGTTTTCTCTTATGCGATCATCTGGATTTAGTGGCAACCAGTTTACCTATGGTAGCGTTCTGCGAGCGTGCACCTCTTTGGGTTTCATCAGCAATGGTCAGCAGATTCATGGATGTATTACCAAAAGCAGATTTGAGGATAATTTGATTGTTCAGACTGCTCTCATTAATATGCATCTCAAGTGCGGATCAGTGGCTGATGCAGGGCATCTGTTTGCTAGGATGGAGAAAAAGGACGTTGTCACTTGGAATTCAATGATAGGTGGTTGTGCCGTGCGAGGCCTAAGGGATGATGCTTTTAAAATTTTTGGTTCAATGATTAGAGAGGGTAAGTTTGAATCTTTCTAAGCCTGTTTTCAGCACTTCTTTCAAAGCAACATATAAAAAATTGTAGTCATCATATGTTCTATCATAAATAATACTAACATTTAGAGTTCTTCAAAGCTTGATAGTTCTCTGATAATTTGCTATCTTCCTACTTATATGTGAATAACATTGTTCCTTATTCCAACTTCATTGTCTTGATTAATTGACGAATTGTAATCCAAACATATAAGCACATCTTAGTCTCCCAACATCATACATCACAGTTATGTCACTTGTATCATCTTTCACCTCAAATGATTAAAGCTATTGATGTCAAATTAACATGATAACAAGGCTGTAAATGTTCAATAAAATAGTAGTGCAAAAGACAATACCATGCAATTCTAAACTAGTTGTTTTCCTAGACTACTACTTGTTCAAGTTGATAGCAATGAAGATAACTTCTCACTTACTATTTATTGTACTCTGACAGATAGTTTTAAAGCAAAGGGTTTGTTGTTCCTCCAACTTCTCATCATGAAATAGTTTGTTATTCTACTATTCATATTAATTATATCCTTGTTAAATGAGCTGTATTTCTGGTTACATAAGTTCAAGCTTCATTATTTGAATGTAGAGGTGGTAATTACTTTGATAGTGCGCAAGGACCATGGATCTTCTAAAATGTACATGAGCTTATAGTTATTAAAATACTCATTTTTTGGCTGGCGTGGATATACCACTTGCTATGGTAATTTCCCAAATAAATATGAAGTACCAACATAAAGTAGTTTGGTCATCAGAATCATGTTCCATCTCTTTGAATGACATTTTGAACCTTCTACTCAGTCCCAATTCACAATGAAACAGGTGTGCGGCCTGATCAATTCACTTTTGCGAATATTCTGAGGGCATGCAGTGCGGCTAGAGTTCAGCTGCATGTTGACCAGATCCATGCTTCAATTATCAAGTTGGGACTTGAGAGCCACGCCATGCTCTCTGGACCGTTGATTGATGCATATGCAAAATGCAAAAACTTGGATGAGGCGACAAAGCTATATAACTCCATCGTTGATAGGGATCTGATTTCTGCTACTGCATTAATTACTGGGTATGCAAGCGACAATAGGTTTTGTCGGAAATCGATGGATATCTTCCATCAAATAAATCGCATGGGAAATAGGATAGACAAGGTTATGATATGTGCCATGTTTAATGTATGTGCAAATGCTCCTGACTTAAATTTTGGAAGACAGATCCATGCGTATATGCGCAAGATCCACTTTGATTTTGATTATGATACAGCATTGGGAAATGCTCTGATTGACATGTATGCCAAGTCAGGTGAACTTCATGATGCCTCTAGTGCTTTTGAAGAGATGAGAGAAAAAGATGTCATTTCATGGACTTCATTGATAACCGGATATGGAAAGAATGGCTGTGGAGAAAATGCAGTGAAACTATTCTCAAAGATGGAAGCGAATGAGGTGAAGCCAAATGGTGTCACATTCCTTGCTCTTATATTTTCATGCAGTCATTCAGGCTTAGTTATCAAGGGTTTGGAGTATCTGAACCTGATGGTAAAAAAGTATCATATCAAGCCAAGAGAAGAACATTATTCTTGCATTGTAGATCTCCTTGCCCGTGGAGGTCTACTAAAGGAAGCTTATGATCTAGTTTATAAGATGGATATCAAGCCCAATGCATCACTTTGGGGTGCCGTGCTTGGTGCTTGTAGTTTGTATGGTCATACATCCCTCGGTGAGGTAGCTGGTGGATATCTTCTTACATTATTTCCTGAAAGATCTGTCAATTATGTAGTTCTTGCAAATATATATACTGCAGCAGGCTTATGGGATTCAGCATGGAGGACAAGGAAAATGATGGAAGACAGATCAGAAAAAAAGGATTCTGGTTATACTTATATTTAGTTCACAGCATGCCAATCATGTTTCCTGCAAAAACAAGATGTTTAGGATTTACCCTAAAGCAGCGAAATCATATTTCCTAGGCTGTTTCATGAACGGCACAGCAGACTGTTTGATCACGGTATGTTTGTTCCTCATTTTCTCCACGAGAAAGTTGTTCTATCACAAGCCAAACTAAGCTCAGATATATTACTTTAATAGTTTGGTTGATGTACGTTCAACTTTAATATTCCTTGAGGAAAACTTTATTGTTTTTTTTCTTTATCCCCTTGCAGAATAAACTGTAGTTGCCAGAGCTTTTAGGATGAGGAGATACAGAATAGACTCTGCTATCAGATGTCTTAGAATATCATAAAACAACAGCAAACTGAAGCATAGAAGAGGTGGCTGGAAAAGGAGCATAAAACAACAGCAAAATGAAAATGCTAATTCCATACAGATTGAAGGACTTCTTTATTCGAATGTTGATGAGAAGTAAGGTATCCCTACTTAACTATTAATCATGTAATTCTACCCAAAGCAAAACTAATTCAACCATATAATTGATCTTGCATGTATGTCATTATGGTTGACATCGCTACTACACTCTAAAGGGTTTAATAATGATTTTGACAGTCAAAATAGGTTACGTTCAACAAAGATGACCAAGTATTTTGTATTAAAAAAATTCTACATATAATCCCATATTACTAGAATTTAGTCTTTTGCTCGTAATTATCATATTAAAATTGTGGGAGCTAATTGTAAACTTTTCTAAGGCCAACCTATGAGTTACTACTTGTTACTTGTTATATTTAGAAAAACAAAATATTTACAACCAAAATATTAATTTAATAAATTTATTATTTGGGAGGATGATAAATTGATGGGACCAAATCAATTTGATGTTCTATTTAAAATAAAGTTATTAACCAAAATTAGTAAATTTAATAATAATAATGTATCGGTGATTTCCCAAATCATGTACTTGGTTTTGTGTATTACCCAAACCGCATATCCTATTTTTGGATTGATCAAATCACGTATCCCTTCTCGTAATACCCCTCTTCGTTTTTTACATTCATCCGAAAAAAAAACTTCGAATCAATTTAATTTTTTTCCCAAAAAAACCTAATCTTCCCCTTCGTCTCCATCAAAGAGTTTGCTTCTAGGGTGGGCCAATGACTTGTTGTCCTGCATGCTGAGCTCCATTTCGGAGTATAGGACCATTGCACGAGGTAGGATCGCCACCATGACCAAGAAGCTCTTTCGTAGCACTGGAAAGGTTGCGTGGATTGTTAGCACCATCTTTCTCATCCTCCTAGTTCCCCTTACATCGAGATAGACAGTGAACAACAGTTAAATGAGTTGAAGATGTGCAGTTGGCTATCCTCGACGCCCCTCTATACCACCACCGCACCATCCGAGTGAGAAAAGGAATGAAATGGTTGTGGTCTAATCTCATGTTTAGGTGGTAGTAGTAGTTCATGTTTAAGGCAATTGCATTAAATTTGATGAGTTAAAAATGATTCGATGTTCTTGTCTAATTGAATTTTGGATTTCATGATAATTGTGGAATGTTATCTTATTTTCGCTATTTTTGTGTCATTCCTTCTGAAGAAGGTAGAAAAAATATTCAAGAATTAAGACAGATGAACTTCTATAAATGACCAACCATGATTGATGATCTCTTAACAATTTTCAATATGTATTAGAAATAGATAGTACTTAGTAATTGGATATGTGTGGTACTTCTTTTTCATTTTACATCTTTTAGTGATAAAAGATAGATGATTAAAATTTTCACATATATACATTATACATAACCAAGTCAGCATGCTCTTATAATTGTTGTATGCTATAAAAAATATAAGAAGGGTATTATCTAGTATATCAGTTATGATTACTTAAGATTGACTGATGACTACTTTTAGATATTACAATTCACATCTCCGATAAACTTGTTTTTCTTTTGTTTTATACCATAGTACAGGTAAAATTATCTTGGTTTGTAATATTTGCTTACCTATAGCTTTGATAAAACCAATTTAGAATTTATAAAGATTTTTGAGGGACAGATAACTTGCATTATTTATTTTATGATTGTCTTAAAATTGGCTGAAAATTATAAATGGTCTCTTAATTGATTTATTTCTAGAGTATAGTTTTAAGTTGACTTAACATTTTTCATATAACGATTGGTTTTGTTGGACTTTTTATTATCACTTTGATCATATATTTTGGTGTCTAAACTTTAGCTTTCTAACCAGTTACTTGGACTGGACTAATTTTCTTAACATATGCAAAAGCTTCATTAACACTATCGATTGTTCAACTCTAATTTTTTTATCTTTATATTTTTTGGTTCAAATATTATACCTTTTGAAAACAATGTAAAAAATGACACGATTGTGGAATAAATTATGCTATGAAACGTCATAATCTTGTATTAGATTTGAACAATAATACTAAGAGATTATTTTTTTTCTTATAATTATAATGGCATTAAGCCTACTCTATTCCTTTTACTTATGAATTAACAAAAACCTTTTTAATTGTTATTTACAAAATATTTTTCTCTTCTAGCAAAAGACTAAAGATAATGAAAAGATCGGAAACAAATGACATACAATCAAGACAATAAGAAGTTAACCAGTTGTACAAAGAGATACAAATGGAACTTGAGGGTTTACTTCTTGAAACTAGTTTTTTTTGTCCAAGTTTATAAATAATGATCAAAGAAAGGAAAGATTGAAAGTGGATTTTAAATTACCTTATTGTTCCTATTTAGACAAGAAACTAAAAATATGAAAAAGAAAATTACAATATAAGATGCTAAACATTGTTAAGCATTCATTTTACTGAGAATAACATGTTTATTGGTTGTGTGAATAATATTCATTTTACTGAGTATATTTTTTTTCATGTCTTAGCCACTTGCACTAATGGTTAGTAGTCATCTGTAATTTACCTTCTTTATGTTGGTCTAGAGAGGAGCGGATAAGTGGGGATGTTGAGCCAGCAAATCGCCTTTTGTTACATAATGTCTAGAACATTGCAAAATATTTAATTAAAAATGGTTTTATTGGAAAGTTACAAGAAAGTGTTGTCGAGGTTGGACAAGGGCCTTAGATGTAAATAAGAAAAAAATAAGAAGATTTGGGCGTATTCGCAGTTGATTTGACTAGCTGCAGTCATTCGCAGATCTAAACCGGCAGAACCGGTCCGGTTCACTTCGCGCAACGTCGTCTAGCATGACCATGGGAATAGGATCCCCATCCTGTCGCGGGCCCCGCGAACGGTCAACTCAAATATGACTCAGACGGACCACAAACAGTCAATCGAACCATCCATCTAGCGCCACGTGTTTTCCTTCGATATCATCCTCTGAAGACCCTCGACTTCGATAAATATCTAGAGAACCACGAGTCTCTCTCCCTCTCCGATCGTCTCTCAAACTCTAGGGTTTATGAATCCAAGGTCTTGTTGATCGGCCTCGTCAACGCACAATTTCTAAAGGTGGTAATCTTGTTCCAGTATTGCTTGTTTCTCTCTGCTCTAACCTTAAAAGGGTTTTTTTTTTCGAGCTAAATCATTTCTTTTCTCCCCTATCCCTAGCTTGTCCGATATTGGAGGAACTCTTGTTAGCTGCAGAGGTGACCCTCAAGTCTAGCACCGGATTCAAGTACTCTTCTTGGCTTCGCACTGCGCTTCTTGGTCGAGAAGCTACTGAAATCGACAACTTTTTAGGTTTTCAGAGAAGTCTGTTACAAATTTGCAAATCGCGCACGCTTTTCGGCATGTTTTGAACAGTGAATGGGTAGGTCGTGGTTGTAATCGGTGAAGACTTGATTTTGTAGCTGATGATTTGATCGATTGAATATGAGCTATGGGGAAGAGGCGAGTGGAAGAAATCAGCTGACCTGGTCGAAGAGACGGCAGCCTTCGGAAGGTGGGGATTTTGGCCACTCCGTCGCCAAGGTTGCCGTCGCCAAGATTTGTGAGACGCATGGGTTCCACAGTACTCAGCGATCTGCGAACTACGCCTTCTCCGATGTCGCTGTTAGATTCATCTGCAAGTTAGGCGAAACTGCCAACTTTTATGCTAATTTGGCTGGCAGAACGTGTTGCAATGTCCTTGATATATTACAGGGGTTGGAAGATTTGGGCTCGTCTTGGGGCTATCCAGGAGCATCTGATTCTCACAGATGCATTTTGAGTTCTGGCATTATGGGAGAGATCATCCAGTTTGTAAACTCAGAAGTGAATGCCTCATTTCAGCCACCTATTGTGAAATTTCCTATTTCTCGAATTCCCAAATGTACTCCTAGCTTTGCTCAAGTTGGGGAGGTGCCAGTTGGAAATCACATTCCTGATTGGCTTCCTAGGTTCCCTGATGATGCTAACACATATAGCTGTATGGAGGTTTGCAACAAGAAGATCACTGACACTAAAGATGACTATGTCAATCGAGTAAGAAAGCGGAGGAAACCAGGGAGATCTTTGTTGAGCTTACAGAAGCAGCTTGGTTTCAATGTCTCAGCTAGGTTTCAGCTGACCAACGATGGTGATCTTAGGAAGGGTAAGAGAGTGGCTGGTAACAATCCATTTCTGAATCCGCCTTTTTTATACAACGAGAAAGAGGTATCTGAGGTTGTTATTCCACGAGAAGTAGAATCTGTCAAGAGGTCAGTGGAATTTGAGACTTTTGTTCCTGAGTTAGAGACATCTAAAGTTGGATCTCTTGATTTCAATGATAGTGAAAAAAGTATCCTCCCTTGTAACAGGCCTGCAATTCGTTTCAAGATTGGAGTTGACAAAATATCTATAGCAACACTACTCTCCACTAATATGTTAGATACTAAAAGGAATTCATTGTTTATGATGGATGATGAGAAATATGACAAGAAAAAGAGAGAGGAGAATATACTAGAGGAAGTTCTTGATAAACCTCATTATCTTACCCAGCTTTAAACTGCAGTTCTCAAGGATGAGTTACAATAATTTGCTTGTACACTAGAAAACTTGGCAGACAAATTGGCCTTCTAACAGATTAGCTGGCGAAAGTCCAAGATCTTCATTAGCTGAGAGCTACTTTATTTAGGTTTGAACTTTCATTTTTAATCTATGAATAATCACTCATGTATCATTATTTTGAAATCTGTATACTATAAAGTCCAAGATCTTTTCTGATTTCAAAGAAGAAACAGAACTCCTGAGGCACCAAGTAAACATATATGTGAATTTGTTATTTCACGTCTGCACTGATACATATATATCTAATGATGCATTGCTATTTGAGTCAGATGCTTGTCAAATTTTTAGTTCTACATTGCCTCATGTAGAAGATGCAGTTATCCATTTGATATAACAGAAAAGTTAGGCAAGTACTATAAAGACCAGAATGTGAGTATTCCTTCTTTTGTGCCAACTCCATGCTGCTTGCAGTCAGGAATGCAGGATATGACATCAACCAGTTCTTGCTGCAGCAAGGGCCACTTGCAATTCTAGAATTGACAGCAAACTTCAATTCTGTCACTTATTTGCATTGCTGATTATGCAGAGAGTTTGGTATCTGATTTAGTCGTGTCAAGGTCAAGGTAGATTCATCCACCTTTGTCTTTAAAAATCATTGTGAAGAGGCATTTAGTTAATTATTTTGATTCCCTAATATAAATGGATGGATTGAGAATGGAGACAATGAACTTTGAGTTTGTGTAAATTACAGGATGATGCTTTGGCTGAAGACTAATGACTGGTAATGAAAAATGACAGTTCACTTTACTGGGTAGCTGATTGTTCACTCTGTCCAGACATCTGCTGATAGAATTCACATGTCAATCCAGGCAAGTTGTGATTTCTAGGCTGAAGATGTACAGTCATGATAGGGGATAGTAAAAATACCAGATGATTTAGATTAAATTTTACACCTTAGAGCTTATTCTTCTTTCATGAATTATCTCAAAGTTGTAATGTTGTGTGAAATATTTATTTTATTGCTAATTTTAATATTGTTAATATATATATCTTGTAAAGTTAAGGTTTGGCAATTTACCTTCCTTCCTTTGATTGTCAATTTATTGTGCGGAAAGAATTGGTATTGAAGTAAAGGAGAAAGGAAAGACAAATATCATATTGATAATATAGTGAAGAAAATTTAAAAGATATGTATGATTTAATTTGCAGGCTTGCAGCTAAATTTATTTTGTTTACAAATGGGCAGAAAAGAAGAGAAGAAAAGTGAAAAAAAAGATAGATACAAGTTTCTTCTAGTCTATGCATACTAGGAGTGATCGTGGATCGGATTAGTTTGATTATTAGGGTAAAAATTATCTAGCCCTACTAGATCAGATAATATAATATCAGGTCCTATTTCCGGTCCTATATCCAGTGGTTTTTATGTATCAGATATCTGACGGATTGTCAATTATTTGGATATCCGACCTTATATTCAATGAAATATAAAATATAAATATAAAATAATAAAAGAATAAAATATTTTAAAATGATAATAGACATTATTCATTATACATTGTAGCAGTTAATCGCCAGTAGCTGCTACAACCTGTAGCAGTTTATCGGTAGTAACTACTACAACGTGTAGCAACTTATCGATAGTAGTTGTTACAAGTAGGGGTGATCGCGGATCGGGTTGATTCGATTATTAGGATAAAAAATTATCCGGTCCTATTAGATCGGATAATGCAATATCAGGATCTTACATCTGGTCCTATATCCAGTGGATTTTTTTTTTTGATTCGATTCGGATCGATATAAGCGGGTTGATCGATTGGACGGATTGACTGCTCACTCCTAATGCATACAACTAGAAAAATAGGATTAGCAATCTATTGCTAACATTTAATGGTGGGGATTTTGTAGAAGCTAGAAAAATTATAAAACTATTGCACAAAATTTCTTTATAAATATATTGGCAAACATTCAACTAACATTAATTAACTTACCACACTAGTTTTAATCATAAGTAATCATTTTAAAACATACACTAGTTTTAATCAAGTGATCACTTTAAAAGATACTTGAAAATAGGATTTTATATAAGCGACAATTAAAGAAAGAAAATAAAAAGAATACGTTTATTTATCCTCAAGAAATAAATAGTGTTTTAATTATATTATGATGAAATTATGGTAAAAGATGAAATCACTCGCTCCCAACGCCCCTGTCGCATCCGATCTCAAGTCATCACGAGGGAAATAAATCACGACAACCGAGAGGACAAGTAGTGGGATGAGATGCATAAGGTCCAGAAATTTACGCCCTGATAATCTTACGATTCAACCCCTCGTCCTCATATGACAAACGAACTATCACTTATCATCTCAGATGATCCGTGGAATCATATTATGATGAAATTGTGCAGCTACAATATAATGGATTGGCCAAGCCAATATGCGCAAATCAAGCAGACCAAAATAAGTCATATTTCTAAGAGAATAAAATAAATTAAAAATCAATGTTCGGTGTAAACTTAGTTAAACATTAATTTGCAAAACAAGAAAATATCTTTAACTGTTCACAGATTTTATTACATAACAATACGGAATTATTTTTCTTATTTATTTTCATTTTAATTTTTTTTTTTAAGAGAAACCAATAGTCCTAAAACAGAGAATAAAAAGAAAAGGTGCAACTCATTCGTGCGTTCAAGAATGCAGATGATCGTTCTATATTTGACCCTGTCATATTTAACTCAAAAAGAATAATACATTTCAACTATTCTGTATGACAGGACTGCACCTAGATCAAAACCACCACAACAATCAAGCACAATCAAATTTCAAGACTATCCAAATCCAAACAGTCGTGACGACTAGCAAGAGGACGACGACAATGACGACGACGATCCCTCAGCAATCAGTTGTCACTGTAATTGAAGTCTTTTGTCGCTTCGTAGCAGGCCCTTCTTGAATTGAATTTGCAGTTTGTTCATCTTGTTCTACCTCCCGAACTTCTTCAGTTTCAGCTTCTTTGCCAAGAGACTTGGTCACTATGTCAGGGCCCAATAAAGAGGAATGCTTGCTTGTAATTTGCCTCCCTGCCTTAACCTTAGGCCCCCAATGCCTCTCTGGGTTAGGCAGGTATCTTACCTCCTTTTTAACTTTCGCTTTGCTGAGTGAAGCAGCTGCTCGGGCAAAATTTGCCTGTGACACGAAGAGAAGTATTCATTATCTGACAAAAAACATGCTTGAATCAGAGTTTTGTGCCATTAACATTGTTTGACTACTGATCCAAATTCACGAAATTCAAGCTAGTAGTAATTTCCTGGACTAATATGTCATGATCTATGTGGTTAAGGCTCTGCAACTTTAGTCAAGGCCTAATGTTCAACTCATAGTCGATGCCCGATGGCAACTCAACATTTCTGATATTAGATCCTCTCTCATATTAATTGTTACAAGTCTTATCCATCTAGATGAGAGGATTGGTGTTCACTACGTTAGACTCGATAAATGATCCAAAATGCTTACGATCAAATTAATAGTAGTTGATGGATCTAAACAAATAAGCTCATTTAGTATGACATGCACACGCCATCTTTTCTTCCTTGGATTCCTATAGCGGCATCAGATTGTCAATAAGCAACATCCTAGTGTGGTCAAAATGTGAATCAAGTTATTCAGATGAAGGGGGGAAACTACAAAGATATCCTAGGAGTTCATATTTGTTCGGAGTGATCAAATAGCAGAGATAGAGGGATGAGTCATACTTGCAGTTTTGGTTCTTTGGCGAGTATTACTGTTCCTGAATTGTCTTGTGGTTGTGCCTTGACAGGGTGATTCTTTACCTGGGAACATGCCATGCAAAAGAAACTATAAGCCAAATATGCACTTTGTGTTCCACAAAGAACATGGGGATGGAGTTGAAGTAATTGACGAAAAAAAATAATGTAGCTAGAAGCAATTTAAGAGAGGGATCAAGTAACTACCCAACAACGCATGATGTCCCAAATGACATCCATTGGAGCATCGGTTTTGAGCCCCAAAGGATTCACATGACTTCCTGAAATTTGAAACCCAGCATTGATGACTGCAGAGCGGAACACAACTGCAGGCGGGGAAGTGCACTTGAGTGTTGAACATAAACTGTGGAGACTCACAAAGAGAGGAACATTGTGTAGTTCCTGCACATGTTACAAACAAACTTAAGATTCAATTTCTAAGAAAGATTCACAATATAAATAGAAGTTTAATAGCAGTTCCAATGGTACCATGAACTGGTGTAAATATTCTCTGGCAGATAAAAGGAAAAAAAAAAATCAGCTTATTACAATCAATAACAAGATGGAAAAAAACATATAGCTTATAATTAGATATTTATTTAATTACTAGTCTATTTTGAAATAGTACACAAAAGAAAAGTTTCCAGAGAATACAGTGTAAATTAAAAGGATAAAAAAGGTAGTAAAGACAACCAAGACTATTCACAGAACGACCAAGAAAAGTAATTGTCAGATTCAGATGACAATTCCAAGGTAAAGAGAAACTTTATAAGTATAAAAATCCATGTTATTTCACTGAACATTACAGATTAAACAAATGAGACTTACGGTGTAGTTGAAATGCACAATATAGAAAGAAAAAGTAGCTAGAAGAAGGGGTTAACCTCTGAGATAGTAGTGAGCACAGCAGAAATTTTCTCATAAGCAGGATATCTTTCCTTCATAGCTTTAACGTTAGCTAAAATGGAATTTATCCATTGTTTGTCATGAATCGGAGCAGACCAAATAGGACCACCCATGTTAAACCTCTTTCCACAATCATTGCACTCTTGAGGAACCACAGGACCATATCCAGGAGCAGATTTGACGCTATTATCCTTGAAATAAAACAAATCAAAAATCAAACACTAGGCATAAGATGATGAGATACTATTTCTAGACTTGGGGAAAAAAAATATAGATCCTAACGAAAAGGAATATGATCAGAGTACTTACCTTACAAATAGTCCTCCCAAGACTTTGGAGATGGAAAGAATCACAACCCACACACTGGTAAACGTATGAGAGTTTAAGAGGTGTATCTTTTATTGCACTTGCTGAGCTGCATAGAAGATCACAGAAAGAGCACTATGTGAGGATTAAAAGGGTACATGCTGTAACCTACCATCTGAATTTACATCTATCTCCAATTTTCAAATACAACGGAACAAGGTAGAAGCCAACTTACGTGAA
The DNA here is from genome assembly GCF_018446385.1 of Zingiber officinale. NCBI lineage: Eukaryota > Viridiplantae > Streptophyta > Magnoliopsida > Zingiberales > Zingiberaceae > Zingiber > Zingiber officinale. The sequence continues at coordinate 1,090,250 of NC_055991.1, forward strand.
TATCCGAACAAAAACTCGGACATAGAAATCCATATAAACAGAGATGATAGGGACAATGTATCGCTTGTAGCGATTTGCGTGACTCTGCATTAGAAGATGGTAAACTGATAATCAAAAAACATCAAAATGTTCACTATTAATCAATGTTAAGGAGTTTCAGTTTTATTTATCTATCAATCAAAAAAACACCAGGTGTATTGGTCCAAAGATCATAGTGTAAAATACCTCAATGCATGCAAGGAGGATCCTCAATGCCATCTCATGGCAATATTTCCCTTTCACAGGATAGGAGCCATACCTATTTTTCAATAGAAAACTCTGATATTAAAACCAGAATGTGTCATTTTTTTTTTTCTTTTTGAGTGTGTGCAAAAGCATTGTTGCAAACCTTACTTTGAATGGCAAACCTCTCCATTGTTTCCACAAAGAACTGCCATATCAGTAGCGGTACACATCAGAATTCCTCCATCGGCAACGGATTGTACAGCTGAGTCCAGAAATACAGACGGTGAACCGTAAGGATCGAGATCCACCTGCAACAAAATTGTGACGCTGACATTCGACTCTCCATTCATTACAAATATATTAACAAAATAGCAGTACCTTGCAACATATTTGATAAAAGTCTATTTGTTAAATATTAGATCAAGCATATTCATAAGTAATCTCGGTCATATTAGAATAAATATAAAGAAAATTTAAAGAACATTTGTACAACTACAGTGCCATATAAAAGTGTTTGTATAACTTTGATGAATATCAAGAATTGTGAAAGGAGAAAGGATCCACAACTAACCTTCCTGTTAACAAGGAAGAGTACCATAAAGTTCACAATACAACTTGAGATTAGATGCAACCATGAAACAATCTAAATAAGCCACATTTTTTAGTCTTTCATTTCAGATCCTAAAACGTTACTTTTTTACTTCCCATCATACTATTGCAAGATAAACTGAAGAGAGACCAAATTGAGAAAATTTAGAAGACAGCAATAACCTGATCAAGTACTGTGGACCATTTACTAGTACCAAAACAGATAAGCAAAGGTCCATGAGCCACAAGTGTGCCTATATTGAATTAATATGCAATCTAAATGACGCAAGCAAACTACCACCATTCTCCTCTCCACTCACTGAATTGACACAAGCACACTACCTTCATTCTCCACTCCACTCACTGAATTATATATATCTTTTACTACAACTATTTCTCTCCCTATCTTGAGATCATACTTCAACTAAGTGGCAAATTGAACAAATAGCCAAATACTAACAAAAATATGGGTGGGGGGAATAGGAAGGGCGTGAAATATATAATTTGAAAAGAAAAAACAACGTTTACCACATCGAATTCCTTCTGATGAGTGAGCATATAAACTCGAGCATCTGCAAGATAAGCCTCTACTTTTGAGCAAGTGACAGAACCATTAAATTTTATATTTCTATTGCAAGCCTCAATTGATGCTGCACAAAGAAAAAAAGTATAAAAAATAAAAAGTTAGGTATGGTTCAATATCCAAACAAGAAAAAATTATAATCTATATGTATTGAATCTACAATTTCAATTAAAGAACCTTTGTCATTGTCTAGAGCAATAACTTTCCCAATCCCTTCTACTTCACGGGCATATCGCAGAGCTCTTAATCCGGAAGCTGCCAAAGCCTATAAATTCATGTAGTGCAAAACTTAAAACTACTAGTAAAACAACCACCACAGATGCATGTCTCTATAAGAGAATGGCAACTTACAGTTCAGACTCATTGGTACACACAAATCCAGGGGAATAATCATGCTAAAAAAGTACATGTGACTCACCTCAAGAACTTTAGGTGCCTTAGGTTCTTGTTTTCCTCTCAAAGGAATATTTATGCATTCTTCTGAAGCAGTTGTTTCTTCCCTGTCTGGAATATATTTTGCTTCGCCATCATACTGAGTATGTTGTACTTCAATCCCTTCATTGGCTTTTTCTGCAGTAGCTCCATTAGTTTTTTCATCTTCAATGGCACTTGAACTTCCATCTAAGGTAACAGGCTCAGAAGATTTGCCATTGGGAATCTTGTTTAAAGGTTTTTTCTTTTTGCTTAAATATGCATCATGCTCCTCTTTCTGCTTATCAATAAATGTCCTCAAAACAGCAATGGACATATCCCGATTGTATACCTAATTCAAGTATTAAAGCAACAAGTTCAAGTAAAATTAATTACGGCAGCAAGATCTCCTGGGCATTATAGGAAAAAAAAAGAAGCCTGAAACAAATTAGTTAACAACTTATCCAAAAAAGTTTAAGCTATTCGATAATCAAAATAGCTTGAAACAAATCTCAAGTACAAGAAAGTTTTATAAACCCAAGAAAATTTTATAAACCCCTTTCTGGAATACAAGTCTTCTAAAAATCAAGACAGAAACCAAACACTGGTACCATAACAAGCTAAACCATCAACACCCTGGACCATAGCACTTGCGCCAGAACTGCATTATAGCCTCTAGCAATAGACACAAGGTCTCACTAACTTGAATTATTAATTAAAATATATTCTAAAGCAAGTGAGATACTAATTAGCCATTTATGAAGGATGCTTGAATTAAACAAAAATTATACAACAGAAGTTTCGGAAGAAGGATTTCCAAGTAGGCCCACACTTAAAATGATCTCAATTCAGTATGCAAGTGCAAGTGTGCAACTGGTGAAGGATGTTAAAAGATACTGAAGATCATAGAGTATCTTAATGTGAGCAGTAGGAATAAATCTACTCACGAGCAGCTGTGAAATGCATTATCCTTGTGATTTGTTTTCAAATGTACATACGAGATGCTCAAAACCAACCTTTTTTGTGTATACTACAAACATCAAATTTGCAATTTTTTCCCTCTTTTCGGAGCATCTTTGGAAGCAAGATTCAATTTTGACCAAGGAAGATTTCGAACCCAGGACAATAGCAACATCCTAGTAATTGGCTCCTTGAAACATCAGATTATCAAGAGAACCTATCATGTTTAAGTTTCATTGTCAAAGTTGATCAATTCGATTACCTAGTTTAGAGTGAGAGGTCTCAGTCAACAAACGAACACAGCATGTCTGCTTTAGCAAAACGTTCTCAGGAAGAAGTGATTACGAATCAAGTTGAATATCCGAGGAAAGCACGAAAATAGTTTTTTTTTTTTTTTTTTGCAGATATATATATTTAGTTTTAAACAAGGCAAAAAAAAAAAGGAAGAAAAGCAATCAAATCATAGAAATATGGAAGAAAAAGAATCCATTTAACCGTCACAAAAACCCAAAAATTAGTGAATTCGCATTGCGCGACGAACGCGCCCAATTGAATCACAGGATGGCACCTGAGCCTTGTTGAAGAAGACGGTGTTACTGGAATGCATAAGGATCTCTGCCTCCCCTTCCTTGATGATCTCGTAGTTCCCGAGTTCGTCCTCGACGGCGCCCATCTCTGCTGGTCAAAATCCACCGGATTCCAACGTAAAAGCGAACACTGATCACGGGAACAGTGCCACGGATCCTGCGGGGAGAGGAATCTGGATGCACTTTCCAAAGGAGGAGAGGCGGCGAACCGTCCTAAAACCCTAGTCGATCTCCTTCCTCACCACGCCTCCAATCGCCCAAGTACCCGAAACTGTAATAAAACTGACCGATCTTTTTGTTAGCCCGATCAATCAGAACTCTCTTTTGTACCTGGCTTTCCATTAGACATCAGGTGTCCGACGTGCTTGTGGATCCCATTTCTGTGTTTATCCGGGCCCAATCTGTTAATTTAAAATCCGATTGGGCTGGCCCAATCCAGTTAGGCCGGCCCTATCAAATCAGCCTCTTCGTTTTGCTGAACCGCACCCTCCATAATTTATAGACTTTTTTCATTTTATCTTATAAAAAAATAACTATATTATATATTATTTTTATAGTTTGTTTTAATTTTTTATTTATTTATTTTTATAATCTAAATGTATAACTAAAATCTTTCTCGATTTCACCTAATGTTTGCCTCCAATACCAACAAAAATAATAACAACAAATGTTTTGTTAGTCTAAGAATAAATTGTCGGCTTTTGTTATATAATAATAACAACAAGTGTTATATAGACACCTAAAATTAGAATAAAAAAAATTTAATACAATCATACAAATTTGTATATAAATTAAGTTTTATTAGCTTAGGTGGCAGTCAATAATTTTATCTTTTCTCTTTAAAACAGGTCGCTCCTTTTCAACCATTGACTGAATGTTGATGTTAAGTTGTGGATTTATCATCACCAGGTTTACCGTCGCCGTGTCTACTACAACTTGAACTCTTTCCTCCATCGTCAAATTTACCATCGTCGGATCTACCGCAACTTCTACTCTTTTCTATGTGGTTCACCATCACCGACTCTTTCCTCCGCCACCTGAGTAATCATCACTATTATTACTCTTTCCTCATATATTCCTATAGACCATAGTTGTCTCTTTCTATCGTCATCGTCACAGAATTCATAGCTTCTATTTCATGGCCTTGTCTCTTTCAAGCGTTATCCTCTTAGAATTGACATCCTCTGTCTCATTTCTTCCCATCGATTCGATAGCTTCCTCATCTCATACAGCCATCATTGCTTCTTTTACTATTAATATTATGGTAAAATTAAATTAACTGAATTGAATTTTGATTTTTCTTTTAAAATTTAAGTTTTCTTTTAAAATTCGATTCGATTTCAATTTTAAATTTTATAATTCAGTTAACTTTAATAAATCAAATAAAAATATTAATTTAAATATATAATTAATTAAATAAAGCTCTTTTTAAAGATTTTAAATCGAATAAAATTTAAAATTTTGATTAATTCGGTGAATTTTGTTGAAAACCGAATTAACTAATCTTTTATTGATCTTCATAGATAAATTCGGTCAGTTCAATTGATTTTAAAAAAATGATTTATTTGATTATCGATTTATTCAATTCGATTTTTGATCAAATACTTTATCCTAAACACAAGTTTCACGAGTAAACTCTTTCATACCACTATTAGTAAGACTTGATTTAACCTGACTGAACTGAATCGGCGTGGACTCCTAATCAGGTTCAGACCTAGACTTGGTCCGAACTGGATCCGGTTTAGCCTATATATAACTAAGTGAATGAGTTAGTTAACCATTGATCTAATTATACGTATATAATTGATTATAATTCAAGGCCTAATTAAAGGCCCATTCATCTTTGTTTCATTTTTTAAAATTATATTTATGATATTGTAATATTATTAATGAACGGGTTAATATTAATTAATTTATCTTATCTTTCTATTAAATTCATACTGTGACTATTCTATCTTTCTATTAAAATTAATTTTACAATATATTTATTTTGATTTTTCTAGGGAACTGTTATACTTTAACTTAAATAAATTTATTAATTTTATTTAATTTTCTTGATTATTCAATGATCATCTTAATATTAATTTTTTTTAAAATATATGACTTTATGATATATTGAATAATAAACTTATCAAAAATATAATTTATTTTATTATATATATATATATATATATATATATATATATATATGGGAATTCAGAATTGGATCAACCGATCACTTTTTTAAAATATAATTATATATATTTTTAAAATAATAATAATAATTTTAAAGTATCTTAACGGTCCTGATCGTGAACTAAATACTGAACCGACGATTTTAAACTATGAAGTGATAACAACTAAGATTAAAAATTGACATTTTATGAATTATCGAATTCATAATTTTGAATCATTGAATAGTCGGTTTTAAATCAGGGTCCAATTTAGTAATAACTACATAAATTTATAAAATAAAAATTTTAAAAATTATATAAAAACAATTTTATATCGTAATATACTTAGAAAATTAAATTATTTTAATACACACGGTCTCTCCCATTCATCTTATTTCATTTTTTTTTAAATTATATTTATGATATTTTAGTATTATTAATGAACGGGTTAATATTAATTAATCCATTCTTTCTTTCTATTAAATTCATCATTAATGTGGACTATTATGTCTTTCTATTAAAATTAATTTTATAATATATTTATTTTGATGTTTCTACGTCGAACTGTTATATTTTAACTTAAATAAATTTATTAATTTTATTTAATTTTCTTAATTACTCAATGATCATCTTAATATTATATTTATAAAAAAATATCTAACTTGATATATTCAATAATAAACTTATCAAAAATATAATTTATTTAATTTTATATATATATATATATATATATATATATATATATATATATATATATATATATATATGGGAATTCAGAATTGGATCAACCGATCACTTTTTTAAAATATAATTATATATATTTTTAAAATAATAATAATAATAATAATTTTGAAGTATCTTAACAGTCTTGATCATGAACTAAATACTGAACCAACGATTTTAAACTATAAATTGATAACAACTATGATTACAAATTGGCATTTTATGAATTATCGAATTCATTATTTAGAACTAGTCGATTTTATTTTAAATCAGGGTCCAATCTATAAAATTAAAATAAAAAGAAAAAAATTATAAAAACAATTTTATATCTTAATATACTTAGAAAATTAAATTGTTTTAATACACAGTCACTCATAATGAGTCACTATTTATTTTTTTCAAAATTAAGAGTTAAAAATAATGATGATTTTAGAACAAGAATAAAATAATTTGAGTATAAATATATTTAATTAATAATTTAAAATTATTAAATAATATTAGATGTATACTAATAATTTCAGATATAATTCAAAAAATATAAAAGTGGGCATTTAGATTTTTCCAAAAATAAAATAAAATGATAATTTTTAAAAGTTTTATATTATATATTTATAAAATTTAAATCTTAAAACAGACAAGAAAAATATTTTTAAAATAAAAATAATAAAGGCGATTTTATTTTAAATCAAGGTCCAATCTATAAAATAAAAATAAAAAGAAAAAAATTATAAAAACAATTTTATATCTTAATATACTTAGAAAATTAAATTGTTTTAATACACAGTCACTCATAATGAGTCACTATTTATTTTTTTCAAAATTAAGAGTTAAAAAATAATGATGATTTTAGAACAAGAATAAATTAAATAATTTGAGTATAAATATATTTAATTAATAATTTAAAATTATTAAATAATATTAGATGTATACTAATAATTTCAGATATAATTCAAAAAATATAAAAGTGGGCATTTAGATTTTTCCAAAAATAAAATAAAATGATAATTTTTAAAAGTTTTATATTATATATTTATAAAATTAAAATCTTAAAACAGACAAGAAAAATATTTTTAAAATAAAAATAATAATATGTATTTATAATATTTTTATATTAATAATTAGTTAACATTATATGGGCAATTAAAATATTCTCTTATCAAAATAGTTATTTAATTTTATTTTTGTAGTGTATATATATATATAAGTTTCTAATTCAATATAAATAAATAAAAACGCCAATAAACTTAAGCCTATTTAAATTTAAGTTTTAAAATAAATAAAATCTTAAAATTCAGATAAGTAAAATACAATAAAATTATCAAATTCTATTTACTATCTTATCATATTTTAAATGAATTAAATTTTTGTTAATATCAAAATGCCGTATTCATTTTATAGTTTATTACCAAAGCTGAACTTTACTTATAAACAAAGGATATTTTGACGATAAAATATAAAATTTGAGATGTTTTAGAACATTTAAGGTATTTAAAAATCATACTAAACTCTAGATGTGTTTTTAAAGATCATCCGAAATATATTTCCTACTATTAGGCTCCTTCCCTTCGTTTCTCCGTTATATCGTTCTCACGGCTTACAAAATGTGTGTACCTTATCAAAAATATACAATGATCCGGGGTTAGAAATATATTAATTAATCTTGAATCGTGCCTGAATATGACAATTATGTCATGTGTCCTATGAGCGCAGGAGCGGTCACGAGATATATCATTGGGCGGCCTTCAAATTTGACATGCATATATAATATATATTATATATAATTAAATTATTTTAATAAAAATTTAAAAATGTATTTTATTATATTATTTTAATAAAGGTTCAAGAATATATATATTATTGAATTATTTTAATAAACGTCAAACAAAAAAATTATATTAAAATTTAAGAATAAAATTTTTTTTAAAAAAATAAAGAAGGTAAAGGATTTTTTTCTTTACAAAATTTTATTTTTTATATAATTTTTTTTTATTAATTTATTTACAGAAATCATAAGATTCTAAATAGTAAATATGAATCCTTAACGTTAATTTTCTCCCTTCTTCTTCTTCTTCGAATCACTTCTAATTAAATTAAAAAATTTTCTAATTAAAATTTTAGTTTCATTAATATTATTATTTATCAATATATAAACTTATAAGGTAAGTTATCTACTTATCTATATTTTTTCTTATTGTCAATATTCAATATTATTGATTTTTAATATATTATATTGGAATTAATATTTTATAATTTTTCTTATAGATTTGAAAGATTTTAAATAAATCATCCCAATTTTAATCATCATAGAATAGATTATATCAATTACTTCAAGCACAAACTAGGCTTTATTGCTCTTTGATTATTATTTTCACTGTTTGTATTTGTTTCATTGTTAGCTTTGTTGTTAGTTTTATGTGTTTTATTTTTACACTTAAAATTTGTAGTACAAATATATTTTTAAAAAATATCAATCTTGGAGCTAGAAAAGAAAAATAGTGAAATAAATTATTAAAACTCACAAAAGTGTTTTTTGTAAATTTTTTAAGGCTGACTCTTTAATTGAAGATTTAGTTGATGAATTACAAGAAAAAAGTCAATAAAAACTAAATGATCATGCAACAAATGAGCAGCAATCAAGTAATCAAGAATAATTAAATTATCGTGCAATCAATGAGCAAGAATAATTGAGAGAAAATAATGATCATAATCATGCAACGAATGAGCAAGCAGAATTGAAAGAAAATGATGTTGGAATTCAATCAAAGTCCCACATTGGAAAGACTTGGGAAATATCATAGGGTTAAAAAGGATGTAGGAAATCTCTATTGGCATTAAACCTTTTGGAGAGAGCCTAAGAGCAAAACTATGAGAGTCTAGGGTCAAAGTGGACAATATCATGCTATTGTGGAGATATATGGACATCCTTTGGGCACAACAAATGGTATTAGAGTCATGGTCCAAACCATATATATGTCATGTGAGATGGTCTTCAACGAAGTTGAGGGTGGGTCCGAAGGTCAAGGTGACCGGATACTCGCAGGGAGGTCCGGAACAGGTCAGGATGACTGAATGACTAAAAGATATATATTTTTTGAGAAACATTGGAAACATATTTTGTATGATGTTGTACTTTTGTAAGGATCTTAAGAAATATATTTGGTATGAAGTGTACCATATTTTAAATGAAATATATTGATTTTCAAATTTTTCTATTAAACTATATTTAAATCGTACGTTAGTAAATTTTTTTCCTATAGAGGTCCCTTTTCTCTTTTTGTCCAAGGGTCCTTAAAAGTCAGGGTTGGCCCTACCTATAAGGATATCTCTACTTGGGAATTCAACTCATACGCCTAGGGGAACACCCTTGCTCGGCTCATAAATCTTATGACTGATGTACACATCTCTGTTTGACTCATATGCTCTATGAAAAATAAAACTATCCGAGAATATCCTCACACAACAAAAAATTATAGGAAGTAGAGATGTAATTTATTCGTATTATTCCATCGCTAAATAAATAATGCGACAAAATAGCGATGGACATCATCCATCATGTAGATTTCAGTCCTTGATACTATAGCGAAGAAAATTTATATTTTCGTCGCTACAAGCCAAACAGACCAAAATCTTTGTTAAGGTGCTAGCAACGGAAAGTTTAAATATCTGTCGCTAATAGCAACGGATAATTTAAATATCCGTCACTATTAGCAACGACGAATATTTAAATTACTGGATATTTAAAATTTCCATCGCTAATATCTTATTTTTTATATCAAAACGTATCGGGCTATCAGATAGTAGCGACGGGCATTTGACTTACCATCGCTAATAGTGACGGATATTTGAAAAATCTGTCGCTATTAGCGACGGTTTTAAGATATATCCATCATTAATAGTGACGGGAAATCAAATATCCATCCCTAATATATTCTACAATTTGCTAATTCTTTTTTTTTTTCTATTTTCTTTGTTTACATAATAATCTAAATACTTCAACCATCACAAGAGATGATTTTCCCAATAAACTCATAATACTTATTAACAAAACTCACAATAAATTCACTACACATCAACAACATAACAAATTCACAACACATCACAAACAACATAACAATCTAGCTAAACTAAAATGAATATTAGATACATAATAATAAATTTAAACACAGGTCCGAATCTAATGCAATATAAAATTGGTCAAATACAAAATAATCCAATACAATACATCATAATCAAAATAAGGAACAAAATCTTCACTGCGTCCTGCTTTCAATCAAGTACATAAGACTTGTTTACCTTCTTTGTCTATTGTATAATATGTTTTCGGATATTTACCAGTTGTTTCGTTCTGATGCAACTAAAATTTACTTACTAATTATCTTAATTCCTCGCATGATTTTGTTATATCTTTAGTTTTCTCATGAATATTCATCACAGTTTTAAAGATGTCATCGAATAAATTTTTTTCAACATGTATCATATCTAAATTATGCCAAATTAGTAAATACTTCTAATATGGTCGCTCCCAAAATATGTTTATTTTCCTCCAACCATACTTATTCACTCTAACAATGTATTTATTTATATCATCAGAACCATCCTGATATATTAGAAAAAAAATCCATAACTACTAATTTCATCAAGAATTTCTTCACCTGATTTTGACATGGGAGGGAGTTTCATCGAAGCTTCTTAATATCTTTCTTCCTTTTTGGTGGGGATAACAAAAAACGTCCCTTTACCATAAAATCGTTGGAGATGCCCTAAGAGATTCATGTTTAGCCGACAAGTTAAGGAGGACTTGTTGGATTTGTGACGGGAGAAAGAAAAAGCACAAGAGAGAGGAAGATAGGCCAAAGTATAGTTTCTAGAATCGTGATTTTACATTGAATCGATTTGAGGTTAGGATTTGATAGGTCGGAATCGAATCGTAGAATCATACAATCATACTAAAAATCATTAAAATTTTATGATACATGATTAATAATTAGAAAAAAAAGTACATCTAAAAAGGTCATTTGTATATAAATAGATTAATAATTTTGTATATACATGTAACTGTTAACGCTCAACTCCTTAGATGAGAGTCTAGATCCTCTGGTCCACAATCCTTGGTCTCTTCTGTAATTTGCACATCGGATTGCCGGAATCCGGTCAAAATTAGCTAGGATCTTCCCTGGGTTCACCTTCCCACACCTAGGTTATAGTTTGAGATCGAGCCAGGCAGCCGAAGGCCACTGGCGGTGGGCGGACTGTATGATGCTGAGCAAGGGCAACCCGCCCACCGCTTGCAACCCACCCATTGCCGGCAGTCACTTGACTCAACCCAAAACTATAATTAACCTAGGTGGGAAGGTGAATCTAAGAGAGATCGTTGTCAATTTTAACTGGATTCAAACCGTAATCAGATGTGCAAATTACGGAAGAGATAAAAAATTATGAATCAGAGGACCTCCTTAGATGATATTATTATATATATAAATTTAAATTAACTAATAATTTAATTGTCATTCTAGTAGATTAGCGCTCGATAATATTTATATTTGTATATTATAAAATAAAATAGTATAAACTTTATATAATAATAATAATAATAATAATAAAATCATATTAAATTTAAGAATATTCTATTGCTTTACAAGTTAATCAGAGCAATAAAATAATTAATATAATGAAAGTTATTGAATTATTTGATTTGAACACGAATATTAAAAATAATCTTTTAAAAATTCATTGATTCCATGTAATATCAAACAATGACATCCAAAAATTTATTATATGAGGAAAGAAACGATAGTAATTATTAATATAAAATAACTAAAACTGGTGTTTAAATAATCTCAAAATCCTAATCAAACTCGGAAAAGATAACATAATAATAATAATAATAATAATAATAATAATTATTATTATTATTATTTAAATGAATTAAAAGATGTTTTTTTAAGCCTAAAATTTATCGAGTAAGGATAAGCTTTGTAATTAATTATCGATCTATGAATAAATTTTAATTTAATATTATTAGTGTCGAAATCTTACTGGATCCAAGCAAGATTTTCTCCATTATCGATCAAAACTTCTATTTAGATTCAGTCAAATTTCGATGTCGATCATGTCTAATTATCTAGGTTCACCTTTTCCATAGAGTATAGGTCAGGCTTTCGATCGCCTGATAGCTTGGGAAGGATGAATAAAATATAGGGATAGAGAAAAATTTGAGACAGAGAATTTGATTGTTTTTTATTTTAGCTGATGCTAAAAACTACACTATACATGAATATTTTAAAATTATTCACATGTAAATAATTTTTTTTTCTATTTTTTCTCTTTATGTATAACCTTTATTCTATATTTTGATAGAAAAGACAATTAAAAATTTTAAAAACAAAAACAAAAGAAGAGCAGGGCCAAACACCAAAATTTAAATTTAAATCCAAAATTCAACAGGAAGCTTTTTAATTTTGTGTATTACAGTTGACAGTGCAGCCCCAAACACCAAACACAAATGGACGTACTCTTGGGTTGGGCCGGCCCTACTGGTTCTGTCCAGGACTTTTTCAAAGCTCACTTATAAACCCAACCCATTCAAGGCCTTCTTTGGAAGTCCAGGCCTCGATTCAATGGGCCAATTCAGGCCTTTTTAAAAAAGGGGTTTTATGATTTTTTAAAACTAAAATTTTAATTTTAACGGGACCAAATTGAAAATTTACTAATATAAAACGATTCCCATAGGACGGTTAATAAACCAATTATTTCTGAATAAATTAATAAAATAAAATAAAATAAAATAAAATAAATAAATTTAAATTATCAAAATAAAAAATTAATCAAACAATTAAAATTTAAACTTAAATTAAAAATTTGATAATATCTAGATGAACGAAACTCAAATTAAGTTTAAATTAAGATCTCGATAATATCTGATAATATCTAAACGAACCCATTTCAAATTCGTAAAAAATAAATTAAACTAAAGTTGAATAATCATTTTAAAATTTTGATTTATTTTAAATTTGACTTAGCTCCGTTCGAATATTTTATCAAATAAATTTATTTTAAGTATTTTAAAATTCAATCTGATTCGGTTAGACACAATTCGACTCGACTCGGCTCGACACGTTTACCGCCCTAATTCCGAGAGCCCATAATGACAGATTGCCGCATAGCGCTCTGTCTCGCTGGTTGTTGACAGAATTATGCGGGGACTTGCCCTGAGAGTCCTGCGTTCCAACGGGCTGAGGCGAGGGTTTCCACGCCCGCCATCTGCCGCCGCCGCCGCCTCCCGTTCGAGTGGATCCCTTCTTCCCGGCGTGACCACGTCCTCCGCTTCCTCAACGCCCCAAGCTGGAGATTCGACGGTGGAGATCTTTCCGGAGTTTGGTACGCAGCTCTTCGGCGCCTCTCATCTCGGCTCTCGTCGGACGCTTGTAAGCTTGCTTCAGTTCAAGTTTCATTTTTTTGTACCGTTGTGGTGATATGGTGGTTTGGTTGCAGATTTTGAGCGCAAGAAACAATGAGAGTACTTCTTTCTTTAGGCAATTCTCGTCCATCAACGAGAGTGGTAATGAACTAATGAAATCTCTAATTTTTGTAACGCGATGGTTTTTTTGTTGATTGAAGATTGTTTAAGTGTCTACGGTATGAGAAACATGTTTGTGCAGCTACTAGAGACAAGGAAGTGTAGACAAAAGAAGAATAATTTCAGCAAAGAGCCTTTAGGAGATGATATTAGTTTGAATAATGAAGCTGATTCGAAACTTTGGTAAAGTAATGTGACTGAGTGAAGTGCAATTTAGATACTGTAAGGAGAACCAACTACATGGTTCTGATGCATGGATGAGAGCTTCTTTTACATAAAAACAATTACACTGAAATTATTGTCCAATAGGAAGGATGCTGATCATTGATTACGACAGAGATCATTGAAGTTATGATGGATTGTCTTTCTTCTTATTTTCCCTGAAATAAGTACATTGCCTTCTGTGTAAAATTTATCTGCTTCTTAGACATTCTGGCCTTCATGCTGCTTGGTTAACAGAAAATATACAAATAGTAGTGTAAGCCGAATGTTAATAGAAATAAGGTTGTTAAAACATGCAATTTTTTCAATTGCCAATTAGATCTTAGCCCAACAAAAGATAAAGCAAGCATATGTCAGAAGTGGCATGAAAGTTTTCAGAGAAGTCGCATAAGCTCTATTGTCAGGCAAGTAGCACAATCAGGATTTGCAGAAAGTGGGAGAAGAAGGACATGGAGAAAATTGCTTCAAGAATATTACTACAATAAATTAAAAAAATACATTTGAATACTACTAATAATTAGGCATTTCCTTACACTAATTTTGATGACAAATAAAGTGATAAATGAAAAATGGGCAGAGCATTGCAGTCAGTCCTTGTCATAACGTCAATGTAATGGTGGGAATTGGATCTTTCAGCTCTTTCGCATATGTTCATCCAAGAAAGTTTAGTATTGGACAATTGGTTTTAGTTTCTTGTCTCTCTAAACTTGTTTTTCTATTACATCATTAATCCACAGATGCCTTTTACTGTCTGGGTATGATATAGAGTGGAAGTTGATGCATTGAATCTGTCTGGTATGTTTCATGTTAATGGAAAAAAATGAGAATGCATGCACTGAGATTTGATATTTTTGACCTTGAAGATGCTTCAGAGGATTTGGCACTTGAGGAAGAAGCTGAAAGGAAATTTGGGTGGGTGCTGAAAGCCATCTTCATAGGGACTGCAGGACTTGTTGCATTCCAGTTTTTCCCTTACATGGGTATGAAATTTATACTGCTAAACACCTTTCTTCTTTTCTTTTTTTTTTGCTTTTCATCTAGTCTGTTATGGTAATATAAAATGGTCACAGAATTGTTTTGCAACAAAATTTCAGGAGATAATCTATTGCAACAATCCATTTCTCTTTTGCGTGTCAAGGATCCTCTGTTTAAGAGAATGGGAGCTTCCAGATTGAGACGTTATGCAGTTGATGGTATTTGATATTGAACTAGCATTTGTTGAAGTTTCTTTCCTTAAAAATATCACCCTCCTAGATATATGACTGACACGTATCTTGATATTTCCTTTCTGGTATTCATACTCAACTCACTCCAATTTGTTATTGCAATACTAGATTATGTCATAGGAATGCTTTCCAACTTGAATTGGGGTTTCTTCTTTGATAATTTTCCATTTAATATTATAGACTGTGAGAACTCATTTCCTGCTGTAAGCATCATATAGACTTTCTCACTTGCTGCTGCCTTATTTCCTCTGTGAGATGGTAAATTGAAAAGATGGGTATATAGTAAAGAGTGAAAGGGGAGACGAGCGATGACAAGAAAATTATTCTTGAGTCATGTCAATGAAGAAGAAGGATCACCTTTTAATGTTTAATAACTGTCAATAAGCTTTGATTTTGGGTGTATGAGTTATGAAGGATGGACATTATGATTTATCTCTTCAAACATTCATCTTTCAAGATAGAGGATCCGTCTTTCTGACTTATCTTTCACTTCCAATCCATCCTTCATCTTATACCTTCCGCCAAACAAACTCTATGTAAAGTAACACTAATCGAGTGGCTGCGATTTTGTGGCTAGGCTTGACCACAATTTCGCGGTCACTCAGCTGCAATTTTGCTGCCAGACCCGACTGTGATTTTGTGGCCGCCTCTGCCACCTTTTCGAGCAACCGTCGGTGGGATAGAGAGCGGAGGAAAGCAGACGGTGGAGAGAAAGGGTATTTTGGGAAATTGGTGCATGAGTTGGTGATTTTAAAAGTAGGGGACGTGATTTGGGTATTTGGAAACCTTGGGTGCGTGGTTTACTAAATTGTCACAAGAAGAAACTTCAAAATTTCCAATTTCTGGAGATACTCTGATTGCCCTCTTATGGGTAAATCTTAACTCATTTATCCTCAATTTGCCGGTCATTCTATTTTGTTTTCCCCTGTTATGTTGGATAGGAAGTAAACCTTGCAATTTCCTGTTGATTCTTAGTAAGTAATGTTTCATAGTCAAGTAAAGCAGCTTCTTTGTGTTACCTTCTGTATCAGAGCTGAAAATTTTCCCTACCTGATATTTGCAACTTCTTGTCAAAATTCAGTAGACGACTAACTTATTGTTTGATCTGCCATATACTTATTTTTATCATTTGCTGCAATCAGATGGAAGGAGAATGAGAGTGGTGGAGTTGGGTGGCGCTCGAGAGCTGTTGAATATGCTGAAGACTGCCAAGGATGACAAAACGCGCAAAGAAGCTCTGAAAGCTCTGGTTGCTCTTTCACACTCTGGTAAGTATGACAGAGTAGCTGAAATTGATTTTGATAGCCAACAAAGATATTGCTGTACACTGCACTCATTTCATGATTGGCTTCAACATAATTAGATTTGGTTTATAAGAGGTCATCAAAATCGTTATTCTATTTGATTAGGCGATCTGTACATAGATTTTTTTATCATTATTCTATCGATATTAGCCCTTTTTTATAGTCTGAACTCAAGGTCTGAGGGCATGCCAAGATTCATTTGTACCTTAAAGCAAAATGTTTAGTTTGTGGCTACTTTGGGTGACAGAAGGGAGAGGAGAAGGAAAGGAGAGAAGGGGGAGGGAAATCATAACGTTGATTACTCGACAATGAGAAGGAAAAGGGAGAGGAAGAATACAAGCACCAAACTACCCCAAGTGATAAAGAATGAGAGGAGAGAAAGATGCTCCTTTCCCTCTGAACTGGACTCATTCCTACTAAATAATCATAATTTAGCTGATGCTGATGTATCGTAATCTATGAAGTTTGGCGTTTGATCATGCGCATCTTATTTCTAATCAATATGTAAAATACTCTAAGCATAGAAGCAAAAGGTCTTGTTTTAGGAAGAAACTGATAGCTTGAGATATGCAGATGAAGCTGCTGGGGCTTTGCACCAAGAAGGCGCGGTCCCTATTATTAGCTCGACTCCAAACTCTTTGGAATACACCGAAGTCGAAGCATACAAGTCTAGCATAATGAAGAGGTTTCAAGAGCTCAAGTATGAGATAATACCAACAGAGGTTGAAGTTGTTTTGTAATCCAATTTCCTGATGCCAAATTGCTTAAATGTTCAATTCTGCTGCTTGTTTTCTTTTTAAATTGCTCTCGTCAACTGAAGTATAAACTTCAATGTGTTTTTGGCTCGTCAAATAAAAATGCATCATTATACATGCAATTGCAATATGTATGCTACAAATACAAATATTTTACAACTACTTCATTCAAACTCTCTCATATAACATTTCCAAAATTCTTGATCGAACCTTTTTTGATTTGATTTTGACTGAAACTACTTTGAGATTATGGAAACTCTCCTTAGGCATCATTTTTAAGGACTCGCTCCAAATGTAAAATTCGAAAGGGGATGGATCCTGAAATTTAAATAAAAATTAGAGATTATGAAAATCAAATTAAGATATTATCACTAGCTACTAACAACAAATTATACCTCTCTATCGTCGATAATGTTGAGCGAGTGGAGAGTTGGAGTCTGTTGAAGCAACAAAAGGAGTAATTCCGTAGTATACTTGTTAAGAAGATGCAAATGGACCTTCAACTTCTTCAATTTATGAAACAATTTAAAGCTTTCCGCCATAGAATTAAGCTCCACCTAAAACCAACAAAAGAATAAGCTAAACATTCAACAAGAAGCGATAATCTACGATTACAAATTAAAAAAAGATCATAACGTACGTACCGAGTTAGAAGGAAGATTTCGAAGAGATGTGCTCAACTCTGTCACATGGCATAGCATGGAAGCCAACGTATGACACCATCGAAATTCACCCAGATGAAGAGAGAAGAGAGAGGGCATGTAGCCACGGAACTCTTCAAGATGACAACTCCTCCTTTCTATGCATAAAGATTCGAGTTTCGGACAATTAATATGCATCTTGCTCAGAGTACTCGTAAGGAATAGCCTGCGAAGACTCGGTACTGTAATTTCGATAACAGCATCATAACGATCTACTACATCTAACGTTAGCTCTTCCAGGTTAGGAGATTTTGCGAGCAATCCCGTGATGAACCCCTCCGAGAATGTATCGATCGTAAGGAAAAGCCTCTTGAGATAGGAGACTTCGATCAATTCAGGAGGAATGCGTAAGCGAGGCCCATGGCCGTCGTCTAATTTTAAATCGAGTAGCAAGAACAATGGCGTACTGTAGAAAATGAATAACATAGGAGTGGGCAGAGGAGAATAGCACACGAAGACGGACATCTCTTGAGTGACAGGGCGGTTGAAGTAGTCGTGCAAGAGGATACGAAGAGAAGAAACAGAGGAGGAGGAAGAGGAAGAGTAGTCTCTGCAGGAGGCCAAGAATTGACGGAGCATGTCGTTGGCTCTCAACGAGGACTCCGTCTGCAAATCATCACGATCCAAGTTGACGGAGGGGACGTCTACCGGGGGCCAGAGGCTGCACCATCGGCGGGCGAGGACGGAGGTGCGAGCGGAGTCGTGGGTGGAAAGGAAGGAGAGGATGGGACGGAGAAGGGAATCGGGGATATTGCAATCGCCCGAGTTTGACGAACGCAGCGGCTTGCGGCTGAAGGGATGATAATAGTCCATGGTGGTAAAAAAGATGAATACGCTCGTCCATAGCGTCCCTGAGTAGATAAATCATGGATTATCTTTAGAATAATGACTAACATATAAGGAAAGTATTTATCTTGATTTTATCAAAATTCGAATCTTAAACTTTATAATAGTAATATTTCATGTGCTAATTATTAAATCATCGAAAAGGAACTAAGGTGATAATAGTCCATGCCAATGCAATAGGAAGTTGAAATTTGGAAAAGGGCGGGAGGGGACGAGAGGAGGATGGATGGCTTCACCTCTAGAATATTCGTGTTCTTCTCTATTTTACCGCTGCATTATCTTTATATAGGGATAAAAAAAATTAATAACAAATATACGATTGACTCGAATAAAAATAACGAAAAATTTGCATAACAATATTATTAAAAAAAGAATTTAATAATAATAAATTCGATGCCGCCGGCGGAAGGAAAAAGTTGGCATATAAATTTATAAAATTTATTTTTAGGTCGTGCAAATTTAATTTAAGTCGGTAAAATATTTTTAGATTAGATTAAATTAATATATATTAGTTAATAAAAAAATCTTATTATAAAATTGAATGGATAAAATTTTAAACGTTATTTGTCTAAGCATGTTTTATGAAATAAAAAAAATGATAAAATCGACTTGACATTGCACAATTCAGATTGCAAATAACTCATTCAATTTTACAAAGTGTCACGTAGTTTAGAAACTCCAGATTATAAATACTGACATATTCCTAAATATGTAGTCTTATCATAAAAAAACTGAGAAAAATACATCATAATGTTGGTTGAGCATAAGCAATAATATAATTAATAAAGTAAAAAAAAATAACCCAGTGTATTAAACTCCTATAATTTGTAAGTCATATAATAACAATTTTACTATTGTGCCAAATTATTAAAAGTAAAAAATAAAATAAAATCTTATAATCATACAACTATGAATAAAATAAAGTACAAAAGATAACACAAAGAGAAGGAGAGAATGAGACAACTAGCAGCAGACTAGCAAATTATATTGTAAAAATTTAGGTTTTATAAAAAAAAGTATAAATAAATAATAAAATAATAATAAAAGACTAATCTAACTTTATATAATAATAATTTATCATATACTAACAATTATTCTCAAACTTATGATACACTATATATACTAACAGAAAACGTTAAAGTTTTTTAACCAAAATTGAAATTGTACAATGGAAATCTGCCTTGTGAGTAAGTCTTTAATTTTATTAGGGTCCATCTATTAATTAATTAAATACACTGAAGAAATTAAATTGACGTAATTAATATTAATTAATTATAAATATCATGTTAATTTATTAATAACACCTTATCAATTAATTGATTATCGCTTACTATTTATAACTTACACTTATCTTTATTTACTCATTAATTACCTTCCATAATTTTATATTAAATTCTATTATACCTTAAATATAATTCATTTTTAATTGATATATTTTATTTATTATTATTATTTCCATCTTATTTTACAATTAATGACACTATTTTATTTAATTATATTTCTTATAAAACCTAATAAACTCTTTCCTTTTTAATATTTCTTAAAAATCCTAATTATATTTTTCTTTTCTCATTCACGATTCTTATGTTTCTCCTTGCTTTGTTATGATACTCTAAATAGCGCCCTTCTCCTCCCTCTTAAATAATATTTTTTCCCTTCTTTTTTTTTTCTTACTCGATAATAATATTAATCTTTTTCTTAATAATATTAATTAGAGATTTTTTTTATCTATACAATACAAAATAAAATACTTTAATAAAAATAAATTTTTTAAAGTTAAAATTAATAAAGTCTTATTTACCTTTAACAATGACTAAAAAATTAAAGAATTTAATAATTTTATTAATAAAAAATAAAATTATTATCAAAATATCAGTCGAAAACTAAATTTTATATAAAAAATTATTTTTTTAAAATTATTTTATTATTTGTTTAAAAAAAATTAAATATTTTTTAAATTTATTATTTTCGATCCCAAATCGAAATAAAAAAAGTTAGGAAAAATTTAAAAATATATTAAAAAACTTTGCTTTTTAATTTTTTTTTGGCTAGAGCGTGAGGGAATCTTGAGAGGGCCCTCCTCTTATATTTAAATACAATTTATTTTGTTTTGTTATTATTAATCAATTCTTTTCTAATTTTATTTGATGTGTACTCTGTCATTACTTTATATATTTATTGGTGACATATTCTATCATTTTAAATCTATTTCTAGAAATTTTTTCATAATAAGCACCATTCTAATTTTTTTCTTTAATATTTTTATTTATTCTTGTCTTAATAATAAATATATGATTTATCCTCATAAAAACAAAGAAAAATTAATAATAATAATAAACCAGGCCGGCGGCGGAGGGAATGAATGAGTTGGTATATATAAATTTAAGACAGGAAAATATTTTTAGATTAAATTAAAAAATATATATTAGTTCATAAAAAAACTATTATAAAATTGAACGGAGAGAATTTTAAACGTTATATATCTAAGCCTGTTTTATAAAATAATAAAAATGATAATACAGTTAACGAGATTCTGTTTTTGAATTTTTATAAATAAATTTTTTACATGTATTGATTTAGATTAAAATAATAATAATAATAAATTGATTAAAGATGAACAGTGGGCTCTCCTACGTGTCTGCATGTTTTCTCCGCGGAAAAGACGAAAGTAAACAAATTTGTGCAAAAAGGGAAAAGAAGACCGACCAAGTTCGCCTTAACTGACCTAGGCCCCGGTGAGGTTGAATTGCATCTCGACCACCTGCCGCCGCCGCCGCCGCCGTTCGACCATTGCTTCCCGCTCCGCCGCCTCCCTGTCGGTCGCCAGGGAGTTGCTGGGCCCGCGTTTGGGGACCACCTCTGCGTCCAACCGAGCGTCATCTGCGAGATCGGGTACGGGCGAACAAGGTAGGCAAAGCGTTTTTGGTCTTTCCAAAAGCCGATCAAAGCGAGCCGCTGCGTTACGGCCACGGCCAAACGCTATGAGACAAGAAAAGGGATCTTTTTGCTGGAAATTTTCTTGAAGGATTCGCTGCCATGGAGGCGTTAAGGACCACCGGGGAGCGACGCGCAGGAGGAGGAAACTTGGTGGGGGCTTAAAGATCCTCTTTTGTCCCTGTTGCGGCCCTTGATTTCGGCTTCTAATTTTTAGGGGAGGCGAGAATGCAGACAAATGAGGCTGAGCCCATCTCCGCGATTGATCGCAGGGTACCTACTTTATCGGATACCAGGGGGAAGCATTGGATTTTGGCGGAAGTCAAGCGATTGGAGCAAGAAGCTCGGTTCCTCGAAGTAAAACGCGCATCTCCCTTCTTTTTTTTTTTTCTGGTCAAATAGTTCCTTATAGAAGATAATGACTATAAATAAACAAAAAAAAGGACAATCTTTTTTTACTTATTCCTGCTAAAAATCATTTTAATTTACTTCTTGCCACACGTCTGTGGTTGTTATTTGCTTTATGAAACTTGATATATGTTAATTCAGCGGATGAGCTATTTGCTTTGGAGAGTACAATCTTCTGATGTTCATACTTTTCTGTAACGCTAAAATCTCCATGGGCACACTTCTATGCAATGTCCTGGGATATAAGAAGAAATGTGTGCTAGAAAGACAGTTGAGCCTTCATTTTTTTGGGAGTTCTTTGTTATTCTTTTGGTCATACACTGTATTCTACTAAAAGAACTTCAATAAGATAATGATGCTCCTCTATGTTGATCTTCACATAAAGTAGTTATTTGATAGTGTTTATCATGCATTCTGGTTGTTTCTAAATGGGTTTTATTGGTTAGAAAAATAACTATGATATAATGGAAGCATTGCAAGTATTGGTAGTTTTTTTTTTAAAAAAAAAATCTTAATCTGGCTAGAGGATTAAGGATGAATGAATCTAATACCAGAAATAATTTATCTAGATCGATTTGTTTGTTTGAGGCAGTAGCTTCTTAAGTTTAATCTTATAAACAAGGGATGGATGAATGTTAAACCTAAAGCAAAATAACTTGTGTAGTATTTCATATAAATCTGTGTGTTCCTTGATTGTAATATTGGTTAACATCTAGAGTCTAGAGGTAAGTAATCTTTGTGAAAGAGAATGGTTTCAGCGATGAAGTGATCTTGAATTTTATAGTGCCCTGATGGCCTGATATGTATTTCATGCACTGAAAAAAGAAATAGTGACTTAGGTTCTTGGTTATGTTTTACGTAAAGAACTCAACTGGCATTTTATCAATATCATTGTTAGGGAAGAATAATTCTAGGTATGGATGTCTCCTGCTTGATTGTCCTTATTCCTTCCCGTTCACTATGCTATATGCCATATTGGCATTTTTAGTTTCCTACTTAATTATGCAACTAGTTTATTTTTCTCCTTTCTTTTTTCTTATGCAATTGCTTGCGAAGTAAGGTTTGATCTGAATATCTATCAAAACATTTGGAAAAAAGTTTTCCTACTAACTCTCCTATAGTGTCCAAGTCATAGTACAATCTTTCTAAATTTGCCACCCAACAACAAATCTGAGTCATAGTACAATCTTTTGTTTGTGTTATCACCATTGCTGATCATCTCTACTTTTGTTGCCGGTCCTCTCTGCTCCTTCGATCAGTGTTACTGATGCTGTCAGTACTCTTTGCTATGCATGCAGTCTCGTTACTGCAGTTTCATCGTCCACACATGGAACCCTTGCATGTCAATAGGGCCATATCGCTGCGGCTGCTCTGCACTATGCCAACTTATGATACCTCAAGATTCTTCTGTTTGATGATGTGCTTGGAAAAGATAACAACTGCAATCTCCTGGCTGATTCATCTAACTTTTTATACTAATTCAGTCATTATCTTCTCATATTGGCATTTTGAATTTCTTGCTCGATTACGAATTTAACATTTATTTATCTGTCTTTTGCAATTGCTCATACATGATAGGGCTGTGTATCTACTACTAATTCAGAGCATTGATTCTGATTTGTTTAATTTTGTAAGGTGGACTACAACTAATGGATATTTCCCTCATCTATTTTCCTAGTTTCTTGATAGCTTCAACTGAACAAATCGAAAAATTTGCACATATTTTTTCCTCTCATCCATGTAATATTCTTCTAACCATCAGACTCTTTCCTCTGATTTTGAACAGAAAGAGCTTGAAGAGCTTGATAAAATGGACAAAGTATCTGCTTCATTACCAGAGTACGTATGCAAACTCAACTCAATAACTAGCTTCCAAACATGATCGGCTTAACGATTAATTTAACAGTTTTACTTCCGAACAGATTTCTACGGCAAATAGAAAGCTGCCCAGACCCCTTGCTCCTAGAGTAATCAACACACAAGCTCATCTTATCCGCCGATAACTGAAGATGATAACCTACTAAAATCTCTATGCTATAACTTCGTTTTCTGCAGAACCGCAGGACATATAAACTCGTCTTGGGATCGGTGGTTCGAGGGGCCTCAAGATGTGAAACGCTGCCGATGCTGGATACTCTGATACTGACAGGAAATGTTTTTGATTTTTTTTGTTTGCACTGTCGACGTGATTGGAAGAGGAGGATAAGTAGGGAGAGTTTGGTTCATTTCACAAAAATAAGATGCTGATCTGTGTACTAATTGTATTGGCAACTGTGGAAATGAACTTTAGCTTGACAATTCGATATGTTACTATCTCTGAAGAGTTAGATTTGCTCAAAAAGCTTTTATTACATGCTTGTGTTATTAAGATGGTTGGGAAAAAAATTTTACGGTCAGCTATAAGTTGATCTTGTCATTTATTTCCATTCACATAACTTGAGAATCTTGAGAATGGACTTAGGAACATTTTGGATGAATATAATCACCTATTTAGTAATTAAGAAATAGACAAGAGTTGAGTTGATTTATATTTCTTGTATCGTAGATACTATCCTACATACCGTCATACTCAATTAGATCTGTTCCAATTATTGAACTAGTGATTGGAAACTCGTCCAATAAAATGTTTTCATTATAATAGTTATTATGATGTAATTATAGTGTATTATGAAAGGGATGGAGATTAGTTTAGTTGTAATGGGGAGAATTGGAAAAGGAAGAAATAGGTCACTCTCATGGCCTTTTCCCTCACACTTTTCTTGCCACCAGAAGTCATGATCAATCACACTCTAACATTTTGTTCCAATTCAAAATGTCACTCTATTATTCATCCCATATAAATACAAAATAATATTTATTAAAAAAAGAAGGTAATAGTGAGCTTGATATTTGAAATCCCACCTACTTTGAATCTATGTGTGCATGAAAGAAATATAACAAGAGCCCAAGTATCCACATACGTTATTTTCATCTCATCCAATTTGGTTGCCAACATAATTCATATTTTCTCATATATATATATATATATATATATATATATATATATATATATATATATATATATATATAATTTAGTCTTTTTTTAATATGATTCTTTGGTTGGGAAGGAAGAAAGTTAAAATGATTTGATTATTAATTCCAAAAGTTATTGACCACTCTATTGACTAAGAGAGAAAAAAAATATTTTCCAGGGTGTAGTACAATTAGGGTGCATGATTTTATAATCGAGAGATCTAGGATTTGATCCTTGGGGTGTCATTATCTAAGGTTAACGTCTCGATCATGTACTTTTAATTGTGTACCTATATTTATCTCCCTCTATATCCGTGAGATCGATTATAGGGGTTGCTGATGTGATGATTCTATATAATTTTTATTAAGAGGGGGAAAAAGATAAAATAAAAATAATCAACTGGACAAAATATCAAAGAATGATGATGATTAATAATGAGAGCAAGTTGGATAGGAATTATTCATTTGATTAATCACATAGAAATGACAAATATAATATAGGTTTATGCTATGTTTACTTGAGGGGAAGTGGAGGGAAAGGAGAAGGAGAAAGTGAAATGAGATTAGATTAGATGATGTAGGAAAAGGAAAAACAAAAGATTATTTGAGAAATATTAGAAGAGATTAAATAATAAAATGAGTCAATCTATTTTAACCTGAATTGGAGGATGAATCCTCTAAATTATCTTCAAACTTGATTTGAGACTCAACCCTATCAAATATATCATAATTTTTTCTTAAATTATATATTCTTATTCTTTGGCAAAAGAAAAACAGTTGATCTCTTTGTCTTATGAGCCAAGAGGAATGAAGGATAACACCTCCACCTCAAATTGGATTTAGTGATGGGTCCATGGTGTAACAAATTGTGTCAAGTAATCTCTACGTAACCAAATTAACTATCATCACAAAAATTTCATCATTATCCATTACATATTTATATATATTAAAAAATAAAAAGGAAAAGAAAAAGAAAAAGAAATATATATTATACATTTGAAATATAAAAAAACCATAAAATAAAAAATGCATATTTCTTATAGATAAACCTTAAGTTTTCTACTTAAAGAAATAGTTACATGTAATATATAGTATTTTAAATAATAATTTATTATAGCAATTGACTCATTCTAAATTTGTTAATAAAGTTTCTCCCTTTGTTCCAAAAAATATTTCACTGATAAGATCGGGAGGGAT
Organism: Zingiber officinale; assembly: GCF_018446385.1. Classification (NCBI taxonomy): domain Eukaryota; kingdom Viridiplantae; phylum Streptophyta; class Magnoliopsida; order Zingiberales; family Zingiberaceae; genus Zingiber; species Zingiber officinale. The sequence continues at coordinate 1,116,661 of NC_055991.1, forward strand.
AAAATGGATATCGGGTAATTTCTAAATTTAACTCCTTAATTTGAATATTTCAGAACTTTGATTCCGTGATTTAGGAAATTGCGTTGATTTTTGTATTATAATATTAAAATTTCTTTAAATAGCTTCAATTTCCTTTATATTGATTTGTATTTTTAAGCACACGCGACGAGCCACGTGAAACCTACTCCACCCGGAATAGCAAGAGATAAGATCTAGAGTCACTGTCCTTCAAAAGCCAGGGAATAGGATCTTCCCCATCATTTATTCATTTAAATTGCGGGTCCCAGACATCTACTTCCTGTGTCCCATCAATTTCCCATGTTTTTGTGTTCCCTGACCTGGTTAATGCAGGCGAGCACAAGCAGCTCGAAGAACAGCTATCGCGGTCGAGTAGGCCTATTTTTGGTAAGCCACATAAATAGACGATAAAAGTGGGGTCCGAATACGATGTGGGTTTTCTCCGGTGGGACCTATCTCCGCACGTCAATGTTTGTCTCTGTTTCCTGTCGGAAATAAGACAGCGGATCCTCCCTCCGGAAGGAGTGGAGGCGCACGAGACAAGCAAGGCGCCGTTGCGACAACCCAACGCCGCAGCCTTGGGATTAAAACGTTTTGTTTTCCTTCATCCTCCTTGTCCTCCGCCGCCGCGCCGCTTCTTCTCCCGGTAAAAAGCCTAGATTTTGACCAGAGAAGGAAGCGGAAGAGACGTCTCTCGGTCCCTCTCCCTCGTAAATTTCTTCTTTTGTTCTTTTCACTGTGTGTGGTTGGAAATTGGAATCGTACGATAAAGGCTCTTCATTGTTCAATTCGCCTAGTACGTAGGTTTAGTCGAAATCGTGGAGTAGGTAGGAAGAACTTCGACGTAATGGAACAAGCCTTCTCTGCTGAGGAGATCCCCGATCCACTCTGGCCCGCTGCGGATCCCCCGGCCGCTGCCGGCGGGATGAACCGGAGCGCGTCGGAGTGGTACTTCCAGAGATTCTTGGAGGAGGCCGCCGCCGCTTCAGAAGCTTCCGATCATAATATTACCCCAGTCGGTGGTGCTTCTGTCACCGAGAAGGGTGATGGGGCAAGAGAGGCCGAGAGCGAGACGACTGTCTCCGTTGATGGAGGCGGAACGTCCGTTCCGCGGTCGACTGGGGTTGATCCCGTGGAGTACGCCGCGCTGCTGAAGCAGAAGTTGGATATGTACTGCGCCGCCGTCGCCATGTCACGGGTACAAGTCAAACCCTTCTTTTTCCCGAAGAAGATCAAATGTTGTTGTTGTTCCTTTCTCTTTCTTGTTTTTTGATGGGGAATTGGATGCTTGAGAATGATTATTTTTTAAAATTCCCTTATTTGAATTTTCCTAGTACTGGTCTCCGTTCTGTTCTTCTTGTTATGTTCTAGAGTTGCTTCTTGTTGCCTATATTGCCCTCTAGATTTGCAAAAGGTTCCCTTTGTTCTATCTTCTTGTTCCTTTGCAGGGTACGCAACTAGGTTCCACTACTCTGCTCAACAATTTGAATCCTATTATCATGCCAATTTTGTTTGCAATTCAGTTCAAGCACTGTTCATGACACCAAATGTAAAGTTGTATGAGTGCCCATCTTGGGCTTGACCATCTCATTAACACTAACGATGAACCACTTATCACTCTCCCTTTGGACAAGCGTGCCACTGAATTATTTGTTGATAGTTTGTTGCTGAATTTTAGGAGGAAAATGGTACTCTATGAATAAGCAGCTGAGAGGAGAAACAAAGAGTAAATTTGCATCTCCAAAGACCAGCTGCACCTGTAGTTCAATATTTTAGGAAGAACCAAAATGTTTCCTTTTCTCAGGTACAAGCTAGGGAAGACCAGATCTTTCCTCCTTTTTTTTTTCCATTAACCAGGAGCCTTTTCAGTTTATTCTTTCATTCAGTCATCTGCAAATCAATCATTCTATGTCGATTTTCACTATAAAACTCGTAAGGTTTAGGGAGTTTAGGCAATTTCCTAGCTGAATCTATAAAACCAGATAAATACTTTCTAGGTTTAAAGATAGATTACATTTTTGAAATATCATATTAATGTTTTTTTTTTTCACCCTGTAGAATAAGTTTTTTAGATTGTCTATGTGATTATACCAGGATGAGGTTGAGGATGTTAATATTTCTTTTCATCAGAATCTGTTTTGTAGTAAATTTAATTGATTGTTCACACAATCACAATTAGTTTGTATGAAGCAATTCTTATGTCACATTTTGACGAATCACATTTATAGAAATCAGATTGTATTGTTGATGCTTCTGGTGCTGTTTGCAGTAACATAGAAATAGGTAATGATGATGTTGGTTGCTTCTCTTCTCATCCCTGTCAGGAATCATATTTCAGTTTAAATCATGAAAATCCTCCTGAAAGTATTTTATCTCAATAGCAATTTATATTGTGTATCTATAAAAGAAATGCAGGAACCAGTTTTTGAATCTTGCTGACAATGAATCTTTATGTTCTACAGGGTTCTAGTGTAAATCCTCAGGATTGTGTTCCTACTGCTAATAGTAACACCAAATCACCTACTCCAGACGCTTCGCTGCAGGGACATCAAGCACCGACAAAGGGTACGCTCAACGGAAACGAAAGTTTTATTGCTACAATATTTGTAACTACAAGTGGTATACTTGATTGCATAATATAATTTTTCTATTATTAAAATTTTCTCTTCAAGTTTTCTAGAAAACTTCTTAGTTGACTATGCTTACTAACTGTGTGAGTCATATCAAGTGCATTGTCCATCCCATGACTTCGATAATTTTTTACCTGTATCTCATTCTTTCTCCTGCTCTTTAACCTTTGTATGATTAGTATTTAAGAGATGCTTTCAAGATGCAACATAAGGCAAATACAAGTGGATTTCTAGCTTTTATATTATGCAAAATTCAGGTGTCCAGGGAAAACCAGCTACCAGTGGATCCTCTAGAGAGCTCTCTGATGGAGATGAAGTTGAAGGCGAAGCAGAAGTGACAGAAAATATGGATTCTGCTGATGCAAAGCGGTTGAGGAGGTAAATGCAAATGAATCAGAGTAAAATTATTATCATATTCTCCTGATTTCTGATTGAGGCACAGATGATCAGTTTATGCATCTAGTTGTTTTTGCAATTCAAATGTAGGTGATATTACTATTACTATTATTCATGTTGCTATTGTTGTTACCTTAGAAGAGGAGATTTTTAAAAAGAAAAATAGAAGAACCAGCTTAATTTTGCCGATATTCAAACATAGTCACAACAGTTTGGCATGATGTTTAAAGCTGGAACAGGTGTAACTCCTTATATCTAGGTATCTAATGCTCTTCCCGGCAAAGGAGACCAATGATAATTTTATCATCACATGGGTAAAACAACTGCCTAAATTTTCTTTTGTTCATATAAAGTTTCAACATTTATCGAGCTGTTTTTTATACATTTAATAGGATGATGTTTCATGTCTAGACTAAACGTAGTATTTTTGACATGGTAGTTGATATATAAACAAGTTGTGAACGGAGCAAAGTATATAATAAAAAGAATATTGATCTTGTCTGAAAGCGATGGAGATGACGTGCTAGGCAAATGACTCTATTCTTGACTGGGAGAGAAGAAATGACACCTAGCACTCTCTGGGGCACTCCTTTCTGCGCACACCGCAAAGAGAGAGAGCAAAGAGAACGTTAGAGCGAGAATCAGGGAAGGGATTCCTGACACAGACCCTCCGATATCCAAGTTAGTATGGTGACGGAGCGAAAAATGGAGAAGAAAATGAACAGTAGATGTATGCGCCCAATGTAAGGCGTGAGGATGTTTTTGCATATTTGACCCCTTTTATGCTACCTCTCATAACTTCCGTAATAATGAGGTGACAAGGAATATTTGGTGTCAGAATATGTCTGGTGATGGAAGATGTACAACCTAGAAGATGTGCAGTCATCCTTTGAGGAATCTTCCGTTACCGGTATATAAGTCGCTTCTTATAACTTCTGCCATCAATAAGACAGTTGAGAGAATATGCCGTCAGAATGTCGGGTGATGGAAGATGTATAGCCACCCTTCGAGGAAGGTTCCATCGCACATATATGTTATAGGAGTAGAATATTCTCTGACAAGTAGTTGTTATTCTTTGACGGGTTGTTGTGATTCCCTGACAATGTTGTCTCTTGGAGGCAATCCGACCTACCTAAAGCCGATCGATTGTATGACGGGAGACTGGCAATAGAAATGGGAAACTAAGCCCCTTAAGTACGACCGACTCTTAGACCAACTAGGTTGGTACTGAGAATTGCCTCATACATTTGCCTTATATATAAGTTGGGGCGTGCTGAGCCTCGTAAACCTGATCAGCGTTGTGACCGACCGGCCATAGTCTAGGAAGTCCGATCAACTCTGGAGCCGACCGATCATATGCTAAGAGTTATCTTAGTATTGCAAGATAGAGAACTACACCCTGTAAACCTGACCAGCCCTTGGACTGACTGGACATATGTTGAGAGATAGGGAGCTATGTCCTGTAAACCCGATCGACACTTGGGCCGACCGACCATATGCTGAGAGTTGCCTTAGTGCTGAGATAGGGAACTATGCCCTATAAGCCCGACCAACCATTGGGGCCGACCGAATTTATTCTGTGCGTCTTCACACTGAGGTCTGGAGCACTGATGCCCTTAAGTCCGACCGGCTTTGAAGCCGACTGGCTTCATACTGAATGCCTTAGCGTTGAGGAGTTAGGAGCCAAGTCTCGGTGATTTTGATTGTCATCTCATCCTCACTTTGACTTTGATTTACACCTCATTATTGGGTCAATTCATAACATACTGTATCAAATATAGTTTAACAAATACAGTGCTCATCTAGACAAGTTCAAGAGTGTCTACGAGCTCGATAAGTGTGCCCATGCTGATAAAAAGAGGAACACAAACAATATGGTTAAGGAGTAAGAGTGCTAATAGAGTGCCCATGTTGTACAAGTTCCACCTTCGCAAGATCAGGAGTTTCTCTAAGAGCTCTTTAAGTGTACACTACAAGGCTTAAAATTCCTTTACAAGCTGGAGGCTAGAGTGATCAAGGCCGTGTTCCGAATGATAGGGATAGAAATACGTTAAATTAGTCAATGAATTTTAGGTTCGCAAGTTAATAGTGAACAAGTTAATGGGTTATGTCTGAGCAGCAGCAGCCTCTCATTCTAGATTCTTCATGCATGTTCACTTCAACTGATGGTGAGTTGGCGCCAGCAAATTGAAGTAAGCAATGAAGTTCTTGAGGAATGTATTGGCTATGTGTTCCCATTTCAGTTTCCGTCTACAAGCAGAACAAGATGCCTTGCATGTGCTAACCAAAATTGAATGACATTCCAAACCATGGTACAGGTTCTCCCAATAATTTATCAGGTATTTGAGTTACGATTAGGCTGTTTGCGGCTCAACATGGCATTGGAGTTATAAGCAAATTTCTACAGACTACAATTGGAAGTGTGTTGCAAGAGTGTTCTTTTCGATAGTCTCCTAGACAAGTTCAAGTATGTCTGAGCTCTTCTAGTGCACATGATGTTTCCTCTCAAATGGGGGGCTCACAACATAGTATTTTACAGTTGTAGTCTCCATCGTCTTCTTGAACACGGTTTTTCCAACACAATACATCTCCATGCTTCTAGGTATCAATTGTTGAAGATATCTACATGCGCTCCACTTTTTGGTTGCAAGTCTATTCGTGTTGAGCAGTTCAAGTGTCCTAACCATCTATAATGCTTGCTGAAAGGTGTATTTGAACATACGTTATGGTTATGCCATGCTTAAAGTTAATCCATCAATTGCATGACCTACTTTATCAAAGCTGTTATGACTAGAACAGTAGTAAATAGCCGGATTGTTGAACAACTCTATGCTCCAAATTAATCCTTGTTTATTTATTTATCCTGGTCTTCTCTTTTAGCAATTTGTTATCTTATTCTCAGAATGATCTCGAATCGAGAATCAGCAAGACGCTCAAGACGGAGAAAGCAAGCACATTTAAGTGAGCTTGAAGCACAGGTTTCTTTGTTCATTGTTGGATCCTTTAACATAATTGGTGAAGGAGCACTTTAAGTACTTCCCAAGACCTTGCAACAGGTTTTACAGCTAAGAGTTGAGAACTCGTCCCTGCAGAAGCGACTCGCCGATATCAGTCAAAAGTACAACAAAGCTGCTGTCGACAATAGGATACTCCAAGCTGATGTGGAGACTTTAAAAGCCAAGGCAATATGTTCACCCACTTGCACATTTATATTTTCTCAAAACTTTTGGTTTCAATCTATGCGCAATGCAAGTTTCAAATTTTACATCTGTATCCAGGTGAAGATGGCCGAGGACAGTGTAAAACATCTAACTGGGATGCCTCCTTCCTGCTCGGCGGTCTCTGGCATGACCTCCATCAATGCACCCTTTTCTACAAGCCTATCGAACTTATCTGACGGTGCTGTTCCGGTCCGCGATGATAAATATCAAATCTCTCAGGCGCAGATGCAGGACTTGGGCATCAATCCTGGTCTTCCTGAGACTACCACTTCAGTCGACGATATATCCCATGGTGTTGTAGCTCCGGGGAAAATGGGCAGAACTGTCTCAATGCAACGAATAGCGAGCCTCGAGCACCTTCAGAAAAGGATCTGTGGAGGAGTGCAAAAGTATTCAGATCGTCAATCATCTGTCAACAGACAGATGCATGGATAACTGAAACTGCTTTTGAAGTCGATGCTATGATGATTCTTGTGTCTTTCAGATTATGTAGATCAACTAATCGGTAGTCAGTTACATAAATCTTTATCTCTTCGCTAAACTTTATAGAAAAGTATATCATTTATGATTGTGACCTTGCTTGCATCTTCATTGTCAACGCAATGTTGTTTTTTTACTCAGATTTCATAGGAAGAAGTTGACATTGAGGATACAACTTCACAATAAATTCACTCATGGAGAGTTGAAGAACCGAAATGTGTCGACTATTATTTTTAAAAATAGAAAATATCCAAATGGTAGATGGGAAGTCTCGACGTAACAGTAAAATTATTATTTGTAATAAAAAAGTCACGAGTTAGAATTCTGAAAACAGTCTTTTGTAAAAAGTAAGATTGCGTACAATGGATCCTTCTTCAGGATTCCGTATAATAGATCCTTCCTCAGGATTTTGTACAATGGATCTTTCCTCATGTTCATGATCACGTCAGAATCCCTTATAACGGGAGCTTCGTGTATCGGATTGTTTTTTTTTTTAAGAAAAAATATCCAAATGGTCGACATGAAAGTAAGAATCTTACTAATTACCTCCTTCTTGATCTAATCTTAATTATTTTCACTAATTAATCTCTACACTAATACAAAAGCTCTGCATTTAATTATGACATCTTTAGTCGCCTCTTAATGTTCATATGGGCCGGGGTTCGATCCAGCCGGACCGGACCCAACACCGTCACGTGGGCGCTCCGTTAGAATCTCCACACATGTTACCCGCGTCCTGACCCGGCCATTAAAAGTTTGTTTCTCGTGCGGGCCCTACCTCGGCGCCCTGTCCCCCGCTGTCTCCCGGGGGACCCGACGATTTACCTCATCGAGTACGTCAAACCGACGCCTTGTTGACCTTCGTTCTCTATGCTACCCTATTCTGGTGTTACTCGCATTTGGAATGGCCTATTTGGTGTGGGTCCCTGGGATTCTAGCCAATGAGTTCGAGCGTGGGTGTGTTTGTTGGTTCCCTAGAGATTTCCGAGTTAAAAAATGCTCGAGATCCAAGCTTCCCTTCTTATAATTGGTTTGCGAGAGTAGCGATCGAAGCCGAAGCAGCAAATTTGAGAGGAGAAGAGAAGAGAAGAGGAGGATTTAGAGATCAGAGACTGCGGCGGAGTGTTCGTCGGTGAAATGGCGAGTGGATTGGGGTTGGAGGAGACGGAGCTGCGTCTGGGACTGGGCTGGCCCTGCGGGGGCGGCAGCGGCGGCGGAGGGGAAGGCGAGGGCGCGAAGAAGAGGGGATTCGAGGAGACCATTGATCTGAAGCTTCAGCTTCAGACTCCGACGGAGACGAAGGAATCGGCGGCGGCCGTGCAATCTGCCGACAATATGATGAAGAAGACGCCGAGCCTTGTGAACATTGCGTCTTGTGGCGGTTGCGTCGACCCGGAAAAGCCGCCTGCTTCCAAGTACGTTTGGTTCTCCGTCGATTAGCATAATTAATGTTTTTTTCGCCCAATCAATTAATGTGTGCTTTTTGGAATATGATTTGCTGCATTTTTTTATGTTTTGATTCGAATCATTTAGCATTTTCTTAGAATTATTTATATCATCTCTTGGAGTTGGAGATTTGTCTCATGCCTGCGCACAAATCCTCATTTATAGGAATTTGTTGGCGTTTTTTTCCTTTGGATGAAAGAAATTTCCTTTTCTTTTCAGATGTCTTTGCTCGAGGAAGAAACTTTATATCATTCTAGCAAACATGTTGTCAGCGTATTCTAACTTTACTAACAACAAGGTTTATTTCTAAATTCACACATAATTAGTTGGGGATGGATTTTTGGTTGCATGCGTTCACTTCAAATAGAAAGTTGGCGAACCTAATATCTTAAACAAAAGTTTTATCTTAGATATAAACAAAATTTTATGTTCTTGGTTTTCAGTAGCAAATTCACAGATATTTGATATGTATGATCACCAAAATTTTACTTCAGTTTGGATCTAACATTATGAGAATATATTTATGCGCCAGGGCACAGGTTGTGGGTTGGCCACCAGTGAGATCCTTCAGGAAGAACATCCTCTCTGTTCACTCTGAGAAGCGGGCCGGCAACAACAAAGATGACAGCGAAAAGCTTGGCAACTCTCCGGCAGCCTTTGTGAAGGTGAGCATGGATGGTGCTCCGTACCTGCGCAAGGTGGACCTAAAGATGTACAAGAGCTACCAAGAGCTTTCCATGGCCTTGCAGAAGATGTTCAGCTCCTTCAGCACCAGCACTGGTATGCATGCATGCAGTAGGGTACGCCTTAATTATCTTAATTGAGCAATCACCATCAAGGAGTTTTTAACTTGGGACAAGCCATGTGAGAGGAGTGCACATTGTGCCCCACATGAGATGGTTCAGGAATCTGTTTAATTGGTGGCTAACTCTGTAGCCATAACAGCGCACAGAATCATGTAGGCCAACTCATGTTTGGTACTCTCCCAATACTTTGCTGTTTGCCATGATTGGACTTAGCCCTGTGGCTATAATATTTTCTTGCTCGACGACCCTCTTACTTTAGAGTTGTGTGCTGAAACTTCATGGTAGATGCATCATCCTCATTTAGGTTAAGTATCTATAGTTACTTGGATGATCTGTGATCAGTAATATATATATATATATATCAGAGAACTGCAGAATAAATAATGGGTTGGTTCTGGTCCTAATTGGTTCACTATAATCTAAAAAGCTAAAACTTTAATAGAGGATCCAATGTATTTGTTCATAATTTTCTGAGACCAATCTCACGGTCAATGCATTTTGTGTGTCTGAAAACCAGTTGAGTTAAATCAAAATTTTGATATTCTGGCAATGTATCAGAAAACAGTGGTTCTCAGGGAATGAGTGGGAGGGACTACGTGAATGAGAGCAAGGTGATGGATCTGCTGAATGGATCTGAGTATGTACCAACCTATGAGGACAAGGATGGAGATTGGATGCTTGTCGGTGATGTTCCATGGGAGTAAGTTTCTTTCACCAACTTTCACATTGCATTTGAGAAATTCACACCGACATTTACTTAATCTCGAAACATTATGATCCAGGATGTTTGTTGACTCGTGCAAACGTTTACGTATCATGAAGGGATCAGAAGCCATTGGAATTGGTCAGTATATTTCTTATAAGTTTCCAAACACATTCAATATATCAGAGGAACTGAATTTTGTTCTCTCCTATTGCAGCACCAAGAGCCATGGAGAAGCGCAAGAACAGAAGCTAAAGATTTGCTCCACCAAGTAAAATGACAAAAGGCAAATTTCCCTCTGGATTTGGATCAAGACATCTGCATGCGTGCTTACATATTTCTCAAGTATAATCAAGACTGTTCATTATGTTTTTATTATCAAACTAGTTTGTTCATCACCTTTATGTATGGACAGCAAGAAATGCTACTTCAACATTGCTGCTTCTGTGTGCCTTCTAGTTAATGGTGTTGGCTTGCTTAATTAATCAATAAATTGTTCCACTTATTACCAGACAATTAGTGTATTGTTTATTGCCACAATTAAAATAGGGAAACATGATGAGATTCTTGGTGCTTGGTTCTCTTTTAATATTGCAAGCCCAACTGGAAGTGGGGGCAAAGTACTGATGAAGCAATTAATAATATAGCATAGAGTTTGATGCTGAGAAGCTTCTGAAGGGAAGGGAGCACATCATATATCTGCTTAAATTAGGGAGTGAAAATAATTAAGATGACAAAAGAACCATTGATTACACTGTCCCTAAGAATCAAATTAGATAGGAAGTTCAATAATGATGAATATTACATACAGCTCAGAGATGGAATTTATAAAGCATTAATGCCTTGTTGATCATGAATTGGCAGTTGGATCTGTTCATAAATGATCAGATTTGTTTCAAGATCTCCTGTGAAGTGAATTAGAGGTGAAGGTATCTGTGGATCTCTCTTGGAGCTCCCGTGAAGAGTGTGCACTCGGTATGAAGAATGGGTGCACATGATGTCGAAAACGAATGCACATAGACATGGTGCTTAAATGGGAACAGACAGCCCCCACGAGCTAGCTGAGATTGTAAATAGTGTTGAATTATAAAGTGATGTTTCTAGAAGACTAAATTAATTTTAGTCTACTGCTGGGTTTCAAGAAATGTTTATGGGTTCGTACTCTTTGGGTGGTTTTAATGCATTGTTGTTTTTCAAGAAAATTTATTTCAAATTAGTTGATAGGTGTGAGTCTTTAAATACCTTTGTAATAGTTGTTAAAATTATCTTCTAGTTGTTTTACATTTCTTGTAATAATAAATCTTGTTGGCCAGAATCTGACCAGCTAGAAATGAATTGTAATTTATGCATGTAATTAATATATAAATGTGACATTACTAAAATATCCTTGATAATGACTTACAAAATATATTCTAGTTGGCCAGATTCTAGTCATTTAGTACTACCCTTCTTGTAATTCCTTGAAGTATCTTCATATCAAAAGAGTTTCCTTCACGGTTAGTTACTTGGATCTTCTTGGAGTGTCGGAGTTTCATCTGTTCTGGTTTTCTTTACATGGTATCAGAGCTCCAATTATTTTCGTGAGGAAGATTAATCACTGTCTTCGGAAAATGTCGCAGCGAATGCAGAAGCGTTTAAGAAATAGAAACAACAAAATGCCAAGGCAGAATTTGTTTTGAAGAGATTCATTTCTCATGGAATATTTGAGCATATAATCGGATATGGGGTTGCTCGTGAAATTTGGCAAACTCTTGATCAATTGTTCAATAAGAGGAATAAGGCTCAGCTGCAAATGCTCGAAAACGAATTGGCGGTTGTGAAGCAAGATGGTATCTAGATTTCTGAATATTTTCTTAAAGTAAAAAAATTTACGTTCAAAAATTTCTCTTCTAAATCCTGAAGAGCGAATCTCGGAAGTAAGAAAAAAGTGATATATTATCCGTGGTCTTCAGCCTGAGTATACTTAGTTTAGCACTTCGATTCAAGGATGGACTCAACAACCATCACTAGAAGAACTTGAAAATCTTCTCTCGTCACAGGAGTCGTTGGCCAAGCAAATGGTTACAACGAACATTAAGGATGAGTCGAAGAGTGTCTTGTTTATTAAAAAGGGGAGTTTTTATAAAAGCAAAGGTAAGATGGAAGAAGGTATTCTAGAGTATTCTAAAGCATCTAAGAAGACGTTTAAATGTTACAAGTGCGGCAAACTCGGTCATATTAGAAAGAATTGTCGAGTTAAATTGAAGTTAGAAAATTACGCAAATATGACCGATGTGGCCGAGAAGTCTGAACAGCCAAAGGAAGATGATTGGAAGAATTGCTTTCTTACTGATATTGTTGATGGAAAAACTCAACGGGAAACATGCTTAATGGCTAAAGGAGCTTCTCACACGAAGCATTCAACCAACAATGAATGGATTGTGGATTCTGGTTGCGGTCATCATCTTACCGGAGACAAATCAATTTTTTCATGCTCTCGGTTACATGATAGCGACAACGGTATTATCACCGCTGATAATACGGTTCATAAATTTCAGAAAGAACACACCGTTGTCATCGACAATAATCGTGGAGAATCAATCACGCTAAATGTATATGTCACGTACCGGGGATACAAAAGAATCTTTTCTTAGTCGCAAATTTGGTGGATGCTGAAAATTTTGTGCTCTTTGGACCACGCGATGTGAAGTTTCTTTGGAACGTCAAATAAATTTAAGCCGATGTTGTTCATATTGGTACGCGTATTAATGATTTATTTGTTCTATCTGCATCAAGTTCATACATTGAGAAGATGAATACAAATGATACTACCTCTTTGTGGCATGCGAGGCTTGGTCATCCAAACATGACTAAGCTGAAGGTTATGATTCAGGAAAAAATGGTTGATGGTTTGCCCGATTTATCAAAGTTTGAGGATGAAAGAATTTGTGAAGACTGTCAGTTTGGAAAGGCACACAGACTTTCTTTCAAGAGCTCAAATTCATGATGTACAGCTCCTTTGGAACGAATCCACGGTGAGTTGATGGATCCTACTCGAACCACTTCTTATTCTGGATCTAACTATATGTTGCTATTTGTGGATGATGATTATACATGGTTCATATGGGTTTATTTTGTAAAACACAAATCAAAGGTATTTTCAAGATTTCTTGTCTAGGAAATTATGGAAGGGAAATTGTGTAGAAAGATCAAGATTTTGCAGATAGATAATGGAGGGGAATTCTGTTCAAATGAATTTTTCTCATTTTGTCGAAAAATGGCATTAAAAGAGAAATGTCTTGTCCGGAGACGCCACAGCCAAATGGTGTGGCTGAGCAAAAAATTAGAAATCTTGTGGAGACCTGCAAATGTTGGTTGCATGCAAAGAATTTGCCCAAAGCATTGTGGGCAAAGGGCATGAAATGTGCAACTTATGTGATTAACCGAGTGCCACTTAGTTCGACAAATAATAAGGCACCTTATGAATTGCTCTTTGGTGTTAAACCAAATGTAGAGTATCATCGAGTCTTTGGTTTAATATGCTATATTCATGTGTCTGATTCTCAAAAGAGTAAGTTGGATGCTAAGGCAATTAAAAGCATTTTTGCCGATTAAGAAAGGGTTGACGGTGTATGGATCCTACGTCTAATAAATGTATTGTATCTTGTGATGTTATCTTTGATGTGATCTCTTCCCATGATTCTAAAAATGCCTATAAGGAAGAAAATGATACAATAACTTTGTCATTGTCCAATTTCTCATAAGATTTGTCCGAAGAAAATCAAGGGGAAAGGGAGAACTTGTGTTCTATCCAAAATTATGGTTCTCAGGAGGAGACAATCAGCCAATGTCCGAGACGAAATGTTGTGCGGCCATCTCATTATAGAGATGATAATTTTGTCACAAAATTTTCTTGCTTCTTTGCGAATCCTATTGACGATGAAGAACCATCTTCTTATGATGAAGCTAAAGGAGTGAAAGAATGGGAAGCTGCTATGAAGGAAGAAATGGATGCCCTGTAGAGAAATCAAACGTGGGACTTGGTTCCAAAATCTCCTGAAGTGCAACTTGTTTAATGCAAATGGGTCTTTCGAATAAAAAGAAAGGATGACGAGAGCATAGATCGATTCAAAGCAAGGCTAATAGCTTGAAGTTTCTCTAAAAAATACGGGGAAGATTACGAAGAAACATTTAGCCCCGTGGCGAAGATGAGTTCAATACATACTGTTCTATCATTAGCGGCTAGCCTTGGTTGGAAATTGTGGCAGTTGGACATGAAAAATACTTTCTTATATGGAGAGCTTGATAGACATATTTACCGCTTGGATTTGTGTCTGAGTATCATCCGGATTTTGTGTACGTTGAAGAAAACCCTTTATGGATTAAAGCAAGCTCCACGAGCATGGTATAGAAAAATTGCAGAATATTTAAGATTCTGCGGTTACACAACTTCTAAAGCGGATTTAAGTCTCTTTATCAAAAAACATCAAGGACTTATGGTTGTCATTCTATTGTATGTGGATGACATAATTCTAACGGACAACAATTATGCAGAGGTCATTAGCCTTCAAGAAGAACTTTTGTTGCGTTTTGATATGAAGAAACTAGGGGAGCTTAGTAATTTTCTTGGGCTTCAAATTGAAAATCTGGATAAGACAATTTTTGCGTCTCAGTTCAGCTATACTAAACGGCTTGTCAAGAAGTTTGGTTTTATTGATGGAAAGTAGAGTACAAAGCCTCTGCTCATGCTGCTCAAGAGTGTATGTGGCTTCGTAGACTCTTTGAGAATCTACACGTGCCCATTGATCAACCCATTCCTATTCATGGAGATAATCTTAGTGTAATCAAGCTTACATCTAATTCTGTCTTCCACACGAGGACGAAACATATTGAACTTGAGCATCATTTCATTCGTGAGAAAGTGCTTGACAAGATTATTGATATGATCACAGTTAAAAGTGAAGACAATATTGCCGATATTTTTACAAAATCACTTTCAAAGGGTGCATTCGACGATCTGTGATCAAAGCTGGGTTTAGTTCTGAGAACATCACTTTAATGGGGAGTGTTAAATTATAAAGTGATGTTTCTAGTAGACTAAAATAATTTTAGTCTACTGCTGGGTTTCAAGAAATATTTATGGGTTCATACTTTTTGGGTGGTTTTAATGCATTATTACTTTTCAAGAAAATTTATTTCAAATTAGTTGATAGGTGTGAGTCTTTAGATAACTTTGTAATGATTGTTAAAATTATCTTCCAGTTGCTTTATATTTCCTGTAATTCCTTGAAGTATCTTCACATTAAGAGAGTTTCCTTCACAGTTAGTCACTTCGATCTTCTTGGAGTGTCGGAGTTTCATCTGTTATGGTTTTCTTTACAAGTGACAGGGTTGATGTCCCATAAGGTCTAGGGGTCAATTCTCGAGGTTGGCGGGGCATAAATCCATGTAACCCGTGGAAAATTCACTTCACCTGCCACTTGCCTTTTTAATTACTGTGATTTACCTTCTCTATTTTACTCTTTGGGCGAGCTAGCGAGGGCGCTGGGGGCAAACGTATTCACCTTTTGCTCTTAAAATGGGCGCGCACACTCTTCAATACATATAGGCCCACACCCTAGTAGACTAAACACCAACATGGGAATAAATATTGAATATCGACCATAATGGATCTTCATGCTAAACTATTTTATATAAATTTTTTAATTATTTTTTAAACAAATTCAATTAATTCAATATTAACTAAAATAATTAATTTGTAATTTAATTCAATTAATTAATATTAAATAATTTTTAATTAATTTAATTACTCACCCTTAGTGACAAAACCGGTTAAATGAAAATCAAATAAATCAAGGTGGCGTTTGGTTTGTGGGTTTGGGAATGAGGGAATGGATTCATTCTCAAATCTTGTGTTTGGTTAATGAGAATAGAATCAAGATTTTGGAATGAAATCCAAAAATTTGGATATGGATGAAACTCACCCCTCCCTTGGGTTTTTGATGGAATAGAAATGTGAATTAAATTTTAGACAAAAATATCCTTAGTATATTTGTTCAATTTTTTTTAATTTCACACACACTCTCTCATCATATTTTCTCTCTCCTTATTTTATCATCATATTTTCTCTCTCCTTATTTTATCATCATATTTTTTCTCTCAAGATACTTTCTCTCTCCTTATTCTCTCTCTATATTCTCTTCCATCATACACTCTCTCTCCTTATTTTCTCTCTCTTCATTCTCTTCTATCACACTTTCTACTTATTTTTTCAGCATACTTTCTCTCTCATCGTACTTTCTCTCTCATCATACTTTCTTTCTCCTCAATCTCTCTTAGCATACTCTCTCCTCATTTTCTATCATCACACTTTCTCTCTCTTTATTCTCTCTCATCACACACTCTCTCTTTATTTTCTCTAATCACACTTTTTCTCTCAGCACACACTCTCTCATCATATTTTCTCTCTCTCCAATCTCACATTTTCTCTCATAACACTTTCTCTCTCTTTATTTTTCCCCATCATTCTTTCTCTCTCAACCAACTTTCTCTCTCATCATACTTTCTCTCTCCTCACTTTTTCATTTTCTCTCTCTTTTTTTTTTCCATAACTCTTTCTCTCTCAGCATACTTTCTCTCTCCTCAGTCTCTCATTTTCTCTCATCATACTTTCTCTTTCTTTGTTTTTTTCCCAACCCACTTTCTCTCTCAACCCACTTGCTCTCTCCTCACTCTTTCATTTTCTCTCATAATACATTCTCTCTCTTCATTTTTTCCCCTGACTCTTTCTCTGTCAGCACACTTTCTCTGTCAGCACTCTCCTCATTTTCTTTGATCATACTTTCTCTCTTTTCATTTTTTTCCAACACACTTTCTCTCTCATCATTTTCTCTTATTATATGTTTCTCACATTCAACTTTCTCTCCTATTTAATTTTTTTTCTCTTATTTTCCTGTAAGAATAAAAAAGAAAATTTAGGTTCATTCCGATTGAAAATATTTAATTAACTAAATATCATTTTTAAGAATGATATCCAAGTTCATATTCATTCATATTCCCATTCCGATTCATAGGAGAGAACAAAACTACCCTAAATGTTTTTAACTCCAGTGATAAAATGTCTTGCTTTTGTGACAGACACCCGCAGTTCTTACCACCTCCAAATTGTTGACTAGCATGGGGCCCTGGTCATGTTCTTATTATATGCAGGTGCCTTTATGCGTGCGACGTTGTGTTGTTCGTGTAATACTCATCCGATTAATCCGAGTCCTCTCACCGTTCCACCGATTACGGTAAGCTCACCCTTGAAGCTGTGGCTTAATGGGACTCCACTCCACGTGGTGGTGAACTAGTGATGGCGCCGCCAATAGAGAAGGGAGGTGCTGTAAATAGCATAACGGAGCTCAACGTCGTCCAGAGAAGGGGCGGCGACCGCCGTGGAAGAGGAGGCTGAGGCGAAGGAAGCAATCGCAGCCATCGCAGGTCGAAACGAAGAGGTACGAGGTTCCAATGGCATTTGTTTCTTTCCCTTTTGGTTCTCTCTTCGTTGGGTTTCGAGGCCTCTGCTAAATTCTGTCGTTTGATCTCCCGTTCGTTGTTTGAATCCGCCCCAATCCTGTTAGGGTAGACGTTTGGAGATTTGAGTGACCATTTGATGGGTAATTTGGCTGGAGCTCTTGTTCATCGCTGAATTGTTTCTTTTTTTCCTTCTAGATTTGACTTTGTGATTGAATTTAAGACGGATTATGTTCTAATTTTCTTCTATTTCGCGAGATTTGATTTTGTGATTGAAATACATCCTGCGTCTGTCTCATTTTCTTGGTTTGGATAGTTCTTGTTACGCGATTGATCTCACGGGCACTATTTGCGCGAATGCATATCGTCTAAATGTGCAGTGCAAACAATACAGGTCTTCCCTTGGTGCATGATTCATCAGGTCTCTGTGATGGATTTGATTTTCCATGAAATGACTAATTGATTTTAGCCATGACAGTGAAAGCAAAAGATAAAAGAAAGAATTGGAGGGAAGCATCTTCCTTAGTAGATGAGAGCTTGTTCAACGTATTATATTTCTAATACCGTCTTAAAAATTACTGCTTTCATTGAATTCTTTGTGGAACTTACTCTCTAATCGATTTTGCTCTTGGTATTGCTTATTTCCTGGATCATTTTTTTCATGGTAATTTCATGTTAAAATCTCCCTTTACTAATTCTGGGAACATATTGCTTTTCCTTGAATAAAATTTTCCATGGATAACTGGTCTCTTCTGAAAGTGTGTACAAAAGTACATTTAGATCTTTTAATGTAAGACTGCATGATCACCACCTTTTTTGGATTGTATGCTATTGAAAACTCTGTAACCAATGTACTTGCGCATGAGAGTAAAATTGTGCTAAAAGGAAGATGTACATGATTTTTTCCCCCTATCAAACAATGGCTCACTGAAAACTAATATGAAAAGGACAACTTAATAGGAAATGTTAACAGATGTCAATACAAGATAGGAAAAGTAGCGCTTGATCCTAGACACATAGTATTTAATCGCAAGGGATCAGCAAATATGCATGCCCCTCAAAAATTAATCATAAGCCAGAAGCATCGAAGCATGATAATGTTGGAAATGCAAGACATAGTTACACTGTTCCTCAACCATTTTCTCTTGCAACTGAAGATCGTCATGGTTCTACTGATGAAGCAACTGCCAGCAAAGAAAAGCATGGGGGAGCAGACAATTCACATTTGCAACCTGACATGAAAGTAGACCAGACTGTCACTGGCTATCGCTACTCTGTTGCTCCTGTGTATCCCTTTTTTTTTTTTAAATTTCTGACTACATGATTTTATAGATCCTCTATTAGTTTTTCCTCAACTATTTATTAGTCATGCAGCTTCTGTCAAAACATGTAAAGGAAGAACAACTGTCGCTACTGCTCCTACTTTCAGATGCATTGAACCTGCAGAAAAGCGAAAAGAAGTACTGTATTTTCTCTATTAAGGCATTTTTTGTTGTTATCATAAAGCTTAAATCCACATAATATCATGGTTGTCATTTTTTCTCTACTGCATTTTCTCTATTAAGGCTTTTTTTTCTTCAGTTCTACACTAAATTAGAACAGAAACATCATTCTATGGAAGCAGAGAAAATGCAATTCGAAGCTAGGATGAGGGTATGCTTTCACATTATATATAGGATATTTGTCATGGTTCACGAGAATTTGTACTTTGTTATTTGTTGCATTTATCTTGCAATATCTTTGTCAATGTCAATTCTTCCTAAGCAATATTTGGAGGCAGGGTTCACCAGTGCAGATTCATAGATTTGTTTTGAACAACTTGCATTTGTGCAGTCAATAAAATTTTTAAGTTGCAGTTAGAATTTGGTGCTGTGACAATTTGGCATATGGGCTTGTGATTAAATATTCTTGTGGTGGATGCCTAACATACCATATAGATTTTTTTTTTCCTGATAAAAGCAAAGATTTAAACTTTATATGCCATCTGTTGTCCAGATATTTCTAATTTTAAATCATAAGCTTCTCATATTTTCTAGGAGGAGCAAGAGGAAGCTCTTAAGGAATTCAGAAAGAACTTGAATTTCAAAGCAAACCCTGTTCTGAGGTTCTAGAATGAGGGTCCTCCACCAAAGGTTGAATTAAAGAAGGTACTCACTGCTTTTCTATTATATTTATTCTAGACAAAGAATTTGCAAGTTATTCATTTTGAATTAAAAGATTAATATCTTTTACACAAGTTATTGCAAGAAGGAATCTTACTTATCCACCATGAATGAAGTAGTGTTCCTGCAAGGTTAATCCCTTCTTTTTAGTTACAAGCTTTTGTTACTGGTCCTCTCTGCTAGATTTCTCTCAGCAAAGCTTATCAGTTGCATTACTTGTTCTAAGTTTGGTCATTTTGGTTGCCCCCAAGGTACCTCTTACTCGCGTTAAGTCACACAAGTTAACTCAAACAAAGAGTTTCAGCAAAGCTAACCCAACCGAAGGAAATAAGTATGGTGCAGCATGCAATCGTCTTCATTGTCATGGTATGTGTCCTACCACGGAAGCAATGAAAAGGTTGCCAAACAGTTTGAAGAATGTAAAAAGCCAAAGTTTTAAATCAAAAGAGGAAGCAAAACCCCTTGCTACACTAAGCACAACAAATCAAATGATTGACATAGTCGGCGTACAAACCTAAAGTTTTAGTTTTGTTTCTTTGATTTAAGCCGAAATTTCATTATACATCACAGTCAACAGCTGATCCTATTTTTTTCCCCTCCAGATATTTCAATTGGGTGAAATGAGAAATTGTCAAGGTTTTTGATGCTGTAAGCTACTAAAGGTATTTGCATCCATATGTATGTAACAAGCTCAACTTTTGGGGGATTAAATCATTTTTGTTGTCTTGTTGCCATTTCTCTAATATCCATATGAATAGATTTGTGTGATTGGATGGATAAATATCATCTATATTATCCTTCAATTGTTTACTATTCTTCTGTTTGCTTAGTCCAATAGATAGAAAACTAGATGATTGAAAAAAACAAATTAAAGAGATGAATGGCTTGTAGGTCCAACCTATTCAATTTGCCTTGATTGCTTGACTCGGTTCATTAGACTTGCTTAGCCTGCTCAACACTCATCTTTGTAGTTCATCCATCTCATTTGACTTGTGTTTTTATTTGTATTTACGTGTGACAAATAATCAAATTAAGTTTACTATCTGTTTACTCCTATTTGGCACACACTATTATTTTACATCAAAGAAAATTGAAGCAAAGTATTTGCCAAAGTTAAGAGGGATGTATTCAATCAAGAGATTGAATGAATTGTTAGGATTATTAAAATTTTGATCAGGACAATTTGATGCAAATTTTTATAATTTTTTTTGTCTTAGAAACTATTTTTCATCATCAAATAGTGTGTAAGAGTTTGAAATTTTTTCCCGACTAACTTGACAGTCAACTATAAATTGGTTCATTTATTTTTTATATAATTTGAATGGTTAGGATTATCTTAAGAGTTTGAAATTTTCAGTGTATTTGATTATTTTGGAGCTATTTGAAAAAAGGAAAATATTTTGGGGACAAAATGAATATTTAGCTTAGTCCCCGAGTACACCGTACAGGATTCTCTACTATGGCGGCGAATAATATCTGCACAAGTCATCAGATTCGTCATCCACAAGAAACCAAAGCAGAGATGGAGCTCGAGAGGAAGAGGAAGAGCAAGAGGAAGAGGAAGAGTAGGAGCATGTAAATGGCATCGCAGCCTCACGCTATCCCTTTCTTTTCCCTTCCTCTTCATCTTCTCATCTACTTCGCTTCCTCTGCAAGCTCTTCGGTCGCAACTCCTTTTATACGAAAAAAGACGAAAAGTGAAGCCTTTGCGGAGAGGAAGAAGAGTGGTTGGTTGATCGGGAGATGTGGGGGCCTCCGTTGATCCTACTGCTCGCGATCTGGGCGGTCTGCTTGATAGATCATGTCTCCTCTGATAAGGCCGGCGACTGGATTCTCCCGCCGAAGCTGAGGCTGGAGAGGGCGCTGCCAACGAAAGGGATTGGGCTGGAGCACCTCCGGTCGCGGGATCGGGCCCGGCACGCAGGTCGGTCGCTTCTGCAGTCATCCGCCGTCGAGGTGGTGAATTTCCCCCTTTGGGGCGCCGCCAATCCTTTCGCCGTCGGGTATCCGCTTCCCTTCCTTGCGTCGGTTGGAATTTTTTTCCCATCTATGTTCACTAAAAATGTGACCTTTTTGAGTTTTTTTCTCCACTTTTTTCTCTTCGTGCAAACCTTGACTTTTCTGTTGCACAACTGCACGGATTACTAATAGAGGCTCTATGTTTCATCCTCCTTTTTCATTTGGTCTTTCAATTTTTTTTTCCTGTTTAATGCACTTAGAAATTTCTGATTCTGAATTTGTAATGACAGACTTTATTATACTCGTGTCCAATTGGGGAACCCCTCAAAAGAATTCTATGTTCAGATTGATACAGGAAGCGATATCTTGTGGGTGGCATGCAATCCTTGCAATGGATGCCCTACATCCAGTGGGTTGAACGTAAGAACTCTTCTCTTTTCTAAATTTTGAACTCCCTCAATCAGTGATTCAGTGTGACAGATCAATTCTCTGTACTTCTGAAATTGTTCTTATTTGATGGATGATACTCTCTAAGACTTAAAAGGCAATTCCTTTTAGAGCTTCAATGAAGTCTAATTGCATAAGTTGTCATTTGCTCATTGTAGATCCAGCTTGAGTACTTCAATCCTGAAACTTCTTTCGCATCATCACAAATCCGTTGCTCTGATGATAGGTGCACCTCAGGCCTCCAAAATGGGGAAACATTGTGCTCTACTTCTAGTTCTTCAAACTCCCCTTGCAGTTACTCTTTCCAGTATGGTGATGGGAGTGGCACGTCTGGATATTATGTATCTGATACCATGTATTTTGAGGCAGTTATGGGAAACCAGCAGACAGTGAATTCCTCAGCTACCATTATGTTTGGGTAACAAATAGTTATTAAGATTTGATCTTTTTATAATTCATTATTGCCCAAATTTTTTTGCAATTTTGGTATGAAGTTGGTTAACTCAAATGAAAAAAAAATCACAATGCCTTTTTTGTTTGTTTTTTGTTGTTGTTGTTGAATTTTTTGGGGTTTAAATACTGAGGAGAAGTTGGTTCACTGTTTCTATACTAAATTGTTTAGTTTCTGAGTAACTAAACAAGCATTCAAGTATGTCAAAGAAGAATATGAACTTCAATGGTATCTCCCTGAAAATTAAGGCTAATATACTTGGAAGCTGGAAAATGCTGATTCAACTTGGATGAATTTATAATTTGACATTTTCTTGTGCTCAGATGTAGCAACTCTCAGACTGGAGACTTGACCAAGGCAGACAGGGCAGTTGATGGGATTTTTGGATTTGGACAGCATCAATTATCCGTCATCTCGCAGCTGTCCTCTATAGGTGTGACTCCTAGAGTATTCTCTCATTGCTTGAAGGGATCTGATAATGGTGGAGGCATATTGGTTCTTGGAGAAATTATTGAACCGGGTATTGTCTATACCCCTCTTGTTCCATCACAGTAAGTCTCTTTGATGCAAATTCTATGGGGTCATTGAACAAAGTATATTGTCAGCCTAATTCTGCTTGTGATTTGGACTTGCTATAGGATCTTAGATGATTTTATTTATTTTCCAGAACCATTCTTTTCTAGCAGTTGGATAAAGACTGTATTCGTCGATTGCTGCTGTTGATTGTTACCACAAGACAACTAGTGATACTGGTTTACTTACATGTATGGAGTCCTTTTAGATTTGATTCTGTAGCAAGGGATTATGAGTAAAAGTTATGAAAATTATGTGTACCAGAGAGATGGAAGTATAATTCATCGAGTAGAAATATAAAGCCCCAGCTGTAATGCACACATGTTTTTTGATTTTTATCTTTATTTAGATTGGTGTGGCCTCATTTGATTTAGATTTTGTTAGCATCACAAATGTCTCTGATACCACTTGGTGGCTTTGGAGACTGCTGTAAGGGTCTGAACACCACTGCTAAAATCCATCATCTCAAACTGCATACTTGTCAATCCAAATCAAACTCTAGAATATGGAATAACCTTCACTGCTCACCACAAGCCCACATGATGGGATCTTCAATTCTCTTAGTAGAACAACACAAATACAAAAAGTAATTACATGGTTCAGTGTAAGGCTTCTTATACAATGAGAATTAAAGTTTATTCTTGTGATTCATTAACTAAAATTTGATAATGACAGGTTGTTTCCTAGTTGATGGTGGATGATTTGGTGCGAGCTTAATAATCGAGAGTTTTCATCACAAGCACTTTGCCTAATGGTCTTTTCTCAGCTTACATAGATTGGCTAATGTTTTAGCTTCCCTTATTTGCATTCTCTATTTTCCTCAAAAAATTTTAGCAAAAGGTGATTATGCTCACCCCAGGCGCCCCTCAGTCCGTCCCCAAGTTATGTGAAAGGAGATAAATCACGAGGTCAGCTTATAACCGACCACCAAGTTGGCTGGGGTGGGAGGGTTTTTTTTCTCCATGCGCCCGTTGGGAATTGATCTCTTGCCCCATTTTAACAAGTCTACCACCCTCTAGCCCACTAGGCATCCCGTGGGGACTTATTTTCCTCAAAAAATGCATTGATATTAGGTTTCTTCTTTAATTGGTCACAAATATTTTGTATCCTTACTCCAAGTTGTTTTCCCTTTTGCTTATTTTAGATCTATGGAATTATTTACTGCCTTGGTTTGGATTCCAGATCTCATTACAACTTACATCTAGAGAGTATTGCTGTCAATGGGAAAACACTATCGATTAGCCCATCTGTGTTTGAAGTATCAAACACACACGGAACCATCATCGACTCTGGAACCACATTAGCTTACCTTGCAGAGCAAGCTTATGATCCCTTTGTTAATGCAGTAAGTAAAACTTGATATCCTTGTATACGAGAAACTAAGCATGATTTTATAAAAATATCCCATTATTGGTTTATACCATCATATTTTGGTCTAATACTACTTATCCTATATGCAGATAATAGCTTGGCTTTCGCCATCTGTGCGTTCAGTACCATTTAAAGGAAATGAGTGTTTCATTACGACCGGCAGGTTTTTCCCATTGAAGAAGGGACTTCTTTTCTTCTTTTGAGCATTTTAACTACAATATATTAGTCTGTCTAATGCATCTCTGAATCTGCAGCATCGATGAATCATTTCCTTCCGTATCATTGAACTTTAAAGGCGGTGCATCCATGCCATTAAAGCCTGAAGATTACCTTCTTCAACAAGGTTATGTTGTAAGTTACTCTCCGAGCTTAATCAATCACAGTCAACACTCGAAGATTATCTACGTATGGCGCACGAAACAAGTTCTTCGAAACTATCTGGTAATCATTGTATTACTCATGCGCAGGATGATTCTACCATATGGTGTATTGGCTGGCAGAAGAACCATGGTTTAGGAATTACGATACTCGGAGGTTCACAATCTACACCTTTGTTGTGTTGTCTATGTAGCATCGATTTCTCATCGTGTTCACTTGGTTTTAAAGGCTCCTCGAGTACGACAGTTTGTGCATCATCACACACTTATCAGAGTCTTATTGAATTATCACACACTTCTATCGGATTCTTATTGCCATCTACACAACTGCTTTAGTGTTTGAAAATACTCTCTGCAACTAACTGGAACAATGCTTCTCCACAGACATCATTCTGAAGGACAAGATATTTGTTTACGATATCGCGAATCAACGAATGGGTTGGACGAACTATGATTGTAAGATCCATCACCTACAAAGTCCGTGTTGTTGGATATGATCTCTTTTGGAGCAATTGCTAAGCTTCTATTTGCAGGTTCTCAATCTGTAAATGTCAGCGTATCATCTGGTAAGAACCAGTACCTAAATACCGGGCAGCTTGATGTTAATGTCTCATCACGCATCGGATTCGACAAACTGCTATGGCTCAGCGTTGTGCTCGTGCTTCATCTTCTTACTTCAGGTATTTCACAAAGATAGGAAAGAAGCTCAACAAATAAATTCATTCTTTATTCATGTAAGGATGATAAACAGTGAAAATATTGTCAAATATGAATCGTTTAACCCCAAATATAATTTATGTTACATTGTTACCGCTATAGAAACTACTTTAATCCCTGTCGTAGGTGGTCAAAGTTTACAAACTAAGAAAAAATTGGAGCAAAAAACAAATTTGAACCAGAAATATAACGGAGAAAAGGGAGAGAAAAAACTTGCAAAGCCCATCATTCACGTAAGCCTTTTTGATATACGAAGGTTGGAAACGGCACGACAATATTTTTAAGAGATCATTAAATTCAGAAGTCAGCTGGTCAAAGTCAACCGTTGGAACGATTTATGACCAGAAAAAAGCTCATGGACAAAAAGAATGCCAACTACCGCCGCCACTACAGCAATTTGTCTATTACACCCTTGACATATGGAAATTACAAGATGATATATTTGAATTTGATCACGGAAGCTTCCTGTCCCATTTAAAACCTACCTTTCTCTCCGTCTAAGTTGGTAAAAGATCCCTATCAATCTATTCATATGAAGGACGCCGAAGCTCTGTGCGTTAATAAACAAGTGATTTGTTATCATATCATGTATGCTGTTCAAATCTTGATAAAATTGAAGTAAATATCTTCTTTATGTGTTAATCATTATTCCAAAGATTAGTAGTCGTCCGTGATTTTCTTCTTTCATGTTAATCTTGGGACAAATTGATAGGAGCGTTAGGGATGAGCGTGTTCATCTTTTGTTACCATGTACACTGCATTAGTAGGAATGTTATAAGCAATGGACAAGAAATAGTCTTCGTGATGTTAAAATATCCTTACAAGCAGGAGTTGATACGGTTTGAGTTTAAATGGATTTTGTGGAATCCAAAATCCAAGTTGAATGGAAATCGTTCCAGTTCAATACTTCAGTTTTAAACTGAACTGAAAGTATTGTTTAGTTTCGGTTTGAAATTAAAAATAAAAATCATATCAATCCAAATTAAACAATTTATTTTGAAGAAATATTTTGATTCAAAATTATAACAATAGAACTTATTATGATTTAAGGTTTACGCTAATATGGAACACAAACAAACCATAATAGCAAGCACTTTCTTAGTTATGTAGGTGACCGATGGAAAATTTTTATAAACTTGAATCGATTATCTTGGATTCAGTGTTATATGATTTATCATTTTATTCCCAAGGTTATATATCTTTTCGGATGAGTCTAGTGGCTAGCGCATGAGGTGTTGCTATCATGAGGTCTAGGGTTCGAATCTCGACAAAGTTGAGGTAAATGCCTCCCTTATATGCTAGTCGCTTTTCCAAAGGTTAGTAGCCGTCCGTGATTTACCTCCTTCGTGTTGGCCTTGGGACGGGTTGGCGGCAAATGAAATGCGTAACTACGGGATACTAGACTTTTGCGCAACCCGCCTCATGCGTTTCCCAATTTACCTTGATGATCGATGGGAAACTTTCGTGAGGTCAGGCTGGTCGCCCGAAGTTCAATGTTACCTGATTTATCATTTTTTTTACCTCCGGGGCTACAGTGCAGCGAAAGGGCATCAAGTTGTCACCTCTACATCCGCAGTTTGATCCCTAGTTACAACACATTTGAAGAGATTTTTTTCTTCAAATGGAGTACACAACCATGAGATGTTAGGCTTATTGACCATCGGCCACGAACGCTTCCTAATTTATCCTAGCGGTCGGTGTGAAATTTTCGTGAGATCGAGCCGGTCACCCTATGTTAGGTATTACCTTGTTTATCATTTTTGGCCCCCAGGGCTAACTCAGTTGGTAAATACATGGGATAATGATTATAGTAATCGGGGGGGTCGAAACTTGATAGGGAATTTCATCATCTCTACTAACCCGTCTATGTACTTGTCAATTTGGATTTATATTAAATTCCCTTTCAATAATGTGGGATAGTCATGAGGGACCACTAATATGACAGTACCACGTTTTTTAAAAAGTGACATGTTTTTAAAAAGTGACATGAATAATCCGGGACTGTTAGGTGAACATAATCGTATTTTTGCTGAATAAGTGGCATAATAATCAACTTATTAATTTAGCTAGAAATACATACACACGTTGAATGGTGGAAGCGTTCTCTTCAAATCAAACAATGGTCTAATCTGGTAGTTAGTGCTGGACAATAGGGAGATTTTGAAAAAAAAAATACTAAATTTGCAAATCAAATTCAAATTTATATGTAGAGATGACTTGAGCGGAATCTTAGACTGTCGGCCTTGTAAGTTAGGACGAGCTACTAGGTTGTCAGGAAGATTGGTGCTTCATATCACCGAGTTCGAAAGTAGTCACCGAGTCGAGAGTTGGAAGCCTAGTCGGGAGTCAGGAAAGGAATTTGCTTAGGGAGATACTAAGGCCTGCGCTTAACGCAGTTTCCTTGAAACAAATTCGTCTCACCTCCGACTGTGTTTCGAGATTCTCTCGGGTCATCTGTTTCTTAGGATATAATGATAGAACTACACACACAACTAATCACTGATTCTTCATGGTGAACTGAGAATGCACCTGAGGGTTATCATGAGTAATTTAGATGAGCGGATGTACAACTAAGAGAAAAGAATTGGGGAACGAAGGTGGAGGAATTCTTTTACTTTTGCTTTTTTGTTTCTCTTCCTCTCCTTTTGCTCATGACCTCCTTTTATAGGAGGGCTCACCCATGGCTGCAATGAATGACCTAGTTATGACCATTCAATGTTGGGTTTAATGTCGACCATTTTTGTCGAGACATTACGGAATCACAATTAATGGGTTTAATGTCATCCATTATTTTTTGAGATCTTATAGAGTCACCATTAATGGGTTTAATGTCGGTCATTAATTTAATATTAATATTTTTCTTACACTCTTGAGCATGTAGTAAAAAGAAATATAGGTGACAAAACGTTAGTTCATTCTTTTAGACAAATTTTACCTCGATAGTTTCGACATTCAACGTGTGTAGGTCGTGCTCGTACATGAGTCAACTTGGTTTAGTGCAAATCTGGGTTGTGGATTTGTACCCCCTGCTCACCCATGTGTAAGAGAAAACCTCTTTCCATGCATTTATTCACATCATCAATGCATGTGCAACAATATAAACCAACCATAGTGCCTTGAAAATTTCAATATGGGACTAAACTAATACACGAAGGAGTCTCCTTCTTCCTTTCTATTGTGCCCAAAGGATGTCCACATATCTCTACAATAATATGATATTGTCCACTTTAGGCTTAGACCCTCATGGTTTTGCTCTTGGGCTCTACACAAAAGGCCTCATACCAATAGAGATATCCTACATCCTTTTAAACACATGATCTTTACCAAATCTGTCCAATGTTGGACTTTAATTGAACCCCAACAATCCTCCCCTCAAACGAAGGACCATAATTACTCTCATGATCTGGCCCCCCGTGAGCATTTAGTCATCCTAACCTGTTTCGGGTCTCCCTGCAAGCAGCTAGATTTGGTCAATCTTGACTTGCTTTGGGCCTATCCGTGAGCATCCGATCACTCTAACCTACTTTAGTCCTCCCCGCAAGTATCCGATCACCCTGACCTGCTTTAGGCCTCTCCGCAAACATTTATTCACCTTGACCTACTTCGGGCTCCCCACGAACATCCGGTCAATCTAACCTATTTCGAGCCTCCCCACGAGCATTCAGTCACTCTGACCTGCTCCAGGCCTCCTCGCAAGCATCCGATCACCCTGACCTACTCCGGACCCACCCTCAACTTCGTTCAAGGCCACCCCCACATGACATCTGGTCTGGACCATGGCTCTGATACCAATTGTTGTGCCCAAAGGATGTCAACATATCTCCACAATCGCATGATATTGTCCACTTTGGGCCTAGACCCTCATGACTTTGCTCTTGGGTGCTACCCAAAAGGTCTCATGCCAATAGAGATATCCTACATCCTTTTAAACTCATGATCTTTACCAAATCTTTTTCAATGTGGGACTTTAATTGA
The DNA here is from genome assembly GCF_018446385.1 of Zingiber officinale. Classification (NCBI taxonomy): domain Eukaryota; kingdom Viridiplantae; phylum Streptophyta; class Magnoliopsida; order Zingiberales; family Zingiberaceae; genus Zingiber; species Zingiber officinale. The sequence continues at coordinate 1,145,887 of NC_055991.1, forward strand.
ACCCCAACACTTTTCACCTCCTTTTCCATTCACATTTCTAACAATCCCCCCACATGAATGGACATAGGGTATATGATAGCATTCAACAGTTAAGTCCAGTATAGGCCAGGTAGGTTTTACCCTTTGAACCTTTCCTTGTAAAAATCTGTTTGTTTATTAGCTGACAGTAGACACTGTAGGACCAATGCACATGAGAGGGGGTGAATCACGTAGTTTTAAACACTTTCTTTTTTTTGGTTTGTAAAACAAAGTGTGCAGCGAAAAAGATAAATTACAAGTAAAAGGAAATATGAACACAAGTGGTTACTCGGTTTGGAGCCTTCGGCTACTCCTACTCCTAGACCTAGGTCTCTCGAACCTATCAGTAGGTAATCCACTAAATTCTCTTTCAGAACCGCCAAAAGAGTAATCCGAATACAAAAAACGAAGAAAAGTGTAACAACCCTACATTTTTCTTCTGTAGGTATATAAAGAAAATGCACAATAAACAAAGTTGTTACTGTTGGTACAACCTTAGGTCAAGGTTGACCTGGTTGACCCGACTCGAGTTGACCTGACTCGAGTTGTATTTTGATGTTTGACGAGAATAGAAAAGTTGTATCTTGATGTTTGACAAGAATACAAACTTGGGAGATTATGGGTGCAACCTTCGGTCAAGGTTGACCTGAATGACCTGACTTGAGTTGACTTGATTCAGTAAAGTCCAAGTATGGAGACTTGGCACGGGAAAAGTCCAAGTATGGAGACTTGGCACGGAGAAGTCCAAGCAGGGAGCTTGGCACGGGGAAAAGTCCAAGTATGGAGACTTGGCACGGAAAAGTCCAAGAGGGAGCTTGGCACGGGAAAAGTCCAAGTATGGAGAGTTGGCACGGAAAAGTCCAAGCAGGGAGCTTGGCACGAGAGAAGTCCAAGTATGGAAGCTTGGCATGGGAAGTCGGAGAGGGCTCGGCAGCTCGTTCTCCGGACCAGGTCAGAGAGGGCTCGGGAGCTCGTTCTCTGGACCAGACGAAGTCGGAGAGGGCTCGGCAGCTCGTTCTCCAAACTAGGTCAGAGAGGGCTCGGGAGCTCGTTCTCTGGACCAGATGAGGAAGTCGGAGAGGGCTCGGTAGCTCGTTCTCCGGACTATGTCAGAGAGGGCTCGGTAGCTCGTTCTCTGGACCGGACGAAGTCGGAGAGGGCTCGGTAGCTCGTTCTCCGGACTAGGTCAGAGAGGGCTCGGGAGCTCGTTCTCTGGACCGGACGAAGTCGGAGAGGGCTCGGTAGCTCGTTCTCCGGACTAGGTCAGAGAGGGCTCGGGAGCTCGTTCTCTGGACCGGACGAAGTCGGAGAGGGCTCAGTAGCTCGTTCTCCGGACTAGGTCAGAGAGGGCTCGGGAGCTCGTTCTCTGGACCGGAGGAAGTCGGAGAGGGCTCGGTAGCTCGTTCTCCGGACTAGGTCGGAGAGGGCTCGGGAGCTCGTTCTCTGGACCGGATGAAGTCGGAGAGGGCTCGGTAGCTCGTTCTCCGGACTAAGTCAGAGAGGGCTCGGTAGCTCGTTCTCTGGACCGAACGTGGAAGTCGGAGAGGGCTCGGTAGCTCGTTCTCCGGACTAGGTCAGAGAGGGCTCGGTAGCTCGTTCTCTAGACCGGGAAGGCTTTAGGGTTTAGGGCTGGGAAGCTCTAAGGCATTGGATCGGTCTGGTGACCGATCCAGTGATACTCTGATTGTCTGGATCGGTCTGGTGACCGATCAGTAACCAAACAGAATGTTTCTGTGGGTTAACTGATCGGTCTGTAGACCGATCAGGAAGCGATGGACTTCAGAGAGTGATAGGAGGGGATCGGTCTGTGGACCGATCCACCTATAGTCTGATCGGTCCACAGACCGATCAGACTTCGAAGCCAACTCTCTGTGAGAGTTGGTTGATCGTTCTGGGGACCGATCAGCCTAGGGCTTGATCGGTCCACAGACCGATCAGGAGTCTCCCAGACCGATCAGGTTCGAGCCTGATCGGTCCAGGCCTAGCCGTTACGACACAACAGCTAGATTTCTGTGTTGCTCTTTGTCTTCTTCACAGGTGCAGCAGGTGCAGGATATATATCGAGGTCGAGGGCCTCTACAGTAACGACTCTTCTTCTTGTTCCTCACTCTTGCGATCTGAGCTTTGCTGAGTTCTGTGTTTCTGAAGCTTCGTGTGAGCTTCCTCGGCTGGTTTGCTGATCAGTTGCTGCTGGCATCGTGAAGTTGTCGCTTCATCGAACTCCAGTCGACAAGAAGGCAAGCAAAGTGTTGTTACATTCATATTCTTCTTGTTTTCTTGCTCTATCTTGTACTCCTTTATTACTGTTGCAAAAGAGTTTGTGGCGAGGTTTCTCCACCCAGAAGGAGTTGTTGTTAGCCGATTTTCCGGGGTCTCATCCACCGACGGATTGATAGGCTTCATCCACCTTACGGACACGCCGAGGAGTAGGAGTATCATCTCCGAACCTCGTTACATCATCGTGTTTGAGGTTTGATCTTCTCCACTTTCGTTTCTATCTTTTATTTCCGCTGCGCTAACCTAAATTGTAGGAAGAAACGATAATTTGGGGTCGGCTATTCACACCCCCCCTCTCTAGCCGCATCCGAAGGTCCTAACAAGTGGTATCAGAGCCAGGTTGCTCTTCGTCGGATTAACACCCGGGGGAGCACAAGCTAGAGAATGGATCTACTTGGAGAAGACATCACGATTCCACCCTTCTACGATCGCGACGACTTCGCGTATTGGAAGGTAAGAATGAAGTATTTTCTTATGACTAACCTAGTGAATTGGAATTGTGTACGAGTAGGTTTTACTCCTCCGGTGGATAAAAAGGGAGAACCTCTCGAGAAGAAGAAGTGGACGAAGGAACAAATCCACCAATCCACAATCAACGACGAGGTAACGAAAATCCTTGAATTTTCATTACCTAATGATATCTTGTGTAAGATAGGTGGATACAACGACGCCAAGGAGTTGTGGAACAACTTGGCTAAGTTTCATGAGGAGAGCTCCAATTCAAGTCATGAAGAGGAGTCAAGTGAGCCAAGTAGCTCACATCATGGAGGTATGGAATTAGAAGTTGAGGGCTACTCAACATCTAAGGAAGAAGAGGAGAAGAGTTCTTCTTCAAGATTGGAGCAAGAAGAAGAAACCTCTACCTCCGGAAGGGATGAAAAAGAGAGCGTATATCCATCCTCAACCCTAGGTAACTCAAGCAACTTAATTTCAAATAAATTACATATAATATGCTTTGAATGTAGGGAATATGGGCATTACAAGAGTAAATGTCCAAAGAGGATTAGGAAGACTCCACCGGCGCCAAAGGTCAAGGAAGCCGGAGTCCCGATACGCAAGGGCAAGGAGCACGTGGTGTGCTTCCAATGCAAGCAAAGGGGACATTATAGGAGCCAATGTCCGGGGGGGAGGCAACCTCACAAGGACAAGAGACCAAGCACATCTATAGGGGGAGCTAAGGCAAACCCTAAGGTACCCTTTAAGGCACATTATTGCAATTCTAATAAGAAACATGCTAGTAGCTTTATTGCAATTGCCAATGATGATAAGCATGATAACCATAGAAATCGATACATGTGCTTAGGTGCCAAACATGTTAGTCTAGGTAAGGATAATACTAGAAATGCCAACCCTAGAGTTAACTCATCTAAGGTTAAGGAAAACCTAGATAGGAATCCCAAAACAACTAGACATATGCCTAGGAATACCTCAAAGAAAAATGACAAATTAAAACTTGAGGTATTAGAGAAGGAAAATCAAGTCTTGAGGTCAAGACTTGACACCTTAGAAAAGACTCTTAAGAATTTGGAGAAGTCAACTCTAGGGTCTAAGGGTCAAAAGCAAAAGCCCAAGGACATGAGAGGTTTGAGTCACAAGCCTAAGTCTCAAGTGGTCAAGCCCACTTACCATATTGTTCCATTCGATTATGGAACAAGACCTAGGGCTAGGAAGACCATCACCAAGGTCACAAGGGGAGTCACCCCTAGAGTTGATCTTGATGAGTCTCAAATGACCAAGGCTTTAAAGCCTAGGAGGGTCATTAGGAGGGTTGCTAGGGAAGTCATCCCTAGTGAATATTTAGTGAACCCAATGAGCTCAAATAGGTTTTGGGCTCCTAGGAGCGTGATTCCATCACGCTAGATGAGTTAAGGTGTGCCAACCTTAATTGGATAGGTAGTTAACCTAATCATGGCAAAAGGTGGCATTTTAGGAATTTTCAAGGTGTAATCAAGCCTTGAAAATGGAATTTAAAATTTTACTCATTCCTAAGGTGATTAGGATGTGCCAATCACACTTGAGGAATTTTCTAGGGTCAATCTAATTGGCACATAGTGATCTAAAAATCTTTAGTATATGATTTTAGATCTATTACACTTAGAAATAAAGAATTTATGGTAAAATGATCAAAATTATCAAAAATGGCAACTAAGGCTAGAATTAGGTATTTTCTATACCTTTATATGTTATTTGCCATATATTGTTTGCCATATGCCATGTCATGACATCATATTTATTTTATTATCTTTTGAAATGTCATGATAATGCTTAGGTTAGTTATATGTCATGCCTTATTTAAGTTTCATACTTTATGACATGACATCATGACATTGGCACATGTTTTCACTTATGATATTATTTTATGCCATGTCATCATCTCTTGCATTTATGATCAATTAAATTGATTTAAGGATAAAAACTCAATTTGATATAGAAATCAAATTGTTGTCTAGAGAATGCATGAGAACTTAGATTAAGATGACCTAAACCCATATCTCACATCAAAATTGACTTGGATGTGTTTGATACACCCTAGATGTGTGTGAGATATTAGGATTATGAGTTAGGATCAAGGTGCATAGCTCTTGTACCTAGATGAGCCTAATTCTAAATTGAGGATCATAGGGAAAGCTCGTGTACAAGTCATGTACATTTAGCCCTAAGATTGTGGTCCTAAATTGAATGGTTTAAAATCATTTCAAAATTGATTTGAAAAACCTTGATGAAGCTTTTCTAGTGATATCATTCATCATTGAGCAAGTTGATACAAAGATGGATTAACCTTGAGCTATTTCAAAGTTTTTCGAACTTTGTATCAAGATTTGAAAATGGAAGTTATTTTCATAGAAAACTATTTTTCCATGATAATATATGTTATGAGGAATGTATCCTCAAAATTTTACAATTTTTGGAATTTTCTGTGAATTTTTAGGGGTTTCTGAATTTCGGGAGAAAAATCAGAAATTCCTATCAGAGAGTTGTGGACCGATCAGAGAGGATTCCGATCGGTCCAGGGAGGTCTGGATCGGTCACTGGACCGATCCAGGGAAGTGTGGATCGGTCTGGTGACCGATCCAGTAAAGGGCTGAGCATGCCAAAATGCTGATTTTCAACTGATTGTCTGAAATTTCAGCTGGAAGTTGGTATTTTAGATTTCTAAAGGATTGAAACTCTCCAAGACATTGTTGGTGCAATGGTCAAGGGGGAGTTGACCTTTAGGGGGAGTTTTACCTATTGGTCAAATGGGAGTTGACTTTTAGGGGGAGTTTTTACTCGATTTCTGAGGATGAGTGATATGGGATTATCACTAAGTTGATTATTATCTTTAGTATCAAGGGGGAAATTAAGGGTTTCAATGAAAGGTATGAGACTTTCATTAAGAAGAAACTCTTAACCTTGATTCACTCTTTTTGATATGTGTCAAAAAGGGGGAGAATGTCTAGAGAATGTTCAAGGAAGAACATTGGAATTTGGGGAGAATGCTCAAGGAAGAGCATTGGAGAACTATTGGAAAACCTAAGTTAGGTTATCGGGTTAACCTAACTTGATTATGGTTTTTGTCAAACATCAAAAAGGGGGAGATTGTTGGTGCAACCTTAGGTAAAGGTTGACCCGACTCGAGTTGACCTGACTCGAGTTGTATTTTAATGTTTGATGAGAATAGAAAAGTTGTATCTTGATATTTGACAAGAATACAAACTTGGGAGATTGTGGGTGCAACCTTCGATCAAGGTTGACCTGGTTGACCCGACTTGAGTTGACTTGATTCGGTAAAGTCCAAGTATGGAGACTTGGCACGGGAAAAGTCCAAGTATAGAGACTTGGCACGGAGAAGTCCAAGCAGGGAGCTTGGCACGGGGAAAAGTCCAAGTATGGAGACTTGGCACGGAAAAGTCCAAGTATGGAGACTTGGCACGGAAAAGTCCAAGCAGAGAGCTTGGCACGGGAAAAGTCAAAGTATGGAGACTTGACACGGAAAAGTCCAAGTAGGGAGTTTGGCACGGGAGAAGTCCAAGTATGGAAGCTTGGCATGGGAAGTCGGAGAGGGCTCGGCAACTCGTTCTCCGGACCAGGTCAGAGAGGGCTCGGGAGCTCGTTCTCTGGACCAGACGAAGTCGGAGAGGGCTCGGCAGCTCGTTCTCCGAACTAGGTCAGAGAGGGCTCGGGAACTCGTTCTCTGGACCAGATGAGGAAGTCGGAGAGGGCTCGGTAGCTCGTTCTCCGGACTAGGTCAGAGAGGGCTCGGTAGTTCGTTCTCTGGACCGGACGAAGTCGGAGAGGGCTCGTGTTGGATGCTACTCGGAAAACCTAGAGGTTCCACTGTACAAAAATTTTGTACAAAGGTCTGAACCTTTTCCTAGCTACCATGTGTTCTTTTAAATTAAATTTTGGATCGTCTGCGGAACTTAACACGTTTGATCCAAAACTTAATCTATTTGTTCTTTAAGGTTTAGACTTGGATCTCCTGCGGAACTTAACACGTTTGATCCAAATCACCTAAGTTATTAATTCCATTAAATATTAATTTCCATAATTGGTTCCCAGTACTGACGTGGCGAGGCACATGGCCTTCTTGGATATGGGAACAACCACCACCGACTAGACAAAACCTTTTATGGAAAGCTAATATTTAATTTCCTAAAATAACTTTAGGTCAACCAAAAGGAACAATCAAATCATAAGGAAAAGAAAAATAAAAGAACACAACTTCGAAAAACATATTCGAAATACTAGAATCGTAAGCCTCTTGTATTTGGTATTATTTCCATAAATAACTAGTATGATGCGGAAAGAAAAATTACTAGTTATACCTTATAGAAAAACCTCTTGATCTTCTACCGTATTCCTCTTCTAACCTCGGACGTTGTGTGGGCAACGATCTTCCGAGATGAGAAACTACCAAAGCACCTTCTTCTCCTTTCTTCAAGTTTCGGCCAAGCACAATGCTTCCAAAAGATGAAGATCTTTTTCCACCAACCAAGCTCCAAGGGATGTAAGCTTTCTCTCCTTCTTCTCCAAGCTAAAATCCGGCCACCACTTGATCTTCAAGGAGGAAGAGAGGTCCGGCCACAAAGGATGGAGAGAAGAGAAGAGGAAGAGGTCAGCCACACCAAGGAAGAAAAGAGGGAGAAAATAATAGAGGTTGTTCACTTTGAAGTCTCCTCTACCCCCTCTTTTATAATCCTTGGTCTTGGTAAATAAGGAAATTTTAATAAAAACTTCCTTAATTCTTTTACCATTGAAAAAGAAAATTTATTTAATTAAAAACAATTTTCTTCTCATCAATTCATATGGCCGGCCACCACAAGCTATAATCAAGGAGAGTTTTAATTAATTAAAACTTCCTAATTTGTCTTCGGAAATTTATAAAAATTTCTCCAATAATTTTATCCCTTCATGATTGGTTTATAAAAGGAAATTTAATAAATTAAAATCTTTCTTTTAAACATGTGGATCAAAAGAAAGTTATCTTTAAAAATTAAAATCTCTTTCAATCTACAAATAAGGAAAGATATCAAATCTTTTCTTAATCTTTTGTAGAAACTTATAAAAGAGAATATTTAATTTTTAAACTCTCTTTAAATCATGAACATGTTTAAAAGGAAAGTTTTCTTAAAATTTAAAATCCTCCTTTAATCAACAAATAAGGAAAGATTTCAAATTTTAAACTCTCTTTTAATCATGTAGATGATTTACAAATAAGGAAAGTTTTTACCAAAAAATTAAAACCATCCTTTTAAACTACAAATAAGGAAAGAGATTAATCTCTTCTCTTAATCTTTTGTAGAAAGTTATAAAAGGAAATTTTAATTTTTTTAACTCTCTTTTAAAATCATGATATCCACATAAGAAATAATTTTAATAAAATCCTTTTTAATATTCTAGTGGCGGCCACCTAAGCTTGGGACCCAAGCTTTGGCCGACCACCTTGGCTCATCCACTTGGTCTTGGCCGGCCCTAGCTTGGGTTCCAAGCTAGCTTGGTCGGCCCCATTGGATGGGTAAGAAGGTGGTATGCGGTGGGTATAAATCTCTATATACTAGAGGCTACGATAGGGACCGAGAGGAGGAATTGATTTTGGTCTCCCGATAAAATTAAGCATCCGTGTTCGCCGAACACACAACTTAATTTTATCAATAATAATTCATTCCACTAGAGAACTATTATTGAACTACGCACCAATCCCAAATTACATTTTGGGCTCCTTCTTATTATGAGTGTGTTAGTCTCCCTGTTTAAGATAACAATGTCCACTAATTAAGTAAGTTACTGACAACTCACTTAATTAATATCTTAGTCCAAGAGTAGTACCACTCAACCTTATCATCATGTCGGACTAGGTCCACCTGCAGGGTTTAACATGACAATCCTTATGAGCTCCTCTTGAGGACATTATCAACCTAGTATCTCTAGGACACAGTTTCCTTCTATAATCAACAACACACACTATAAGTGATACCATTTCCCAACTTATCGGGCTTATTGATTCATCGAACTAAATCTCACCCATTGATAAATTAAAGAAATAAATATCAAATATATGTGCTTGTTATTATATTAGGATTAAGAGCACATACTTCCATAATAACCGAGGTCTTTGTTTCTTTATAAAATCAGTATAAAAGAAACGACCTCAAATGGTCCTACTCAATACACTTTAAGTGTACTAGTGTAATTATACAGTCAAGATAAACTGATACCTAATTACACTACGACCTTCTAATGGTTTGTTCCTTTCCATTTTGGTCGTGAGCTACTGTTTATAATTTATAAGGTACTGATAACATGATCCTCTGTGTGTGACACCACACACCATGTTATCTACAATATAAATTAATTGAACAACTACATTTATCACAAATGTAGACATTTGACCAATGTGATTCTTATTTCTAGATAAATGTTTATACCAAAAGCTAGGCTTTTAGTATACACTCTAACATCTGATTCCCATCCCTTCAACATGCCCATCAAAAGCTCTTGCCTTAAGGACCTTAGTGAAAGGATCTATAGGTCATCACCTGATGCAATCTAGGCGGCAACAATTTCTCCTCATTTATACGATTCCTCGTATTGGGTGGTACTTGCGCTCTATTGTGTTTACTTGCCTTATAGACTTATGGTTTCTTCGAGTTTGCTATTGTACCAACATTATTACAATAAATTGTAATAATTTTTGGACAAACTAGAAATCATATCTAAGTCTATCTTGAGGTTATTGTGTCATTCAGCTTTTATGGCTACCTCAGAGGCTTGCCATATGCTAAGCTTCTATGGTGGAGTCCAGAAAAACACCTATGCTTATCACTCTTCCATAGTTATGACTTTACCTCCTAAAGTAAACACAAAACCCCGTGGTTGACTTATTATTGTCCCTATCCGATTGGAAGTCAAAATCCTTGCAACCCACAAGGACTAAATTAATTGCCTTGTAAGCTAGCATATAATCTCTAGTGCCTCTAAGGTACTACAATATATGCTTTACTGCGTCCTTGTCTAGGGTTACTTTGATATCTGCTAACTATGCCCTTGGCAAAATAGATTTCTGATCTCGTGCATAGCATACATTAGGCTTCCGACAGCCGAAGCATAAAGAACTGCCTTTATTTCCTTTATCTCCTTTGATGTCTACAGAAACATATCTTTAGATAAAGTTACTCCATGCTGAAAAGGTAAGAAACCTTTCTTGGAGTTTTGCATGCTTTAAAACGAGCAAGGATTTTTCCGATGTATGAAGCTTGGGATAAGTAAAATATTCTTTTCTTGCGATCCCTTATTATTTTGATCTCAAGAATACATACATTCTCCCAAGTCCTTTATATCGAATTGTTTGGACAACCATACCCTTACTTCTGACAACATTTTGATATTGTTTCCAATTACCAAAAATGTTATCTACGTATAGTACAAGAAATACCACCACGCTTCCATCACACCTTTTGTATACACAAGACTTATCCGGTTACTAAATCCATAGATCTGGATTACTTTGATAAATCAGATGTTCCAAGACCTTGAAGCTTTGCTTCAGTCCATAGACTGATTGAGCTTACACACAAGATGCTCTTAGCCCTTTGCAATGAACCCTTCTGGTTGCTTTATATGGATGTTTTCTTCAAGACTTCCATTAAGGAATGTTGTCTTGACATCCACTTGCCAAATAGATAAAAGAATCCGGATAAACTTAAGCATGACTACCAGTGAAAAAGTTTCCTTTTTCATCAAGCCTTGCTTTGAAAGTTACTACCTTCCTGTCTATCCCTCTTTTCCTATTATAGACCTTTTTATACCCAACGGCTTTTACACCATTTGGTGATTCTACAAGCTTCAGATTTTATTAGAATACATATATTCTAATTCTTTTATTCATTACTCTTTGCCAAGATCTTGCATCTTTATCTTGGAGTGCTTCATCATATGACCGGGATGTTCATGCCCTCCAGAGATCGAGTCCAAAACTCTCCCAAAACATGAACCTATTTAGGTTGCATAACAACCCTCCCACTACAATAAGACTTTCCGTAATTGTGTATCAATTTGTGATACGAGTTGCAGTTTTCTTGTGGTATCTCATCTTGTACAGTTGGTACTAGGTTAGACATGTCCTTTATTATTTCCTTAAGAACAAATTTACTTATGAGCACGTGGTTCATTATATAGTCCTTTTAAAATCAGTCATTTATGCTAACAATGACCTTTTGATTTTTAAGACTATAAACCTACTTTTGTTTATCTAGGATATCTTACAAACAAGTGAACTCCTATCCAACTTATCATTATCTCTCTTTAACATATGTGCTGGATTACCCGAATCCGAATATGCTTCAAAATAGGCTTACACCTATTCAGCAATTCTATATGAGCAGAGAGTTATGACTTTGGAAGGTACTACGTTCACTTCCGTTTCCAGAGCATATCCTTAAAACAAATTTGGTAATTTTCTGAATAACTCATCATCTATCTAATTATTCCATAAGAGTCCTATACCTTCTTTCTACTACACCATTCTGTTGAGGTGTTCCAGATGCAGTTAGTTGGGATTGAAATCCAACTTCTGATAAGTGACTCCTAAAATCTCTCAAGAGGTACTTGCCACTACGATTTTCCATAGTGACTTTTTTACTTTAACATTTCTCCGCATCAGCCTTGTACTCTTTGAACTAATCAAAGCACTTAGTCTTGCGGTACATTAAGTAAATGTATTTGTATCTTTAATAGTTGTCTATAAAATAGACGAAATATTCGATACTACCTCTTGTCTGGATTGTCATAGGATCACACAAATCAGAATGAACCAATTCCAATATATCTTTGACTCCATTCCCCTTAAACTTAAAAGCTTCTTGGTTATTTTTCCTTTCAAGTAAGACTTGTAGGTTGGAAAGATTTCCACTACTAATGAACACAAAAGTTCATCAGCTACCAATGAATCCTACTTAAGTTAATATAACCTAGCTTTAGATGCCAAAGATATAATTGGTTCATTTCCGAAGGTTGCTTTCTCTTAAAATTAGAAGATGTGTGACTAATTTCCATTTGTTGCATCGTGGGAGTTATTGGATTATAAATTGTCAACCATCATACCAGAATAGATAACTTTCCTATTTTTCTTGATAACAACTTTGTTATCAAAATAGACACAATATCTATAATAGTTTAGAAACTGAAATCAGGTTCTTTCTAAACTTGGTATGTAAAGACAATTACTTAAAATCCATATTTTATTCTTATCAAAGGATAAACATCTCCCACCGCAACTACCACTTTTACAGTAGTGCCCATGTGGACGGTGATTTACCTTTCATTTAGTTGTTGGGTTTCCTGGAACAATGAATTGCATACATGATTAATGGCATCTTGTATCTACACACCAGGTACCGGTAGATAACTCCACTAAACATGTATCAACTAATGAATAAAATACACCTATATTGTTCTTAGTTCTAAGAGAACAGTCTACCTTAATGTCCAAATCCTATTTCCAATCAATTATTATTGGGACCACTAAGTCTATCCTAAAGTATATCAGCTAGGGATTGACCATCATCCTAAGAATCACAAAAATATTTGGTTAAGACCAACTCCTTAAAAAATCCCCATGAATTTTGTATGCCACGTATAATAATTCAAAGAGGAAATTTTATCATTTAATTTTATTATCTCGTCAACCTTACTTTATGACGAATAAAATTAATAGTTGGTCTATCTTTAATCAAATATTTGGTCAAGACTCTAAATTTAAAATAATATTGATTTCTCTAACAATACTATTTAAATTTACCAACACCTCAAAACACCGTGAATTTTGCATGCCACGTTAGTGTGGACGTATACAAAATCAACATTTGTAAGAGGAGGGTTTTACCCATTAACTATCTTGTCAACGTAACTTTATGACAAATAAAATTATCTCAAACACCGTTAATTTTGTATGCCACGTTAGTGTGGACGTATACAAAATCAATCATTTGTAAGAGGGGTTTTAACCCTTTAATTTTATTATCTTGTCAACCTAGTTTTATGACAAATTAATAGTTGGTTTCATTTGGTCACACAAATAATAGCAGTGACTCCGATGGGGAGGATACTATTAGATGTGTCTAAGTGTATACCATTACTTGACACTAAGTCCATTAATAAGATTATGCCCCTTCCGTTGGGAAAGATCACACGCTCTTAATTAACTTCCTATAGTCATCCAAAAATGGAAGTCTGTTCTAGTGATCCGCAAATAAGCTCATCCGTTATGGAGGAAGGCACTCAGAGCCAACGCGCAAGCTTGTTTGCATCACTTACAAACCAGTAATGGAGACCATGGGATTTACTTAAAAATCCCTCTCCCACTTAGTTATTTATTAATGAGGAATTTTAACTATGCTAGCCTACTAAACTTGTAAACTAACATGCACACAAAGACAATATAAAAGCAATAAATAGAAAATCTAATTTTCAACTATTATGGCTTTTATCTCTAGTTGTCTTCCATGTGTTGTCATCCCAAGCTGCTGCCATATTTGGCCACCGCCACCGGGTCTAGCTGTCGCATCCATCTTGCTCCTTGTTCCGCTGCGCCTCTGGTCCTTAGAAGGTTCCACGCTTTGCAAGATTCGATCCGCGACATAAATAGAATTTTACAATTTTGATCCTATATTCCATAAAAGGAATGTACATGTATCTAGATCAAAAATAAAATCCTAATAAAACTAAATACAGCTCCTGCTGTATTTTATAATACAATCATGCACACACATATAAATGCCCTTGACATGTCCAAGGGTCTAATCACACACATAAAACTATAAGCCATAATAGTTGGATCCTGCATCCACAAAGTTAGCACATCCTACTATTATCCTGCATAGATTATGTATGACATGTGCATAATTAAACTAATACCAAATACACAGAGGCAAAACCCTAGCTCTGATACCAATTGTTGGATGCTACTCGGAAAACCTAGAGGTTCCACTGTACAAAAATTTTGTACAAAGGTCTGAACCTTTTCCTAGCTACCATGTGTTCTTTTAAATTAAATTTTGGATCGTCTGCGGAACTTAACACGTTTGATCCAAAACTTAATCTATTTGTTCTTTAAGGTTTAGACTTGGATCTCCTGCGGAACTTAACACGTTTGATCCAAATCACCTAAGTTATTAATTCCATTAAATATTAATTTTCATAATTGGTTCCCAGTACTGACGTGGCGAGGCACATGGCCTTCTTGGATATGAGAACAACCACCATCGACTAGACAAAACCTTTTATGGAAAGCTAATATTTAATTTCCTAAAATAACTTTAGGTCAACCAAAAGGAACAATCAAATCATAAGGAAAAGAAAAATAAAAGAACACAACTTCGAAAAACATATTCGAAATACTAGAATCGTAAGCCTCTTGTATTTGGTATTATTTCCATAAATAACTAGTATGATGCGGAAAGAAAAATTACTAGTTATACCTTATAGAAAAACCTCTTGATCTTCTACCGTATTCCTCTTCTAACCTCGGACGTTGTGTGGGCAACGATCTTCCGAGATGAGAAACCACCAAAGCACCTTCTTCTCCTTTCTTCAAGTTTCGGCCAAGCACTATGCTTCCAAGAGATGAAGATCTTTTTCCATCAATCAAGCTCCAAGGGATGTAAGCTTTCTCTCCTTCTTCTCCAAGCTAAAATCCGGCCACCACTTGATCTTCAAGGAGGAAGAGAGGTCCGACCACAAGATGGAGAGAAGAGAAAGGAAGGAGGCCGGCCACACCAAGGAAGAAAAGAGGGAGAAAATAATAGAGGTTGTTCACCCTTGAAGGCTCCTCTACCTCCTCTTTTATAATCCTTGGTCTTGGCAAATAAGGAAATTTTAATAAAAATTTCCTTAATTCTTTTGCCATGAAAAGGAAAATTTTATTTTAATTAAAATAATTTTTCTTCTCACTAAAACATGGCCGGCCACTTATTTCCTCAAATCAAGGAGAGTTTTAATTAAACAAGAATTAAAACTTCCTAATTTGTTTCCGGAAATTTATAAAATTTTCTCCAATAATTTTATCCCTTCATGATTGATTTATAAAAGGAAATTTAATAAATTAAAATCTTTCTTTTAAACATGTGGATAAAAAGAAAGTTATCTCTAAAAATTAAAATCTCTTTCAATCTACAAATAAGGAAAGATATCAAATCTTTTCTTAATCTTTTATAGAAACTTATAAAAGAGAATATTTAATTTTTAAACTCTCTTTTAAATCATGAACATGTTTAAAAAGGAAAGTTTTCTTAAAATTTAAAATCCTCCTTTAATCAACAAATAAGGAAAGATTTCAAATTTTAAACTCTCTTTTAATCATGTAGATGATTTACAAATAAGGAAAGTTTTTACCAAAAATTAAAACCATCCTTTTAAACTACAAATAAGGAAAGAGATTAATCTCTTCTCTTAATCTTTTGTAGAAAGTTATAAAAGGAAATTTTTAATTTTTTTAACTCTCTTTTAAAAACATGATATCCACATAAGAAATAATTTTAATAAAAATCCTTTTTAATATTCTAGTGGCCGGCCACCTAAGTTTGGGACCCAAGCTTTGGCCGGCCCCATTGGATGGGTAAGAAGGTGGGTATGCGGTGGGTATAAATCTCTATATACTAGAGGCTACGATAGGGACCGAGAGGAGGAATTGGTTTTGGTCTCCCGATAAAATTAAGCATCCCGTGTTCGCCCCGAACACACAACTTAATTTTATCAATAATAATTCATTCCACTAGAGAACTATTATTGAACTACCGCACCAATCCCAAATTACATTTTGGGCTCCTTCTTATTATGAGTGTGTTAGTCTCCCTGTGTTTAAGATAACAAATGTCCACTAATTAAGTAAGTTACTGACAACTCACTTAATTAATATCTTAGTCCAAGAGTAGTACCACTCAACCTTATCATCATGTCGGACTAGGTCCACCTGCAGGGTTTAACATGACAATCCTTATGAGCTCCTCTTGAGGACATTATCATCCTAGTATCTCTAGGACACAGTTTCCTTCTATAATCAACAACACACACTATAAGTGATACCATTTCCCAACTTATCGGGCTTATTGATTCATCGAACTAAATCTCACCCATTGATAAATTAAAGAAATAAATATCAAATATATGTGCTTGTTATTATATTAGGATTAAGAGCACACACTTCCATAATAACCGAGGTCTTTGTTTCTTTATAAAATCAGTATAAAAGAAACGACCTCAAATGGTCCTACTCAATACACTCTAAGTGTACTAGTGTAATTATACAGTCAAGATAAACTGATACCTAATTACACTACGACCTTCTAATGGTTTGTTCCTTTCCATTTTGGTCGTGAGCTACTGTTTATAATTTATAAGGTACTGATAACATGATCCTCTGTGTGTGACACCACACACCATGTTATCTACAATATAAATTAATTGAACAACTACATTTATCACAAATGTAGACATTTGACCAATGTGATTCTTATTTCTAGATAAATGTTTATACCAAAAGCTAGGCTTTTAGTATACACTCTAACAGCTCGGTAGCTCGTTCTCCGGACTAGGTCAGAGAGGGCTCGGGAGCTCGTTCTCTGGACCAGACGAAGTCGGAGAGGGCTCGGTAGCTCGTTCTCCGAACTAGGTCAGAGAGGGCTCGGGAGCTCGTTCTCTGGACCAGTTGAGGAAGTCGGAGAGGGCTCGGTAGCTCGTTCTCCGGACTATGTCAGAGAGGGCTCGGTAGCTCGTTCTCTGGACCTAAGCCTGAGAGGGCTCGGAGCCTGCCTCCCGACCAGGTCGAGAGGATCGGGAGCTCGTTCCTGGACCGGACAGCCCGGAGAGGACTCGGTAGCTCGTTCTCCGGACTAAGTCGAGAGGGCTCTGTAGCCTGCTCTTCTGACTAGGCCGAGAGGGCCTGAGCTCGCTCTTTAGACCGGAAGGCTTTAGGTTTAGGGCTGGGAACTAAGGCATTGGATCGGTCTAGTGACCGATCCAGGATTCGATTGTCTTGATCGGTCTCGTGACCGATCGGTAACCAAATAGAATGTTTCTGTGGTTATCCGGTCTGTAGACCGATCAGTGAAATGATGGAGAGGAGAGGGGGGGATCGGTCATGGACCGATCCACATATAGTCTGATCGGTCCCACGACCGATCAGACCATCCTCAGACCGATCAGGCTGTTGTCTGATCGGTCCACGGATCGCGATCAGTCTCCTGACCGATCCACAGTTAAGATCATTGTGCATGCGCTTTCGCTGAACGGCTAGATTTCTGTGTTGCTCTTTGTCTTCTTCACAGGTGCAGCAGGTGCAGGATATATATCGAGGTCGAGGGCCTCTACAGTAACGACTCTTCTTCTTGTTCCTCACTCTTGCGATCTGAGCTTTGCTGAGCTCTGTGTTTCTGAAGCTTCGGCTGGTTTGCTGATCAGTTGCTGCTGGCATCGTGAAATTGTTGCTTCATCAAACTCCAGTCGACAAGAAGGCAAGCAAAGTGTTGTTACATTCATATTCTTCTTGTTTTCTTGCTCTATCTTGTACTCCTTTATTGCTGTTGCAAAAGAGTTTGTGGCGAGGTTTCTCCACCCAGAAGGAGTTGTTGTTAGCCGATTTTCCGGGGTCTCATCCACCGACGGATTGATAGGCTTCGTCCACCTTACGGGCACGCCGAGGAGTAGGAGTATCATCTCCGAACCTCGTTACATCGTCGTGTTTGAGGTTTGATCTTCTCCGCTTTCGTTTCTATCTTTTATTTCCGCTGCGCTAACCTAAATTGTAGGAAGAAACGATAATTTGGGGTCGGCTATTCACACCCCCCCTCTCTAGCCGCATCCGAAGGTCCTAACAGTTACCAACACTTAGAAGAATTGACTTTGGCTGAGCATAGGTATTGGAGTCAGTCTGCCAGTAGCAATCGGGCATAGTAGAGTCGCAACGGATGGAGAATGCAGCGATAGAATGATCAAAAATTGATTATCTAAAAGTCCTATTTTCTAAGCTTCGAGCACCCCTTTTTAAAGCCAACTCGAACCTGATCCAATCCACTGAAATCGAGATCACTTTTCGAGACTTGACTATTATCGGTCGACTGATCCTCACTGTTCGGTTCACAGAACCTTCGATCCACCCTTGACTTATCTGGTCTGAATTGCTCGCTAGTTGTCCACCGTTCGGTCGAGCGATCCCTTTGGTTGAAATCCAATCCTGAGTTGAATTCTGATATGTTCTTCTAGGTTCGGTCAACTAATCCCTGACGTTCGATCGACCGATCAAATCAATTTTTCAACCTGTAAAATGTTAGTCTTTCTACAACACAGAGTTAGAAAAACAACTATAAATGCATGAATGTAGTATGACTTAGATCCAGTCTAGTTAGATCTCGGCCTTAGATTCCTAGGTTGGAGTGGGCTAGATCAAAGCCTAAGTTTCAACGAGACTCATCCTCACTGGATCACTTTCCTCCAGTGCTTATCTTCACTTACCATTTGCAGTCACTTGACTTGTCTCTTGACCCACCAGGTCTTTATGCTAGTTGTTAGGTCTATAGACACAACTGGACTTCGGCCAATTATTAGGTCCCACAGATTTAGCTGGACTTCCTGCCAAATATCAGGTTAATCCTTGACTTATCTAAATTTCATACTAGTTATCAAGTCGTTAGACCTAACTGGGCTTCAGTCTGGTGTCAGATCCTCTAGATCTGTCAATTTCTGTATACTTGGTAAAAAGGTTAGATAACATAACATATAACTTTAAATTGTTTGTTATTTCTCAAAACCTGAGTTTGACAATTGTGGCTAATTGCACCAATAGACACGATGTCTTTGAACTATTCTACCATTTGTGTAAGTATTGACATATCTCACACATGATTATTCCTGATACAACTCAATTCTCATGAGTGTATTTGTTCTTGGTAATAAACATGCCTGATTTTGTGAGAAACTCTAGGAATTGTGCTTACAATTCTTTTTGAAGCGACCCTACTTCTTTCTCACATAGGTGATCTTTTAAGAGTATTCCACATTACTCTATTAGATTACTAAAAGTCATGTACTTAACCTCTATCCTTCACTGATCTATTGGGTCGTTCCCCACAGTGAGTAACTTTGTCAGTGTAGTTAAGTTGTCCCTTTGAATATAGTTCTTGTGATCTCCAATCTGCATATGTTAGGTTTTCTTTGCACCAATGTTTTGGTGGTGCGGTGAGTACTAACGGTCTAACTCAGATTTTGATGAATGACAAAGTAGGTTAAGTTAGTCTCGTTGTGATCCAATACTTTGAATAAATGTGCAGGAGAAGTCCAGCTAGGTCGACGGGCTAATCTGATAGCTGGCACGAAGCCCAGCTAGGTCGACAGACCAACTTGATAGCTGGCACGAAGTCCAGACTGGTCGACGGACTGACGTGATGTCTGGCACGAAGCCCAGACTGTTCGACGGGCTGACCTAATGTCTGGCACGAAGTCTAGCTTGGTCGACGGGCTGACTTGATAGATGGCACGAAGTCCAGATAGGACAACGGGCTGACCGGATGTTTGGCAGGTAAGTCACTGGAGGGAAGTGACTTAGTGAGGAAGTGTTCCCCGTTTCAGGGAACAGTAGACGTCGATCCAACTTAGAACCATTTCGAGAATCTAAGTTGAGATCGTGACTAGATTCTGATCTCGGTGAGACAGAATTTAATTACTATTCTTTTACTATAATTGTGCTAACTTCTGTTTTGCAGGGTAGTTTAGCTGTTATTTTTCCTCAGAGTAACTCTTTCTTGCAGGAGAAGGACTTTCTGGAGAAAGGTGGTCTAGGCGTCCGGAAGGGATCCGGGTGCCCAGAGTTGGTCCAGGTGCCCGTAATCGGTCCGGACGCTCGGAAGGCAAAAATTTATCCTGTCGTCACGGGGAGCGCATTGATTGGCCGGACCTACGTTATGGTCCAGGCACCCGGAAGGGATCTGGGTGCCCGGAGCATCTTATATAAGGAGGTCTCGCCCTGGAGCAAAATATACCAACGTCTTCCAACGACTGCTCTACTGCGCTGTGCTCCTGTGATGCTGCGAAGCTTCTCCGACAACCTACTGCTAAAAGTTTTTCCTTTTATTGTTGTCGGTATTTCTTCTTTAAAGTTCTTGTACTTACATTTGTACCCTTTTTGCGATCTGCTAGTGAATTGTCCAACGAAAACACTCAATAAGTGCGAGCCTTGGAGTAGGAGTCAACAAAGGCTCCGAACCAAGTAAAATCGGTTATTGTTACCATTGTGTATTTAACTTTTCCGTTGTGCACTCGACTATGAATTTTTTTTATCGCTATTCACCCCCCCCCCCCCTCCTCCGCCTCCTCTAGTGCTTTCACGATCTAACATATTTCTCATCAACATTAAACCCATCCCTCACAATGAAATTACAACTAACTCCCTATTTAACACCTTGGTTAACGTATCTACTAAGTTATCTTTTGACTTCACATAGTCAACAGTGATAACTTCTGTTGAAAGTAGTTGTCTAATGATATTATATCTATAATGTATATGTCTAGACTTATCGTTATATAGATGGCTCTATATCTGGTCAATTGTTGATTGACTATCATCATAATGTATGAAAATTGTCGGTACCGATTTCGGCCATATAGGAACATCTTCTAAGAATTATCGTAATCATCCAACCTCTTCACCACATTTGTTAAAAGCTACAAACTCAGATTCCATCGTGGATCTGGCCATTATGATTTGTTTAAAAGATTTCCATGAAATGACTATACTTTCCAAAGTTAATACATATCCACTCGTAGACTTAGAGTCTTTTCATCAGATATCCAACTCGCATCGTTATATCCTTCGATCACAACAAGATATCTTGTATAATGTAGTTCATATTTATGTGTATACTTTAAGTTCGTCAGTACTCTTGCTATCCCTTTCTAGTGCTCAACATCAGAATTACTCGCTTATGCGACGATAGAGGGAGGCCTACTTGGCACGGGGTCAATTGCTAGGGTGGAGGTCAAAGTCAAGGTGGTTAACGCCTGGGTACCAGAGGGTCGAAAGGAGAGCAATGACAATGACCAGTTGGGCTGTCAGGCCTCGACCCATGGGACTCAGTTCCGAACAGACCTCCAGTCCAGTTTAGGATGATACGTACGATAGTTGACGCTCCATATGGGGTAGTAGGGCGCCGAGGGAGATCGAGTAGCCTGTTCGAACGGGGGGAAGGTAGGTGCTACAAAACCATCACATAGGAGAGCCACCGAGGTCTACAACGCGGAGGGGTCCCAGCCGAGCGGCTACCCCGCTCGGCCAAGCAGCGGGACCTGGCCGAGGACGAAGAGGAGTCCCGACCGAGCGACTACCCCTCTCGGCCCAGCAATGGGACCACTGTAGTATCGCTCTACATTCTTTTGGGAGGTGGTGCCGCTAACACGAGACATGGTTGACAAACGGATCGTATTATGGAACATTCTACTGTCTTGTCAGGGATATGCATGCCAGTTAAGGTATGGTGTCAGAGGTACTTTCCTGATAGGTCCTATCATAGGGCATATTATAGAATGTGTTTATGCCTCGGTAAGCGTGCATGTCACCCACCAGGGCTCTATATAAAGGGGGTCCATCATCGATGGAAGTACGCGTTATTCTTGAATTCTATTGTTACTACTGTTGCTCTGTTTTTCTCTACATTCTGGTGACTGACTTGAGCGTTGGAGGGCCAACGCTGGAGACCCCTTCCCTAACGTCATTTGTTTTGCAGAGCAGAGCGAAGTCCATGTTAGGTTAGCGAAACTGCCACCTCCTAGCTTTCCAGCTTTACAATTTCGAACATGATCATTTTGGCGCCGTTTGTGGGAACGTAGCCTGCATCCGAACGAGAAGATGGAGGATGCTGGATGAATCGCCATGGTGATGCTGACACAGGAGGAGCTCGACATGTTGATACAAGCCCGAGCGACGAAGATAGTGGAGCAACAACAACAATAGGCGTTGGCCGAGCGCTTAGCACAGGAGCCCGCAGCATCACCAGTGGGTCGCTAAGCCGAGCAAGGAGACCGAATGGAACAAGTCTCCCCTCGGGGATAGAACAAGAAGCCAACCGACACGTATGGGGAAGTGCCCAACGTGCCTATCCCCTTCCATCAAGCGTTGTTCAGAAGACCATTGGAGGAACGAAGTCGAACGAACAAGAACCGAGGGTCTTCTTCAGATGATGTGTTCATTCAGGACACAAGGAATGGGAAAGCGCCTAGGGAGGATGATTCGCTCGAGTGGATCAATCAACAGTTTTCGCAGGGGATTCTGAACGATCCTCTGCCAAAGCACTACACTCCTCTAGCAATAGGAGAGTACAATGGAACCACCGACCCGAATGACCATCGATCGACACTTATGGGGAAGCGCCCAACGCGCCTATCCCCTTCCATTGAGCGTTGTTCAGAAGACCATCGGAGGAACGAGGTCGAACGGACAAGGACCGAGGGTCTTCTTCAGATGATGCGCCGTTCAGGACACGAGGAATGGGGAAGCGCCTAGGGAGGATGATTCACTCGAGTGGATCAATCAACAGTTTTCACAGGAGATTCTGAACGACCCTATGCCAAGGCACTACACTCCTTTAGTGATAGGAGAGTACAATGGAACCACCGACCCGGATGACCACTTCATCAGTACACTGATGGAGTCAAGTGTCGGGTTTTTCTCACCACTCTCTCTGGACCAGAATAATGTTGGTTCAAGAGATTGCTGGATGGATCAATCCACAGTTTCAAAGATTTCCGGGCGACATTCCTTCATCACTTCACCAACAATCGCTGCCACCAGAAGATGAGCGTGAACTTATTTTCGCTCAGGCAAGGGCCTAGAGAGGACATCCCAGCGCTTCAATCAGGTGGCGATGGACATCCCAACAATCTCTTCGGACGTGCTGGTGAAAACCTTCATCCAAGGGATCATTGAAGAAGAGTTCTTTCAATCGCTCATCCGGAAGCCACCGAGAGACTTCGGCCATCTACAGAGGAAGGCCATGGAGTACATCAACGTAGAAGAAACTCAGTCGACCAGGAGAAGGGAGGCACTCACAGGAGGATATGAGCGACGTTCATCGAGCAACCATCAGCCTCCTAAGGGGCCCCGATTAGGGAGAGCGCAGTAGTACAATGAGCCAGGGATGCATGCCATGCAGCATGCGGCGGCCGGTCGCCCAAAGGCTGCAAGAGGGAAAGTGTGGACACCAATGTTTTGTTCCTTCCACCAGTCAGCGGCGCACAACACTCGTGACTACTACGACCTGACGCCCATAGCTACCAGACCGGCTTCGAGGGGATATCGTCGCCGATCACCATCTCCTGATCAACAACACAAGCACCGGTCAATCGGACGAAGGAAAGAAGAAAGAATGATGGTCGAGCCACGCCACCATCAATCCCAACAAAGGAATAACCCAAGTCCCACCCGAGCATCCGCCAAGCGGGGAAGGCCTTCGGTTCGAGAGGAGGAGAACAGGAGTAATGCCGCTCAGGGAGAAATAGGAATGATTGCTGGTGGGCCGACCAGTGGTGATTCCAACCGAGTGAGGAAGTCGCACGCTCTGCGACTCGAGATCCACGTCGTTGGCTGCAGCAAAGAGAGGGCTGAAGGACCCAAGATCAGTTTTAGCTCAAGAGACTTAGAGGGAGTGGAGATCCCTCATGATGATGCTCTGATCATTCGAGTGATAATCGCTAATTGCAATATTCACCGAACCTTTGTTGATACAGGGAGCTTTGTTAATATCATATTCAAGAAGGTGTTTGATCAACTTCAAATCAACCGGGGCGAGTTGTTGCCCATGATGACTCCACTCTTCAGATTCACAGTCAACGAAGTGTTGTCGATCGGCGAAGTCTACCTGGCCATTTCGCTTGGAGAGGAGTAGCTAAAGAGGACAAGGACCATAAATTTCATTGTGGTGGATACGTCATCGGCCTGCAACATCATATTGGGCCGACCAGCATTCAATAGGTACCAAGCAGTGGTGTCTACCTTCTGCCAGAAGATCAAATTTATGGTGGACAACGAGGTAAGCGTAGTCAAGGGCGACCAACGGACTGCTCAGCGATGCTATGTCGAGATGGTCAATTCCGAAGCAAGGGCCGCTCGGAAGAACATGCCCCTAGAGGTGAATGCTATAATGGAAGAAATCCTGATCAACCCCTGAGCGCAAACCTTCTCTAGCCCTACAAGGCTAGGTAAGAAGTATACAGGTAAATACTTATGTACTTGTGTAAGTGTATGTCTTCTGGATACAGGACAAATATCAATAAAATCACGAGTTTTCCAAACTCTTGAGCCGATCGGCTAAGTTAAAAGTTGAGCGGCGATTATAAACCATTGTCTACGCATTGCAACCATCGAGCAGTGACGTTAAACCTTAGTCATCACCGACTATCGAGCGGTGACGTTAACCCCTGGTCTTCGTCAACCGTCGAGTGGTGACATTAAACTCTGGTCTTGGTCAACGGTCGATCGACGACCTTAAACCCTTATCGTCATCAGCGGTCGAGCGACGACCTTAAACCCTTGTCGTCATCAGCCGTCGATCGGTGATGTTAAATCCTAGTATTCACTGACCGTCAAGTGGCGACGTTAAACCCTTGTCGTCATCCATCGTCGAGCGGCGATGTTAAACCCTAGTCTTCACTGACCATCGAGCGGTGACGTTAAACCCTAGTCTTCACTGACTGTCGAGCGATGACGTTAAACCCTTGTCGTCATCAACCATCGAGCGGCGAAGTTAAACCTTACTCTTCACCGACTGTCGAGCGACGACGTTAAACCCTAGTCTTCACCAATCGTCGAGCGGCGACATTAATCCTAGTCTTCACCGACCGTCCAACGACAACATTAAACTCTTATCGTCATCAACCGCCGAGCGAGGATGTTAAACCCTAGTCTTCACCGACCGTCGAGCGGCGACGTTAAACCCTTGTCGTCATCAATGGTTGAGCGGCGATCTTAAACCTTGTCCTCATCGATGGTAGAGCGATGACCTTAAACCCTTGTTGTCATCAGGGGTCAAGGAGCGGCCTTAAACCCTTGTCATCATCAGCGATCGAGCGGCGATCTTAAACCTTATCCTCACCAATAGTCGAGCGACAACCTTAAATCCTTGTAGTCATCAACGGTCGAGTGGCAACCTTAAACCCCTGTCCTCACCGACGGTCGAGTAGCGACCTTAAACCCTTGTCTACGCCAGCGGTCGAGCGGCGACCTTAAAGCCTAGTCTTCATCGACCGTCGAACGGCGATGTTAAACCCTGATTTTCATCAACAGTCGAGTGACAACCTTAAATCCTTATATACGCATGTCAACGGTTGAGCAATGACCTTAAATCCAAATCTACGTCTTCAATAGCCGAGCGACGGCTATAAACCCAAGGCTAATGAAAAACGGCTTATCCAAGCGAGTAGTACGACGCCGACCGGTGGGCCACGGAGCCACACTTGAAGTTTTTCGCATTATGATAAGTGGTTCGTAGTCCTACTCGATCCTGAGCGGCAGCGCAAGGATAAATAAATTGGAAAATAAAACAAGGAAGCGTCGAATGACGCAACGTGAAGGAGTGACATCAAATAAAAGGGTTTGTTGAATGGGCAACCATTCATTAACACTTGCATAGTTTTTACAAGACTAGAAGTGCAGTACAAAAAAGAGACAAGGTATGCAAGCGCAGACTCACTCGAAGTAGTCGAGTATGTCGTCGGGCAGCGACTTGACCATCTTGTCCCTGCTGATGACCTTGTTTGTTAGAGCAGTCGGGATATAGCCGTCATTCTTCAGCTAGTTTAGCGTTCCGTCAATGGCAAGGTTGAAAAGACAAAGCGCCCGATCGATGAGCTGGTCATTAAAGGCATCCGAGTGAAGGTAAACCTTTTTCTGCACCTCAACCTGTTGGACTCCACACTTTGGTAAACTTCTAGCGTTGATCGGGATGCCTCTAAATCCGCCTTCAAAGTGGCCAGCTCTGCATCTTGGCGTCGAGCTGGGCCATCATTGCAGACTGATCGCCTCACCTGCCTTCTCGCTCAGCATTTAGCGAGGCCTCCACCTCCTTCCGATTCTAAGCTAACACCCGAAATTCTTTATTTTTGATCTCCAAGTCTTCGATGGCCCGAAACTTCTTGGTGTTGGCCGAGTGGATCCTGGACTCGAAAGAGCTGACCTCTTTATTAAGCTGAGCCAATTGCGTAGCCTGCTCGGTGCTTTTGCCCTTCTCTGCCTCCAGCAGCTCAGAGCTCTTCTTCAAATCGACCTTTAGTTGGGTCATTTCAGCGCTCATCTGCTCCATGCACGTCTGAGAAGCCACCTCCTGGCTGCTCGGGGAGCGTAGCTGCTGGACTTCATGTTCCAGATATGCAAACCTGTGGCATATGGTCAGGCTCTCTTCCCAATACTGCAAAGACAATAAGATTGTATGAGCTGAACGGATGTAAGGAAAAAAAAAAAGGTACAATGTGCATACCCTAGTGGACATCTGGGCGTGGCTGTTGGTGAGTCCCCTGGAGCGATAACCACCACACGAGCTTGAGCATCGGCCCAGATCTGTGCGAGTAGCCCTTGGATCCTTATTTGGTGCTCGAGGGTGAGGGACGCTGAGTCGTCCGCACTGTGGTACTCGTCCGTCGGTAAATGGATAATTGCTGTTATTTGCCTCTGGCTGCTCGGGCTAGAGGGGTTTGAAGTCGTCCGACCTGAAGACCGGGACGCTGGAATTGGTCGGATGCAGGACACTTGGGCCGCTGGCAAAGGCGGTGGCATGAAGGCGACTAGCGGAGCGCAAATCGTCCCATGAGACAATGCGGACAGTGAAGGTGTCTAGTCAGATGATATGACAGTAGGGAGTTCTACGACTCTATGCTCGAGAGGAGGAATCGAGATCTCACCCCGCTCAGAGGAGAGTCGGGAGACAACCGATGTTGGAGTATGCAGGGCCGAAGTCGCAAATCAGGAAGAACCTTCCGCTTGACATCTCTTCCGTAGCCGCAGGGGTTCACCGGAGGTAGTTGACTCTGAACCTACCATGATCGGAACAATCGACGGTCGTTCAGGCGGAAAGTCAGCAGTGGCTACCTCTCTACTAGTTGTTGTCTGGCTAGTTGCCCCTCCACTTCCCAGCACCTGTGTTCCCTCCTCGTCCACGGATGTAGCATTGATCTCTACATCCGCAAGCTTGCACTTGCCGGCCAGACGCGCTCGCAGCATGATTCGAGCTGCATAAAAGGAGGAAAAATTAGTTAGATCAAAGGTTGGGAGAAGAAAGAGCATACTTAGGCTGAACAGAAGCTTCGTGCGAATCGGGCTTAGGCCGAACACGTAGAGGACACCCTCCAGCAGTAACTTGTGGATATGGTACTTCTGACCGGTCAAGCTTGAAGCTGTATGGAGGTAGTTTGATCGGCTTTTGTACTTCTTGAGCTCCGGAGGGTTTGACACTTTTAGCTGCCAGCTAGTTGGAAAATCTGGCCGCTCGGGAAAGCGAATGAAGAAGTAGTCTCTCTAATGCTTGTTGGAGGACGACATCTTATTAAAGAAAACTAAACTCACTCGGGCTTGAAAGAAAAAAGTCCCTGACTCGAAAAATTTTAGATAATAGAAATAATGGAAGAGCTGAGAGGTCAGAGGAATGCCATGTAGGTGGAATAGGACGACAACCCTGCACAACAATCGAAAGGAGTTCAACATTAATTGATGAAGAGAAATGCAGAAATATTTACAAACTGCGAGAAAAAAGGGTGGACTGGAAACCGCAGACTGACGGTGAACTAGTCCCTAAAGAAACATAAAAAACCCAGCAGTGATTCATGTGGCCTGTCAAACGCGGAAGGAAGGCCGATTTGATAGTCAGGGGGAAACTCATAAGTGAATTTCAAGCTCTCAGCGTCACCCTCATCGAACCTAGAGTCGGTGGAAGTATACCAGAGTCTAGGAAGGATCGGGGGGTTGCAAGGAGCTTGCCATCGGAAACAAGGAGGACAACAAAGAACAACGAAAAGATTTGAATGAAAAGATGAAGAGGCTTACAGAAAGGATTGCCGGAGAAGAAGAAGCAGTGAAACGTCGTCGGGAAACTTGAAGACGAAGGCACACGAAGTGAAGAAGACGGCGATGGACGCAAGGTTTATAAACCTCATTGCCGATTGGCCTGAGTCGTCCAATCTAGGGTTACAAAAAACTAGGAGAAGATCTAGCCGTTGAATTTGAAAATGTGTCTATCACATCACCAGTGGATATCCACTTGTCACATCAAACGTGCGGCGGCAGAAAATGGGGCACGTGACACTCAGTCACCGGACGACATTAATGAGGTTTAATTAAAAGGTATGGTCGCGTGCTCGGCCATACTGATTGGAGATTTGCACAGTCTTCGAGAAATCTGGATGGCGTTGGGCTCTTGGTCGAGGAGCGCAGGAAAAGGAAAAGGAATTTTTTCGCCAAGTGTTGCCGCTCATTGCCCGAGCTGCACAGATAAGCGATTATCACATAGTCGAACGACCGAGACACAACTTGCTTTGGAAGGCTTGGGCCGAGCGGCAGTTATATACCCAGTCTGATAATGCGAAGCCAAACGGCAAAGGCGTAGGAGTCATGGAAGACTCTACTGATCCAGTTAGTCGGACTTGCAACCTCCTTCGATTAGATTTGAGGGGGAGGCTTGTGATGCGGCGATAGAGGGAGGCCTACCTGGCATTTGCTACTCGGAAAACCTATAGGTTCCACTGTACAAAAATTTTGTACAAAGGTCTGAACCTTTTCCTAGCTACCATGTGTTCTTTTAAATTAAATTTTGGATCGCCTGCGGAACTTAACACGTTTGATCCAAAACTTAATCTATTTGTTCTTTTAGGTTTTGACTTGGATCTCCTGCAGAACTTTACACATTCGACCCAAGTCTCCTTAAGTTATTAATTCCATTAAATATTAATTTCCATAATTGGTTCCCAGTACTGACGTGGCGAGGCACATGGCCTTCTTGGATATGGGAGCAACCACCACCGACTAGACAAAACCTTTTATAGAAAGCTAATATTTAATTTCCTAAAATAACTTTAGGTTAACCAAAGAGAACAATCAAATCACAAGGAAAAGAAAAAATAAAAGAACACAGCATCGAAAAAAACATATTCGAAATTCTAGAACGTAAGCCTCTTGTATTTGGTATTATTTCCATAAATAACTAGCATGATGCGGAAATAAAAATTACTAGTTATACCTTGTAGAAAAACCTCTTGATCTTCTGCCGTATTCCTCTTCTAACCTCGGACGTTGTGTGGGCAACGATCTACCGAGATGAGAAACCACCAACCACCTTCTTCTCCTCCAAGCAAGGTTCGGCCACAAAAGGAAAACTTCACCAAGGAGAAAAACCAAAATACTAACCAAGCTCCAAGAGATGCTAGCTTTCTCTCCTTCTTCTTCTTCTTCTCCAAGTAGTATCCGGCCACCACAAGAGCTCCAAGGAAGGGAGAGAGGTTCGGCCACCACAAGAGGAAGAGAGGGAGAGGATGGCCGGCCACACCAAGGAACAAAAGAGGGAGAGGAATAATAGATGTTATATCTCATGAAGGCACCCTCACCCCTTCTTTTATATTCCTTGGCCTAGGCAAATTAGGAAATTTAATTACAATAAAATTTCCTCAATTTCCTTGACATGATTTTATTGAGAAAAATAAAATAAAATTTCCCAAATAAACCAATGGCCGGCCACATCAATGAAGGAAAAAATTAGACAAGTTTTAATCAACAATTAAAACTTCCTAATTTGTTTCCGAAAATTTTAAAAAATAAAATTTCTCTTTAAAATCTCTTCATGGTTGATAAAAGGAAATTTCTATAATTTTAATTTTATCAACATGTGAATAATTTTTAAAGAGAAAATAAAACATCTCTCCAATCTACAAATAAGGAAAGAGATCTAATCTCTTTCTTTAATCTTTTGTAGATCTTTTACAAGAGAGATATTTTAATTTTAATTCTCTTTAAATTATATCTTCCACATAATAATAAAAATTAAAATTAAATTTCTTTTTTAATTTAATTTGGCCGGCCCTACTAGCTTGGGTTCAAGCTAGGGCCGGCCACCCAATTTTATACCTAGGCCGGCCCCTATTGGGTGGGTATAGAAGGTGGGTATAGGTGGGTATAGAACTCTATAAATAAGAGGTTACGATAGGGACCGAGAGGAGGAATTGGTTTTGGTCTCCCGATAAAATTAAGCATCCCGTGTTCGCCCCGAACACACAACTTAATTTTATCAATGATAATTCATTCCACTAGAGAACTATCATTGAACTACCGCACCAATCCCAAATTACATTTTTGGGCTCCTTCTTATTATGAGTGTGTTAGTCTCCCTGTGTTTAAGATATCGAATGTCCACTAATTAAGTGAGTTACTGACAACTCATTTAATTAATATCTAAGTCTAAGAGTAGTACCACTCAACCTTATTATCATGTCGGACTAAGTCCACCTGCAGGGTTTAACATGACAATCTTTATGAGCTCCTCTTGAGGACATTATCAACCTAGTATCTCTAGGACACAGTTTCCTTCTATAATCAACAACACACACTATAAGTGATACCATTTCTCAACTTATCGAGTTTATTGATTCATCGAACTAAATCTCACCCATTGATAAATTAAAGAAATAAATATCAAACATATGTGCTTGTTATTATATTAGGATTAAGAGCACACACTTCCATAATAACTGAGGTCTTTGTTCCTTTATAAAGTCAGTATAAAAGAAACGACCTCTAATGGTCCTACTCAATACACTCTGAGTGTACTAGTGTAATTATATAGTCAAGATAAACTAATACCTAATTACACTACGACCTTCTAATGGTTTGTTCCTTTCCATTTTGGTCGTGAGTTTTTGTTTATAATTTATAAGGTACTGATAACATTATCTTCTGCATATGACACCACATGCTATGTTATCTACAATATAAATTAATTGAACAACTACAAACAAATGTAGATAAATTGACCAAATGTGATTCTTTATTTAACATGAATGTTTACAAAGCTTATGCTTTCAGTATACACTCCAACAGGGGTCATTTGCTAGAGTGGAGGTCAAAGTCAAGGTGGTCAGCGCTTGGGTGCTAGAGGGCCAAACGAAGGGCAGTGGCAATGGCCAGTGGGTTGTCAAGCCTCGACCGGCAGGAGATAGTTCCGAGCAAGCCTCTAGTCCAGATCGGGATGATACGTACGATAGTCGACGCTCCATACGGGGTAGCAGGGCGCCGAGGGAGATAGAGCAGCTTGTCCGAACGGGGGAAAGGCAGGTGCTACAAAACCATCGCATAGGAGAGCCACCGAGGTCGACAGAGCGGAGGGGTAATGTCCGAGCGGCTACCCCGCTCAGCCAAGCAACGGGACCTGACCGAGGACGGAGTAGAGTCCCGGCCGAGCGGCTACCCCGGTTGACCCAACAACGGGACTACTGTAGTATCTCTCGACATCCTTTTGGGAGGTGATGCCACTGACACGAGGCATGGTCGACAGGCGGATCATACGACAGAAGCTTCTACTATCTTGTCAGGAATATGCATGCCCTGTTAAGGTATGGTGTCAGAGGTGCTTTTATGACAAGTCTTGTCATAGGATATATTGTGTTGGTGCAGCGGGAACCGGCAAGAGGGGGGTGAATTGTCTGCAATCAAAAATTATACACTCCTCAAACTTTCAACTCTAAAATAAAGCAACACTAATAATTAAAGTAATTAACAGAAAAGAAAAGAGAGACGACTCAGCTATTTGACTTGATTACAACCGAGACGGTTGTTAATCCAAGACAGTGGAAAGGCGCACTAAGAGAGTCTCCTTCTTTGAAGGCGGAGAAGTCTTTTACACTTTAAGCGCACAGAGGTTGCTTAGAAAAGAATTACAGAGTTGATGATTTTTGTTGTACCCCATTGTTCTGTACGAGACCCCTTTATATAGGGGTTCCAAGACTCATCCAGAGCCCCTGATCTTCGGGATCAGGGTTTGACTTCGAGAGGGGGATCGGTCGACCGATCCCCAGGTTCGGTCGACCGAACTTGTGTACTTTCCCAGCTTCCCGTCTGGATGCAGGCTCTGTGGATCGAGCTTAGGTTCGGTCGACCGATCCTTGTATTCGGTCGACCGATCAACCAACAGTCTCTGCTTGATCTGACCCGATCAAATCGCTTCGACCAAGTCTCTAATTATCTTTGGTTCGGTCGACCGATCAAAGGGTTCGATCGACCGATCAGCCATTGGTTCCTGACGTGGATGCTGACGTGTCTCCAACGGCTGGCTTTTGATGAAAAGGGGTTCGGTCGACCGATCAGAGGGTTCGGTCGACCGAACACTTGTCAAGTCAACTTCCCAATTGACTTGCTCTGGTTCGGCTTGCTTGGGTAATTTCGGCCATCCGGAATAGGGCTCACCCAAACCCAGTTCCTAACCTTCTCCTCGAGCAGTCTTCCGTCCCGACTTTATGCCCCTCGAACATCATGCACGTTCTTCACGCCCATTGGTGTACTCTTCCGCAGCTCTCTCGTCCTTCGGATGCACCGAGCCCGTCGGCTCCCTTCCCGTGCCGTTCTTCTCGCTAGTTGCTATTCCGCTCAACTTCCTGCGCTCCTAAGTTTCTGCACACTTAGACACAGGGATCAGACAAACAGGACCTAACCTAAACTTGGTTGATCACATCAAAACAACCACAGGGTCCAATATATTGGAGAGTGTGCTCATACCTCGAGAAATGTGCACGCCGCCCACCAGGACTCTATATAAAGGGGGTATATCATTGGCGGAGGTACGTGTTATTCTTGAGTTATACTATTGCTCCACTTTTCTCCACATTTGGGTGACTGACTTAAGCGTCGAAGAGCCAACGTCGGGGGCCCCTTCCCTAGCCCGGCACTGACGTCATTTGTTTTGCAGAGCGGAGCAAAGTCCACGTCTGGTTAGCGAAGCCGCCACCTCCCAGCTTTCCAGCTTCACGCTTTCAAACATGATCACTTGTGTATTTGTTGGAACCCCAATGTTGTTTTGGTGTGATCAACCAGTTAAGTTAGGTCTTGTCGGTTTTTTAATCTTGTGTCTAAGTGTGCAGGAGCTTAGGAGCACAGGTAGTCGAGCTGAAGACACAGCTAGCGAGAAGGACGACACGCGGCACGTCCGAGGGACGAGGCACTGCGGAAGAGTACACCGGCGGACGAGAAGGAAGCGTGCGGTGGTTTCGAGGGCCGAGAAACCGGAGCGGAAGAATGCTTGAGGAGCAAGAGACGCAGCTAGCGAGAAGGTCGGCACGGAGTGTGACCGAGGGACGAAGACTACGGATGAGTACGCTGGTGGACGAAAAGAAGCACACAACGATTCCGAGGGACGAGAAGCCGGAGCGGAAGCCTGCTCGAGAAGACCGGAAGTTGGGTTCGGGTGAGCCCTATCCGGATGCCAGAGATCACCCAAGCAAGCAGAAGACTCTGTCTGAGGCGAACGGAGCCGGAGCAGAAGACTCGGGCTGAAAAAGTCAACGGGTTGACTTTCGACCAAGGCTATAAATATAGTCTTGGTCTTAAAAGCTTTCAATGATTCCAAGCAATTCATTTCTAACACTTGTATGCTCAATTTCTAGATTAGTTTCTCTATTTTGCGTTTCAACGTTGTACGAGGCTTCTCCACCTGAAGGAGTATTTAGTGCTACATTCTCCTTGGATTAACAACCTCCCCTGTTGTAACCAAGTAAATCTCGGTGTGCCTTGTCTTTTTTGTTTTTCTGTTTAAGTTATAATTTATGCAAGTGTTCTTTAAAAGATCGAGAAGGGTTGTGTGTGTTTTTTTTTTACAGGCTATTCAACCCCCCTTCTAGCCGATCCAGCAGTCCAACAGTATCTACTTAGTTTACTTACTGCATATACTAAGTCTGGTTGTATATAATTCATCAGGTACTTCTGACTTCCAATCACTCGAGAATACTCTATCTGAGGGATATTTTCTCCTCGATTCTTTGATAGATGTTAACTCGTATCTATCAACGTTCGTGCTAATGCAATATCTATAAAATTGTGAGCATGTGAAAGAGAGGGTGAATCACGTGATTTTAAAATTTTCTTTTCGTTTTGAAATCAAGTACACAATAGAAATATAAGAAAAGAAAGCGAGACAAAGAGAAGCAAGCAATAATGTTGGATATTATCGTCGAGACATTACGGAATCGTCATGAATGGTTTAATATCTGCTATTAATTTCTGAGACGTTACGGAATCACTAGATATTCAAGTGATAAAATATTGGTTTATTAGCTTGGACAAATTTTGCCTTGATCGATCCGACATTCAACGTGCGCAGGTCATGTTCACACACGAGTCAAATCTGGACCCTGAATTTACACTCTCCTATGCACTCATGCATGAGAGAGAATGTGTCTCTCAATATATTTATTTACATCATCAATACATGTACAATAATATAAACCAATTATAGAATTTTAAAACTCAATATGAGATTAAATTCATATGGAAAGAAATCTCCTGTTTTTTTCCACCTCTGTTTTGCATGCACATTTCTAACAGTTCCTTAGAAAGTTACAATACTTTGAAGATATGTAAAACCACTCTAGTGCGTAGTTGTATAAATCCACTAATTGCCCATCAAGTGCTCGACCCATCTAGGCTGAAGAGGTGTCATTATGGTTCCATTGGACACATTGTATAAAGTAGTTGGCCAACAACAAGGGCTGCATTGGTTAACGTGGGACAAAATTATTATCATAGGATAAGAATTCGAATCGGCAAAGTCAAGGAATAAAAGCCCTCCTTTATATTGGTCAATTATAATTTTTTGATTTATCTTTTTATAAATAATTATAAGATGAATTGTGTAAAATTATTAGGATGATGAATTTCATTTTTTACTATAATGGTGTAATCCAACGGCGGGTTGTTGGGCGATCCTACCACTATAACCATTGGGTCTGATGTTTTGCTAAAAACGTATGCTTTAAAGGCTTGCAACGCCAAGCAGTGGCTTTTTGATATACTAAACTTGGAAAGCCATTAAGAGTGGTAAGAGTCTTGTTTCAATTATGTAAACTGAATCTAACGACAATATTTTATTTAGAGATCATTCAATTCAGAAGTCAACCGATCAAGTCAACCGTTGGATAAAGAAATAAGCGCGTGGAACGATAATTCCAACCCTCGCCGCCACTAAAGCCATTTGTCAATTACACCCTTAAAAATATGGAAACTGCATGGCAAGATCATAAATTTGAATTTGCTCACGGAAGCTTCGACGCCCAATTTAAAATCTACCCCTTCCTTTTCTCTCCGTCAACAGCAAGGCTCCAAACGGGGAGGATGGCAACTCCGCCACGGTGGTGGAATGGGCTTCCGCGGTGCCGTCGCCGCTCCGCCGCCTTCCTCTTCGCTGTCTCCGCCTCCCTTCTCCTCGGATCCACCGCCGCCCTCTTCGCCTGGATCACCTTCTCCCCCTTCCCCAAACCCCTCCCCGTTTCCGCTGCCTCCTCGCTCGGCTGCCGCCCCGACGGTGAGGGATCCTGGTCCGTCGGCGTCTTCCACGGCGAATCTCCGCTTTCCCTCAAACCCATAGAATCAGTAGGCGTCCCTTCTTCCTTCCTCTGGATTCGAGATTTTAGTTTGACTTTTCTTCCTGGTTTTGCCTGACTTTTGGTGGTCGTTCCGATCGAATCGAGCAGTGGGGCGTTTGGAGGAACGCGAGCGCGGCGTGGCCGGTGGCGAATCCGGTGGTGACTTGTGCTACGGCTTCAGATGCCGGCTTTCCCAGCAACTTTGTAGCCGATCCGTTCCTCTTTATCCAGGTCAGTGAGTTGGAGATTTGAATCAAGGTTTTGAGAACAAGTGATGATCTCTCAGATCAATTGAGCTTTGATTCTAGTTGCGAGTCAGTAAATTGAGCTTTCGTCGGATTTGCTTGATTTGGAGAAAGGAGTGTTTTTTTTTACAAACAAAAAAAAAATATTGTGATCAACAATGTTTCCTTCAGGGAGCCGATTTGTATTTGTTTTTTGAGACCAAGAACTCCATCACTTTGCAAGGAGACATTGGAGTTGCTGTGAGCAAGGACAATGGTGCGACATGGAACCATTTAGGCATTGCTTTGGATGAGGAGTGGCATCTTTCTTATCCATATGTCTTCAATTACCAGGACCATGTAAGATCTTTAAATCAGATATCCCACTTTTATTGATGCCTTTCATAGCTCTTGACACATTCTGTTCTTCTATTTTTCGACTCTGCAGATTTACATGATGCCTGAAGGCAGTAAGAAAGGTGATCTGCGGCTCTACCGGGCTCTTGAGTTCCCTCTGAAGTGGGAATTGGAGAAGGTCATTCTTAAGAAGCCTCTTATAGATTCGTTCATCGTAAACTTTCGCGGTCACTTCTGGCTTTTCGGGTCAGATTTCAGTGTTCATGGTGCCAAAAAGAATGGAGAGCTTGAGATATGGTACAGTAGTTCTCCTTTCGGACCTTGGCTGCCACACAAACAAAATCCAGTTCACAACATGGACAAGAGCTCAGGTGCCCGAAATGCGGGTAGGCCATTCGTATACAATGGCCAGCTATATCGCCCGGGACAAGATTGTGGTGGTACATATGGGCGTCGTGTTCGCCTTTTCAGAGTCGAAACACTTACCGAAGAAATGTATCAAGAAGTTGAAGTTCCACTTGGAGTTGATGAGCCCCGAAAAGGTCGTAACGCCTGGAATGGTGCTCGTTACCATCACCTAGATGTTCAACAGCTTAAAGCAGATCATTGGATTGCAGTGATGGATGGTGATCGAGTACCTTCTGGTGACGCTGTTCGCAGGCTTGTCGTAGGATACACAGCATTCGGCACTGCTCTTTCACTGGTTGTACTGATAGGGTTGATTCTAAGTGTGATCAGATGTGTTTTGCCGCTCAACCGGTGTCTTCCTCTCTCGCGGAAGCGAAGCGATGTTGCTGGAGCACAACGACATGATCTTCAAGTCTATGCTAAGCTCAGAAGTTCGCTTGGCCAAATGAAAAGAATTGTTTATACTCTTAAAGAAAGAGTTAGAGCCAACAATTGTGCTGGCCGATTCGTTGTAGTCATCATACTTCTCGCTGCGGTTACGTTAACTTGTATCGGCACACATTATGTTTATGGAGGAAATGGCGTAGATGAGGCTTATTCGGTGAAGGGACACTACTCTCAGTTCACCCTTATTACGATGACCTATGACGCCCGCCTGTGGAATCTGAAGATGTACATCAAGCATTACTCTAGATGCACCTCAGTGGGAGAAATCTTGGTGGTATGGAACAAAGGCCAACCTCCAAATGTTAGTGAGTTCGACTCTGCAGTGCCTGTCAAGATTCGAGTGGAGAAAATAAACTCTTTGAACAACAGGTTTAACATAGACCCTTCAATAAAGACTCGAGCAGTCCTTGAACTCGATGATGATATCATGATGACTTGCGATGATGTAGAGCGCGGATTCAAGGTCTGGCGGGATCGTCCAGACAGAATTGTGGGATTCTACCCTCGGCTAGCAGAGGGTGCACCGTTAAGGTATCATGATGAGAGGTATGCGCGAAGTCATGGCGGCTACAACATGATACTGACAGGAGCTGCATTCATGGATCATAAACTGGCATTCGAAAGGTATTGGAGCAAAGAGGCAAAGATTGGAAGGGATACCATTGACGATCTATTCAACTGCGAGGACGTGCTCATGAACTTCTTGTATGTGAATGCAAGTTCATCAAGGAGGACAGTAGAGTATGTAAGACCTTCATGGGCGATAGACACATCGAAATTCTCAGGAGTTGCAATTAGCAAGGACACTCAAGCACACTACCGGGCGCGAAGTGAATGCCTCGCAAAGTTCAGAGAGTTGTATGGAGATTTGGCAGCTAACAAATGGAGTTTTGGAGCTAGAAAAGATGGCTGGGATGTATAGTTGTATTTTTGTTTTGTTTTGTTTTGTTTCATACTTCTGTTCATCCTTTAGCCTTTGCAAAATATGTGGAGAGGTACATGAATTAACAGAGTACCATAGAATATAACTAATTACACAAGTAACATAGATATAAATGATGATATTTTTACAATTGATCATTCAGAAGCTGTCATGAAACGAGCTGATTAAGAAATATAAGTCAAGTTATGCATGATTACTCTGATGTTAGGTTGCAGCTCCTGATGTCAATATGCAAATATCGATAAAGCAAGCCACTGAGGCAATGTTTCTGTAAGCTGCTAGGATACAGTAAGCTGTCTTGATGTTCTAATGGAAGAAACATTGGAGAGTACCAGAATATGTAAAGATTTTTTGCGAGCTTAATCTCCGCTGGCGCAGCCCCTGCATCCACAGTGAACACATTCTATCACCTTTTCTTCTCTGAGGTGTTTGGGCACCCGGCATACGCATGTGGTTGCGAAGTTATGGTCTCGCGTCTGGATGCAACGGAGGCAACAAAGACGCTCATACCCTGGCTGTTAAAGAGTCGAAATAAGGAGCAAATTTTAGAACATAGGCAACAACTAAAATGAACCGAGATTAGTAAAAAGGATAGATGCAGGGAACAAAACAAAATCCAAAATGAAATTAGATGAAAAGAGAGAACAAAAGTTATTCACTTGCAAATGTACCAAATATCACTTTACCATGCTTGGTAAAAAAATTCTCTCTCTTTTTTTTATTTTTAAATTCAGTCATTTTCAATGACTGAAGTTGATGGATACTCCACAATGCACCTTTTGGACACTTTCCTGAGGAATCTTGAAATATTTGGGGAATTTTCTTTGATATGCCAAAAGGTAAATACACTTTATTCCTCCAAATAGGATGAACATAGACTACCCTACTAAAGGAGCATAGAAACAGCACAAAACGAGTGAGCTAAAACAGCAACAATGTCCACAGGCTATCACTAATTGTTTGTAGATGTGAACAATCTGAATCGAGAAAAAAAGTCAAACAGCTGAGTCTTCATGGCATCACTTGGTTAGAATCTTGATAATTGCTTCTGAATAAGATTTCAGGTATAGGTTCGAAAACGTTTGCATTTTACATACTGCAGCAGACTCTCCTTTGATTGCATAGGCTTCATGATAAAAACTAATGATCAAAGGACTCTGAAATGAACTTTGCTCAGTTTTTAACCAAGTTCATAGCCATTGTTCCAATATACATGTTTATCCTACTAGAGGAAATGTGTTGAGTTTAGTCGCTTCATTGCCATATGCATAAGATATCTCTTCTTGTTATGCAATTAATTTGAATATGAATCTAAAGGATATGAAAAATAAAACAACAACAAAAAACACAAAACAATATGTTTCAAGCATAAAGAATATTTAAGCAAAGGATGCCACACAAGTAGTCACAAATCAAGAATAAAGGGTAATAAAGTGTGATAATACAACAAGAATGATGAAAGAAAAGTGTAATAAAGACCACTACCAACCTTTTTCCACTTTGCAATCAGATTACGATCTGCATGACCCTGGTCTAAGCAGAATTCATACAATTCCTTTGAAATTTCTTTTCTCCGATGGTAAAGGTCATATATGTATCTGCTCTTCTGATGAGCAATCCGAAAAATTGGCCAAAGAGCTTCACACTTCCTCTTCCCATCATGCGGGTCATTTTCAGCTACAAATCAAAGAAATTTTAAAAATGAAAATAGATAACGTCACAGTCTGTGCAGTCATTCAGCATAAGCAGAAGTTGAATTATCCGGAGTGATTTACTACCTTCCCTCATCTTAGCCTCAAGTTCTCGAAGAGTAGGCTCAATAAGCTCCCATCCTTCTGGATATCTAACCCGACTAGTCTTTATCTTAGGCATTTCTTTGAAAATAATAACCTTGTTTTTTCCAGACTGAAAAATAAACAAGTTAGCAGAAATGGAACAGACAAAAAAGAAAGATGAAAGAAAAGACATTTTGGGCTGTTCAAAATGCGAATAATAATAATAATAATAATAATAATAATAATAATAATAATAAAAGAATATAAGAGCAGAATATTATAGCATAAAAGATGGCATTCTTCAAACATAAATCTCAATGTGCATATACATTGAATGGCTTTGCATTAACTACTAAATTGATGAGTTCTTCATATTTGCTTTACAAAAAGAGAATAAGTATCTGGTTTTAACGATATTCCCGACCTACTCCACTCATCAAGGTAAAGAGGTAGAGAAACTATGTTGCCTGATTGAAAACAGCGGGGGTAGAGAAAACAACTAATCATCGGTATCTACAGTCGTTACAATCTTCTCAACATGTGTATGCCTTTAATAGTTTCTAAGTTATACCCTCTCACTGTAATTGTCCCTTGATTGCTCCTTATCCACTTTCTGATACGCAAAAAAATAATATCTTGGGGTCATTCTATTCAAGGCACATATCACCTATTCACACGATCCTTAACCTAGATGGGGGTAGTCGCCTGTTACTTTGACAAAGAATGCCAGCAAGATCTTCAATGGCCAAATTCGGATCTCTTTCAGATTCTCCCGTATCAATAACATATGGACTATACGAGAAAGATCTTTACTAGTCGGACAACCTCAATGAGCCACATCCAAATTTATGAATAATCCATCTGAATTCTGACAATAACTAATACGCGAAATTTATTTCATATAGGTAATTAGGAGATCCCAACACAACAGAAAGCTCTGATTTAAAGAGCAATTTAACAGTAAACGATATGGCAAAGCAAATTGAAATTACAATTCATAGGCATAATTGAAAGCGACGAAAAAAGAAGAAGGGGAACCTGGAGCGTCGGCGCCGAAGAGCCGAGCAGCTGGTCAGCGGAACAAGGTGCGCATAGGAAAAGCGAGAGACTTGGTGCACCCTATTCCCAAATTTAATTATTTAAATTGGAAATGGAATTTATTTTTAAAATAATAAAATATTATTTAATTTGGGAGATAATTTTTTTTTTAAAAAAAATGATAATCCCAATTAATCTCATTGACTATCTGGGATGACCGACCTGACTTCACGAAAATTTTCCACCAATTATTAGGATAAATCGGGAAGCGCGTGCAGCAGTCAATCCAGACGCCTAGGATTTTTTTTTTTTTAGAGAAAAAAATTAAAGAAAATGGAGTGAATGGAGAGAGAAAAATAACAAAAAAATAGAAAAAAAAAATGAAGATAATAAAAGTTTTAAGATAAGTGATTATGGGTAGAGAAAAATAATTATATAAATTTATTAAAAAAAATAATTTATTTTAAATTTAAAAGATATTATAGTAAAAATAGTATATCAAATTAAAAATATTTTAGTAAGATCTTTCATGGTTTTTAGTTAAATTTAAATTTTTACTTGAGAGTTACGTGTCTACAGCCTAACACAAGGGTCGATTAATATTGTTAGTTTAATGGATTTAATCAATTTTTAAATTTTAAAATAAAGATAGAACCAAATAAATCAAAATAGTCAAAATTTCTTTTTTATCAAAAAAAAAAATTCCAAATAAATTC
This sequence comes from Zingiber officinale, assembly GCF_018446385.1. Taxonomy (NCBI): domain Eukaryota; kingdom Viridiplantae; phylum Streptophyta; class Magnoliopsida; order Zingiberales; family Zingiberaceae; genus Zingiber; species Zingiber officinale. The sequence continues at coordinate 1,187,207 of NC_055991.1, forward strand.
AACTAAACTTTAGAACTTTTAATTAGTTAATTTGATCAAACTTATGTTTTACTCATCCAAATATAGTTAACTATCAGTCATTTAATAATTAATTTTGATAAAATTTAAAATTAAATTATGTTAATATTCTTTTTTATTTTTACACTATTAATAATTTTCTCTAATTATTTCTTTTATATAAAAATATACACGGTTATAATTCTATTTAATTCCATATTTTAGGATTAGTAACACGGGATGACGATATTAGAAAATATTTTTTTCTTTACCTTTTGATTAAATTTAGTGTAGTATCTATTCTTATTAATTTAATATCTTATATAAAATTTAAATTAATTTTTCATGAAGAGGAGTCTTGCTAAAAAAAATCAACTATTCATATTATAATTTTTATTTGCCTTGCCTTTTTTTTAAGTATTTTTTTAAACTTTCCTATATATATAATATTTATAAAAAAATTTTATTTTTTAATAAAATATCACATATTTTTATTTTTATTTAATTTTTATAATTTAAAATAAAATTTTTATTATAAAAAATTTAAAGGTATTTTTATCCCAAAATATAAATATCGAAGGATATTTGTTGTTAAAATATTTTGTTAACTCTAGAATAGAAAAATCTCACCTTTAAAGTTTTTAGATTACAGATTACATGCACTTTTTATTTACATTTAGAGCCTCATACCCTATTAAAAAATTTTATCATAATTTATGAACAATATTTCTCTAAATTTAGGGAATGGATTCATTCTCTAAATATTATAGAGGATTCCATTCCCTATTAAAAAATGGATATCTAAATTTAATAAAATAATTTTTTTATTTTGTATTATATGATCCGGTAATAAGGATGAGGGACCCTCGGTAGCGGGGGGTCAACGACATGTGGAGGTCGAGGGTCAATGACACAGTTGTGCCGAGCGGACTGGCGGACCATCCCCGGACATCCGGCTGACCGGGCACCCAGCCCGGGTCTCCCAGGCGGCCGAACGAAAGACAACCCGACCATGGGACGGATTTCCAATGCTCAAGGTAAAAGAGTCTTTAAGCCGAGCGGCCGAGCCACAGGGCGAGAAGGCGCAATCCCATCCGAGCACACGAGCATAGCTTTCCCCCCGGTCTGAGGTACCAGAGCATTCCCAAAGGCTATGAGCGCCGAGCGGCTTACTCGCTCGACCTGGAGATAAGTAATGGCGCAAAGAGACAAAAATGACAACTGATAACTTCATCCTCGAGACACCTGCCACCGACAAACAGCATGGTTGGCGGCAGGAGTGGACAGAGTATCGTACGGTGGAAATTTCCACCGTCACATCCAGGATATGCTCGGACGATTGCGGAATGGTGTCAAACATGCTTTTCTGACACGACCTACTGAGGTATGTTTGGGGAAACGTGCACGCATCGAGAAGCGTGTCCGCACCTCCCCGGGGTCCTATATAAGGACCCCCAGACTTCGACGGAGGTACGCAATCTTGATCACTGTAGCCGCAGTAACGTTACTCTGCTTCTTCGTTGCCTGACTTGAACGTCGGAAGGTCGTCACCGGGAAACCCCTCCTGGCTCGGCTTCTTTGCAGGTCCGACGGAGATCCACATCACCAGTCAAAGACAGCGGAGAGTGTCACGTCCCCAACGTCCGTCGATTCAGCGCTCGAACAGGATCATTATGCATTTTGGATAGAGAAGTTGGTGTGGATGGTCTTAGATATGGATCACTATTTACCTAAATTGGATTTTCGTTAATAATCTGGACGGATAAAATGAATTGTATTATAAATTTATAAAAAATTAAAATTTCTTATAATATTTAAATATATAAGTTGATATAATTTTTTAATTATATTTTGGTAAGAATTACTCATTTTTAAGTGAAAATTGAATTTTTTGTTCATTCGCAGTAAAATGTCAACCGGTATCGAAGTAAGTAGATAAAAGTAGTGCATCAAATTAAAAATATTTTATTAAGATTTTTTGATTTTTTAGTTAAATTTGTATGTGTCTAAAAACTAACACAATTAGGGTCGATTAATAATTAATGGATCAAACCAATTAAATCAAAATTAAATAAACAATTTATTTTAATAAATCCATCAAATTTCACCATTAAATGGTACAAAATGAACTAATAAAAAATCAATTAATTTGATTGGTCTTTTTGAAAGTTTATTGACAATTGGGATTTTAAGAAAATTTAAAAAATACCGATCCAACAACGTTAATATCGTTAGTTTTATCACTTTAATTAATTTTTAAATTTTAAAATAAAGATCAAATCAAATAAATCAAACTTTTTGTTTAAAAAAAAAATCCAAATTAACCAAATTAAAATTTCGAATTCCATCCTTTTATTAGTTAATTTGGTTTAACTTATTTTTACTCGCCCAAATATAACTAATTCTTCCTCAGCAGGAGAAATATTAAAAACTTAAAATAATAATGTAGAAATAAATATTATATATCTATAAAATTAATTTATGATTATTTCTTGAGTGTATTATATGGGTAATAATTTTATTATTTTCTTATGTCTATGAAATATTTGATAAGTAAAAGATTTATAAGAATAAAAAATGATTTTATTTTTAGATTCTATTCAAAACACCTTATACTAATCGATATATCTTTTCCTTATACACCATGATATATGTTTTCAATATGAAACCCAACAAATTTCACATTTTAATGCAGAAATCCTAACCTAATCCACTTCTTTGGTGCATAACATTTGTATTTTTTTTTCTCCTTTTCTGTTATTATTCACTAAAAGACATTCAATAATTGTCCTCATGCTCTCTACCTTAGATATTTATTCCTAGCACAAAAGAACACCACTAGTAAACCTTTAGAATTTAGGCACAATCCAACCAAGAAACCAGAGGTCAAGTTCACATGAGCATGATTTGACACATTTAGGTGAGACATTATATAGGAAATGGACCAATTCCACATCATCACTTAAGTTCAAAGGATCCTAATAAATTAGGCACCATCGCCGAATAGACAACCTAACTTATTCGACTCAAATCAAATTTCCATTGTAATTTCACACACTTTTTTCTTCTTTTTTGTTTTTTTTTCCATTTTTTTTATAAAATAAAAAGTATTTTTCCACCATTGAAAACACACATACAAATAATTTTGATGGGCACGTTTCTTTCCTAATTATCAATAATACATTCAATTATTGGAATTTGTTGCATTGGTTGTATGCTACAATAATAGAGTGGATTTGGTTAAATAAATTAAATTCTTAGAATTTAACCCAAAATAAAATAAAGAAATAAAGAAATTTACTTATTTCTATTATTATTATTTTCACTTGATAACATATTCAATTAAATAAGTAGTTTAGTTAGGGCTCCAATGTGTCCATCTATCGTCGTCAGCTTATTGTTTATTTATTATCATCAAAGTAAACACCAAAATTAAGGACGGAAATTAGAGAATGAAAGAAAAAAAATACTAAAAATAAAATATTAAAAAATTATTTTCTATATTTTCATAATTATGCCCCTTTTTTTTTTTTTTTTACGGTTGACCCGCCTTGCTGCCGCCGGCCGGCGAAGAGGAGGAACTGGCGGTGGTTCGGTTGGTGCAGAAATCGTCGGCAGGGCCTCGACGGATGACGAAGTGGCCGAGGGTGGTGGTTCCGCCCAGTTGATTCTCCGTGCAGAGGAACTCCGCGCTGCAGATCCTCTCCACCTCGCGGTTGTAGTCGTGCACCAACACGTCCACTTGGCCGCCTCGCCGGCCTACTGACCTCGCCATGACCGCTGCGGTGTAGATGGCTGCCATCCTCCCTGGATCGCGGGCGGCGTATCCCTTGGGCCCGTCGACGATGACGACGTCCCAAGCGACGTCGTAGAGCCGGTTGGGGAGGTCGTTGACGGCGAGGCGGCAGTCGGAGAAGAGCAAGTTCTGCACCGGGCGGCACTCCCCGCGGCGCATCTGGCGGGAGGCGGCGATGAGCTCCCGCAGGTCGCCGACCTTGGTGGCGTAAGACACCTCATAGCCTTCCAGCCCCGGGTTGCGCCCCTCCACGTGCGCGATGTAGTACTCGTTCTCGTCCACGAACACGGTGCGCCCCCCGGCGTTGAGCGCCCGCCACAGCGGCGTCTCGTGGCTCAAACCGAACACGAGGAGGTTGCAGGGCGACCGCCTGCGGAGCACCCCGGCGATCGCGCGGAGGTCAGTCTCCCGCATCTTCCCGCTCGAGTTGGAGGAAGCAGCATAATTGACGAGCGTATCGAAAACCAGCGCCGGGAGCGGGGCCTCAGCCGGCGGCGCCTCTGCAGGGGGCGCCTCGTCAGAAACAGAGGAAGAGAAGCGCAGCACGCGTGGTCCCGCGACGGCGGTGGTGGTGAAGAGGGTGAGCAGGGAGGCGAGGGAAAGAAAGGATAGGAAGGCGATAAGCCAAATCCGGTGGTGGTGGGAGACCAAAATGGAGATGGAAGGCGCAGCGGCTCCATTTCCTCCTCCTCCTCCTTGCTGCTTGTTGAGAGACGAAGGCTGTAAAAAAACCAACTTTGTGCTGCTAATTCCCTTCATGATGTTGCAGAACAGAGGATCAACTCTGAAAGTTGAAAATTTTATTGCTGCGAGAGTAGGAAGAAGGGAGGAGAAAAGAGTTGTGAGGGATGGAGTAGGGGTGCTAAATTATATATTAATCATGACTTTGTTCTTACTCATTTGTTGGTGGTTTGATTAATCAAAAGAGGAGTTAAAGTTGCAATATGGAACAGAGGAAAGAGCTGAACTGTTGCTGTTGGTGTTGGATTATTGATGCACAATGGCAATTGTGGACATTGACCAGAAGAATTCTTTCCCTCCAACTCCATTCCTCTCCTCTGAGGTAAACAATCAATAGGATGTGTGAGTGTAAACATCACACTGCACTTTGATTAAACTCCAAGGCTACTACTACCTGACCTGGTGTTTGTTGCTCAATCACAGAAACTTCTACTGCAAATGAACATGAATTGTTGATCCACTTTTACAACACAGTGAAGTTCTATCAAATCAATCTGTGATTGTTCTGTACCAGATGATGCTGTTTATTTCTTTCTTTACTAACTTGCTTTCTTCAAGTTCTAATCGCGTTAGGTACAGCCACAGCTCACTTTTTGCCTCAAATTTGGTGCAACAGCACATGTTAAGCAACCTTTTTACTCAACACCAAGCATTTAAATTTCAGAAAAGGACTGTTTGCCTTTTTAAAGTCTCAGCATTTGGCCATGAAATGTTCTGGACTTCTGCATACAGCAGATTAAGAGATTACATGCAAATTATAAGTTGAATTTTGCTGCTAAGTATTATTTCTCCGTGACTTGTGATTCCGTCCGGAAGCTGAGTCGGATGAAGATGATCGTGATATCGTCGGTGTTGATGGAAAGTTGTTGAGCCTCTTAGATGACCTGGCAATCCGTCGAAAAGCTCCCACAGGCGGATGACGACGGGGGATGACGAAGCTACTAGTCCTGCGCACACTCAGACGAATCCCACCTCACATTAGAGGTCAGAAATCAGGGAAAAAATCCCCGGGTCAGGCCCTCCGACGCTCAAGTCAGGTACTTTTTCCCAAGAAGTACAGAGAAAAGTAAAGACGAGTGAGAAATGACGAGTCTACGTACCTGCGTAAGGGACAAAACATTCCTTTTTATACTGCAACGGATGCTTTTGGAATCTGTCTAGTGTCAGGGAATGTCAGATGTCAGACTTTGTCTGACGGTGGATAACACGTGACCTCTTCCTATAGGTCTAGGAAAGAATCAAAGTGCTGTGAGCACCCGACCATTGGCATATTCTCAGACAGGCAATGATTATTCCCTGACATGTGGTTACGATTCCTTGGCATACTTGTCGTGTAACGCCCGACCCCCTTATTCCATTGCTCTTGTATCAGCTCTTCATACTTGCTGTTCCCGACCTGTGGACATATACTCGTAGTTATCCTATGTTTGTTGCTTCACGCGTCTAGACCTGAATCCCGACCTAGATCCTGACCTATATGTCTCAGTCTGCCTCTGGTTGTCCTGAATCCCGACCTATTTCCCAACCTGTATCTGTATCTCGACCTATATGCCTCAGTCTGTTTCCGTTTATCCTGGATTCCGACTTGTATCTGTCAGTCTGCTTCTGCTTGTCCTGAGTCCCAGCCTGTTTCCCGACCTGTATATGTATCCTGACCTGTACGTTTATCACGTTTGCCCACGCATCTTGTTTCGTAAGGCTAGAAGTCCCGATCTGTATCCTTGGTTGGCACAGTCTCGACCTGTATGCTTGTCCATGCATCTACCGTCACAAGGCTAGAAGTCCCGACCTGTATCCTTGGTTGGCACAGTCCCGACCTGTATGCCTGGTTGGCACAATCCCGACCTGTATCTGAGTCCTTACTCGACACAGGTCCAGCCTTAAGACGTCATTCGTGTCTGACTCAGCCTATTTTACAATTGGACCCCTTGAACTACAAGTAGGCCGGCTGCTAGGCCAGTCTTTAGAAACCACCCCCCCCCCTAACTTAAGACCTTTATGTAAGTGTGACTTCTGACCGCCACGTAAGTTTGACTTCTAACCACCACTTCAACTTGACTTTTGACCATCCTGTGATCTTGAATTCCGATCACATCATCTTACCGACCCCACAATCATATATCATATCAACTTGTTTAGTACTTCGGTTCAGATACATCATATCAACTTGTTTAGTACTTCGGTTCAGATACATCATATCAACTTGTTTAGTACTTCGGTTCAGGTCTTAATCTTGGTCTTCTCTCTGTTTCTTGTTGAGATGCAGCATCACACCAAACGACAATAATCATAGGCCAAATTATAGCTTAACAATACAAATTACAATAACCTAACTAAGCACTTTTTTAATCAGGAAAAATAATAATAAAACAATAAAAAAAAAACAAGTCCCTAGTAAACACCAAGCATGGCTCAATTTGAGGCACTTTTCTTTTGGACTAGTAAGCATATTGCTGAGCCATTGACTTATAGACAAGCTAAAACATCCTCTTCTATAGAGGGCCAATGCTACATTGAGGTAGAAGTAGGAGGAAGATAACAGCTAAGACGGAGCTACGATAAGCGCGTTGAATCATTGTTGTCTCCCGGCTCAAGCTCCTTCACTTCCTGGATCATCTTCAGCACCTGCCAAGCAGTTGGCCTGCATTTCGGCGAAGAGTGCAGGCAGGCAGCGGCAATGTCGATTATCATCTCGAGGTGTTCATTGCTCGCTCCATCTTCTCTTACTGAATGAACCCAAACTAGGAGGTCTGATGGTATGAGTACTGGATGATGCACTGGGGGCTTCCCTGTGAGGAGTTCCAACAGTAGCACACCAAAAGCATAGATATCTGAACTTGGGGTCAGCTGCTGATCGGATACTCGAGTTTCGGGTGCCCTATATCCTGAGGCATTCTGATTGTCCGATGGTTCTAAGAGAAATGAGAGACAATTGTCGGTCAGGCGGGCCTCAAAATCGGATCCAAGAAGAACATTGGTGGACTTGATGTTGCCGTGAACCAAATGAGAAGCTTGATGGATGTACGCGAGGCCCTGCACCACATCGTCTGCTATCTTTAAGCATGAAGTCCAGTGCAAAGGCTTGGCCTTTGTGGATCTTGAACCTGTGATCATGGTCAAAACTTTCAGCCATTCGAGAAGACGATAAGACTCCAAATAGATAATCACATAAGCTACATAGAAATGCAACAATAGTCTAGCTTGAATACCGGCAAAACTGAGTGTATATACATACGAGTGGAGGTAGTCGAGGTGGATGCACAATCCAAGTAACGAAACCTAACAACATATCGCGCATTGTCTCAATAATCCAACAAATAAGAATTCGAGGTGGTATCCATCAAATCTATATATATATTCTACATATTTCCTCAGTAAACTTTGAGGACTCAGTAGGTAGGTTGTCAAATGTTGTGACTCAATCTAACAAAGAAGCTTCATAAGTTAGCAAGTGGAAAGCAGAATAGAGAAAGATCACATCATGTGCATATTGGTTTAAGTTGCTCATGTTCCCAAACTCATCCTTGTCGATCATTGTTTGCATTTATCTATTTCGATTTCTCACTTCAATTGCTAATGTTTCATTATTGCTAGAAATGTTACTCTTACCTTTATGAATAATTGACTGATTAAACGAACTTTAGACACCGACAGTTTTTGTAACCCCAACTAAGGATGGGACACTCTACCTATAAAGATCGGGCAATTTAGACTTAGCAAACAATTTTTTATTTGAATTAGAAGGGTTAATCTCCTCTCAATTTTGCTGAGATTATATTCATGATTGATAACATAATTAAGAAATTTGTTCATAAAGTAAACTTGTAAGTTCATGCTTCAGTGGCATCTGGTTGTTCATAAAACTTATGATAACTTCCTTGTTTGTGTTAGCCAATTTGTAAGTTTACAAGAAATAAGAATTTTCTAACATGGAATTCATAGGAGAGGAGAAGAAAGAGGAAAATTATAGAGGAAGAAGTAATTTGTTTTAGTTCAATTCCTCTATTGTTGTATGGAAGGAAATGAAACTTAAACATCTAACAAAGATCATAATAGTTACTTCATCATCTTCCATTTTTGAAGATTGTAATCTGAAATAGCAAATTGAGAGTGATTGGATGATACCATGAATGAGGGAGTGAAGGCTTCCATTTGGCAGGTAATCATACACCAGCATCCTCTCTTCCTCGGCCCGGAAGTATGCCCGGAGAGGCACCAAGTTGGGGTGGCGCAGCCTCCCCACATTGTCCATGTGCCGCTCGAACAGGTCCTTGGAAGCCGCCGCCAACTTCCTCTTGTCCAGCCTCTTCACGGTCACAGCCAGCTTGCCGCCGCTGAGCGCCGCCTTGTAGGTGGACCCAAGGCTCCCCCTACCCAGCATCTCCGCCGACGCCCGCATCAGCTGCTCCAACGTGCACGCCGGCGCCTCGCCGGCGCAGAACACCAAGCTCCCGGCTTTCCCCATCTTCCTCACCCTCTCCTCCGAGACCGCCGTCGCCATGGCCGCCGCCGCCTCCAGCTCCCTGCTCATGTTCTCGATCTCCTCGCTGTAGCTCTCCACGTTGATCTCCGTGGCGCTGGCGGCGCTGTTGGTGGGGTCCTTGGCGGACGTCAGCAACTCTGCTTCCTGATGAAGCCGCATCCGCCTTCGCCTCTTCTTGATGGCTAAGGAGACGGCCAAGATTCCGATGAGGGCGATGGAGCCGGCCAAGAACCCGATTGCAGCGGCGGTCTTCGCGTGGGACGCCGCCGGCGCCAGCGGAGTGGAGAAGGGGAGAGGCGAGGCGGCGGCCTGTCGCGCCGCCTCGGCGACGATGGGCGCGGGAGCAGGCGGAGAGCCGCCATTGCCTCCGCTGGGGAAGAAGGGGGTGGAGATGCATTCCATGCGGACAATAGCACCGCAGAGGCCAGGGTTACCGACGAAGGCGGAGGGGTCGAACGAGGCCAGCACTGCTGTCACCGGGACAGCACCGGAGAGGTTGTTTTCCGAGACGTTGAAATCCTTGAGGGAGCTCTGGCCAAAGGGCGGAAGCGGGCCGTCGAACCTGTTGGCCTGGAGGCGGAGCGAGACGAGGCCGTCGAAATCGGCGAGCGCGGGCGGGATCTCGCCGGAGAGGCGGTTGTGTGAGAGGCCGAGGTAGCGAAGGCCTTTAAGGGAGAGGACAGCAGAGGGGAAAGGGCCGGCGAAGATGTTGCCATCAAGCAAGAGCGAGTCAAGGAGGGTAAGTCGGGAGAGATCGGCGGGAAGGGGGCCAGCAAGGGCATTGAGGCGGAGGCTGAGGAGGCGGAGTTGGTCGAGGCGGCCAAGAGTGCCCTTGGGGAAGGTACCGGCGAGGCCTGCGGAGTCGAGGAGGAGTCGGATGACGCGTCCGTTGGCCGAGCAGGAAACACCGGGCCAGATGCAGTGGGTGGAGTTGCGGGAGAATGAAAGGCGGCCGCGGGAATCAGCGGCGGCCTTGAAAGCGAGCAGCGCCGCCGCGTCGCTCGACGGCGAGGCAGAGACTACTACTACATCCGAAGACAAGCCGCCATCAACGACTACCAGTAACAGCGACAGCAAGCAATGTAAGCGTTGCCGCTGCATTATCATGGATGAAAAGCATCCAAGCTCGTTTTTTTATCTGCTCTTCCTTCTTCAATCTACCTACTTCACTGCTCTTGTTCTTCTCCGAGAGAAAGGATCGTGGAATCTCTCAATCAATGGCGATGCTGATGAAGAACAAGAGGACAAAAGAAGGCAAGCCGCAAGCGAGCGGGGACATGTTATCACGTGATGATGCGTGGACGGAGGAGCAAGAAGAGAAGCCAAGACAGCGTTCAGCCAGCAGTGACAGGGGAGATAATAATGGCGATGGTATCGAGGAACAGCAAATCAAAAGAGAGAGTTAGCAAATATCAGCAGATCAGATCTGGTGTGTCCAAGCTGGCACGCGATGGAGCCTAGCGGCAGGAGGAAATATACTAAGGATCGCCTGCGTCTTCCAAGACAGGAACCAGTGAACTATGCTCCTAACCCCCCAAACCAATGCAACTTACAAGTAAATGGACTCATTCGATAAGATAAATTATTTTTTAAAATATATATTAACAAATTTTTTAATGATCAAAGACAGTAAAATCACAGAAGTAGATTTGAGTGGGTCCCATGATAAAAACTGCATTGGGAAATGATGACCACATCTGTTGACACAATGTTAAAGTTTAAAGAGAGGCTCAGACAGATAGATTTGATTGGACAATCATCGATAGTCTCAATGATTAATTAGCATGTCCATTTTATTCAGGATTTTCTCTCAAGTGGTCGCCTTGGTCATGTAGGACTTGTTATCTCTGTGACTGGCCAGTGGCTACCCAAGCTTCATTGCCTTGGTTGGCAGCCTAAGCTTCTTTGTAGGTACTTTTCTTCGTTGAATCTACTATGCTTGCTTGCTGCAGTGTCTCTGTGTCTGGCCAGTGGCAACCCAAGCTTGGATCTTCTTAACACAAAGTATTAGATTCTTGAGTGTGTGCAATTCAGTGAGGCTTCATAAATATATAGAAGTTTCCATTTCATATGAAGCAAATACCAGAGAGGTTAGTCTTGTTTTTTGACCCATGAACTTGCTCTATAAGATCCCAACTTCCTTCATTGGTTTTTTCCTTCATTGGTTTTTTCCTTCATTGGTTGTTCTGATCAAGCTTGTTCTGATCTTAACTTCCTTCATTGGTTTTTTCCTTTGGCATATTTGGTTTTATCTAAATGGATTATGTTAAGAAAATTTGCGGCTACATTGGCAAGCAAGTCATAAACTTTACTGCAGGTTTTCTCCAGCACAAACACTTTAGTAATCCCTTATATATTCATGGACACTTGTGTAGGTTTCAAGTTGTGTAAGTCCCAACTACATGTCTCAACAGTTTGACATTAATGAAAAATGAGAGCCATTAACATTGATTGGTTAATAGTGGTATTAAATATGCTTATGTACATTATTATTATTTTTTAGCAATTTAGTTCGCTTTATTTGTTATTCAATTATTTATTGATCTCTTTTCTTAACAGGTTCACTACAACTTCAAATCAATGGATTAGATCCTTTTTCTAACTGTGAGTATAATGGATAGATTATTGGGAAAGCAACCTTTTGTTAGAAAGAAGCTTCAATTAATATATGTATTGTATTTGTAGCTAACCGGTACTAGGATTTTGTTTTAAAAAAGACTTTGTCAGTTCAAAAGCTTTGTGTGTAGCTAATTTTGGATGTAAAATATTTATCATCGGTATTATATTTCACGTGGATCTAGAAAAAGACTTATATAAGGTTTTAGATAAAATTTATAGGAATTAGAAAATTGAGACAAAGTTCTAGGCTTCCTCTTTTATTTAAAATCTTATCTTCAAAAATCTCACCCCTTGATGGGTTGCCGTCGGCTCTAAGGAGCTTCCCCCTCCCTATTGTTCTCCACTGATTCTAAAGCTTCAAGAGAAGACAAGAAAAGGGAGTTAGCAGCTAAAGAAAAAGACATGTTTCCTACTTTATTAATGCTTTAGTTGATTTTCATAGTTTGTGAATTTTGGATAACATGGTTAATTGATGTTCTTGGCTGTTTTTGGGAGTATATACTTATGCTTTAGGTTCTCTACTTATGCTCTAAATTGTTGTATGGACAATAAGTTTGAGATTTATTTAAGGATGGTGTCCTTGCTCTACAATTTTATGCACGTTCTATACTTTTTGTGCATTAATCAATTAGTATAATGATGTTTATGTGTGGAAACATAGGAGGTAAGTATTTCTTCATGTCCATTATGATCCACGGTTTCTTGTTGACGAGGGATGGTAAGGTTTAATTAGTCAAGATTAACTCCAAGCTGCATGGTATTTATTAATTAAATTTAGTTAAATAATAAGGTTTTGAGGTTGTTTAGAGTTTGAGTAATAGTTAACAAATTTATTGAAGTAGTAATTCTGATTTAAAAGATTGAATGACGAAGTATTAAAGATAGATTGAATTACTAAGTGTCGTCTAAAGTTTGATCGATTGATTAACTAGTCAATCTAATTAAAAGGTTTATTTAAGTATTAATCTATTTAATAAGTATTTGGGTTATCCATTAATGGATGAATTTATTAGAATTAATAATTCGATTAAAACTAAAATAGAAGATTGTTTGCATGCTTATTGGAGATGTACCTCTATGGTTTGATAGGAAATATATAACACAACTTCCTCTTGTAGGGAAATATCAAAAAGGATGGCATGGATTGCATGTTTTATGTAGATACACCTCTATGATGTTTTTTTGTCATTTATATGATCATGGTTGGTTTTACCTTAACCCCCATTAGGAAGTGTGGAATGATTTTAGATTGTTAAAAGAACATACTAAACTATTTTGGGTCCAAAAATGATATGCTCAAGGAATGAATCTCAATGAAATGTTCAAGGATAGACACATAAAATGATGAGACATACAAAAAGTGAAATGGTGGACCATGAATTTATATGTCTATCTTTGAACATTTCATTGAGACTTTTTCTTAAATATATCATAGCTCTTTTGGATAATACTTTAACGTACTTATTCTGTATCACAATTAAACAAATACTATGAGAAGACTTTGGAAAATAAATACCATAATTTCCTGGTTAAAAGCCTTGGTGGGCTAGTTTTATAAATTTTAGTTTAGGCCTTAGAGGCATTCATAAATTTTGCTTATGCAAGTTATGAATTTCATGATAATTTAGTATAGATGTTACGAACTTGAAAACAATCATCATATGGTTTGGATCTTTATGGATTAGGATGCTATGAAATTAACCTTGGTTTCAATAACTGTGTAGTATAGGTTAGTTTCAATTTTTTTGGTTTAATATGTTATGAAATTGGCCACTACTTTGATTACTTAGCATGCTAATTTAATTTCAGTTTATGGTTTAAAATGCTATGAAGTCTGCCATGCCGTTGATAACTTATCATGCTAATTTAATTTTTGGTTTAGGTTTACGATTATGTCATGTCTAAATTGCTATGCATGCTCATGCTATGTTGATGCACAAGTCTATGCTTAAGCTCATGATATGAATTTGTATGTTTATGTTTAGATTTACAATTATGTCATGTTTAAGTTGCTATGAATGCTCATGCTATGTTGATGCACAAGTATATGCTTAAACTTATGTTATGAATTTGCATGCTTATATTAAGATTTATGATTATGCCCATGTTTAAGTAGTGACCAATTTAAGGGTAAGTGCATGATTATGCTTATGTCCATGTTATTGTAATATGATGGAGAATTTGTATGAAACCATTGCATGCATGTAGGTATGAGACGTATATAATAAAAATCTAACATGGTCATTGTATGAGTATGGATAACCATGTTTTAATGATTATGCATGAAATGAATTTTATGATAATGAATGATTATGCGTGTTATCGATCTTATGATAAATAATGATGGTGTATGTTATGAATTTTATTATGGGTTGAGTTATGAACCGGGGACCTAAGCCCGGGGAGCTCACCAACTCTAGTAGTTGAGTGTGACCTGTATCCTTAGCCGAGGAGCTCACCAAATCTACGTGGTTGAGTGTGACCGGTGTCTATAGCCTAGGAGCTCACCAAAATCTATGTGATTGAGTGTAACCGGTATCCATAGCCCTGGAGCTCACCAAAACTATACGGTTGAGTGTGACCGATGCCATAGCCTGAGAGCTCACCAAAATCTATGTGGTTGAGTGTAACCAGTGTCCACAGCATGGGAGCTCATCAAAATCTATGTGGTTGAGTGTGACCGGTGTCCATAGCCCGGAAGCTCACCAAATTCCGTGTGGCTAAGTGTGCCCGATGTCCTTAGCCCGGGAGCTTGCCTACCCCACATGGTTATGCCTATGTACATATTCATGATTAAGTTTATTCTTATGTATATGTTTATATCATGTAAGTGTGCTTATATTTATGTTTATGTGCATGCTTATGATTAAGTCTATTCTTATGGGTATGTTTATGTCATGCAAGTATGCTTATGATTAAGTCTATTCTTATGGGTATGTTTATGTCATGCAAATATGCTTATGCTGATGCTTATGGGTGCTCATGAACAAGTCTATTATTATGCCAAGTTTATTTACATGCTTATGTTTATGCTCTCATTCTTATGTCGATGTCTATACTTACGTTCATGGTATGTTAGTAAGAATGTTTTCATTTACCTAGAATGTAGTTTCCCTTAGTACACTAGATTATATGCACTAACTATTGTACAACACGATTTTGAATATGTTGAGTCTCTCAACTCATAGATTTTAACCTTTTTTACAAATAATGGGATGAATGAGACAGGAGGCATTAACCAATGAGCCAGCTTGAGGCAATGACAGTGCAACCCGAAAACCTTCCAGTTTAGTTTACACATTATTTTATGTTTTAAGAACCATTTATGTAACTTCATTGAATTGAGAACCCACTATAGTAGTATGTGCAAGTGACGCGGCAGTTATATTTATATGAATTGTTATGAAAGAAAATGTAAAAAAAACTAGGAGTGTCACACTTTCACCTTGATTTTTTGATAGATGTTGACTTGTGTTATCGGTGTTCATGTCAATGCAATATCACCCTTGGTGAATTTCTCAAGAATTTTATCTACGTAATGAGACTTACTAAGAACAAGTCCTGTTATTTTAAGAATTTTGATTCTTAGAATCACATCAGCTAGACCCATGTCTTTCATGTCAAATCTTGAGTTCAACATGTCTTTAGTAGATTTGATTATCTTATCATTACTCCAAATGATAAGTATGTTATCTACATATAGACTCAAGATGACATAGTTATTCTCTGTGGCTTTTATGTAGACACATTTATGACACTCATTAACTTTGAATCCACATTCCTTTATGACATTATCAAATTTCTCATGTCACTACTTAAGTGTTTGTTTCAAGCCATATAATGACTTTACCAATCTACAAACCTTATTTTCTTGTCCTAACATAGAAAATCCATCAGGTTGCTCCATGCAGATTTCCTCTTCTAAATTTTTGGTTAGAAAGGTTGTCTTTACATCCATTTGTTGTATTTCAAGATTCCAGAGAGCGGCGATAGCCAACAATACTCTAATGGAAGTTATTCTCAACATGGGAGAATACGTATCAAAGTAATCAAGGTCTTCTCATTGTCGGTATCCTTTGATTATGAATCTAACCTTATACTTATCAATTGTGTTATTTGACTTAATTTTCTTCTTGAAGATTCACTTGCAACCTAGTGGTTTACTTCCCGGAGAAAGATCCACAAGTCCCAAATGTGATTTTACAAGATAAATTCTATCTTAGATGTAATTGTCTCTCTCCAGTGAGATCCATCAGAAGAGCTTGCTGCTTTTGAGTAATTTTGGGGCTCACTTTTCAACATGAAAGTGATAAAATCTGATCCGTAGGATTTTTCTACTCGAGCTCTTTTACTTCGTCTAAGCTCAACCTCAATTGGTTACTCATCATCATCTTCACCTTGTGTTTCATATGCTCATTTTTAGAAGCTAGCTTCTTCTTAGATCTTATACGGAAACACATGCTCGAAGAACGAGGTATTTCTCAATTCTACTATCGAGTCGTGTGTATATCCGATATTTATGACTCATACACAAAAAATCGGTACACACTACTGTTATGTGCATATCTAATAAATATGCAATCAACAGTCTTTAGTCCTATCTTAATCTTTTTCAGATTATGTACCAAAACTTTAGCAAGACACCCACACATTTGTAAGATGGTTGTCTTCTAAACTACAACTCATAAGAGCTCTTATCTATTTTATTTCGGGGCACCTTATTTAAAAGGTAATTAGCTGTTAACACAGTTTTCCCTCACATGAACTCTGGCAGCTCATAGCTCAATAGAAGAGCATTCATCATCTCCTTTAGAGTTTGATTCTTTCACTTATCAACTCCATTTTGCTAAGGTGTATAAGGAGTTGTTGTTTCGTGTTTGATCTCATGTTCAACACACAACTCAGTGAACAATAATACATATTCACCTTCTCAATCACTTCGAACTACCTTAATCTTTTTATTAAGATGATTTTCAACCTCATTTTTATAAAGGGTGAATTTCTCTATTTTTTTCATCCTTATTTTTGAGAAGATACACATAATCGTATTTTATGTTATCATCTACAAAAGTGATGCAGTATTTGTTGGGGTTGCAAGGTTGTAAATGTAGTCCCACATTGAAAACACATGGGAAAGATCATGGGTTTATAAGAGAAAGATATCTCCATTGGCATGAGACCTTTTGGGTAGAGCCCAAGAGCAAAACCATGAAGGCTTAGACTCAAAGTGGACAATATCATGCAATTATAGAGATATCTAAATTTCTTACGATCATATAATTGGTATCAGAGTCCAGATTGCCAGAAGGTTTAACCGCTGATTGTGCACAAGAACTATGGTCTGATTGAGCCATGTGTGTATAATATTGACCTCGAATAAAGAAAGTGGGGGCTCTATGTTTGGATCAAGAGAACTAGACATCAGGCAGGAAGTCCTAGTTGCGGCTAGGCAAGTAAGTCCTAGTAGGTTTGGTGGACCGAGGGGCAGGAAGACCTGATGCGTCGAGGATCGGACGTGGGAAGCCTGTGGTCCTTTATTTAAAGGGGAGATTGTTGGGGTTGTAAGGTTACAAACATAGTCCTATATTGAAAACACATGGGAAAGATCATGGGTTTATAAGAGAAAGATATCTCCATTGGCATCAGGCCTTTTGAGTAGAGCCCAAGAGTAAAATCATGAGGGCTTAGGCCCAAAGTGGACAATATCATGTAATTATGGAGATATCTAAATTCCTTACGATCCTACAATATTTATGATCCTATCCGAATGCTGAATCAACGGACGCTGGGCACGTGGAGCTCTCCGAGTCGCTGACGTAGATCTCCGGCTAGTCGTACGAAACTCCTGCGAACCTGCACAGAAGTCGGGTCGGGAAGGGCTTCCCGGCGGCGACCCTCCGACGCTCAAGTCAAGCAAGCAATCAATGAAAAAAGTGGCTCCAAAGGTATTTTACACGTATCTTCGGCGAAATATGAGGCTCTTTATATAGAGCGGTGAAAGAGCTCCTGCACGCCCACCGAGGCGCATACGTGTCCGTAGCTCATACCTCGGTATGTGTCTGTCAGAAAGCTTACCTGACGCCATACTGCTACAGTCCAAGCACGTCTTCGATGGGACAGCAGAACACCTTGCCGCCAGATTTGGAGCATGGCCTAGTCATAGGACTTGACAGTTGTCATAAAATGTTCATTGTCCTTCTCTCTCTACTACATGCCAGGGCTTTCGGTCGGCCGGCACTCATCTCCCGTCCGGCCGACCGAACCTCATCTCCCGTCCGGCCGACACTCACATCACGTCCGGCCCTCCATATGCATCGGTATGCTGGGGAGATCCTCGGTAAGGTGCTATGTGGGGACTGCTAGCAGTATGTTACTTTTATGTCTACGGTCGAGCATGACTTCCACTCGGCCCTTCGTTACTGTTCAATCGAGCGCCGGAACCCCGACGCCAGTCGGGGCGCCTTTTCCCATTGGTTATTTACCGGTCGGCCGGCCGGGAGGTTGGCCCCTCCTTCTCCGGTCGGCCACCTGGCCCTTTGACTTCCACGTGGCATTAACCCCTCAAAATGGGGGTCCCCTGTTCTAACCGCCGGATCATTTGTCTCCCCCTCAAGTCTAGTCGAAGGAGGAGAAGTCTGACTGACTGGACTGCCGATCTGACTGAGTAACGACCGATACATTAGTCCGCTCGGCAAGGCTCAGGGATGTTCATCCGTTTGGCGGTATCTTGCCCGTGCCTTGTATTGCCTGGGAATTTATGCCGAATCTTCTTCTCTACTGCCAACCACGTGCGTTGCGTGCGATACAGGGCGCTCATTAAATGTAACCCGTATCTTGCTGACACGTGGCAATCTTTCTTTTGTCAGGGTATGGCGGTGGCGTCACCTCCGATGGGACAGCCGCCGTTTGAAATGAACGGCTGGATGATGACCTCGTTCTTCACGACCTGAATCGGACGGCTAAGGCCGTACGGGGCAAACGTTATAAATCTCGCGGCCCCCTCTCTCCGCCGCCTTCTTCTTCATCGACCTTCGACCCCCCGCTGTTTTTTCTGCTCCGGCGATCCTTACTCCCCGCCTGTTTGGTACGCTCGCCATCTTCTTCCTTTCCTCGATCTTTCTCGTACCCGTAAGCCTTCCTTTTCAACTTCCCTCCTCCTGTATTGCTTTCTTTTTCATTCTATCGGCATTTTCTTTTAGTTTTTTTGTCAATATCTCTTCTGTTTCGACCATGGCGAGTACTTCTACGCCTACAGTCGGCGCTCCTAGTCTCTGGTATACGACTATGGAGAGCCGATTCGATGAAGAAGACGCACTGCGTCTCATTCGAACGTATGAAATTCCGGCTGACCATGAGATAGTTGTGGCTAGTCCTTCCGATCGGCCTAATGACCCGCCGCCCGGCGATCAATTTCTGGCCGGGCTGCGCTTTCCTCCACATCCGTTCATCATCAAAATATGCAACCACTTTTGCCTCCCGCTCGGCCAATTAGTCCCGAACTCGATTAGGTTGCTGAGCGGGGTGATAGTCCTTTTCAAATTGAATGATATCCCCTTGGACCCCCAAGTCTTCCACTATTTCTTCTACCCCAAACAATTCGAGTGGGGGACCTTCATATTTCAATCTAGGTCGGGTTTCGTCCTATTTACCAACATGCCGAGCTCCAATAAGCATTGGAAGGAGCATTTCTTTTTATGCGTCTCCCCGAACGGCCGGCCTTCCGAACGAAGTGGCAGACGGCGGTGCCGAATCAACCGGGTCTTGGCAAATTCAAGAGCCATCCGGCGTATCTTCATGCGGCCAACCAGCTGGTCGGCCAACGTTACGATATCGACAAGTTACTCCTTCCTGGAGTAATGTACATATTTGGCTTGTCTCCCATCCAAGCCGATCTGCCTTGTAGCATGAGTAAGCGATTCTTATCCCCCTTTTTCTTTTGTTCTAACTGATTTATTCTTTGTTTCTGCAGCTGAAGTTATGTGACGTGCTAAGGCAACCGAAAAGCTCAAGCTGAAAGCCGCCAATATTGAGGCGGTGAAGGACAAAGAGGTAGCCGAATGGGGTTTGGTTCTGGCCGGCTCGACAGCTGAAGGGGATGGGGGGACTCAGATGGTTCCCACTGATCCGGCCGAGGAGGAGGGCCGATCGGCTGATGAAATCCCTCTGGTGACTCGTAAACGCCGTAGGCTAGAACAAGCCGCTCAACAGCCTCTACCAGGAGAGCAGCTTTCCGAGCGGAGCGATGATGCTCATGTGGTTTTTGAGGCGGTCTCCTCGGAGCACACTCCGACTCAGCTTGAGTTGCCGCCGACCATATCTGAGGCGTAACCTTCCCCCTCTAGGACTCTATGTCATCTTAAACGACTGGGCGACCGTCCGGTCCCGATCGGCGAGTCCTCTGGCCATGCTGCTACATCTCAAGATGACTCGAGCGGCCCGAGGGTGATTAAAACTGTCCTAAGATTTCCCTCGGAGGAATACCTACTGTTCGCCGATCGGCCATCGGTTCCCGAACAACAGATCACCCTCACCGGTCCGCTCGCCAAAGTTTGGGAAGACGCGCGTGTACGCGTCGCGCTCATGTCTGTTGGTGCAACCTTAGGTCAAGGTTGACCTAGTTGAGTTGTATTTTGATGTTTGACACTCGTGGAAGAGTTGTATTCTTGATATGGGACAAGAATAGATGTTTGGGAGATTATTGGTGCAACCGTAGGTCTAGGTTGACCTGGTTGACCTGATTCGGGAAAGAGTCCAAGTATGGAGACTTGGCAACGGAAAAAGTCCAAGCAGGGAACTTGGCACTGGAAAAGTCCAAGCAGGGAGCTTGGCACGCGAAAAGTCCAAATGTGGAGACTTGGCATGGGAAAAGTCCAAGTATGGAGACTTGGCACTGGAAAAGTCCAAGTATGGAGACTTGGCACGGAGAAGTCCAAGCAGGGAGCTTGACACGAGGGAAAGTCCTAACTGGGATGTTAGGCAGGTGGAAAGTCCTGGTGAGTGAAGCTAGGCAGTGGGAAAGTCCTAACTGGGATGTTAGGCAGTGTGAAAAGTCCTGGTAAGTGAAGCCAGGCAGTGGGAAAGTCCTAACTGGGATGTTAGGCAGTTGGAAAGTCCTGGTGAGTGAAGCCAGGCAGTGAGAAAGTCCTAACTGGGATGTTGGGCAGTGTGGAAATCCTGGTGAGTGAAGCCAGGTGAAAGTCCGGGTGAGTGAAGCCAGGCAAGGGAAAATCCAGATGGATCAGGGATGATCGGACATCTGGTGTTGAGGAAAGTCCAAGTAGGTCAAAGGGATTGACCGGACACTTGGCGGGGAATTCTAGCAGGTCAAGGGAGTGACCAGATGCTAGGAATGAAGTACCAACAGTCGCGTTCCAAGGGTTTCGGAAGCCTGGATTGGTTGGGCAACCGATCCAGTCACACATGGATCGGTCTGCCGACCGATCCAGTTGGGAACCGAATGCCCCATAGCTTCGATCGATCTGCGGAGCGATCAGCAGGCCTGTAGCTCAGTTGGGAGGTTCAGCTTCCCCTCCGTAGCATATGTACATCAGCAAAGAAGGTCTTTAGACCTTTCAAAGTAATTGGATCGGTCGTAGAGTAAAATTTTAGTTAGCCCAGCTTTCCGCACAGCATTTAGCACAGCATAATGTAGCGATCGGCCTGATCGGTCCACGCCGATCAGGTTCTAACCGTTACAACGCAGCGGCTAGTTTCTTCATTTCTTCTTCGCGGTATAAAGGAGCGAGGGCATCTTACGTACTGCTTCTTTCTCTTCTCTTCTGCTACAGAGCTGCTGTTCTGGTGCTTGAGCTTTGTTGAGCTCTTCTTCGCAAGCTTCGCGTGAGCTTCCAGTCATCGATCAGCTGCTGCGTTTGGGTTGTGAAGTTGCTGCTTCATCGCCTCCGATCGACAGAGAAGGCAAGCGAGTGTTGCATTCATATTGCTGTTTGTATTTGCTTCTTGTTTTCCTTGTACTCCTTTCTTGTTGTTACAAGTATTGTGGCGAGGTTTCTCCACCCACAAGGAGCATTTATTAGCCGGTTCTCCGGGGACTCATCCACCGACGGATTGATAGGCTTCGTCCACCTTACGGACACGCCGAGGAGTAGGAGTTTATCTCCGAACCTCGTTACATCGGTTTGATTGAGGTTTGTCTTCTTTTCCTTCGTTTCTACGTGTTATTTTCCGCTGCGCTAATCCTACTTTGTAGAAACGCGACGATTTGGGGTCGGCTATTCACACCCCCCTCTCTAGCCTCCGTACGAAGGATCCCAACAATGTCCCCCAGTCAGCTAGGGGACAGTAACCTGCAGCAGGTGACCGGGGTATGCCTTTCTGCTTTACTGATAATTTTTATTTTATCTTTTAACTTAACTGCCTTTGTTCGCAGAGTTGGGTAGAGCAAATTGCAGTCAGCAATCGGCTGGATGAGTTGGAGGATGAAATGAAAAAACTCAAACTTTCGGAGGCGAACCAAGGGCAATCCACGGCTGCTCTAGAGAAGAGCAAAAAGCTTTTGGAAGCCGAACGGAAACGCGCTTCCGATCTGGCGAGCGAGGTCGCTCGGCTTGAAGCTGTGGTCAAACAACGGGATAAAGAGATCAAGACGGCGACCTCTCGGAAGCGCAAGGCCATTGACGACATGGACCTAATGAAGGTGGAGATCAGAGGGCTGGAGCAACGCATCAAGGATCTGGATGCCCTTCTGGCCACCGAGAAGGAGAGCCGCTCGGCCGATCTGCTTAAATTTGAAGGAGACTTGAAGGATCTCCATGCCGCCAACGATGCTTCCCGAGCCGCGCTCAAAGAGTATCAGGAGGGGGAGTCGGCTCGCTCTGACGAAGTGAGGAAGGCATTTGTCCGCTCGGAAGACTTCGGAGAGAAATTCATCGACAAGATTCCCTCACTTTCGAAGAGGCGATTAAGGCGGCGGTGGATTACTTGAAGACTAAAGGCCACCTTCCCGCCGAGCTGACCATCCCCCCAGAGGATCTGGCTACCGTGATGGGCGCCATTCCTAATGCTCTTTTTGATTTTGACGCGTGAGGAGTGTTTATCAACTTTTTTGTATCCTCACCGTTCGGCAAAACTTATTTTTGCTGTAACTTCTTTTGTTTGCCCAGCGTTTGGCATACATAGATCATCTTTCTGTTCCTGCAACTTTTGTTTTGGCAAGAAAATTTTCTTTCGTCATGTTTAAAGTATTCTTTAAAACTCCTCCGCTCAGCTTCATACTCTAACATGGACTCAATCCGATTGTCTTCAAAAAACGTCTTTCGCCATGCGACTGCGTAGCCGCTCGGCGCGCGAACGTCACTCGTTCACGTGCTCACATCTTTAATTCTTATTAACCATCTTTTGCTTTGCACCTTACCTTAAAGGGGTTTTCCATATATTTTTGCTAAGCGAGCCGCTCGGCCGTATGTTGGCCTCAAAGAACAGGCTCTGTCGTCGGTCGGCTCTTACCGCCGGAATGTATCACGTGGATGGCTATCCGCTCGGAGGTTTTATAGACGCCGGCTCGTCTCTCGATATTTAACGTCGGAGCTCGACGGTCTTCCGCTCGGAGGTTTATAGACGCCGGCTCGTCTCTCGATATTTAACGTCGGAGCTCGACGGTCTTCCGCTCGGACGTTTATACGCCGCTCGTCTCTCGATATTTAACGTCGGAGCTCGGCGGTCTTCCGCTCGGAGGGTTTATAGGCAACTCGTCTCTCGATATTTAACGTCGGAGCTCGGCGGTCTTCCGCTCGGACGGTTTAGACGCCGACTCGTCTCTCGATATTTAGCGTCGGAGCTCGGCGGTCTTCCGCTCGGAGGGTTTAGACGCCGGCTCGTCTCGATATTTAACGTCGAAGCTTGACGGTCTTCCGCTCGGACGTTATAGCGGCTCGTCTCTCGATATTTGCGTCGGAGCTCGGCGGTCTTCCGCTCGGCGGTTTATAGATGCGGCTCGTCTCTCGATATTTAACGTCGGAGCTCGACGGTCTTCCGTTCGGTCGTTTATAGACGCCGGCTCGTCTCTCGATATTTAACGCCGGAGCTCGGCGGTCTTCCGCCGGAGGGTTTATAATCGCCGGCTCGTCTCTCGATTTTAACGCGTCGGAGCTCGGCGGTCTTCCGCTCGGAGTTTTATAGACGCCGGCCCGTCTCGATATTTAACGACGGAGCTCGGCGGTCTTCCGCTCGGGCGTTTATAAACGCCGGCTCGTCTCTCGATATTTAACGTCGGAGCTCGGCGGTCTTCCGCTCGGAGTTTATAGCGGCTCGTCTCTCGATATTTAACGTCGGAGCTCGGCGGTCTTCCGCTCGGACGTTTAGACGCCGGCTCGTCTCGATATTTAACGTCGGAGCTCGGCGGTCTTCCGCTCGGACGGTTTATAGACGCCGGCTCGTCTCGATATTTAACGTCGGAGCTTGGCGGTCTTCCGCTCGGCGTTTATAGACGCCGACTCGTCTCTCGATATTTAACGTCGGAGCTCGACGGTCTTCCGCTCGGACGTTTATAGACGCCGGCTCGTCTCTCGATATTTAACGTCGAAGCTCAACGGTCTTCCGCTCGGGAGTTTATAGACGCCGGCTCGTCTCTCGATATTTAACGTCGGAGCTCGACGGCCTTCCGCTCGAGAGTTTATAGACGCCGGCTCGTCTCTCGATATTTAACGTCGGAGCTCGACGGTCTTCCGCTCGGGAGTTTATAGATGCCGGCTCGTCTCTCGATATTTAACGTCGGAGCTCGACGGTCTTCCACTCGGGAGTTTATAGACGCAGGCTCGTCTCTTGATATTTAACGTCGGAGCTCGACGGTCTTCCGCTCGGACGTTTATAGACACCGGCTCGTCTCTCGATATTTAACGTCGGAGCTCCACGGTCTTCCGCTCGGACGTTTATAGACGCCGGCTCGTCTCTCGATATTTAACGTCGGAGCTCGACGGTCTTCCGCTCGGACGTTTATAGACGCCGGCTCGTCTCTCGATATTTAACGTCGGAACTCGACGGCCTTCCGCTCGGGAGTTTATAGACACCGGCTCGTCTCTCGATATTTAACGTCGGAGCTCGACGGTCTTCCGCTCGGACATTTATAGACGCCGGCTCGTCTCTCGATATTTAACGTCGGAGCTCGACGGCCTTCCGCTCGGGAGTTTATAGACACCGGCTCGTCTCTCGATATTTAACGTCGGAGCTCGACGGTCTTCCACTCGGGAGTTTATAGACGCCGGCTCGTCTCTCGATATTTAATGTCGGAGCTCGACGGTCTTCCGCTCGGGAGTTTATAGACGCCGACTCGTCTCTCGATATTTAACGTCGGAGCTCGACGGCCTTCCGCTCGGGAGTTTATAGACGCCGGCTCGTCTCTCGATATTTAACGTCTGAGCTCGACGGCCTTCAAGGCTAATTTTAACACTGATGACATACGCCCTACCGAGCGGTGAGGGGTCTTCGTCTTCGATGACTTGGCTCGGATAATTTTTACGCCCGGTCGAACAGCACGGGATCTTCGCCATCGAGCTTGACTTGTGTAACCATACGCCCGGCCGATCGGCACGGGGATGACATACGCCCTACCGAGCGGCGAGGGGTCTTCGTCTTCGATGACTTGGCTCGGATAATTTTTACGCCCGGTCGAACGGCACGGGATCTTCGCCATCGAGCTTGACTTGTGTAACCATACGCCCGGCCGATCGGCACGGGGTCTTCGTCTTTGAATCGGTGGCTCGAATCTTATATATTATGGAGATAGGCCGCTCGGCCGATAATGCCAATTGTGTTTTTTTAACATTTTGCTTCCTGCATTTCGAATATACAGCCAAACGGAAAATACACAGCATACATTACATTGGCACACCTTTCACCCTGTCCCGGAAAGGCTGGAGATAATTTACGCTTCATGGTGGATCCAAGTCCCAATCCATCTTCATCCGCTCGGCAGCTCGTCCACCCAGCTTCCTCGTATGTGGTCGATCCATCGCCTTTTCTGTTGTCCCGTATTGGTATTTCATCTGACGAAGATCCCCGATCGCGATTCACTGCTGCAGCTTCAGGAGGCGTCCAGAATAGGGCCCGATGGAATGGAACTGTGGCCTGAGGTGCTTCCGCTCGGCCACCTGATGCTGACGTGGCTTGCTGCTCTGGCCACACGGCTGTTTCTTTCTGTTTTTGCTCCACAAGCTTGGCGGCCCTCAACTCGATTAGAGCGTCGAGTTCCTCCGTGGAAAGCGTCACCATGTGTTGTCGTCCAGCCTCGTCCATTGTTTCCGTTCGGATGCAGGAGCGTTCCCACAGACGGCGCCAAATTGATCCTGTCCGAATGCTGAATCAACGGACGCTGGGCACGTGGCGCTCTCCGAGTTGCTGACGTAGATCTCCGGCTAGTCGTACGAAACTCCGGCGAACCTGCACAGAAGTCGGGTCGGGAAGGGGTTCTCGGCGGCGACCCTCCGACGCTCAAGTCAGGCAAGCAATCAATGAAAAAAGTGGCTCCAAAGGTATTTTACGCGTACCTCCGGCGAAGTATGAGGCTCTTTATATAGAGCGGTAAAAGAGCTCCTGCACGTCCACCGAGGCGCATACGTGTTCGTAGTCCATACCTCGGTATGTGTCTGTCAGAGAGCTTACCTGACGCCATACTGCTACAGTCCAAGCACGTCTTTGATGGGATAGCAGAACACCTTGCCGCCAGATTTGGAGTATGGCCTAGTCATAGGAATTGACAGCTGTCATAAGATGTTCATTGTCCTTCTCTCTCTACTACATGCCAAGGCTTCCGGCCGGCTGGCACTCATCTCCCGTCCGGCCGGCCGGCCCTCATCTCCCGTCCGGCCGACACTCACATCACGTCCGGCCCTCCATATGCATCAGTATGCTGGGGAAATCCTCGGTAAGGTGCTATGTGGGGACTGCTAGCAGTATGTTACTTTTATGTCTACGGTCGAGCATGACTTCCGCTCGGCCCTTCGTTACTGTTCAATCGAGCGCCGGAACCCCGACGCCGGTCGGGGCGCCTTTTCCCATTGGTTATTTACCGGTCGGCTGGTCGGGAGGCCGGCCGGGAGGTCGGCTCCTCCTTCTTCGGTCGACCACCTGGCCCTTTGACTTCCACGTGGCGTTGACCCCTCAAAATGAGGGTCCCCTGTTCTAACCGCCGGATCAATTTATTACCACCACATGTTGGCGTACCTTTTAGGTTGCACACATCAGTGTGGATTAGGCATTTTAACTTCAACACAAATTTCACATTTGTGTTTCTGGTTAAAGTGGAATGTATGCATACTTTGCATATTTATTAATCTATACAACGTATCGTAGTTGACATGCCATAATCTACCATGCCACAAACATGAAGACTCAAACATATAAATGGAAGAGATTTTATTTTTATTTATCTTAGGCTTAATGACTATTACATTGAGCTTGAATAACCATATACATAGCTCTTTTCTATAAGCATTCCATTCTTGGATAATACAACTCTATATGACTCAAAAATAATATGAAAATCATGCTTACTTAACAGTGATCCAAAAAATAAATTCTTCTGAATCTCTGGAACATACAACACATTGTTCAGATTAAGGTCCTTGCCCGAGGTCATTTTCGGCACCACTTTTCCTTGGCCCATGATGTCTGAGTTTGCTGAATTCTCCATGAACAGCTTGTCTCCATTACTTCTTTAAAATTGTGGAGCGGCTCTTTATTGCAGCAGACATGTCTAGTGACTCCAACATTGTTCCACCACTGTCGTGGGTTTGAACCAACTAGGTTCAATTCAGAGATCACAGCGCAGAGGTCGTTCATTTCTGGTCTCTCGTTTAGGTTGACCTCCTACTTCTTCTTCGACTTTCTGCACTCCAAAGATTTGTGACCGACTCGGTCACAGTTGAAGCACTTCCCAGAGAACTTCTTTGTATTAATGCCTCCTTTGGGCCCCATCTTAGAAGACTTAGGTAGCGTTTGGTTAGAGCGTTTTTCGTTTTCATTTTCTGAAAAATGCACGTTTTTTGAAAAATGGTGTTTGGTTTGCGTTTTTCATGCTTGTTTTCTAAAAATATAGAGAACGTTTTCTAAAAAAATAGAAAATGACAAAAAGTCATTTTCTATTTTCTAGAAAACGCGTGTTTTTCAGAAAATAAAAATGAAAACGCGCTAAACCAAACGCTCCTTTAGGGTTCTTCCGTTTCGAGTTTTGACCGTGCTCAATTACGTTGGCTTTCACAGTAATATGAGAGAACAACTTCATCTCTGAACTCTTGTTGTTCTCTTCGATGCGAAGTCTAACAATGAGTTCTTCCATATTTATCTCCTTCCACTTGTGCTTCAAGTAGTTCTTAAAATCCTTCTAACTTAGGGGAAACTTCTCAATGATAGTAGCCACTTGGAAGGTTTCACTCAGAACCATCCCTTCTGAGTGGATCTCGTGCAAGATCACCTGAAGTTCCTGAACTTAGCTTATCACCATCTTAGAGTTAATCATCTTATAGTCTAGACCCACGATGAACTTCTTAGCCCTTGTGATCCGGTAGTAAGAGTGGGCCTCCCCTTTCTTGCAAAGTCAACGCCAAGGGGAAGTCACCGGAACAGCCGCCCACCCAGAGGAGAGTGTGGTCCGACCGGACGGATGGCCGTAGACGGCCGGTCCGATTGGACTGCCGGCCGGCCGATGGAATCGAGTACCCGGAGGGGCCCGGCCGGCTCGCACTTGTAGTTGGGAGGCACCCTGTCAAATCGGGGTTCCGACGCTCAGTTAAAAAGGTCATGGACCGAGACCGAGCTGACCTTTTGACCGACCGCAGTCATAAAGCACCCCTGTTTGTTAGTCTCCACAAAGCACAAGTAAACCACTGCGGATGTCCGGTCGGATGTTTAGGTATCTGTCCGCTCGGACTACAAGTTTGGAGCAAAGGAAAAGGCCAGAGGATTTCTTTCTTTGACTACCTGTAGGTTTCACGTGTGTGTCATGCTCCAAATCTTGTGACAGGGGATTCTGCTGTCCCATCGAGGGCATGCTTTGACTGAAGCGATATGGGTCAGGTAAACTTTCTGACAGCCGCGTACCTAGGAAAGGACAGGTAAGCTTTCTGACAGCCGCATACCTAGGATAGGACAGAGGATACTTATGCACCTTGGTACGCGTGCCCAAACCTTTCACAGCTCTATATAAAGCACCTCAGGTTTCATCGACAGGGGATTCTGGTACGTACTCTGAGACTTCTGGAGCCACCTTGTTCATCGTGATTTACCTGACTTGAGCGTCGGAGGGTCGTCGCTGGGAATCCCCTTCCCGGCTCGACTTCTGTGCAGGATAGCCGGAGCATCTCGACACTAGTTGGAGATCTACATCAGCGAGCCTTGGAGCGCCACGTGCCCAGCGTCTGTTGACTTCTGGTTCGGACAGGATCAAATTGGCGCCGTCTGTGGGAACGCTCCTGCATCCGATCGAAGACAATGGACGAGGCTGGACGACAACACACGGTGACGCTTTCAACAGAAGAACTCGACGCCCTGGTCGAGATAAGGGCCGCCAAACTCATAGAGCAAAAACAAAAAGCATCCGCCGAGCGGGCGGAGCAGCAAGCAACATCTGCGTCTCATGGCCGAGCGGAAGCACCTCAAGCCACCGTCGCATTTCACCGAGCCTTGTTTCGCACTCCTGAAGCTGCACCAGCTCGAAGAGATAGAGGCTCCTCTTCAGATGAAATGCCAAGGCGGGATGACAGAAAGGGGAAAGCTCCCCGAGCGGACTCCTCCCCCGAGCGGATCAATCGTCAATTTTCGGAGGTTATCCTACGAGACCCTCTGCCCAAGCACTACGTGCCTCCGACGATCGGCGAATACAATGGAACAACGGACCCAGATGATCATCCGGGTAAGTTCGATATCTGACCACGCTCCATCAATACAGATGGAGTAAAGTGTAGAGTTTTCCTTACCACCCTCTGGGATCGGCTCAGCGGTGGTTTCGAAGGTTGCTGGACGGATCCATCACGAGCTTCAAGGAATTCGAGCGGCCTTCCTCCACCACTTCGCCAGTAGTCGCTATAAGACAAGTGTCGACTTGTTTGCCATCAAGCAAGAGCCAAAAGAATCGCTTCGAGGCTTATAGCGATTCAACCAAGTGGCGATGGATATCCCAACAGCCACATCGGAGACGATGATGAATGCCTTCACGCAAGGCCTTGTGGATGGGGACTTCTTCCGGTCGCTCATCCGAAAGCCGCCCCGAGATTATGATCACATGCTACATCGGGCCAACGAATATATAAATGTGGAAGAAGCGCAAGCCGCTCGGAAAAAGGAAACTCCAGCCGAGCGCGCACCTGTTCATGCCGAGCGGAAACAGCACACCGCTCAGCAGCCACCCAGAGGACCGAGGGCCGAAGCAATTCGATCCCCTCACGTCAGATCGCACGTACAAGAAGTGGCTGCCGCTCGGCCCAAGCCAAAGAAGAGGTGGACCCCTATGTTCTGCAAATTCCACCAAACGGATACGCACAACACGAGGGATTGCCGAAGCCTTCCCTTTGTGTCCAATCCTGTTCCCCGGAGAGCCGAACGACGGTCTCCTCCCCTCGACAGGAGGCAAAGGACCCAGGAAGCCGACCGGACCCGCATAGAGAGGCGACATCACCAGACGTCCGATCGGCATAGATCCCCAAGACAGGAGAGTCGCCGGACGTCCAGAGAACGGTCCCGACCGTCCGCTCGGGAGGAGGAAAATAGGAGCAATACTTCCCGGGGCGAGATCAACGTTATTGCTGGCGGACCGACCGGAGGAGATTCCAACCGAGCCCGAAAGGCGGCCGTCCGGCAGCTGCAGATCCACACGGTCGGCTGTAGCCAAGAGCGGGCAAGTGGACCGGAAATCACTTTCGGGCCTGGAGACTTGGAAGGAGTAGAAGTGCCCCATGACGACGCGCTGCTCATTAAAGCGGTAATAGCAAATTACACTATTCATCGCATATTCGTTGACACAGGGAGCTCGGTCAACATCATATTCAAGAAGGCGTTCGATCAGCTGCAAATTGATCGAGCCGAGCTGCTGCCCATGACTACCCCGCTCTACGGGTTTACGGGCAACGAAGTTCAGCCGGTCGGACAGATCCGGCTGGCCACCTCACTGGGGGAAGAGCCGCTCAGGAGGACCAGGACAATAAACTTCGTAGTGGTCGACTCTCCATCATCCTACAATGTCATTCTGGGACGACCGGCGCTCGGCGAATTCCGAGCGGTTGTTTCAACCTTCCACCAGAAGATAAAGTTCCCCGTGGAAGACAAAGTAGGAGAAGTGCGTGGAGATCAACTAGCAGCTCGGCGATGCTATATAGAGATGATCCGAGCAGAAGCTTCTTCCGCTCGGAAGGCCCCCCGAATCGAGGTACACGCCATAACCGAGAAACCTCCTGCTTTAATTTATGATGAAAAGGAGGAAGTTCAGATCCATCCGACCCGATCGGAGGCCACCACTTTCATCGCCTCGGATCTAGAGGAAAAACAGAAGAAGAAGTTGATCCAATGCCTCCAGCAAAATCATGATGTCTTTGTTTGGTCGACACACGAGTTGCCCGGAATTTCGCCGAGCCTAGCGCAGCATGAGTTGCATGTCCGACCTGACGCTCGGCCAGTGAAGCAGAAAAAAAGAGATTTTAGCGCCGAGCAGAATGCCATAATCCGGGCGGAAGTAGAGAAACTTCTGGAGGCCGGCCACATACGCGAGGTGCAGTTCCTGAGCTGGCTAGCCAACGTGGTATTGGTCTCCAAGCCGGGCGGCAAGTGGAGAGTTTGCATTGACTTTCGGGACTTAAACAAAGCATGTCCCAAAGATTTTTATCCTCTGCCCCGGATAGATCAGCTGGTGGACTCTACGGCCGGCTGTGAATTAATTTGCATGCTCGACGCCTACCAGGGCTATCATCAGGTACCGCTCGCCCGCGAAGATCAGGAAAAGGTTAGCTTCGTGACTGCCGACGGCATTTACTGTTACAACGTGATGCCGTTCGGATTGAAGAATGCCGGAGCCACCTATCAACGCTTGATGAACAAGGTTTTCAAGGAGCAGATCGGGCGGAATCTGGAAGTTTATGTTGACGACATTCTTATCAAATCCGTCCGAGCGGCCGATCTTTTCAAGGATATGGAAGAAACCTTCCGAACACTGCGCAAATATGGAGTCAAGCTGAATCCACAGAAGTGCCTGTTCGGAGCTAAAGGAGGGCGTTTCTTGGGGTACATAGTGACCGAGCGGGGAATCGAAGCCAACCCCGGCAAGGTGAAAGCTCTGCAAGACATGCTTCCTCCCAGAAACACAAGGGAAGTGCAACGGTTGACCGGTCGGATAACTGCTTTGTCCAGATTCATCTCCAAAACTGCCAACCGGAGCCTGCCATTCTTCAAGATCCTGCGCAAGGCTACTAAGTTCCAGTGGAACGAAGAGTGTGACCGAGCATTTGAAGAGTTGAAAACATATCTGAATTCTCTGCCTATACTTGTCAAGCCGATCGGGGGTGAGT
This sequence comes from Zingiber officinale, assembly GCF_018446385.1. Taxonomy (NCBI): domain Eukaryota; kingdom Viridiplantae; phylum Streptophyta; class Magnoliopsida; order Zingiberales; family Zingiberaceae; genus Zingiber; species Zingiber officinale. The sequence goes on from NC_055991.1 coordinate 1,219,347, forward strand.
CACTTTATATGTATCTATCGTCAACTGAGCATGTTGTAGGCTCAGCACTTGTGAGGGCGAACGGTGAAGAGCAACCGGTGTATTTTCTGAGCCATATTTTGAAAGATGCTGAATCTCGCTACACCGGGCTCGAGAAGTTGGCCTTTGCTTTGGTTCTAGCCGCTCGGCGCCTTCGACCGTATTTCTTGGCTCACACAATCATTGTCCGGACGAACAGTCCACTCGGAAGAGTCCTGTTGAATCCAGAAGCGTCCGGACGGCTTATCAAGTGGACGACAGAATTAAGCGAGTTTGACATCCAGTACCAGCCCCGCTCGGCGATTAAAGCCCAATCCTTGGCTGATTTTGTGACCGAAGTGCAGAGGCCAGAGCCGGAAGCTCTGTGGAGGATATATGTGGATGGGTCTTCCACTCGACTCGGAAGCGGGATTGGGATATTGCTTATCTCACCGCAAGAAGAAAAGATGCACCTATCCGTCCGGCTGGACTACAAGGCCACCAACAATGAGGCAGAGTATGAGGCCCTTATAGCCGGATTACAGGCAGCACGGCATGTGGGAGCTGGTCGGGTGACTCTCTATTCGGATTCACAGTTGGCCGCTCAGCAACTTTCCGGCACCTTTGAAATCAACTGTGTTCGGCTTAAACTCTACGCTGAGGCCTTTGAAAAACTCAAAGCTACTTTCCGAGAAGTGCTTATCCAGAAGATTCCCCGAACGGAGAACCAGGCGGCCGATGAGTTGGCCAAACTCGCGAGCTCAATAACGCCGGTCGCCATTCAGCAGCCAATTGAAAAAACGCTGATGGTGGCGCATGTCGACCGGATGCAAGGCCTCGCGTTTCCAAGTGACTGGAGGACACCTATTATAGAATTCCTCCGTTCGGGCACCACACCATCCGATGAATATGCGGCCCGGCTCCTCAGAAGAAGAGCCGGTCGGTTTACACTCATCGGAGATCAGCTTTACAAGAAAGCTTTCTCGCGTCCTCTGCTAAAATGTGTGAGCTCGGAGGACTCAGCTTACATCCTCCAGGAAGTACATCAAGGATCATGTGGAGGTCATCCGGGCGGACGCTCGTTAGCCAAGAAGATCCTCTTGGCCGGATACTTTTGGCCAACTTTACAAGCAGATGCCGCTCGGACAGTATCTACATGCCTTTCATGCCAGAAGTATCACAACTTCTCCCACCGACCGGCAGAGGAGATGAAGGCATCAACCATCTCATGTCCGTTCGATCAGTGGGGAATGGATATTGTGGGTCCATTTCCGATGGCGACCGGGCAGAGGAAATTTTTACTAGTGGCGGTAGATTATTTCTCCAAGTGGGTGGAGGCCGAGCCGCTGGCAAAGATCACTGAGCAAATGGTTAAAAAATTCATCTGGCAGCACATCATTTGTCGGTTCGGCATCCCTCGCCGACTGGTGTCCGACAACGGGCGGCAGTTCACAGGGAAGATGTTGGAGGATTGGTGCCAAAGCTACGGCATCGAGCAACATTTCACGTCCGTGGCCTATCCTCAGAGCAACGGTCAAGCTGAAGTCGCCAACCGGGAAATTCTTCGTATTCTGCGCGCTCGGCTCGACCATTTGGGAGGAAGTTGGCCGGATGAAGTGCCGAGCGTCTTGTGGGCTATCCGAACGACGCCAAAAGAAGGGACGGGAGTCACACCGTTCCATTTGGTATATGGCGGTGAGGCTGTCATACCGGTCGAAGTCGGCGTTGAGTCAGCCAGGATCCAGAACTATGATGATGACAACACCGAACGAAGAAACATGGAGCTGGACTTGGTAGAAGAGGAGAGGGCAAAGGCGTCCGTTCGGCTGATGGCGTACCGTCAGCGGATGAAGCAAAACTACAACCGGCGTGTAATTCCCAGATCGTTCCAAGTCGGCGATCTTGCCTGGAAGAAAGTCAAGCCGGTCGGCGACGTCGGCAAGCTTGAAGCGCCATGGGCAGGCCCTTTCAAAATCATCGAAAAGCTCCGCTCGGGCGCGTATTATCTGGAGGATGAGGACGGACGGCAGCTAGATAGGCCGTGGAGCGCGAACCACCTCCAGCCTTACCGGGCGGGGTGAAAGGTGTATCATTGAATCACCCTGTGTATTTCATTTTTCGACTAAATACTTGAAATGCAGAGATGAAAAGTCAAAGGAGCGAATATAAGGCACTATCATCGTAGCGCGAAGGCCCCCGAGCCAATCGGCCGGGAGGTTTATGTGGTTAAGACTTGCAAGCAAATAACCCGTGCCGTTCGGCCGGAAGTAAATGGGTCGATCCAAACGCTCGAAGATCGAAGGCCCCGTGCCATTCGGACGGAGGTATATTATCCGAGCCAAAATACTCGATGAAGTAGATCCTGAGCCGTGCGGCCAGGAAGGCATTATCCAAGCTGGGGGAAAGGCAAAGAGCTACGTCGAACGGAAGTGTCAAAATTAGCCTTGACGGCCGTCTAGCCCAGACGTTAAACCGTAGAGCCGCGCCGACCGGCTATAAATATCCGCGCCGACGAGCACCGTCGTTAAAGATCAAGAGACGAGCCGACGTCTATAAACCCTCCGAGCGGAAGACCGACGAGCACCGTCGTTAAAGATCAAGAGACGAGCCGGCGTCTATAAACCCTCCGAGCGGAAAACCGACGAGCACCGTCGTTAAAGATCAAGACGGCGTATAAACCCTCCGAGCGGAAAACCGACGAGCACCGTCGTTAAAGATCAAGAGACGAGCCGGCGTCTATAAACCCTCCGAGCGGAAGACCGACGAGCACCGTCGTTAAAGATCAAGAGACGAGCCGGCGTCTATAAACCCTCCGAGCGGAAGACCGACGAGCACCGTCGTTAAAGATCAAGAGACGAGCCGGCGTCTATAAACCCTCCGAGAAGACCGACGGCATCGTTAAAGATCAAGAGACGAGCCGGCGTCTATAAACCCTCCGAGCGGAAGACCGACGAGCACCGTCGTTAAAGATCAAGAGACGAGCCGGCGTCTATAAACCCTCCGAGCGGAAGACCGACGAGCACCGTCGTTAAAGATCAAGAGACGAGCCGGCGTCCATAAACCCTCCGAGCGGAAGACCGACGAGCACCGTCGTTAAAGATCAAGAGACGAGCCGGCGTCCATAAATAATCCGAGCAGGCCAACCGTCGAGCTCCGAGGTTGAACATCGAGAGGTTCGGATCGTCTCATAACCAGCGATTATTGGTAGCAACACAGAATTATGTGCGGCCGAACGGAAGAGCTGGAGAAAATACTCCAGCGATTCTCCAAAGGTGTGATGTGACAGGAGATGAGCGGGCAGCACAAGTGTTAGCAAGGGGACAGTACAAGAAGATAAAATACACTAAAGGAAAGCATTTCATTAAAATTAAAACCTTAGGCCGAGTGGCCTAAATACAAAAGGGTTCATGATCAGCCGAGCGGCTAAATTACAAGAATTACTCGATGTAGTCGTAGAGGTCCCTCGGAATGTTGCTCAGAAGCTCCACCTGATCGCCGCCCGGAATATTGGTGGACTCCGGAAGAAGGCCCTTCGACTTCAGATAGGTCATAGTAGCCGTAATTGCCAAGTCGAAAGCCGAGTACATCCGCTCGCAAATTTTCTCCGAGAACTCGGGCGATCGGATGTGGCTTTGTCGGAGAGCGGTGACTCGGCTCGGCTCGGCATCCTGGTATTCTTTGAAGGTTGCCTGGGAGCTTGTGAGGGCCTCATTCAGACGTTCGATCTTCTCCGCATCAGCCGAGCGGCCTGCCTTCTCCCGATCGAGCTGCTCCGTCAGCTCTTTTATCTTCGACTCCAGGCCCCGGGCCTCCACGTTTTTCTTCTCCAGATCAGAGATGGCTGTGTTCTTCCGAGTGGTGGCCAGAGTTATCTTTGTGTCAAGCGACTTGACCTGTCACTCGGACTCGGCTAGGGCGTGGGCCTGGTCAGCTGTTTTCTTCTGCTCAGCAGCCAGCAGAGTTTGAGCTTTCTTCAGCTCTGAGTAGGAAGGTCCTCGGGAGCCGCTCGGACCACCTGCCGCCCGCAGTTGCCTTATCTCCTCGTCCGCCATAGCCAGACGGCTGGAAACTGCTATCTCTTCCACCCACCTCTGAAACGAGAAGGCGCAGTTGTTAGAAGCCGAGCGGAAATATTTTAGGCAAAACAAAAAACAAAAAACAACGAAGAACTTACCCCCGTAGCCGCTTGCATGTGGCTGTTGGCTAAGTTCTGGAGAGGGATCAGTGCTACGCGCGCCCGAGCGTCGGCCCACATCTCGGCGAGGGGCCCTTTCAAAGTAATAGTGTGCTCGGGCACGGTTGTCCGGTCAGCTTCTGGCAGCAACTCTTCAGTCGGAAGATGAAGAGTAACCCGTACTGTGCGGCCGTGACCAGGGATCGCCCGACCGGGATCAGAAGCTGGCGCAGAAGACCGCGAATGGATGGTCGAACGTTGGACTGAACGGCGAGCGGGGGGGAGAGTGTCGACCGGAGTGGCTTCAACCGGAGTGGCCTCGACCGGAGCAGTCAGCTCGTCCCAGTCAGAAGGCGTCCGGTCGGACGAAATGGTCTCGGGCACAGGCGCCTTCCCTTTCGCAGTCGAGGCGGCCCGGTCAGAGGGTTGGACCGCGGAGGTAGCCGAGCGTAGCGGGGTCTCCACTCGGCGTCTCTTTTGCAGTGGCTGATCCTCCTCCCGAACGGACCCTTCCTCGGGGGCCGTTGGTTCCCTGGAGGGGGTAGCTCCGCTGTCCACCTGCTGTTGAGAGGCCTGAGCGGCCGATTCAGCCTGGGTGCCGCTTTCTCCTTCGTGAGAACCGACCGGCTGAATACCCAGCGCCTTCATTTCTTTGGCTGCCACGGCCTCCAGCGCCGCTGCCTTTCTCTTTAGAACGCCGGCCATCACCGAGTCCATGACGATGTCAGCTGCAGGAAGAGAAAAAGAAATCAGTTAGCAATTAAAGCAAGTGCCAAAGCAAAGTTCTTACCGAAGCCGGTCGGAAGTGGGGTCCGTATAGGACTCAGCCCAAAAATGTACATCACTCCCTCGTGAAGAAGCTTGTTGATGTCAAGCCGTAGACCGGCTAGTACATTTGCGGCGTGAAGATAATCCGGTCGGGTCTTGAATTTCTTCAGTTCGGGAGGGGGAGGTAGACTGACTTGCCACTGGGTCGGAAAGTTTGGCTGACTGGGCATGCGGAGGTAGAAATAATAGTCCTTCCAATGTTTATTGGAAGTGGGTAGTTTATTGAAGAAGACCAGACCGGGCCGAGCTTGGAACATAAAGGTGCCCGGCTCGGCTTGCTTAGGATAATAGAAGTAAAAGAAGACCTCCGGTCGGAGGGGGATGTTGTGAATCTTAAACAAAACGACAACGCCGCAGAGCAGACGAAAGGTATTTGGTACTAAACTTCCGAGCGGCACGCTAAAATAGTTACAGACGTCTACTATAAAAGGATGTACGGGGAACCGCAGACCGGCGATGAATTGGTCGCGAAAGACACAGAAACCGCCGCGCGGTGGTCTGTGAGGCCGAGCGGCAGGACCAGCTAGGCGAACTTCGATATCCTCGGGGATTTCGAAATTGTCAGCCAAAATATCAAAATCCCGTTGTTCGAAACGAGATCGCATGGTAGTATACCATGGGCCTAAAGATTGTTCTTCGGGATGAGAAGAACTGGCCATGATCGGGACAGAAGAAATCAAAAAGGAAGTTTCAAAGACGAGGAAATGGAGTTTCAAAAACTAGAGCAGAAGTGCGAATTAGATATCGGAAAGGAAGAAGGAGAGATCTAAAACCTTACTGGGGAAGAGGGATCGAAGAAAGGCGCCGGATAGCGTCAAAGGGCAGAAGTGAGATCGCCGGAGCTCCAGAGCGCAGAAAGCAACAATAGAGGTGACGGAGGCGTGTGAAGGTGAGGAGGAAATGAAGAATTTATAGGGTGAGGGCCGGGCGGCCTCCACCGTCGGATCCAGGTCACGGGAATCAATGCATACATCTAGCCGTTTATTTCGAATTGCTTCGGTCACATCAAAATATCATGCAACCGCCTCCGTACTCTGATGGCATTGCTCCGCGTGGCAGTCAATCATTCGGAGCATTTAATGAAGGTATGATCGACATTGATGTCGAAGATTGGCGCAGAACGCAAGGAGATCCGTGAAAGCCATCATTGATTCATTCAAGGATATCTCTGCCACTGACGCGGAGAAGATTAGCATGGAAGAGCCGCTCGGCTAGACTCAGTCGGACTATGCTCCTCCTTCGACTAGACTTAAGGAAGACAAGTGATCCAGTAAGAGTGGGCCTCCCTTTCTTGCAAAGTCAACGCCAAGGGAAGTCACCGAACCCACCCAGAGGAGTGTGGTCCGACCGACGGATGGTCAGAGGCGGCCTCCGATTGATCGCCTACTACCGATGGAATCGAGTACCGGAGGCCCTACGGCCTGACTTGTAGTTGGGAGGCACTCACAAATCGGGTTCCGACGCCGCTTAAAAGGTCATGGACCGAGACCGAAGCTGACCTTTTGACCGACCGCAGTCATAAAGCACCCTGTTTGTTAGTCTCCACAAAGCACAAGTAAACCACGCGGATGTCCGGTCGGATGTTTAGGTATCTGTCCGCTCGGACTACAAGTTTGGAGCAAAGGAAAAGGCCAGAGGATTTCTTTCTTTGACTACCTGTAGGTTTCACGTGTGTGCCATGCTCCAAATCTTGTGACAGGGGATTCTGCTGTCCCATCGAGGGCATGCTTTGACTGTAGCGATATGGGTCAGGTAAACTTTCTGACAGCCGCGTACCTAGGAAAGGACAGGTAAGCTTTCTGACAGCCGCATACCTAGGATAGGACAGAGGATACTTATGCACCTTGGTACGCGTGCCCAAACCTTTCACAGCTCTATATAAAGCACCTCAGGTTTCATCGACAGGGGATTCTGGTACGTACTCTGAGACTTCTGGAGCCACCTTGTTCATCGTGATTTACCTGACTTGAGCGTCGGAGGGTCGTCGCTGGGAATCCCCTTCCCGGCTCGACTTCTGTGCAGGATAGCCGGAGCATCTCGACACTAGTTGGAGATCTACATCAGCGAGCCTTGGAGCGCCACGTGCCCAGCGTCTGTTGACTTCTGGTTCGGACAGGATCACCTTGCATCCTCCGTCTTGTACTTTTTGTTTAGGGACTCTCACAACTCCGTAGTCGTTCTCTTTATGCTATACACAACGTATAATAAGTCAGCAAGGCAATTGAGGATATAGCTTTAGCAAAGGAACTAAGAATGAGTCCATGCCTCCATTACACTAATGGTCTGTGAATCAGCATCCTCAGCACACTTGGGAGGGTTCTCGGTTAAAAACCGAGCCAAATTGAGCGTGGTCAAGTACAAGAGTATCTTCTACCACCACCTCTTGAAGTTCAGTCCATTGAACTTCTTTAGCTTTTCCCCGTGATTGATTGACACAATTCCAATCAGGGCGGAGGGGCCTTCATGTGTTGAGTCCGTTGCACCTCAACACTTTTGTTTTGTAGTCATCTCAACATAATCGAATCTATTTCAAGATTGTTGGACAAAACAATCTGATACACGAGATATTGGGAAATTGACTGAATTTAAACTACACTGAATCAAATTCAACTTATTTACCGAGATAACCTGAGCTGATAATCTTAGGCTGCCAACAGAGCCTGGTTTTCAACCAAGTGCCGAACGTAGACTACACAATAGCTGAGTGGCAGATTCCTTAAAACATATTCGCATTTTCCTTGAAACTGCGAGGGTCATAATTTTCTTAAAATAGATTCACCCCACCTCTAGTTGTGCTTCGAGGTTTTTTTAGGGTCATCTATTTCGTAGGATACAACGGTTAACCGTTATTCCCACCAAGTACTAGTGGTCACGGCGAACTGAGAGGTACCTCGACTGCTATTACAGGTACTCCACCAAGCAAGAGATGCACCTCAGTGGAGGAGGAGAAGGTAGGTTGAGAGCTTTAGCTTTTTGTATAACCTTTTGCCTGTGGTGACAACCTCCTTATATAGGAGCTCAGACCAATGGGTAACATTAATGATCATTATTTGCCAGCTGTGAAATGTCAACATTTCACTCGTTGCATTAATTTTTAATTTAATGCATCTGTTATATCCTTAAATAAGTAATAAAAAATTTATATGATATAATGTTAGTTGTTCTATTTTGACAAATTTTTCTCTGACTGTGCCGGCATTCGACACGCGTAGATCATGCTCTCACACGAGTCAACTTGGTTCAGTACAATTCGAGCCATAGATTTGTACTTCCTCTTACACCCATGCATGAGATGAACCTCTCCCTATATATTTATTCACATCATCGTATATAAATTAATATAAATCAATTAATATATCTTAAAACACTAAATACAAGACTATAATTCTATTCACAATGAAGCTTTACGTCTCTTTCATCTCTTCTATATATATTTGGAAATCAACTGATGGCATTAATTATTTATATAATAATCGCTGGCAGGCTGCTAAGAGATATAATAAAAAAAATATGAAAGTCACTTATCTGAGTAATTAATTGAAAAACTTAGCCAGGGGTTCGTTAAATTACGCTGTCAGAAAAAGTCAAGGGATTTATACATTGACTCATTCTTGTTCTTCTCCAAGGCATCACCTGGCACAGATTTATTAAATGGCAACCTCCGTTTATTGTTATTCATCACTTCTCCTCCTCTGCAAATCTTTGGGTCTGCAAAGATGCTTCGGTCTGCAAGGATTTTGATCTCCAGTGCTACATTCGTGATATGTTTCTTAGCTGACGTTCCTTCTTCAAGCTCTCTCTCCTTCGACTTCTCTACCTTCCCAAGCGATGTCTTTCAGTCCGATATCCTTCTCCAAGGCGATGCGGAGGGTAACCGCGATGGTGGCATCGAGCTCACCAACGACGCCTTAAGCGGACCGGCCACCAACAGGGTGGGCAGAGCGAGCTACAAGAAGGAGCTTTTCTTCCTTTGGGACGCGCAAACCAAGCGGCTATCAGATTTCACCACCCGTTTTGTCTTCGACATCAGGCCACAGGGGCAGAATTTAACCGGCGATGGCCTCGGTTTCTTCTTGTCGGCGCCGATGTACACTGTTCCCAACAATTCCTTTGGCGGAAGCCTGGGCCTCTTTTCTTGGCCGCCTCATCCTTCAAAATCTCCGGAGAACACAACGGTGGCGGTCGAGTTCGATACATTCTCAAATGGTGAGATCCTTAATGACCCGCCTGGAAGCCACATAGGAATCGACATCAACTCAGTGAACTCGACGGTGACGGCAAGTTGGAGCAATTTTATGGGAAAGAAGACCTCGTGGATCTCTTACAATTCCACGACTTATAATTTAAGTGTTTTCCTATCTAGCGGAGATAACCAGGAGCTCAGCGATGCAGTTCTGATCCTCAACTACACCATCGATTTTAGAACATGGCTGCCGGAAAAAGTAGAAATTGGCTTCTCGGCAGCCACCGGTGCTGCCATTGAAGCACATACTATGCTCTCATGGTCGTTCCACTCGACTCTGCAGCCAAGAAAGAAGTTCAAGATTGCTGTTATTGCCATTTCCACCGCCGGGGCAGTAGTCTTATTCCTGGTGGTTGCTTTGGGCTCGCTATGGTTCCTTACACGAAGGTGTAGGACGAACGGAAAAGACGAAGACGCCGATTGGATCATGGATGAAGCCATGGATAATGAGTTTGAAATAGGGAGAGGACCGAAGAGGTTCCCTTACCCCGAACTTGCCCGCGCCACCGGAAATTTCTCCGAGGAGGGCAAGCTCGGCGAAGGAGGGTTCGGGTCGGTCTACAGAGGCGTGTTGAAAGAGCCTGAGCTTGAAGTCGCCATCAAAAGGGTCTCCAAGGACTCAAAACAGGGGAGAAAGGAGTACATGTCGGAGGTCAAGATCATCAGCCAGCTGCGCCACCGCAACTTGGTGCAGCTCGTAGGCTGGTGCCATGACCGCCAGGAACTCCTCCTCGTCTACGAGTTGGTTCCCAATGGAAGCCTCGATTCCTACCTCCATGGCGGCTCCGCGAAGACTTTGGAATGGGGAGTGCGGCTGAGGGTGACTCTGGGCTTGGCCTCGGCTCTGCTTTATCTCCACGAGGAGTGGGAGCAGTGCGTGGTGCACCGGGACGTCAAGCCGAGTAACGTCATGCTGGACTCGGCGTTCAATGCCAAGCTCGGGGACTTCGGGCTCGCGAGAGTCCTCGACCACGATGGCGGGACACAGACGACGACGGTGTTGGCCGGCACGAGAGGGTACATGGCGCCGGAGTACATTTTCACTGGCAAGGCAAGTAAAGAATCGGACGTCTATAGCTTCGGGGTCGTGGTGCTAGAGATAGCATCGGGTAAAAAGCCATTAACGGTAGAGATGAATGGCACGGCCGAACTGGTTCGATTGGTTTGGGAGCTTTACGGGAGGAACAAGATTCTTGAATCGGCAGATGCGAGGCTACAGGGTGAATTTGATCGGAGACAAATGGAATGCATGATGGTTGTGGGGTTATGGTGCGCTCATCCTGATCCAAAGGCACGGCCGTCCATGAAACAAGCTATCAGTGTGCTCAACTTTGAGGCTCCGTTGCCGGAGCTTCCTCCAGCGATGCCAGTGCCTACCTATTGTCCCACGTTGCCAAGGCTGTCTTCGGAAGCTCAAATGAATTCTATAAATGATATTAGGTTTAGCCTTTCAGGAGGAAGATGATTCTTGAGACAGCAGATGTGAGGTTACAAGGTGCCCGTTGGTCGAGGTTGTTTTGGGATGCAGGATCTATATATTTTTATTAATTTTGTGATTTTTAGATTTTATTTTAATTATTAAGAATATTTTTGATAATTTTTATTTTTTTATATATTTTTAATTTGTTTAAGGATTTTAGAATTGTCAATTTTTTTTATTTTTTTTATTAGGAGTCCTTTTGGGGTGGGAATTATTAGGAATTAAGGTCATATTTAGGAGTTGAATTCTCATCAAATCGTCCTCATTTTATATATATATATATATATATATATATATATATATATATATATATATATATATATATATATATATATATATATATACTTCTAAATTCTCCTCATTAAATATATATTTAGGAGTTGTGAAACCACGACGTCGCGAAACTCCATCAGGAGAGGGCAAGGTTCATCTGCGAACCCTAGCTTTGACGGCGCCTCGCTTCGGCGAGAGACTGCTGTGGCGGCGAGGAGAGGATCGCGAGGCTTCGGCGAGAGGAGAGCAGGCGCGGCGTGTGGCATCGAGGAGGATCGGGGCTTCGACGAGAGGAGAGTATCGGGGCTTCGGTGAGAGACTGTTGTGGCGACGAGGAGAGGATCGCGAGGATTCAGCGAGAGGATAGCAGGCGCGGCGTGTGATGTCGAGGAGGATCGGGGCTTCGGCGAGAGGAGAGGATCGGGGCTTCGGCGACGAGAGGAAAGGAAAATAAGTAGGACGACGCGATAAAAAAATAACGAGAAAGATATGCCACGTGAGTTTGTCTGTATGGTTCCGTAGAAAAAGGTCCGTAGGATAACAATTCTATATATATATATATATATGATAATTACTGTTCTACTAGTATCAATTGATATTAGAGTTGCTAGTATCCAATTGAGAAAGCAAGTGACAGATCTAAGCGATAGATCTAATGGAAGGTCATTTTCGTGATGTTTGTGATCGTGCCAAGTAAATTCCGACTGAGCAAGCATCACATTATGGTTGTTGCACCCAAGATGTGATTGAGAATTTATATAAGCAAGTCGTATATTTAATCCGACGTGATTTATATAGGTAAGTTTTAGATTTATCCCAACACCTAAACGAAATGGTACAAATTCATGAAGATCGTGATCGAGAGGATCGATATGGAGACCTCAGACTTTAAGTAAATTAACCCAAATTTTTTATGGTAGCATTTGCAACGCTTACGTGACTGACAAAGCAAGACCAAAATAAATGTTGCAACCGAAGGATATCTACATATTTTCACAATGACATGATATTATCCACTTTGAGTTTAAGCTCTCATAATTTTGCTTTTGGGTTCTTCCCAAAAGGTCTCCATGCTAATAGAGATATCTTACATCTTTTTAAATCCATGATCTTTTCCATATTTTTCCAATGTGGGACTTTGATTGTATCCTAACAATCCTCCCCTCAAACAAAGGACCACAATTACTCTTATGATCCGGGTCTCTCTACAAGCATCTGGTCACTCTTGACCTGTTTCGTACCTCCCCGTGAACATTCGGTCACCTTGACTTGTTCCGGTCCTCCTTGCGAATATCCAGTCACCCTGACTTACTTTGAACCTTACCTAAAACATTCGGTCACCCTGACTTGCTATGGGTCTCCCTGCAAGCATCTAGTCATCCCGATCTACTCCGGATCTTCCCGCAAGCATTCGTATCCGCCGTAAGCATCCAGTCACTCTAACCTGCTCCGAGCCTCCCCCGAGCATCCTGGTCACCCTGATCTGCTTCGAGCCTCCTTGCGAGTATCCGGTCATCCTGACCTACTCCGAGCCTCCCTGCGGGCATCCTCATTTGGTCATCCTGAGCTACTCCGGATCTCCCGCAACTTCGTTCAAGGTCATCCCACATGACATCTGGTCTGAAACATGGTGTAGGACCGTAGCACACGTGAGAAGGGGGGTGAATCACGTAGTTTTGAAAACTCTAATTTTTTTGGTTTTGAAAATAAGTATGCAGTGAAAATAAGGTAAAGCAGAAACTGAAAAAGCATATATAGTATGCGAGGAGTTACTTGGTTCGGAGCCTTCTCCGACTCTCACTACAAGACCCATGATTTCTCGAATCGTATCTGATCCCGTCCGGAAGCTGAGTCGGATGAAGGCGGTCGCGGTGTCGCCGGTGTTGACAGAAAGTCGTCGGGCCTCCTAGACGACCTGGCAACCCGCCGAAAGACTCCCACGAGCGGATGACGACGGGGGTGACGAAACTGTTGATCCTGCACACACTCAGACGAGACCCCCCACGTTAGAGGTCAAAAATCAGGGAAAAAGTCCCCGGGTCAGGCCCCCCAACGCTCAAGTTGTTGGTTAATCCTAGGAAAACGTACCGATTTCACTGTATAAAATTTTTTTGTACAAGTGTCGAACCTTTCCTTAAATAACCTATTGTGTTCTTTAGAAGTTAAATTAGGAATCGCAGACGGAACTTAACATCATTGATTCAAAATTTAACTTATCTGTTCTTAATGGTTTAGATTTGAATCGCAAGCGGAACTTAACACTATTGATTCAAATCTACCTAAGTTATTAATTTCATTAAATATTAATTTTCAAAATTGACTTCCAGGACTGCATGGCGAGGCACATGACCTTCTTGGATATGGGAGCAACCACCACCGCCTAGGCAAAGCCTTTTAAGGAAAGCTAATATTTAATTTCCTTAAATAACTCTAGGTTAACCAAAAAGAACAATCGAATCACAAATTTGAAAAAGAAGAAAACACAAACTCGAAAAATAAATTCGAAAAACTAGATCTAATTGCCTCTTGTATTTAGAATTTTTACAAAGAAAATAACTAGTATGATGCGGAAGAAAATTACTAGTTATACCTTCTCTTTGTAAGTTAATGACCTCGAGATCTTCTGCCGTATTCCTCGCCTCGCCTTGGACGTCGTGTGGTGACGATCCTCCAAGATGAACACCACCCAAAAGCTTCCTTCCTCTTCCTCTAAAATTCGGCCACCACCACCACCAAGGAGAAGAGAGCAAAGGGAAAGGGAGAAGGGAGAGGGCCGACCACCAAGAGATCTCCAAGAAAAAGAATAAGAGTTGTGTCTCATGAAGCCCCCTCACCCCTTCTTTTATATTACTTGCCTAAGGCAAATAAGGGAAAATTTTTTACAAAAAATAAAATCATCCAAGAGTTTTTCCTTTTCCCTTTTATTTTTCCCTTTTCTTTTCTCTTGATTGAATCAATCACCAAAATTAATTTTTGTGATGATTTTATAATTTTTAATATGGTCGGCCACTTGCTTGGGCACGAAGCAAGGTGGCCGGCCACCTCATCAAGGGGAAAAAGGAAATATATTTTTTATAAAATTTTACAAGAAAAATTATTATAAAATTTTACAAGCTCTCTTTCCTAAAGTAGGAGTTAAAAAGGAAAGTTCTAAAAATTAAAACCATGTTTTAAAATTTAAAACTTCTCTTACAAAATTTCCTTTTTTAACATGATGATAGAAAATTTTAATTTTAAAACTTATCTCCCTTTTTTCTTAAACCATGAGGATGGTTAAAAAAGGAAAGTTTTAAAACTTTTAAAACTCTCTATTAAAACATGTGGCCTAATTCAAATAAGGAAAGTTTTAAAAATTAAAATCTCTCTTTTAAAACTTATAGTTTTCTACAAAGAGAAGATTTTAAAAATTCAAAACACCCCTCCTATTTGAATTAATCTTGGCCGGCCCCTACATTCTTGGTCACCAAGCAATAGGGCCGACCCCTATAAAGAGGATGTGGCCGACCCTTGCTTGGTCACCAAGCGTTGGACCGGCCCACTTCTTGGACACCAAGAAGAGCTTTACATTTGGATGAACTTGAGGCTATAATGAGGCTACGACAGGGACCTAGAGGAGAAATTAGTTTTGGCCTTCCGATGAGCTTGAGTATCCCGTGCTCGCCCAGAACACACAACTCAAGTTTATCGATAATAACTCATTCCACTAGAGAGTTATTACCGTACTACCACACCAATCCCAAATTACATTATGGGCTCCTTCTTATCATGAGTGTGTTAGTCTTCATGTGTTTAAGATTACGAATGCCCACTAATTAAGTAAGTTACTGACAACTCAGTTAATTAATATCTAGCTCCAAGAATAGTACCACTCAACTTTATTGTCATGTCGGACTAAATCCACCTGCAGGGTTTAACATGGAAATCCTTATGAGCTCCACTTAGGGACATTCTCAACCTAGATAACTAGGACACAGATTCCTTCTATAATTAACAACATACACTATAAGTAATATCATTTCTCAACTTATCGGGCATATTGATTTATCGAGCTAAACCTCACCCTTTGATAAGTCAAAGAAATAAATATTAGATATATGTGCTTGTTATTATATTAGGATTAAAAGCACACACTTCCATAATAACTAAGGTCTAGTTCTTTTACTAAATCAGTACAAAAAGAACTTACCTAAATGATCCTACTCAATACACTTAAAGTGTATCAGTGTAATTTATTAGATAAGATAAACTAATACTTAATTACACTACGACTATTCTGATGGTTTGTTCCTTTCCATCTTAGTCGTGAGCAACTTGTTTATAATTTATAGAGAACCGACAACATGATCTTCTGAGTGTGACACCACACTCCATGTTATCTACTATATAAATTAATTGAACAATTACATTTAACAAATAAATGCAGATATTGACCAATGTGATTCTTTTATTTCAACAAATAAATGTTTACAAAAGCTAGGCTTTTAGTATACACTCTAACACAAGTCAGGTACTTTTTCCCCAGAAGAAACAGAGAAAGCCCAAAAGGAAAAAAAAAAGACTGGTGAGAAAGGACGAGTGAGCGTACCTACGTAAGGGACAAAACATCCCTTTTTATTGTTGGTTGCTACTCGGAAAACCTAGAGGTTCCACTGTACAAAAATTTTGTACAAAGGTCTGAACCTTTTCCTAGCTACCATGTGTTCTTTTAAATTAAATTTTGGATCGCCTGCGGAACTTAACACGTTTGATCCAAAACTTAATCTATTCATTCTTTTAGGTTTTGACTTGGGTCTCCTGCGGAACTTAACACGTTCGACCCAAATCACCTTAAGTTATTAATTCCATTAAATATTAATTTCCATAATTGGTTCCCAGTACTGACGTGGCGAGGCACACGGCCTTCTTGGATATGGGAGCAACCACCACCGACTAGACAAAACCTTTTATGGAAAGCTAATATTTAATTTCCTAAAATAACTTTAGGTTAACCGAAAAGAACAATCAAATCACAAGGATAAATAAAACAAAAGAACACAACATCGAAAAACATATTCGAAATACTAGAATCGTAAGCCTCTTGTATTTGGTATTATTTCCAAAAATAACTAGTATGATGCGGAAAGAAAAATTACTAGTTATACCTTTTAGAAAGACCTCTTGATCTTCTACCGTATTCCTCTTCTAACCTCGAACGTTGTGTGGGCAACGATCTTTCGAGATGAGAACCACCTTTCCACCTTCCTTCTTTCTTCTAGATTTCGGCTACAATAAACTCCTCCAAGGATGAAGAATTTCGGCCACCACCAATGCTCCAATGGATGCTAGAGACGAGGCTTGCTTTCTCTCCTTCTTCTCCTTCCTTGATCCGGCCACAAACAAAAGCTCCACCAAGAGATAAGTGTTGGAACCCCAAGGTGTTTTGATGTGATCAAACAAGCTAAGTTAGGTCCTGCGTTTGTTTAACCCTTGTGTCTAAGTGTGCAGGAGCTTAGGAACACAGGAAGTCGAGCGGAAGACGCGGCTAGCGAGAAGGACGGCACGGGAGAGAGCCGACGGGCTCGGTGCGTCTGAGGGATGAGGTGTCCGTGGAAGAGTACACCGGTGGACGAGAAGAGCGTGCGCGGCGCTCGAGGGACGAGAAACCGGGAAGGAAGGCTGCTCGAGGAGAAGGCCGGAACATGGGTTCGGGTGAGCCCTATTCCGGAAGGCCGAGATCACCCAAGCTAGCATAGCTGGAGCGGAAGACCCGGACAAAAAGTCAACCAGAAGTTGATTTTGCTCGGGCCCCTAGAACCACGCCTTGGTCGAGCTGATTGACCAGTCGCAATCTGACCGTTGGGGGATAAAGTTTATCCCCCTGGGGGCGCCCGGAACCACTTTCAGGCGCTCGGACCAGTACTATAAATAAAGTACTGATCCGTACATTAAATGCAACTACTTGTAATTCAGTGCTTTCATTTGTGTTATTTCCTTCTGTGCTCTCAACGCTATAAGAGGCTACTCCGCCCAGAGGAGAATCAATTAGTGCGCCTTCTTTACCTTGGATTAGCAATCCTCTGATTGCAAACCAAGTAATTCCTCTGTGTCTATTTTCTGTTTTAATTAGTCTCTGCTTTCTTAATTACAAGTTCTTTTAAGTTAGTTGAATATCCGAGAAGGTTTTTTTTTTTGTTTTATTTTGTAGGGCAATTCACCCCTCCCCTCTTACCGGCCTCCAAAGGGACCAACAATAAATTTCGGCCAACAAGAGGAGAGGAGAGAAATAGGGCCGGCCACCAAAACCAAAGAGGAGAGGAAAGAAAAAGAATAGAAGTTCACCTCTTGAAGGCTCCTCTACCTCCTCTTTTATAATCCTTGGTTTTGGCAAATAAGGGAATTTTATTAAAAACTTCCTTAATTCTTTTGCCATGAAAAGGAAAATTTTATTTAATTAAAAATAATTTTTCTTCTCACAATTATAATGGCCGGCCACACCTATTCTCCAAGCAAATAAAAATTTTAAACACAAATTAAAACTTCCTTATTTGCTTCCAGAAATTTTATAAAAAATTTCTCCAATAATTTTAATCCCTTCATGATTGGTAAAAAGGAAATTTTATAAATTAAATCTTTCTTTAAACATGTGGATAATTTCCGGAAAGTTCTCTCTAAAAATTAAAATCTCTTTTCAATCTACAAATAAGGAAAGATATAAAATCTTTTCTTAATCTTTTGTAGAAACTAATAAAAGAGAATTATTAATTTTTAAACTTTATTTTAAATCATGAACATGGTTAAAAAGGAAAGTTTTTACCAAAATTAAAATCAACCTTTTAATCTACAAATAAGGAAAGAGATTTAGCTCTTCTCTTAATCTTTTGTAGAATCTTATAAAAGGAAAGATTTAAATTTTTAAACTCTCTTTTAAATCATGTTATCCACATAAGAAAATTTTAAAAAATAAAAAACCTTTTATTTTAATTTGGGCCGGCCACACCAAGCTTGAACCCAAGCTAGGGCCGGCCACCTTGAAGCACCCATGAACCAAACTTTGGCCGGCCCTAGCTTGGTCTCCAAGCTAGCTTGGCCGACCCCTATGAGATGGGTAAGAAGGTGGGTATAGGTGGGTATAGTACTCTATAATTAAGAGGCTACGATATGGACCGAGAGGAGGAATTGGTTTTGGTCTCCCGATGAAATTAAGTATCCCGTGTTCGCCCCGAACACACAACTTAATTTCATCAATAATAATTCATTCCACTAAAGAACTATTATTGAACTACCACACCAATCCCAAATTACATTTTGGGCTCCTTCTTATTATGAGTGTGTCAGTCTCCCTGTGTTTAAGATAATAAATGTCCACTAATTAAGTAAATTACTGACAACTCGCTTAATTAATATCTAGCTCCAAGAGTAGTACCACTCAACTTCATCATCATGTCGGACTAAGTCCACCTGCAGGGTTTAACATGACAATCCTTATGAGCTCCTCTTGGGGACATTCTCAACCTAGATTACTAGGACACAGTTTCCTTCTATAATCTACAACACACACTATAAGTGATATCATTTCCCAACTTATCGGGCTTATTGATTCATCGAACTAAATCTCACCCATTGATAAATTAAAGAAATAAATATCAAATATATGTGTTTGTTATTATATTAGGATTAAGAGCACACACTTCCATAATAACTGAGGTCTTTGTTCCTTTATAAAGTCAGTATAAAAGAAACGACCTCTAATGGTCCTACTCAATACACTCTTAGTGTACTAGTGTAATTATATAGTTAAGATAAACTAACACATAATTACACTACGACCTTCCAATGGTTTGTTCCTTTCCATCATGGTCGTGAGCTACTGTTTATAATTTATAAGGTACTGATAACATGATCTTCTGTGTGTGACACCACACACCATGTTATCTACAATATAAATTAATTGAACAACTACATTTATCACAAATGTAGACATTTGACCAATGTGATCTTTATTTCTAGATAAATGTTTTATACCAAAAGCTAGGCTTTTAGTATACATTCTAACATTTATACTGTAACCACTGTTTCTGAAATCTGACGAGTGTCAGGGAATGTCCGATGTCAGGCTTTGTCTGGCTGTGGCTGACAAGTGGCGTCTTCCTATAGGTCTAGGAAAGAATCAAAGTGTTGTAAGCACCCGACCATTGGCATATTCTCTGACAGACAGTGATTATTCCCTGACAGGTTGTTATGATTCCTTAGCTTGCTTGTCGTGTAGCGCCCGACCTCCTCCTTCCGTTATCCCCATACTGGCTCTTCCTACTTGTTGAACCTGACATGTGAGTGCAGACCTGTAGCTATCCTGTACTGCCTCCCGCATCCAGACCTGCGCATGCTTATCGCATATGCTTTCCCTGATCTGTTAACCCTGGATTGGGTCCTCGTATTCGCAAGTCTTGACCTGTAGAAGTCAACTTATCCTTCACAACTCCAGACCTGTGTGCCCATCCCTGTCTCATGTTATCTATTCTGTAATCTCCTGACCTGCCTCCCGACCTTCCTTTTCCGTCTGTTTCCTCTTACCCGAGGTCTCGACTTGTATGCGTCAATCTGTCTCCGCTTATCCTGAACCCCGATCTGTATACGTATCCTGAATCCCGACCTGTATGCGTCGGTCTACTTCTGCTTATCCTGTGTCCCGACCCGTATGCTTTTGTCCATTGACCTGTGTCCTCAGGCTATAAGTCCCGACCTGTATCCATGGCTGGCACGTCCCGACCTATACGCTTTTGTCCATTGACCTGTGCCCTCAGGTTATAAGCCCCGACCTGTATCCATGGCTGGCACGTCCTAACCTGTACGCTTTTGTTCATTGACATGTGCCCTCAGGCTATAAGCCCCGACCTGTATCCACGGCTGGCACATCCCAACCTGTACGCTTTTGTCCATTGACCTGTTCCCTCAGGCTATAAGCCCCGACCTGTATCCACGGCTGGCACGTCCCAACCTGTATGCTTTTGTCCATTGACCTATGCCCTCAGGCTATAAGTCCCGCCCTACATCCACGACTGGCACGTCCCGACCTGTACACTTTTGTCCATTGACCTGTGCCCTCAGGCTATAAGCCCCAACCTGTATCCACGGCTGGTACGTCCTGACCTGTACACTTTAATCCCTGTATCCGGTGCCGCAAGACTGTAAGTCCTGACCTGTATCCACGGCTGGCACGTCCCGACCTGTACTCTTTGATCCCTGTATCCGATGCCGCAAGGCTGTAAGTCCTGACCTGTGATACTGGTCTTCGAGTCCTTACTCGACACAGGTCCAACCTTAAGACACCATTTTTACTTAACCCAGCCCATCTCACCACTGGGCCCCTTGAACTACACGTAGGCGGGATCCCTGACCTCCATGCAAGCTAGTCTTTTGACCCCCATATAGGCTTAACCTATGACTTCCATGTAAGCGTGACTTCTGACCAGCACATACGCTTGACTTCTGATCGCCATGTAAGCTTGACTTTTGACCACCCCATATGCTTGACTTCTGACCGCCATGTAAGCTTGACTTTTGACCATCCCGTATGCTTGACTTCTGACCGCCATGTAAACTTGACTTTTGATCTTGACTTCCGACCACATCATCTCATCGACCCCACTATCATGCACCGTATCAGTATCGATGAGCAATCTACTAATGATCTCTTTCGGAATCGCCGAAAGAGGGAATTGGGTACAAAAAGACGATGATAAGTGAAACTAGCTACACTTTTCTTTAAACAGTATTTAAGTACAAAAATCAAACTTTCGTTACCCAACACTTTTTGAATACATTCGACTCGAGCTCGGTATTAGATGTCTCCTCAATAGTAGTCAGGTACAGTAATGCCATAGTAGACCAGGTATTCTTCATCTTCTGAGTCTTGGTTAGACTCACCTTCAGATTCAGACTTAGTTCTTGATTTTTCCTTGGAGGAACCTGCAAAAAGAGCAATCCCTCTCTTGTCCTATTTTGAGTTAGTCTGCTCATGGAGTTCAAGTTCACAAAATAATTCGTCAAGTTTTAATTTAGAGAGATTCTTCGAAATCTTGTAAGCATCTAGGATGGATTCCCATAGTGCATTTCGAGGAAATGTGTTTAGGGCGTACCTTATTAGATCGCGGTTCTCCATTTGGTGGCCGATAGTGTGAAGCCCATTGAGGATGTCCATTATCCTCGTGTGGAGTTGACTCTCATATTCTCCTTCCTACATTTTAATATTAAATAACTTATGCAAGTAGAGGTCTCGTTTGGTTACCTTCGCGCCGCTGGTTCCCTCGTGCATTTCGATGAGCTTGTCCCACAGTTCCTTCGCATTTTCATGTGGGCCAACGCGGTTCAGTTCCTCCTTCATTAGCCCACACTGGAGGGTGTCGAGAGCTTTAAAGTCTATTTGGGCTTTCTTCTTCATCTCCGAATTCTACTGTTTCGGGTCCATCAGAATTTCAGTGTTATCGATTGGAGCCTTGTAGCCTCTGGTGATGCTGAACCACTGGTTGACTTCAGTCTTTAGATAGACCTCCATTCGCTTCTTCCAATATGAGAAGTCATCACCGTTGAACAAGAGAGGATGGATGGTGTTGTATCCTTCGTTTTGGGTTATAAATCTTACATGCAAAGAAACAAGGAAGAGGATCCCAAGACTTGGTCTTGGATTTAGCAGTGTGTGAAAAAAAAATTGAATTGGTGTTACACCAGTTTAGTTTAATTTGTTAAGAAAAAGAATTTTCCAAAGAGGCAATTATACCAATTTGGATTATAAAAAAACTTAAAATCGAAAATAAAAAAATCACCCCCTTTACCTGATTGGTGGTTACACCAAATCAGAGTGGTACCTGCTCTAATACCACTTGTTAGATTGTAAAGTTCGCTAGGGGGGGGGGGGTTGAGTAGAGATCGTTGAAACTTAATCGAGTAAGCAGTGGAAATAGAAAAATAAGAACAATGCTAACACACTAAGTTTTTACTTGGTTCGGAGCCTTCGTTGACTCCTACTCCAAGGTCCACACTCGTCGAATGTTTTCGTTGGGCAATCCACTAATAGTTCATGAAAAGAGTTACAAGATTAGTCCAAGAACTATAAAACTAAATTATCGACAACAAGGAAATTAAAACTGAGTCGTAGGTTGTCGGAGGTGCTTCGCAGCGTCGCAGGAACGTCTTTGGAGCAGTGCGCAATAGAGCTATCGTGGTAGAAAGTTGTGTTTCATGCTATGGTGGAAGACTTCTTATATAGGTAGTGATCCTGTCCGAATGCTGAATCAACGGACGCTGGGCACGTGGCGCTCTCCGGTGGCTGACGTAAATCTTCGACTGGTTGCACGAACCTCCGGCGAACCTGCACAGAAGTCGGGCCGGGAAGGGGTTCCCGGGGATGACCCTCCGACGCTCAAGTCAGGCAAGCAGATGAAAAAAGTGGCTCCAAAGGTGTCCAACGCGAACCTCCGGCGAAGTATGAGGCTCTTTATATAGAGCGGTGAAAGAGCTCCTGCACGTCCACCGAGGCGCATACGTGTCCTCAGCCCATACCTCGGTATGTGTCTGTCAGAAAGCTTACCTGACGCCATACTGCTACAGTCCAAGCATGTCTTCGATGGGACAACAGAACACCTCGTTGTCAGACGTGGAGTATGGCCTAGCCATAGGACTTGACAGCTGTCATAAGATGTTCTTGTCCTTCTCTACCGATCACAGGCCGGGGCGTCCGGCAAGCCGGCTGGACGGGGAGTCCATCCGGCCAGCCCTCATCTTAAGCGCTGGTCGGACGGCACTCACATCCCGTCCGGCCTGCCGTTGGCATCGATATGCTGGGGATATTTTTGGTAGGGTGCTATGTAGGGACTGTTTAGCAGTATGTAACCTTCTCTTAGGCATTCCACTCGGCTCTTTGCTACTGTTCAATTGAGCGTCGGAACCCCGACTTCTATCGGGGCGACTTTTGCCATCGGCTATTCACCGGTCGGTCGGCCGGGAGGTCGTCCCATCCTTCTCCGATCGGCCACCTGGCCTTTTGACTCCCGCGTGGCATTGACCCCTCGCTGTGGGGTCCCATGTTCTAACCGCCAGATCACTTGCCTTCCCCTCAAGTCTAGTCGAAGGAGGCGAAGTCCGACAGACTGGAGTGCCGATCTGACTGGATAACGGCCGCTATACTAGTCCGCTCGGCTAGGCATAGAGATGCACATCCGGTCGGCGGTGTCTTGCTCGTGCCTTGTATTCCCTTGAAATTCCTATCAAATCCTTTCCCTTACTGCCAATCACGTACGCCGTGCACGGTAAGGTGCGCTCATTAAATGCGACCTGTGTCCTGCTGACACGTGGTGACCCTGCTCTTGTCAGCGTATGGCGGTGGCGTTACCTCCGATGGGACAGCAGCCGTTTGAAATGAATGGCTGGATGATGACCTCGTTCTTCGTGACCTGAATCGGACGGCCATGGCCGTTCACGCTAACGTTATAAATCTCGCGGCCACTTCTCTCCGCCGCCTTCTTGTTTCATCGACTTCGCCCTCACGCTGCTGTTTCTGCTCCGGCAATACTTATTCCCCGCTGCTGTTTTTGCTCTGGCGATCCTTATTCCCCGCCTGTTTGGTGCGCTTGCCATCTTCTTCCTTTCTTCGATCTTTTTCGTACCCGTAAGCCTTCCTTTTCAACTCCCCTCCTCCTGTATTGCTTTCTTTTTCATTCTGTCGGCATTTTCTTCCAGTTTTTCTGTTAATATCTCTTTTGTTTCGACCATGGCGAGTACTTCTACGCCTACAGTCGGCGCTCCTGGTCTCTGGTATACGACTATGGAGAGCTGATTCGATGAAGAAGACGCACTGCGTCTTATTCGAACGTATGAAGTTCTGGCTGACCATGAGATAGTTGTGGCTAGTCCTTCCGATCGGCCTAATGATCCGCCGCCTGGCACCATTTGCTTCTTCCGTGATCAATTTTTCGCCGGGCTGCGCTTTCCTCCACATCCGTTCATCATCCAAATATGCAACCACTTTCGCCTCCCGCTCGGACAATTAGTCCCGAACTCGATTAGGTTGCTGAGCGGGGTGATAGTCCTTTTCAAGTTGAACGATATCCCCTTGGACCCCCAAATCTTTCACTATTTCTTCTACCCAAAATAATCTGAGTGGGGGACCTTCATATTTCAATCTAGGTCGAGTTTTGTCCTATTTACCAATATGCCGAGCTCCAATAAGCATTGGAAGGAGCATTTCTTTTTTATGCGTCTCCCCGAACGGCCGGCCTTCCGAACGAAGTGGCAGACGGCGGTGCCGAATCAACCGGGTCTTGGCAAATTCAAGAGCCATCCGGCGTATCTTCATGCGGCCAACCACCGGTCGCCAACGTTACGATATCGATGTTGCTCCTTCCCGAGTAATGTATATATTCACTTGTCTCCCATCCAAGCCGATCCGCCTTGTAGCATGAGTGGCATTCTCATTATTGGATCGAGACGTGCTAGAGGGGGTGAATAGCACTGTGGCTACTTCACTTAAATCGAAAAACTACGAGTTTAAAACACGCAACGGAATAAAGAACAAATACACACAGAGACACGAGAGATTTTACTTCGTTCGAAGCCTACTTCAAGGCCCGCGATCCTTGATCGCTTCCATGGGCAACAACTATAAGCTCGTTAAATGATTACAATTATGAGTACAATTAAAGGCTATAAGTATTATACCGACAACAAGAAATGCTAAATTTGAAGCTTCGGGTCGTCGGGCACTTGTAGCAACACTTCGGAATGTTTTCTGGAGCAGCACGTTGACGAGAGATTACTTGGTATTTGTTTTTCTGGTGCTGCTGCTCGAGACCCCTTATAAAGGGAAGGCGCCTGAAGCCCTTCAAGGCGCCTTTAAACAGCCGAGTCACCCATGGAGATCAAAGATACTTGGTCGAACTTCATCCAGTTCAAGGCGCCTTCGACCCAAGGCGCCTTCAACCTTCGACCCAAGGCGTCTTGAACTTCATCTAAGGCGCCTCCAACCTTCTGCGCTGGCTTTTCCTGGTTCACAGGCGCCTCAAGCTCCATGGAGGCGCCTCGGACACTGTTCGCTGTCCACCCTCGCCTTTGTTCTCGCAAAATGTGTTAGTCCCAAACACATACCCCGCAAAACAAAGTTAGTACGTAAACATAATGAATGATAATAATGAAAGTTTTGACAAGATTCGAACTGTCCGGGTCGGATTTCCTCCAAACCCTAGGTCGACCCGACGCCATTGTTCCTACCGGGGAACACGTCTCACCTACTCCACTGTGAGATTTACTTGTTGCCGCATGATCCTCCGATCGATGGACTTTGCCCGCCTTTTCACCTGGTTCGCGACACCAGGACTTTCCACCTAGGGTTACCACCCCCTAGGACTTTTGCCTGAAGCCACCGACCTGCCAAGACTTTCCGCATAGGGTTACCACCCCCTATGACCTAGGGTTACCGCCCCCTAGGGTTTTCCCTTTGCCTAACCGCAGCTAGGACTTTTCTCCACCTAGGGTTACCACCCCCTAGGGTTTTCACCTGCCTAACCGCAGTTAGGACTTTCCTGAAACACTCAACAAAGCTGTCAGATCACAAAAACCCCTTAACTTTGAATCCTTTGCCATTATCAAAACTCGGGTTTAATCGTCGAATGCTTCCCGCACCAACAATCTCCCCCTTTTTGATTATGGCAACAAGAAATTCAAAGTTAAGAAAAAAACATGCGATAACAAATAGATGCATCAAGCTTAAGTAAGTAAACTTTAAATGCAAGCACAGTTAAGCTGGAAACTTTTAACTTGGTAATACTAAACTCCCCCTTAATAAAGGCCCTCCTTTTTGTTTTTTGAATTTTCCTACTCTCCCCCTTTGCCATATATCAAAATATACCAGTGTGAAAGAAGTCTGAATTTTTCAGAAGAGCAAGTTAGTTTGATGCTTAACTTTTTAAAGAGGGATAAGAGTAGACAAGATTTGAAAATTTTTCACCTTTTTAAAAAAATCTGAAATTTTTAAACACTAGTAATACTTAGAAAAATTTGAAATAGCTTTTATAACACTTAGCTTTGTTATAATTAATTTTCATTGTTTAACTTTTTGCTAAGTGAAATAAAAATTAAAAAATAAGAATTTTTCTTTTGAAACATTGACTTAGCTTTTAATTTTCATTGTTATAGAAATCACTTAGCTAAGCCTTTTGCAAACTTGACTTTTGAAGGAGTCTTCAAGGGTGATTTTGAAAAGATGTAAAAGTTAGAAAATGTAGCTAAAGTTTTAAGTATTTTAGCTTAAAAACATTCTCAAGTTTGAAAGATATTTAGTTTAAAGTCTTTTGTTAGCAAAGAGGGAGTAGCTAAATGTTTAGTTAAGTTAAATTCAGTTTGTCGTTAAGTCCAAGTATGAGTCAAGTTAATTAAATTTTAAATTTGATTTGATTAGGTATCAGAGCACTAAATTACAAGCATGCTAAATCTAAATATTTCTATTTGAAAAGTTTTTTCAAAAGATATTTAATTAAATTTGAAAAGCTCTTCAATAGAAACTAGATAATTAGTTTGACTCCGTTCACTCCCCCTTAACTAATGCAAACATGAATCCCTATAATGAGTCCTAGAGTCCTAGAGTCCAAAAATATAATGGGTCTTTTATATTTTGTTGAATTTTTCATCTCACTCATTCTAGGTTTTCAGGCATGTTTGGCGTATGAGTAAGTGTCAGATAAAATAAACTTTGTCAATTAAGATTATTGAAAATATAAGTTTGAATTTCAAATTAGTAAATATTAAACTTGAAGACTATAGTGAAAATTAATTGGAGTTTAACATTTGCAGTCATATTATGATTTGAGAAGAAAAGATTTTTAAACTCTTTTAATATTTTGAGATTAATTGAATAATATTCTGAAATTAATTGATTAATATTTTGAAAAAGTTTAAATGATTTTGGAATGATTTTTCAAAGATTTTGAAATAATTTTAAAATGATTTTGAAAGATTTTTGAAATGATTTTGAAAAGATTTTTAAAATAATTTTGAAAAGATTTTAAATTGATTTTGAAAGATTTTAAATTGATTTTGAAATAATTTTGAAAGATTTTTGAAATAGATTTTTAAAAGATTTTAAATAATTTTGAAAGATTTTTGAAATAGATTTTTAAAAGATTTTGAAATAATTTTGAAAGATTTTTGAAATAGATTTTTAAAAGATTTTGAAATAATTTTGAAAGATTTTTGAAATAGATTTTTATTTTGAAAGATTTTTGAAATAGATTTTTAAAAGATTTTGAAATAATTTTGAAAGATTTTTGAAATAGATTTTTAAAAGATTTTGAAATAATTTTAAAATGATTTTGAAATGATTTTGAAAGATTTTTGAAATAGATTTTAAAATATTTTGAAAAAGATTTTTCAAATAAATTTTAAAAGAATTTACAAATAAATTTTAAAAGATTTTGAAATGATTTTTAAAAAGATTTTTCAAATAAAATTTAAAAGAATTTACAAATAAATTTTAAAAGATTTTGAAATGATTTTTAAAAAGATTTTTCAAATAAATTTTAAATTGATTTCATTAAAAAAAACATGATATTAATTACAAATTTAATTTTGAATTTGAACTTTTAATTCCTTAGTCATCTCACTCGATCTAAATTGTCAATCAGGGAACCCTATAATTGTGGTGAGATGAATTATGGTTGAATTTTGAGGTAAGGTTTAACTTTGTGTTAGATTCAGGTTTAGCTTTGGGTTCAACAAGTAAGCATTCTTTGGATAAACTTCTGGGCTATGGTGAGTCACAAGGAACTCATTAAAGTAACCATACCTTCGAGGTTTCCCAAATAGTCCTACCCATTAAGCTTAATACTAAACCCCTGGTCTAACTAGTTAGGATCCATTTAAGGGTAGCTTCAGTCAGTTCCACTTGGCCAAATGCACCAGGTCGAAGCCATATCTTCCTAGACATGCGATGCCCAAGCTTCCCTAACGTACTATCATCCAAAAACTTCACAAGTACCGTGGGTCAAGTTAAACCTCGCCCATTTATCTAACCTTAATTACCCTGCCGGGTAATCTACTCTTGTTTACCCATTTCGGGTAGATTAAGTTCGGTTACCCAGTCGGGTAATTTAGTTGGGGGTGCCAACTATTCTGGATCCTTCTTCTATTGACTTTTGAATTTTTGAATTTTAATTTTAAATTTTGAATTTATAATTTGAATTTTGAATTTTGAATTTTTGAAGTTTAATTTAATTTCGAATTTAGAATTTGTAATTTGATTTTTGAATTTTATTTTAATTTCGAATTTAGAATTTGTAATTTGAATTTTGAATTTTGAATTTTAATTTAATTTCGAATTTATAATTTATAATTTAAATTTTGAATTTAATTTGGTTTGATTAATATCGTTTTTCTTTTTGCTCCCCCTGGATCATAGTATCGATATGGTCTATCGAGGTAGTGTATTTGATCCTTCGGAACCCAGTATTTGCCAAGTCCAACTTGATTGATCAATTTGGACTTGGGGACCCATGCTTGGACTACCTTTATATTATTTCTATTAACTAATGATAAATACGATTTGTATTGCTTTTTGGTCTTAAATCCAAGTCCGGCTTTGTTGTAAACGGCTCGCTGTTTTCCAAGAATCAGATCCAGATTCTTGGAACCCAAGGTGAACCGTTCCAACGTGTTCTTGAGTTCTTTAATTTGAGCTTTCAGATTGGAATTTTCTTCCTCAAGTTGTTGGACTTGAGTTGAACTTCCAATTTGAACTGACTCAGTTAAAGAACTCGAGTCAGTCACTTCCTTAAGGGTTGTTACCTCCTTTTGGAGCGACTTAACCCGGACGTTGGATTTAGCCAACTTCTTAAGCAAGTATAAAATTAAATTTTGCGAGTCATCTAAGTTAATACTAGACATTAAAGCACTTACAGTGGTTTTGGGTCCTTCTGAAACGGATACGGATCCGTGGCTTCGCTCAGACTCGGTGTCTGATTCACTCTCGATTTCTGAATCGGACTCGAACTCGGACTCTGTTTCAACAACATGTGCTAGTACTGGTAGAGCGAGGAGGCTTGCTTGTTCTTCTTCATCAGATTCAGATTCGTCTGATGACTCGGACCATGTTGCCTTTAACACTTTCTTCGTCTTTTTCTTTCTAGCTTCCTCTGTCTTGCTTGTACCTGCAACCAATGTAATACCTTCCTCGACTGAAGTAGTATCATACTGTTAATCTAATTCAAATAAATCATCTATTAAATTATGCTTACTTACTTGGGTACCTTCGTGTAACTGAATCAGATTCTCCCACAGCTCCCTGGCGCTTGAGAATGGGCTGACGCGATTCAGCTCCTCATTCGTTAAGCCACACTGAAGTGTATACGTTGCTTTTGCGTTTGCTTCTACCCTTTTGATAAGGTTCGCGTCCCACTTCTCGAACGGTAGTGGCATGCCGGCGCCGTCAGTTGATATTTCGAGCCCGGTCTTGGTGATCATCCAGACATCGAACTCGGTTTGTAGGTACGACTCCATTCGGCCTTTCCAGTAGCCGAAGTCTTCGCCGGAGAAGAGCGGTGGTCGAGTGGTGCTATAGTCTTCTTGGAGAGCCATTGAATCTTGCACGAAAAAATGAGCAAAAAACTTGTCCCAGGACTTAATCCTGGATTAGTAGTGTGGTAGAAGGATAGAAAAAGAAATTTACGAGTTTCAAGAAAAAATAATAAAATAATAATAAAATATTATTAAAAAAATATTTAAAAATATTATTTCAAATTTTGTCAAATTCAATATTTTATCAATACTAATAAATCGTGAAAGGATGAAAATGTATTTTTCGAAAATAATTTTTACCCTATAAACACGACAAAGCCACAAAAAAATGCTTGAATGGTGGTTGCACCAGTTCAAAGCGACCCCGCTCTGATACCAATTGTTGGATCGAGACGTGCTAGAGGGGGGTGAATAGCACTCGTGGCTAAATCGTTCTGTTAAATCGAAGAACTATCAGAGTTTAAAAAGACGCAGCGGAATAAAGAACAAATACACACAGAGAGACACGAGAGATTTTACTTCGTTCGGAGCCTAAGGCGACTCCTACTCGAAGGCCCGCGATCCTTGATCGCTTTCCGTGGGCAACAACTATAAGCTCGTTAAATGATTACAATTATGAGTACAATTAAAGGCTATAAGTATTATACCGACAACAAGAAATGCTAAATTTGAAGCTTCGGGTCGTCGGGCACTTGTAGCAACACTTCGGAATGTTTTCTGGAGCAGTACGTTGACGAGAGATTACTTGGTATTTGTTTTTCTGGTGCTGCTGCTCGAGACCCCTTATAAAGGGTGTTCAAGGCGCCTTGAAGCCCTTCAAGGCGCCTTAAACAGGCCGAGTCACCCGCGGAGATCAGCACAAACTTGGTCGAATTTCATCCAGTTCAAGGCGCCTTCAGCCTACCCAAGGCGCCTTCAACCTTTGACCCAAGGCGCCTTGAACTTCATCTAAGGCGCCTCCAACCTTCTGCGCTGACTTTTCCTGGTTCGCACCCGAGGCGCCTCCAAGCTCCATGGAGGCACCTCAGACACTGTTCATCCGAGTTGTAACTTGCTCCTTTGTTCCTGCAAAATGTGTTAGTCCCAAACACATACCCTGCAAAACAAAGTTAGCACAGAAACATAATGAATGATAATAATGAAAGTTTTGACAGCATTCGAACTGTCCGGGTCTGACTTCAGGTTTCCCCCCGGAAACCCTAGGTCGACCCGACGCCTACTGTTCCCTCTACGGGGAACACGTCCTCACCTACTCCACTCAGGAGATTTACCTGTTGCCAGTGCGATCCTCCAGATCGACTGGACTTTTGCTCAGCACTCGACGCTTCCGGACTTTCTGCTGGACATCCGCTTTCCGGCTAGTCCAGTCTTTCACCTGGTTCGCGACACCAGGACTTTCCACCTAGGGTTACCACCCCCTAGGACTTTTGCCTGAAGCCACCGACCTGCCAAGACTTTCCGCATAGGGTTACCACCCCCTATGACCTAGGGTTACCGCCCCCTAGGGTTTTCCCTTTGCCTAACCGCAGCTAGGACTTTTCTCCACCTAGGGTTACCACCCCCTAGGACCTAGGGTTACCACCCCCTAGGGTTTTCACCTGCCTAACCGCAGTTAGGACTTTCCTGAAACACTCAACAAAGCTGTCAGATCACAAAAACCCCTTAACTTTGAATCCTTTGCCATTATCAAAACTCGGGTTTAATCGTCGGATGCTTCCCGCACCAACACTCATCTCCCCTTTTTCCTTTGTTCTAACTGATTTATTCTTTGTTTCTGCAGCTGAAGTTATGTGGCGTGCAAAGGCAACCGAAAAGCTCAAGCTGAAAGCCGCTCATATTGAGGCGGTGAAGGACAAGGAAGCGGCCGAACGGGGGCTGGTCCTGACCGGCCATACAACTGAAGGGAGCGAGGGAACTCAAGTTGCTCCCGAGACTTCGGCCGCCCGCGTCTCCACTGACGAGGCCGCGGCCAATATCACAACATCTGCCCAGGCCGAGGAGGAAGGTCGGTCGGCTGACGAGGTACCTTTGGTAACTCATAAACGCCGTCAGCTAGAGCAAGCCGCTCAACAACCTCCACCAGGAGAGCAGCTTTCCGAGTGGAGCGATGATGCTCAAGTGGTTTTTGAGGCGGTCTCCTCGGAGCACACTCCGACTCAGCTTGACTTGCCGCCGACCATCGCAGAGGCGCAACCTTCCACCTCTCAAACTCTACGTCGTCTTAGGCGTCTGGGCGACCGTCCGGTCCCGATCGGCAAGTCCTCTGGCCATGCTGCTGCGTCTCAAGATGACTCGAGCGGCCCGAGGGTGATTAAAACTGTCCTCAGATTTCCCTCGGAGGAATACTTACTGGCCGTCGATCGACCATCGATTCCCGAACAACAGATCACCCTCACCGGTCCGCTCGCCAAAGTTTGGGAGGATGCGCGCGTACGCGTCGTGCTCATGTCCCCCAGTCAGTTAGGGGACAGTAACCTGCAGCAGGCGACCGGGGTATGCCTTTTTGCTTTACTGATATCTTTTATTTTAGTTTTTAACTTAACTGCCTTTATTCGCAGAGTTGGGTAGAGCATATCGCAGTCAGCAATCGACTGGCTGAGCTGGAGGAAGAAAAGAAAAAACTCAAACTTTCGGAGGCAAACCAAGGGCAATCCACGACTGCTTTGGAGAAAAGCAAAAAGATTTTGGAAGCCGAACGGAGACGAGCTTCCGATCTGGCGAGCGAGGTCGCTCGGCTTGAAGCTGTGGTCAAACAACGGGATAAAGAGATCAAGACGGCGACCACTCGGAAGCGCAATGCCATCGATGACATGGACCTAATGAAGGTGGAGATCAGAGGGCTAGAGCAACGCATCAAGGATCTGGATGCCCTTCTGGCCACCGAGAAGGAGAGCTGCTCGGCCGATCTTCTTAAATTTGAGGGAGACTTGAAGGATCTCCGTGCCGCCGATGATGCTTCCCGCGCCGCGCTCAAAGAGTATCAGGAGGGGGAGTCGGCTCGCTCTGACGAAGTGAGGAAGACATTTGTCCGCTCGGACGACTTCGGAGAAAAATTCACCGACAAGATTTCCCTCACTTTCGAAGAGGCGATTAAGGCGGCGGTGGATTACTTGAAGACCAAAGGTCACCTTCCCGCCGAGCTGACCATCCCCCCAGAGGATCTGGCTACCGTGATGGGCACCATTCCTGATGCTCTTTTTGATTTTGACGCGTGAGGAGTGTTTTTATCAACTTTTTTGTATCTTCGCCGTTCGGCAAAACTTATTTTTGCTGTAACTTCTTTTGTTTGCCCAGTGTTTGGCGTAAATAGATCATCTTTCCGTTCCTGCAACTTTTGTTTTGGCAAGAAATTTTTCTTTCATCATGTTTAAAGTGTTCTTTTAAAACTCCTCCGCTCGGCTTCATACTCTAATATGAGCTCAAGCCGATTGTCTTCAAAAAACGTCTTTCGCCATTCGACTGCATGGCCGCTCGGCGCGCGAACATCATTCGTTCACGTGCTCACATCTTTTATTCTTATTAACTATCTTTTACTTTGCACCTTACCTTAAAGGGGGTTTCCATATATTTTTGCTAAGCGAGCCGCTCGGCCGTATGTTGGCCTTAAAGCGGCTCTTACCGCCGGAATGTATCACGTGGATGGCTATCCGCTCGGACGTTACGCCGGCTCGTCTCTCGATATTTAACATCGGAGCTCGACGATCTTCCGCTCGGACGTTTATAGACGCCGGTTCGTCTCGATATTTAACGCCGGAGCTCGACGGTCTTCCGCCGAGAGCGTTTAGACGCCGGCTCGTCTCTCGATATTTAACGCCTGAGCTCGGCGGTCTTCCGCCGACGGTTTTACGCCGCCTCGTCCTCGATATTTAACGTCGGAGCTCGACGGTCTTCCGCCGGAGCGTTTATAGCCGTCGTCTCGATATTTAAGGTCGGAGCTCAACGGTCTTCCGCCGGGCGTTTATGCTCGTCTCTCGATATTTAACATCGGAGTTCGACGGTCTTCCGCTCGGACGTTTATAGACGCCGGCTCGTCTCTCGATATTTAACGTCGGAGCTCGACGGTCTTCCGCTCGGACGTTTATAGACGCCGGCTCGTCTCTCGATATTTAACGTCGAAGCTCGACGGTCTTCCGCTAGGACGTTTATAGACGCCGGCTCGTCTCTCGATATTTAACGTCGGAGCTCGACGGCCTATTAAGGCTAATTTTTATTATATACTCCCGAACGGCATGGGGTCTTCGTTATTGAGCCTCCGACTCGTCTAACATACTCCCGGCCGAACGGCGCGGGATCTTTGACCTTGATCTTGTTTCGAATAATATACACCCCGCCCGAACGGTACGGGGTCTTTGCCATCGAGCCTTCGACTCGTGTAATTTATATGCCAGGCCGAACGGCATGGGGTCTTTGCCTTCGAGCATTTGGCTCGTATAATTATACGCCCGGCCGAACGACACGGGGTCTTCACGCAGTAGGCCGTTCGGCGGATAATGCTCAATGTGTTTTTATCTTTTTGCTTCCTGCATTACAAGGATATAGGCGACTAGCATATACACAAAAATGAGTTACATCGGTGCACCTCTCATCCAGCTCGATAAGGTTGGAGATGATTCGTGCTCCATGGCCGATCCAGCTGCCGTCCGTCTTCATCCTCCAAATAGTAAGCGCCCGAGCGGAGCTTTTCGATAACCTTGAAGGGGCCCGCCCAGGGAGCTTCCAGCTTGCTGACGTCGCCGACCGGCTTGACTTTCTTCCAGACAAGGTCGCCGACCTGGAACGATCTGGGTATTACGCGGCGGTTGTAGTTTTGCTTCATCCGCTGCCGATACGCCATCAGCCGAACGGACGCCTTGGCTCGCTCCTCGTCGACCAAATCCAACTCCATGTTCCTCCGTTCGGCGTTGCCATCATCATAGCTCTGGATCCGGACGGACTCGACGCCAACCTCAACAGGAATGACCGCTTCGTCGCCGTACACCAGGTGGAAAGGCGCGACGCCCGTCCCTTCTTTTGGAGTTGTTCGGATGGCCCATAAGACGCCCGGCACTTCATCCACCCAACTTCCTCCCAAATGGTCGAGCCGAGCACGCAAAATACGAAGAATTTCTCGATTAGCTACTTCAGCTTGACCATTGCTTTGGGGGTATGCTACGGACGTAAAGTGTTGCTCGATGCCATAGCTTTGGCACCAATCTTCGAGCAACTTTCCTTTGAATTGCCGCCCGTTGTCGGAAATCAGTCGGCGAGGGATGCCGAACCGACAGATGATGTGCTGCCATATGAACTTTTTGACCATTTGTTCGGTGATCCTGGCTAGCGGCTCGGCCTCCACCCACTTGGAAAAATAATCGACCGCCACTAGCAGAAATTTTCGCTGTCCGGTCGCCATAGGAAATGGACCAACGATATTCATTCCCCACTGATCGAACGGACATGAAACTGTTGATGCATTCATTTCCTCTGCCGGTCGGTGGTAGGAGTTATGGTACTTCTTGCACGAAAGGCACGTCGACACGGTCCGAGCGGCGTCTGCTTGTAAGGTTGGCCAGAAGTACCCGGCCAACAGGATCTTCTTAGCCAGCGATCGTCCGCCCTAATGTCCTCCGCATGATCCTTGATGTACTTCTTGGAGGATGTAAGTCGAGTCTTCCAAGCTCACGCATTTCAACAGCGGGCGTGAGAAAGCCTTCTTGTAAAGCTGATCGCCGATGAGTGTGAACCGACCGGCTCTCCTCCTTAGCAGCTGGGCTTCATTCTGATCGGACAGTGTGGCGCCCGAGCGCAGAAACACCGTGATGGGTGTCCTCCAGTCGCTCGGAAACGTAAGGCCTTCCATACAGTCGACGTGCGCCACCAACAATACTTGTTCAATTGGCTGCTGAATGGCGATCGACGTTATTGAGCTCGCGAGTTTGGCTAACTCATCGGCCGCTTGATTTTCTGCTCTAGGTATCTTCTGGACAATGACTTCTCTAAAATTGGCTTTAAGCCTCTCAAAGGCTTCAGCGTAGAGCTTGAGCCGAGCACTGTTGATTTCGAAGGTACCAGAGAGCTGCTGAGTAGCCAACTGGGAATCCAAATGAAGTTGCATCTGACCCAAGACCCACATGTCGTCGCCCGCAGCCATGAGGGCCTCATACTCTGCTTCATTGTTTGTAGCTTTATAATCCAGCCGGACGGATAAGTGCATCTTTTCCTCTTGAGGAGAGAGCAACAGTATTCCAATCCCGCTTTCGAGCCGAGTGGATGATCCGTCCACAAATATTTTCCACATAGCTTCCGGCTCTGAATTCTACACCTCAGTCACAAAATCTGCCAAGGCCTGCGCTTTGATTGCCGAGCGGGGCTGGTATTGGATGTCAAATTCACTTAACTCCGTCGTCCATTTGATGAGCCGCCCGGAAGCTTCTGGATTTAGTAATACACGCCCGAGCGGGCTATTGGTTTTGACAATGATGGTATGCGCCAGGAAGTGTGGACGAAGGCGCCGAGCGGCGAGGACCAGAGCGAAAGCCAGCTTCTCGAGCCCAGTGTAGCGAGATTCAACATCTTTTAAAATATGACTAAGAAAATACACAGGCTCTTCTCCACTTGCCCTCACTAATGCCGAGCCAATTGCTCGCTCGGTTGAAGACAAGTACATACAAAGTGGCTCACCCGCGGTCGGCTTGGCTAATACCGGGAGAGAGTTCAGATATGCCTTCAAATCATCGAACGCCCGATCACATTCTTCGTCCCAGTGAAACTTAGTAGCCTTGCGCAAGATTTTGAAAAAAGAATGGCTCCGGTCGGCAGTTTTGGAAATGAATCTGGACAGAGCAGTTATCCGTCCGGTTAAACGCTGCACTTCCCTTGTATTTCTTGGAGGCGACATGTCTTGTAGAGCTTTCACCTTGCTGGGATTTGCTTCGATGCCCTCTCGGTCACTATGTTCAAGAAACGCCCTCCTTTTGCTCCGAACAGAGATCGGCCGCTCGGACGAACTTGATGAGAATGTCGTCCACGTACACTTCCAGACGCCTGATCTGCTCTCTGAATACTTTATTCATCAAACGCTGATATGTGGCTCCCGCATTCTTCAATCCGAACGGCATCACATTATAGCAATAGGTGCCGTCGGCCGTCACGAAGCTGACTTTTTCTCGATCTTCATGGGCGAGCGGCACTTGATGATAGCCTTGGTAAGCGTCGAGCATACATATTAATTCGCAGTCGGCCGTAGAGTCCACTAGCTGATCTATCCGGGGCAGAGGATAAAAGTCTTTCGGGCAAGCTTTGTTGAGATCCCGAAAATCTATGCATACTCTCCACTTGTTGCCCGGCTTGGAGACTAATACTACGTTCGCCAGCCAGCTCGGGAACTGCACCTCGCGTATATGGCCTGCCGCCCGGATGATGACATTCTGCTCGGCGCTGAAATCTCTTTTTCTCTGTTTTACCGGCCGAGCATCCGGTCGGACATCTAACTCGTGCTGCGCTATACTCGGCGAAATTCCGGGCAGCTCATGTGTCGACCAGACGAAGACATCATGGTTTCTTCGGAGGCATTGGATCACCTCCTCTTTCTGATTTGCCTCTAGATCGGATGCGATGAATGTCGTGGCCTCCGATCGGGTCGGGTGTATTTGCACTTCCTCTTTTTCTTCGTAAACTAAAGAGGGAGGCTTTTCAGTTATATCATTCACCTCGATCCGTGGCGACTTCCGAGCTGAATTTGCTTCTGCTCGGACCATTTCGACGTAGCATCGCCGAGCTGCCAGTTGATCTCCCCGTACTTCTCCCACTTTGTCTTCGACGGGGAACTTGATCTTCTGGTGGAAGGTGGAGACGGCCGCCTGGAACTCGCTGAGCGCCGGTCGTCCCAAAATGACGTTGTATGATGAGGGAGAGTCGACCACCACGAAGTTTGATGTACACGTCCTCCTGAGCGGTAATAGCCATCCGGATTTGTCCGACCGGTAGGACTTCATTGCCCGTAAACCCGTAGAGGGGGGTTGTCATGGGCAGCAGCTTGGCACGGTCAATTTGTAGTTGATCAAACGCCTTTTTGAATATTATGTTGACCGAGCTTCCTGTGTCAATAAAAACGCAGTGAATAGTGTAGTTGGCTATTACCGCTTTGATGAGCAGAGCGTCGTCGTGGGGCACTTCAACTCCTTCCAAGTCCCCAGGCCCAAAACTGATTTCGGGTCCACTCGCCCGCTCTCGGCTGCAGCCGACTGCATGGATCTGGAGCTGCCGGACGCATGCCTTTCTTGCTCGGTTGGAGTCTCCTCCGGTCGGCCCACCAGCTATGATGCTGATTTCGCCTCGGGAAGTATTGCTTCTATTTTCTTCTTCCCGAGCGGATGGTCGGGACCGTTCTCTTGACATTCGGCGATTCTCCAGCCTCGGAGAGCGATGCCGATCGGGAGTCTGTTGTTGTCGCCTGTCGGCCTGCGTCCGATCGGCTTCATGAGTTCTCTGTCGCTTGTCGACTGAGGGAGATCGTCGATCGCCATTCCGGGGAACGGGATGAGCAATTAAGGGAAGACTTCGACAATCCCTTGTGTTGTGCGTATCCATCCGGTGGAAGGAGCAGAACATCGGGGTCCATTTCTTCTTTGGCTTGGGCTGGGCGGCAGCTACCTCTTGCACGTGAGACCTGGCATGGGGGGAGCGGATTGCTTCGGCCCTCGGTCCTCTGGGCGGCTGATGAGTAACATGCGACTTCCGTTCGGCAGGAGGAGCCCGCTCGGCTGGAGTTTCTTTTTTCCGGGCCGCTTGCACTTCCTCCACGTTAATGTATTCGTTGGCCCGGTGTAGCATGTGATCATAGTCTCGGGGCGGCTTCCGAATGAGCGATCGGAAGAAATCCCCATCCACGAGGCCTTGTGTGAAGGCATTCATCATGGTCTCCGAGGTGGCCGTTGGAATATCCATTGCCACCTTGTTGAATCGCTGGATGTAAGCTCGGAGTGATTCACGGGCTTCTTGTTTGATGGCGAACAGACTAACGTTGGTTTTTTGATAGCGCCGACTGCTTGCAAAGTGGTGGAGGAAGGTCGTCCGGAAGTCCTTGAAGCTTGTGATGGATCCGTCCGGCAGCCTCCAAAACCAACGTTGAGCCGATCCGGATAGGGTGGTGAGGAAACTCGACACTTCACCCCATCTGTGTATTGATGTAGGGTTGCCGTGTTATCAAACTTGCCCAAATGATCATCCGGGTCGGTGGTTCCATTGTACTCGCTGATCGTCGGAGGCACGTAGTGCTTGGGTAGAGGGTCTCATAGAATAGCCTCTGAAAATTGGCGGTTAATCCGCTCGGGCGATGAGTCCGCTCGAGGGGCTTTTCCTTTTCTGTCATCTCGTCTCGGCATTTCATCCGAAGAAGATCCCCGATCTCTATGAGCTGCTGCGGCTTCGGGGGTGCGGAATAGGGTCCGATGAAATGCAACGGTGGCAGGTGGTGCTTCCGCTCGACCACCAGACGCTGACGTTGCTTGCTGCTCCGGCCGCTCGGCTGTTGCTTTCTGTTTTTGCTCCACAAGCTTGGCGACCCTCAACTCGATCAGAGCGTCGAGTTCCTCCGTGGAAAGCGTCACCGTGTGTTGTCGTCCAGTCTCGTCCATTGTTTCCGTTCGGATGCAGGAGCGTTCCCACAGACGGCGCCAATTTGATCCTGTCCGAATGCTAAATCAACGGACGCTGGGCATGTGGCGCTCTCCGGTGGCTGACGTAGATCTTCGACTGGTTGCACGAACCTCCGGCGAACCTGCACAGAAGTCGGGCCAGGAAGGGGTTTCCGGCGGCGATCCTCCGACGCTCAAGTCAGGCAAGCAGATGAAAAAAGTGGCTCCAAAGGTATCCAACGCGTACCTCCGGTGAAATATGAGGCTCTTTATATAGAGCGGTGAAAGAGCTCCTGCACGTCCACCGAGGCGCATACGTGTCCTCAGCCCATACCTCGGTATGTGTCTGTCAGAAAGCTTACCTGACGCCATACTGCTACAGTCCAAGCATGTCTTCGATGGGACAACAGAACACCTCGTTGTCAGACGTGGAGTATGGCCTAGCCATAGGACTTGACAGCTGTCATAAGATGTTCTTGTCCTTCTCTACCGATCACAGGCCGGGGCGTCCGGCAAGCCGGCTGGACGGGGAGTCCGTCCGGCCAGCCCTCATCTTAAGCGCTGGCCGGACGGCACTCACATCCCGTCCGGCCTGCCGTTGGCATCGATATGCTGGGGATATTTTTGGTAGGGTGCTATGTAGGGACTATTTAGCAGTATGTAACCTTCTCTTAGGCATTCCACTCGGCTCTTTGCTACTGTTCAATTGAGCGTCGGAACCCCGACTTCTGTCGGGGCGACTTTTGCCATCGGCTATTCACCGGTCGGCCGGCCGGGAGGTCGTCCCATCCTTCTCCGATCGGCCACCTGGCCTTTTGACTCCCGCGTGGCATTGACCCCTCGCTGTGGGGTCCCGTGTTCTAACCGCCGGATCAGGTAGCTCTAGGCGCCTGGATCCCTTCCGAGCACCTAGAAGGAGCTTGAAGGTGCCTTGGATGTTGGATGGAAGGCGTCTTCCATGGAGCTTGAAGGTGCCTTCGGATGGATAAACAATGCAGGCTTCGGAAGCTATCATCTCCTACGCGGAAGGGATAAAATCCCTGCTAGAGGCGCCTTCTATAGAGGCTGAAGGTGCCTTCAACAGGATATTTAAGCCAGTCTCGAGTAGGTGTTGAAATACACTTGATCTTTGCATTCTTTCTACCACGCGCTGCTTAAAAGATGATCCGATGAAGCCGTAACGCGACTCCGACAACCGGAAGTCCAAAATTCCTTGTTCTTAGTTGTCGGTATACTTTCAATTGTACTTTAATTATTGTATTTATAATTTACAGATTGATTAGTGGATTGCCCATCGAAAGCACTCTCATATGCGGGCCTTGGAGTAGGATTTGCCACAGGCTCCAAACCAAATAAAAGAAAAGTGTTAGCGCTTGTGTTGTTTTGCTTCCGCTCTATTTCTATCTTCCGCTTCGTTACTCTATGCTTTCTGAAAAGTGTGAAAAAGCCGCGAGCACTATTCACCCTCCTCTAGCACATCTCAATCCTACATTATGTACATACTGTTAGCAATTCGAGCCGCAAAAATCGCTTTCAAGTACATGTGTTGCAGAAACCCCGAAGCTAGCCACGGATCCGTGCGAAGATAAATATAAAACTTTCAAGTACATGTTTGTCTATACTAGATCTACCTTAGATCTACATGAAAAGAGCGTTGCCCTTGTAGCGAAGCCCTTCGCTTATCCTGCTCGTCCAAAGAGTTGCCGGATCTCGTAGAGTGTCAAACGTACACTCCTCTACATGTATCCACACGGACAAAAGGTGGAGAAAAACCACTTAGAGTGTGCTAGCACTCTTGGTGGTCACGACAATGGAGGAGAGGGAGAGAAGAAGAAGATAAGAAGAAGAAGAAGTTACAACAAGCACCAAATGCTTGCACTAATGTGGCCGGCCACATAAAGGAGGGTTTTAAACCTCCATGTAATAACAAGAGTCATGGCTCTTGGTCTTCCTCATCATGTGGCACATAATAATGTAGCCTTGATAATGTGGAGCATCATCATTGGTCGCCCTTGTCAAGTCACAATAAGGTGGCATTTGTTCAAGTCAAACATGATCCTTCATCTTCCCTCTCAAGTCAAGTCAAACTTGACCTCTTATCTCCCATGGTTGATCAAATCTAACCATTTGATTCAAATCAATTTAATTTAATGATCATAATCTAAATTAGACTCATTCGAGACATGAATCAAATCGAGTCCAACTCAATTAGTATAATTTGGATTACTTTTAATCTAATTTGATTCATCAAATGAACCTAATCCTCTTGGTCCATCATATGAACCTAATCTCCATCTAATTGCCCTTTGTGTGTGACCCTATAGGTTCTTGTAACGTTGGCAATGCTCCTAAACCCATTTAGAAGCATAAGTAATGAGCGGTATCTAGCAACACATCATTACTACCCAATTTACAAGAATGTTGAGATCCAACATCACCTTTGTGACTACTAATTGTGACTCTCACAATATATGACAATGTCCTTCTATCCTAGACATCTAGATTGATCAATTGAGGCATAGAACGTGTCATCTTCTAATCAATCTATGTCTTGAACTCCGAGTAGACTCACTATAATCAAATGAGCTCAATATCTCATATTGACTCATTTGAGCATGGTCATGCATTTAGAAGTCTCACTCTATCATGAATCATGAAGTCACTCTCGTCATATAGGAGGGATAGATCCCATCTATATCACTCACATCCCTCCGCATAATTTGTTACATACCCAGTAATCGCATTTATAGTCCACTCATTTACGGGTGATGTTTGATGAAGCCAAAGTATGCAACTCCTTATGTAGGGAACCATGGTGACTTCAGGTCCAAGGACTAATAGTCATACTAATAGTCACATGAGAAAGTATATGACACTCATATAACGATCTATGATACTTTCTCATGGCGAGTCATTCAGTATACATTCTCCAATGCATACCCATGTGTCAACTTGATATCTAATATCCATGACTTGTGAGATCAAGTCATCAAGTTGACCTACATGTTAGTCTCATCACATTAACATTGTCCCTGAATGTTAATACTTGATTAGGAATGCTTAAGAGTAGTGTTTTCTATATCATCTCACTATCAATTCAACCAATCGATTGATATAGATAAGAACCTTCTACTCAAGGACGCTATTATACTTAGTTATTTAACACCAATACAAGTAAGTATAATAACCATAAAGAAATGCCTTTATATGTATAGGAATATGATACATCGAGTCCATACAACAATCATCACATGATTGGCTTTAGGTCTCTCACTAACAATCTCCCACTAGCACTAGTGTTAATCAATGTAGGCTCTAAGGCCCAATGACCTAGTGTGACCATCTGTTGGATTTTTCGGACCGCGAAAACCGCTTTTCGCGTCGCGGAAACCCCGAATCACCCATGCCACTGGATCTCGTGCGAAGAAAAACTTTCGAAAATACGAGTACGAGTTTTAAACTTTGATCTACAGTAGATCTACAAAGGAAAAACATTTATACCTTCGATGCGTGCCCTTCGCAATCCCGCAAGTCCAAGGTACGCCGGATCTCGAAGTTGTCAACGTAGACAACTCTCTAATGATATCCACACAAACAAGAAGTGTTCTCTAACACTCAAGGATGGAGAAGAGAGCACCCCAAGTGTGCTAGCACTTTCTAGGGCTCTCGGGTAGGATTTGAAAGGAAGAAAAAGAGAGAATGCAAAAAGAATCTCATACACTCAAGAAGTAGTATCCTCCTTTGTGATCTTCACTCTTCCTTATGCTCTTGGAATTCACTCAACCACCTTCTCCTCCTTTGAAACCCACGGCAACAACAAGCAAGAGGAGGAAGAAGCAAGGAAGAAGAAGAAGCAATTACCACACATGAATGTCACCAAATGAAAAACCCCTCCTCACATTAGTGTGGCCGGCCACACAATGTAACCTCCTCATTTAATGTGGCCGGCCACATTAAGTGGTATAAGATGTGTAACCTCCATGAGGTGGCACACCATTATGAGGTGGAAATGATGTGGCAAGGTTAGTCATGCCATGTAGGATGAGTCAACCTTCATGATGTTGCAATACATCAAGTCAAACTTGATGTTTCAACTTCCATTTAGTCAAGTCAAAATTGACCAATTATCTTCCTTGTTGAGTTAAATCCAACCTTTGATTCAAGTCAATTTTAATTTAATGAATCTCAATTCATTAATATAAATTGACTCAATGAATCAAATTTAAATTAGACTCATTCAACAATTGAATCTAATTGAGTCTAACTCAATAATTCTAATTTGAATTAATCCGAATCCAATCTTTGGTGCATCATATGAACCTAATCCGATTGGTTCATCCTATGAACCTAATCTCCATCCACTTGTTCTTTGTGTGTGACCCAATAGGTTCTTGTAACGTTGCCAATGCCCCTAAACCCATTTAGGACTATAAGTAATGAGCGGTATCTAGCAATACATCATTACTACCCAAGTTACAAGAATGTTGAGATCCAACATCACCTTGTGATTATTAATTGTGACTCCTCACAATATATGACAAGTGTCCTTCTATCATAGGCATCTAGATTGATCAATGTGAGGCATAGACCGTGTCATCCTCTAATCAATCTAAATCTTGAACTCCAAGTAGACTCACTCGATCAAATGAGCTCAACATCTCATGTTGACTCATTTGGGCATGGCCATGCACTTCGTGGTCTAACTTTATCAAGAATACCGATGTCGCTCCCGTCATATGGGAGGGATAGATCCCATCTACATCACTCACATCCCTCTGCATAATTCGTTATATATCCAGTAATCGCCTTTATAGTCCACCCAGTTACAGGTGACGTTTGACGAAACCAAAGTACATAACTCCTTATGTAGGGAACCATGGTGACTCCAGGTCTAAGGACTAGTAGTCATACTAATAGCCACATGAGAAAGTATATGACACTCAT
The DNA here is from genome assembly GCF_018446385.1 of Zingiber officinale. NCBI lineage: Eukaryota > Viridiplantae > Streptophyta > Magnoliopsida > Zingiberales > Zingiberaceae > Zingiber > Zingiber officinale. Next base: position 1,263,431 of record NC_055991.1, read on the forward strand.
ATAACGATCCATGATACTTTCTCATGGCGGGTCATTCAGTATACATTTTCCAATGCATACCCATGTGTCAACTTGATATCTCTATATCCATGACTTGTGAGATCAAGTCATCGAGTTGACCTACGTGCTAGTCTTATTGCATTAACATTGTCCCTGAATATTAATACTCGACTAGGAATGATTAAGAGTAGTGTTCCCTATATCATCTCACTATCGGTTCAACTAACCGATTGATATAGGTGAGAACCGTCTACTAAAGGACGTTATTATACTTAGTTTATTGGCACCAATACAAGTAAGTATAATAACCAAAAACCAAATGCCTTTATTTATATAAAATATTATACAACAAGTCCAAAATACAATCATCAAATAATTGGCTCTAGGGCTCTATCTAACACATCATGCTTTCTCTGTGCCAAAGTATTGGTCAAGGGATCAGCGACGTTCGCCTCTGTGGGTACTCTGCAAATTTTCACATCTCCTTTATCGATGATCTCTCGAATGAGATGGAAACGCCGTAGTATGTGTTTGGTCCGCTGGTGTGAGTGAGGTTCCTTAGCCTGCACAATTGCTCCATTGTTGTCATAATAGAGCTCTATAGGATCGGCTATGCTAGGAACCATCTCAAGCTCAATAATGAACTTGTGGATCCAAACTGCCTCCTTTGCTGCTTCTGATGCAGCAATATACTCGGTCTCTGTTGTAGAATCAGCAACTGTGTCCTACTTCGAACTCTTCTAGTTCACAGCACCACCATTCAAGCAAAACACGAACCCAGACTGCGATCTATAATCATCCTGGTCAGTTTGGAAGCTGACATCACTGTAACCCTTTACAGCTACCTCGCCATCACCTCCATATATCAAGAAATATTCTTTAGTCCTTCTTAAGTACTTAAGAATATTCTTGACCGCTATCCAGTGATGCTCACCTGGATCTGACTGGTATCTGCTCGTCATGCTTAAAGCATACGAAACATCAGGACGAGTACATAGCATGGCGTACACGATAGACCCTATGGCTAAAGCATAAGGGATCTTATCCATGCGGTCTCTCTCCTCTCTAGAAGAGCGACTTTGAGTCTTCGAAAGACTCACACCATGTGACATCGGTAGAAATCCTTTATTGGAATTCTGCATGGAAAACTGTAATAATACCTTGTCAATTTATACACTCTGACTTAGGCCAAACAATCTCTTAGATCTATCTCTATAGATCTTTATGCATAGAATACAGGCTGCTTCACCTAAGTCCTTCATTGAGAAACAATTCCCTAGTCAAGTCCTTCTGTATATCTTTATGCCTTTATATGTATAGGAATATGATACATCGAGTCCATACAACAATTATCACATGATTGGTTCTAGGGCTCTCACTAACACATACTCATGATTAAGTTTATTTTTATGTGTATGTTTATGTCATGCAAGTATGCTTATGCCGATACTTATGGACATGCTCATGACCAAGTCTATTATTATGTCAAGTTCATTTACATGCTTATGTTTCTGCTCTTATTCTTATGTCGATGTCTATGCTTACGTTCATAGTATGTTAGTAGGAAGGTTCCCATTTACCTAGAAGGTGGTTTCTTTTGGTACATTGGATTATAGGTACAAACTATTGCATAATACAGTTTTGAATATGCTGAGTCTCTCAACTCATAGATTTTAACCTTTTTTTGCAAACAATGGGAAGAATGAGACAAGAGGCATTGACTAGTGAGCCAACTAGGGGCAATGGCAATGCAACCCGAAAATTTTCCAGTTTAGTTTTCGCACTATTTTATGTTTTAAGAACTATTTATATAACTTCATTGAATTGAGAACCCACTATAGCAGTATGTGCAAGTGGCATCGATAGTTATATTTATATAAATTGTTATGAAAGAAAATGTAAACAAATAGGGATGTCACACTTTCATCTCGATTTTTCGATAGATGTTTACTCATACTATCGACATTCGTGCCAACACAGTATCATCCTTGGTAAATTTCTCAAGAATCTTGTCCACGTGATATGACTGATTAAGAACAAGTCCTATTGTTCTAAGAATTTTGATTCCTATAATCACATCAGTTAGGCCCATGTCTTTCATGTCAAATCTTGAGTTCAACATGTCCTTAGTGGATTTGATTATCTTATCATTACTCCTAATAATAAGTATGTCATCTACATATAGACTCAAGATGACGTAGTTATTCTCTGTGGCTTTCATGTAGACACATTTATCATACTCATTGATTTTGAATTCACATTCCTTCATAGCATTATCAAATTTCTCATGTCACTGCTTTGATGTTTGTTTCAAGCCATATAATGACTTCACCAATCTATAAACCTTGTTTTCCTATCTTGGTACAGAAAACCCCTCAGGTTGCTATATGTAGATATTTTCTTCTAAATCCCCATTTAGAAAGGTTGTCTTTATATTCATTTGATGTATTTCAAGATTCCATAGAATAGCAATAGCAAGAATACTCTTATGGAAGTTATTCTCGATACTGGAGAATACGTATCTAAATAATCAAGGTCTTTTCATTTTCGGTATCCTTTGATTATCAATCTGAACTTATACTTATTAATTGTGCCATATGACTTTATTTTTTCTTGAAGATCTATTTGCAACCTAGTGATTTACTTCCCAGAGGAAGAACCACAAGTTCCCAAGTGTAATTTTATAAGATAGATTCTATCTCAGATGTAATTGCCTCTCTCTAGTGTAATTTCGGGGCTCACTTTCTAAATGGAAGTAATAAAATCCGATCTGTAGGATTTTTCTACCAAAGCTCTTTTACTTCGTCTAAGCTCAACCTTGACTGGTTGCTCATCATCATCTTCACCTTGTATTTCATATGTCCGTTTTGAGGAGCTAGCTTCCTCTCAGGTTTTATACGGAAACACATGCTCAAAGAACGAGACATTTCTTGATTCTACTATCGAGTTCGTGTGTATATCCGGTATTTGTGACTCATACACAAAAAACCGATATGCACTATTATTATGTGCATATCCAATAAATATGCAATCAACAGTCTTTGATTCTATTTTAATCCTTTTTAGATTAGGCACCAAAACTTTAGCAAGACACCCACACATTTGTAAATATTTGTAAGATAGTTGTCTTCCATACCACAACTCATAAGGATTTTTATCTATTTTATTCTGGGACACCTTATTTAAAAGGTAATTAGCTGTTAACATAGCTTCCCCCACATGAACTCTAGTAGCCCAGAGCTCAATAAAAGAGCATTCATCATCTCCTTTAGAGTTCGATTCTTTCGCTCAGCAACTCTATTTTGTTGAGGTATATAAAGAGTTGTTGTTTTGTGTCTAATCCCATTTTCAATACATAACTCATCGAACACTGATATATATTCATCGGCTTAATCACTTCGAACCACCTTAATCTTTCTATTAAGATGATTTTCAACTTCATTCTTATAGAGAGTGAATTTTTCTATTTTTTTCATCCATACTTTTGAGAAGATACACATAACAGTATTTTATGTTATCATCTACAAAAGTGATGAAGTATTTATTACCACCACGTATTGGCATACCTTTTAGTCGCACATGTCATTGTGGACTAGGTCAAGTGGTTCATTACTTCTTTCAATATGTTGAAAGGATGACTTTGTCATTCAAATTTCACACTTGTGTTTCGAGTTAAGTTGGAATGTGGGTATGCTTTATATATTTATTAATCTACGCAACATATCGTAGTAAACATGTCCTAGTCTACCATGCCACAAACATGAAGACTCAAGCATATAAATGGAAGAACTTTTATTTTTATTTATCTTAGGCCTAATGACCATTATATTGAGTTTGAATAGCCCATCAGATATATAGCTCTTTCCTATAAACATTCCATTCTTGGACAATACAACTATGTCTAATTCAAAAACAATGTGAAAGCATGCTTACTTAACAGTGATCAAGATATTAAATTTTTCCAAATCTCTGAAACATACAACATATTATTCAGAGTAAGGTCCTTGCCCGAAGTCATCTTCGGCACCACTTTTCCTTGACCCATGATGTCCGAGGTTACAGAGCTTCCCATGAATAGTTTGTCTCTATTACTTCTTCAAAGTTGTAGAGTAGCTCCTTATTGCAGCAGACATATCTGGTGGCTCCAATATCAATCCATCATTGCCGAGGGTTTGAACTGACTAGGTTTAATTCAGAGACCATAATGCAGAGGTCGCCCATTTTTGGTCCCTTGTTTAGGTTGGCCTCTTGCTTCTTCTTCAGTTTTCTACACTCCGAAGATTTGTGACCGACTCGGTCACAGTTGAAGCACTTTCCAAAGAACTTCATTTTGTTGATGCCTCCTCTGAGTCTTATCTTGGAAGACTTAGAGTTCTTTCGTTTCGAGTTTTGACCATGCTCGACCACGTTAGCTTTCACAGTAGCCTGAGAGAACAACTTCCTCTCTAAACTCTTGTTGTCCTCTTCGATGCGAAGTCTAACAATGAGTTCTTCCACATTTATCTTCTTCTGCTTGTGTTTTAGTTAGTTCTTGAAGTCCTTCCAACTTGGGAGAAGTTTCTCAATGATAGCAGCCACCTGGAAGGTTTCACTCAAAATCATCCCTTCTCAATGGATCTCATGCAAGATCACTTGAAGCTCTTGGACTTGGCTGATTACCGTCTTGGAGTCAACCATTTTATAGTCTAAGAATCGACCCATGATGAACTTCTTGGCCCCTGCATCCTCTGTCTTATACTTCTTGTCTAGGGACTTTCATAGCTCCTTAGCCGTTCTCTTCATGCTATACACAGTGTACAATGAGTCAACAAGGTAGTTAAGGATATAATTTCAGTAAAGGAACTCATAATGAGTCCTTGCTTTCATTGCACTGATAGTCTGTGCATCAGCATCCCTAGCACGCTTGAGAGGGCCCTCGGTCAAGAATCGAGCTAGATTGAGCGTGATCAAGTAGAAGAGCATCTTCTACCGCCATCTCTTGAAGTTCAATCCATTGAACTTCTCTGGCTTTTCACTATGATTGATTGACACAGTTCCAATCATGGTGGAGGGGGCCTTCATGTGTTGAGTCTATTGCACCTCAACACTTTTGTTCTGTAGCCATCTTAACAGAATTAAATCTGTTTCAAGATTGTTGGACATGTTGGTTGCTACTCGGAAAACCTAGAGGTTCCACTGTACAAAAATTTTGTACAAAGGTCTGAACCTTTTCCTAGCTACCATGTGTTCTTTTAAATTAAATTTTGGATCGCCTGCGGAACTTAACACGTTTGATCCAAAACTTAATCTATTTGTTCTTTTAGGTTTTGACTTGGGTCTCCCGTGGAACTTAACACGTTCGACCCAAATCACCTTAAGTTATTAATTCCATTAAATATTAATTTCCATAATTGGTTCCCAATACTGACGTGGCGAGGCACACGGCCTTCTTGGATATGGGAGCAACCACCACCGACTAGACAAAACCTTTTATAGAAAGCTAATATTTAATTTCCTAAAATAACTTTAGGTCAACCGAAAAGAACAATCAAATCACAAGGAAAAAAACAAAGAAATACTATATCGAAAACAAATTCAAAACACTAGAATCGTATGCCTCTTGTATTTAGTATTATTTCCAAAAATAACTAGTATGATGCGGAAAGAAAAATTACTAGTTATACCTTTTAGAAAGACCTCTTGATCTTCTACCGTATTCCTTTTCTAACCTCGGACGTTGTGTGGGCAACGATCTTCCGAGATGAGAACCACCAAGCACCTTCTTCTTCCTTACAAGTTTCAGCCATCAAAACTTCTCCTAGGATGAAGAGGTTCGGCCACCACCACCATGCTCCAAGGGATGCTAGAAAAGAGGCTTCTTTTCTCTCCTTCTTAGATCCGGCCACCAAAGCTATCTCCACCATGAGAAGGTTTCGGCCACACAAAGGAGAAGAGAGGAAAGAAAGAGCCGGCCACACCCAAGGAGAAAAGAGAGGAAAAATAGAATAGAGTCGTTCACCTTGAAGCCTCCTCTACCCCCTCTTTTATAATCCTTGTCCTTGGCAAATAAGGAAAATTTAATAAAAACTTCCTTAATTCTTTTGCCATTGAAAAGGAAAATTTATTTAATTAAAATAATTTTCTCTTTTCAAATTATAATGGCCGACCACTCTTCTCCCCAAAACAAGGAGAGTTTTAATTAAAACAAAAATTAAAACTTCCTAATTTGTTTCTAGAAATTTATAAAAATTTCTCCAATAATTTTAATCCCTTCATGATTGGTTAATAAAAAGAAATTTTATAAATTAAAATCTTTCTTTTAAACATGTGGATAATTTCCAAAAAGAAAAGTTATCTCTAAAAATTAAAATCTCCTTTCAATCTACAAATAAGGAAAGATATTAAATCTTTTCTTAATCTTTTGTAGAAACTAATAAAAGAGAATTTTTAATTTTTAAACTTTCTTTTAAATCATGAATATAATTAAAAGGAAAGTTTTTACCAAAATTAAAATCAACCTTTTAATCTACAAATAAGGAAAGAGATTTTAACTCTTCTCTTAATCTTTTGTAGAATCTTATAAAAGGAAGGATTTAAATTTTTAAACTCTCTTTTAAATTATATTATCCACATAAGAAAAATTTTAAAATTTAAAATTCCTTTTTATTTAATAGGGTCGGCCACATGAATTCACCCATGAACATACCCATGGCCGGCCCTAGCTTGGTCTCCAAGCTAGCTTGGTCGGCCCCTATAGGATGGGTAAGAAGGTGGGTATAGGTGGGTATAGTACTCTATAATTAAGAGGCTACGATAGGGACCGAGAGGAGGAATTGGTTTTGGTCTCCCGATAAAATTAAGCATCCCGTGCTCGCCCCGAACACACAACTTAATTTTATCAATAATAATTCATTCCACTAGAGAACTATTATTGAACTACCGCACCAATCTCAAATTACATTTTGGGCTCCTTCTTATCATGAGTGTGTTAGTCTCCCTGTGTTTAAGATAACAAATGTCCACTAATTAAGTAAGTTACTGACAACTCACTTAATTAATATCTAGCTCCAAGAGTAGTACCACTCAACTTCATCGTCATGTCGGACTAAGTCCACCTGCAGGGTTTAACATGACAATCCTTATGAGCTCCTCTTGGGGACATTCTCAACCTAGATCACTAGGACACAGTTTCCTTCTATAATCAACAACACACACTATAAGTGATATCATTTCCCAACTTATCGGGCTTATTGATTTATCGAACTAAATCTCACCCATTGATAAATTAAAGAAATAAATATCAAATATATGTGCTTGTTATTATATTAGGATTAAGAGCACACGCTTCCATAATAACTTAGGTCTTTGTTCCTTTATTAAGTCAGTATAAAAGGAACGACCTCAAATGGTCCTACTCAATACACTTTAAGTGTACTAGTGTAATTATATAGTTAAGATAAACTAATACCTAATTACACTACGACCTTCCAATGGTTTGTTCCTTTCCATCTTGGTCGTGAGCTACTGTTTATAATTTATAAGGTACTGATAACATGATCTTCTGTGTGTGACACCACACACCATGTTATCTACAATATAAATTAATTGAACAACTACATTATCATAAATGTAGTCATTTGACCAATGTGATTCTTATTTCTAGATAAATGTTTATACCAAAAGCTAGGCTTTTAGTATACACTCTAACAATCTCCCACTTATACTAAAAGACTAAGCTGCCATATCTGCTGCCATACATCTGATTCCCATCCCTTCAACATGTCCATCAAAAGCTCTTGCCTTAAGGTCCTTAGTGAAAGGTTCTATAGGTCATCACCTGATGCAATCTAGGCGGCAACAACTTCTCCTTGTTTATACGATTCCTCGTATTGGGTGGTACTTGCGCTCTATTGTGTTTACTTGCCTTATAGACTTATGGTTTCTTCGAGTTTGCTACTGCACCAACATTATTACAATAAATTGTAATAATTTTTGGACAAACCAAAAATCATATCTAAGTCTATCTTGAGGTTATTGAGTCATTCAGCTTTTATGGCTACCTCAGAGGCTTGCCATATACTAAGCTTCTATGGTGGAGTCCAGAAAAACACCTATGCTTATCACTCTTCCATAGTTATGACTTTACCTCTCTAAAGTAAACACAAAACCCCGAGGTTGACTTATTATTGTCCCTATCTGATTGGAAGTCAAAATCCATGCAACCCACAAGGACTAAATTAACTGCCTTGTAAGCTAGCATATAATCTCTAGTGCCTCTAAGGTACTACAATATATGGTTTACTGCAGTCCACTGTCCTTGTCCAGGGTTACTTTAATATCTGCTAACTATGCCCTTGGCAAAACAGATTTCTGATCTCGTGCATAGCATACATTAGGCTTCCAACAGCCGTAGCATAAAGAACTGCCTTTATTTCCTTTATCTCCTTTGATGTCTACAGAGACATATCTTTAGATAAAGTTACTCCATCCTGAAAAGGTAAGAAACCTTTCTTGGAGTTTTGTATGCTTAAAACGAGCAAGGATTTTTCCGATGTATGAAGCTTGGGATAAGTAAAATATTCTTTTCTTGCGATCCCTTATTACTTTGATCTCAAGAATATATACATTCTCCCAAGTCCTTTATATCGAATTATTTGGACAACCATACCCTTACTTCTGACAACATTTTGATATTGTTTCCAACTACCAAAAATGTTATCTACGTATAATACAAGAAATACCACCACGCTTCCATCACACCTTTTGTATACACAAGACTTATCCGTTTACTCAATAAATCCATAGGTCTGGATTACTTTGATAAACCGGATGTTCCAAGACCTTGAAGCTTTACCTCAGTCCATAGACTGATTGTGCTTGCACACAAGATACTCTTAGCCCTTTGCAATGAACCCTTCTAGTTGCTTTATATGGATGCTTTCATCAAGACTTCCATTAAAGAATGCTGTCTTGACATCCACTTGCCAAATAGATAAAAGAATCCGGATAGACCTAAGCATGGCTACCAGTGAAAAAGTTTCCTTTTTCATCAAGCCTTGCTTTGAAAGTTACTACCTTCCTTTCTATTCCTCTTTTCCTATTATTGACCTTTTTACACCCAAAGGCTTTTACACCATTTGGTGGTTCTACAAGCTTCCAGATTTTATTAGAATACATATATTCTAATTCTGTTATTCATTACTCTTTGCCAAGATGTTGCATCTTTATCTTGAAGTGTTTCGTCATATGTCCGGAGATCAGGTTCATGTCCTCCAGGGATCGAGTCCAAAAACTCTCCCAAAACATGAATCTTTTTAGGTTGCCTAACAACCCTCCCACTATGACAAGGCATTTTTTTCAATTGTGTATCATTTGTGATACGTGTTGCAGTTTCCTTGTGGTATCTCATCTTGTACAGTTGGTACTAGATTAGACATGCCTTTTATTACTTCCTTAAGAACAAATTTTCTTATGGGCACATGGTTTATTACATAGTCCTTTTCTAAAAATCGGTCATTGATGCTAACAATGACCTTCTGATTTTTAAGACTATAAACCTACTTTCATTTCACTAGGATAACCCACAAACAAGTGAATTCCTGTCCAACTTATCATTGTCTCTCTTCTGCATATGTGCTGGACTACCCGAATATGCTTCGAAATAGGCTTACGCCTATTCAGCAATTCTATATGAGTAGAGAGTTCTGACTTTAGAAGGTACTATATTCACTCCTGTTTCCATAGTATATCCTTAAAATGATTTTGATAATATTCTTAATAACTCATCAATCTACTTATTTCCATAAGAGTCCTATACCTTCCTTTTCCTACACCATTCTGTTGGGGTGTACCAGGTGCAGTTAGTTGGGATTGAATCCCTACTTCTGATAAATGACTCCTAAATTCTCCCAAGAGGTACTTACCACTACGATCTTACCGTAGTGTCTTGATACTTTTACTTTGTCGTTTCTCCACATTAGCCTCGTATTCTTTGAACTAATCAAAGCACTTAGACTTGCGGCACATCAAGTAAATATATCCGTATCTCAAATAGTTGTCTATAAAATAGATGAAATATTTGAAACAACCTCTTGCATGGATGCTCATAGGATCACACAAATCAGAATGAACCAATTCCAATATATCTTTGATTCCTTACCCCTTAGACTTAAAAGCTTCTTGGTTATTTTTCTTCCAAGTAAGACTCGCAGGTTGGAAAGATTTCCACTACTAATGAACCCAAAAGTTCATCAGCTACTAATGAATCCTACTCAAGTATAACCTAGCTTTAGATGCCAAAGATATAATTGGTTCACTTCTAAAGGTTGCTTTCTCTTAAAATTAGAAGATGTGTTACTAATTTCCATTGTTGCATCATGGGAGTTATTGGATTATAAATTGTCAACCATCATACCAGAATAGATAACTTCCCTATTTTCCTTGATAACAACTTTGTTATCAAAATAGACACAATATCTATAATAGTTTAGAAACTGAAATCAGGTTCTTTCTAAACTTGGTACGTAAAGACAATTACTTAAAATCCATATTTTATTCTTATCAAAAAATAAACATCTCCCACTGCAACAGCTACCACTTTTACAGTAGTGCCCATGTGGACGGTGATTTACCTTTCATTTAGTTGTCGGGTTTCCTGGAACCCTGCAATGAATTGCAGACATGATTAATGGCATCTTGTATCTACACTCCAGGTTCTGGTAGATAACACCACTAGACATGTTTCAACTAATGAATTAAATACACCTAAATTGTTCTTAGTTCTAAGAAGACAGTCTACCTTAATGTCCAAGTCCTATTTCCAATCATTACAATTGGAACTACTAAGTCTTTTTCTATAGTATGACTACTAGGGATTGACAAACATCCTAAGAATCACAAAAATATTTGGTCAAGATCAACTCCTTAAAATCTCCATGAATTTTGTGTATACAAAATCGAAGAGGAGATTTTATTCATTAATTTTATTATCTCGTCAACTTTACTTTATGAATAAAATTAATAGTTGATCTGTCTTTGATCAAATATTTGGTCAAAACTCTTTGAATTTAAAATAACATTGATTCCTCAAACAATATTATTTAAATTCACCAACACCTCAAACACCGTGAATTTTGCATGCCATGTTAGTGTAGACGTATACAAATTCATCATTTGTAAGAGGAGGGTTTTACCCATTGACTATCTTGTCAATATAACTTTTGACAAATAAAATTACCTCAAACACCATGAATCTTGTATGTCACGTTAGTGTGGACGTATACAAATTCAAACATTTGTAAGAGGGGTTTATTAATTTTATTATATTGCCAATCTAGTTTTATGACAAATCAATAGTTGATTTCCCTTTGGTCACACAAGTGATAGTAGTGACTCCGTTGGGGAGGATACTATTAAATGTGTCTAAGTGTATACCATTACTTGACACTAAGTCTATTAATAAGATTATGCCCCTTCCGTTGGGGAAGATCACACGCTCTTAATTAACTTCCTATAGTCATCCAAAATTGGAAGTCTGTTCTAGTGATCCACAAACAAGCTCATCCGTTATGGAGGAAGGCACTCAGAGCCAACGCACAAGCTTGTTTGCATCACTTACAAACCAGTAATGGAGACCATGGGATTTACTTAAAAATCCCTCTCCCACTTAGTTATTATAAATGAGGAATTTTAACTATGCTAGCCTACTAAATATGTAAACCAACATGCACACACAGCACAATATAAAAGCAATAAATAGAAAATCTAATTTTCAACTATTATGGCTTTTATCTCTAGTTATCCTCGGTGTGTTGTCATCCCAAGCTGCTGCCATATTTGGCCACCGCCACCGGGTCTAGCTCCATCTTGCTCCTAGTTCCGCTGCGCCTCTGGTCCTTTGAAGGTTCCACGCTTTGCAAGATTCGATCCATGACATAAATAGAATTTTACATTTTGATCCTATATTCCATAAAAGGAATGTACATGTATCTAGATCAAAAATAAAATCCTAATAAAACTAAATACAGCTCCTGCTGTATTTTATAATACAATCATGCACACACATATAAATGCCCTTGACATGTCCAAGGGTCCAATCACACACATAATAACTAAAAGCCATAATAGTTGGATCCTGCATCCACAAAGTTAGCACATCCTACTATTATCCTGTCTAAATTATGTATGACATGTGCATAATTAAACTAATACCAAATACACAGAGGTAAAACCCTAGCTCTGATACCAATTGTTGGTTGCTACTCGAAAAACCTAGAGGTTCCACTGTACAAAAATTTTGTACAAAGGTCTGAACTTTTTCCTAGCTACCATGTGTTCTTTTAAATTAAATTTTGGATCGCCTACGGAACTTAACACGTTTGATCCAAAACTTAATCTATTTGTTCTTTTAGGTTTTGACTTGGGTCTCCTGCAGAACTTAACACGTTCGACCCAAATCACCTTAAGTTATTAATTCCATTAAATATTAATTTCCATAATTGGTTCCCAGTACTGACGTGGCGAGGCACACGGCCTTCTTGGATATGGGAGCAACCACCACCGATTAGACAAAACCTTTTATAGAAAGCTAATATTTAATTTCCTAAAATAACTTTAGGTCAACCGAAAAGAACAATCAAATCACAAGGAAAAAAACAAAGAAACACTATATCGAAAACAAATTCGAAACACTAGAATCGTATGCCTCTTGTATTTAGTATTATTTCCAAAAATAACTAGTATGATGCGGAAAGAAAAATTACTAGTTATACCTTTTAGAAAGATCTCTTGATCTTCTACCGTATTCCTCTTCTAACCTCAGACGTTATGTGGGCAACGATCTTCCGAGATGAGAACCACCAAGCATCTTCTTCTTCCTTACAAGTTTCAGCCATCAAAACTTCTCCTAGGATGAAGAGGTTCGGCCACCACCACCATGCTCCAAGGGATGCTAGAAAAGAGGCTTCTTTTCTCTCCTTCTTCTCCTTCTTAGATCCGGCCACCAAAGCTATCTCCACCATGAGAAGGTTTCGGCCACACAAAGGAGAGGAGAGGAAAGAAAGGGTCGGCCACACCCAAGGAGAAAAGAGAGAAAAAATAGAATAGAGTCGTTCACCTTGAAGCCTCCTCTACCCCCTCTTTTATAATCCTTGTCCTTGGCAAATAAGGAAAATTTAATAAAAACTTCCTTAATTCTTTTGCCATTGAAAAGGAAAATTTATTTAATTAAAATAATTTTCTCTTTTCAAATTATAACAAGGAGAGTTTTAATTAAAACAAAAATTAAAACTTCCTAATTTGTTTCTAGAAATTTATAAAAATTTCTCCAATAATTTTAATCCCTTCATGATTAGTTAATAAAAAGAAATTTTATAAATTAAAATCTTTCTTTTAAACATGTGGATAATTTCCAAAAAGAAAAGTTATCTCTAAAAATTAAAATCTCCTTTCAATCTACAAATAAGGAAAGATATTAAATCTTTTCTTAATCTTTTGTAGAAACTAATAAAAGAGAATTTTTAATTTTTAAACTTTCTTTTAAATCATGAATATAATTAAAAGGAAAGTTTTTACCAAAATTAAAATCAATCTTTTAATCTACAAATAAGGAAAGAGATTTTAACTCTTCTCTTAATCTTTTGTAGAATCTTATAAAAGGAAGGATTTAAATTTTTAAACTCTCTTTTAAATTAAATTATCCACATAAGAAAATTTTTAAAATTTAAAATTCCTTTTTATTTAATAGGGCCGGCCACATGAATTCACCCATGAACATACCTGATCCTGTCTGGAAGCTGAGAAGACGAACCTACCGGTATGACGTGTCTGGAAGGTTGACCGCATCCTCTTGACCCGTTGGTGAGATGTCCTCTACGTTGACTAGATCATCAGAAGTCCTCCTCCGGTCAACTGTACCTACATCCAGCGACCGGGTCGCCCCGGCCTCTGGTACCTCGGTGCTCGAGGCGAATCCCACAGATATATAAGTAACCGCATAATAGTATAGCAATAAAATGAACAGATACCGAGTACGAGAACTTACCCTGGCCCAGGGGGGCGCCCTCGGATGGATGGATGAGCTGGCTGTGGGGCTGGTAGAGCTGTCGCGGCCCGAGAAGGCAGATGAATGCGGGTCAGTCGGGGAGCCGGATATGCGAGCGATGACTCCGAATGTAGTGTGGCGTGGATCCCAGACATGGCCTGTAGGATAGAACACTGCAACGGCCCGCAGCCCGAACAATATCAATAACTCAACGGCGCAATGGCCAGCACACAACACGCAAAGCACAACACGAATCATGAAAGCCATAAGTTGGCCAGCGGTGAGGGCGGCGTCCGAGGGTGGCAGTAGCCACTGGACGCGGTGGCGAGGCTGCAAGAACCGCTGGACGGAGTGGCGATATGTGTGAGGAGAAGAGGATAAAGCCAGCGGCACTGGCGGTGAAGCCCGTTGGCCGCAGCGCGTGGGGGTGGAGGCAAAGCGTGGAGACGGCTATGGCAATTGCCCGGAGGCGGTAGCCGCAGGAGTCGCCGGCGGTGACCACTGGAGGCGACGGCGACGATATGCTTCCGGCAGCGGCTGCGATAGCATGAAGAATCCATGGCACTCGAGTGAGGAGAAGGAGAAGTCTGGCAGCGGAGTCATGAGGAGGGGAGAAAGGTCGGCAGCCGACGGCCGGCGCCGTCGCCGGCGAGGAGGGAGGAAGAAGATGTGAGGCAGTGGCGAACCCCGCGAACCCAGCAAACCCAGCGAACCCCCTCCCCCTCTCCTCCTGTGCTCCAGCGCTTAAAAGCACTCAAAAGCCCTAAAGCTTTACCCTCCCAAATGACCAAAATGTCCTCTGACCTCACTTTAATTCCTCTTATGCCGCATTCATATCCGGATCACAAGCCTCACCTTCAAGTCTAGTCGAAGGAGGCGTGAGTCCGACTGACTGGACAGTCTATCGCAAAGGATTGAACCGCTTTCGATACCAAAGTCACATCGCTGAACACAATGTACGCTGTCCTGCGAGCGGTCGCTATAATAGCGGTGTCGAATGAGATAGCAACGATGCCGAGCGGATCAAGTCGATAATTGATCTGACGCTGAGCGATGCAACGTCAGGTGAGATGCCGAGCAAGCTGAGCGACCGAGTGATGTCAAGCGTGTGCCCTAGTTCAAGAGTACGGCCGAATGGACGACCAAGCGGTACCAATCAGATGGCTACGAGAGTGCCGACCGAGCGGTGAAAAATGGTTCCAACCGGATGTCAAGAAATCGATCAAGCGCCGAGCAAGACTGAGTGATATCGAGTAAACGCTCGGGCGACGTGGAGCAAAGCGATCGGCACGATCGAGCAAACGACCAAGTGATACTGATCAGATGGTTTCGGAGATGCTGAACGGACGATCGGAATGATGTCGATCGGACGGATAGATGTCGGGCGGACGATGCCGCGCGTGCGACCGGAATGACGTCGATCGATCGGATAAATGTCGGGCGGACGATGCCGCACGTACGACCAGAATGACGTCGATCGATCGGATAAATGCCGGGCGAACGATGCCGCATGTACGACCGGAATGACGTCGATCGATCGGATAAATGCCGGACGGACGATGCCGCGCGTGCGACCGGAATGACGTCGATCGATCGGATAAATGCCGGACGAACGACTGCTCAACCCCGAACGGGGGAGATAGATAATCATGAAACTGGTCTGTGACCAGTGAAGGCCGCTCAACCCCGAACGGGGGATATAGATATATGATGTGCTGGTCCGCTGAACTGGTCCGAGACCAGTGATGATCGGCTCGAATATAAACCTCCCGGCCGATCAGCTCGGGGGCCTTCGGCTTCGAGCCCCTGGCTTGAATATAAACCTCCCGGCCGATCGGCTCGGGGGCCTTCGGCTTCGAGCCCCTGGCTCGGATATAAACCTCCCGGCCGATCGGCTCGGGGGCCTTCGGCTTCAAGCCCCTGGCTCGGATATAAACCTCCCGGCCGATTGGCTCGGGGGCCTTCGGCTTCGAGCCCCTGGCTCGGATATAAACCTCCCGGCCGATCGACTCGGGGGCCTTCGGCTTCGAGCCCCTGGCTCGGATATAAACCTCCCGGCCGATCGGCTCGGGGGCCTTCGGCTTCGAGCCCCTGGCTCGGATATAAACCTCCCGGCCGATCGGCTCGGGGGCCTTGGACTCGGATATAACCCCCCCGGCCGATCGGCTCGGGGGCCTTCGGCTTCGAGCCCCTGGCTCGGATATAAACCTCCCGGCCGATCGGCTCGGGGGCCTTCGGCTTCGAGCCCGTGGCTCGGATATAAACCTCCCGGCCGATCGGCTCGGGGGAGATAGGAAATACGATATGCTGATAAGCTGGCTCGAGGCCAGTGATAATCGTTCGACCCCGAACGGGGGAGATAGAATATCTGAAGCTGGTCCTCGACCCCGAACGGGGGAGATGAAATAACTGATGCGCTCAACCCCGAACGGGGGAGATAGAATATCTGATAAACTAGTCCATGTAGCGGTCTTCAAGCCGTGGTTTTATAGTCGCCGGTTCGACTCTACGGTTTAACGTCTGGGCTAGACGGTCTTCAAGCCGGGGTTTTTATAGTCGCCGGTTCGACTCTACGGTTTAACGTCTGGGCTAGACGGCCTTCAAGCCCGGGTTTTTATAGTCGCCGGTTCGACTCTACGGTTTAACGTCTGGGCTAGACGGTCTTCAAGCCGGGGTTTTTATAGTCGCCGGTTCGACTCTACGGTTTAACGTCTGGGCTAGACGGTCTTCAAGCCGGGGTTTTTATAGTCGCCGGTTCGACTCTACGGTTTAACGTCTGGGCTAGACGACCCTGAGGGCTAATTCAAACCCGGCCGATCGGCTCGGGGGTCTTCACCATCGAGCTCGTGGCAGCCACGGGCTCGTATATAATCCTCCCGGCCGATCGGCTCGGGGGTCTTCACCATCGAGCCTGCAGCTCGGATATAATCCTCCCGGCCGATCGGCTCGGGGGTCTTCACCATCGAGCCTGCAGCTTGGATATAATCCTCCCGGCCTATCGGCTCGAGGGTCTTCACCATCGAGCCTGCAGCTCGGATATAATCCTCCCGGCCGATCGGCTCGGGGGTCTTCGCCATCGAGCGTGTGGCTCGTATATAATCCGCCTGGCCGATCGGCTCGGGGGTCTTCTCCCGAGGAACTAATACAAATCATATAACTGACAGAATAAACAACGGGAAAACTGACCGGGGTCATGAGAATGGCAGAACTCTCCGGCATCGTCCATCTTCACGTTCCAGATCAGGCGCGTTCCCACAGACGGCGTCATTTTGATCCTGTCTGGAAGCTGAGAAGACGAACCTACCGGTATGACGTGTCTGGAAGGTTGACCGCATCCTCTTGACCCGGTGGTGAGCTGTCCTCTACGTTGACCAGATCATCAGAAGTCCTCCTCCGGTCAACTGTACCTGCATCCAGCGACCGGGTCGCCCTGGCCTCTGGTACCTCGGTGCTCGAGGCGAATCCCACAGATATATAAGTAACCGCATAATAGTATATCAATAAAATGAACAGATACCGAGTACGAGAACTTACCCTGGCCCAGGGGGGCGCCCTCGAATGGATGGATGAGCTGGCTGCGGGGCTGGTAGAGCTGTCGCGGCCCGAGAAGGCAGATGAATGTGGGTCAGTCGGGGAGCCAGATATGCGAGCGATGACTCCGAATGTAGTGTGGTGTGGATCCCAGACATGGCCTGTAGGACAGAACACTGCAACGGCCCGCAGCCCGAACAATATCAATAACTCAACGGCGCGATGGCCAGCACACAACACGCAAAGCACAACACGAATCATGAAAGCCATAAGTTGGCCAGCGGTGAGGGCGGCGTCCGAGGGTGGCAGTAGCCACTGGACGCGGTGGCGAGGCTGCGAGAACCGCTGGACGGAGCGGCGATATGTGTGAGGAGAAGAGGATAAAGCCAGCGGCGCTGGCGGTGAAGCCCGCTGGCCACAGCGCGTGGGGGTGGAGGCAAAGCGTGGAGACGGCTATGGCAATTGCCCGGAGGCGGTAGCCGCAGGAGTCGCCGGCGGTGACCACTGGAGGCGACGGCGACGATATGCTTCCGGCAACGGCTGCGATAGCATGAAGAATCCATGGCACTCGAGTGAGGAGAAGGAGAAGTCTGGCAGCGGAGTCATGAGGAGGGGAGAAAGGGCGCCGTCGCCGGCGAGGAGGGAGGAAGAAGAGGTGAGGCGGTGGCGAACCCAGCAAACCCAGCGAACCCCCTCCTCTTTCCTCCCCTGGCGCCCCCCCCCCTTCTTTCTCCTCCTGTGCTCCAGCGCTTCAAAGCACTCAAAAGCCCTAAAGCTTTACCCTCCCAAATGACCAAAATGTCCTCTGATCTCACTTTAATTCCTCTTATGCCCCATTCATATCCGGATCAATACCCATGGTCGGCCCTAGCTTGGTCTCCAAGCTAGCTTGGCCGACCCCTATAGGATGGGTAAGAAGGTGGGTATAGGTGGGTATAGTACTCTATAATTAAGATGCTACGATAGGGACCGAGAGGAGGAATTGGTTTTGGTCTCCCGATAAAATTAAGCATCCCGTGCTCGCCCCGAACACACAACTTAATTTTATCAATAATAATTCATTCCACTAGAGAACTATTATTGAACTACCGCACCAATCCCAAATTACATTTTGGGCTCCTTCTTATCATGAGTGTGTTAGTCTCTCTGTGTTTAAGATAACAAATGTCCACTAATTAAGTAAGTTACTGACAACTCGCTTAATTAATATCTAGCTCCAAGAGTAGTACCACTCAACTTCATCGTCATGTCGGACTAAGTCCACCTGCAGGGTTTAACATGACAATCCTTATGAGCTCCTCTTGGGGACATTCTCAACCTAGATCACTAGGACACAGTTTCCTTCTATAATCAACAACACACACTATAAGTGATATTATTTTCCAACTTATCGGGCTTATTGATTTATCGAACTAAATCTCACCCATTGATAAATTAAAGAAATAAATATCAAATATATGTGCTTGTTATTATATTAGGATTAAGAGCACACGCTTCCATAATAACTGAGGTCTTTGTTCCTTTATTAAGTCAGTATAAAAGGAACGACCTCAAATGGTCCTACTCAATACACTTTAAGTGTACTAGTGTAATTATATAGTTAAGATAAACTAATACCTAATTACACTACGACCTTCCAATGGTTTGTTCCTTTCCATCTTGGTCGTGAGCTACTGTTTATAATTTATAAGGTACTGATAACATGATCTTCTGTGTGTGACACCACACACCATGTTATCTACAATATAAATTAATTGAACAACTACATTATCATAAATGTAGTCATTTGGCCAATGTGATTCTTATTTCTAGATAAATGTTTATACCAAAAGCTAGACTTTTAGTATACACTCTAACAGGACAAAACAATCTGATACCGGAGATATTGGGGAATTGGTTGAATTTAAACTACACTAAATCAAATTCAACTTATCTGTCGAGATGACTTGAGCTGATAATCTCACGCTGCCAGCAGAGACTGATTTTCGACCAAGTGTCGAATGCAGATTGCACAATAGCTGAGTGGCAGATTCCTTGAAATAGATTTGCAATTTCCTTGAAACTGCGAGGGTCGCAGTTTCCTTGAAACATATTCGCCTCACCTCCGGCTGTGCTTCGAGATTTTCCTAGGGTCGTCTATTTCCCAGATACAACTGTTAACCATGATTCCCCCAAACACTAGTGGTCATGACGAACTGAGAGGTACCCCGACTGCTATCACGGGTACTCCACCGAGCAAGAGATGCACCACAGTGGAGGAGGAGAACGTAGGTGGAGAGCTTCAACTTTTTGTGTGTGTAATCTTTTGTCTGTAGTCGTAGCCTCCTTATATAGGAGCTCATACCAATGGGCAACGTTAATGATCATTTAATGATCATTATTCGCCTACTGTGAAATGCCAACATTTAACTCATTGTATTAATCTTTAATTTAATATATATGTTACACCCTTAAATAAGTAGTAAAAAGTTTATGTGGCAAAATATTGATTATTCTATTTAGACAAATTTTACCCTGACTGATCCGACATTCAACGTAAGGAGGTCATATTCACACACGAATTAACTTGGTTCAATAAAATTTGAATTCTAAATTTATACTCCTCCCTACATACTCACGTATACAAAAGAATCTCTCTATATATTTATTCATATTATTAATGTATGTGACACTAAAGTCTCACTAAATTTGATCTCTTTCGCATCTTCCCGACGTATATCTAATAATTTAAAAATCGACTGATGTCATTAATTATTTATATAACAATCAATTGCCGGCGGTCGGCTAAAAAAAAAAATGAAAGTCACTTATCGTAATTAATGGAAAAACTTAGCCAGGGGTTCGTTAAATTACGCTATCAGAGAGAGTCAAAGGAATTTATAGTCAAAACATTGACTCAATATATTCTTGTTCTTCTCCAAGGCATCACTTGGCACATATTTATTTAAATGGCAACCTCCGTTTATTGTTATTCATCACTTCTCCTCCTCTGCAAATCTTTGGGTCTGCAAAGATGCTTCGGTCTGCAAGAATTTTGATCTCCAGTGCTACATTCGTGATATGTTTCTTAGCTGACGTTCCTTCCTCAAGCTCTCTCTCCTTCGACTTCTCTACCTTCCCAAACGATGCATTTGGCTCCGAAATCCTTCTCCAAGGCGATGCGGAGGCCAACCGCGATGGTGGCATCGAGCTCACCAACGACGCCTTAAACGGAACGGCCACCAACAGTGTGGGCAGAGCGAGCTACAAGAAGGAACTTTTCTTCCTTTGGGACGCGCAAACCAAGCAGCTATCAGATTTCACCACCCGTTTTGTCTTCGACATCAGGCCACAGGGGCAGACTTTTACCGGCGATGGACTCGCTTTCTTCTTGTCGGCGCCGATGTTCACTGTTCCCATCGATTCCTTCGGTTACAACTTAGGACTCTTTACTTGGTCACCTCATCTTCCAAAATCACCGGGGAACACAACGGTGGCGGTCGAGTTCGACACGTTTCCAAATCCTGAGACCAATGATCCGGATGGAAAGCACGTCGGAATCGACATCAACTCAGTGAACTCGACGGTGACGGCAAGTTGGAGCAATTTTACCGAAAAGACGACCTCGTGGGTCACTTACAATTCGACCACTTATACTTTAAGTGTTTTCTTATCTAGCGGAGATAACCAGCTGGAGCTCAGCGATGCAGCTCTATCCTCAACTACACCATCGATTTGAGCACTAGGCTGCCGGAAAAAGTAGAAATTGGCTTCTCGGCAGCCACCGGTGTTGCCGTTGAAGCGCATACTATACTCTCATGGTCGTTCCACTCGACTCTGCAGCCGACTCTGCAGCTAGGAAAGAAGTTCAAGATGGCGGTTATTGCCATTTCCATCGCCGGAGCAGTAGTCTTAATCCTGGCGGCTGCTTCGGGCTCGCTATGGTTACTTAAACGAAGGCGTAGGACGAACGGAAAAGACGAAGACGCCGATTGGATCATGGATGAAGCCATGGATAATGAGTTTGAAATAGGGAGAGGACCGAAGAGGTTCCCTTACGCCGAACTTGCTCGCGCCACCGGGGATTTCTCCGAGGAGGGCAAGCTTGGCGAAGGAGGGTTCGGGTCAGTCTACAGAGGCGTGTTGAAAGAGCCCAAGCTTGAAGTCGCCATCAAAAAGGTCTCCAAGGGCTCGAAACAGGGGAGGAAGGAGTACATGTCGGAGGTCAAGATCATCAGCCAGCTGCGCCACCGCAACTTGGTGCAGCTCGTAGGCTGGTGCCACGACCGCCAGGAACTCCTCCTCGTCTACGAGTTGGTTCCCAATGGAAGCCTCAATTCCTACCTCCATGGCGGCTCCGCGAAGACCTTGGAATGGGGAGTGCGGCTCAGGGTGACGCTGGGCTTGGCCTCGGCTCTGCTTTATCTCCACGAGGAGTGGGAGCAGTGCGTGGTGCACCGTGACGTCAAGCCGAGCAACGTCATGCTGGATTCGGCGTTCAATGCCAAGCTCGGGGACTTCGGGCTCGCGAGACTCCTCGACCACGATGGCGGGACACAGACGACGACGATGTTGGCCGGCACGAGAGGGTACATGGCGCCGGAGTACATTTTCACTGGCAAGGCAAGTAAAGAATCGGACGTCTATAGCTTCGGGGTCGTCGTACTAGAGATAGCATCGGGTAAAAAGCCATTAACGGTAGAGATGAATGGCATGGCCGAACTGATTCGATTGTTTGGGAGCTTTACGGGAGGAAAATGATTCTTGAATCGGCAGATGCGAGGTTACAGGATGAATTTGATCGGAGACAAATGGAATGCATGATGATTGTGGGGTTATGGTGCGCTCATCCTGATCCAAAGGCACGGCCGTCCATGAGACAAGCTATCAGTGCACTCAACTTTGAGGCTCCGTTGCCGGAGCTTCCTCCAGCGATGCCAGTGCCTACCTATCGTCCCACCTTGTTGGTGCTGTCTTTGGATGCTCAAATGAATTCTATAAATGACACTAGGTTTAGCCTCACGGGAGGAAGATGATTCCTGAGGCGGCAAATGTGAGGCTACAAGATGGCCGTTGGTCGAGGTTGTTTTGGGATGCAGGATCTATATATTTTTATTAACTTTGTGATTTTTAGATTTTATTTTTATTATTTTGAATGTTTTTGGTAGTATTTTTGATTAATTTTTATTTTTTATATTTTTAATTTGTTTAAGGATTTTAGAATTGTCATTTTTTTTTATTAGGAGTCTTTTTGGGGTGGGATTTAATAGGAATTAAGATCATATATATATTTAGTAGTTGAATTCTCATCAAATTCTTCTCATCAAATATACAGGGTAATTACAGTCTAGCATCAATTGATATTAGAGTTGTTAGTATCCAATTGAGAAAGCCAAGTGACGGATCTAAGCGATAGATCTAATGGAAGGTTGTTGTCGTGATGCTTGTGGCCGTGCCAAGCAAGTTCCAACTGAGCAAGCCTCGCATTGTTGCACCCAAAACGTGATTGAGGATTTACATAAATAAGTCATAGATTTAATCTGATGTGATTTATAGAGGCAAGTTT
The DNA here is from genome assembly GCF_018446385.1 of Zingiber officinale. NCBI lineage: Eukaryota > Viridiplantae > Streptophyta > Magnoliopsida > Zingiberales > Zingiberaceae > Zingiber > Zingiber officinale. The sequence goes on from NC_055991.1 coordinate 1,286,527, forward strand.
CAGATTTATCCCAACGCATAAAGGAGATGGTGCGAATTCATGAAGATTGTGAGGCATATGATCGAGAGGATCGATATGGAGATCTCAAAATCTTCAATTATAAGCAAGTTCTGGAATGAATGAAGATAAAGTTGGTTGTCTTCAAGCTTACAGATCTAGCATTGGCATGATTGTAGCACTTGCAACGCTTATGTGACTGACAAGTCAAGACCAAAATAAATGTTGCGATCAAAGGATATCCACATATCTTCACAATTATATGATATTGCCCACTTTGGACTCAGACTCTCATAATTTTGCTTTTGAACTCTTCCCAAAAGACCTTCATGTCAATAGAGATATCTTACATTCTTTTAAATCCATGATTTTTTTCAATATTTTTCCAATGTGGGACTTTTATTGTATCCCAACAATCATCCTCTCAAACGAAGGAACACAATTACTCTTATGGCTCGGACCTTCCTGCAAGCATCTGGTCACTCTTGACCTGCTTTGTACCTCCCCGTGAACATTCGGTCACCTTGATTTTTTCCGGCCTCCTTGCGAATATCCAGTCACCCTGACTTACTCTGAGCCTTACCTCAATCTACTCCGGGTCTCCCCGCAAGCATTCGCATCCCCCGTAAGCATCCGGTCACCCTGATCTGCTCCGAGCCTCCCTCGAGCATCCTGGTCACCCTAATTTGCTCCGAGCCTCCCCCGAGCATCCTGGTCACCCTAATCTGCTTCGAGCTTCCCCGCGAGTATCTGGTCATCCTGGCCTACTCCGAGCCGCTCTGCGGGCATCCACATTTGGTCACCTTGAGCTACTCCAGGCCTCCCGCAACTTCATTCAAGATCACCCCGCATGACATCTGGTTTGGAACATGGTGCAGTACCGTAGCGCACGTGAGAGGGGAGGGATGAATCACGTAGTTTTGAAAACTCTAATTTCTTTTGTTTTGAAAATAAGTATGCAACGAAAATAAGTGCGAGTTATAAGTGAGCATGCTCTCACGACCAACGACCTCTCGGTCAGAATTCCAAACTCTCGCCCCAGTGCGAGTTATAAGTGAGCTTGCTCTCACGCCTCCAGACTCTCGCCCCAATGCAAGTTATAAGTGAGCATGCTCTCACGATTAGCGACCTCTCGATTAGGTTTTATGACTCTTGCCTCAACGTAAACTACTAGTAAGCATATTTTCATATTCAGCAATTCAAGGGATCACACAAAAGGAGAAGTGCCAAAGAAAAGAAGGAAACACAAGAGAAAAACATGAACAAAGACCCACAACATAGCCTGATTTACATTTATTTGATAAAGTTCTGAAGGCATTCTTCAAAATGCATATTATCACACTAGGAGTGCAAGTAGTGTCAACTTCCCTTTCAATTAGCAGGGACCTGCTTGCTCCAACTGGGCTCGTACCTGGATCAGTTCTATCTTGATACATTGAATGGAACGATGTTGCTGGGCGATAATTTCATCTTTTATCCAACTTTCTTCTTGGAGAAGGGTCGGAGAGTCATCATGTTTTATCTTCAAATAGACGATAAAGTGAGTCTGGCTCTCCAAATCTTCATGAGCCTTGTGTTTCAAGGCCGCCTCAACTCTAGTTCGGGACTTAGCGGCTAGCCAAAGTTCTTCTATCTCTCGATGTAGGGAAAACTGAAGGTCCCTACTCTGTGTCATCTCCAATAAGGCATCATCCTTTTGGGCAAGTAACTGAGTCAGATGAGTGAGTTGTTGGTGTAAAGATAATATTTCATCAGGCTCCACTTTGGATTCCATTGCATGAAGGAGTACAAGGAAAGCATAAGGGTATGAGAGAGGTCAACTCTTCTTAAAGAGATAGAAGTAAAGGGTCATCCTCGGGGCAGGCAACGACATATAGGAAATGGTATCGCATTCAAGGACACGGTGTGCATCCCAAGATCTGGGGATTGATGCAGCAACACAAACATCTGGGAAATGGTGCAGCATCTGAGAGCATGGTAAATTCCCAAGGGCCTGGGGAAAGGGAGAAGTAGTTAACGTCGTAATAGCGAGGCCAAGTGAAACCGAATTCTGGTATAGTCAGTCGGACCCGAGCCTCTTTCGACTAGATTTGGGGAGGAGACTTGTGATACGGTGCATAGTAGTAGGGCCTGGTCAAGGGGATGTGGCAGTTAGAAGTCAAGAGCACGTGGCAGTTAGAAGTTAAGAGAATGTGACAGTCATAGGTCAAGAGGACGTGGCAGTCAGAAGTCAAGAGGACATGGTAGTCAGAAGTCAAGGGGACATGACAGTCAAAAGTCAAGAGGACATGACAGTCAAAAGTGAATGAGACGTGATAGTCAAAAGTCAAGGGACGTGGCATGCAGAAGATAAGGAGATGTGACAGCCGGTATATGGAGTTGGACCACCCGAGGCCATCCGGGGTATGAAGCCAGAGAGGGGTCTATCGGTTGGGAAACCAGGGCTGCGGCAGGAAGCGCGATCAGAATCTAACCCGACATGGCTTTACCGATCAGGGGTTGTCAAGCTGGACTACGCGCGTGAGCAAACTTATCACTCTCGGTGGGGTCGGAATCATAAAGGCCGGTAGAAGGGGCCTGACTTGTCTGTTCATCAGCACCCAACAGACCAACCAGGATTGTTTCAAATGCACCCGGGCAGGATAGAAGGCACTACGCGACAACAGGTCAAGGAATCATAACTACCTGTTAGAGAATATCTGCTGTATGTCAAGAAATATTCCAGCAGTTGGGATTATCTGCATGTAGAACCTTCCTCCAGTCTATAGGAAAAAGTCACGTGTCCTCCACCACTCGACAAGTCCTGACACCCGACATCCTCTTACAGGGATCAGTCTTCAAAAGATATGTATTGTCATATAAAAAGGGGTGTTCTCTCCCTTGCGCAGGTACGCTCACTCGCACACTTGTCTACTTTTCTTCTTTCTTCGTACATTGTTCTTCTGGAGAAAAAGTACCTGACTTGAGTGTCGGAGGGACTGTTCCGAGGACTTTTTCCCTTATTCTTGGTCTTTAACGTTCCGTGTGCTTGTATGAGTGCGTACAGAGGTCTGATACCGTCGGCGCAAACCCAACAGTTCTTCCGGGTCATGTGGGGGTCCGTTCTTTGAAGCCCGTGCGACCACAGCATCACAGTCTCTTCCCCGTCAACGCTAACGACACTTCATCTGGCCTTCATCCGACTCAGACTCCGGACAAAATCACAGGTCATTAAGGATCTTAACATTCGGGAATGTATCGAACTCGACCACCACCGCTGTGTTCTCTGGCGATATGGGAAGATGAGACGGCCAAGTAAAGAGGCCCAGGCTTCCACCAAAGGAATTGTTGGGAACAGTGTACATCGGCGCCGACAAGAAGAAAGCGAGGCCATCGCCTGTAAAATTCTGCCACTGAGGCCTGATGTCGAAGACAAAACGGATGGTGAAATCTGACAGCTGCTTGGTTTGCGCATCCCAAAGGAGGAAAAGCTCCTTGTAGCTCGCTCTGCCCGCACTCCTAGTGGCCATTCCGCTTAAGGTGTACTTGGTGAGCTCGATGCCACCATTGCGGTTAAATGCATTGCCTTGAAGAATGATATCGGACACAAAGACATCGTTTGGGAAGGTAGAGAAGTTGAAGAAGGGAGAGGTTGAGGAAGGAACACCAGCTGAGAAACATATCACGAACGTAGCACTGGAGATCAAAATCCTTGACCTATACATCTTTGCAGACGGGTGGATCCGGCATCGACGGTCGTCTCTCCCTATCGGCGATGAAACTCCTAGTATTATAGGGTCTCATCGATGAAAATAGAGGATACCACCACTTATTTATTATAATCTCTAGAGCAACTATGCTTCCCTAGTTTACCAAGTGTATGGGGAGTGAGGCCAAGCCTTAATTAAACTCGGTGTAAACCGAAAAACAATTGTAAGACTCTTTCATAGTTAATCAAATATTCACTCATCAATTTTTAACTATGTATACTGTATGATATGTAGATCACCTCGCGTGGATTAATACTTAATTTCTCACCTGTTGATTATAATATTTGATATGTTAAGTACTCAGTAGTAGTGATAAAAAAACATTGATAATCCTAGTTAATTTTATTTATTATTTTTAGAAGTGATCGATTCAGTCCTATCGAAATTTTTTATGACCATCAGGATAATCGAGAAATGCACACAGCGGTCAGTCTAGAAGCCCAATATCCTTTGAGTGCGCCCCTCATTTGGAGAAAAAATTCCTACAAATATGACATAGATGGGGTTCAAACTGTAAATACCTAGATGACAATCTGAATATCATACTGTAAACCATAATCATAGGGGCATTCATTAGCAGTGATAGTCATTGCTAGGGCTATAAATGAATCAAACATTCGTGAACAAATTTGGTGTTCGACTTGGTAAGAGATTATCTATGTTCGTTCAATATACATAAGATTAATTAAACAAACAATCTTGAACAGTTCGATAAGCTAAACAAACAAGCTTGAACACATATGTGTTTAGCTTGTTAACGTTCGTGAACAACGTTCGTGAACAACGTTCGTGAATAATGTTCACGAACCATAATCATTAATAAAATTTTTTTCAATATGCTAAATAAATAATAAAATAAAATAAATAAATAAATTTAAATTATCAAATTCAATAACCAATCAAACAACTAAAAGTTTCAAACAATCAAACAAGCTTGAATTGAAAGCTTGATAACATATAAATGAACCAAGCTCAAGTCAAGATCGAACCAAGCTTAAGCCAAGTTTGAATTGAGAGTTTGAAAACATTTAAATGAATCAAGCTCAAGTCAAGCTTCAAACAAACTTAAGCTTATAAAAAATAAACCAAGTCAAGCTTGAATACTCATTTCAAAAGCTTGGTTCATTTTAAGCTCGGCTCGGATCGACTTAATTACCTTATCAAACAAGTTTAAACATTTTAAAACTTAACTCCGCTCAACTTGTTTATCGCCCTAGCCATCGCTTAGTTGTGTATATATTGACCCATGAACTTGGTGGATTAATGTACATACGGAAAAAAAGAAAAAAGACTAGATACGGAGGATGTGAACTCTTATTTTTGCAACAAGTTGCGAAACATAATTTCTCTTTTCTTCATTAATATTGTTGTTATTAATTTAATTAAAGCGATTTAAAAATTTTTTAATTGAAATTAAATACTCAGCTTACACTAACTAATTATGAAATTGATTAGTGCTATGAAAATTTTCTATTAATTATTAAAGTAAATTGAAAAATACTTATAATGAATATCCATCAGTCAAATGTTCTAGATCAACCAATCATTAAAAAATTTATTCATTAATTTACCAAGGCTCGATCGGGATCTTTAGATATGTTGTTCGTTCTTATTGTCTTATAAATCATAAAGTAAATTTATTTAAAAAAACTATTGTCTTATAAATCATAAAGTAGATTTATTTAAAAAATAATTTTTTTAGTTGACACTAAAAATTTAATTTAGGTCGATTAATTTTAGAATGAACAGTATGATCGCATTAAAATTGTTCACTTATCTATTAAATTAATATTTTTAGATCAACTAGTTATTAAGAAATATGCATCTATTAATCCGTTGAAACTAGCACTCATGTCTAAACAAAAATAAAAACAAAAACAAAAAGGCTCTGTCACCACATTATTACCCGAGGGCCAAAAAATAGCATTTTTAGAGTATACCAATGTTGCTTCCAGTTGCTTCCCATTCTACTCCAGGGAAATGCACTGGAAGTGAAAGAAAATGCTCGTATGATTTATATAATTCAGTTGAGTATCAAGGCCGTCTTGATAACTAGAGATGTCAGATGGATTGCTCCATCTTGCCACGAATCGATTTGTGGCAGACCAGTTATTTGGTAGGATAGATAGATCTGTCTCCATGTTGATCTTGGGACGAGTTGATGAGAACGCTGGGGACGAACGTATTCGTCTTTTGCCACCAGAATAGATAGATCGGTTATCTTAGCTAATTAGTAAATCCTTAATCTAATCAAATCTAAGACAGATTACAGGTTAAACGAGATCAACGCTATTAAAAATTAAAAAAACAATAAAAAAGGTTCATACCTTAAAGGCTTTACTTCAGAAAGGTTTACTTCCAAGATAACATCAATTTCCATCTAAATATATTTTCCATAAGATAATCTCAATCAAATGTATTCCAAAAATATATATTTTAAATATAAATAGCGAGCACTCGTGTTTATTGAAAGTATTATTTTTATTTTAAGATTGTAATAAAGAAAGATAATAAATTGACAGAAAATTTGATTTACATGTGTTTCTTAATTCGTGAGAGTCGCGGGCTGATCTGTGCGAGTTGCGGGCCCAAACTAGTCGGCCCTTCTAGACCCATCTCAAAATAGATTGATAAAATTTCAATCTAATCTATTTAAATTATTTTGTGAGATATGTCAATCTGACATGCCCAATCAAAATTGACAATAAACACCATGGATAAGCACTAGCATAGCTGGAGGAAGCATTGCTAACTGAGCCGAAATTGACAACAAGCACCATAGTTGACTCTAGACCCTAATATCCGAAGAATAAAATAATTCTTAATATATAGATCTCAATTCCTAACTTATCAAGAAAGAAAAGAAATCCTACTCATAATTCTAAGTTAAGACAAAAAATAAATCCAAATCGTGTTATAATACAGTTTAGAATCTATACGGTTTAGATTTTTCAAGTTCTATCACAATTAATTTATGATTTTATATCTTTATACTTCATTTCGATTTATTTCCAATTCGTGGTACTAAGCTTTTGTATCAAAATTTTCAATTCGTAGTACTGATCGTTTGTATTTCCTATGTTAGAATGTGAAATGGAGCGAAAATAAGAATTTAAAATCAGGGAAAGAAGCTCACAAGGATGAACATCATAACCCAACCACCATCGAGCATTCCATTCGTCTCGGATCAAATTCATCATGTAGCCTCACATCTACCGCCTCAAGAATCATCTTCCTCCTGAAAGGCTAAACCTAGTATCATTTATAGAATTCATTTGAGCATCCGAAGACAGCCTCAGCAACGTGGGACTATAGGTAGGCACCGGCATCGCTGGAGGAAGCTCCGGCAACGGAGCCTCAAAGTTGAGCGCACTGATAACTTGTTTCATGGACGGCCGCGCCTTTGGATCAGGATGAGCGCACCATAACCCCACAACCAGCAAGCATTCCATTTGTCTCCAATCAAACTCACCCTGTAGCCTCGCATCTGCCACTTCAAGAATCATCTTTTTCCCGTAAAGCTCCCAAACCAATTGAACCAGTTCGGCCATGCCATTCATCGCTACCAATAACGGCTTTCTACCAGATGCTATCTCTAGCGCCACTACCCCGAAGCTATAGACGTCCGATTCTTTACTTGCCTTGCCGGTGAAAATGTACTCCGGCGCCATGTACCCTCTCGTGCCGGCCAACACCGTCGTCGTCTGTGCTCCGCCATCGTGGTCGAGGAGTCTCGCGAGCCCGAAGTCTCCGAGCTTGGCATTGAACGCCGAGTCCAGCATGACGTTGCTCGGCTTGACGTCCCGGTGCACCACGCACTGCCCCCAGTCCTCGTGGAGATAAAGCAGAGCCGAGGCCAAGCCCAGCGTCACCCTGAGCCGCACTCCCCATTCCAAAGTCATCGCGGAGCTGCCATGGAGGTAGGAATCGAGGCATCCATTGGGAACCAGCTCGTAGACGAGGAGGAGTTCCTGGCGGTCATGGCACCAGCCTACGAGCTGCACCAAGTTGCGGTGGCGCAGCCGGCTGATGATCTTGACCTCCGACATGTACTCCTTTCTCCCCTGTTTTGAGCCCTTGGAGACCCTTTTGATGGCGACTTCAAGCTCGGGCTCTTTCAACACGCCTCTGTAGACCGACCCGAACCCTCCTTCGCCAAGCTTGCCCTCGTCGGAGAAATCCCCGGTGGCGCGGGCAAGCTCCTGGTAAGGGAACCTCTTCGGTCCTCTTCCTCTTTCAAACTCATTATCCATGGCTTCATCCATGATCCAATCGGCTTCTTCGTCTTTTCCGTTCGTCCTACGCCTTCGTTTAAGGAACGAAAGCGAGCCCAAAGCAGCCACCAGGATTAAGACTACTGCCCCGGCGGTGGAAATGGCAATAACAGCCATCTTGAACTTCTTTCTTGGCTGCAGAGTCGAGTGGAACGACCATGAGTGTATAGTATTTTCTTCATTGCCATCACCGGTGGCCGCCGAGAAGCCAATTTCTACTTTTTCCGGCAGCACTGTGCTCAACTCGATGTTGTAATTGAGGATCAGAACTGCATCGCTGAGCTCCTGGTTATCTCCGCTAGCTAGGAAAACACTTAAATTATGAGTGGTGGAATTGTAAGTAACCCACGAGGTCCAGGTCGCATTTTCCGAAAAATTACTCCAACTTGCCGTCACCGTCGAGTTCACTGAGTTGATGTCGATTCCGATGTGGGGTCTATCCGGGTCATTAAACTCCGGATTTGAAAATGTGTCGAACTCGATCGCCACCGTTGGCGATGGGGGAAGCTGAGAATTATTAGTAAAGAGGCCCAGTTTGCCGCCATAGGAATCGTCGGGAACATGGAACATCGGCGCCGACATGAAGAAAGCGAGGCCATCGACGAGAGACGTCGGCACCTGACGCCTGATCTCGAAGACAAAACGGGTGGTGAAATCTGATAGCTGCTTGGTTTGCGCATCCCAAAGGAGGAAAAGTTCCTTCCAGTAGCTCGCTCTGCCCTTATTGAAGTTGGCCGTATTGTAGGTGTTCGTTCCGCCTAAGATGTTGGTGAGCTCGATGCTGCCATCGCGCTTAAAGGCATCGCCTTGGAGAAGGATATCCGACACAAAGACATCGTTTGGGAAGGTAGAGAAGTTGAAGGAGAGAGAGCTTGAGGAAGGAACGCCAACGAAGAAACATATCACGAACGTAGCACTGGAGATCAAAATCCTTGCAGACCGAAGCATCTTTGCAGAGGAGGAGAAGTGATGAATGACAACATATGAAAGTTGCAATTTAATAAGTAAGATCTGTGCCAAGCGAGGCCGATGTCGATGCCATGGAAAATTTGAAAGGGTCTAAAAGGCACACCAAAAACAAAAGATCTTATTTTTTTTATCCTTAACCAAAGGCGCATTCGAAATTTGAAAGGGTATAAAAGGCACCTTAAGATTTAAAATGCCCAAAAGATGAACCTTCTTCCCGATTAATGACAACATAAGAAGGTTACAATTTAATAAGATCTGTGCCAGGCGATGCCGATGCCATGGAGAAGAAGGAATGAGCCAATGTTTTTAAAATGATTTGACTAAATTACTTTGACTTTTCTCTGACAGCGGAAGTTACCTAATCCCTTGGCTGTTTTTCAAATAACATAGTCAACTTTCATTTTATTTATATATATATATATATATTTCTATGAACTATCATAAATAAATCTGAACTAGCGTGAAGAATAGGAATGAGTCAATGCTCGAAAGGATAAAGATGGTATGCGAAAAAAATTTAATTGATATAATTTTAATTTGATTTTCATCCAGCGAGGTTAGCCTCATAAACAGAAGTTTCATTTCATGTGAATAATACCAGCGAGATTGTCGACTAAGGTGCAACCATAAAACGCTTCAGTCCTTAGGACACAGTGCAGATGATAAAAGTTTGATGGTGAAACTTAGGGGTGTAATCTAATCGAGTAGAATCAAATTTTTAAATATTTGAGTTTATTTTATTTATAATCGAGTCATGCTTAAATTTTATTTAACAAATATATTCATGACTCCCGAGTTTATTTTAACGTTTATCGGGTATAAACGAACTTAATAAATATAAATTATAAATTTAAATATTTATTAAAAATTTAAATTCTATATTTTAAAAAAATTATAATATTCTGATTAAAATTTATAATAAATTTAATATATTTGTTTATATGTGGCAAAAAGGTGAAATCGCTCGCCCCCAGCGCCCCCGCCGCACCCGACCCAAGGCCATCACGAGGGAGGTAAATCACAGCATCCTGAGCTAGCATGTGGCAGGTGGGGTGAGTTGCACAGGGACCGGGGATTTACGCCCCGACTACCCTGAGTTTCGATCCCGCGACCTCATGTGGCAAGCATCCCACCACATACCAACTCGGATGCTTTTATCGAATCGAAGTTCGAAAAGCCCATGAGCCGCTTGGTTTATTTACACCTCTAATGAAATCCATAAAGTATAATTCAATTTCAATTGGGCGCCTATCCGCGATCAAACTTCTCGTGAGCGTGACCACTGACTCCAGAGCGACTATGCTTCCCTAGTTTACCAAGTGTACAGGGAGTGAGACCAAGCCTTAAACTCGGTGTAAACCGAAAAAAAAATTGTAAGACTGTTTCATAGTTAATCAGATACTCACACATCTGTTGGAACCCCAAGGTTGTTTTAGTCTGATCAACAAGTTAAGTCCTGTGTGTTTTTAACCTTGTGTTTAAGTGTGCAGGAGCTTAGGAGCATAAGGATTCGAGCGGAAGACGCAGCTAGCGAGAAGGACTGTACGCGGTGCGTCCGAGTGACGAGGCGCTGTGAAAGAATACACCGGCGGACGAGAAGAAAGTGTGCGGTGGTTCTGAGGGACTAGAAGTCGGAGCGGAAGACTGCTCGGGGAGCATGAGACGCAACTAGCGAGAAGGTCGGCACAGGGTGCGACTGAGGGACGAAGACTGCGGATGAGTACCTTGGTGGACGAGAAGGAAGCACGCGACGATTCTGAGGGACGAGAAGCCGGAGCGGAAGTCTGCTCGAGAAGACCGGAACTTGGGTTCGGGTGAGCCATTTTCCGGATGGCCGAGATCACCCAAGCGAGCGGAGCTGGAGCAGAAGACCCTGACCGAGACGAACTGAACCGGAGCAGAGGTCCCGGATGAAAAAGTCAACACCAATTGACTTTATGGGTCCGAGCGCCTGGAACAGCTCGGGGTGCCCGGACCTGGATTTTGACCAAATCGTAGTCAAACTGTAATCTGAACATTGGGGATAAAATTTTATCCCCTTAGGGCGCCCGGAACCATTCGGGGCGCCGCGACCAAGGCTATATTTATAGCCTTGGTCCAAAAGCTTTTTCAACAACTCAAGAAATTCATTCTTTCAACACTTGTATACTTTCTCTGTAGTTAAGCTTCTATTTCTTGTGCGTCAACGCTGTAAAAGCTTTCTCCGTCTGAAGGAGATACTAGTGCAACGCTTTCCTTGGATTAACAACCTCCCTGGTTGTAACCAAGTAAATCCCGGTGTGCCTCGTCTTTTCTGCTTTTCTGTTTAATTTATAATTTATGCAAGTGTTCTGTTGAGAGTTCGAGAAGGGTTGTGCTTTTATTTTTACAGGTTATTCAACCCCCCTTCTAGCCGGTCCAGCGGTCCAACAACATCAATTTTTAACACAACCATGGCGCGGCACGGGGGCAACCCCCAGTGCCAAACATATGGTTGGTTCAAAGGGGGCCGCTCAAGATCGACCAACCTTACCGAGGGACAAGCCGAAGGCACACACAACCATAGACCGACACAAGGGCAACCCTAGATGTCGGAACATTTTTGGTCATCGACCAACCTTACGAAGGGACAAAGCCGACGGAACCCGCATACACCTATAGTGTGGCACGGGGGCAGCCCCCGGTGCCAGGCATATGGCTCATTCAGGATGACATTTTTTGCCAACCACAAACCATGCGAAGGGAGAAGCCGTCGGACGCATACACCTATAGTGTGGCACGGGGGCAACCCCCGGTGCCAGGCATATGGCTCAAAGGGGTCGTTCAGGATGAAATTTTTTGTCAACCACCAACCATGCGAAGGGACAAGCCGATGGACGCATACACCTATAGTGTGGCACGGGGGCAGCCTCCGGTGCCAGACATATGGTTCAAAGGGGTCGTTCAGGATGACATTTTTTGCCAACCACCAATCATGCGAAAGGACAAGTTGACGGACGTATACACCTATAGTGTGGCACGGGGGCAGCCCCCGGTATAGATCACCTCGCGCGGATTAATTCTTTCTCACCTGTCCATTATAATATTTATCCCACTATTTTTAGAACTCATCGGTTTAGTTCTATGGAATTTTTTACTATTCTTCAGAATAAATTAGGAAATACATATAACGGTCAGTTTAGAAGTCTAGCCTCTTTTGATTATATCCCTCATTTAGAGAAAAAATTTCTACAAATACATCATAACTAAGATTCCAACCGTAAATATCTAGATAATAATTTAAATATCCTATTATAACACCATAACCACATGGACACTCATTAGCAGTGATAGCCATCGCTTAGTCTTGTTTATATTGACCCATGAACTTGGTCTACCAGATTAATGTACACACGGAAAAAAAAAACAAGATACGGAGGAGGATGTCAACTCTACAAGTTGTGAAACATAATTTCTCTTTTCTTCGTGAATATTGTTGTTATTTCTTTAATAGCAAACCTCAAATTTAATTGAAGCAATTTAGATTTTTTTTTAATTGACATTAAATACTCAGTTTACACTAATTAATTATGAGATTAATCAGTTCTATAAAAATTTTCTACTTTTCTACTTAGTAGTTATCAGAGTATATTAGAAAACACTGACAGCGGACAATTCATTAGTCAAATGTTCTTGATGAACTAACTATTAAAAAAAATTATCCGTTAATTCATTGGGACTCGATCGTGATGGTAAAAGGTGAATATGTTCACCCCCAGTGCCTCCGCTAATCCGTCTCAAGACTAACACAAAGGAGGTAAATCACGGACAGCTACTAGCCAGACTACTAGCCTTTGGAATAGTGACTAGTACATAAAAGAGGTATTTTATCTCAACTTTATCGAGATTTGAATCCCAGACCTCATGATGATAATACTTTATGTGTTAATCACTAGACCATTTCAAGAGGACTTACCGGGACTCGATCGTCATCTTTAGATCTGTTGTTCATTCTTATTGTGTTATAAATCATAAAGTAGATTTATTTTAAAAAAATTTTTGGTCGACAAATTTAATTTACGTCGATTAATTTTCGACCCTATTAAAATTGTTCACTTATCTATTAAATTAATATTTTTTGATCAACTAGTTATTAGTAAATACGCATCAATGTTGCTTCCCATTCTACTCCAGGGAAATGCACTGGAAGTGAAAGAAAAAGCTTGTATCATTTATAGAATTCAGTTGAGCAATTGAAGGCCGTCTTGATAACTAGAGATGTCAGATGGATCGCTCCATCCTGTCCGAATCGATTTGTGGCAGGCCAGTTATTTGGTAGGATAGGTAGATCTATTATCTTAGCTAATTAGGAAATCCTAGTCTAATTAAATCTAAGCCCGATTACAGGTTAAATAGGTCAACCTACGAGCCATTAAAAATTAAAAAAATAATAAAAAAGATTTATATCTTAAAGGCTTTACTTCGGAAAGATTTACTTCAAAGATAACATCAATTTCCATCTAAATATATTTTCATAAAATAATCTCAATCAAATATATTCTACAAATATACATTTTAAATATAAATAAACATAAAACGAGCGCTCAGTGTTTATTAAAAGTGTTATTTTTATTTGAAAATTATAATAAAGAAAGATAATAAATTGATAGAAAACTTAATTTTTATGTGTTTCTCAATTTGTGGGAGCTACGGATTGACCCTTGTAGGTTGCGGGTCGAGGTTGATCAACTCTTCTAGACCCACGTCAAAATGGATTAATAAAATTTCAATCCAACCTATTTAAATGGTTTCGTGGGATATGTCAATCTAACATGCCTAACCGAAATTGACAACAAACACCATAGGCAGGCTGCACCAACATCGCTGGAGGAAGCTTGGGTAACATAGCCTTAAAGTTGAGTGCACTGATAGCTTGTTCCATTAATGGCTGCGCCTTTGGATTTGGATCAGGATAAGTGCACCGTCGGATAGGATAGTGATTTTCTTGTTGGCTTGATGAGAAGGACGGTTTCAGGAGAAGGCAAGAAAAGATAATATTGTCCTCAAGGTTTTCCTAAAAGAAAAGAAAAATTATTCAGTAATAGAGGATTAATTCCACACCAGCTAAATATATGTTTATATAGACTCTAGATCATAATATCCAAAGACGAAAATAAATCTTAATATATAGATCTCAATTCCTAACTCATAAAGAAAGGAAAGAAATCCTAATAAAAAAAAGACTCATAACTTTAAGTTGAGACAAAGAATAGATCTTAGTCCTGTTAGATAGAATCTAATTAATAAATATATAAACTAGTCATACATATATTTTTCTAACTCTTTATTGTAGAGATATACGTAGATTTTCGAATTCTGCACATGTGGTCACTGACAGAGCTTAATTCTGAGTCATGAATCAAAAGTTATGGCCTCCAAAAGATTGTTGTGCTGAACCAAAGGACTAGAAGCGCTCTCGGTAATCTAGAGGCATCCTGGATGGTTTGGATATGCCCTAGGTAGTATAGAGGCACTTTGGATCAGAAAAATTATCGAGATGATAATATACGATATTACATCAGATCAGATAATATTCACAGGAGACGCCCCTAGGTCATTAGAGGTGCCCAGTATAAAAAGGAGCATTAGACTAGATCTCAACATATAACATTAATACGAGCGTTCTAGTCGATTATGTTGTGGTAATTACACCCAATTGATGTGCTACAACTTAACTATGTCCAACTTCTATAATCAGACTGACACCGACATTGAGTTTCAATCTTCAACTACAATTTGTGTCGGTAAAAATAATATTTTCATTTGGTAAATATTGTACTTGCATAAGAGAGTGTAGGTTGTCATATTTTCTTTATTTTTGTATTCGACTTCTTTATACAAAGGTTTTTCAGGAGAGATTTTTGTCGATTGGCCAATCGATACAATCCAAGAGATCGTGGGCTTTGGAGCATGAGTCATCGAAGATTTTGAACTAAGTAAAATCAACTCGTGTACTTACTTTATGTTGTGCTTTTCTTACTTAATTTTTCTACTGCGTATTTAGTTTTCAGACGAGTTTTTTAAAACTAAAAAGAATAATTTGTAAAACAAGATTCACCCACCCCTCTCTCGTTCGTTTCGTTCCTAGAAGATACACACCAGAACAGGTTCCAAAGGAACAACACACTGAGGATTCAAGAATTGTTCTTCCACGTACTCTACCGACTCCAACAAAGCAATCTAGTAGACAACAAGATTTGTAAAGTAGACTGTAGCGAGTTTGTTTAGCATCAAAGTTTTCCGAACTGTTGAAAGCATTAAGGGAGAGCGTATCTATTGCCTCGAGAATCATCTTCCTCCTGAAAGGCTAAACCTAGTATCATTTATAGAATTCATTTGAGCATCCGAAGACAGTCCCGGCAACGTGGGACTAAAGGTAGGCACCGGCATCGTCGGAGGAAGCTCCGGCAACGGAGCCTCAAAGTTGAGCGCACTGATAACTTGCTTCATGGACGGTCGCGCCTTTGGATCAGGATGAGCGCACCATAACCCCACAACCATTAAGCATTCCATTTGTCTCTCATCAAATTCACCCTGTAGCCTCGCATCTGCTGCCTCAAGAATCATCTTCCTCCCGTAAAGCTCCCAAACCAATCGAACCAGTTCGGCCATGCCATTCATCTCTACCATTAATGACTTTCTACCGGATGCTATCTCTAGCACTACGACCCCGAAGCTATAGATGTCCGATTCTTTACTTGCCTTGCCGGTGAATACGTACTCCGGCGCCATGTACCCTCTCGTGCCGGCCAACACCGTCGTCGTTTGCGGCCCACCGTCGTGGTCGAGGAGTTTCGCGAGACCGAAGTCCCCCAGCTTGGCATTGAACGCCGAGTCCAGCATGACGTTGCTCGGCTTGACATCCCGGTGCACCACGCACTGCTCCCACTCCTCGTGCAGATAAAGCAGAGCCGAGGCCAAGCCCAGCGTCACCCTGAGCCGCACTTCCCATTCCAAAGTTGTCGTGGAGCCACCATGGAGGTAGGAATCGAGGTTGCCATTGGGAACCAACTCGTAGACGAGGAGGAATTCCTGGCGGTCATGGCACCAGCCTACGAGCTGCACCAAGTTGCGGTGGCGCAGCCGGCTGATAATTTTGACCTCCGACATGTACTCCTTCCTCCCCTGTTTTGAACCCTTGGAGACCCTTTTGATGGCGACTTCGAGTTTGGCCTCTTTCAACACGCCTCTGTAGACCGACCCGAACCCTCCTTCTCCAAGCTTGCCCTCGTCGGAGAAATCCCCGGTGGCGCGGGCAAGTTCCAGGTAAGGGAACCTCTTCGGTCCACTCCCTCTTTCAAACTCACTATCCATGGCTTCATCCATGATCCAATCGGCGTCTTCGTCTTTTCCGTTCGTCCTACGCCTTCGTTTAAGGAACCATAGCGAGCCCGAAGCAGCCACCAGGATTAAGACTACTGCCCCGGCGATGGAAATGGCAATAACCGCCCTCTCGAACTTCTTTCCTAGCTGCAGAGTCGAGTGGAACGACCATGAGAGTATAGTATGTGCTTCGATGCCAGCACCGGTGGCTGCCGAGAAGCCAATTTCTACTTTTTCCGGCAGCCTAGTGCTCAAATCGATGGTGTAGTTGAGGATCAGAACTGCATCGCTGAGCTCCAGCTGGTTATCTCCGCTAGATAAGAAAACACTTAAAGTATAAGTGGTGGAATTGTAAGTGACCCACGAGGTCGTCTTTTCGGTAAAATTGCTCCAACTTGCCGTCACCGTCGAGTTCACCGAGTTGATGTCGATTCCGACGTGGTTTCCATCCGGATCATTGTAAGCAGGATTTGGAAACGTGTCGAACTCGACCGCCACCGTTGTGTTCTCCGGCGACTTGGTAGGATGAGGCGGCCAAGAAAAGAGGCCCAGGCTTCCGCCAAAGGAATTGTTGGGAACAGTGAAGATCGGCGCCGACAAGAAGAAAGCGAGGCCATCGCCGGCATAAACCTGAGACCTGATGTCGAAGACAAAACGGGTGGTGAAATCTGATAGCTGTTTGGTTTGCGCGTCCCATAGGAGGAAGAGCTCCTTCTTGTAGCTCGCTCTGCCCGTACTCCTGGTGACCGTTCCGCTTATGGTGTCCTTGGTGAGCTCGATGCCACCATCGCGGTTAAACGCATCGCCTTGGAGAAGGATATCGGACACAAAGACATCGTTTGGGAAGGTAGAGAAGTTGAAGGAGAGAGAGATTGAGGAAGGGACGCCAGCTAAGAAACATATCACGAATGTAGCACTGGAGATCAAAATCCTTGCAGACCGAAGCATCTTTGCAGACCCAAGGATTTGCAGAGGAGGAAAAATGATGAATGACAACATAACGAAGGTGCAGTTTAAGTAAATCTGTGCCAAGTGATGCCTTGGATAATAACAGGAATGTTTTCCGTCAACTACGTCAGTCAACTAACTATGTTATTACCTGCGCGACTCGATATGGACTAGGCATTGTCACGGAGAAGAATAAGAATGAGTCACTATTTTGAAAATGATAAATCCCTTGACTTAAATCTGATCACGTCAACAACTTAATTGCTCCAAGAATATTCAATTAAAAATATTTAATAATACCTATAAAGAAATTAAAAAAATTGTATAAAATTAGAAAAATGTTTTTAAAAAAATTCAGATGAGCATATGTAATATTTATTTTGATGTTTGATGCCCAAAGTTATATTGAAAAATAATAATTGATATAATTTTTAATTTAATTTTTCCTTATTTTACTTAGAGCATCGAGCTCCCATTGTGAATTGACTGAAAAACCCCCCTCTCATTATGGAGCCAATTCTTAACCTTTTATTTATTTTATATTAAAATATTATTTAAATATTTATTAAAAAACAAACAAGGACTTCTTCACTTTTTTTAATTTAAATATAAATTTTTTAATTTAAATATAATACTAATTAGAAAAGAGATATATGATATGGAGATTTAAAAAACGTGGGACTTATAAATAAATTGTTAAAAGATTTCTCGATAGAGGAGAGATAGACTGACGTATTCTTTACGGTGAAGAAATGTTGGGCCCCAATTTGTTGCCAAGTTGTGCCAGTGGACGTCCTATGACCATTTGACTATATATTTCTTCGAGCTATCGTACATCTGAACCAGTTGACGCTACTGTGGAAAATATGAATGAATTAATGTTTTGAAAATGATAAATCCCTTGAGTTTCCTGTGACCGTGTTATTCAATTAAAAAATCGCCTTCGAGTTTGGGACATTTATTATATTGAAAACGCTTAATAATACTTAAAAATTAAAAAAATTATCTAAAATTAGAAAAATATTTTTTAAAAAAATCTCATATTAGCATATTTAATATCTATTTTGATGTTTATGCCCATGCAAAAAAAAAATAATTGATATAATTTTTAATTTTATTTTCTCATATTTTCAATCGATTTTGAATTTTCTATAGGGAAGACATGTTGGGCCCCAATTTGTGCCAATAGGTAGTAGATCTCTCGCCACAAGGCCCAAACTTTGCCGCAAAAAGAGATTAAGAATTTGATCGCCGCCTCTTCAGTGATGCATAGGAGATCAACGGAGGAAGATAGAGACAAGGGGGAGAAATGTCGGGCACGACTGTGATGGTGGGAGACCTGAAGTTCATATTAGACAGTTGGAAAGTTGTCGATCATGATATTATTTTCTTGTGCTAACACTATGATGCAAGAAGCTATAAATGAAAGTTGGTCGTAAACAAAAAACTTTGAGTGTTCGAAGAGGATCTAGGCGACCGGAGGTCTAGGCACTCCAAGTGAATCCAAACGCCCTAATGGCTTAAAATCCAATCCGTGTCCAGATGAGGTGGCATGTCTTGATTGAAAGGTGCACATCAGCTTCCAGTCGCCCGGAGAGGTTCTACTGAACTATTATCTTTGTTGTCATTACCCTCGATAAATTCAATGGAATATATTGAGCATTGAGTTTGATTGTCAATGATGTGGCGATTTGCAATAAGTGTCATGTGGCATAAAGAGAGCAGTATAGCGGGAGAGGCGACAACCACTGTTCGATCATATAGAATATTGGTAAAGCGCTAGGTCCTCGCTTGGGAATATAGGGTAAAGATCTAGGACCCCACCTAGGAATATGAGGTACTGATTGGGGTAGTCGTAGCACCGGTCAAATTATCCTAGATGTCACTCAGGCATATAAAAATGCAAAATCTTACCTAGTCAAGGCAAATAAACCGACATCATTTGCATTAAATGCTTAGCATAATAGTCTTTTTCATTTGTCTTGATTTCATTAATAGCTTCAATAAAAATTCGAAAGAAGACAAAACAAAATCTCTTGTGATAAAAACAATATTATTAAGGGTGTGTTTGATTGGGGGTTATCCTTGATAACCTTGGTTATCCATCCAAGGTTATCAACAAAAACCCTGTTTGGTTTAGGGAATCGATGATTCCTGAGTAATGTTCCATGCCCGACACGTCAGCAAAAGGAGCATGCAACTAGGAATCGAAAAACCTCGGAAAACTAAGGTCAAATAGGAAAGTAAAAGATCTAGGAGGAAATGTATAAAAAGATAGTAATAGGAAAAAAAGAGGGGAGCTTCGTATAGAAATAAAGAAAATAGAAAATAATTATTTCTAGATGATCTTATTGATGAAGTCAAATAGTTTATTTTTATAAATTGTCTAACTAATAATAGAAATATTAAATATGATATACAATAATAATAATAATAATAATAATAATCTAGCAATGAATATAAAAAACTTGAAAATATTTTCTTTTGCTATTGATATTTGATTATGATGTCAAATGTGATAAATCTCTATTGATTAAAATCAATTCGAGATTATTTTCCATAACTGCTTTTTTTGTTGTCATTACCCTCGACAAACTCAATGGAAGTGCCTGAACATTGAGTTTAATTGCTAACTTGGTAAAATATTATCTATATAATATCTTGGTGAATATATCAGTAATTTGATCTTCTGTAAAGACGTAAGAAACCGAGAGTTATTGAGTTATCACACGTTCACGAACAAAATGAAAATCAATCTCCACATGCTTAGTATGAGCATGAAAGACTAGATTTGCCGCAAGATAAGTTTCTCCTATATTATCACACTAAATTTTGGGCATAGCAGATGGGGGAAAATATAATTCCGAAAGAAGAGATTGTAGCCAAAAATTTCGGATTACCAATAGCTTTGTATTCAGCGTTAGTGCTTGAGCGAGAAACTATAGGTTGCTTCTTTGAGAGCCAAGAAATAAGATTTCGTCTAAGAAATATTGCATATACCCACTAGTCGAGTGTACGTCTTGAAGAGATCTGGTCCCATCTGCATCACCATAGGCATTCAACTCGAGTGAGGACTGACGATATAAAAGAAAACACCATATAAAATTATTCTTTTAAGATAACGAAGAATTCTCTTAACACCTTCCCAATGATAATCAGTGAGAGAATGTATAAATTGACAGGCACGATTAACTACGAAAGCAATATTAGGTCGTATAATGATGACATATTATAGGGCATCAATAATACTTCAATAGATTTGGTGATCGTCCATTAAAGGAGAAGAAAGGAGCATTAAAACCTTCTTCAATGATTGGTATGGAGATAGGACGCATGCCATCCATTTTAGCTCGTTGAAGAAATCCAGTGATATATTTGCTTTGAGAGAGAAGACAACCTTCAGCATGTGAAAAAAAACTCAATGCTAAGGAAAAAATGAGTCTTGTCGAGGTACTGAATTAAAAACTCTTGATTAAGAAGATGGAGGAAAGAAGTGATGTCTTCTTGATCATTGTTAATTATTAAAATATCATCCATATAAATTAGAAAAAATATGATAAATTTTTCATTGCATTTATAGAATAATGAAGAGTCGATTTTTAACCCAAAAAATCTGAATGTGAAGCCTATTAGATAAACAATAAAACCATGCACGAGGTGCTTGTCGAAAACTATGTATAGATTTTTGAAGTTTACAAACATGTGTTGAAAGTTGCGGGTGGATGAAATATGGTAGTTGTTCCATGAATACAGTTTCTTCAAGTTGACTGTGAAGGAAAGCATTGGAAATATCTAATTATTGTATCGGCCAATTGGAGCCAATAGCTATAGATAGTAGCAACCTGATGATTGTAATTTTAACGATTGGACTAAAGGTATCATTGAAGTTAACTTAATACCTGACTATTGACTAAAACTTTTTACAACAGGGCGAGATTTGTAGCATTCAATGGATCCATCTGCGTGGTACTTGATTAGAGCTGTCAGACAGGTCAACCCGTGGCGGGGCGGGTCGGCCCGTGGTGGGCAAATCATTTGACGGGGCGGGCCAACCCGCCAACTTGGCGGGTTGGGAAATTTCCAACTCAACCCATTCTAAGGCGGGTTGCGGGTTTGGCGGGCCAACCCGCGGGCCCATAAAAATTTTTAAAAAAATTAAAAAATATTTCATATCTTCAACATTTTACTTCGAAAAATTTTTCTACAATTAAATGTATACATAAACATGTATTTTTAAATATAAATAAACACAAACGAGTACTTATGTTGGATGAAAAGTACTATTTTTATTTCAAAATTATAACAAAGAAAGATAATAAATTGGCCTAAAACTTAGCTTACATGTGTTTTTCAACCCGCGGGCCAACCCAAGCCCGAGCGGGCCGACCCGCGCGGGTCGCGGGCCTAGGCGGGTCGGCCCATGGCGGACTTGGGTTGATAAAATTCCAACCCAACCCGCTTAAATTATTTGGCGGGGCGGGTCAACCCGACGGGCCCAACCCAAATTGACGGCTTTACTTGATTCGGTAAATCCATTTAGATCCCACAATATTCATAGACGGAGTATTAGGAACTAAGGTCCATGTTTCATTACAAAGAAGAGCATCAAACTCTGTAACCATTGCAGCACGCTAATTCGAGTCTTTTACTGCCTGTGTAAAGCCCATGGAAGAGGATAATTAGTGGAAATTAATAGACATCAAGCATAAATCTCACTTAGAGGAAGCATACAATGAGAAGTATCATCGTCGGAACTACTCAGAGATAAGTGGTCAGATTGATGGGAATCAAGACTAGAGAGTGGAGCATTGCTAGATGTTGAGTCTACAAGATTTGTTGGAGATGGAGCAGAGCCTAAAATTCTATCTTCCCTTGAACTTTGAGTATGTCTTGATGGATCAACCTGTGAGAGTTTTGATTTACTATTATGGGAAATCAGAAAGGTGCCTTGATTATCTAAGGGAGTGTCTAAGAGAACAACTGCAAATGGAAAGAGAGACTCATCAAAAGTAACATGTCGAGAAATATATATCTGCCCAGTTGATATATATACGCAATGATACCTATGATGTAAATTACTATAACTAAGGAAAATACATTATTGAGACCAAGAGTTTAACTTGTGTTTAGAGCAAGGTCGCAACCAAGGATTGTTAGAATTTGAGGGATGTCCTAAGGCAATCGTCTTACGATTTTTTCTATTTATTTGATAAGTATAGATTCACTATTTGAGTGCATATTATATGTTTGATTGTCTTAAACTTATTTACTGAATGTCTGTAATATAATTTATAGCATGAGAAAATTTGTGATTGGATCGCAACCAGTGATTATCTCTACATGTGTAATTATGAATATATTAAAATTTCTCTAGTCGTCGAATTGATGTATTCAGACACCATCAATTCTGTAAGACTATCACAGGTTATACTCCTTGGTTCGGCTAAGCAACTATTTTCTCACTGGTTGGAGACATTGGAATGTCGAGAGTTAAACGTGGATGCTGGTTATAGTAACTAGTTCATTGGAGTGACTCGCTGTAAGACTTCATATGGTTCTCTACATATATAGATATGTCTGTGAAGTTTTTACTACAGCATGAGTGCAGATTTCCTTCGACTTGAGGTATACAAGTCATCTTGGTCATGGAGACTTATACTTTGACATCTTAAACAACCATCTCATTGAGGTGTGGACCCGGGATGATTAGGTATAAGTCGAAGTGCCCGAAGGTGTTTAGATAGTCCATAGAGGATTCACCGCTCCTTGCGAAGATACGTATATCCTATGACCACTTGTTAGGATTATTACTCAAAGTCTTTGGCCAAAGCATCATATGTTAAGAGTGTTAGATTCTTGTACATATGTATGAGTAATTTGAATCCGCAGGACGAGGATGTATTACTTGAGCTAGGTGTGACGTAATCAGCCTAGTGGGGACAAGGCACATATACTATGTCCTCAACCAAATGGGTATAAGACGAGTGAAAGGAATGAGACACAACTCACTGTAGTTGCCGAAGAGTTTAGAATTAATTCTAAGATCAACTATGATTTTTTGGCTAATTAAAGATCATGATGTACTACCAGGTGTCACTCATGATCGTTCTATAATTAAATAGTTAATTATGGATGGCCAAGATAAATCGAGAATCTTTTGAGTCACACGCACTAACGAGTTTCTAAAATATGTAAAATAAGTTAAAGAATAGAATTCTTAGATCAAGAGATAAATATTTGGTTGGACCATACATAAAATAAATATGGGAATATTTATCGCAATGGAAACGCGGATGTGCCACATCTCTTATGGAAGAGTTGGACCATATTTGATTTAATCATGAATTAGTCATGAACCAACTTGGTTTAGTTGTGAACCAAACCAAGTGGTTAATGGACTAATTTTTGGTTAAGGGATAATAGGTTGGATTTGGCTTTCTAATCCAACTCATTAATGAGGGCTATATATTGATATGATTAAGAGAAGATTATACACATGAGATTATTAATTAGCTTGTAAGGTTTTTAAAAAATCTTAACCCAATTTCTCTTCTCCTCTTCCTCTCCCCTCTCTCTTTGCCGCTGCCAACAAGGGAAAGTCTTTCCCCTTATTACCGTGACCACCACCCTTGTGTGCTTCTCTTCCTTTTCCTCTTGATCCTTCTTCTTCGCTCGTGGCTAGTAACTTCCGAAGGAGATGCTTGTACTCAAGGAGTTGTCTTGAGGAGCTCTGCGTGGATACGAATAGAGGCAAGTTTCAATAACGTCACTACGGTTGATGCCCTTTTCGTTACAGGTCATCCGTAAGGTACACTTAGCGTAAATTTACTTTCGTAAAAATTTAATTATACGATCATGTTTAGCATGTTGTATCCTTGTATGCGTGTGGTGTGTGTGATGTAATAATTTAGAAATTATTATTATTTTATTTTCCGCTGCGCGTATTTATGAAATATGTTTTAACACACACCGCATCGGACATATCCCAACAAGGATAACATGTGCAACCAAAGATACATATTATGAGTAATTTGAAGAGCGATTATAAAGTCTTTCTAAGAGGCTTTTGTTTTGAAGTAGTTGAGTTGGCAAATGATTGATAAGATATATTGAGGTTTGGCAAATAATTAAGAAGGGCTAAGACAGTTTCAATTATATGATGATGTTTTCTCTCAACGAATCCATTTTGTTCAGAAGTATAGGGACAAGAGACTCGATGAAGGATGCTAGAGGAGGTAAGATAATGGTGATGGGCTTGATACTCTCCTCCCCAATCAGAATGAAAAGAGAATATTTTACGATCAAAATAACACTTAATATGGTTTTGAAAATGACAAAAAAATATCGAAGAGATCAGACTTTCTTTTCATAGGAAAAATCCAAATAAACTTGCTAAAATTGTTAATAAAAATAACATAATAAAGAAAACCTTGATTAGATATAATAGGAGCAGGACCCCATATATCAGAATGAATAATTTCTAAAGGAAAACTAGAGGTGTGAGTAGAAAACACAAAAGGTAATTTATGAGATTTTACTTTCATGCAAGTTTCACATAAATGAGATGAAGAGATTAAAGAAATTGATAAACTATACTAATTAATGATATTTTGAACAGGACGTAGAGACGGATGACCAAGATGTGCGTGCCAAGAGAATTTTTCAATGTGTTCTCTAATAAAAAGCATTAGTATAAGTGAGTTGAAGACGATAGAGATCGTCTTTAATGCTTCCTCGGAGTAAAATAGTTCCTATTGTGAGATCTTTCACGAAATAATGATGCGGATGAAATTTAAAGAACATATTATTATCAAGAGCAAATTGATGCATAGAAAGTAAATTTGTCACGCCCCAGAGGAGTCTCTGTCCGAAGAAATTTCGGCAGCATCTCCCCTGTACGGCGAACAATATGGAACTTTCTACATATCACATATACATCAGCCACAGGCGGCTGGAATGATAACAAAAATAAAAAAACAAACACCACGCAGTTTATAAAGATATTCAGCCTCTGGCTGTCACAACCACGCAGTTAATAATAGTAATCAATAACAATAGGACTCTGACTCGAAATCCACCCTACTCCACTACACTCGTAAAGCTCAAATCCAACGAACTCACCTCTTCTGCCGTCCAGGCAGGCACGTAGTAGAATGAAATCCAATATCATATCAAAAATCCATCAAAAGGTATCACTCCATACAATATCCATAGGAAAAATCCAAAGACAATACTAAAACAAAGTCTGATATAGAAAAAGGCCAAAATAAAACAAATAACGAACTAGTAGAGAACTGGCTTTACGTGCGATGGGAACTGCTCCGGACAGCCTCAACCCGAAAATATCAACAATGGAGGCGGGTGAGTCCAACACTCAGCAGTACAACCGATATGCATAATAAAACAAATACAGACAACACTAATCATGCGCACTCCTGAATACGAGAAGAAATAAATGCAACTGAAACGAAACTGTACTAACCAGGATCAAGGTACAAAGGTAACAGTCGTCGGATCAAGAAATCATAATCCTGATGCATGTCAATCAAATGCATCCATACAAATGCAGATATAAGTGCAGAATCACAACAATAAAATGCAGAATGATATGGTGACCGTGCACTCGACATCACTGCTCAGCGGTGGTCGAGTGGACGGAAATCTTGTGAGTACTCTCCTCGGCCCCAAATCATAAATGGGGAGCTCAATGCTCTCATCTCCCATACACAATGACGGGAGGAAAAATCTCGACGTGCTAGTCTCGACCAACGGAGCCAACAGAGTCCACCATCTGCCTACGCCGCTACACTAAATGCCAACGGAGCCAAACAGAGGAATCGATCACGGCTACCACGCGAGTCCTCGGACTAACGGAGCAATAAGAATCGCCACACACTGTCTGATATACCACTAACCCATGGGTGGTGGTGGTGTGTGCAGTACATGTAACTGGCGATGGGCTCAACCATAGTGGAACCGACAATCGCACAGCATGCAAACATGATGCATGATACTAAGCATGGCAATCTCATGAATAGCATAGCAAGATCCATACATAAATAAAAGGTGTACCACAAGTCAATGTATCGGATGGAAGGTACACAAACAGATAGGGTATCATATAAACCCTAGGTCCTGAACATGATGTATCACATGGTTGGGTCACTACAGAAAGCATGTATGGTCAGATAAATAATAACATGCAGTGCATAATAAATAAACAAACAACATGTAACAGATCATGTAGTGACCAACCGAATCAAATGGAAACACAATTCTTGCTATATGTTAAACACTTTATCATGCATATCAAAAGACATAAGTCAAAGTACCCGCCTCCGAAAATAGAAAGGTCCAATCCGACGTCGAGATGCTCGTCTCGCGTCAAAGTCCTGCGTCAGTCGATACACATACATTTATTTAGCTAGAACTAAATGAATAGCTAAATAAAATCTCAACGACCACTAGGGTAAGATCCTAATCAACCTTCAAAAACATCTCTTCCTAACAAAATCAACAATCCCAAACTTACCTCAAGTCAGCCGCTACTGGAAGTCACAAAGTTTGTTGTCCAACTAGGGTTGTTTATGGCCAACAAAGATAAATTGCTGCTGGAACAAAACTGATCAAACAGAAGCTCAAGCAATGAAGATCACGGATCATACAACCCCAACTTCAATCAAAGCTAGGGTACAGAGCCTACACTCTGTGATGGATCGAACCTGTGGCCGGCGACAGTGCTAGGGCACAGCGTCGGCGAAGCAAACTCGGTGCTAGGTCCAGAGACGTCGGCGCTCAATGGCTGGCACAGAGGTGGTGGCAACCGGCGCTAGGGCAGAACAGTCTCAATCGACAGCAGCGGCTCGAGTTCTAGGGCAGAGGAGTAAGGGGCGCAGCCAGCGCGGAGGAGAGGACAGGAATGGGCTCGGTCGGCGGTGGCTCTGTGCAGAGCTCGGCGTGTAGAGAAGGCCGGCGGTGCTGAGTGAGTCCAGGCAGAGGATGAGTCGCCGGCACTGCTCGGCGTCGGCGGAGATGCTAGGGCTCGGCGGCGGTGCGGAGTGAGTCTAGGGCAGAGGATGGATCTCCGGCAATGGCTTGCGCTCGCCGGCGCTTGGGCAGGGCCGGAGGAGAAGAGAAGAGGCTCGGGAGAGGAGGAAGAAGGACTCGTGCGGCGCCGGTTAGGGCACAGAATCGCACAGAGGAGAATGGCACGCGGGCTTCGGCGGGGAAAGAAAAAAAGAAAACAAATAAAGAAATTAAAAGAAAAAAGAAATGTAATTATAAACATTTCCTCGCTTAAATGGGTCGCCTAAACAGGCTTTTCTCGGGCCCCGTTTTCATCCGCGTTAACTCCTTCGTACGAGCTCCGAAAAATTCCTGAAAAATTTCCAAAAATTCCGAAAAATTCCTTTATTAATATTCGCCTATTTCTGGTATTTTACAAAATTTTTGGTGATAGAAGGAACATAAAGAGTGTTGAGCATACGAAAATTTTAACCACATGAGTGGAAGAATGTGTTTTCAAAGTGAGTAATATGTAAACTTGAGCTATTACCTATTTGTACCATATTGGGCCATGATAAAATGAAGCGTCTGTGAGAATATCATACTCCGGTGTAACATAATGAGTTGCTCCAGAATTCGGATATCATCCTGAGTTCTCAGGAGTCGTTGAAACTAAATTAAAAGAGATAAAAAAGTGAGAATGTTTTAGAATAAGATGATTGAGTTGTAGATTACCAAGAAGGTGATGGTCAATTTGAAGATGCAGGTTCTTTTTGTGAAATAGTTAGTTGTTCTAATGTTGCAATACCACCAATAAAATTTGAGTCAAATCTTTTAAGACGTTGAATATCAATATGTCCAACTCTAAGATAAATTTAATATCTTCTTTGATTATAAGACCAATTAAATCTTCTATGGCAATGAATAACCCTTATTGTTTGGCATCGGTGGCAGAGGAAATAAAGCGACAGAGAGAAAAAAAAAGGAATAGAAACGCTACAAGGAGGAGAGAAAAAGAAAAAGAAATGTGGAAGTGAAAGGAGAAAAAAAAACAGAGAACAGGGAAAAAGAAATGTGGAGGAGACAAAATAAAAGAGAAACAAATTGAAAGAAGAGAATTAGTAAAAGAGGAATTCAGGAATTCAAGGGGAGAAACAATAATTGAGGAGCATGTACAAGGAAATAGATATAATGGATCATGACTCTGATATCATGATAGAAATAAAGAAAATAGAGAATAATTATTTCTGGATGATTTTATTGATGAAACCCAAAAGCTTAAATAAATTGTCTAACTGATAATGGAAATATTAAATATGCCATGTAATAATAATAATAATAATAAACAACGTAGATATAATAAACTTGAAAATATTTTCTTTTGCTATTTGATTACGATACCAAATATGATAAATCTTGATTGACTGAAATCAATTCGATATTATTTTTCATAACTGTTTTTTTGTTGTTATTAGCTTCTTGATCTCCAATGATAGGGACAAGAGAAAAAGCCTGCTCCATTGCAAGCACATTAGTGAGTCCATCGAGAGGATCTCAGATCATTATTAGTCAATAATCAATCAAATTTTCTAGTACAAAAATCACTAGTACGATCAACAATAAGATAAATCTGTTGAACTTTACTTTTGATGAAAGAAGACAACAACTAGGAGATGAGGAGTTAATGTTTGAAGGCTGGAATTTGATATGTTGCCGGAATAAGTGCAAGAAATAGATAAGACTGCATTTTTATGATTGAATATGCTGGAACAAAGAAAGAAAATTTACTATTGCATGTTGAGCAAAACCTAGAAAAAGTTTGTTATTTGACCTATGAGAAGATGGTTAAAAAAACACTCATGGAGAAAGAATGCTACAAGGCAGTTGTCGTTGAAGAGGAGAAAGATAAAGAGGGAGTCCTTTCAATTAATATTGCTCTTGCTATGAGAAAAATAAGAAGAGAATGAAAAAAAAAGAGGAAGAATTGAACCTCGCTATTGTTGTTATTGTACTTCAGCAATTTATGGAAGACTGCCAACAGCTGGAAAAGGACAGCAAGGTTCTTCTACTGTAATTTTAAAGAAAAGAGATGAAGTTATGCAGTGGAGAAAAGAAAAGCATGGGTCGACTGAGGGTTCAGGTAATAGAAGAACCTAGAAGTAAGGAAGAAGAAGGAGAATAAAAAGAGAAAGAACGAAGATAGGAGAGCCGGGATGGAGAAGGGGAGCTTCAATGTGTATCTTGCAGTGGTAGAAAAGAAAACATGGATTAAGGAGCCTATATATTTTAACTTTAAATATCATTTTATTTTTACTTTGACTATCATCTCATCTTATTTCTTTTAACCATCAATTCCATAGTACTTTGGGGACCACTTGCAATGTACCATATCAACATCCATGCTCATTGTTTACCGACAAAACTGTTGTAGCATAGCTTTGAGTATTCCGCAGGTCAGGCTCTGATTTTTTACACATATATATTTTTAATTCACTCGATGATTATTTTCTTATGGTAGTTAATTCTCCTGACGTCTAATAAGGATCTTTGTATTTTCTTTTGAAGAATATTTTTAGAGTATACAATGAATTAATTCACACAGTAGATTCATACAACCAGGTAGCATTTATAGGGCATCGCAATACTTCTTCCAATTCTGCATCAGAAAATGCACTGGAAGTGGTCATAAGTTATAGCATTTCTAGAATTCATACGAGGGAACCTGAGACAGCCTCGGCAACGCGGGACCATAGGTAGGCACCGGCTTCACCGGAGGAAGCTCCGGCAACGGAGCCTCAAAGTTAAACGGAGCCTCGAAGTTAAGGGCACTGATAGCTTGTTTCATGGACGGCCGCGCCATCGGATCAGGATGAGCGCACCATAACCCCACGATCATCAAGCATTCCATTTGTCTCCGATCAAATTCACCCTGTAGCCTCGGATCCGCCGCTTCAAGAATCATCTTCCTCCCGTAAAGCTCCCAAACCCATCGAACCAGCTCGGTCATGTCCTTCTCCCCTACCATTAACGGCTTTCTACCAGACGCTATCTCTAGTGCCACGACCCCGAAGCTGTAGACGTCCGATTCTTTACTTGCCTTGCCGGTGAAAATGTACTCCGGCGCCATGTACCCTCTCGTGCCTGCCAACACTGACGTCGTCTGCGCCCCGCCGTCGTGGGCGAGGAGTCTCGCGAGCCCGAAGTCCCCGAGCTTGGCATTGAACGCCGAGTCCAGCATGACGTTGCTCGGCTTGACGTCCCGGTGCACCACGCACTGCTCCCACTCCTCGTGGAGATAAAGCAGAGCCGAAGCCAAGCCCAGCGTCACCCTGAGCCGCACTCCCCATTCCAAAGTCGTTTCTTCGCCGCCATGGAGGTAGGAATCGAGGCTGCCATTGGGAACCAGCTCGTATACGAGGAGGAGTTCCCGGCGGTCATGGCACCAGCCTACGAGCTGCACCAAGTTGCGGTGGCGCAGCCGACTGATGATCTTGACCTCCGACATGTACTCCTTCCTCCCCTGTTTTGAGCCCTCGGAGACCCTTTTGACGGCGACTTCGAGCTCGGGCTCTTTCAACACGCCTCTGTAGACCGACCCGAACCCGCCTTCGCCAAGCTTGCCCTCGTCGGAGAAATCCCCGGTGGCGCAGGCGAGTTCCGGGTAAGCGAACCTCTTCGGTCCTCTCCCTCTTTCAAACTCATTATCCATCGCGTCTTCGTCTTCTCCATTCGTCCTACGCCTTCGTTTAAGAAGCCATAGCGAGCCCAAAGCAGCCACCAAGATCAAGACTACTGCCCCGGCAATGGAAATGGCAATAGCAGCAATCTTGAACTTCTTTTTTGGCTGCAGAGTCGAGTGGAACGACCATGAGTGTACAGTATTTTCTTCACTGCCTAAACCGGTGGCCGCCGAGAAGCCAATTTCTACTTTTTCCGGCAGCACTGTGCTCAAATCGATGTTGTAATTGAGGATCAGAGCTGCATCGCTGAGCTCCAGCTGGTTATCTCCGCTAGATAGGAAAACACTTAAATTATAAGTGGCTGAATTGTAAGTGATCCACGAGGTCCAGATCGTATTTCCCTTAAAATTGCTCCAATTTGCCGTCTTTGCCGAGCGCACCGAGTTGATGTCGATCCCGATGTGGGGTCGATCCGGGTCATTGAACTCCCTATTTGACCACGTATCGAACTCGACCGCCACCGTTGGCGATGGGGGAAGCCGGGAATTGTTAGTAAAGAGTCCCAGGCTGCCGCCGTAGGAATCGTCGGGAACATGGAACATCGGCGCCGACAAGAAGAAAGCGAGGCCATCGACGAGATTCTGCCCCTGATACCTGATCTCGAAGACGAAACGGGTGGTGAAATCCGATTGCCGCTTGGTTTGCGCGTCCCAAAGGAGGAAAAGCTCCTTCCGGTAGCTCGCTCTGCCCTTGTTGAAGTTGGCCGTATTGTACTTGGCCGTTCCGCTTAAGATGTTGGTGAGCTCGATGCTGCCATCGCGGTTAAAGGCGTCGCCTTGGAGAAGGATATCGGACACAAAGACATCGTTTGGGAAGGTAGAGAAGTTGAAGGAGAGAGAGATTGAGGAAGGAGCGCCAGTTAAGAAACATATCACGAACGTAGCGCTGGAGATCAAAATCCTTGACCTACACATCTTTGCAGACCCAAGGATTTGCAGAGCAGAAGAAGTGATGAGTGACAACATAGGAAGGTTGCAATTATTTAATGAGATCTGTGCCAAGCAATGCCGATACCGAGAACAGGAATGAGTCACTGACGTCCGAGATGAGATCTGTGCCAAGCGATGCCGATACCGAGAACAGGAATAAGACACAGGATATTATCATACCAGATCTTGGATGAAAATTCGATCTGTTTATGCATGCTCTTCCTTATATTTATCAATTATATTAATGGCCAGGAGTCATCCTTCTCCGCGTTGGTTGAATTAGCGGAAGACTGAGATGAATGAATGTCTTTTACCATAACTAACTTAGACTTTGGTTGTAACAGATGAATAATATTATCATATTTAAATGCTGACGTTTAGATCCATATTAATTTTTCTAAACTATTTATCTTAAATTTTATATTTTATTTTAAAAAAAATATATGTACCATCCTATTGATTCCCTAAATTTCATCAATAATATTATTCTAAATTTAAAAAATAAAATTTATTTATGAAATATTAAAATATTATTTAATTTGGAAGAGAGAAAAATACAAGG
Organism: Zingiber officinale; assembly: GCF_018446385.1. Classification (NCBI taxonomy): domain Eukaryota; kingdom Viridiplantae; phylum Streptophyta; class Magnoliopsida; order Zingiberales; family Zingiberaceae; genus Zingiber; species Zingiber officinale. The sequence continues at coordinate 1,319,041 of NC_055991.1, forward strand.
AATAGATGGAATAATGTAAAGTAGATATTAGAAATAAAAATAATAATTTTAGGATAATAATGTGTAGTGACAAATGATTTTAAAGACTTAAAATCGCATATGTAATTTTCTGTGATATTTAAAATAAGTATACAACTTTCATATTTAATAAATTATTTAATTATTTTTCACAAATCAATCGTTAATACTGACACCGGATTTATTTCTATCCATAATGTCTCTATACATGAAAAAATAATTGATGTGGTGATATAGGGATATAGGGAGGCTCATTTGATACGTGTCAATTATTAAAGTAAACTATAAAATTAAGGTGGTAAACATTAGAGTGTCAAAAGGATCGAATGGAGGACGATTGTAATGGTCAGTTGGTACAGTCAGTAGTGTCTAATGAACGGGAGACATATCCGAGCGGACTATCCGTCTAGTTCGGAATAATATGATAAGATAATCGAACGTTCAATGTGAAGCAATAGGATGCCAAGGAGACCTGAGAGCTTGTCCTAATGGGAAGGTCACGCTACTACACAGTCAGTGCAGAGAAGAGCAATTAAGGCCGACAAAGTGGAGGAGTCCAGACCGACAGAGCGGAGGAGTCCCGGCCGAGCGGCTATCCCGCTCGACCAAGCAGCGGGACCTGACCATCGACATGGTAGAGGAGTCCTAGCCGAGCGGCTACCCCACTCGGCCAAGCAGTAAGACTATAATCGTATCTTTCGATATCCTTCTCGGAGATAGTACCGCTGACATGAGGTATGATCGACAAGCAGATCGTATGACGGAAGTTTCCATTGTCTTGACAGAGATATACATGCCCTGTTAAGATATGATGTTAAAGGTACTTTCCTGATATGTCCCTTCATAAGATATATTGAAGAATGTGCTCATGACTCGAAGAATGTGCACTTCGTCCAACAGAACTCTATATAAAGGGAGATTCATCATCGACGGAGATATACATTATTCACTGCTTACGCGAGAGTTACTGTTATTTGACTTTCTCCCACTATTCTAGTAATTAATTTGAGGATCGAAGGATAATACCAGGGTCTCTTTCCTAACTCAATATTGACGTTATTTATTTTATAGATGAGTAAAATCCAGAACTAGTCAGTGAAACTGTCACATCTTCCAATTTTTTAACTTCCCACTTTCAAACATACAAGTGATATTTAAATAGTGACTGCAAATAGATGACTTTTAACGCTTCATTGATTAACTTTAAGACTTGGAAAGACTTAGAACGCGTAACCCAATTGAACCGCATTTGTAATTTTCGTAATATTTAAAATGTATATTTAACTTTCATATTTAATAAATTATTTAACCTTTTTTTAACAAATAATCATTAATAGTGACGCTAGCCCTAATGTCTCGATTTGTGGAAAAAAATGACCATTCATTCGATGTAAAAGGTGAAACCGTCACCTTAACGATCCTCTGGGTCCGATACCACAGATATTCAGAGGAAATAAATCACGATTAAACTGGGCAGGAGGGGTGACTGGGAGTCTAGTAGAATTTAAGCACAGCAGACCGAGGTTTTATGTCCGTATGTAGCTGGCGACTCTCGATCCTACGGTCTTCGATGCAAGCGTCTAGGCACCCTACCAACTGATTCAGTCCGTCGGGGCAAATAATTTTTTTTTAAAAAAATAATTCATTGCTTTAATTATATTACTCGGGAGACTTAGACCATCCGCATGATTTATGAAAATTTATCAAATTAAAAAAGATAAGAAATTTTGAAATCATACTTGGTCACAAATACCATCAATCATGTCAAAATTTTAGAATTATAAAAATAGGAATGAGTCATTTATTAATTTTAAAGTCACGTTGGGTTAAATGACTATAATAATTATGAATATAGGTTTAATAGTGAAATAGAATGAAAATAATTATATGAATTTAATTGAGAAATTATTATCAAATCTTATCATCTAAATATTATCTTTTACTATCATTATATTCCTTTATTTCCAAATCCATCAACAAAACACTCTTAAAGACTTTGATTACAACAGAGAAATAGTATTATGTTTTTATCGTTAATACGTGGGAAAATCATATTCAAATACTGACCACTAGATGATTTTTAGAGTCTTCACATTAGATGGTGTTTGTCTCTTCATTGACAAACTTTAAGACTTAGAACGTGTACCCAACGGAACCGCATATGTAATTTATTTAAGACTTGGAAAACTTAGTCTACCACTATATGGGTTTTAGACTCTCAGGGACTTCTTGTTTTTTTAATCGGTTTACAAATCTAAAGTAAGTAATAAAAAATTGAGTTGGTATGATAAACAATCGTTCCTCCAAGTATAATAAGTTGAGTTGGGATGACAATTTCTTATCACTTTAATTACTTATCCTATTCCACGTATCCAACGATGCCTTAGCTGCCTAATTTTAAGTCTTGGAAGACTTAGGATCAGCACACATTCAATTTTCTATGACACCCAAAATACATATTTAACTTTTATATTTGTCAAATTACATAATCATTTTTAATTATATCCCTATTCTATGAGTAATCCATTGATAATACATTACTGAGACTTTTAAATTTATTGAACACGATTTATAATTAGCAGTAACTACTCATTACTTATCAGTCGATTGATACCACCATTATATAGCTCTCAATGTATTTCTGACACGGGATAAAATAGGGATTATCCTGTGGACTACGAAAAGAGAGAATTGAAAAAAAAAACAAGTAGAGAATCCAAAGAAAACAAGGAGAAAATTCGTCATTTGTCAAAAAAAAAAAAACTTTGATAATAATTGAGGGATCAATCCTCATATAGCTAAACATGATTGATGTGGATATATTGGATGGCAGAGGAAGAATTAGGAGGGAGAAGGAGGGTGTTTTCGACATTCGACTTTAGCCCTTTTAGGACATTATTCATGCGAAAATGAATGGGGGGCTGCGTATTTTTCGTGGAATTTCTCCGCCGCCAACAGGAACGAAGAGGGGAGCTTCTTCTCCCTCTCTCGCCGCCACCCTTGAGCGAGGGCCGCCAGCGACAACCGCCTCCTTCCTTTCCCACGACAACGACGCCGGTCGCCACCTCCTCCCTCCTACACGCCGACGCCATCCTCCTCCTCCTCCTCCTCCTCTCTTCCCGCAGCCAGCACTGTCGCCGATCATCTGTCAGCTCCTCTCATCGCACGCACACAAGCGACCTCATCATCCTTGCCCCCTCATCTTCTCCCTCTCTCAAGTCCTCACCGCCGACGACCACGCCACCGTCGGCCTTCCCTTCTCTCCACCTCATGCGCTGTCGCTGCCTCACGGGTGCATGTCGTTGCCACCACACGGGAGCATGCCGCCACAGTGAGGGATCGACGCCAACATCCACAGCGCTGCTCTCCGACACCGCCCCCACTTTCTTCCTTGTCGCAGCGATCAGCCATCACCACTGGGATCACTGCCTGCCCTCTCCAGCGTTAAGGGCACAACTCTTCGTTGGCCAGCCCCTTGCCACCATCATCGACCAGCGTCACCCCCTCCTTCCACATCGTTGGTCTCCGACTGGAGCGTGGCCTCCCCTCTCTTCTCCCGTTGTCGTCCACAGCGCCCCACAGCTCACGTCGCCCTCTCCTACCGAGATTGGCGACGCCTCCTCCGATCCATTCAACACTGTCTCCGACATCCTATGCTTATTGTCACTGGCGATCGACCCTCATCGTTGCGGTCAGCTTCTAATCCACCCTGTGGTACGCATCTGAAGTCGATCCGACATTCGATACACACTATCGTACACTTCCAGCATGGGTACGATATCTGATATGCTATTGTCGTATGATTCCAATGTTGATCGGGCCTTTGAGTCTTCGCTGTCATTATGTTTTAACCTGACTTGTTCGATGTTTTATGTCTCGGTCTGCGTGCCACTATTTTCTCCCGACCTACGTGCCACTATTATCTCTCAGTCAGCACATCGTCTTCCAGATCCAGGTCGCATTCGGCCCCGTGTTGCCAGACATAGCTCCACATCCGACTCCCATTAACCTGCTCTTCCGGGTCATTTCTGGATCATGATAACTCTAGCAGCGTCCCATCTGAGGGTGCCCCCTGGGCTAGGGTACGTTCTCCGTACTCACTCTACATTCATTTCATTATTATATGTCTTAGTCTGTTACTTATATACTCGTTGGATCTACCTCGAGCATCGGAGTACTAGGGACCGGAGCGACCCGGTCGCTAGCTACAGGTAGCGTTGACCAGAGGACTTCTGATGACTTGTTTAACAAAGAAGTCATCTCAGCACCCCCTCCGGGACATCGCGATTCGGTCAACATTCCATCCAGCTCACCCGGTGGTCTATCTGACTCAGATTCTGGACAGGATCAATGGTTTTATATATACTTTAGATCCTAAGACTAAAAAAAAAAGAAATCATAATATATGGACCTTAATTCCTATCTTATAGAAAAAGAAAAGAGATACTTCTAGAAAAGAAAATCTCTTGACAAAAATTGAAATTAACAGAACAAGAAACTTATATAGATAGACTAGAACCCATAAATATCAAAATTACCATAAATACTATAAAAATAGAAATTACCAAAAATAGTAAAAAGATCTTAGAAGGCTCCGAATCAGGCCTAAATGGTGGAATTTGGGCTCAAAACTTAGCGATTTGAATTTTGCATGCGTGAGATTCGACATAGTCTAATTCCAAGAGTTTGAGTCAAAAGTTATGCTCCTTTAAAGTTCAAAGAGTCATATTATATTGACCCTGTATCAATTTCAAAATTACGTCAATTTCAAAAATTCACAACTCTCTATTTAAGTTTTGAAATCATGTTTAAGGATATGGTTACACTCAAGATGATGTAAGAAATACAATGAACTTATTTGAAGTATTTTGATGTGTCTTTGGAATATCATAATCACTTCAAATCAAGACCTCCTGAGTGTAACAATGTACTAATTCCATAGCATATATTGAGAGATGAGGAATTTTAAAGTCTTTACAATCTTAAAATAATTTGTTACAAACTCAATAAAGAGCCTAGAGTTATCATACTTAGGGAATGTTTGGTTCTTTCTTAGGAATAGGAATCGGAATGAGAATCATTGTATTGTGGAATGGAAATGGGTATGAGCATGGATATCACTCTTAAAAGTAATGTTTGGTTAATTGCATATTTTCTATCGGAATAAATCAAAATTTCCTTTTTTATCCTTAAAGAAAAATAAGAGAAAAAATTAAATGTGAGAAAAAGATGAATGTGAGAGAAAAATATGATGAAAGAGAATGATGAGAGAGAAAGTGTGATTAGAAAGAATGAAGAGAGAGAAAGTGTGATGAGAGAAAATGAGAAAAGAGAGTGTGATAGGAGAGAGAAAGTATGGTGAAAAAGAAAGTATGATGAGAGAGAAAGTGTGTTGAGGAAAAAAAGGAGGGAGTGTGACAAGAGAGATTGAGGAGAGAGAAAGTATGATGAGAGAAAAAGAAGGAAGAGAGTGCGATGGAAGAGATTGAGGAGAGAGAAAGTATGATGAGAGAAAGTATGATGAGAGAGAAAGTGTAATGAGAAAAAAAGAGGAAAGAGAGTGTGATAGGAGAGATTAAGGAGAGAAAAAGTGTGTGATAAAATGATGAGAGAGAAAATATGATGAGAGAGAACAATGAGAGAGAAGTGATATGAAAGAAAAAAATAAATAAATATATTTTGATATTTGATATAAGGGAGAAAATCTTAGTTTTAGGTCAAGGGTATTTTTGGAATAAGAAAATATTTTGATTGATGAAAATAGGGTAATGGCTCATTGAAGGGGAGGTACATGAGAATGAGTTATTACCCAATTTCAAGGATTCATTCCCTTATTTGCATTCTTATTCCTATAATCCAAACATTAACAATGGCAATCAATAATTTTCATTCTCATTCCCCACTCCTATTCCCCTAAACCAAACGTTCCCTTAATCACCAATACTATCAAAGTATTCCTAGGATTCCCCTAATTTAGACCATGTCAAGATTTTAAAATTACAAATAGCCAAAATTCATTGATGGTCTTAGAACCTCAAAATCATTTCAAACCAAGATAATTATGATCATGGGAACCTTCTAAGTATAATCATGCCTTGAAACTTGGATTTTATAACCTGGTTTGAGAGATGTGAAAATTTGAAATCTTCTCAACCTTATGGCAATTTGACACAAGCTCGTCAAAAAGCTTAAGCCTGTTATACTTACTTACCAATGCTATTAAAGTGTTCCTAAAACTCCCCTAATTCAGACCATGTCAAGACTTTGAAATCATGAATACCATAGGACCATTAATGAATTTTGGCTAGAATTCAATAATGATCGTAGAAACCTCGTAACCATTTTAAACTAAAATCATTACACTCTTGGGAGTCTCTTGAGTATAACTTGGGGATACTGAGAGCATCAGATAATCGAACCTGATTTTGATGTTGGTAAATGTTCAAAGTTAAGACTTATTTATGATCTAATGTTCTTAACTAAGTGGGAAGGAAAGTCATAGTTAAGGTTAGGAAAAGAAGTTTTGGTCGAGTGGACTAAGCAAAGAAGTCCTGATCAAGTGGACTAGGTGGAAGTCTTTGCATATCGAGAATGTGGGGTAGAAGTCCTAGGGGTTGATGACACTAGGCGAGAAGCCTTGAGGGTTGAGGACACTGAGGAAAAGTGTAGATAGGTCAAGAATCGGATGTCTAGCAGGAAGCCCCGAAGGTCAAGATCGGATACTAAGCAAAAGCCCAAACAAGTCTAGAAGACCCAATGTTTGGCAAACAGATAATCTCTTCTAAGAGAAGTAGGTGAGAATGTCATTTTATGCATCATATTATACTTCTTGTGCTAACTCTATGATGCAAAAACTCAAAAAGGTAGCTGGTCGAAAAAAGGGAACTCTGGGTGCCCGAAGCAGATCCAGGTAACCAGACATCCGGGCGACCAGATAGGATCTAAGCGCCCGAAATGTCTCAAACCTAGCCACGCGAACAACTAAGTTGTCATACCCTGGTTGGTTTGTACACGCTAGCTTCCAGGCACTCGAAAGGGATCTAACCACCCAGGAAGGGATAGAGGTGACTTGGATAGAGCTTCGCCAAGGTGCAACCATGTTAGCAATCCATGCGTCCGAAAAGAATCCAGGCGCCCGGAAATGGATAGTTTCTGGGACGAAGGTAGATTGGATAAGTCTTAGTAGAGGTGTCTGGGGGTGGTCCAGGCACCTGGAATAGGTTATAAAAGACCTTCAACTAGCAGCCTTGGTACAATATTCCCTACGACTTCTATACTCGCGTGCTACTTTGGAAACTGTTCTAGGACGCCGAAACACTACTGTGACGACGACTACGCCCAAGCTTCTACTCTAAGTCTTCAGTATAATTATTTTTATTTACTTGTACTTTCAATTTAAGATCTCTTGTAAATATTTGTGTTATTAGTGAATTGCCCAATGAAAGCACTCAGCGAGTGTGGGCCTTGGAGTAGTAGTCGTCGGACTATGAACCCAGTAAAAATAAACTTATTATCATTATTGTTTGTCTTATTTCCGCGGCATACTTTTAAGTGTTTTTAAAAAAAACTGTAAAAAAGAAATGTGCGCTATTCAACCCCCCTCTAGTGCTCTATTTTGATCCTACAATTGGAATTAGAGCGGGATTATTTTGAATTGATACAACTACCATTCGAGTAAATTGTTTTCGATTTTTCATTTTCAAATTTTCACCTTTAGTCAGAATTAGTGTAATTAACTCTTCTGACAAATCTTTCATATTTTTAATTGTTTAAATTTCTTGAAGTTGGTGCAACATCACTTGAGTGATATTTTTTTAAGTATGTTATTTTATTCCCACACTACTAATTCAAGATCAAGTCTTGGTATATTTTTTTTCTTATTTTTGTGGTGCAAGATTTGTTTTAATGATCTATCAAGAAGATTACAGCACAATTTAATCGCCTGTGTTCAATGGAAGATGATGTTGGACATATGGAATACCTTAAGACCTAAGTTGAGATGTGGATCATGATCCAAACTAGATTTATGCTTCCCACTAACATAGAAGGCATACCTCTCAAGTGCAAAAAATAGGACATTAGGACGTTCTAACAAAGAAGAAGATCGACACTGACGCTAAAGCGACACAAACTCTCTAATGTGACTTGACTAAGGAAGAACTCAACCGGGTTGGACCGTTCATCAACGCAAAAAGATCTATGGAAAAAGCTTATTGAGCTATATGAAGGAATGTTCGACACCAAGATACGTAAGCATGATTTATTGTTAAATAAATTGTATAATATAAAAATATAGAAAGGAGAGTCAACAAACTAGCTACACGCTCGAATCTAGGGCCTTCTAAATGGACTTCACGTAATTGGACAACAAATAGAAAACTATGACATTGTAAGATATGCGTTAAAAGTCTTACCTAGGAATACTCGGTGGGCATTTATGGTAGATGTTTACCAGGTTTACAAGGATCTTTCAGTTATTAGATTAAACGAATTATTTTCTAAATTTAAATTACACATACAATATTCTCTATGACTTCTGTACTCACGTGTTGCTCCGAAAACGACTCTACGATGCTAAAATGTTGCTCCGACGATGACTACGCCTAAGCTTCTTCTCTAAGTTATTAGTATAATTATTTTTATTTACTTGTACTTTCAATTCAATATCTCCTATAAATCTTCATGCTATTAATGAATTGCCTAATGAAAACACTCAACGAGTACAAGCCTTAGTAGTCGTGGGGCTATGAACTAAGTAAAAACAAATTTGTTAGCATTGTTGTTTGTCTTATTTCTGCTACATACTCTTAAGTATTTTTTAAAAAAATGTGAAAAAGTGACGCATGTTAATCACTCCCCTCTCCAGCACTTTTTTTCCGATCCTACGTAGTCATGTGCTTATGCTAAATTCTACAACTTAGATGGAGATATGTAAATTTTTAAAATCTTCGCAACCTTAAAATAATTTGGCATAAACTTGTTAAAAGGTCCTAAGACTTTGTTAATTTATGTCAAAATTTTTAAATTTTGAACCTTCTTGGTAGAAGAATATTCAATTGAAAAGTCGCCTTCTCGTTCGGGACATTTATTACCCAGATAATATTCAACTGAAAATGCTTAATAACGTCTAAAAAGATAAAAATTGTACAAAATTAAAAATATATATATTTTAAAAAAAAACTCAGAGGAGCATATTTAATATTTATTTTGATGTTGATGATCAGATTTATGTGAAAAATAAATTAATTGATATAATTTTTAATTTGATTTTCCTCTATTTCGATCGTTTTCAATATAGAAGAAATGTTGGGCCCCAATTTGGGCCAACGGGCTGAATCTCCCACCGAAAGACCCAAACTTTGCCGCAAAAGGAGACGAAGTGTTCGATCACCGCCTCTTCAGTGACGCGGCGTAGATCGTCGAAGGAAGATAGAGAGAGGGGGAAGAAATGTCGGGCACGACTACAACGGTGGGAGCCCTGTTGGAGTTTGGGCATCCAGATGTACTCAAACGCTCTCCGAAAGCTTCCCTTCGGTTTGTTCCTTTTCTCTCTCCCTTTTCCTCGCTTCGGTATCTTGATAGTGCAGACTTGATAGCTTAATTTTGACATCTCATTTTTCATTTAGCAAGTATTGTTCTGTAGCTGCATTGGATGTAAGAGAGAAGGCGTGCTATAATGCTTTGGATTGTGCTATGAGTAAAATTGCAACAGATGTAGAAGTATGCCTGTCTTTTGACCTAGCTCCGTCGGGCTGAAATGTAGGTTAGGCTTATCATGGCTGAACTGCTAGGAGCTCAGTCAATGCTACTTGTCTGCTATTTAGTCCGAGGCTCCATTTCCATATGACCCTCCAATTATAGGCTTGGAAGTGTGTTTCTAGTTAATGATAGAACCCCATGGGTTTTTTTTTTTAATGGATTTTTGATACAGGTTAAATCCATGCTGAAGTCCAATTTGACCCTTCAAACTTCATACGATCATAACTTTTAACTCGAAATTTAAAATTAGATTTTATCTGTCATTATGCGTGTAGAATTCGAAAGATTACATTTGTTACCTATGAAACCATAACCGCCAAGTTTCATTCTCAAATTTCACTATTTAAATCCCTTTTTTTTCAGGGTATTTTTACTATTTTTGGTCATTTTAATTTTTAGGGTATTTAAGATAATTTTTGTATTCACGGTATTTTTAGGAGAGATTTGTCTTGATCAATGTCTTGTTTTGAGTTAAGATTGTATATTTTTTCATTTTTCATATAAAAGATTTATTTCCATTCTTTACAAGATTGAAATTAAAATCTATTAATTATTTGTACTTTCCTTTTCGGATAAAGGATTAGAATTAAGATATGTTAATTGTAATTTCTTTCTTTTATTTGGGTCTTAAATTGTGGTCAATAAAAGAGTCATATTTAGATGTTGAGGAATAATCCTCTTCTTAATAAAAGTTTCCTTTTTGAATATTTCTCTTCATATTTTCTCCTCAATTTCCCTCTTTTAAAGGTAGATCCGCTACCTTAGCGGTCCCCCTAGTGCCGGCCCCACGGATATGGAGGGAGGTTCATGCATATACACAGGCCATAGGCGCATGGCGGGGTAAACCTCAGGTCGTTAGTTCCTGAGAATCGACCCCTGGCCATTACGCCAGAGATACCATACGCCCACCGTCTGCGCTACGCCCTGGGGGCTCAATTTCCCTCTTTTAGTCAACATGTAGGATAATCGCTATCCTACCTGGCGTCATTTGGTATTAGAGCCACGAGAAGGTCATAGTTAGATCCAATGGCGTGTCATCGTGGGCGTAGTCGTGGTCGCAACAACAAGCAGGCTTCAGTGGAGAAAGCTGAGCATCATGGTCATAACATCCAGGACATAAAGACGATTAAGGATTTACGGAGGCAGGTTGCAGAGTTGACTCAACGTCAAGCGGCACGGGATCTCGAAGATCGTGAGATTTCTGATCGTGAATCTGAATCTTCCTTTGAGAACCCATATCACCGTCAGTTTACACCTTAAGAATGCCATGGGTGAGAGGAGCCTACTGAAGACTTTGGATTTAGGGATATGCTTGAATTTTCTGGTCTGTTGTGAGTAAAGGACTTCATTGACTTGATTAACGAAGTAAAGCGGATCTTCGACTACAAGCAAATTCCAGATTGGGTGAAGGTGAAGTTAATTGTCATCAGACTCAAGGGGCAAGCATCAATATGGTGGGAACATATGTGATACTCTCGAGATAAACAAGGTAAATCCCAAATAACTAACTACGAGAATATGAAGGAAAAAAAATGAAGGAACACTTCCTTCCCTTCGCCTATACTCAAACTCTGATCTAGTGATTTCACTCATTGAGACAGGGTACGAGATCGGTCGACGAATATATATAGGAGTTTTTCTAACTGATGGATTGAAACAATTTATCTGAGATGGAGGAGCATAAGGTGGCACGATACTTAGGAGGTCTGCGCTTGGCTTTGGAAAATACTCTCAGTCTTCATTCATTTCGATAGTGTCATAGGCCTTTCAGCTTGCTCTGACGACTGAAAAGTAATAAAATCGGAAATCAGCGAAGAGAAGCAACCAGAATAGTCGGCCAGCTCACTCTCAAAATTCTCGTCTTTCACAACATCCATCACAGTGGCCACTTCAGTGGTTGCCACAGGTTTACTCTAAGGGTGGGGTTATCCTTGATAACCTTGGTTATCCATCCAAGGCTATCAACGAAAATCCTATTTAGTTTAGGTAATAAATGATTCCCGAGTAATGTTCCATGCCGAATTCAGAAAATCTCAGAAAATTAAGATTTTTCTGGATTCCAGGTTAACGAAATTTTTTTACCTAAAATACTTTTTAATAAGAAAAAAATGTGATAAAAAAAATGTAAAGAAAAAATAAAATAAAAAACCTTTTTAAGCCTGGCTCTCTTTCCCTCAGCTTACCTCGTTGCCCCTTTCGCAGTTCCGCCCGATGACGAACGCCGCCGCCGTCGCTGTCTCCACCGCCTCCGCCTCTTCCAAGCGCTCTAGAAAGAACTCCGATGACGAGGTATCCCCTTCCCATTTCAATCCCTCGCCGTTAATTTCTCTTTCCCGATCTATTTTTTTGTTACGATTTCGCGATTAACCCTCGATTTGAACCAGCATCGGAGCAAGAGTAGGACGAAGAAAAAATCTGGCAAGCGTCGCCGCCTGCGCGACGACTCTTCATCCCCCTCCAAAACCGACGACGGTCCCCGTCACCGGCGCAAACGGGTGAAGAAGTCGGAGAGGCGGAAGAAGGAACCCAGGAACGCTAGGAACAACAAAATGAAGAAGAGAAAGAAGAGGACATCCCGCAAGAGGCGGTACCGAAGCCTTAGCCGGTCGAGTGGTTATTCCAGCCGTAGTTGCTCCACCTGCCGCAGCAGCAGCTCATCTGGCAACAGTAGTGTCTCGAGGAGCCCTCCTTCCAAGCCTCTGCCAAAGACGAGGAGCATGTCTGGAAGAAGAAGCAGTGATGGGGTCTCGGAGAGAGGCAGAAGTCGGCAGAGGAAGAGGACGACGAGCTATGATGACACGGGTAGAAGTAGGTATTTATCTCAGAGTTGCTCTACTCGTGGAGGAAGTAGGAGTAGTGGTCCTAGCGTCAGCCGAAGAGGCAAAACGTTTGAGGAAATTGAACAGCAGAACCAGCTTCGATCAGAGCTGGTTGTGGAAGATGGAAGAGCAGTGGTAGAAGTAGGAATTGATGAGGACAGTAACAGAATTATGCAAGCTTATGATGATTTTGATAGGTACGATGGGAGGAGATCAGATGATCATCAACAGTTCCTTGAAATGCATGAAAAGGATGATTGGACTTTTGCAAAGGATTGCAAATTGGCGGGGCTTGCTAATACCGATAAACAAACTATCGGAAATGCTGATGTTGGGAGAGCTGATGTTGCATTGAAGAAGAGCGACCACGACTCAGGTGGCTTGGAGTCTCTGGATTTGGAATCTCAGTTAAGGCAAAAGGCATTGGAGAACTTTAAGATTTTCCAACGCAGCCTTTCAGGAAACACTAGATATCCTGTACATCAGGAAGATGAATCCAAGGAAACTAAATGTCATAGTATAGCACAAGATGACTTGGGGAACATGAGAATTCTTGAACGACAATGTAGCATCCAAAGGGAAGTCTGGCCATCAAAATCTAGAGTGAGATCTGTTGTCAAACTCCCTGATGAGGAAGATACCTCAGGCGATACACTTAAGCAACCATATTCCAATCAGGGCTTTGGAGAAGTAAATAATTCAGGCCTTGATATGCCTAGCAAAGGCCAGAAAAATCCGGTCCAGTTGAAGAGAATAAAAGATACCTCAAATGAAACTTCTTTAAATACATCACCAATGAAAGAGAAACAAGAGAAGAACATCCATTCAAAATCGATGAGCAGCATTACAAATGCTAATGACTTGAATCAGCCAAGTCAGCAACAAATCTCACCATTACCTTCCAAGCCGAACCTTCACAGGGAAAATGAAAACAAAGAGGGCACTGGCTCTCAGTTTCAAGAAAAGACATTCTCTAGAACGCACGAGGGAGAAGTGGTTCAGGTGGGTTTTGAGCTTGTTTATATAAAGGTGTAAGATGCCTTGAGATCTGACTTATTTTATCCTCTTTGACAGGTAAGTTACAAGGTTTACATACCCAATAAAACCCCTGCATTGTCACGGAGACAGCTACAACGGTGATGTGTGCATAGTACATTGTATCAGCATTGGTATGTTTTTCACTATTGAATTGTTTTTGCTTTCTTGTGCATACATCTAAGGATTCTTGTTTAGTGAGTTACATTTGGTGCTTGGATATGCAATCTGTTGGCCTTAAGGTCACAGAAGTAATCAGTCGATTCTCAGGCTCTCACATTGTTGAAAAATAATAGGCTTCTTGTAGTGTTGTGGATTGATATTAGTAAGGAAGTTACCACATGATTTGATTTGGCTGAAATTTTGTAATATAAAAACTTTTTTAGGAAAAAGGTTAGAATTAATGGATACAATGATGAGTTGAGGAAAAGGCTAAAGAGATTGGTCATTCTGTCTGCAAATGCGAAATAACATAAAAAAAAAAAATGAAACTGGTGCTATGGTGGATACTGATATAAGAATAATGCTGTCTTATCTAAGAAAATTGGAGATCAAATTATAGTACTAAAGTTGATTTCATGAAAAGAGATTTGAAATGTTAGAATTGCTTGTGCATATATACCACGCATTAAGCCTAAAGGAAATTATAGAAAAGCTTAAACAAAATTATTTATGGTATACCTATGGCTTAAAAGGTTGGTCTTGGTGGAGGAGACCCAAAGAGATATCTGATGGGAACATATAAGCATACAAAGGTGTACATGAATGCCTCAAATTATTTGATCACTTAATTATAGTACAATATACTTTCTTCCTTTTACAAAAGGTATATATAACTATGTATTAAAACACAGGATCCTACTAAACACTGGTTAACTAATCAATGGATTTGTTATGATGCTAGATATTTGTCTTAGAAATTGGAAGTCCAATTTGTCTAGTTCTAGTTGGTATAATTCTAAATTAAATAATGTGGTCAGTGTTACTGAATTCATTAATCAATTCGGCACTGGTGGACAAAGTCACAACAATTTTAGACTCAAATTTTGATCCAGTTTATGCAGCCCAGTTGATTCCCTAACTTGTAAATTTGGTTCAGTTTCACGAGCCAGTTGCTACCTCACTATTACAATCAATTATGATACATATATGATGTACTTGCTAAAATAGTTTTTTTTTTTATCCTTAGCATGTTCTTATCTGGTTATTAGTTGGCATTGTAAATCTTATAGTTTTCCCATTTATTGCTCGCATTAAAAACTGAATCATCAAACTGTATGCTTATTTTTCTACTTTTTTTCTTCTTTGTTATGATTTTAATATCTTCCAAAATACGTTGAACAATTTTCTGGAATTGTTGTTTTTCACACAGTCCTCTCAGTGTTCATTTTTCTTAATAATACTAAACACTTATGTTAGTCCTGTTTTTTTTTTCTTTTTCGACAGATGCAGCTCTTCAGGGAGTTCAAAGTTCTACGAACTATGGGCGATCACATCTTTTAGATAGAGGAAATATTAGAGTATACATTCCAATCAAGCCAGGTGTATTTGTAATTTAATTTTCCATCCACATAATTATGTGATTGTTAGGTTGTGTGCCAAGTCCAAATCTTCAATTTCTTCCTAATAATTTGGGAATTGAACTATAAAATTATGAGTCAACCGAAAACGGGGAAAAATAACGAGTAATGTTGCATTATGAATTCCATTATCATACTTGCTCCAAGTGTACTATTGTATAATGCAGGGTGGTCGTCTTGAAATTGGTTGACTAAAATTAAAAAACAGTACTTTGCCTGCGATTGTTTTTGAGGGGATTTCATTCTACGGAAAGTGTACTATGTTTTGCTTTCATTTAACTGTGAATGAAAAGTGGATAAAAAAAAAAGGGAAAAGTTGGTGGCACTTTAAAGCCCTAAACCTCAATCTCTAGAGAATAACGATAAAAACTTTCTAGAAAAAAAAATAATGTGAAAAAAATAAACGAATCTAATGGTAATGATCCGCACACATCTTGTAAATTTTCAACTAAATCTAACCATCACGGTCCAGGCATGGGTGTCCGAAACTTTACAAAACTTTAACGGGCATCTAGCAAAAAGGACACAAACGATCGCTATCATGTGTACACTGCGCGTTAATCATCTATATCCAATTATTACAATCAGTCTACCACGACAGGGAAAAGGACAGAATTCAGAAAAGACGACATGGTAGATGTCGTGTTAGCACGAGCAAGTATCCATCCTGGGGTTAGCTGGATCGAACAAAATCGTGGAACATGACAAGTAGTGCAATCGACTTCAGCACGGGGAAGCAGCAACCGTGCACTCAGACCATGTTTGTCATGCTGACTTGAATCAGGTTCGCCTGCGGGACACTCAGCGACGCCACACTCTTCCGGCAGTTCCTTCGCAAGAAAGCGTAGAAGTAATTGATTACCAGCTTCTTGAAGAACCAAGAATCCTTCCTAGCTCGGATGTCACCGTGGCCGAGGAGATACACCACTCCAATATCTTTAGCCTTCTGTAAGATGGATAACTCTGACTCGAGGATTAGAGCATTGGTCGTGGTTTTGTTACCTGGCTCACCTGATGAAGTGCTTGCCTCTGAGTTTACTTGAGCGATATGACTGATACTGGACAGGAGAGGAGTGCTAAGGGAATAAGTGCCGTTGGGAGCGATGAGAATGTTTGAGCTAGTCGCTTCTCTCAAGTAAATTGCATCGGCGTCCCCATCGCTCTCTAATGCTCGTTCATGGGCTTCTCTTCGTATGAACTTCTCGAGGCTTTCGATCAGAACTTGTTCAAATGCCTGGTGGTTTTCCTTCCGCACATCTTTGTAACCATACCTACAGCAAGAAACTGAAAAAACTGATTCCGAAATGGAAGAGTTTGAAATACTTGTCCATCTACTTAGTGTTTGTCTGAATAGGCTATTTGAAGATTGAATAAGAAATTTTCAGGAATAAAGTATGCAATAACTATTCCTTATGACAGAATGATAATCCATGGGCGTTGATAAAATTTTTGTATTCATTTTGGCAAACAATATAGGAATATTAAAAATTCATAGGGAGTAGAATACTTATACCTAGGAATCAAAGGTACCATGATATATTAAAATGGTCTTGTTGTTTTGGGTCATCTTGTCTCAAATTTCGGCTGTTTCTATAAAATTGAATTGAGGAGCAATTACATAAATTAAAAAAACATATGATTCAAAGAAGAAAACAAAGGAAATTTTATTGTTGGTGACCCAGTGTTTTCAATGGTCAGTTTCAATGGTTTCAACTTTCAACAGTTTAAACTAAAACAATTAATATAGATTAGCTTAAAAATCCTTCCAGTGAGCCTGTGAGTAAATGTGTACTGAAACAAGTAAGAACTTGCAAACTACAGAGAATTAGGCAAAACTTCCTGATAGTGAACTAGAATGTGTATTTCATGTGTTAATTACAGTATGCCTCTTAACTGTATCTTACATCATAGCCATCTAGCGTCAACATTAAGAATTGAATATCATTGCATACATAGATCGTATGATTGATGTTTTGACAAAGGAGATGGACATTCATTGCAATCATAGCCTCCACCAAAAGAGATTCTAGACAGATAGTGAAGGCCATCATCAAAAAATTAAAAGGCCAAGATCTTTTTTAACAGCCATTTTTGACATTTTAGAATTGCACGTATTCTATTTTTTTTTAAACAAAAAAGGCAGCTCACTCCCGCCATGCGAGGTCCCGGGGAAGGATCCACGCAGCCTTTACCCTACTTTTTACAAGAGATTGTTTCCACGATTCGAACTCGTGACCTTTTAGTTACAAAGCAACAACTTTACCGTTGCGTCAAAGCTCTCCTTCTGCACGTATTCTATTCATGGTGTGAAATTTTTGGTGAAGCTAAGTCTCGGTCAGGTTCAGGAAACGAGTTAGAGATTTGCGTAACACTATAAACCCTTACTATCTTTAGAAATAAAGTTAGGTTAGGCTGGCAATGTAGGATGGGACCAACAGGTATGGTTAGTGCAGTAGTGGTTGTTATCTTAAACGAAAGCATGTAACAGCATTGTGTTATTATTTCAAACAAGTAACAACCATGTTTGTTTTAGTTTCCAATGGCTACACTTCGAAGAAGAAGCTGGAATTTATTTTTGAACAGGTACCAAAAACATCTCAATAGCATAGTAAACTAGTCTTACCGTGCAATGCAACGAAACATGTGATAGCTTATGGGGCAGACACGCCTGAAGAGAAACCTTTTACTCTGTGGCACTGCAGGGATGGGTACATACTTAATAGACACAAATATGATCATGGAATGAACTGCTGGCAATGTGGTCAGAAAATGACCAAAGATTCCAGGGATTCCTTTGACTGTCTCATTGTACACCAAGCCGATACCTGGGGCTCTGATAGTACCTAAGTTGCAACCAAGTTCCATCATCAAATCCTGTGAAAGCTTTTGTTTCTCTTCAGTTTCATACTTAAGCTTTCTGCCGTAGTTCCAGATACACATTATTGTAAACAAAAACCCAGCAAAAACCAACATCACCCAGCTTCCATCTGCCAAACTGCCCAAAACTGAAGAAAAGAAAACCAACTCTAATCCCATAAAGAAAGTAAAGAAGCATAGCACGAATGCAATATGTATCTGCCATACGAGAAGCATGATGATAGTTACTAGAATTGTGGTCATAATCATCACACCTAGCTCAGCAAATCCTGCAGAATAAAAATATATAAAATCATGAAACAAAATAACAAGAATGAAAGTCAAAATATATCAGTTAATCGAAAAGGAAAAAATAATGAATGATACAAAGCAAGTAGATCACTCGGAGATCCCTACGATTGAAATGATCAACACAACTCTAAGAGGATAAATATAGGCTTCTGAAATTTCCAATTTACAATTTTTTTCTACTCTCAATTAGAAGGCTGCGAGCAGACTTTGGTCTGTGACAATGGGAAATAGCTGTGGATTCTGTCAAACTTATTTGAGTTTCTGTAGGGTGATCGAATGAAGGTCCTTACCCAGTCTAACTCTGCCTTCCTATATGGTGGTAAAAGAATTGGCTTAGATTGCATAGCAAACTTTCAATGATGCATACACTATCAGCATCCTAAACAAACAATGATAACAAGAGCGGGAAAAGGAGCCAGGTAGATTACTGTGGAAGTAAGGCTGAGATCAAATTTTACTAGATAAACAATTCGAATACAGTGCAATTGAAATAAAGCATTGTCATCAAAACATGAACTTATGTATCAAAATTGAGATTCTTGGGGACCAATAGAAGATCCATAGGGATTTTAAAACAAGTAGGTAACTGGAATTTAACATTAACCTATTAATAGTTCCACATGAAATAGAGGAACCTACTATAGTTGATGAGCTTGGGTTCAGCACTGAGAAACAGCCCTGAAAGCCCACCTACTTATAACAGTTTCATTTGTTCAGTGAAGGGTCAAAAGACTCATAGCTGAATATGTTTGTATTCATCATCAGTGATAAACTTTCTTTGGTTTCCTCAGTTCTTGCATTATTAATCTGGTTTGAATTGACTAATTACAGTAGTGCAACTATAATTGCATCTATGAATGTCTCGGTAGTACAAAAAAGGAATCTCCTATTTTATCCTCAATACGTCCTAACAAAAGCCTACACATACTCAAGTATTACTGACCTAATCAAATCTAGGTTGACAAATTTACCTCATTTTCATACAACTTAAATAGACCCCAAAACCATCCAGTTGAGTCATGTAATTCATAAGCTTTGGGTCTCAACTTTGTAGAAGGATCATGATGAAATAACCAGTCTTTCAACTTTTGGAGTTAGACCGCAAAATTTAACCGACCAGCAGCAAACATCCTGAACTATATCTTAACTATGCATTTCCACTGTCCAAGCAGGAGATAAAAAGTTGGAAGTCTGTGTAGCCTCTACCTAAAAAAAATCAAGTCTTACTGGGATAATGAAAACATTATAGCAACTGGTAAAGATAATTTTCATCTCAAACATTACCCTAAAGTCCTAAACTAACTCTGAGTCTCCATCTATGCAACTTTCCTATACAAACTGAAGCAACTTCTGAGTCTCCATCTATGCAACTATCCTATACAAACTGAAGCAACTTCTCTTGGCCTCCTATTCATCAAATTGTATACACTTACTGATCCTTCCACAATCTTATCTGTTAAAGCATCTTTCCCAATAGATATTCAATCCATAAAATGACAGAGCAATTGAACAAATTATAAGAACACCATCTATTATGTTTAAGTATATCAGAACAATTTTTAGTTCCATAAAATGTAAGTCATCCATTACCTTTTTATTCTTATACAAAATCCAAACTTCCAATAGCTTCCATGTAGAGTATTATTAAAATAAATAAAAAGTAGGAAAAAGTGTACACAAAAGTAAGAAAAAATAGATGTTTCATGAAAAATAAAAGCAAAGAGATACGAATTAGCAACATATACTTTGCTAGATTCTATGCAGACTATTATTGAAATAAATAAAAGTAAACAAGAAAATGAAAAATGAACACAAAGTAAAATAGTGTGTTTAATGCAAAAGAAAAAGCAAAGAGATAGGAATAGGCACCGTATGCATTGCCAATCTCAAATATACTACCAAAAGTTGCAACAAACGCCACACAGGAAACCAACAAAAGCCAGTTTATCACTGGAATATATATCTGGCCCATAAACTTTCGAGATGTGTGAATGACTTTCACTCGAGGAAAACAACCAAGAGCTATTGATTGCTTTATGCATGAAAATATTGCCGTTATCATTGCTCGACTAGCAATTAGTGCAGCTATGGTGGCTATTAGGAAGACTGGCCAGAAAGCTCCACCTGTCATTTCATATAACAGAGTCATTTCCTGAAAATTCAAGGAACAACAAACAAAAAGGATTCTATAGCTGGAAAAGAATTAGATATTTAGGTTCTTGTGACATTAAAAAATAATAACACAAATAGATACAATCTAGCTTACTCGGAATGGATGAAAAGAAGACCTGCTGAGTTTCAGTAATATTTTCCATAAGAAATGCAGCCTGACCAAGGTATCCCAGTAGAAGGCATGGTAGAACAATAATGACAAAAGTGAGCTGGAACAAGCAGCTAAAGTAATCAGAGCATACTAAAATGTAAATAATGTAAGAATTGGAAGACACAGAAAAGTGGAGTTCAGTAGCTGTTAAAATACCTGGACTGATCTAACATAGAAGTAGCAAAGATCAGCAAACACTGCCTCAGACCCTGTAGTGAAAGCAACCTATGAATCAGACTAACCTTGAAGGGTAGTATAGGCAGAATAAGATGCACAACATAATTGGATGAAATGCTAAAGAAGTAAATTGTGTGCATGCTAAAGAAGTGACTATCTTGCACAAGTCCGAGTTTTCAATTTCTCTTTCACATAATATTGATTTAGATACCCCCTGAAATAGGGAATTCCAAAAACCAACTCATATTAATTACTTACTCTCAAATTTATATGACTATATTGCAAGTACTTAGTAGATTTGAAACTAAAAAATTATAACTAAGAACATTGTCTATTTGTCTTGACGATATAAACTTAGAAAACTCCAATTTCATATTCATTAACTGACAATTTGACGTTAGAGAGCATAAAACAATGCAATAAAGTCCTATTATAGGGGATAATGGATGTTGGTGTCTGTGGATCTCCAAAATGTTACTAAAGATGGTGTTCTTTGCCTGTTGAACGCCACATCGTTTTTTATCTGAGTAAATCTCTTGACAAAGACTGTATTTCGTATTTAAGTGGCATATCAGCCAATCAGGAAAACTAGCATTTCTAAATGGAATAGGGAAAACAAAAATGAATTAATCTCATGGGCATCAACGTCTGTTTGTTGTAAAAAAAAAATTATACAATGATAAAAAAACAATACATAATGTGATGGTGTTAAGAAACCAAAAGGTAACACTTGTAGTACCTATAGACCAACATATTAATATATGATAAGAAATATTATGTTACGGGCATCAAACTTCTGTACAGAGATGATAAAAGAATATGTTGTTGCAATAAAGAACCTAGTTGGTTGGTTTGGTTGCCATAAGAACTTAAAAGCTACACAGGATGAAAATATATGAGGTTAGACTTAAAAAATTCATAGTTTAGATATGTAGCAATCCTCCAAAATCCCATATTGTGTGGTCATATCGATTGGCACAGAGCATGAAAATAAATGAGGCTATACTTAAAAAAATCATAGTTCAGATATGTAGCACTCCTCCAAAATCCTTGGTCATATTGATTGGCATAGAGATACCAATATTTATCAAGAAGCAAATGGTGACTGAAAGGTACAAGTAATGATCAGAAGTCAAATAAAGAGCATAACCCTTCTCTTTCTAGCTAGGTAAAATAAAGAAAAAAAAAAGAGCATTTTTCCTTACCTGTTGCACAAAGAAGACAACCCCCCAAGGACATCCATGCTTGACTTGGATTTCTCCAGAAAAAATAGTAGATATAAACAGGGTTAAATGCTTTCAGCACACTAAATCCATACTTAAAAAGATTGAAGACTCCAATAATTCCAAGCGAGCAAAACCATATGAATAATGCAGGCCCCACTGCAAGCCCTACTTTGCTAGTGTTAAATCTCTGAACACAGAACAGGACAATAAGAGATGCAATTGAAATCATCACCACTTCCTCTGCAAAAGAATTGGATCATTTAAGAACGCATATAAATTATCAATGGCCAAAGCCAATGAATGTAAACATGGATTAAAATTTAAATAATGCAGCAGTTTTTCCTTCAAAATTAATGCCTATCAAACATCAGAAGAATTCAAATGACTATGCGATACAAGCAATCTTAGTTTCATATCATATTCTGAATTGGACTAGAAAGTGATCTATTGAGCTCCATGTTGCTAGGTCACTAGTCAAACCACATGACTACTAAATATTTTCAATTATAGGTAATATGGGTGAACAAATAAAATACAAAAACTACTAAATGCTTTAAGAAAACAGAATATAAAATTTAACTAAATTGAAATGGGTGACAGATTGAGTCGTCAAAATTCCAACAGTCATTTAGACCTCTCATACATGATTTGACTAATTCAACCAGTGTCCATCCGAATATATTTCAAATTTGATTTCAAAGTTATGATATAAAGAAATGAATTAAGCCTCCATATGTACATAATCATAAAATACCATCAATGCACACATAATTGCAATCCAAACAATAGTTAGAATTACAAGATACCTTGCCCAATACTAGATATTCCGACCTTCAGCCCGTTGAAAGCAGACATAACTGCAATTAACTTCAGAATGTTCAGCAAAAGTATGACTGATGAATTCATGGTATGCAATTACTAGATAAGAAAATAAATAACAATTATCAAGCATAAGTATGTACGGTTTCATTCCCAAATGGTAGGCAGAAAATGAGCAAATTAACAACATATATGGATGTGGTTTAGAAATAATGAAGTAACCTGAAATTGCGGGAGTCACAACACCATCAGCAATCACCATAGAAGTACTGAGAAGAACCAAAGCCAAAAGCAACCACTTAATTGCCAATGAACTTTCAAGATACTCCTTAACTTTTAGAGACCTCTCCAGCTCCGGTGATGGCACCTTGAGTCCAAAACTTGATATGGGAGATTCATAAGTCAGTTGATTTGCAAGAACACCGGCATTTGCCTTCCTGCAAATCAGAGAATATAATGCAAATGTCCCTCCTGAAATAGTATAGTATGGTTAGAAGGCACCAAAACAACATACTAATTAAGAAACTCATAAAGCATATCGGCCGTATGACATGGAGCATACCTTCACCATCATGATTCGCCCAAAGAACAATCAAGGTGTACTTCACAAGTGGTATCAAGATCAAAGTATACAAAACAATAGAGAGTGCTCCTAGAACATCATCTTTCCCAGTGACGGAATATTTGTTTAAGATAACATCGAAAGTGTATAGTGGACTAGTCCCAACATCTCCAAATACAACTGCAAGTATCTGTAGCGTAAGGAATATGTGTTTTCCTATAGTAAGATCCTGTAATTAAGTAAAACGATTCAGAAAACAACTATATGCAAAATCTAAAAAACTGATTTATATACTACAAGCATTCGTTCGAAATTTATGGAATTAATCGGATAGGATTCCAGTTGAAAAACAATAGATTTAGTCATGTTTAACACTCGCTATATTAGAACGAGATGGCATAGCGAATCGCACAAGGAATTCAACTATTGTTGTAAAATCACAGCACCCACCTCAAATTGAGTTTCCCCGGTCTCAGCTATCTCGAGGGCCTCGACATCCAGGGGATCGATCTGGGGACTGGTCCGAATCAATTTCTGCTCCACGTTATCGTCTTCCTCAGATTCCAACAAACTCATCCTCCGCACCCACTCCTGCCCTTCCTCTTCCGAGTACTCCTCGTCGTCCAATGCGGCCCATCTCGATTCGGACGGACCAAAATTGACCAGATGGCCGTTCCCCCTTTTCGGTTCCTCCGCCATCAAGCTCCGCAATCCCCACTCCCCAGCAGATCCCTACTCCATCGAAGAACACAGATCGCTAGTCGGAGAAGAGAAATCGAAGAAGAGGCCAAGAGATCGAATAGACCACGCGATGGCGAAGCGATTCCACGGGGGGTTTGCCAGTGCGAGAATCGAATAGAAGACTACGTCACGGGTTAAATACGATACGCAACGACGGACGTGGTTGGAAGATTAAGTATCTCATTCCAGACAGGAAACGATTTTAAGTGACTTTACTAAAGTGGTTCGGTCTATCTTACCAGCTTTTGTGTCGACGTGTCGACTTTCCTACCGAGAGAACAGTTTCTCATACCTAACCCAAACACAGGATGCAAGTCAGGAGCCTAAGATCGATTTTAACACTGGGATCTCTCGGTAACGGACGGCTGTGATAACGTCTCTCTCAACCGATTTGCATAGCTACACGTAGCAAATTTATTTTTTATTTATAAAATTTCCTAAATTTTTAGTTTTTTAAAAAAATAAAGATTCTCATTTACACTTGAAAAACTTCTCACACTTGACAAATCCGCAACAGTCTCATATTTATGGGCATTTTTTTATGAGATTCTTTTTCCCCCAATAAGAACAAGGGTGCCAGGTGTTCGACGATACGGAAAGGTGTGTGCCAGGTTGGCGCCGCCTTCCGCCCTTCCAACTCGTCGGTGCCTGTTACTGCACCGCCGGCAACGGAGCCGCCGGCCTCAAGCCGGACTTCCTCTCCCTCTCGCGGCGGCGCTCTTGACCGTACGAGGTCTCGCTTGGCGCGCTAGCGAAGGGGATGACGGCGGTGTGGCGGGAACTTCCAAGTCTATTTCTTGAAAGTTTCTACTCTTTTTCTCTACTCTGTAACTACTTCAATTATATTTTTTTCAATATAATTAAACAAAAAGTAGATCTGACACGGTAAGTTTGGATGACCACGGGCTAAGTTCGATCTAATCTTGTGTGATAAATAATCAAAATCTTCATGTTGATCTTTAAAAATTGAAGGCTTGAAATACTGATGGTGCGTATATTTCATCTATCTTTTCTTTAACCCTTAACTTGGCAATCAAATGACCATTTCCAACTTGAAATTCTAATCAAATTACAGTCATTTGATTATTTATCTGTGACATACTGCAAGAATGAAGGGAGTCGAAATGAATATGAAACTCAAAGTCAATTGCTTCCGCAGGGCACTGATGTTCGTCAGAAATGGTCCGTACCAACTCTCATAGATTTAGTAATAAGACATGGTCTAACGAAGACTTGGTTAACTCTTGCATAGTTGCGTTCCTTCCCAACAGCAGCATTCTGTCTTGCCAGTTGCCATAGAACTTCTCGGGAAGCCAAAGCAGGATTTGCCTATAAATTAAGAACCAGTTATCCAAAGTTTTACAGTTAAAAAGCAACACTGCGATGGCATTCCAAACTTGTCTCTTCTTCTTTTGTTTGCTAACTCTTCAGAGCTATCATATCCTCTCCATCGAAGCTGCAACTGCTACCAAAGTTAGATCTTTAATTTGTTTGTTAGTTTTCAATAATGGATTTCGCAAATTTACTTTACTTTACTTTTTGAACCTCTTGGCTGTTTGTGCAGTTGTATATTGTGTACTTGGGAGAGAGGAAGCATGAAAACCCAAAGCATGTGACTGACTCACACCATGACCTGCTCACTTCCCTCTTCGGAAGGTACCCAACTCTACTAGTTGTGTCCATAAAGTTGCTATAGAATTTCTGGGTTCTATATTCTAAGTACTGCTCGGTATCTTCTTTAACAGTGAAATGGATACCCTGGATTCTATAGTTTACAGCTACAAGCATGGCTTCTCAGGCTTTGCAGCCATGCTTACCGAAGAGCAAGCAGAACGATTAGCAGGTCACTTCGCCTTGTGTTTTTTGAATCGGATTAAACACAACAAATAAGGAATTAACTGACCGAATTAATGAATATTGCAGAGTCATCTGACGTGATCAGTGTACAGCTGAGCAGAAACTATGAGCTGCAAACAACACGGAGCTGGGATTTTCTGGGACTGCAGTATGATCATCCAACTCAACTTCTCGAGAAGAGCAACTATGGAGATGACATCATCATAGGAATCGTGGATACAGGTCCCTTTGTGAACTCCAATTCTATATTTATTTAATGGATAATAAAATGAAGAAAATGGAATAGAATGATAATATTCTTTGATAGGGATATGGCCGGAATCCAAAAGCTTCAACGATGACGGCTATGGACCGATACCATCACGGTGGAAAGGCGTGTGTCAGGTCGGCGACGCCTTCGGCCCCGCCAACTGCACCCGCAAGATCATCGGCGCACGCTACTACAGTGCCGGAATCGACCCCGCCGAGCTAGAGAAGGACTTCCTCTCTCCCCGCGACTTCAACGGCCATGGCACCATCACCGCCTCTGTTGCCGCCGGCTCCATTGTGCATGGTGCCAACTTCCACAGCTTGGCCGCAGGGGTTGC
Source organism: Zingiber officinale (assembly GCF_018446385.1). Lineage (NCBI taxonomy): Eukaryota > Viridiplantae > Streptophyta > Magnoliopsida > Zingiberales > Zingiberaceae > Zingiber > Zingiber officinale. The sequence goes on from NC_055991.1 coordinate 1,345,712, forward strand.
TCGCGGCGGCGCGCCCCGCGCCCGCCTCGCAGTGTACAAGGCCGTGTGGGGCAGCGCCCGCGGGACTGGTGCTGCCAACAGCGCCACCGTTCTGGCGGCTATCGACGACGCCATCCACGACGGGGTGGACGTGTTGTCGCTGTCGCTGATTGTGCCGCACGAGGATTCATTTGGGGCGCTGCACGCGGTGGCGAAGGGGGTGACGGTGGTGTACGCGGGCGGGAACACTGGGCCAACGGCGCAAACCGTGGCCAACACCGCGCCGTGGGTCATCACAGTCGCCGCGAGCACCATCGATCGAGCGTTTCCGACCTCGATCAGGCTGGGAAACAACCGAGTGCTTGTGGTATCGACTCGATCTCGTCTCTTCCCTTGCATAATTGCCACCGGCTGCAAGAGAATCTCTTCTTTTCCTAACAAAATTCTCTGATTGAAATTCACCACCATGGCTACTTGCAGGGTCAGTCGATCTTCTACAACTCGACTTACGGATCCGGCAAATTCTGGCCTCTTCTCTACGGTGGAAGGTAACTCTTCCATTGCATATTCTAATGGCAAGAACACAACCCCGACCACTAATCATCCTAAATATCCTACAGATGCACACAAGATTCTCTAAATGGCACAGATATAAGCGGATCGATCGTGCTTTGTTATTCAACCGACTTAATGTTACCTTCAAGCATCTTGAATGCCGGGGGAAAGGGCATCATTTATGCACAGTACACCACGAATCTCCTTGAGAGGACTCAGTGCAGAGGCCTGATCTGTGTCCGTGTAGACTACAACGTCGGCTACCACATTATCCAATATATAGCTACAGCCAGGCAAGCTTTCACCAAGCATCAATGCATCATTATCCTTGTTTGAGTCGTCCTAACACACTGTCAAGTTTTTAACAGTTCACCCGAAGTAGCAGTGGACCTGACACAAACTGTTGAAGGACAAGGAGTATTGTCTCCGAAAGTAGCATGGTTCTCTTCGAGAGGGCCAGCTTTACTATTCCCTGGTGTATTAAAGGTGAGAACAAGTCACAGATTGAAAACAAATTCATCATGTACAAGTCCAACATTGATCAATATATTCTGGAAACAGCCTGATATTGCGGCACCTGGTGTGAGCATCTTGGCAGCGTATAGGGATAGGTACGGGTTCGGCTCAGGAACATCGTTAGCTTGCCCACATGTATCAGGAGTTGTCGCTTTGCTCAAGGCCCTCCATCCTGACTGGTCTCATGCTGCAATCAAATCTGCACTTGTGACGACAGGTGAGCAATCAAAACTCCTAATTCGATCGGCAGCCACATTGACTTCGCTTGGTTCTTCGCACAGCATCGAACGTCAACGGCTACGGCATGCCGATACAAGCAGAGTCGCTTCCACGGAAGATCGCCGACCCATTCGACTTCGGCGGCGGCCAGATTGATCCCAACAGGGCCGCCAATCCCGGTCTAGTGTACGACATCGATCCGCAGGAGTACTACAAGTTCTTCAACTGCACTGCAGGGCAGTTTAGCATATGTGCGCAGGTACTGGAGCCTGTGTACAACCTGAACCTTCCTGCCATCTCTGTTCCTGATCTCATCGCCGCCAAAACTATTCGGAGGACGGTCACCAACGTCGGCAAAGCGGATGCCGTCTACAAAGCGTCTATCGAGTCGCCGCCGGGTGTTCAAGTGACCGTGGAGCCATCGACCCTCGTGTTAAATGCCAGTGCCAAGGTGCACAGTTTCGAGGTGACTTTCATGGCGATCCACAAGCTGCAAGGAAATTATGTGTTTGGCAGCTTGACGTGGTCCGATGGCGAGGGCCACGTCGTGAGGATTCCGATCGCGGTTCGCGTTGTGATTCAGGAGTCCTATGCAGATGTTGCATGAGGGAATTTAGGACATGAAAAGTAAAAATGAAATACTCATCTGTTTTAGCTGATCAGTGTGAAGAATAAATACGATCGATATATGGTATCAAGTAATCTTGTCTTTAAAGCTGTAAACGAGTGTTTATGATGCCTTCAAGAGAGTTAGTGTCTTGCCGGCGTATTGTTTTTCTCGCCTTAAACATGTCATCAATGATATGCATAGAGCATTGTTGTATGACACACTGTAAAACTGATGAACGACACATGGATCAATCGACCTCGAAAAAGCTTATGCACTAGGATTCATTCAACTGTCTAAGAAAGAAAAAGAGGCATTGGAGTTATCATCAATACTTAAATGTCTTGCCAGTTAGAAACCAAGTGAGTTGTTTTCTGCCAGTGTCTTGGCTGTCAAAACAAGGTGACTATACCAGAAACCATTGAACATATAAACCCTTGTTCCTGCTCAAAACTCTAAGCCTCAGTGAGATATGCATATCTTTGCGAATCCCTATTCTTACTCCAGAATTGAAAAGGGAGATCCCGAAAAAGTGCAGCATCTGAGAGCGAGGTTTCTGATATACAAAGTGTTGGAAGAAGCTGATCGGAGAAGAGGAGGAAGGAGATCATCATGCAGTTCAAGGCTCAATCTCAGAGCTTGCAGATTGAAGAGATCAAAGATTGGCGTCAAGCTGAAGAGGCTTAGAGTTGCTGTGTCAAAACAGATTGCGAGGCAGATTAGCAATCTGAAGCTTTGGCTAAGCACCCAGTGCTAATTAGAGATTTGTATTTATTTAATTAGAGATATTGATCGGTCGATTTGAATGGTTTTTGATAAGTCTTCGATTAATTAATTAACTAATTAAACGCGATAGGTTTGTTGCCTTAAATAGAATTTGAGTGCCCTAAAATTTATGTTGGCCTCGGGTGCAGATTCCTCCCGAATCCATCGTCTTGAACAATCTCAAGACTCTTTACCTTACGGTTCAATGCATCAAATTGTTGGGATGCCTCTATCGAAATCGAAGTACCGACGCTGTAATATGGAAGAGTTCCATAGCTACATGCCCTCTCTTCATTTTGGTCAAATTCGACGCAGTTATACATTAGCTTAGTGGTTATGCAATGACCAATGTGAGACAGAGTTAAGCACATCTTTCCAAAGTCTTCCTGATTCCCTGGTACGCTATGATCTCTTCTTATTTTTAATTGTATATTAAATTCTTGTGGATCTATTCCCATAAATTTTGAACAAAAGTAAACTTGTTACAACTTTTTTGAGTTTCGAATAATGGAAAAATATAACCTTCTTTTAGTTGAAGTTGCGAGGAAAGAAAGAAAGAAAAAGTTGTTTGTAAATTGACAATAGTCATGAATCATTACGTATATATGTTTGAGCCTGTAGTATTCCACCGTTAGTTTTTCAACATGGTGGTGATAATATTTATCGAATGAAGTTAAAGGACGGATCACTCGTTATAGGACACGTGTTTCTTTGTGCTATGAAGTAATAGGTATATTACCATCAAACGCGTCGAGAGCAGAATTTCGAGGTAATATTAATTAAAATTTTTATTTTTATATATATATTTTATTTTTTTTGTGTTATTACATGTATTCTTTATTTGAAAAATAAATATTTATTCTGAAGTTATAAATGAATTCACTATTAATTATTAATATTTTTGTTAGTTTCAAATATATAATTTTTATTTTGATCAATATTTTTATACTCTTTAAAATTTTGACAAATAATACCTCCTAAAACCTATAACTAAAAATAAACAAAAAGATTACAAACATATGAAAAATTATTTAAAAAAAATAAAATTGATTAAAAAAAATGATTAGCAAAAAAATAAAACCAATAAAAACAAAACTTAAAAAATAATAATAAATTGAAAAAAAATACCAATATTGATGAAAAATAATAAATAAAATAGATAAAAAATAAAACTAAATAAAATTGATTAGATAATTTAGATGGACCATATTTATTTATATGTGGGATTCATCTAAATTATTCAATCTCATACAAGGAATCATTTTCTAGTCCACAATTTGTGAATTCCCGCCTGATCGGGGGAAAGCAGCTCTCGACATTTAATTAGTTTTAGATTCGATTCAACCTGGTTCGACTTGATTTAGATTGTTTAGACCTGACCCGGGCCAGATTCGAACTGGACCCGCCCAATCCCGTAACCAGGCCAGGTCACGGTTCAATGGCCAGTTGATTTTTTTTTTTAATGAAAATTTGTTAAAAATGGTGTCCGGTAGGATTTGAACCAGCTCTCCAAGTTGATTTTTTTTATTAGTGTTTTTTAACCAGCTCTCCAAGTTGATTTTTTTTTATTAGTATTTTTAATGAAAATTTGTTGAAAATGGCGTTTGGTAGGATTTGAACCAGCTTAAGGTTGTAAGAGTGATAGTTAATTATTTAATAACTAATTATTAATCTTCTTTTAATATTTTAGATATTTTTCTAGTGTGATTTAAAAATATAAGGTAATTCTGAATGTTAGGTTGATTGTCATCTTTAACGGGAAGGGGAGGATTTTTTTGATAAATTTTTTTATTAATGATTATAATTTATTTCTTATGTCCTAAGAGGTACATGTAAACAACTTAAATAAGTATAAGTTTTTTTAACCTTTTTTTTTAATATAATAATTTTAAACTACGGTGAACTGTGAACCAGTAATTCTGAACTTTAAACTGGTTATTTTGAACCGTGAATCGATGATTCCACAGTAATCATCTTAGATAGTTAAAATTAAAGATCAACTCTCATGAACCATCAAACTGACAATTCATAAGGATGACAAATGGGACGGGGCGGGGATGAGTTTATCATCCCATCCCCGTCCCCACCCCCACTTTTTCAAGATCAAGGAATCCCCAAACCAATGGAGATCAAATCCTCATCCTCATCTCTGTTGGGACCGAAAAGTAGTTAGAGGGGGGAGGGGTGAATAGCTCGTCGCACTCCTCGTGTGCTTCGTTGTCTGTTTCTTCAGAGATGTGCAGCGGAAATACAAAAAACATACAACAAATGCTAACAATGAGATTTACTTGGTATCCACCTCACAAGAGGTGACTAATCCAAGGATCCACACACGCACACACCCTCCACTATGAAAAACACTCCTTTATGGTAACCACCAAAGGCGGAGAAGCCCTACAAACTCTCAGTACAAGAATAAAGCAAAGGAATACAGAATACAACAATTCTTACAGGTTTTACAGCTGAAAAACCCTAACCCTAGCTTTCCTTCTTGCTTGTGATCCGCCTCTTGACTTGAAAGAACATCCAAGAACCTTCAAGAACTGGCGATCTAAGCTTGAGAGAGGTGTGGAGAAGTCGCAGTATTGATCGGAGTTGAATCGGTGAAGCGCTTGCTGAAGGAATCGAACGCCTACAGCTAAATACGACGCCAACGATCGGATCCTGATCGATTGGATTGCTCCCAATCGATCGGGGAGGTTTTGGATCGATCGACTGATCGATCCAGAGCGCCTCTGTGCTCTGGGAATTTGCCTGGATCGATCGGCTGATCGATCCAGGGCTTATCGCGACACATCGCACCACCCCAATCGATCCACTGATCGATTGGGACCTCTGGATCAATCGGTTGATCGATCCAGCAGGCTTATGTCCGCTCGCGACTGCCTCCCAATCGATCCACTGATCGATTGGGACGAAGGCTTCTCGCGGGTACTCTCCAATCGATCGGCCGATCGATTGGGTTCCAGCCACGATCGGCTGATCGATTCAGCTGGTGGTTTTTGCCCAAAACCAAGCCCCAAGCCCTCTAAACCAACATCCGGTCAACCCTTGACCTGTTGGTACATGTGCCTAGCATCCAGCCACCCTTGGCCTGCTAGGACTCCTTCACCAAGTGTCCGGTCAATCCCTTTGACCCACTTGGACTTTTCTCCTCTCGTGCCAAGTATCCGGTCAGTCCCTTTGATCTACTTGGACTTTCACCAGATGTCTGGTCAACCTTGACCCATTTGGATTTTCCTGTGTCTGGCTTCACTCACCAGGACTTCCAATTGCCTAGCTTCACTCACTAGGTCTTCCAATTGCCTAGATTCACTCACTAGATCTTTCCATCTGCCTGGCTTCACTCACCAGGACTTTCTTCACTGCCTAGCTTCACTCACTAGGACTTTCACCTAGCTTCACTCACCAGGATTTTCTTCACTGCCTAGCTTCACTCACTAGGACTTTCACCTAGCTTCACTCACCAGGATTTTCTTCACTGCCTAGCTTCACTCACTAGGACTTTCACCTAGCTTTACTCACCAGGACTTTCCAATCTGTCTGGCTTCACTCACCAGGACTTTCCAATCTGCCTGGTTTCACTCACCAGGACTTTCCAATCTGCCTGGCTTCACTCACCAGGACTTCCTAGTCAAGTATCCAGTCAACCTTGACCTACTTGACTCTTCATCATACAAACTGATCAAACCCTGATCAGAGGGGAATTGCATCAACAACCTCCCCAAATGAACAACTGCACCTGCATTGTCCACATCATCGAAACCCAATATATTGTCAAACATCGAAACCCAAACCAAGGCTCAAGCTTGGTCAACAGGTCAACCTTGACCTAAGGAATATTGCACCAACAATCTCCATCTCCGGAATTAATTTTATACTATTATTATTTTACCATTAGTATTAAAGATAATATTAATATCAAGATCAATAATAATAATAATTTTATTGTTAATATTTAATTTTTTTTAATATCGATATTATTTAATGACACTATTATTAATATTTTTATAATAATAATAATAATATATTATTATTATTATTATTATTTTCAGGGCAGGTTTGAGGATGAGATAATATCCTTATACCCGTCCCGAATCCGCCCCATCCCTAAAAAAAATCTCCGAACTCGCCTCTATCCTTGAATAAATCTGGGATCTCTGTCCTTATTTCGGGTTTTACTGCAAGGGTCCTGAACCCATGGAAAAAATTATCATTCTAACAGTTATGGACCGTTGAACCGTCAATATTTCGAATCTAGAGTAAGGTACTGTTGTTAGCTTAAATAGGACTGTAAATGAATCAAACGTTCGTGAATAAGTTTAGTGTTAAACTTGGTAAGAGTTTGTTTATGTTCATTTAATATATACAAGATCAATTAAATAAACAAGCTTGAACATCTCGTTAAACTAAACAAATAAACTTGAATACATATGTGTTCAATTTGTTAATATCCGTGAATAACGTTCGTGAATAATGTTCACAGACCATGTTCATTAATAAAACTCTTATCAATATATTAATAAGTTCTAATTATCAAACTTAATATTAAATCAAACAAGTAAAAATTTTAAGCAATCAAACAAGTTTAAATTGAGAGCTCGATAATATCTAAATGAACTAAGCTCAAGTCAAATTTAAACTGCAAGCTAGATAACATCTAAAAAACTAAACTAAAATTAAACTTAAAACAAGCTCAAGTTCATAAAAAATAAATCAAACTAAATTTAAACAATCATTTCAAAAAACTTAATTAATTTTAAGTTCAACTTAATTTAACTCGATTATCTTATCAAATAAACTTATACCCCTAAAATTTAACTCCCCTCGACTCATTTACCACCCTACGCTTAAACACAGTGCATCATCCTTAAGCAACATGTTGAGATTGATAGAGATGCGACATAAGTTACACCATAGATAACGATCTAAGTCGCGCACGGACCAAGCCCACTTCCTTCTTCTAGCTCACCCGATATCTGCTAGGGTTTCAGCTTGCGTCAGGAGACATGAGAGCACTATGGCAATCGACGAGGACGAGGAGGACTTCATCTTCTACGGCACCCCAATAGAGCGAGAGGAGGATACATCCGCACGTAAACGTAAGGCGATCGCCGATGCTGGTTAGCTTCGCAGCCTTCCGCTATGGAAGCAAGAGGTCCAAAACTCATCCTACGCCTCCCCCCGTCAAATTCAAACACTTCGCTGTTTTTTTTTAATCTCTCTTTTAATTCTATTTCTCTCTCTCAAATTGCCTGAAACTAATTATATTTCGCTTGATGACTTAAATTGGCCTACTAATTATTCTAGTTTTTTTTTTTATAATTTAGTATGTTTATTTGTATGGATATTTGTTTATTTGTGTTTGTGATATTATGGATGGTAAGAAATGTATGCATGAATTGTTAAGACGTATAAAATATTTTTTTATGTGTGGATTATGAAATGTGATTATATAGATGTAAATGTACGAAATATTGATAATTTCTTGTATATATTGAAAATGTAAACAAGGTTGATCCTGTCTGAGCGCTGAGTCGACGGACGTTGGGGACGTGGCACGCTCCGCTGTCTTCGACTGGTGGTGTAGCTCTCCGACGATCCTGCAAAGAAACCGAGCCGGGAGGGGTTTCCCGGCGACGACCCTCCGACGCTCAAGTCAGGCAACGAACGAGGCAGAGTAACGTGGCTACAGTAAATAGTTGCGCATACCTTCGTCGACGTCTGGGGTCTTTATATAAGACCCCGGAGAAGCGCGGGCACGTTTCCCGACACGTGCACGCTTCCCCAAACATACCTTAATAAGCCTGTGTCAGAAAAGTGCTTCTGGCGCCATTCCGCAATCGTCCAGCATATCCCGGATGCGACGGTGGAAGCTTCCACCGTACGATTCTGTGTACGGCTCGGCCGCCAACTTTGCTGCTTGTCGGCGGTAGGCGTCTCGAGGATGATGTTACCCCGTCTCCTTTGTCCTCTTGCGCTCCTTGTCTGTTCCAGGGCCGAGCGGATAGGCCACTCGGCAAGCATCTCACTCTTGCACCGGTCATGTGCTCGGCTAAGACTACTCCTGCCTGTGTTGCATTGCGCACCGGCCGAACGGTGAGCCCGCTCGACCCTTGAACCTTTTTATCATGAGCATCGGAAACCCGACCCCTAGTCAGGTTGTACTCCATTCGGTTCGGAGACTCCTGGCCGGTCGGCCTGCAAACCCTGTCGGTAGGCTTGCTTCGTCCGGTCGACCAGTCTTCGGGCTGACTATCTTGACCTTTGACCTCCACGTGCCGTTGACCTCTTGCTGACGAGGATCCCCCGTCCTTATCACCGGATCACATGCCTCCCCTTCAAGTCTAGTCGAAGGAGGTGCCAAGTCCGACTAAATGGACTATGAATTTGGTCGAGCGACCTTCACTTCGCCACTTCCGAAAGTGTATTTCCGATCGGCTCTAGGAGGCCCCCTAGGCCGATCGGTGAGTTGATGGCCATGCCTTGTAGTTTTGATCTCCTTTCGTTGCTTGTTACGCTACTGTTCTGGGGGCGGTCGGCGTCGTCAGGTCTCCTCGAAATTCGTGCCAATCCCCATTAAGCTGCCCACGCGCGGGTAATAGCGCTCATTAAATGTCGTCCAATCGTTGATAGCCACTTGGCATATCCGCCGTCATCGTACAGCGAGGGCATAAACTTCGATGGGACATACGTCGGTTCAAATCTGACGGTCCGATGTCCTCGCTTCTTTTGATGACCTGGATCGGACGACTGTTGTGAACCGAGACCAGGGTTTAAGAGGCGTCGGCCCTGAGCCTCCTTCTATCACCCTTGCCTTTGCGTTTTTGGCGACTTCTTCCGCGACCATCCTCCCAGTGTCCGCTTGCTTTGGTGCTCCGACAAACTCTCGGCCTTCTCCCTCGCATTTTGCTCCCAGTAAGCCCCTTCCTATCTCTGTGTTCTTCCACTTTCTTCTTTTTTGGTGATCTTTGCACTGGTTCACTGTAGTTTCAGTCTTCTCCTTCAACCCTTTCATTTTTCTTTCCTCGGCTCTTCCTTTCCTGCTATTGTCCCGGCGATGGCTAGCACTTCGTAGCCTTCCGGTCCTTCCCCTGGCCTATGGTATATGACCATGGTCAACCGCTTCGACGAAACTGACGCCGGACGTTTCCTTAATAAATTTGAATTACCTTCTGACCATAGACTAGTTCTAGCCACCTTTTCCGATCGGCCCCATAACCCGCCGACCGGCACTGTTTGCTTCTTCCGCGATCAATTCGTGGCCGATCTACGCTTCCCTCTGCACCCTTTCCTCCTGGAGGTTTGCAATTACTTCCGCATTCCGCTCGACCAACTTGTTCCTAACACTTTTAGGTTGCTGTGCGGCATAGTAATCCTTTTCAAGCTGCACGGCATTCCCTTAGCTCCCAGAATTTTTCACTACTTTTACTATCCCAAACAGTCCGAGTGGGGTACTTTCCTCTTCCTGTCGCGGATCGGCCTTGTATTTTTCGATAAAATGTCGACCTCGAACAAGCACTGGAAAGAAAACTATTTTTACCTTCGTTTTCCCGAGCTGCCCTCCTTTCGCACCAAGTGGCAAACCACCGTGCCGGATCCGCCTAACCTCGGCAAATACAAGAACCAGCCGGAATATCTGTTGGTGCAACCTTAGGTCAAGGTTGACCTGGTTGACCCGACTCAAGTTGACTTGACTCGAGTTGTATTTTGATGTTTGACTTGGGAAGATTGTTGATGCAACTTTAGGTCAAGGTTGACCTAGTTGAGTTGCATGTTGATGTTTGACACTCGTGAGGGAGTTCTATTCTTGATATGGGACAAGAATAGATGTTTGGGAGATTATTGGTGTAACCGTAGGTCAAGGTTGACCTGGTTGACCTGAAAAGTCCAAGTATGGAGACTTGGCACTGGAAAGGTCCAAGCAGGGAGCTTGGCACGCGAAAAGTCCAAGTATGGAGACTTGGCACGGGAAAAGTCCAAGTATGGAGACTTGGCACTGGAAAAGTCCAAGTATGGAGACTTGGCACGGAGAAGTCCAAGCAGGGAGCTTGGCACGAGGGAAAGTCCTGGTGAGTGAAGCCAGGCAGTGGGAAAGTCCTAGGAGTGATAGGCAGGTGAAAGTCACAGTGAGTGAAGCCGGGCAATGGAGAAGTTCTGTGAGTGAAGCTAGGTGAAAGTCCTGGTGAGGATGTTAGGCAGTGGAAAGTCCTGGTGAGTGAAGCCAGGCAGTCGGGAAAGTCCTGGTGAGTGAAGCCAGGCAGTCGGAGAAGTCCTGGTGAGTGAAGCCAGGCAGTCGGAGAAGTCCTGGTGAGTGAAGCCAGGCAGTCGGGAAATCCTGGTGAGTGAAGCCAGGTGAAAATCCTAGTGAGTGAAGCTAGGTGAAAGTGGAAGTCCTGGTGAGTGAAGCCAGGCATTCGGGAAAGTCCTGGTGAGTGAAGCCAGGCAGTTTGGAAGTCCTGGTGAGTGAAGCCAGGCAGATTGGAAATCCTGGTGAGTGAAGCCAGGTGAAAACCCTAGTGAGTGAAGCTAGGTGAAAGTCCTGGTGAGTGAAGCCGGGCAAGGGAAAATCCAGATGGATCAAGGGTGATCGGACATCTGGTGTTGGGAACTCCAAGTAGATCAAGGGAGTGATCGGATACTTGACACGAAGAGGAAAGCCCAAGTGGGTCAAAGGGATTGACCGAACACTTGGTGGAGAGTCTTAGCAGGTCAAGGGACTGACCGGATGCTAAGCATGATGTACCAACAGGTCAAGATTGACCGGATGTTGGTTTGAACTTGGTTTGGGCGAAAACCATGAGCTGGATCGATCCGGTGATCGATCCGGTGATCTGTGAATATTCGATCGATGCGGTGACCGATCGTGCTATCGATGGCATCTTGTGTGATAACGATCGATCGGTGACCGATCGAGTCGATCGTCGAGCGAGGCGGGCGCGAGGGGCTGATCGGTCGGGGACCGATCGAAGCTGGCTGATCGGTCCCGGCCGATCAGAGTTCCTGATCGGTCTATGGACGATCGGAGGTTCTGATCGGTCCATGGACCGATCAGAAGAACCCTGGATCCTGATCGGTCCCGGACCGATCAGAAGTCGACCAGTAACTGATAATACGTGCCAGAACCACTGATCGGTCCGCAGACCGATCAGATATCGAAGAACGCCTAGTTTCTTCTGTCTTCTTCGCAGGTTATAAAAGAGGTTGAGAAGCTACTGTTGAAAATCTTCTTCTTCTTCTCTTTGGCCCTGCTTCTTGCTGTGCTTGAGCTTTGCTGAGCTCTCTACTTCGTGAAGCTTCGTGTGAGCTTCCCCGGCTGGTCAGCTGCTGCTATCGTTCCGTGAAGTTGCTGCTTCGTCAACGGAAACCAGTCGAAGGCAAGATAGTGTGTGTTTTTACATTCTTATTGTTCTTGCTTCTTGTTGTATTTCTTGTACACTTATCTTGCTGTTGCAAGAGACTTTGTGGCGAGGTTTCTCCACCCAGAAGGAGTGTTTGATTTAGCCGGTTTTCCGGGGACTCATCCACCGACGGATTGATAGGGCTCGTCCACCTTACGGACACGCCGAGGAGTAGGAGTTTCATCTCCGAACCTCGTTACATCGATGCGTTGAGGTTTGATCTCTTTCTTTGTCGTTTCTACATTGTATTTTCCGCTGCGCTAACCCTAATCGTAGGAAGAAACGCGAGAATTTGGGGCGGCTATTCACACCCCCCTCTCTAGCCGTACGAAGGATCCTAACAAGTGGTATCAGAGCGAGGCCGCTCTTCGACGGATCAACACCCGGGGGAGCACGGGCTAGAGATGGATCTCTATGGAGAAGACATCACCATTCAACCCTTCTACGAGTCTCACGACAACTTCACATATTGGAAGGTAAGGATGATGTATTTTCTTAGAACTAATATGTTAAATTGGTTTTGTGTACAAGAAGGGTTTTCCCCTCCGATGGATGAGGAAGGAAAACCTATCAAGAAGAAGGAGTGGACGAAAGAGCAAATCCGACAATCCGAAATCAATGACGAGGTAACAAAAATTATTGAATTTGCTTTACCTAATAATGTTTTGTGCAAGATAGATAGGTACAACAATGCCAAGGAGTTGTGGAACAACTTGGACAAACTCCATGAGGAGAGCTCCACTTCAAGCCATGAAGAGGAGCCTAGTGAGTCAAGTAGCTCACATCATGGAAGAAGCAAATTGGGAGTTGAGGGCTACTCAACATCCAAGGAAGAAGAGGAGGAGAGTTCTTCTTCAAGTTCGAAGCAAGAAGAAGAAGCTTCTACCTCCGGGAGGGATGAAGAAGAGAGCTCGCATCCACCCTCAACCCTAGGTAACTCAAGCAATTTAAGTTCAATCAAATTACATATTATGTGCTTTGAGTGTAGGGAACATGGACATTACAAGAGTAAGTGTCCAAAGAGGGTAAGAAAGACTCCACCGGCGCCAAAGGTCAAGGAAGCCGGAGTCCCGAAACGCAAGGGCAAGGAGCACATCGTGTGCTTTCAATGCAAGCAACGGGGACACTATCGGAGTCAATGTCCAAGGGGGAGGCAACCTCACAAGGGCAAGAGACCGGGCACATTGATAGGGGGAGCTAAGGCAAACCCTAAGGTATCTTTTAAGGCTCATTCGTGCAATTCTAGTAGGATACATGCTAGTAATTTTATTGCATTAGTCAATAATGATGAGCATGTTAACACTAGAAATCAACACATGTGCTTAGGTGCTAAACATGTCAACCTAGATAGGGATACTACTAGGAATGCTAACCCTAGGTTTAACACTTCTAAGGTTAAGGAAAACCTAGGTAGAAACCCTAAATCAACTAGACACATGCCTAGGAACACCTCAAGAAAGAATGACAAACCAAAACTTGAGGTATTAGAGAAAGAAAATCAAGTCTTGAGGTCAAGACTTGACTCTCTAGAAAAGGCTTTTAAGGATTTGACTCTAGGGTCTAGGGGTCAAAAACCCAAGTCCAAGGACAAGAAAGGTTTGGGTCACAAACCTAAGTCCCAAATGGTCAAGCCCACCTATCATAATGTTCCATTCGATTATGGAACAAAACCTAGGGCTAGGAAGACCATTACCAAGGTTACAAGGGGAGTCACCCCTATAGTTGACCTTGATGAGACCCAAATGACCAAGGCTTCAAAGCCTAAGAGGGTCATTAGGAGGGTTGCTAGGGAAGTTATCCCTAGTGAATATTTAGTGAACCCAATGAGCTCTAATAGGTATTGGGTTCCTAGGAGCATCTTCTCTATCCCATAGATGGGTTAGAGAGTGTCAACTCCAATAAGAAGGGTAGTTAACCCAACTTTGAGGAAATTGACACTCAAGGAGCATTTTCAAGGTTTTTGGGAACCTTTGAAAATGAAATGGAATAATCTTTATCATTCACTCCTTGGAAGAGTAAGGTGTGCCAAAGTGAGAATATATTAATCTTACTTTGAATTGACACAATTTGGAAAAACCTAGAGAAATGTCAAATTGGGATTTTGATATTCTCTTAGGTAATCAAGGCAATCCGGGCCTTAATTTAGAAGTGCTACTCTTGTAGAATTTCAAATGATATAAATCAAACAAGAGATCAAGAAATGCCAATTTGGGTTTTGACATTTTCTTGGAGCACTTTGGGCAATCAAGGGTTAAATTTTAAGTTAGCTAAGGCTAAGGATACTTAGATACGGATTTAGGTATTTTATTTGAGCTAACTTGCCATGATTGGTTGCCATATGCCATGCCATGACATCATATTTATTTTATTATCATTTGAAATGTCATGATAATACTTAGGCTAGTTTATATGTCATGTGTTAGTTTAGTTTCAAACTTTATGCCATGACATCATGACATTGGCACATGTTCTCATTTATGATACCATTTTATGCCATGTCATCATCTCTTGCATTAATAATCAATTGAATTGATTTAAGGATGAAAAACATATTTTGATATTGAGATCAAATTTGTGTTTAGAAAATGCATGAGACCTTAGCCTAAGATACCTAAACCCATATCTCACATCAAAATTGACATGGATGTGCTTGATACACTTTAGATGTGTGTGAGATATTAGGATCATGAATTAGGATCAAGGTGCATAGTTCTTGTACCTAGATGAGCCTAATTCAAGATATGGAGGATCATAGGGAAAGCTTGTGTACAAGTTATGTGCATATAGCCCTAAGATTATGGTCCTAAATTCAAATGGTTTTAAAAGCATTTTAAAATTGATTTGAAAAACCTTGATGAAGCTTTCCTAGTGATAGCATTCATCATTGAACATTGTGATACAAAGTTGAGTTAAACTTGAACTTTTTCAAAGTTTTTGAACTTTGTATCAAGATTGAAAAATGGAAACTACTTTCATAGAAAACTATTTTTCCATGGTAGTATATGTTATGAGGAATGTATCCTCGAAATTTACATTTTTCGAATTTTCTGGAATTTTCTAGGAGTTTCTGAATTTCGGAAGGAAATTTGAAACTGATCAGTGTTCCTGGATCGGTCGGGGACCGATCCAAAGTCTGATCGGTCTGCGGACCGATCCTGATCGGTCTGCGTGAGATCCAGAGAGCATGGTGCGATCTGGTGAAGGCCTGATCGGTC
The DNA here is from genome assembly GCF_018446385.1 of Zingiber officinale. NCBI lineage: Eukaryota > Viridiplantae > Streptophyta > Magnoliopsida > Zingiberales > Zingiberaceae > Zingiber > Zingiber officinale. The sequence continues at coordinate 1,360,969 of NC_055991.1, forward strand.
CGGGACCGATCCATGGGTTTCGATCGATGGGGACCGATCGGGCGTCCGATTCGATTTCAATGTTGGTCCGAAATTTCAGTGGAAGTTGGGTTTTGTAGATTTCTAAAGGTTTGGAACTCCCAAAGACATTGTTGGTGCAATGGTCAAGGGGGAGTTGGCTTTTAGGGGGAGTTTTTACTCCTTAAGATTTTTAAGGATTAGTGATATGGGATTATCACTAAGTTGATTGTTGAGTTTAGTATCAAGGGGGAAATTAAGAGTTTCAATGAAAGGTATGGGACTTTCATTAGGAAGAAACTCTTGACCTTGATTCTCCTTTTTTTTGATGTGTGTCAAAAGGGAGAGTGCTCATTGGAGAGTTATTGGAGAACCCAAGTTAGGTTATCGGTTTAACCTAAGCTAGGGAAGAATGTCAAGGAATGTTCGAGGAAGAACATTGGAATTCTTTTTGATGTGTGTCAAAAAGGGGGAGAATTATTGGAGAACCCAAGTTAGGTTATCGGGTTAACCTAAGGGGAGAATGTCCAGAGAATGTTCAAGGAAAGAACATTGGACATTGGAAGATGGTTGGAAAACCTAAGTTAGGTTATCGGGTTAACCTAACTTGATTATAGTTTTGTCAAACATCAAAAAGGGGGAGATTGTTGGTGCAACCTTAGGTCAAGGTTGACCTGGTTGACCCGACTCAAGTTGACTTGACTCGAGTTGTATTTTGATGTTTGACTTGGGAAGATTGTTGATGCAACTTTAGGTCAAGGTTGACCTAGTTGAGTTGCATGTTGATGTTTGACACTCGTGAGGGAGTTCTATTCTTGATATGGGACAAGAATAGATGTTTGGGAGATTATTGGTGTAACCGTAGGTCAAGGTTGACCTGGTTGACTGAAAAGTCCAAGTATGGAGACTTGGCAGGGAAAGGTCAGCTTGGCACTTGAAAAGTCCAAGTATGGAGACTTGGCACGGAAAAGTCCAAGTATGGAGACTTGCGAAAAGTCCAAGTATGGAGACTTGGCGGGGAGAAGTCCAAGCAGGAGCTTGGCAGGGAAAGTCCCTGGTGAGTGAAGCCAGGCGGTGGGAAAGTCCTAACTGGGATGTTAGGCGGTGTGGAAAGTCCAGTGAGTGAAGCCAGGCAATGGAGAGTGAGTGAAGCCAGGCGGTGGGAAAGTCCTAACTGGATGTTAGGCGGTGTGGAAAGTCCCGGTGAGTGAAGCCAAGCAGAAGTCCCGTGAGTGAAGCTGGGCAATGGGAAAGTCTGGTGAGTGAAGCCAAGTTGGAAGTCCCGTGAGTGAAGCCAGGCAGATGGAAATCTGGTGAGTGAAGCGGTGAAAATCTAGTGAGTGAAGCTAGGTGAAAGTGGAAGTCTGGTGAGTGAAGCCAGCATTGGAAAGTCCCGTGAGTGAAGCCAGGCGGTTTGGAAGTCCCGTGAGTGAAGCCAGATTGAAATCCCGTGAGTGAAGCCGGTGAAAACCCTAGTGAGTGAAGCTAGGTGAAAGTCCCGTGAGTGAAGCCGGAGGAAAATCCAGATGGATCAAGGGTGATCGGACATCCGTGTTGGGAAGTCCAAGTAGATCAAGGAGTGATCGGATACTTGGCACGAAGAGGAAAGTCCAAGTGGGTCAAAGGGATTGACCGGACACTTGGTGGAGAGTCTTAGCAGGTCAAGGGACCGACCGGATGCTAAGCATGATGTACCAACAGTCAAGATTGACCGGATGTTGGTTTGAACTTGGTTTGGGCGAAAACCATGAGTCGGATCGATCCGGTGATCGATCCGGTGATCATGAATATTCGATCGTCGGTGACCGATCAAGCTATCGATAGCATCTATGTGTGATAACCGATCGTCCGGTGACCGATCGTGAGTCGATCGAACAGAGCGAGGCGCGAGAGGCTGATCGGTCGGGGACCGATCAAGAAGCCCTGATCGGTCCGCATCCATCGATTCCTGATCGGTCTATGGACCGATCAGAGATTCCCCGATCGGTCCATGGACCGATCGAGGAAACGAAGCAAAGCTTCTTCCGATCGGTCCCGCCGATCAGAAGTTCTGATCGATGCGTGGACCAATCGTGACGAACAAAAGGTTTCTTCCCGATCGGTCCACGCCGATCAGGTTCTAGCTGACGCAACGGCTAGTTTCTTCTCTTCTTCGCAGGTTATAAAAGAGGTTGAGAAGCTACTGTTGAAAATCTTCTTCTTCTTCTCTTTGGCCCGCTTCTTGCTGTGCTTGAGCTTTGCTGAGCTCTCTACTTCGTGAAGCTTCGTGTGAGCTTCCCCGGCTGGTCAGCTGCTGCTATTGTTCCGTGAAGTTGCTGCTTCGTCAACGGAAACCAGTCGAAGGCAAGATAGTGTGTGTTTTTACATTCTTATTGTTCTTGCTTCTTGTTGTATTTCTTGTACACTTATCTTGCTGTTGCAAGAGACTTTGTGGCGAGGTTTCTCCACCCAGAAGGAGTGTTTGATTTAGCCGGTTTTCCGGGGACTCATCCACCGACGGATTGATAGGGCTCGTCCACCTTACGGACACGCCGAGGAGTAGGAGTTTCATCTCCGAACCTCGTTACATCGATGCGTTGAGGTTTGATCTCTTTCTTTGTCGTTTCTACATTGTATTTTCCGCTGCGCTAACCCTAATCGTAGGAAGAAACGCGAGAATTTGGGGCGGCTATTCACACCCCCCTCTCTAGCCGTACGAAGGATCCTAACAATATCTTCATGCTGCTAACCTACTGGCCGGCCAGAGGTTCAACATCAATAAACTGCTTCATGAGGGGGTGTTGTATGTCTTTGGCTTGAGCCCGATCCGCACAAAGCTTCCGAGCAGCTTGGGTAAGCACCCTCCTTGTCCTTTTTCCTTTTGGTCTAACTGATTTATTCTTCTGTTATTCAGCTGACATCATGTGGCGATCCAAGGTTGCCGATCGGCTGAAGTTGAAGGCCGCCGAGATTGAGGCGGTGGCCGCCAAAGAGATGGCCGATCGAGGCATCGCGCCGGTCGGCTCGCATGAGGGCGAAAGTGAAGAGGCTCCAACTGAGGCCCGAGAGTCTGCCGCTCAGGGCACCACCACTGGAGCGACCGGGGATGCTATTTCTTCGGCCGGTCAGCAGCCCACCTCAGAGGACGCGGAGCGATCGACCGGCGATTCCCCCCTGATAACTCGCAAACGTCGCCGGACCGCCATCGCGCCCGTTGAGCCGGTGATTAGGCCAGTCGACGCTCCCCCAGAGGCAATCGACCCGCTGCCTGCCGTGCATGAGACCATTTCTTCCGATCGGACTCCCTCCCAGCTCGACCAGCCAGCACCTTCGACTGGAGCACCACCCATTAGCTCCGTGCCCCGGGTCCACCTTCGGCTCAAGAGCTTTGACATTACTTCTGCACCGATCGGCGAGTCTTCCAGCCGAGCCGTTTCTACCCAAGCAGATCCAAGCGACCGCCGAATGATCAAGTTTGTCCTCCGTCTCCCTACCGAGAAATTCCTTTTAGCGGCGGATCAGCCTGCCGCTCCCGAGCACCAAGTCACCATCCGAGGTCCGCTCGCCCAGACGTGGGAAGATACGAGGGCTCGCGTGGCCCTGATGACTCCCGGTCAGCTGGCAGACAACCACATGCAGCAAGCCACCGGGGTATGTTTCTTAACGCTATCCTGATAATCTCACCAGGTTATTGACGTTATCCATCCGAACGCAGCACTGGGTGGAGAACATTGCGGTCAGCAATCGTTTGGCCGAGCTGGAAGAGGAGTTGAAGAAGCTCCAAATTTCTGGAGGAGCGCCGGCTGAGGGGACCCTCGTATGCCACGCTCAAGTCCGAGCTGGCCAAAATAGAAAAATTGCTAGCGGCCGAGCAGCACAAATCTTCCGGCCTGGAATCCAGGGTGGCTGGACTTGAAAACCAAGTCAAGTCCCACGACCACCAGATCACTGTGGCCACTAACAGAAAGAATAGGGCCGTTGCTGATCTTGACGCAATGAAGGTGCAGGTTCGGGCGCTGAAGCAACGCGTCACTGAATTGACCGACCTGCTATCTACTAAGAAAGATAGTCGATCTGCCACTGAAGCTAAACTGCAGGCAGATAAGGAAGAACTCCAAGTGGCTCTCGACGCTTCTCGAGCGGCGTTGAAGGAATACCAAGATGGAGAGCCTGACCGCTTCAAAGTGATGAGATAGAACTACCTCCGATCGGATGCCTTTGGTGAAAAGTTTAGCGATCGATTGGTTCTGTCCTTCGAAGAGGCTATCCGGGCGACCACCGTTTACTTGAAAGCCAAGGGACATCTCTCCGAAGATATCTCCATCCCCCCCCCCGAGACCTGGCCGGCCTGCTAGACGCCGTCCCGGAGCCCATCTTCGAGCCACTGGAGTGAGGAGTGTTTATGATTTTCCTGTAATGTTTTTTGTACCTCTTCCGATCGGCTTTAATGGATACCTATTGTCTTGTTATTAGCTGTCAACACTTGTGTCCTCCTCTCAGACTGCGAAATACAATCGTTCAAGTCTCCTCCTTCTTTTCGTTAACCATTGCTCGTCCCGCCCGTTCCTTTCAAGGAATTTTTAACGAAGTTTTCTTTATAACTAGGCCGTTCGGCTAAGCGTCCATACTTTTTTAAATGGAACTCCCGCTAGATGCTCATGAAGTCTCTTTGATAACTTGGTCGATCGACCTGCTAACTCACGAGTCGATCTTTTTATTAACTTTGTCCGGCCGGAGGTTTTATAGTTGCCGGTCCGACCCTAGGGTTTAACGTCGCCGCTCGACGGTCTTCAAACCGGGGGGGTTTATAGTCGCCGGTCCGACTCTAGAGTTTAACGTCGCCGCTCGACGGTCTTCTAGCCGGGGCTTTTATAGTCGTCGGTTCGACTCTAGAGTTTAACGTCACCGCTCGACGGTCTTCAAGCCGGGGGGGTTTATAGTTGCCGGTTCGACTCTAGAGTTTAACGTCGCCGCTCGACGGTCTTCTAGCCGGGGTTTTTATAGTCGCCGGTTCGACTCTAGAGTTTAACGTCGTTGCTCGACGGTCTTCTAGCCGGGGTTTTTATAGTCGTCGGTCCGACTCTAGAGTTTAACGTTGCCGCTCGACGGTCTTCTAGCTGGGGTTTTTATAGTCGCCGGTTCGACTCTAGAGTTTAACGTCGCCACTCGACGGTCTTCTAGCCGGGGTTTTTATAGTCGCCGGTCCGACTCTAGAGTTTAACGTCGTCGCTCGACGGTCTTCAAGCCGGGGTTTTTATAGTCACCGGTCCGACTCTAGAGTTTAACGTCGCCGCTCGACGGTCTTCTAGCCGAGGTTTTTATAGTCACCGGTTCGACTCTAGAGTTTAACGTCGCCGCTCGACGGTCTTCTAGTCGGGGTTTTTATAGTCGCCGGTTCGACTCTAGAGTTTAACGTCGTCGTTCGACAGTCTTCTAGCCGGAGTTTTTATAGTCATCGGTTCGACTCTAGAGTTTAACGTCGCCGCTCGACGGTCTTCTAGCCGGGATTTTTATAGTCGCCGGTTCGACTTTAGAGTTTAACGTCGCCGCTCGACGGATTTCTAGCCGGGGTTTTTATAGTCGCCGATTCGACTCTAGAGATTAACGTCGCCGCTCGACGGTCTTCATCGAGCATTGGGCTCGGATAATATACTCCAGGCTGAACGGCACGGGTCTTCTCCATCGAGCATTGGGCTCGGATAATATGTTCCCGGCCGAACGGCAAGGGGTCTTCTCCATCGAGCATTGGGCTCGGATAATATGTTCCCGGCCGAACGACACGGGGTTTCTGCCACGACATTACGCTGTTATCCGCTTGGTGCGCCAGATTCATGCATTTATTCTTATAGCTTTCATTCCTGCAACCAAATAATACATCCGAACAGAATATTTTAAAGTATATTACATCAGCGCACCTTTCATCCAACCCGATAGGGCTGGAGGTGGTTTGCGCTCCACGGCCTCTCTAGCCTTCTCCCATCCTCATCTTCCAAGTAATAAGCTCCAGATCGGAGCTTCTCAATGACTTTGAACGGTCCTGCCCAGGGAGCCTCCAACTTGCCCACGTCCCCGACCGGTTTGACTTTCTTTCAGACCAAGTCGCCTACCTGGAATGTTCGAGGAACCACGCGGCGGTTGTAGTTCTGCCTCATCCTCTGCCTGTAAGCCATCAGCCGAACGGACGCTTTGGCTCGCTCCTCGTCGATCAAGTTCAATTCCAGCTGCCTCCGCTCGGCATTATCTTCATCGTAGTTTTGGATCCGGCGGACTCCACGCCGACTTCGACTGGGATGATCGCCTCGCCTCCGTATACCAGGTGGAATAGGGTGACTTCCGTTCCCTCCTTAGGGGTCGTGCGAATGACCCATAAGACTCCCGGCAGCTCGTCCACTCAGCTTCCTCCCATATGGTCGAGCCGAGCCCGAAGAATTCGGAGTATCTCCCGGTTGGCTACTTCGGCTTGACCATTGCTCTGGTGATACGCCACGGACGTGAAATGCTGCTCGATGTCATATCCCTTGCACCATTCTTCGAGTTGATTCCCGACGAACTGCCGCCCATTGTCTGACACGAGCCGACGTGGAATGCCGAACTGACAGATGATGTTTTGCCAGATGAATTTTTTGACCATGTGCTCGGTTATCTTGGCCAATGGCTCAGCCTCCACCCACTTGGAGAAGTAATCTATCGCCACCAAAAGAAATTTTCTTTGTCCGGTCGCCATAGGGAAGGGTCCTATGATGTCCATGCCCCACTGGTCGAACGGGCAAGACACTGTGGACACTTTTATTTCTTTCGTCGGCCTATGTGAGAAGTTGTGGTGCTTCTGACAGGAAAGACACGTTGCGACGGTCCGAGCGGCGTCCACATGTAGTGTTGGCCAGAAGTATCCGGCCAGCAGGATCTTCCTAGCCAAAGACCGGCCGCCCGGATGACCTCCGCATGACCCTTGATGTACCTCCTGGAGAATGTACTCGGCGTCTTCCGAGCTGACGCACTTCAGCAGAGGTCGGGAGAACGCCTTTTTGTAACGTTGCTCCCCGATGAGTGTGAACTGGCCGGCTCTTCTTCTTAATAGCTGAGCTTCGTCCCGATCGGAGGGCGTGACACCCGAGCGCAGAAACTCCGCGATGGTTGCTCTCCAATCGTTCGGGAATGTGAGGTCGTCCATCCGATCCACGTGTGCTACCAAACATACTTGCTCGACGGGTGGCTGGATGACGACTGGCGATATTGAGCTTGCGAGTTTAGCTAACTCATCTGCCGCATGGTTCTCCGCTCAGGGTATCTCCTGGACTACTACCTCGGTGAAGACGACCTTGAGTTTCTCAAAGGCCTCCGCGTACAATTTGAGTCTGGCATTGTTTATTTCAAAAGCGCCCATGAGTTGCTGAGCGGCCAGCTGTGAATCCGAGTGGATCACGACCCGACTAGCTCCAACATGCCGCGCAGCTTGCAATCCGACTATGAGAGCTTCGTATTCTGCCTCATTATTTGTTGCCCGATAGTCCAGCCGGACGAATAGATGCATCCGCTCTCCCTGAGGTGAAAGTAGTACTATCCCCATTCCTCTCCCGAGCCGAGTGGACGATCTATCCACATATATTTTCCATGTAGCTTCGGGCTCAAGCTTTTGTACCTCTGTCACGAAATCCGCCAAGGATTGTGCTTTGATCGCTGAGCGAGGTTGATATTAGATATCAAACTCACTTAACTCCGTCGTCCACTTGATAAACCGTCCGGATGCTTCGGGGGTTCAGGAGTACCCTTGCTAGCGGGCTGTTCGTCATCACAATAATTGTGTGCGCCAGAAAGTAAGGGCGCAACCTCCGAGCTGCCAGAACCAAGGCGAAAGTCAACTTCTCGAGACCGGTATAGCGAGACTCAGCATCCTTTAAGATATGACTTAAAAAATACACTGGTTGCTCCTCGCCGCTCGGCCTCACTAATGCTGAGCCCACAGCATGCTCAGTTGATGATAAATAAATGCGAAGCGGCTCACCTACGGCTGGTTTTGTCAGCACAGGTAAAGAATTCAGGTAAGTCTTTAATTCCTCGAACGCTCGATCGCACTCCTCATCCCATTGAAACTTGGTGGCTTTACGGAGTATCTTGAAAAACGGCAAGCTCCGGTCGACGGTCTTAGAGATGAATCTAGACAGCGCCGTTATCCGACCGGTGAAACGCTGCACTTCTCGGAGATTTCTGGGAGGCGGCATGTCCTGCAGCGCCTTTATCTTGCTGGGGTTCGCCTCTATGCCCCGCTCGGTCACAATGTAACCCAAGAAGCGCCCACCTCTTGCTCCGAACAGGCACTTCTGTGGGTTAAGTTTGACGCCATACCTCCTTAGTGTTTGGAAGGTCTCCTCCATGTCCGCGTAGAGGTCGGCCGCCCGGAAGGACTTGATAAGTATGTCGTCCACGTACACTTCCAAATTGCGTCCGATCTGCTCTCTGAAGACCTTGTTCATCAAACGCTGGTAGGTGGCTCACGCGTTCTTCAATCCGAACGGCATTACATTGTAGCAGTAAGTGCCGTCTGCCGTGACGAAGCTGACATTCTCTTGGTCTTCTCGGGCGAGCGGCACTTGACGGTAGCCTTGGTATGCATCCAACATGCATATTAGCTCGCACCCGGCCGTGGAGTCCACCAGCTGATCGATCCGGGGAAGAGGATAGAAGTCCTTCGGGCATGCCTTGTTCAAGTCCCGGAAGTCGATGCAGACTCTCCACTTGTTGCCCGGCTTGGAGACCAGGACCACGTTCGCAAGCCAACTCGGCAATTGTACTTCCCTTATGTGGCCGGCCTCCAGAAGCTTCTCTATCTCCGCCCGGATGATTACGTTCTGCTCCGCGCTGAAGTCTCTCTTCCTTTGCTTCACCGGGCGGGCGTCCGACCGGACATGAAGTTCATGCTGCGCTACGCTTGGCGAGACCCTAGGCAGCTCATGGGTCGACCAGGCAAAGACGTCGCAATTCCGCTGGAGGCATTTGATCACCTTTTCCTTCTGCTTCTCCTCCAGATCGGATGCTATGAAGGTGGTGGCCTCCGGTCGGGATGGGTCAATCTGCACTTCCTCCTTTTCTTCATAAACTAAAGTAGGTGGCTTTTCAGTAATAGCATGTACCTCAACACGCGGCACTTTCCGAGCGGACTTTGATTCGGCCCGGACCATCTCCACGTAGCATCTTCGAGCGGCCAGCTGGTCTCCCCGCACCTCCCCTACTTGATTCTCCACTGAAAATTTGATCTTCTGGAAGAAGGTGGAGACGACCGCCCGGAACTCATTGAGAGCCGGTCGCCCCAGGATGACGTTGTATGCAGAAGGAGCATCGACCACGATGAAGGTGGTGGTCCTTGTCCTTCTGAGCGGCTCTTCGCCCAACGAGATAGCCAGTCGGACCTGGCCGACAGGCAAGACTTCATTCCCCGTGAATCCGTATAGGGGGGAGGGTCGTTATTGGCAATAGTTCGGCTCGGTCAATTTGTAATTGTTCGAAGGCCTTCTTGAAGATTATGTTGATCGAGCTGCCTGTGTCAATGAAAATGCGATGAATAGTGTAATTGACTATTACCGCTCGGATGATCAGGGCGTCATCGTGAGGGACTTCAACTCCTTGAAGGTTCCTGGGCCCGAAGCTGATCTCAGGTCCGCTCGCCCTTTCCTTGCTGCAGCCGACCGCGTGGATCCTCAGCTGCCTTGCATGCGCCTTTCTGGCTCTATTCGAATCTCCGCCGGTCGGACCCCCGGCGATGATGTTGATCTCTCCCCAAGGCGCGTTGCCCCTGTTCTCTTCCTCCCGAGCTGAATGTCGAGGTCGTTCATTTGACGCTCGATGGTGGGCTCCGTGTTGCTGACGGTGATGTTGCTCGGGAGATCGCCTTTCTGTCCTTTGCATGGGGCTCCGTTGCCGATGCTGCCGATCTGGTGAAGGCGATCGGTGGTGGTAACTCCTTGGCGCAGGATGAGCAATGGGGGGGGGGAGGCTCCGACAATCGCGAGTATTGTGAGTGGCCGACTGATGGAGTGAGCAAAATATTGGGGTCCATACCTTCCCCTTGTGTTTGGGCCGATCAGTCGTGACTTGTTGGACGGCGTGCGGCCGAGTATGCTGATGAGGGCGGGCGGCTTCGGCCCGCGGTCCTCTTGGTGGTTGGTGACTGATGGGTTGCTTCCGCTCGGCAGGAGCTGGTTGGTCGCTCAGTGCTTCTTTCCTTCTTGCCGCCTGGGCCTCCTCCACATTGATGTATTCGTTGGCTTTATGCAGCATGTGGTCGTAGTCCCGAGGCGGCTTCCGGATGAGCGATCGGAAGAAATCACCGTCCACGAGCCCTTGCGTGAACGCGTTCACCATTGTTTCCGAGGTGACCGTTGGAATGTCCATGGCCACCTGGTTGAAGCGCTGAATGTACGCTCGGAGCGGCTCCCTCGCGCCTTACTTGACGACAAACAAGCTAACGCTTGTCTTCTGGTGGTGCATACTGCTAGTAAAATGATGAAGGAACGCCGTCCAGAATTCCTTGAAACTGGTGATTGAGCCGTCCGGCAGTCTTCGAAACCATCGATGCGCCGATCCCGAAAGCGTTGTGAGGAACACTCGGCATTTTACACCATCTGTGTACTGATGCAGAGTGGCGGTACTGTCGAATTTACCTAGGTGGTCGTCTGGGTCGGTCGTCCCGTTGTACTCCTCGATAGCAGGGGGCACATAATGCCTCGGCAGTGGATCGCGGAGAATGACATCTGAGAACTGCTGATTGGTCCGCTTGGGCGATGCGTCCGATCGGGGCGCCTTTCCTTTTCTGACGTCCCGGATGGGTGCCTCGTCTGATGAGGATCTCTTGTCTTGATTGGCTTGCGCCACCTCCGACGGCGTCTGGAACAGAGCCCGATGAAAAGGTATTGGGGCGGGCGGCACACCCATCTGTGTCCCGGTCGGCCCCTTGTTTTGCCCCCATATTGAGAGCTGCTCCTGCCGGTCTTCGGGTGGCGCTCTGCCACCCGAAGCTGATGTCGCTTGCTGCACTGCCCGCTCGCCTTGAGCTTTTTGTTGCTGCTCCACAATCTTCGCTGCTCGTGCTTGGACGAGTGCTTCGAGCTCTTCAGGGGAGAGCGTTACCAAAAATTGACGTCCAGCTTCTTCCATCTTCTTGGCTCGAATTCAGGTGCGTTCCCACAGACAGTGCCAATTTGATCCTGTCCGAGCGCTGAGTCGACGGACGCTGGGGACGTGGCACGCTCCGCTGTCTTCTACTGGTAGTGTAGCTCTCCGACGATCCTGCAAAGAAACCGAGCCGGGAGGGGGTTCCCGGCGACGGCCCTCCGACGCTCAAGTCAGGCAACGAACGAGGCAGAGTAACGTGGCTACAGTAAATAGTTGCGCATACCTTCGTCGACGTCTGGGGTCTTTATATAGGACCCCAGAGAAGCGCGAGCGCGTTTCCCGTCGCGTGCACGCTTCTCCAAACATACCTTAACAAGTATGTGTCAGAAAAGTGCTTCTGGCGCCATTCCGCAATCGTCCAGCATATCCCGGATGCGACGGTGGAAGCTTTCACCGTACGATTCTGTGTACGGCTCGGCCACCAACTTTGCTGGTTGTCGGCGGCAGGCGTCTCGAGGATGATATTACCCCGTCTCCTTTGTCCTCTTGCACTCCTTGTCTGTTCTAGGGCCGAGCGGATAGGCCGCTCGGCAAGCATCTCACTCCTGCACCGGTCATGTGCTCGGCTAAGACTGCTCCTGCCTGTGTTGCCTTGCGCACCAGCCGAACGGTGAGCCCGCTTGACCCTTGAACCTTTTTATCGTGAGCATCGGAAACCCGACCCCTAGTCAGGTTGTACTCCATTCGGTTCGGAGACTCCTGGCCGGTCGGCCTTCAAACCCTGTCGGTAGGCTTGCTTCGTCCGATCGGCCAATCTTCGGGCTAACTATCTTGACCTTTGACCTCCACGTGCCGTTGACCTCTTACTGACGAGGATCCCCTGTCCTTATCACCGGATCAAAGGTAATATAAATGGTTTTTGGATTTTTTTTTAATTACCAACGGAATCGGTATTCTGTCGATAAATATCGAAATATTTAATCGACATAAACTCTGTTTTGGTTGGTAAATATCAATTGTTTACCGAAGGAAACAATATTTTCGTTGGTGATTACTGACGAAAACTACATTTTTGTTAGTAATATTTGCTACGAAAATTAAATTTCTATAGTAAATTTTACCGATATTAACGCTTTTTCCTCCAGTGATTACCGTCGGACCCTAAATTCCGTCGGTAAAAGAGTTTATGATAAACCACCTCCCGACAAATAATTTTTCGTCGTAATTCTGTTCCTAAATCACTTCATCGACGGAATTATGATAGAATATTCTGTCGATAAATCTGATTTTTTTTAGTGTTGATCATATATAATTTTTTGAATTTAGTCATAGATAGGCTTTGGTGATCGATAAATCGTTGTTTCAACTAAATCAAGGGTTACGGTCGATATTTTTAAATTTAAGTTTGTTTTCAACTCCTTAAATTTAAAATTTAAGCTTTTAATAATAAAAATTAATTTACATTAATATTTAAAATATTTGAAAATCACTTTTTGAGTCGAAAATCCTGACCACGTGATTGCCTAGGACTCCTTTACTTTATATTAGTCAAGATTTTAAAATTTTAAATTTAATCGTTAGAGGAGTATTCAATTGAAAAATCATCTTCTTGTCCGAGACATTTATTAGACGGAAAATATAATAATGACTATAAAAAATAAAAAATTATACAAAAGTAGAAAAATATATTTTTTAAAAAAACTCAGATGAGCATATTTAATATTTATTTTGATGTTTGATGGCCAGAGTTATGTGAAAAATAAATTAATTGATATAATTTTTAATTTGATTTTACTCTATTTCGATAGGTTTCGGTAGAAGAAATGTTGGGCCCCAATTTGGGCCAACGGGGAGAATCTCCTGCCGAAAGGCCCAAACTTTGCCGCAAAGGGAAACAAAGAGTTCGATCGCCGCCTCTAGAGAGATCATCGGAGGAAGAAATGCTCACCCGATATCTAGGGTTTCAGCTTGCGTAGGAGAGCACTATGGCGATCGACGAGGACGAGGAGGACTTCATCTTCTACGGCACCCCAATAGAGCGAGAGGAGGATACATCCGCACGTAAACGTAAGGCGATCGCCGATGCTGGTCAGCTTCGCAGCCTTCCACTATGGAAGCAAGAGGTCCAAAACTCATCCTACGTCTCCCCGTCAAATTCAAACACGTTGCTGTTTTTTTTTTAAATCTCTCTTTTAATTCTGTTTCTCTCTCGCTTGATGACTTGAATTGGCCTACGAAATTTCACCAATATATCAGGAACATTGATAGATGAAAGGCATATTCTCATTCTCTCACTAACTTAGTTTTCACGTTGGCATGGGTAAAACCTTCTATATCCGATATCCCTGCTTGACTCCACACGAACGCTTGCATATGGGAGGATCTTTCTCTCCAATGCTTTCTTAGCTTGCATCATTAGTCTTTTTTTTTTTTTTTTCATTTTTTGGATCGTTGATGGTTATTGATTTTTTACCAGCTCTTATATCTTTCTACTGGATCATTATATGTCATTACAGTTCGTAGCTATCTATTTTCATGCGCCACATTAATAGTATTGTTGTGGTGGTTTCTTGCTCTGGAAGCATACTTATGGAACTTCCTCTGTTTCTGTCATCTCATCTAGGCTTGTAGTGGAAATTGTTAATTTTTGTTTTCTGATGAATTGCATTTGTCTTGGCTGTATCTAACTATTCTTTTTCTTCTTTTGACTACTAACTCTTTTAGGTTAGAGATGAGGAAGGACGCAGAAGATTTCATGGTGCATTTACCGGTGGATATTCTGCTGGATACTACAATACCGTTGGTTCAAAAGAAGGTTATCTTGAAATTCAAACCCCAAGCATAGAATTGTGGGATTTTACAGTTATGTAGCCATCTGAATATATGACCACACCATTCCAGGATGGACTCCTCAGACATTTACTTCATCACGCAAAAATAGGGCGGAAGTGAAACAACAGAATATATATAGCTTTCTGGATGAAGATGACATTAAGGTACTTGATCTTTATCTAATAGAACATTGGGCAGCTCATTTTTCTCTAGGAGACTAGATATAGGCCTGAACCCTGCTTAATAACATTCTTTAGCTGTAGTCATTATACTGCTAGTAGTCATTTTCAATTTTCATTTTGTGAAACATCATGTATTCTTCAGGAATTGTTCATATGAAACATTCATGTTTACAATATTTAAGAAATCACTCTCTTAAATTAAGCACCTGTACTTGTACTTCCAGTTGGTTAATACAAGTGAGTATATATGAGGTGTTTATCTTGTCATATCAGTTGATATGTTTTTTCATGTGTGTCTTTTGTCTAGTTCATTCCATACTGCTAAGTGGTTATAAATAATACCGCATATTGTTCAAATAGCGCTCCTTTCTAAACTTAAAGTTTTAGCTTCTTAAAGAGATTATAGTTTTCATAACCTCTGGTTGTTGCCACCATGACCGTAGGCTATGGGAGGCCAAGCCCTGGAGACCTCCATGCAGTTTGATACTTTTGGTTTTACTGCTGCTGAATATGCTCGTAAACATGCTGAAAAGGAGCAGCATAAAAGGTAATTAAAGTGTTTTTTTTTTCTGTGAACACAGCAATTTTAAGTGTATCATGTTGTTGCTAGCAGATCCAATTAGGTAGGATTCCCACCTTGTTATTGCAGTATGAGCTACACTTGGTCTATCTTCAGATTTTTGTCTAGCCGTTGTTTATCTCTTAAAGAAGCTTACCCTTCCTTTAAACATCTAAATGTGGTGACAGTCTATGTAGATAGATTCATTTAGTCAAATCCAAGGCTTAAAATCTCGACCTGTGCCAAGGTTTTGGCCCAGACCGGAACGATATCGTTTCGGTATCGTATTGTGCTGTGTGGATACAGTTTCGGTATTTTTTTAATTTATATATAGTAATTATTAGATAAATATGTTTATGGTGTATAATTTAAAAATAAGTTGTATATTGCTTTTATATAAATTCTTCATTATTGAACAACTTAATATTGTTAGAAAAATAATTAAATATAGTTTTCTTTAAAGAAATTGATCTATCAATAACTTGAATTAAAATTGATATATTATGTTACATGTTGGAAGTATTGGTTCTCCAAATTAAGTAATTATGATTATATAAATTAATACAAAGATGCTATTTTATATATAATAATTATATAAATTAACTATTTATTTATTTATTTATTTAAATAATATATATTTAAAATAGTAAAAAAATCAGAATATCAATTAAATATTAAAACAGTAAAAAATAAATAAATAAAAATTATCAAAAATATAAATTTGGTTTATTAGAATTTTTAAATAAAATTTAAAACAATAAAAAAAAATTAGAATATCAATGAACAAAATTTATTAATTTTTTTAAAAAATTTAAATATATTTTATTGGGATTTAATGAGGGTTCATGAAAGCCTTTTTGTGGTATCACACTTAAGTTGAGAATTGTTTTAATTAATTAAATCTATTTTTAATTTTCGGCAAATAACACTGTTCGTGCATCGTGGGACATTGCTGGCGCCGTCCTGCAATTGGCATCGACCTTTTTGGCGTGCAACACGCGCGCTTGACGGACTTGATGACACGACGAAATCCAATCAGTTGTGCGTACTGTGCCAACTGCGCTCCTTCGTCGGAACGGCAAAAACTGTCACGGAACAACATTTCAATCACTGGTCAAATCCAATCAGTTGTGGGACATTGCCGGCGGCGTCCCCCGATGCCTCCAGCGGCGCCGGAGGTGTCCTCCGATTGGCGTTGACCTTTTTGTGCGCAACACACGCACTTGACGCACTTGATGACACAGCAAAATCCAATCAGTTGTGCTGACTTCACTCCTTTGTCGGAATGGTAAAAACTATCCGGCACGGAACGACATTTCAATCACTGGTCAAATCCAATCAGTCTTGATCTTACCAATCGAATATATTTTTGCAACTACTTTGTTCTCCATTTGTCTGTGTTTTTCCTGATGTGATCTTTGGGGTAGTCCAGTGTACCTAAACATAGTGGATTCACAAGTCTGAATAGTTGTTTTTTATGCATATTTGTTCAAAGTGTATGGTGCGAAGGAAACGTTAGTTGATTTACTTGATCAAATTTTCACTTCGGCCAATATCCCAAGAAATGCACTTTTAGGCATTTTGTTTATTAACTAATATGTTGTTTCATATCCGCAGAGTAATCCACTCTCATTTCTGACATTGTTTCTTTCACTGATATGGTGTAAGTCCTTTACTTCGGATTTTAGAATATTAGGATAATCGTGTAGTTTGACACTCTTGTTGATCAAAGACATTCTAAAATATGAGCGCACTAAACTAATCCCATTTATTATTCAATTGATTATGTTCTCATCTAATGGCAAGAGCATAGCACGCTTAGACAAGTTACTGATCAATTACATGAGTCTATAACTTCAAATTACATCAGAACATTGTCATAGGCATGCACACAATTCTGAATAAAAATATCAATGATTTGACATCAAGGGGTAGTGGAATACAGTTGAAAATTCTTCTATATGTAAAAATACATTATTTAAAATATATGTATATTATATCATCTCCTTTGTGCAGTTCTTATTTATAGATGGCATCCTTTAGTTCTTCATTTAGCTATTAAGACAACTCTCTGAAGCTGGTTTGTGTACTTCTATCATAGAAGATTTAATTTATTTTCTTGAGAGCTTTAATAGATCCCTTACTGTAATTTTCTCTCTTTTGTTTTTTGTTATTCTGAAATCTTTTATATTCTTCACTATCTTTTTATATTATTAGTGTTGGTGTTAGGTTATATTTAAAGTTTTGTTGTTGAAGCTTGAAGAATTAACTGTGATTAGCTTTTGTTGTTGTTAAAGTTGCTAGAAGTAATTCTGCCAAGTCCAGGCTCTAGTTTTTTTTCTTCTGTTTGATTGTTTTTTGTTATTTGGGGGCTGAAATGGAGAATACTCTAGTAATTGACAAGAGCACCAGATTATTTACCTTTGCTTTTTTTGACACAGGCCTTCAGCTATTCCTGGACCAGCACCTGATGAAATAGTAATTCCTGCATCAACTTCTATTGGTCTGTCTCTTTTAACTTTGCTTTAATAGCCATAATTTGCAAAAGGTTAAATGTGGCCACTGTAACTTTATCTTACACGTTCTCTATTGATCTTGATAGGTGTAAAGCTGTTGCTCAAAATGGGATGGCGTCATGGTCACTCAATCAAGGATGCACATGTTGATTCTTTATATGGTACTGCTTATTTTGTGTTAGGACCAAGAGTAATATTCATGCTCATACCCATTCCCATTCCACAATACAATGATTCCCATTCCGATTCCTATTCCTAGGAAAGAACCAAACGCCCCCTAAATGTGTCCACTGTAACTTTATCTTACACGTTCTCTATTGATCTTGATAGGTGTAAAGCTGTTGCTCAAAATGGGATGGCGTCATGGTCACTCAATCAAGGATGCACATGTTGATTCTTTATATGGTACTGCTTATTTTGTGTTAGGACCTTTTTCAGTTAATAGCTTCAGATGCTGCAACTAGTCCTAAATTTTGATATAGTATGTATCCCTGTTTGGATATGTAAGCAATTTTTTAACATGAGTTCAGTTGTGGCAGTCTCTTAATTAGTAGTAATTCCAGGTTTCCTGACCTGATTTGGTCTACCAGATGCACTTTCTTTCTGAGAAGCTTGTTACGATAGCAATTTCAGGATTTCCTGATCTAGTCAGTCTACCAGATGCATTTTCTTTCTCAGAAGCTTGTTAGATTTGCATACTTCCTATGTTCTTGTGCAAAATGGGAAATGCCTTTTTCTATCCATGCATGTTATATAAATCAGTTAGTAAGCTAATAAGATTTCCATTTTTTTTTTGTGGAGGCTTAGACGTCCTCCTTTTAATCCAGCAATTTATATAATGAGATGTTGTATTTGGATGTGAAGTCTGGAGCATGATCATTCAGTTGTTTTCTAGGTTCTATTTTATTTTATTGTATTCTGTTCTTCTCTTTAGAAGTTGGTCAATTCCTATAACTCAGATGGGTAATTTATAATTTTTTTAGGCAGCCTAGATAGAGGAGTTATTTGTCACCTCTTTGGACTTCACATTTGAGTGCATTCTTTCTAAAATGTTATACTAGAAATTTTTCTTTATCTTTTGGGTTTTACTGTAAATAAAACTGTGATATTCTTTGATGTTTTTTTTGGCTTTCATGTTACTCCTAGAATCACGCAGAGAAGCTAGAAAAGCTTTCTTGGCCTTTTCTGGTAATGAGGGAGGAGCAGAACCATCACAAAAAGGATCTCATGTTTCAGCTTCTGAAGAATATGACGAAAGAGGGGTTGATGTCAACAATGCTTCTAAAAGCGTGCCTGTAAGTGTCCCACAAAGAAATGATTTTGTACTTCATACTGCTGCCCTGAAATCAAGGGTGTTGCTTAAATAAATTTTATTGTTTGGGAGCGTGGGTTCAATCTTCTGGAACTTTTCTATTTTGTATCATATGCACTTACTTCCATTAAATATGATATACCCCTACTTCATAGCTGACCATAAATTGTTGGTAGATATTCTTGTGCTTCATGTACACTTGTAACAATTTAGACTGCCCTATATGTATATTTCATTTGCATTTCAATTATTATCTGGTTTACAGAGTTTTCCAGTGGCAAATAAGGTCTAAGGAAATCTTATGGTGTTTTGAATTATATCTTGCAACTACCTTTCAGTCTGTGATTGCTGCTGGGTGAAGTACTTTTTTTGAACTGTTTGTAAAGATTATTATAATCAAGTGAATGTATTTAAACCATTTCATGCTTTGTTTTCTGGAAATATTTTGCTTGTAGGTGTGATGCAAAAATGTTGGTACTCAAGGATTGACCTTCTGGAAATATTTTGCTTGTAGGTGTGATGCAAAAATGTTGGTACTCAAGGATTGACCTTCTGGAATTGTTGGGACTCATTATTACCTCTTGTTACCATGAACTGTGATACAAAACAAGTGTTTATTACCAGACTGAAATGCAGGATAGAGGATGCTCAAACTGCAACAGCATGAAATAGGAGGAGGTGATAGTGAGAAGAGAATACAGGGAGTAGAACAGGGAGGAAGAAAGAAAGATGCAAATGAAGAATTGGGAGTGACAGATAGGATTCCAAATTCCAATCAGAATTAAATAAATTAAAAAATTGTAGCACGATAAGTCCGTATAGGCTCAAAGATATAAGTTTTATCCCTAATACCAAAGAAATAAAATGGAGCTTGTGGGGATCTTTTGCTAAATGATTAATTCTACCTCTATTATATTAAAGAAAAATAGAAGGAAAAAGAAACTAAATCTTGGAGAATTACAAGATGTATCAGCATCAAGTAGACTTTTGGGTTTCTCTAACAAGAATGGAGCACTTCTCTTTATGGAGTAATTAATGTGAAATGTAAATATACTAGATGGAGTCGTTGGTGTTTTATACTATATTGGATCCAATTGTTTTATTGGCCTAGTTGCCATAGTCCATGGAAACTTCCAATTGTATTCTTATCTTCTTTATTTTTTCCAAAAACATTCTTTCTTATTGTTCAATCATAAAACATTTTTGTGTCAAAGATCTAATTTGCAATTGGACGACAACATAAATGGTATGTAGCAGCATGTATATCATACATTGGAATCTTGGTTTTGATTTCGTTATGGAAATACAGAATGCACATTCTCAGCTCTCTCTTCAAGTGTTTTTTTCAGCTTGCAAATTTGTTTTTGATTTACATTTGTTGTACTGCACTTGCATTTATTATCTTGTAGAGAGTGGGAAATTCTGCTCACTCTTTATACCTACCTTCCCTAGGAATACGTGGTGCAACCAAAGCAAGACCTGTATGGATTGGGTTATGATCCATATAAGACTGCTCCTGAATTCAGAGGTAACTAAAGCCGCTGGTGATTTAATTGTCCATTTGACCAGAATAATGTTTGATTTCAATTTGTGGTGCTTATTCAAAATTTTAAATTTCTCAGATAAAAAGAGATTGCGCGAGTCTAAAAGCAAAAATAGTGGTATTAAGGGTTCAATGAAAACAGGTCTTTTATCTTCTAACTGTAAGTGTTCACACTTCTAACTTGTGTATTTGATCTAACGCATTATTAAATTAACAGAACATGTGAATTCTAGTTATATGTGATTTGATATTTTCACATTGTTTCTGAAAATTTGTTCAATTGATAATTTGTTACTCAATCATCAGCAGGAAAATATGCTCCAGGCTTTGGTATTGGAGCACTAGAGGAACTTGATATTGAAGATGAGGACATTTATGCTTCAGGTAAATTTCAGAGAATTTTTCAACTTGATCATCTTGAACTTTCACTTGTTCTACTTTTGATGCTTAAGACTATGGCCTTTGATACTGAGGCATTTCAATCTAGTCATGACAATTGCATTATTAGACTCATGGTGTAGTAACTTTGGTTTTAAGTGATTCATATATTCATAGATTAAAAGCTATTGCTCGCATACATATCTGGAAAGACACTTTTACTTTATTCGACTTCTATCAAGTTCTCTTTGATTGTGGTGTTGCATCATAATAAATGAAACAAATGTTTTGGAGTAATATAATTGATGAAGATATTTACATTTGGATTCAAGAAACTCTTTTCTTTTCCAGCTTCATAAGAGTGGATGGTCATTGTGAATCTTCTTCTTGTGCGTCTTCTTAGGCATGCATGTTAACACAGTGTGTTCATTGTTCACTTCCTGAATGTGTCTGTCTTGGTTCATTAATTACAGCAAGGTTGGGTGGTAGAATGTGTCTGTGTTGGTTCATTAATTGCAGCAAGGTTGGGTGCTATATCATTCTGCATTTTCTCAAGTACATTAAGATGAAGAATCATAAAATTTCTAATATGAAAAGGCTATCTATCCTTTTTCATCTCTACTATGGATAACATTGGGCTGCCTGCTTGTATCTAAGACATTGTGTTTAGGTTTTGACTTTGAACAAACTGAAGTTGAAGAGGATGAGCAAATGGGCGTGATCAGAGATACTAAATACAGACTTGAAGGAAGAAAATCAGGCAGTTTACCTGGTTTTAAAGTTGCATCAAGTTCTGACTATACAATTGAAAGGTAGTTGCTAAACTTCATCTTAGCTTTCTAAGGTTGTTTTGAGTTGCATCAAGTTCTGACTATACAATTGAAAATAGTTGCTAAACTTCATCCTAGCTTTCTAAGGTTGTTTTGATTTTCAAAATCTGTGGAAACTGCAGTGATGGAAGTGTGATATCTTGTTTTTTTTTCCAACCTTTTACTTTCTTTTTAATTTTCAGCATACCTGGTAGATAAATAATATATGCTTATGTACTCCTGTGAATAAAACTTTGTATAAGCATATGTATTTGTGACTGACAAGTTTTCTCCCTTTCCCCTCCACCAAACAGATTTCACCCTCCTGTTATCCCTGCCAATTTTGATTCACATCACAAGTTCTCTGCCCCTCTTGAGACTGTATTTAAAGTTTCTGAATTACCTCCTCCTGAGGTTCCCCCTCCAGAAGACAGTAGTTTGAGATTGTTGATTGATGGCTTTGCAACTCTGGTTACTCGCTGTGGAAAACTTTTTGAGGATCTTTCCAGGGAAAAAAATAGGTCGAATCCCATGTTTTCTTTTCTCACTGGAGGAGATGGTCATAATTACTATATAAGGAAGTTGTGGGAAGAGAAGCAAAAAAATATCAATCAGGTATACCTGGCGGAGGATTTAAAGTCAAAAGGATCTGTCGAACGCATGACAGCAGAAAATCGTGGAAGAATTCTAGGTGAGAAGCAGTTAGAGAGAAGGTCCAAGGAACCCAGCACCTCAGCTGCCGCCAAAGAAATTCATTTTCAATCAAATCTATCTGATGCATTCACCAAGCCATCATCCCT
This sequence comes from Zingiber officinale, assembly GCF_018446385.1. Classification (NCBI taxonomy): domain Eukaryota; kingdom Viridiplantae; phylum Streptophyta; class Magnoliopsida; order Zingiberales; family Zingiberaceae; genus Zingiber; species Zingiber officinale. The sequence goes on from NC_055991.1 coordinate 1,382,982, forward strand.
TGTAAGTTCTAATTTTGTTACTCTGCTGTAAGTTCATTTGCCGAGTCTAGTTTTACAGGAATTACTTATTTGATGACACCAAATTATCTATTTCCTTTAAGAATACCAAGTACTGCCTTTCTGTATCACAGGTTGGAGTAATAGAAAATGCAAAAACTTTCAAAGATGATCCTGCCAAGCAAGAGAGATTTGAGCAATTTCTCAAGGATAAGTACAAAGGAGGCTTGCGTTCTACACAACCTTTAGGCATCATGTCAGAGGATGATCGTGCTCGGGAGAGGTTGGACTTTGAAGCTGCAGCAGAAGCAATCGAAAAGGGTGAGCAAAATCCAGTAACAGCTTCTCCATCAATGGGGCAGTTAATGGATTTCTCAGGTTCCATTGAGCAACAGTTCATATCATCAACTGGACCGACAGTTAAGTCTTTGTCTTTTGAAATTGTGAGATATCTCCTCTCTTTTAGCTTTTAAATTTCTCTAATATATGTGATACTATGGAATTTTTCAGAAGACACAAGATCCTTCAGCTGAGAGTAAGATGACCAGCAAAGTTTATCCGAAGAGGGAGGAGTTTCAGTGGAGGCCAATGCCTGTTCTCTGCAAACGGTTTGACATAATAGACCCTTTCATGGGGAAGGTACTTCAGTAAATTTCCATCATAGCTACTGGCATTTAAGATGGTTTCCTTTGAGTTTATGTTTTCTTCTGAAACTACTCTCTGGGGGAACCATTTATATTTTTGCATATATACCTTAAAAACCCTGTTAATGGAATTGTCCGAGAGTTCCCAGAAAATAATTATGGGCCATAAGTGAAATTTTTAATTTTATTTGTTGACTGCATACTGCATCCCGCATAATTACACTCCTAAACTGCATCAGATTGCCTAGCAGAAATATTGGACCACTAGATCATATATTGGCTGTCTAGACTGCATTAACTCATATTTGAACTACTTGAAAGGTATATTAAAGGCAGTCCTTCACTTCATAATCACGTGATGATATACGTAAAAGTATACTCGGAAAATTATTGTTGGTCTATTCCCTAAGTATTCTCCTATAGTTTTTTTTTTTTATCATTTTGCATATCCATCCTTGATATTTGGATATATACAAATAATCCCAAGCTCTTTAATATTTACAAATAGCTCTCTGAATGACAGATACCTATAAATTGATGAGTGTCTGTGTGTTGTTGGCATGGGTTTAGCATAGTTTGTTGTTATTTGCACCATTAGGATGTCATATAAAGGATCCAAAATGGGTTCAACCTTGATAAATGCGTGTATAAAATTGCTTGTCATCAGTCAGCATATACTTCCTTTTGCTTTAATCTGCTCCCATAGTGTCTCTTTCTTTTATTTTTATTATTGTTTTTTTTTTAAATAAGGAAAAGGAATAATGTTTGCCTCCAATAAAACATCCATGCGATAGAAATATAATGTTTACTAAGCCATCATAATTTTTAAATAGCTTTTCTGGTAGCTGAGAATCACCCTGAAAGTTTTTGGTGTGATTTGGTTATGGTGAATCAATTATAAAATCCAGAATCTGTGAATCTAAGTAAAATGTTCAGGGACCTGAGTTTAAATGTCAAATGTTTATATTCATGTTAGGTTCACATTTCTTCTTTATTTGATAATGTTCTTTCTCAGATTCAGCTTGTTTGCTGCAAATTGATATTTGAAATAGTTTCTTTCTTTGTGCAGCCTCCCCCTTTGCCAAGACCTAAAAGCAAGATGGATACTCTCTTTTTTATGACAGAATCTATTAGGGAGATGAAACCTGACGAAACCATTTCTGCCAAAAAAGAATCTGTGCACTTACCGCAGTTTGAATCAAAAGAATCAGAGAAACTAATTGACACCAATAAGCCTGAAATTCAGCAAGATATAGCAACTTTACAGAAGCCTGTCGATCTATATAAGGTACTCATTTTATCTAGCACTGAGAATGAGATTATATATACCTACAAACTAATACACGGCTACAAATGAACTGTTAAATGCATGCTTCAAATGATGCAAAGGCCTGCTTGAGATAAATGTGTTGGAATTTGTATCTAGTTACTACTCTACACTTCATGTAACTAATCTTTATTTTCATGGATCCAGGCAATTTTCTCTGATGATTCAGATGATGATGCAGATGCAGATGCTGGCACTTTTACCAAAGCCGCTGATCCCATGAAGAAGAGTGAAGGTGCCAACATGACACTAAACCGCTTGTTTGCAAGTGATTTTTTGGAATCTTTAGGTGCAGAGCTAGGCCTGGAGGTTCCGCCTGATGTACCCAGCAAACTTCCCAAGGGTGACAGTTCATCTGTAGTTGGCGAAACAGCTAACACTGGAGAATTGAAAGTTGCTGGAAGAAATGGGCAATCTCTTCAGACACCAGAAGCACACAAAGTACCTCAAAGTAGTGAAGTTCTAGCTTCTGGGCATAACGATTCTGGAAGTAACAAAAACTGCACTCCTGGAACAGGATTCTCTTTGGATGCCAATTTTGACAGTTATCATGGCAAAGGGAATGTCAATAGATATGCAAGTGTCTCAGCAGGAGGTAGATTTTCTGATTTGCGCGAGGAAAATTTTGATCAAGAAAAAACACAATTCCTAATTCCAAGTAGCAAAATTCATTCAAGATATGATGGGAATTCTCCTGATTCTTCTAGTGATCATCAGGAGCCTATGGAAAAGGGAACTAGTAACTCAAGGAATCGGCAAGGTAGAAGCAGAAGTCCGGATTCTGATTCTTCAGGTGGTAGATATCAAACAAAAAGAAATAAATCTCATTCAAGACGTCATAGAAGAAATAGGACTCCTGATAGTACTGATGAATATCAATCAAAGAGGAAAAAATCTAATTCTAGGCATCGCCGCAGGAGCGCAACTCCAGATAATAGTTCTTCTAGTGATTACCGAGATGGTTTTCAATCAAAATCGAGATCAAAGAGGAGTTATCATCATGATAGCAGTAAAAAGCATTCTGAACATTCAAAGAGGAAAAAGAAGCATTCTGTTCATTCAAGAACAGACCATCGCAAAAATTATGACTGAGTTCTATGGATAAATGAAGGCACATCCCTGTGCACTGTAAGTTCTTATTGATCACACCTGTCCTTTTTGGCTAAGGACAACCTGCGCTAGTCTTTTTTTTTTTCATGTTGCTCATTTGACCATCTTCTGTGTCTTTTTTTTCCCTTTGCCACGATCCTCTGGTCACTTTTCTTGACTGTTTATTTCTTAATCAACACTTATGGTGTTAAGAAAACCTGCACAAGTCTTCATTTTATATTGCTCATCTGACCATCTATTTTGTCTATTTTTGTTGTTTTCCCTTTGCTATGGTCCTTGGTCACTTTTCTTTTGACTGTTTCATTTCTTAAGCAGCATTTTTACTTTATTTCCCTGTATGTATAATGGCGATACTGCATGTAGGATAAAAAAAATCACTTTGATTTTGCTATATATCTTGCTTGGAACTTTTGTAGATAGCTACTGTGTTACTTGAACTAGGGTACAAGTATCTAACAAATGGATTCAAGTGTCTCTGCTTCTAAAACTAATGCACTTTGATCCATAGGGATATTGAGTGTGTATTTGCCTGATCCAGCTTTGATTTTCATAAAACAAAATTAGGACTGAAAAATGAAATTGTTGACGCAAGTAAAATAGATTACCCTTCCTGTTCTGGTTCTGTATGATGTATAACCATACACGTAGACTTGTCTCATTGTATAACCAATTCACATCCGGAGAAGCAAATAGATTAATTGCTTCAATTTGTTTCAATTTTACATTAAATTACTCTACATGATTTCCTTCATTGGGAACATCATCATCATCTTTGTATAACTGGATCACATCGGGCGAAGCAAATGGAGTAATTGCTTCAAATTGTTTCTGTTTCAGATCAAATTAATTTATATGATCCCAATTTCCTCACTGAGAAGACCATCATAATCATAAAATCTGGTATTAGAAAGCCCATAATTATTTTGTGAAGCTATGATTGCAACTATACAGGCTTTTCTAAATAAATTTTTTCTTCTACTGAGCTCTATGCCAAGAATATATTACAGTACTATTAAAAGTGCTGGAAAGACATGTTTTCGGAATTAATTTTTGGCTGTGTTACCCTGCTTATGTTATTCTTACCACACTGCTTACTCTTGTTCTCTTTGCAGATCTCACTGCCATGATGATCCTCACTGCCAAGTCTGGTCAGCAGCTCAAGCTTGAACGCCCACTCTACTTCAAACCTCTTTATCAAGTCAAATATCTATATGTAGATGTTGCCTTCAACTCAGTTTCTTTACTGCTGATCGTCTCATTCTCCATCTCCATCGTTCTCTCGATGATGGTTCGACCTTAGTGCACCACAGCACCACTGGATGTATAATTTTCTTCTTTGAATTTTAAAGGTGAGCAATTTCTGTCATTGTATGCAAGAAACAAGCAGCCTGGTTTCCACTAAAATTTTAAACGTTGGAATTTATTGAAATGGACAAGTCATGAAGTATAATTAGTTAACTAGGCTATACTAATTTTTTTTATCAGACAATTCTGTGGCGTTGGAATCTTGTGTCGATTTAAATGAATCAAGCTACAAACTGTTCTGTAGGACATGTACTTTTAATAGTGCTTAATTCCAGTCATAAGATTAAGACGTTAAATAACAGTCAACTAACGGTGATGTCTTTTTCTTATGTATAATTTAATAGGCTTGCATATGTTTTTTTCCTTTCATATGACCATCAGTCAGTCATGTGTAGTTAATTGATTTTTTTTAGTTGTTGATGTTCTCACAATCATTTTTAAGTTATTGATTTTCAAAGAGGCAAATACCTAAATGGTGCCCTTGTGAACCAAGAAGTCTATTTGGAGATATCTTAATACAATTATTTATTTTATTGTTAGAAGTATTTCACCAAATACCTTAATAAATGATATCTTATAGCATTAAAAGGAGGAGAAATCAATAATGCTAATGACTAACTGGTAATAGTCAGAGTCAATTGTAAGAATATTTTGATGTTTATAAAACTGACCTTTTTTTTAAAAAAAAAATGAAATATGATATAGAATCTAATGAAACTTCCCTAAAATGAAAGTGTCGAAAACAGGCACTTGTCAAACTCAGTCTTCTCCGGCCTTAAAAAAAAATATTCATCAAAACTAAATTTTTATAAATGATACTTTTTTATAATTAAACATTTAATGACGCTCAGTAAGTAAAGTAACCAGAGTTGAACATTCGATTACCTTTAGGATTAGTTGAATTGTAACAACTGAACACGGTGGTTAAAAAAAAAATTAAAAAACAAGAGTCGAAGATTTGGTTGATATTTTAATAATCATAAAATGAAAGAATTTGTATTTGTAGGTCATAACATTGTAAAGGGCAGTTTGAGAAATTTATTAAACATTGTTACCTAAACGAAAAATCGTCAAAACAGTGCCTTTGTCCAATACGTTAGTTCTAGTTTACCCGAAGTTGCCTACCCAAATTAAGCGGGACCCAACTGGAAATTGAAGAACGTAAACCATCGGGTACGTCTGCTGGGACCCTTAATCAATTCAATAGTAGCTGCATTATCTCCTCCCCTCCCGATGCCTTTCGTTGCCCTCCTTGATCTGGAGTCGATCTCCTTCTTCCGCCTCTTGTTTTCCCTTTCTTGATCTCTCCTTCCCTCAGGCTTCTCGTGCGATTTTGTTCTTGGATAGGGGAGGGCATGGCGAGGATGATCACGCTGAGGAGCTCGGACGGCGAGGTGTTCGAGGTGGAGGAGGCGGTGGCGATGGAGTCGCAGACCATCAAGCACATGATCGAGGACGACTGCGCCGACAACGGCATCCCCCTCCCCAACGTCTCCTCCAGGATCCTCGCCAAGGTGGTTGAGTACTGCAAGAAGCACGTCGATGCTGCCGCCTCCAAGTCCTCCTCCGAGGACGCCGCCGGATCTGGGATCTCCGATGAGGACCTCAAGTCCTGGGACGCCGAGTTCGTCAAAGTCGACCAGGCAACCCTCTTCGATCTGATTTTGGTGGGATCTCTCGACTTCTTTTCTGATTTTTTTTTTTAAAGTAGAGTAAATATTTCTGACAATTTTTACGTTAAATTCTAATTAGATTTTACAATCAGATTTTGATCAGTCTTATTAATCTGGAATTCTAATTTTATATTTGTTCTATATCAAAACGTATCCTTCCAAAAAAAATGATCAAAATTGGACGAATTTGCGTTCAAGATGTCTTGGGAATTCATTCAACATGGTACCAAATATGTCCGTACTCTATGATCCCAAGTATAAGGAATGGATTTCCAATTATCATTTCCCACCTAATTCCAAATATCTTAATTGGAATTAAAATTCTTAGATTTTTTTTCTATATGGAAATATAATTATTTTGAGATTCTTCCGGAGTAATTAATTCCAAGCAAGTTGAACTTTTTGTTTATTTATTTGTTTTTTTTTAATCTCAATGTGGCACTCTAGGGTAGTTCCCTCTTAGGATTAGATAGTGCACATTTTCATTTTCTCTTATTTTTGGTTTTGGCAGTGATATTTTCCCCCTATTAAAGGATCTACAATTGTTATTTTTCCAAACGATGCATAGTTACAAAACTTGTCTTGATGTAAACCTACCAGATGGACCACAAAACAATTTGCTGTCGCCCACTGATAGCTATCCTAAAATGTACAGTTGAGATAATAGGTTCGTTGCTGGTTGGTCAAGCTCTACCTATGAATAACTGCTCCTCAGTTTCATTTACCTAATTGCTTACTGTTCCATAGTGACCTTTTTATCTCATCTAACTTTGCCTCAAAAATTCAGTTGACTGTTGAAATTGTTTTCGTACATATGTATTATCCCTTGCCAGCAAACCATGGACTTTCTAAGGGCATGTTATTCAGAAGTCAGATCTGTTAGTTAAGGTGGAACCTAGTGATCATTGAATTTCATATTGTTGCACGAAAAACAAATATTGTATTAGAACCATGATTGGCCCAGCTTTCAAACTATATGTTGGATCAGACTAGGATTTTCCACAATTGCCTTATCTAGTCTCATTTGGTTCAGATTTAAAGACATTCATGTTTGTTCATTCTTTTCTACTCAATGTTCTTGTCCCTATTTTGACTATGCAAAAGTTGATTGGTAGACAACCATGGGAAATGGGGTAGTCAGCTAAATAACTTAGAAGATAGTATTTAGAGAATGACTACAGTTTTTTCCATCTCTTCCTCCCAATCTTATATTGTCTTGTTTGAACTGGGGAAGCACGAGATTGGAATACCTTATCATATGCTTACATGATGACTTACAAATCTGTAGTTTCCATCCTACCACTCCATTGTAGTTTAATGACGTATTTGCCTAAGTAACAGGACAGTTATGTTTCAGACTTTTGAGTTATGTTTATGGTTATGGGAAACGGTAAACAATCTTGCATGAAGCTCTATAGAGGAACATCGTAAAGGTAACTCCTGGAAAAATGCAACCTGAGTAGCTGAGCAGGCATCTTGATCACTTTGTTATACTGTGTATGAGTCCAACCTTGGTAGGACATTGATAAATTGTGAATCTTTTCTGATTTTAGGTTGACTCCGTTGACTTTTCCCCTACACTAGTAGTAATAACTCATTTAAAATGACAGTTATATTATATAGAGCCCTGAATTGTTTCATTCTATCTGTCTTTAAAAGTGTCAAAATCAATTTAATTGATCAGCCTTTCTATAGAATCTTTTTGTTGTTTTTGAACATGTCCATTTCAAAATTTAAAATTGTATAGGAGCTATTCCTCATTGTCCTTGATAATAGTTTTTTATTTTGCCTGGTACGCTTATACATTTATCTGTCTTTTCATCTGGATCATCTAATGTATTGTCCTGGACGTAGTGATGTCACCATTCTATCAGAATGAAAGCACATACACATCTTGTTTTATTGTTTTTTTAGAGGTACTTTTTAAATTGCCTAAATTTTTTTAAGTTATCAGCCACTGTCATTAGAATAGGCATGATATTGCTTTTCGTTGCACGCTTAAAATAATCAAAATAGAAGAAACTAAATAAGAAACAAGAAAAGAAATATTTTCTACACCAAATAAATTGACTGGAAGTTTTTTATTTCTTTCAGTTTTTACGCCAATTACACCTTAAATGGATTCTGCATCTTGAAACTTTAATTACATTTATTATCTTTGTATTTCATGCAAATCTGATTTCCTAGTATCTGATGCTATTGCAATTCAACTTTGATATGATAAACATGGTTTTAGAAAGCTCCTGCTCTGGTTGCATAACAACTGCCTAGGCTCCTGCCATACTGCTGTATATGACATAGGCAGTCGGTATGTGTAGTTAAATGGCTTTATTTTGATCATGTATACATAATTGTTTAGTTTATAAGATTTGTTGCATTGTGCATGATTAACTTTTTTTAAAGCAAAGTATGACTTGGATATGCCGATAAGTATATTTAATTACTGTATTAGTCATTTTTATCGATATTGGCATTTTTAATTTGTCTCCTATTCACCAAGTATACCCCATGTGCAACTATGTAGTAAGATAACAGCATTGTTTACTAAGAATTTGCTCTCATGGGTTTAGGCAGCAAACTATCTAAACATCAAGGGACTGCTGGATCTGACATGCCAGACTGTGGCTGACATGATCAAAGGGAAGACCCCGGAAGAGATCCGCAAGACCTTCAACATCAAGAACGATTTCACTCCGGAGGAAGAGGAGGAAGTGCGGAGGGAGAACCAGTGGGCGTTCGAGTGAATCTCGAATGGCTGCTTCACAAGATCCGTCCCCGTAGCGTTTGGCTTTCCCCCATGTTCATCTCAGTTGGTATTTTGTGACTGTTTATATTATCGATCTTTGCTCTGTTTATCGTGGAATATTAATAGTTTTATCATCACAGTTTGTCGTTTAACGGTCGCAGAATATGACTTGTGAAAAGGATTTAATTCGGTGTTATCGCAATGTGTTCAATCTTATTCCCTGTCAAATATATGGAAATATTCTCGGCAAATGTCTTTTTTCCTTTTCTTTTTCAAGCTGAACCAAATTTCTGTCAAAATCCAGTTGAACACAATTCAAAAAATTAGAAGAAAAAGCTACTAGTCTTATTTTGTTATATATTTTTACATAATGTAGATATGTTTTCATATAATCTAATATTACATACGGATCCAATCCATAAGTGATTAACTGAAAACTCACAAAAATATTTCGTAAATCAGTGTTTAATAAATTAAATCTATTAAAGTAGTAGACAATTACATATCTTCTTGCTGCTTCTTTATTCTTCTGGTCAGCCACCATGCCTTGCCTTCCTCCTCTTTTCGGATGCCCTGAAAGGCCCATTCCTTATCATCTACACCACTCGTTGATGTTTAGATACGTCTACTGTTAAATTAGATTGCCACCGCTCAGTGCGGGTTTCCATCAGGACTGTTCTTTGGAATTTTGATCTCAAGGAGGATGTCATCAACAATATATGCCTCCACCTTCTTCCAATTTGCATCGGCCGGCAGCTCGAGTCGCCGTACGAATCCGTTCTCCCACCAGCGGCCCATCTTCCAGTCTCTCGCCTCAGATTCTTTGCCCTTCCACATACCACTGATCTCGATCACCTTTGTGCTTAGCCCGCAGACTTCAGCATCGCATCTCCTCACGCCAACTGCAAAATAAAGCTTGGTCATTGCGTGCAAGCATTGTCTATCAGTAATTCCCATTCTCAAAGTGATAAATGATCTACTTAAGCAGTGATCAGATTATAACTTTCGTATGATCGAATCAGTGCAGCCCGACAGAGTATTGTTATGTTATTAGTCAACTGAAACAACACATTAGTCATCGTGCCAACCGATACCAATTAGCAGTTGAAACATGTTATCAGAACTTGGGCAGTCTTTCTTTCTTGGTTCTATATATTCAAATCTTTCGTATGTTATCAGAACAAATGTAAGTGTTCAAGAACACCAAGCAAAATGCTCGAGAACTTTGCTATCTGCAATTAAATTGACGCTAATAAGCTAAGCTGCAGCTGGATCTGTTGCTTCAACTAGATTCAAGCTACTCAGCTGCTAAAAAATAGATGTGCGTTCTACATGAACAAACATTATTAGATAGATCAGCATCCTCTGATGAAACAGAACATCCATGATAAACAACAAGGTAATGAATTCTAATGGCATATCTACTCTCCTATTTGGTTGCAAGATAAGTCTGCAATTAATTACTATTCCCCTTCAAATATAAAACGACAAACTGTGCATTTTACGGGAATAAATATTCCATTGCTGTCTGATTCTGATGATAAAAGAGTTATTCTTGAGTTTGATTGCAACTAGAAATCATCATTCTGCCAAAACTATCATTCCTAATATTTCTTATATAAAATCTAGGAATACTTACCATTCCATTCATTCCACAGTGAGATTTATGTCACTCTTAGAGTTTTCCAGTACCTAGCAATTCTGATGAAATAGCTATTAATGAGTTTGATTCCAACTTCAGATTATTATTCTAACAGAATAATCATTCCCCTTCAATCTTTCTTTCTTATTTCTTGTCTTAATTCTAGGAATATTTATCAATCCCGTTCCATAATAAGATCTATGCCCTTATTGAGTTGTAAAGATGGTAAATTTTTGTTCCGAGTAGTAAATTATTCTGGCATCTAGCGATTCTGATTAAATAGATATTCCCGAGTCTGGTAGCAACTCGAACGATCTCGTTCAACAGTCAAACATAGGGGGTTTAGGGATTTCAAGGTGCTATCTTTTTGTTCTTCTCGGTAAATACCAGAGAGAGAGAGAGAGAGAGATCCGTACCTGGCAATTCCGCTTTGAGGACGTACTCGGAGTCAGTCTCGGACCAATCGACGCCGGTCTTCGACGCGTTCCTCAACCCAGCGAGCAGCGCGTCGGCCTCGAACTCCCACAGCGGGAAGGCGTCGCCGGGGTCGAAGAACTTCCCGAACAGCAGCGGGCTGAAGAGGGACCCTTCGCCGAACACCTTGCGGGCGGCGTCCCCGCCGTGCGCGACGAACGAGTCGAAGGCGTCCTCCGAGAGGGAGACCCGCCACTTCTGCGAGTTCCCGTCGCCGGCGCGGACCTCGATCGCCCTCCGGCTCGGCATCTGCGATTGGAGGCACCGCTCGATTCGAGAGAGGACGGTCGCTGCGGACTCTGCTTTTTATAAAGTTTGAGTGTGGCTTTTGGAAAAAGCGGTGCGGGAATATTTGTATGCGCTCCTTTTTCTGGAGCTTTCCACTACTGTGGATATGTGCTACGCTTATCCACCCTCCACTGGCTGCATACGAACGGCCGTGATTAAATATCATCGAATCTGACGGCTACATATAGAGCCTTTATTCTTGCGTATTAAATTGACTTTTTATTATTCCACACTTTTTTTCCTCTTACTTTTTAATTTTATAACCTCAAATAAACTATGATTAAATTATCATATCATAAAAAGATCATGGGCATTTTGACTTTAATTCATGACGCTCAAAATAAAATAAAATAAATAGATAAGAAGATACTTTGTGAACGACAAGATAAATGCCCAGCATCAAGTGCTACTAATCTTTTAAGGTCAACTGCTCTTCATTTTATTCTCAATCAAGTCTCCAACAACAATTTGTTGCAAGTGTTTGTATTCAGAGATCAACTCAGTGCTCTTTCAGAATCTCCAAGTTCGTGTTACATGGGGAGTTTCACTAGATAAATTTCACTGAATTAAAGGTTCTTTAATAGCAAACCTAAAGTACTCAGAATTTGTTTTCAATCTTCAGGAGCATGAACTTAATTACTGAATTCACTTGAGATATCAGCATTGCCAGGTTTTTGTGCCAATTTTCATGTGTATCGACGCTTCTTTGCTTGTTGATGCTGAAGGTTGAAGGTTTCCTTTAATGGAGGTTTCAGTCATTGACCTTATTTGAGTACTGAAGTTACTATAAGCAATACTGCATCTGTGATATCGGCAATATCAGAGAAGGCACCACCGGCTCTCATATCAGTTTCTGGATCAAACTTATACGGCTCCATAGGCTCTGTAGATTTCAAGATTTCGCGCATTTGCATCCTTGGTTTCGATCTTTCTATAGGTGTTATAGGATTGAAGTATTTCCATGAATCTGGGCAGTAATCCTGTAAAGAAACACACTGTCAAAACTTCAATCTATGATTTAGTTGTTGTTGAAGTACACAAAATGTGAACCTGATCAGCATGCATTTTTCTGACAAGTCTTGAAGCTTTGGCTTGCCATTTGTTACGACATTTGGCCTTGAATTCCTTAATATTTGGTCGTAAGCTCTCCTATCTTACCTACTAAGTGCACTTTCACATGCCAACTGAATCCCTTCTCTCCATGCTGCAGAAAACACCTGATAAAGATAGACAGCTAGGTTTTTGTCATGTCATGTACTTTTACTCAAGGTCTAAAATATGGAACGGTAGAGTTTTGATACACACCATGCAACACTCGACATGCTTTTTAATGTTCTAAGATCAACTCAAATGAGTTGTAACACTGTAACTTCCTTCTAATTAGCATGTTTTCTCTAAATATACAAGTCTTATAACTATAATCACGATTGATATAAAACTTAATAGCATAAGTCACAAACATATAATAAGCATCTCAACTGATAGTTATACACCAACTTAATGGATTATAACATTTTGCATTATGTTGAGGTTAGCTCTATAATTTCCAAGACATCCAATTAACATTTTAATTGTGCGCAGTCAGCTGTTGAACTAATTCTTCAGGTGCACTCTTGGCTCTCCAAATCTGCTCATGATTCCTCATCTCGACACAAGTGAAATTAAGAACAGCATCATACCTTGCCAGCATTCTAGCAATGGTTCTATAACCATCCCCATTGTTCAGGTTGTAGTAATCTGCAGCTAACTCTACCGCATGGCTATCATCTTTATACCACCAGTGGATGCGAGACACCTTCACCTTTATGGAATCCATCACACAATTCATCGATCAACAGAAGAATCCAAAACCATGCTTAAATGTTTTGAAGTCATGCAATAGGATATACTTTGGCTGCAAGCTCGAGTTTGCAACCAAGGAAGTGTTGGTGCAATCGACCTTTAAGGTTTTAATGTCTGACAAATATGTTTAAGTAAGTTTAATGGAGCTTGATCATGGGAAGTCCTAGTCGTGGCTAGACAAGGATGGGAAGTCAACCGAGTGACTAGTCCTAACTACGATTAGGCAAGAGAAGTCCTAGTTGCAGGCTAGGCAAGGAAAATCTCGATAGATCGGAAAAGCCAAGTGGATTCGATATGTCTGAAGGACCTGATCTCGGGTAGCTGAATACTGAGATAAGGGAAATCTCGATAGTTCGTGAAAGCCAGATGGATTCGATAGGTCTGGAGGACATGATCTCTGAGTAGCCGAATATTGAGTCTTGGTTAGTGAAGCCAGATGGAAAAAATCTTAGGGGGTGGTAGCCTTAGGTTCTGGTGAGTGAAGACAGATGGTAAAAATCCTAAGGGGAGATAACCTTAGGTAGCGAGAAATCTTCAAGGAGTGAACTCCAAGCAAGATTGATCAGATGGTTTCCGGTCGACTGCGCGTGATCAACCAAACCAACGGATCTCGGTAAATTTAAGTTTAGATTTACCATAGTATTTTGTATTACTATTATTGTTGTTGTCTAATGTAATATTGTAAGAAAAATCTTAATAGATCAGACGATCAGACACTGAGCATATAAAGTCCAAATAGATCTATAGGATCAACGTTTGGCAGGTAAGTTGAGGTAAGCCACTGGAGGAACGATAGTGAGATCGTGTTCCTGAAAGGAACAATCTAAGGTCACTAATCCAACTGAAGAAACTGGGAAGGTTTCCAAGTTGAGATCAAGACAATTAAATTGTCTATTATTATTACTCATACATTAGATATATTATTAGTGTGCTAATATCTGTTTTATAGGATTATTGCCTAACACTGTTTTGTAGGTTCGGCCTGATCGGTCGACCGAATCAGATGATCGGTTGACCAAACAATGCCAACTCAGAGCAAATATTAGCTCAGACCAAAACAGAGCAGGGTCCGATCAAAGCTTGATCGGTCGACCGAACTAGAGGATCGGTCGACCGAACTAGAGGATCGGTCGACTGAACCCTAATGACTCAGTACAGTTCAGATCGAGCAGAAGCAAAGAAGGAAGAGCGACTGATTGGATCGGTCGACTAAACAATCATCACTTAATGGGGCATTAATTCCAAATCTCGGCGAACAGGGAAGGATCTGTTCGATCGACCCAACAAGGGGATCGGTCGACCGAACACTTAATTGTCATTAAATGTCGAAGATCGAATCAACATCAGATCTCAACGAAGATGAAAGGGAGCTGATTCGATCGACCGAACCTAAGGATCAGTCGATCGAACATCGACGACTCTTATAAAAATGAGCTCGAGGTCCGAGATTGGGGAACGAAATCTGATTGGTCCGAAGTTCATCTTGCGCAAGCTACTGTCTATGCTACAGCTACTCTTCACACGCAAGGTACTACTTCAAGAAGTGCCAACAAACTGCATACTCATTCTTAAGTCGGTATAATTTTACTAGCTTGTAATTGTACTTATTTATTAGCAAGATATTAGGCTATTACTATCTTACTCATTTGTACGCACTGCTTCTTTCTGAGATTTTTAGAAAAAAGAATTTTAGTGGATTGTCCATCGATACGATCAAGGATCGCGATCTTTGGAGTAGGAGTCAATCTAGGCTTCGAACCAAGTAACTGAATTATGTTTTCTATTTTTCCGCTCTCTCCCTCTCTATCGCACTCTTTCGATCCTACAGGAAGACGTGGTTTGCGATCCTACAGGAAGGCCTGGTTTGCTGCATTAAGGATCTGGTCTCCATGCATGATCAACTTGTTTCAGTACACCATGTTAGGAAGAATTGTCCTTGTTGAGTGAGATATGTCCCATTTGCAGCAAAGAACTTTGTGGACTCTGGTTTGTCATTATATCTTCCTGAATCATCTGGCAAGTTCCATTCAGAGTCTCCTGCCTTTGTTGTAGCAATTTTGAAGTCCTACATGTATTTATCATAACAATGCACAAGTTTGTTTTTTCAGTAATGATGTTTACCAAGTTATTTTGTTTCAGTTTTGATTCTTATCAATTGGATGAGTAACATATTTGCATTACAACTATTCATGGTAAGGTACCTAAAACTCTCCAATGCCTGGGAAAACCCATTCCCTGTGCCTCAGAATACGAAGGGTACCTCAATTCTCCAGCAGGGCCAAAACCCACCTCAATGTCTTTTATCATATCAGAAACCAAGAAATCTGCCATATTTTCTCTAGAGCTCTTGATGAAGTCACTGTAAAGCTGCAAAAATCAAAAGAAAATACACAGTTTCTGCATAAACTTCAAAGACTCAAATTGGTGGACATCATTCTTCATTTTATTGTCTTCTATCACTTCATCTTTAATTCATTTATGTACACTAAGAGAATGCTAGTTTACATCTCAAACCTCCACAGCAGTGCGCCCACTGAATATGGGCTGCTCATCCACTCCAATGGTGAGGCACTCTTTGTTCCTTGTGCTGCAACTGTTAGTGTAATAAATGTCAGGGTTTGTGTCAGCGATACGCCAATGAATCCATTCTGGTATTGGAAAGTTCACGTCATCGCCGATGTTGCCACTGCACTGGTGGAATGACATGATGGCCTGCATCTTGAGGTCTTCTTCGTGAACCATTTGGAACAGGTCTCTGTAGGCACTTGAGTCCTAATGCTTTGGAGCCTTGCCTTCCACAATGCCCCACCATACATCCACCATATTCTGTAAATGTCTGCCGCACGGAGATTCTGCAACTGCCGCCTCAAAGCTTCCGGTTTGTGCAATAGGTTGTCATCTGGGAAAATGACAACTAACTGCTGGAAAATTTTCTGATCAAAGGGTTTGTGGTCATTGTTAGTGTAATGAACTCTCTGAGAAAGAGTTGACTCACTGGAAGCATCGCAAACACTGGAATGTAGTTTGCCAGCTTCTGTTCCCTCTCATTGAAAGTTTCAATCTACATGAAACAGAAATATCTTCACCAGAGTGCAAGAAACAACTTTAACCTGTAAACTCAAAATCTAAGCAAAAACAAAACTAAGCCTTTTGAAATCTCCTTCAGTTTAGAATGTGATGAGTGTTACATATAATTCAAATGAAAATTTAAGATGCATATAAAGGAGTGACAATATTAAACATGTACCTCAAAATCCCAAGGCACAGATGACGACTCAGCAATTGAAGCTTGGCATGCTAAAGTCCTCTTAGTTGGCAAAACTGAGACTTGCCTCTCCATCTTCCTCGACCTGGTCAGGTCACCGTAACCTTACCTATCCTTCGGTAACACTGGTCAACCTCAATCTTCTCTGGCAGTGATATCCTCTCTAACAGAAGTGGACTTGCATATGAAACAATAGCCATTTGAGAAGGTGAAGCTGTCTTGACAGAGAACTGAAACAGAAGAGGGAACTCTATAGTATTTTCTTCTCCTCTTACAGAAATGCTACTGAACTGGATCCATGCTAATATCCATCAAGGAAATGAGCGGTCTGTATTATTATGATTGTTATTTCCGTGGTGAATTTTTTTTTTCCACATTTTTTGTGACTCTGATGCAAAGTTGCGAACTAGTCTCTGCCAGATATCACGATCTTCCATGTGTGAAAATGATCTCAAATCATTGCCTAGAGATGTCAGTAAGCATGAAAAACAAATGGAATAGCGACCTCAAAAACAAAAGGATAATTCATTAAAAAAAATAAATCTGTAGATGCTGAAAATATCTTGCCTACTTTACACACAAATGGCAGCTAAAAACATAAGTACTAGCTAATCTGCATCGACAAAGTTCAGTACCATTACCAGTAACAATTCTTGGAAAAGATAACATCTTTCCCATGTAGATGCAAAGGAATTGCCAACCGCGAGAGCTTCCACGGAGGCGAAGAGAGAAAAAGTGGCCTTGTAGAATGGGATCCATCGGAAGGAAGGGAAGAAGATCGGAGAAGCCGCAAGGTTGAGACGGAGCACGAAGGTGAAAGCGTTCGACGCGACGGTGGAGGAAGAGAGAGAGAAAGAAGCGGAAGGGACAAGAGGAGACGGAGGGCGGCAGGAGAGGTGAGATCCAGCGCTATGGCTCTGTAGACCGCCATGGTAGAGCATTGACGAAGACGCTCGCTCGGTCGCTGAGGGTTTTGCGGCGATTTTATTTGACCCAAATATATAGGCCAATAAATTTCACTTTGCACCCCAAGTTTTTAAAAGCTGGTGAAACGTTCATTTTCGACACCTAAAATTTAGCTTAATTTCAAATACCCCCAAAGTTTTACAATTCGCCCCATAGGGAAAAATCAGGCTAACATTTTGGTAATTTTAGAACTTTATAAGGTACATTTAAAACCTGACAATGGAATTCAAAAAAGAGAGGGCTCTGTTTACATCGACTGGCTGCTTATGAAAGGAGAACAAGTGCAGAAACAAATGATTTAACTGTCAAAATTACTTCTTTGTTTTTGTTTCACTCATAATTCTATATATTGAGATGTAACAAAACTATACCTTGGGTATAATTGTCAAACTATGGAGAAATTAGAGGAGATCATCTCCAAGATCTTGTTGTGTAACCTACTGTTCGTCGCAAGCACACCGCCCAACGGATATAAGATTCTTCGATGTTCTTGATCAGCTGCAAAATCTAGCCGAGTCCCATTCCAATCAGTAACCTAATCAGACGCTGTCGTTAGTATGCACGAACAGAATTATCGATAAAAGAGGACAGTAACTAAGAAAATTAGAATGTTTTGTTGCCCTAGGATCCCACAAGGAATGAAATACTAGTTTGAAATCCATGATTCCTACCTAGTCTCTGAAAGGACAACATAAATTTTGATAATTCTAATTGGTGGAGAAAATAAAATATCTTAAAAGAACAACAAGAACAAACTGCATCAAAGTATAAGAAATCAGATGAGAGAAGCACACCATTCCTCCTGCTTCCTGTATGCAAATGACTCCTACAGCATGATCCCAAACCTATGTAGAAGCAAGAAACAATCACTATTCATCACAAATAAATTTCTTGAACGATCTTTTCTTCAAACCAGATATTGATCTTAAGTTACCTTAATTTCCTTTTGAGACCTGACTCGCTGAAGGAAAACAGAAGCTCTACCAGAAGCCACCATAAGGTACTTACACAAGCTGAAAAAACATGGGAACATGATTATTTTTGCAAAACTGGCAGGACAATCTCCCTGGAATTCAACCACTGAGATTAGCAATCATTACATGGAGTCTGTATAACTACACAAAATATTATCATATTGATGAAGAACATGCAATGGAATTCAATATTATATGCTCCAATAGTCAATTTGATATGTGTGTGTGTACATATAAATTGAAATATTTCCTCTCTGGCTAGTTGTATCTCGCCCCTTTGTTGATGGTACCTAATATGCACACTGCATTCAAGAAGGAACATAGTCATTGTACCCTATGTTCCTTCTCTGTGGTTCAAGGGTCTCTTTTCTTAATCCTAATCAGATCAGTTTACTTTAATGTTCATAAGGTTTGTGATCTACATTCCCCTCCCCCCCAAGAATTCCTTTTCTTCTTCTCCTTTTTTGTCAAATATAATTATCTTTG
Source organism: Zingiber officinale (assembly GCF_018446385.1). Classification (NCBI taxonomy): domain Eukaryota; kingdom Viridiplantae; phylum Streptophyta; class Magnoliopsida; order Zingiberales; family Zingiberaceae; genus Zingiber; species Zingiber officinale. The sequence goes on from NC_055991.1 coordinate 1,401,721, forward strand.
TAGCCAAAAAGTGGACGAGCAGAGATACTCATTGTTTGCTGAACCAAATCGACAAATAAAACTGAGGATTTACAATGATACGAAAGTTAGTATTCATCTAGATCTTCAGATCTAGTTGGCTAAAGAATAATTTCTTGCCAACGTAAGAATTGTAACATACCTGCCACAACATGTTGGCAAAAGAAGTATTGTGCTATTGTCTCTACACTCACTATCATCAACTGTGGCACTGAACAGAGCTGATAGCGGGATAAAATCCCAGGTTTGACTATCTGGAATGCAAAATCGTGCCTCTTGCACTGTATAGTAGGAATCAACAAAGCATTGCTTCCAACCACCTTGGACCATCAAAAGGTTGTCTGCAGCATCAGATAATCTCCTTGTCCAGGTTCCACAGCCTGCATGAGCAATCATGATAATCCCTGTCTCAGATTTAGCTGTTTTCTTATCGTGACTCCCAGAAGTATGAGTATCCATTTTCCAATTTGGACAGCCCATGACACCAAGTACAATTTCTCCTCTGACTACAAGAGCCAGACCAACCTGAAAATTTTGAAATATGTTTATCCAGAATAAGAAATGAACACAAAAATGTTTTAACAGTGGACTAAATTTACAGAGATGATCAATTTAGGAACTAAGAACCATGGGCTGCTTATTGAGCTTAACAGTGGAGTTGATTACAAAAGCTTGTTCATAATATCTCTGGACTTGATTAATTTGGTGCAATGATAAAAGAGATGTCAGTTAACAATGTTTCTTCACCCTTATATACATTAACACAAAACAAACAATCAAGGTGTTTAGTCCACTAAGTTGCCTAATAAAGGGAATTTTACCGACCACTGTCAAAGTATAGACTACCTAATTGAGATTACTGCTACATTGGAGTTGAGCAAAATGTTGCATCCATTTCTCATATTTGATATAAATACATATACTGAAACATTAACAACGAGTACTGAATGGAACTCAAGCTACCAGCATACTACATGTAACACAGACATGGTAATTCACATAACAGCGAAGAAATGGTGACAAGTGAATGTATTACAATGATTTGGAAGAAATGCAGAAAGTAATAAAAAGGAATACCACATATAGTGCATCACTTCCTTTTACAAAACCACGAGTACCATCTATGGGGTCAAGCACCTACACCAGAGGATATGAGTGGGTTAATCATAGAAATATTCAGCGGTTAGGCATGAAAACATATACTCACAAATAAGTTTGATTACCCAATAAGTTGCCGGTTGTGCATCAAAAGAAACTGCATTGATACCCCCTCTGTCAATAGCATCCAACACAATGTTGGCAGTTAATGGATCATCAGAAACGGTAGCTTTATCGACCACGGCATTCAGGACTGAGTTGACAAGATAGTTTCCATCATGGCCATCAATATTTTGCAAATTTGCAGAACTCGATCTCAAAAATCCTGAGTCTTCTTCAGCTACCAATGGTATAGATGGAAATAGTCTCTTCAGTTCTGGCAAAACTCATAACCTTCTTAACCATTATCTTCAGTAAAGATTATAAAGAACGGACGAAACTAAAAATTTGTAAGGTGAATCAGAAAACGGAATTACCCAAGCTGATCAAAGATTGCACACTGAAGTCTGCAATTGTTACAGGCGTCTGATCATTCTTTTCGAGAATACGGTCGTCATTGGAGAGCAAAAACTTCTTCACCTGATGATAACGCACGTAGTTTGAGTAAATGCCTAAAAATTCGATTTTGTCCTTCCAAGTAGTCTGATCCACGTAATTTTTAGTGACAAGAGAAAGAAGCCTACATCAACGCAGAGGCGGCAAGCTCTCTCCACGACATCGACGGCAGCCTCGAGTTCGCGATAGAACTTCGCCTTATCCTGCAGAAAGGGAAGGACCGATCTGCAAAGTTAGGAACCATGTTAGCGCATAGGGCTTTGTTAACTTCAAAAAGGCGAGGAATTTGACTGAGAAGGAACAAATCGATCCAAATGGGAGAAGATGCCTAGCGGATGCAAAGCTCAGGCATGAAGGAGAACGAGAGGAGCGAGAGAAGGGAACCCCAAATCGACGGGCAGGGAGGCGCGAGTGCGGATGGAGAAGGAGACTCATGGCGGGAGGGAGGCGAGAAACAACTGAGAGGTCGCCGCGACAAATTAGGGCAGTGTCGATGCGCGACACTCGATTGATTGGATCGATCAAACTTTCATTTGAGCCATTAAATTTTAGAATGTTTCAATTGAATCCAAAAACTTGTGTGTTATTTCATCATTAGGTGCCATCTTGGAGTTTTCAAAAGTTTAAGAATATTTCGGAAAAATGTAAACTATCGGGGTGAAGTGCAATTTTCCTCAACACGAACTAGGTTTATTTACGGCCTCGAGTCACGTAGTATTTTACGTCACGTGTCTCTGTCTGCGTCTCCACTTCCTTCGCCTCCTCGATCGCTCCCGCGTCGCTCCTTCGACCGAAGTCGCTCAATACCTCGTTCCCCGCTTTCATGGCTTCCGATCGAGGCTTCGTCGCTCCTGATTGCCTGTTCAAAGGGTAGGGTTTGGGGGTTTTCAATCTGTATCTCCGTTTCCTTGTCGCCATGTCTTCGTCTGCTCCTAATCCGGCGTCCGCGGCGGCGCCGTCAGCGGCCAAGATCTGCTTCAACTCCCAATGCAAGGAAACTGTATCGGACCACCCTTCGCGGAGGAATAAAGGGTGGTGCCTACGCTCCGGGGAGATCGCTGAACTCTGCAGCCGCTGCTCGTACGGACCTCCCCTTCCAAAACGTTCTTTCACTACTTACCTATTTTTACTAAAAAAAAACGTTTATTTTCCGAGTTCGTATAAATGAGTCGGTTCATTTGGGATTCGGGTGTTGCGGTCCTCGGATTTGATTTTCCAGCGATCGATCGGGTCGGATGATGTTGTTCTTTCCTTCGAATTTTCTATTCCTCTATTTGTACCATGTGCGTCACGTTTGTTGAATTGATGTTCTACTACTGCGACTACATGTTTGACTTTTTTTTTAAAAGATATGTTTTTTAATGTTTAATGCTACATGAATTATCGTGGATAAAGATGCGAACGGATGACATTTTTTGTCTTGTGATTTTATATTGATATACGTATAGAAAATACTATCGTGCTTCTAACTTTCTCTCTAATCAATTTGCCCCTCATATATTGGATTACATTCATACATCTTTTTCTACTGTAGATGCGCATTTGAGCAAGGGACTTTCTGCGAGACGTTTCATTCCGGTGTCACTGGTTGGAGAAACTGTGAGACATGTGGCAAGGTAAGATAGGAACTCTGTTTTGATTCTAACTAGTCTTGTTAGCGTGCTACTCTGTACTCACATGAAAGCAAAATCGTCGTTTCTGGGCTGTGTTGTATACCCATTAATTGTCCTATTTGCAGCGGCTGCATTGCGGTTGTATAGTGTCGGCTCAGACTTATGTTTATCTTGATGCTGGAGGAGTTGAGTGCCTTGCATGCGCCAATAAATCTGTTGTAAAGGTGACCTGTATACTCAAAAATCGTTATTCTATCACTATCATGCAATACTTTGACTGTTTGACTATCCCATTCTTCTATTCAGTGCAGTATTAAATTAGTTGATTGTATCACTATGTATCATATATTCAAAACCTTCTTAGTCTTTCTCTAGAATTTTTTTTCTCTTAGGAACTTTTGTTGGTCTACAATTTTCTAATGGACAGTATGATGGTATACGAGTTTGTAACTAAATTGAGACTTTGTGCGGTTAACTGAAAAACTCTGTAATGATGTAATTGCTTGGCTGTTTTCTCTCCAAAAGTGAAAGCACTTGGTATAAATTCCTTAATTTGGTTAAATTAGTGTGATGTGATTCTATTGTTGTCTACTTGCAGGTTAGAAGTTCATCAATTGTTGTATTTAGCTGACTCAAATTTTACTCCATGATTTTATTTCTACTATTATGTTTTTAGGGGCCAAATCAGATTTCTCCTCCTCCTATGCTTATGCAACATGCCTTGGAAAGAAGAGATTCACCAACTAAAACCTGGAGATCAGTTGCCACCCCATCTTATGGGCAATGGCGTCAAGCTCCACATATGTGGACTATGACAAATATGCAGTCTGATTTGCAACAAAGACTATCATATGAATTTGATAGACCTTGTACTATTGAAAGGTTGGCAACTGGAAGGCGGCACTATATATCAGCGCATGAAAAAAACTATGAGCCCAAGAGAATAATTTCTAGAAGCATTAATAGCATTCCACAAGATAGATATGCTGATGGGAATACAGGTTTGGAGTGATTTCCTTCTTACGACAAATATTATAGCGAGTAAGCTTGATATTTTGTCAAATTCATGTCTTGCATAGGAGAAAATGATCCAAATTCTACAAATAAACCAGTAACTGCAGACCCTTCAACGAGTTTTGGATTTAAATTTGAAGCAAAACCAAATTCATCCACCAATTTGCAACCACTACCTACCAATTTGCAACCACTACCTACCAATTTGCGGCCACCATCTCTTTCAAAAGAAAATTCATCTCTGGTTATCGGGTTACCAGTTCCCTTTTCAACATTGCATGGAGCAAGCTGTCCAATTAATCTTTCAGCAAAGCAGTCACCAGCTCAAGTAACTTCTCCATTATCAAACCAGTTTTGTCCTTCACATATCAATGAAGCTGGATTGCAAGTTCAAATGCGCAATGGAAGAACTAGAGGTGATGCCTTTCCACCGACACAATTACTTCCTCAAAATTGGCCTACAATAACAGATCAAAAGCTTCAAGAAATATCTGGAGAGTATCCTTCAGTTTTATCTTTGTTTGAAAGATTTTGGATAGCCATCATCTCTTACCTTGATTTTATCATTTATGATGTTGTTCCATTCCCATTACATTTTCTGAAAGTATTAATTAACTATTGCAAGTCGACAAACTGCCATCATTCCCTTGTTTGAAAAGATGCTAACTGCTAGTGATGTTGCTCGGATTGGACGGCTTGTGTTACCCAAGAAATGTGCTGAGGTGATTCCTTCAGCTTTTAAATATTTAGCACTAGAAAATTCAGCAACATTATCACTGAATTTAGTGAGTTGATTTTCCTACTTCTTGTATTTCTAAAGTTAATGTTCACAAGAATAATTGATTCTCAAATAAAGGTGATATTGATTAAATTTAATTAGGATAGCGGATTGTCATTCTCATCAAGTGATTGAATCGCTTATCATAGAGTTTGTATTTTGTCTACTTATAAATTTTCTTGGGTTTGGACTATGAATATCTGAGTACCTCTGTTAAATAGTTAATTTTCAAATTGTGCTCTGTAGCTCTTTGGAATTTAAATGGTTATAAAGGTTTCAACTTTGCATGGATGATACATGTCTAGCCAACTCATTGAGTTTCACTATCTTGATGCTTGTAACTTAATTCTTTTGTATGATAGGGTACTATTTATGTCTCTATCATTCTAGGTGAGTTTTCTTATGGACTATGTTTTTACACAGGTGTACTTCCCCACAATTTCTCAGCCTGAAGGACTTCCATTAAAAGTACAGGATACAAGTGGAAGGAGTTGGACATTCCAGTTTCGATTTTGGCCTAACAACAACAGCAGGATGTATGTATTGGAGGGGGTTACACCTTGTATTCAGGCAATGCAACTGCAAGCAGGTGACACAGGTACTGTTCTAGTTGATTTAAGAACAGCTAATCTCTTACTTAGCAAAGAGGCTATTAGTTGCTTCCAGTCTTTCTTCTAGATAATCAGTATGAGTCCTGAACACCAATGGATACATATTTCTTTTATCATATTTGACCTTAACTCTTTACCATTTATTGCTGGAAACACAACATTAGTTTAATTAACCTCTTGTATCTCTAGTCATCCTGACATAGATATTAAGTTACGGAAGATGTTTCTCATAACGGTTTTAGTTTAGTTTATACTTTATGAATATTATTTTGAACTTCATAATCATATATGAAGGCTTTGCGGGATATACATAGAAGTGTAAGTTTATAACTGGGACTATTCTTTATGTTTCAAACACAATGTATTTTTGCAGTTACATTTAGTAGGATAGATCCAGAAGGAAAGCTGGTCATGGGATTTAGAAAGGCTTCTTGCAGCTCTAATGAACAGGTTGGCTGGTCAATTACTCAGCTAGAATTTATTTAGGTCTGGAAATGGGACTATCCTGTGTTCTTTATGTGTCACTGTGTAGAAATTTCTCATGCTTTGCTTCTCTGCTCCTAGAACCTTCCATTTAAATGTATGTCAATGCCCACTTGAATTTGGTTTTTGTTAGATGGTGTTTCTTTTTGCTTTAAAAGAATCACAACTTTGGCTTCACTTTACCAAACAATGCAGTCCTACACAAAAATGAAAAAAGCGAAAAAATAGCTAGGGATCATAAAGCCAACGCTTCACAATATTGTAGGACCCAATATTCATCTGACATGCGTTTCATCACATATAGGATATCTATGCTGTTAAGACTGAGAAGAACAGATTGTTTAGCTACTGAGTTGTTTAGGTGAAGGAGCAAATAATATTTTAATTTACACTTACATATACTGACAGGGCCAGTATTCTTCATTGCTGTAACTATTACTTTAAAGAAACATCTTTTATATTATTTCTTACATAGGTATTGCAATAACATAAATTTACTGAAATTTTGACATACATCTTCAAGTCCGAAGCCAAAATTCGTAACCTGCAGGATCCTAAAACACATAATCCTGGCAACGATTTCTCATCACCACCAGAAGGTAATAAGAACAATGTTGGGGATCCCACTCTAAATGTTTCATTTGAATTTAAAGTACCTTATGATTGTCAGATTTGGACAATGCAGCAGATCAATCTACCCAGCCTATACATAAGGATTGGTCTATTGCCAGGTCACCACCAGTTCCTAGCAAAAGGAAAGCAAAAACACTTGGCTCAAAGAATAAACGCCTAAGAATCGAAAATGAAGAGTCCATGGAACTGAAATTAACATGGGAAGAAGCTCAAAAGTTGCTCCACCCACCTCCAAATTCTTCTCCTAGTGTCGTCGTTATTGAAGGCCATGAGTTTGAGGAATATGAGGTGAATAACTTAGCTTATCATTTATGCTACACTTAATGACTTTGGTGATTTTTAACTTTTTAGATTCTGTCACAAGTTACAAAATATTAGGTTTGGATGACAGAGGTCTTTGTTTCTATCTCTCTTTGCTTAAATCAGCCATTATCCAATCTGCAAAATTTGAACAATTTAGCACTTCTTTTATAAGGTTTAAGTGCTGCTGAATACAGATAGTTTTGGCTAATTGGATACTTTTATTTTTCTAATTTACTCTCATTTCATCCAGTGAAAATAAACAAACCTAGTTCAATCATTAATTACCTGAATTGCCAGTTATGCCAGTTCTTTCTAATACTCCGTGAGACAGTGTTAACAGACACATAAATGGTCAATAGCTATAAAATGACGATAGTTTAAAGAAGTACAATTAAACTATATCCTTTCCTCTGTCAGTTTTATCATTCACTCCATTATGTCAATTATGAGACTGAATTTGGCTTTTAATTTCATAGTTCAAAGGCGCTGCTTTTAAATCTCCCTTCCAATATTCTATATTTGCCCTGATGCTGTTACACATGATCTATTATATTATTTTAAGAAGCATTTTTTTGCTTTCTGTATGAGATATCCTTCCGTCTTTTCAAGTGTTGGTTGTATACAAATCCGTGCTTCATGCTTCACAGATTTACGTCTCCTATGCTGAGCAAGATATAAAAAAAACAATCATTTGGCAGTTATAATCTTTATTGTTGTTTTCAAGTCATTTTGTAATTGCAGCAATAACTTGATTACACCTACACTAATTTAATGTTAATACAGTAGGTTCGCTTAATTGTATAACTGGAGGATCTTTTATTGCATTCATTCTCAAGATGGCACTGACAAATGAAAAGCATTTTGTTTTTTTTTTTTGCCCTCGTTTTGACACTGCTCTCCATCTGTCCTGCTTAACGTAGACCCTCCTTTAAACCGTTTGGCCTTGTTTGCTATTATGCATAAATAGACCATTTTCTTTTGTCTTGAACAGGAAGCGCCTATACTCGGGAAGATGTCATACTTCACTTCAAATCAAGCTGGGTATTCATTCTGGCACATATAGTAAAATCAAATACCAGATCGTAAATGGTTTGCTTGAAATTATCGTTAAAAAATTCATTCCAAAATTTGTCTAACTGAACTCCACTAAAATGTGTAGCATCTCAACTGTTGCTAAATTCTCTTAATTAACTTGCGCCCAGGTCAGCTTGCCCTCAGGAGTTGGACTCAGAGTCAATAGCAGACACGATACCCTGTAAAACAGGTGTGGTAAAATAATAAATATCGTTTTGTGGTCCTAAGGTTGCCCCTTCCAATTTGTCATCATATATTTTCTTGTGTCCCCTATTAATCACAATATATGTTTAGTGCTGAAGTTGGTATGCGATTTTGTGAACATCTCTATAAGATACATATAGTTAATTGTGCTGATATTTATGTTGGAATTTCCAACGTGATGGCAGTTGGTTCCAAGAGGAGCAAGGCAAATGCACAAAAGGACAACGTCCAAGCCTCAGATCGTCTCGACACACTTGTGAGTCTCGCTATCAGCAAAAACCTTCCTGCATTCCAACCAACAACGAAGCACCCTCGGCACAAGCCCGGCTGTTCATGCATCGTCTGCATACAGCCTCCTAGCGGGCAGGGCCCCAAGCACAAGCCGGATTGCACGTGCAACGTCTGCCTCACTGTGAGACGCAGGTTCAAAACACTCGAATCAAGGCGGGAAAAGCGTCAGTCTGAGAAGGAGCTTGAAACTTCAGAGAAGCAACCATTAACAACCATCCGACTGCCCAAGGTTTTACCAGAAGCAGGGAATAGCAATCCTCCAAGTGACGAGACTGCGTCTCAGAGAGCAACGATGAACGTCAACGCGGAAACATCTCCATTGCTGCCCATCAAGATTCCCCAGATTGATTTGAACATCCAGCCAGAGCGGGACGAAGAGCCATCCACTGCCAGCCAAGCTGACACTAGTACTATAGTGAGCCTTTTCGAGACGGGAGCAACCAGGAGAACACAAGAACTTGGCGAGGCATGTCAAACCAAAGTTAGAGATGCGACTGTTCGGTAGGCAATTTGATGGCCAACATCAACAATCTCTCACACTTTTGCTTCATGGTTTGCAATTTGATGCTAATTTACATGGCCGATTGTGTCTACCATTTGTGCAGTGGTCAGGCTAATGTAATACATCGATGTGAAGATGCTTTAGTTGCAGTTTCCTCGTTATTTACTTGTGTTTCTACACCAGAGGAAGACTACAGGCGCTGCAATACGCTGTTTTGTGGGGCAGAAATTATAGGAAGAAATTATTGTGGGAATAGTTTTTCGATACAATTTCTCTCATGTTTTTAAACAACTAATTTAGACAGTGATGCGATGATGACGAGGAGCTTTATCCTGCTGTCATTGTGGAGGTCAAAGTCAAGTGGATCAATGGGTGGACGGTGTAGGTCGGTCAGGTGAGTTATACGCCAATCGGAGATGAAGCACTGATCCACCATCTTCGACATAGGGAGTAATCAACCCGACGTTCAAAGGACGCGTAGAAGTCAAGCCGAGCGGCTTCTCCGTTCGGACTAGCAGCAGACTCAACATCAACTGAGCACGCAGATAGTGACCTACCCATCGAGCGGCTATCCCGCTCGGCTCATCAATCGAGCATATGGACAATGGCTTCCGACCGAACGACTATCCCGCTCGGCCCATCAATTGAACAAATAAACAATGAACTTCCGACCAAACAACTATTCCATATATCAACAGGAGCATCATGTCTCCAGCATCCATCTCTTCTTCAACTTTTGAACAGATCAGACAGTAATTGGATTTAAAATATATTTATTAATTTAAGGCCTTCATTATTTGTATTTCATAAATTGATGTAAAGAAAGTTTTATCATACGAACTTAAATGTAATATTTCAAATTAAGGTGTTTAAAGTGGAAAAGGGTTTATTTATGCAGCGTCGACCTCGTAGGACAAGCAGAAGCCGGCATGCAGACTCCGTCCATATCTCCCGTTCCAACCCGCGTCTTGTCAGCGACACCGCCGGCGACCGCTAACTGCCGCCCGTCGGCGACCTTTTCCTCCTCTACTCTGCCGCCGCCCCACCATCCCATCTCACTATATTTGAACCTCAAATCTCTCCTCCTCCTTATCTCATGGAGAAGCCCACGCCGCCGCGGAGGGTGGCCAAATCCCACCCCCTCCCCTCCCCTTCGTCCTCCCCCACCGCCTCCGACCGCCGCCGCTCATCGATCTACGACGCCTCCCCGAAGCGCAGGGATTCTCCTGCCTTCGCTGTCCTCTGGCCTTCCTCCAACCGATCCCAATCCCAACCGTCCCTCTCCCTCGCCGACCACCTCACCCACGACCGCCTCCGCGACCTCCACCGGACCCTTCACCCCGCCGGATCCTCTTCCCCGCGATCCATACTCCGCCAGAGGAGCTACTCGGAGGTCGACAAGAGGAGCATCAAGAAGAAGCAAGACCCCAAGGGAAGCCGTTCTCCGACGATCGTCGGCGGATCGATGCGTCACCTCCACCTCCCTCCCTCCCCCAAATCCACCCGCTCCACAGCGTGCGCCGGCGCCGCCCTGACTCCCTCCTCCGCCCTCTGCTCGCGCTCGCTCAGCGCCCGGCGCGGCAAAACCAGCGACCTCGGCCTCCACCTCCTCAGCTCCGACTCAAGTCCGACGGCAGCCCCGTCGAATTCCCTGTCGCAAGGGAGGCGCTCCGGGAGTGCCTCGCCTGAGCCGAGAGCCGCCAAAGGAAAGAGCAACGGCTCTTTTATCAGTCTGGGACTGGATTTGTTCCGGCGCAAGTGGAAATTAGAGAACACCACTCCTTCCTCTCCTCCTCCTTCTTCTTCTCCGACTAGTTCTGGATTGAAGAAGAACAGAGCAAAGGATGAAGCTTGGCACCAACTCAAGCTGACGAGCAACCGCCTGATCCAGTGGCGATGGACGAATGCTCGATCCGATCGCACCTATCTCATCAAGACGACACGAGCTGAGGTATGATCTCTACACTCTGCGCTAAAATTGAAACCAGAATTAATGATCGAGAAGACGGCTGAGTCCAGGCCAATCTATTAACTGCATGGCTGCTACTATCAAATGCGCAAGCCAGAGTCTTAATCAAAAGGCTGCAGATGGAGAAGAACAAGCTGCATCTCAAGCTTACTACTTTCCTACCTCTCCATGTGAGAGTCACAGAACCTCCATAACAAAAAACAAAAAAACAAAGACATTAATTCTATTTAAAATGGTTTTGTAGTTGAAGGTTTTGGAAGAATGGAACAGCATGTCCCAGCAGCATTCCAATGCCCTCACAGCCACCAAAGACTGCTTGCAAGCATCTGTCTGTAGGGTTCCCTTAACTGATGGAGCTAAGGTTCATTCTCCATTTTTCTCCAAGTTTAATTCAGGAATGAATCCCTTCATTCATTAATCAAATCTGCAGGTCCATCTCCATCCTTTCTCGTTGTCTCTGCGCTACGCGACAGAATTAGCTTTGATGACGAGAACCACAATGAACAGAATCTCTCACACTGTGAGTTATTTATTACTCTAATATAATTAATACGATATGCTATGGAATTCATACAAATGGAATGATGATTGCAGGAAGCATCAGCAGAGCTTTTGGAGCTTAAACAGATTGTGAAGAGAGAGAGAACTCTTCTCCAAGAGTGTTGCCATCTGCTCACTTACATGTCTTCTCTTCATGTAAAGTACCACATAGTTTTACCATCTAATCTGTTATTGTGGTTAATTAATGTACGTTTGCTTTTTTTTTTCTTCCTTGATTTGTTGGTCTAATCATCAGGTTGAGGAGCAGAGTCTGAAAGCTCATCTGATCCAAGTGCAGTCTAAATCACATTGTTTACTAAGTTGAGCCAGGGAATTATTCAAGCTTGTTGCAATTGAAGTGAAGGCGTTACCTGGCCCAAAGAAGGTCAAAAATATCCTTAAAATATATCCAAAATACACAAAAAGAAAAATGAAAAAAAAAAAACAATTTCGATGCTACTTAATACCTCCAATTATTGGCCATATTCTAAAAGCTTCAGGAATGCCAGAAAGCACTTTACACAGCTAGAACTAGTAGAGGCGTGACCACTTTTGTTGTATTTGGGAAACAAGTCAGTCAATGTCCTTAACATCTGCTTCAATGTCGACGACTGCAGCAGAAGAGGCTTTACCTGCTGATGTTACAAATTGTAAAATGTTCTATGGACAGACACAACTCACTGATGAAAGAGCTCGTAGTAAATTGTTATTAATTGAGAAACTGCAGATATGAGGCATCAAGTACCTGTCTCCTTTCGAGCTGAGAATCCATTGAAGGATCGTCGATAACTTATTGGACGATTAGATGAGAATCTTGAAGGTTCTCTTACAAATATGTCACCCTGAACTACAATCACAGATAAAGCATGTCTTATCTTTCTAAATCACGCACAAAAGTACTTCAATGAAAGACCAGGATACAGAGTTAGGTTTGTTTGTCTGAAACAACCATGAAAGAATTACTAGAAAATTTACATTTAATGGCCAAGAAATGCTGAGCTCACTGCTCTATAAGGTTGAAAACTCACATTCTAATTGTAGATAGGAAGATAACTAACAAGTAAATATCAAAGTGTTGTAATTAAATAGGAATTTCTAGAGGGAAATGTTCCTGGTTACATGAAAGATAGATTTCTTGAATAACAACCCCAAGGTAGAAAAGAGAAAAGAAAAGAAGTATCTATGATCATAACTTAATCGATCACACAAATAAATCTTTAAATTTAAGATAGTTGAGTACCAGAGAATGGTTGACTGCAGAATGGGCACAGTTGTGGGTCATCATTGGTAGCAGACCTAGAAGGAAAACATATTGTACTTTAGCCACTATATCAAATAAATGTAATGTAGAGAATCATTGGTATGCTTACCTCAGAATCTGAAATTCATTTCCACAGTTGGGACACTGTGCATGGAAATGGAAAGATGTAAGTCAGCTCCAGACAAACTATCAGAAAATGAAATTATCAAGTGTTTGAAAGGTAAATTTCAAGTCTTAGATGTCTATTAGCAGTACAGGATTGAAACTTAAAAGAATGATTGCTTTGTATGTCAAACCTTCATTGAGTGATCATAATTCCAATGTTCAAGCTATTCAAAGCAAACTAAAAAGTAATAGACAGAATGACAATAGAGCATTAAAGCTAGTAACCGAATGGCATCCTTGTGTTATCTAATATAACAGCAACTGAACACAGAGGAGAGTATTACAAAGATTTTTTTTTCTTTTTATTTAACTTAATGTACTCACACTGCTTTGAATTATGTCACGCCCAGCAAACCAGAAGAAAGCGCCCAAACCTATGATAGGTAACAGCACTGCAAGGAGCTGTTGGCATGTACACATTCAGTGATATATTCAGAAACTTGTAAAAAAAGATTTAAAAGATACTCAAGATAAAATGAAAGGACAAGTGAAATGCAATAGGTCTTCATTGAAACTAGTCTTCCTAGTAAGCTCCATAAAGGAGGTTTTGATACAATGCAAAGGAAAATAAAAGAAAGTCCTGCTAATACTGCTTTGGGTAGAAGGTAGGTTTGCCTAGAGTAATAACCAACAAGCAACTTCGGTTTGGTATAATTTCCCAGTAATTCAATTGATAAAAAGTTGTGTTTCAATAAAAGAGTTGGCTCAGTGCCCGAGGATTCCACCAATTCATGCTTTGAGAAAAGTCAAAGTGCCCACAGCTTTCAGAATCATGTAACCAGTAACCTAAGACATCATCACAGAGCATATCACTGACTCAGATTAAGAAACCACAGATTTAAAATCCAGTGAGCTATGGATCCTTTTGGTCGAATCTGAGCAAACAATCTATGTTAGTCAAAATTTCAAAACTTTAGCAACTATCTGCTGCACACAAATCTCTTGAGTTTGGTTACAACACTGGTTGGAACCAGAGTTAGTTCATCTACTTTTCCCTTTTCTTAAAATGGAAAATTATGAACTTGAGAATCTCATTACATATCTAACCACCTCAATCAAAAGAAACACTGAAAACTAAAGATGTTATACACAAGATGCTGTTTGTTGTACTAAAAGAACATATAAATCTTACCTTACCCCTACCTGAAAAAAAAATTTAAACACAACCAGTTATTTCACTCTATTGTTATTTGCATATAACTCAATGGAGAAATAAGATTCATCTAGTTGGCTAAATATATAGTTGGGACAAACACTAGCTACTTGATGATGATAGTGAATTAATTCATTCTATGGTCAATAGGAACATTTATATGACAAAATTAGCCAAAAACAACTAGTTGACTGCATGTAGTAGTAGGAAGAGCAAAAGATTGCTTAAATCGTATGAAATACCAACCAACTAAAATGCTGGGAAAAAGAAATGGAACAAGAACCAGATTAAACCTTTCCCTTACCCAGATGGAAACGATAGTATCCAAGATCCAACCAAGCTGCCCCGTCATGGTCAGGTATGTCAGCCCAATAGCCAAAGTCAAATTGCCCAACACCCTTGTGGTGGAGCTCCTGTCCCATCCGCCGCCGCCGCCGCCGACACCGTTGAAACCAAAACCCTGGTTAGCTCTAACCGAGGGCCCTTTCCGCCCTTTACTCACCAAGCTCAAATCTTTCAAAAACCCTCCTGAAAATGTGAAGTCCTGACGCAAATCCGCACAGAAGTAGCTTCTACTCCTCTCCCGTCGCGGCGAGCAATCGACGCGGTGCTGTAGAAACCTGAGCGCAAATCGGCATCTTCGGACGGAAATGCCATGGACGGAGGCGCGGGAAGCCAGAGGAGGCGAGGGAGAAACAAGCAGCGAGGTCATGGCTGGCAGATCATTCGGAAGCAAGAGGGGAGGAAGGAACTCGAAGGTAAAAATGGATTGGATCGGACGAACAAGCGTTGCGGTCGCTGTCGTCGAGGACTCGAGCTCACCATTGATTGATCTTGAGAATTTTCAATTTGCCACACTCCATTTTAAAATATTTAAAATATGCGCTTCAATATATTATAAGTAAGCTACTTAATTTAATGATAATTGAGGGGGGTTTTGACCGAAAAACAAGCTACAACATGAAAATTTTCATAAGCAAAATAATCTCATCATTTTGGCAATATATTACAAATCGAAACAAGAAGATCGAACGACACGAGGAACAGATCATGATGAAGAACTCTCAAGCTTAACGAGAAAATCCTGCAGTATCAAGAGAAAAAAAAAATAAAAGGAAATGAGACTGAAATTTTCATCTTCCTCTAGGGTTTACAAGCTGAGAGAAGACTGCACTTGTCGTAGCGTCTTCCGCGAAATCAATGGTGGTGCTGGTATTCACTCCCTCCGCCATGCTAAGGCTACTGTCGTCGAGAGGTTCCATGTGCGGCGGCAGGATTCCGGCGATGCTCCTTATGCTGTTGTCGTCGGGATCGGCGAGGGAGGAGGTCTCCTCGAGCTGGAGGGCGTACTCAAGGTTCCACAGGACGTCGCCCATGGACGGCCGGTCGACGCCCTGGTCCGCCAAGCATTTTTCAGCCGTGTCGCCGTACTTGTTGAGTGACGCCGGACTGACCTTCCCTGACAGCGCCGGATCTAGAATCTTCTCGAGCGCGCCCTTCTTCTGCCACGCCATGGCCCACTCCGCGATGTTCACCTGCTCCCTCGGCAGCACAGGGTTGAGCGCCGGCCTCGCGCAGAGAACCTCCATCAGCACGACCCCGAAGGAGTACACGTCCGACTTCTCGGTGAGCTGCTGCCGCCGGAAGTACTCAGGGTCGAGGTAACCGAAGCTCCCTTTTACCGCCGTGCTAACGTGGGTCTGATCCAGAGCAGGGCCGGCCTTCGAGAGGCCAAAGTCCGCCACCTTCGCCACGAAATTCTCGTCCAAAAGGATGTTGGTGGTCTTCACATCCCGGTGGATGATGCTCTGAGCTGCGCCGGTGTGAAGGTAATGCAACCCTCTGGCAGCGCCGATGCAGATCTCGAGGCGCTGCCGCCACGAGAGGGACGGGAGGTCGGTCCCGTAAAGATGACTCCTCAGAGGCCCATTGGCCATGTACTCGTAGACCAGAATCATCTCGGAGCGTTCGTCGCAGTAGCCAATGAGCGAGACGAGGTGGCGGTGGCGGAGCTTGGACAGCATCTCGATCTCGGTCTGGAATTCAGCCAGCCCCTGCTCGGACCTAGGATTTCCTCGCTTGACGGCGACCCTGGTGCCATTTTCCAGCGTGCCCTTGTAGACCTTCCCAAACCCACCCACTCCGAGAAGCAAGCTCTCGTCGAACTTGTTGGTGGCGTCGAGGATCTCATGGAACATAAAAACCCGACCGAGGTTCGTCGAAGCCAATGAAACACAACTCGCCGTTAATCCACTCTTCTGAGAAGTCGTCGAGATTTTGCTGATGGTGTGGGAGTTTCCATAGAAGGGAAGCGGCAGCCATGGCTGGCTGTTGGAGCACGTTTTTCTCCTCCGAACGACGAGGCAGCAGTAACAGAGAATCGCAGCTGAGATGCCGATCAACGAGCCCAAAACAACCCCGATCACCAATCCCAGAAGCTTGTTCTTCGACTTGCGTGAATCCGGTAGCAGGTCTTTGACCGCACTGGTTCCGTCCAAGCTCTTGGCATCGTTGCTAATCTTCATGAACTCCAGACCATTCAGGATGGCGTTGCTGAAATCGGCCATCGTGTCCGGACCAACACTGACGGTCATCGTGCTCGAGCCATTCGAGTTTGAGACGAAATCCTTGTAGTAAGGCACAGATAAATCACCTTTCAGCGACGATAAGTCGAGGCTGGCAATGGCGATGTCGGAGTTGACGTACACGTTGAACACCAGTGCGTTCAGAACTTTGCTAACGATGTCACAGAAGTGGAGACGGATCAAGTACTGGAAGGCCGGATCGACGGAGAAGACCCAGGTGATGTTGAAGTTCAAGTCCGTCACATTCGCGTCCCCCATTGCTTCTGCAGTCGAGTAAACCCACCGGGGAGCTGTCTCAGTTGTGACGCCGTCGGGGTAGTTTATGCTGTCGAGGTCCGCGGCCGCCTTCACGGCGGAGCTGTTTACGTGGAGGTATTTGGCGTCGTTTTCCCAAGTCCTGCCGAGAGAATCATTCAGCGGAGTGAGCAGAGGGCCGCCCATGTTCAGCCGGTACACGGTTTCGAGGCCGAGAACAGAGAGGCCGCTGAAAGGAGCATTGGGCACAGCCAGGGCCTGATCGTAGATCAGGTAATCGGGAGCCGAGACGACTTCAATCCCGTTCACGAAGGAGACGGAGCCATTGGCGGGGATGAAAGTGAGGGCCAAGGAGTCGGAGGTCAGATTCAGCGAGTACTCCTTGAACAAGTAGGTGCGGTTGGAGTTCTTGAAGGTGAAGTTATTCATGAGGACAAACTCATCCGTCACCACTGTCAGAGGAGCAGAGGCCAAATCGTGGCCGGAATTCGGAATCGGATGGAAGTAGAGACGGATCCAATGGCAGCCCTCTTGCCGGATGTCGAAATTGTAGGATGCCGTCTGGGTGAAGACGCGGAGAGATTGGTAAATTGGGGGAGGGAGAGCAGAATCGGAGGAGGAGGAGATGGAGAAAACGCCATCGGCAGAGGTTCTTAAAGCGAAGGAGGATTCTTGTGAATCAGGAAGAAAATCTTGGCCTTGGAATGATACATTCCGGGAAGATCCACAAGCAAGGAGATAGTTGTCGGCGGGAGCGAAGGTAGCGAAGCAAGCATCAAGCATCAGAAAGGCAGGGATTGCGAGGCATGGAAAGAACAAACAGATCCACCACCGCATGCTTTTAAGAACCCTAATTTCTCTGCTCCTGCAACACGACGTGATCAAGCATGCCACAAATTCCTGCCAGAAAAGTAAAATCAACAGGAGGTCACTCGACAGATCTCAACTTTATTCCAAGAGAACAGAGCTAAAAACAAGAAGAAGAAGAAAAACGAGATCGACGCGAATGGAAATCTTTGAACTAGTGAATGAACTTGAGCTTCCAAAATCCGGGCTTTAGGTGGTAGAGCTTCCCGGAGAAGAAGAAGAACTGACCAGCTGGAGTTCAATGCGGGAGAACCTGCTCCACCTCCTCCTCCTCCCGCTCCAAGATCCGAACTTTCGAACCGCGAAGTGATCCGGGGACTGTTCTCGAGAGGAATGCGGCGAAGAACAGCAATGTAAGGGCAATGGCGATGGTTTTCTTGCGCTGATCGACCACAAAACATCGCCTTTCCAGGCTGGGGGAAGGAATCGAGTGAGGCTGTCGCCACCTACGCAGAGGACCCACCCCCCTCTCTCCCTCTCCCTCTCTCTCCATTGATTGCGACACGAACGAAAGCGCAAAGGCAGCAGGCATAGAAAGAGACGGGAGGAGAGGAGGAGAGGACGAGAGGACGGAAGGAACGCAATAAAGAGAGACGACGGATTGTTCGTTGGCTTTGTTTACTAAGCTCCTCTCCCGGGTTCCCTCGAAGCTTCCCAGCAGGTAAACAGAATCCATGACTAATATAATAAATTGGACGTACACATGTCGTGGACCGTCCGTTCCTAGTAATTAATTAAGAGAAAAAATATATATAAGGACGTTCTAAATTAAATAAATCATAAAAGGACATCTTTTTGAAAAAATAAAATAAAAATAACAAACAGCGCCCTCTAAAATACACTTACTTGCAACGCTATTATAACAATTACTATTTACTGTTATAATATGTAGAAATTATCCTTAGAATTATAATATGATAATAAGAGATAGGAGTATACTCTCATACAATGAGAATTTGATTCACAATGAGTCATAGTTAATACATAAATAAGATATGCCGTTGATAAAATGTACTTTTTAAGATTAATCAATTAAAAAATTTACGTGCATGGCTGATTATTAGCCTAAGATATGGATATAGATAAGTGTTTAATCAAGTGTTATGCGTGATTTGACGTGTCCATGTGAGGATATGGCCGTCTTCCTTGGCCTTTTCTTGGGATATAAGAAGTCAAGGAGTAATGAGTGAGATCGACGGTGAGTGTATGATATGTTTATATGCATGCATGTGTGGCATTAATTCAACTCCTTGTCTATGTTTTTCGACTTTTTTGTGGGGTCGATTCAATTTTGATTATCGTACAAAATGTTTATTGTTTGTGCGGCTTCAGTAGGGAAGGAGAGTAGGCCCCTCTTCTCTCGAAGATGATAAACCGCCGGTGCTTATTTAATTTTAGTTTAACGACTTTTTTTAAATAGGAAAATTTAAAATAATTTGAAATAATATTTATTGAAATTGAATTATACCTCTATAAGGGGTTTTACAATGACATTAATATCTGAAGTATTAACACTAATGTGAAATGTTTTTAATAGTATTAACACGTTTAATTCATGTATTTATATTTACGGATAAAAATAAAAACAAATAACATATTGCTATAAACGTGTGAATGCTTTAATGATAACGATAACGATAACGATAACGTGGATGCTTTTAATGACAAACCTGAATATCACTTGATTATATCCGCGGAGAACTTTGTTATATATTTTTTTTATAGCTCGCAATTAATTGCTCTATTTTTCGCTGTATTTTAGTTGACCCTGACATAACATTAGAACCTCTTCTCAATTTGACTTTTTATTTATTTTAATAATCGGTAAAAAAAATTTATCGAATGAGACCGATCATGAAAATATTAATCAACTTAATCTGCGTATTTGATGTAAAGCGACGATGGTGACGTGGCAGGAGAAAATGATAGCAAAGACAGCTACTGGTCACGTGGTCTACGTCATGTTTCCGCGTACTTTTCCGCCACAATTAATTATCGATTTCCTCTTTAGGACATATTAATTTATTCTAGTTTTTTTATCGACCCAGTAAATCAACTTTCAAACTATTTAATCATGTATCATAATTTAAAATTTATTAAATTATATATCCACTTTCCATTTTATTCTTATCCACAAATCAATTCGACTAAAAAAAAAAATCATATTGATTTTTTCCCTGTCGAATCAATTTTATTTTATTTAAAAATTTTATCAATAAATTTTGATAAAATTGATTCATGTACTTAGAGAACTCTGAAATCAATTTCTATATGTTAATCTAATTTTCCTCATTATAAAAATATTATCAATTATTAATTTGACCTAATATATTAAAAATAATGATTTTTTATACATAAATTAGTTTTTTTTGATAGATTCGTATTCAAAAAAATATTGCTCTTAATATATTAGGTCAAATTGATATTTAATAATATTTTAATAATCAAGAAAACTAGATAAACACATAAAATTTAATTTCATATCATTTCGAGATCTCTAGGTTCATCAGCCTATTTCGAGTCTCGAGACCTTCTTTTATAGACTTCGTTCGATCAACTAAAAAATCCTTCGGTCGACTAAACCTATTAATCGACTAATCCTCCTATCGGTCGGCTGAACTCAGTGCCCTTCCTTGTTTGCCTCGATCCGATCCCTTGATTTCTGATGTTCAGTCAACTAATTACCTTGATCGATCGATTGATCATTACAAATTTCTTTTTCGCTGAGATCTGATCTTCTGCGTCATTAATATCATTTAATGTATCCAAGAGAAGTGGAAGATTGAGCCCTAGATACCCGATCGGCTAAGAATCCGACCGGTAGTAGATTGGGAGCCGTGGTAGGAGAAGTGAACTGAGAGGTCGGTTGGTGCTTGGGCCAACCGACGTTGGAGCCGACCGAGAGTAGACTAGAAGTCATGCCAGAAGAAGAGACTAGGGCCTATTCAGAGGATAGTGGCTCAATAAGACATGTACTACTACTTCCTCTTGACTTTTGACTGCGATACTACCTTGATTGTTGTAGTTAGACAAACAAATTTGACGATGGGATCAATCATGCACAATTTCTGTATGACATATACTAACTGGAATTAGCACTCTTACTTTCATCTTTTAGTTATAAATATTAGACAGATGAACTGTTTATTGTGAGTATTTTTTAATTTATACTAGTGGCCGATAGAAAATTTTCGTGACAATGAATGATCATCCTAATATTAATCGATATAAGTTGGACATATGATACCAACTAAAATCCTAATTTCAGGTCAAAAATAAAATCCTAGAAAATAATACTTGGACGAGTAGAAATTAGGTAAAGAAGAGTTACTAATTATAAAGGCATCGAGCTCAATTTTAGAATTTTAAGTTGGCACACAAAGAAGTAAAAAAAAGTTAAAGTATTATAAATATAAATTAATCAAATGCTATTAACATGATTTTAATTTAAACTAAGAAACACCCATATTTCACCCAATGCGTGCCACAATTACTCGGTTGGTTACTCAAAAGTAGAAATAAATATTAAATAATTGTAAGTTCAACTAACATACCGGCCTATTAGCTCAGTTGGTTAGAGCGTCGTGCTAATAACGCGAAGGTCGCAAGTTCGAAACCTGCATGGGTCATTATCTGTTTTTTTTCCGATTTGTAGACAATTAATATATTACTGGGCCAGCCCATTAAGATGTCGATATAGCCTACCCGCTTTATAGATAGGCCTTCTGGTGCAGTCGCCCGAGGCCACTTTATTTCTGTTTAATATCGAGAAGCAAAGACAGCTACTCGTCACGTGGTCCACGTCACGTTTCCGCGTACTTTTCCGCCGCAATTAATAACCGATTTCCTCTTTAGGACATATTAATTTATTCTAGTTTTTTTATCGACCCAGTAAATCAATTTTCAAACTATTTAATCATGTATCATAATTTAAAAATTATTAAATTATATATCCATTTTTTATTTTATTCTCATTCACAAATTAATTCGACTTGAAAAATAAATAAGCCATATTAATTTTTTTCCCTATTGAATCAATTTCATTTTGTTTAAAAAATTCATCAGTCAATTTCGATCAAAATTGATTGATAAAGTTAGAGAACTTTGAATAATATAAAACAATTTCTATATATTAATCTAGTTCTCCTAATTATAAAAATATTATCAAACATTAATTTAACCCAATATATTAAGAGTAGTTTTTTTAAACATAAATTAGTTTTTTGGATACATTCGTATTCAAAAAGGTATTACTCTTAATATTGTTAGTGAGAGTCTTAGAGCTGATGATTATTGTATGGACTCGATATATCATATTCCTATATATTTATAAAGGCATTTCTTTATGATTATTATACTTACTTGTATTGGTGTTAAATAACTAAGTATAATAACGTCCTTTAGTAGAAGGTTTTTATCTATATCAATCGATTGGTTGAATCGATAATGAGATGATATAGAGAACACTACTCTTAATCATTCCTAGTCAAGTATTAACATTCAGGGACAATGTTAATACGATGAGACTAGCATGTAGGTCAACTCGATGACTTGATCTCACAAGTCATGGATATAGAGATATCAAGTTGACACATGGGTATGCATTGGAGAATGTATACTGAATGACCCATGAGAAAGTATCATGGATTGTTATATGAGTGTCATATACTTTCTCATGTGACTATTAGTATTACTATCAGTCCTTGGACCTGAAGTCACCATGGTTCCCTACATAAGGAGTTGCATACTTTGACTTCGTCGAACGTCACCTGTAAATGGGCGGACTATAAAGGCGACTACTGGGTATGTAACAAATTATGTGGAGATATGTGAGTGATGTAGATGAGATCTATCCCTCCTATATGACGAGAGTGACATCATGATTCTTGATAGAGTGAGCCCACTAAGTGCATGGTCATGCCCAAATGAGTCAATATGAGACATTGAGCTCATTTGATTAGAGTGAGTTTACTTGGAGTTCAAGGCATAAATTGATTAGAGGATGACACGGTCTATGCCTCAATTGATCAATTTAGATGTCAAGGATAGAATGACATTATCATATATTGTGAGAGTCACAATTAGTAGTCACAAAGGTGATGTTGGATCTCAACATTCTTGTAACTTGGGTAGTAATGACGTGTTGCTAGATACTGCTCATTACTTATGTTTTTAAATGAGTTTAGGAGCATTGTCAACGTTACAAGAACTTATAGGGTCACACACAAAGGGTAATTAGATGGAGATTAGGTTCATATGATGAACCAAAAGGATTAGGTTCATGTGATGAACCAAATTGGATTAAGAGTAATCCAAATTAGACTAATTGAGTTGGACTCAATTTGATTCATGTGTAGAATAAATCTAATTTAGATTATGATTCATTAAGTCAATTTAAACCAATGAATAGAGATTCATTAAATTAAATTGACATGAATCAATGGTTAGATTTGATCAACCATGGGAGATAAAAAGGTCAAGTTTTACTTGACTTGAGAGGGAAGATGAAGGGTCAAGTTTGACTTGACCAAATGCCACCTCATTGTGACTTGGCATGGGGCCGGTCAATGATGGTGTTCCGCATCATCAAGGCTACATCATAGTGTGCCACCACATGAGGAAGACCAAGAGTCATGACTCTTGGTATTACATGGAGGTTTAAAACCCTCCTTTATGTGGTCGGCCACATTAGTGCAAGCATTGGTGCTTGTTGTAACTTCTTCTTCTTCCTCCTCTCTTCTCTTGTTCTCTCCCTTTCCTCCATTGCCGAAACCATTCAAGGGTGCTAGCACACTCTAAGTGATTTTTCTCCACCTTTTGTTCGTGTGGATACATGTAGAGGAGTGTAAACTTGACACTCTACGAGATCCAGCAACCGTTTGGACGAGCGGGATAAGCGAAGGGTATCGTGACAAGGGTAACACTCTTATCATGTAGATCTAGGATAAACAAACATGTACATGAATTTTATTTATCTTCACACGGATCCGTGGCAAGACTTCGAGGTTTCCGCAACGCAAAAAGCGGGTTTTGCGGCTCGAAAGTCCCAACAAATATATTGGGCCAAATTGATATTTAATAACATTTTAATAATCAAGAGAAATAGATGAATACATAGAAACTGGTTTCATATAATTCCAAGGTCTCTAGATTTATTAGCCGATTTCGAGTCTCGAGGCCTTCTTTTATAGGCTTTGTTCGATCAACTAAAAAACCCTTCGGTTCACTAAACCTATTAGTCGACTAATCCTCCTATCAGTCGACTGAACTCAGTGCCCATCCTTGTTTGTCTCGATCTGATCCTGTGATTTCCGGTGTTCGGTCAACTGATCACCTTGACCGATCGATTGATCATTACAAATTCCTTTTTCATTGAAATCTGATCTTCTGCGTCATTAATGTCATTTAATGTTCGGTCGACTAATCTCATTGATCATTGATCGACCAATCGCTGAGTTTTCCAACTTTACCTAGATTGAATCTGTCACTGTGTTTACCAAATTAGGTTAGGTCGACTGATCTTGGATTCAATCGACCGATTCGCCTGACTTTCAAGTTTGCTCTGCGCGATCTGAACCTTGCCACATCAACTAGGTTCGGTCGATTGAACATCCTATAAGTTCTTCTAGTTTTTATGATTATATACATGCTCTTAAACATCAATTTGATTTAATGTAGTGATTTTTTTAATACAAATTAATTTTTCAAAAATATTCATGTTAAAGAAATTAATGCTCTCAATATATTCGGTTAAATTAATGTTTGCTAGTATTTTTACAATCAAGAGAACTAGATGAATACATATGAACTAGTTTCATATCATTTCAAGATCTCTAGGTCCACCAGCCGATTTCGGCCGAAACTAACTGATGGACCTAAAGTCTTCGAAATGGCATGAAATCGGTTCCTATGTGCTCATCTAATTCTCCTATTTGTAAAAATACTATCAAACATCATTTTGACTGAATATATTGAGAGCGATGATTTGTTAAATACAAAATATTTTTTCCGACACATTAGTGTTTAAAAAAAACACCGCTTTCAATATATTAATTAAATTGATGTTTGATAATATTTTTATAATAAGGAGAACTAGACAAACACATAGAAATTGGTTTATATCATTTCGAGATCTCTAGATCTATCAGTCGATTTTGGTCGAAACCGACTGATGAATTTTTTCAAACACATAAAAGAAATCAATTCGGCTGGGAAAAAAAATCAATCGACTGATTTTTTTTCTAATAGAATTGATTTGATTTTTCTAATAGAATTGATTTGAGGATGAGAGTAAAATGGAAAGTGGGTAAATAATTTAATAATATTAAAACTATAATACATGATTTGAGTATTTTGAAAACTTATCTACTTGATTTGAGTATTTTAAAAACTTATCTACTTGAGTCGATAAAAAGTTGTGCTAATTTATTTAATCTTTCTATTCTACCACTACCGTCAATCACATTCAACCTTAATAATTTATTTTGAAACTAACTAGGATTTTTTTTTAAAAAAAAATAAATCTCTTTCCTCCTCCTCTCCTCTCCTAGGACTTATGGTACCACAGTAGGACATTCAAATTGTTACCCAAGTATCCATGATTTGGTCCCCAGATATGACATATTTGTAGAAATTTTTTCTCCGAATGGGAGACACAACCAAAGGATGCTAGGCTTCTAGGTTGGCTATCGCGTGCGCTTCCCAATTTATCTTAGTGGCTGGTGATGTTAGAGTGTATACTAAAAGCTTAGCTTTTGTATAAATATTTATTTAGAAATAAAGAATCATAATGGTCAAATATCTACATTTATTTATTAAATATAATTTGTTCAATTAATTTATATAGTAGACAACATGGTGTGTGGTGTCACACACAGAATATCATGTTGTCGGTTCTTTATAAATTATAAACAGTTACTCGCGACTAAAATGGAAAGGAACAAACCGTTGAAGTAGTTATAGTGTAATTAAGTATTAGTTTATCTTAACTAATAAATTACACTGATACACTCCAAGTGTATTGAGTAGGACAATTTTAGGTAAGTTCTTTTTGTACTGACTTTATAAAAGAACTAGACTTTAGTTATTATGGAAGTGTGTGTTCTTAATCCTAATATAATAACAAACACATATATTTATTATTTATTTCTTTGACTTATCAATGGGTGAAATTTAGCTCGATAAATCAATAAACCCGATAAGTTAGGAAATGATATTACTTATAGTGTGTGTTGTTGATTATAGAAGGAAACTGTGTCCTAGTAATCTAGGTTGAGAATGACCCCAAGAGGAGCTCATAAGGATTGTCATGTTAAACCCTGCAGGTGGACTTAGTCCGACATGACGATAAGGTTGAGTGGTACTACTCTTGGACTAAGATATTAATTAAGTGAATTGTCAGTAGCTCATTTAATTAGTGGACATTCGATATCTTAAACACAGAGAGACTAACACACTCATAATAAGAAGGATCCCAAAATATAATTTGGGATTGATGCGGTAGTTCAATAATAGTTCTTTAGTGGAATGAATTATTATTGATGAAATTAAGTTATGTGTTCGGGGCGAACACGGGATGCTTAATTTCATCGGGAGACCAAAACCAATTCCTCCTCTCAGTCCCTATTGTAGCCTCTTAATTATAGAGTACTATACCCACCTATACCCACCTTTTTACCCATCCTATAGGGGCCGACCAAGCTAGATTGGAGTCCAAGCTAGGGCCGGCCAAAGGCATGGTTCATGGGTTCATGAGGTGGCCGGCTCTAGCTTGAACCCAAGCTTAGGTGGCCAACCCTATTAAAATAAAAAGTAATTTTATTTTTTAAAATTTTTCTTATGTGAATTCCATGGTTTTAAAAGAGAGTCTAAAATTTAAATATTTCCTTTTATATCTTTCTACAAAAGATTAAGAAAAGATTTGAAATCTTTCCTTATTTGTAGATTGAAAGGTAGATTTAAATTTTGAGAAAACTTTTTTTTTGAACCATGTTCATGATTTAAAAGAGAGTTTAAAAATTAAATATTCTCTTTTATTAGTTTCTACAAAAGATTAAGAAAAGATTTAATATCTTTCCTTATTTGTAGATTAAAAGGAGATTTTAATTTTTAGAGATAACTTTCCTTTTTGGAAATCATCCACATGTTTAAAAGAAAGATTTTAATTTATAATTTTTTTTTTTACAAATCACCATGAAGGGAAAAATTATTGGAGAAATTTTTTATAAATTTCCGGAGACAAATTAGGAAGTTTTAATTCTTATTATAATTAAAACTCTCATTGTTTATAGCTTAAGAGGTGGCCGACCATTGTAATTGAAAAAAAAGAATTTGATTTTAATTAATTAAAATTTTCTTTTTCATGACAAAAGAATTAAGGAAGTTTTTTATTTAAATTTCCTTATTTGCCAAGACCAAGGATTATAAAAGAGGGGGTAGAGGTGCCTTCATGGGTAACGACTCTATTCTATTTTTCTCCTCTCTTTTTCTCCTTGGGTGTGGCCGACCTCTTCTTTTTCTCTCCTCTCCTTATTGTGGCCGAAGCTTCTTCATTGGTGGAGTTCTCTTGGTGGCCGGATCAAGCAAGGAGAAGAAGGAGAGAAAGGAAGCCTAGTCTCTAGCATCCCTTGGAGCATTGGTGGTGGCCGAACCTCTCCATCAAGAAGGATTCTTGGTGGCCGAAACCTAAAAGGAAGAAGAAGGTGTTTGGTGGTTCTCATCTCGGAAGATCGTTGCCCACACAACGTCCGAAGTTAGAAGAGGAATACGGTAGAAGATCAAGAGGTCATTAAAGTTCACAAAGAAAGGTATTACTAGTATTTATTTTCCGCATCATGCTAGTTTATTTTTCTTTGTATGAATTCCAAACACAAGATGCATTAGATCTAGTTTTTCGAATTAGTTTTTCGAGTTTGTGTTTTCTTTGTTTTCGAATTTGTGATTCGATTATTTTTTTTGGTTAACCTAGAGTTATTTAAGAAAATTAAATTATTAGCTTTCCTTAAAAGGCTTTGTCTAGGCGGTGGTGGTTGCTCCCATATCCAAGAAGGCCATGTGCCTCGCCATGCAGTCCTGGAAGCCAATTTTGAAAATTAATATTTAATGAAATTAATAACATAGGTGGATTTGAATCAATAGTGTTAAGTTCCGCTTGCGATTCAAATCTAAACCATTAAGAACAGATAAGTTAAATTTGGAATCAATGATGTTACGTTCCGTCTGCGATTCCTAATTTAACTTCTAAAGAACACAATAGATTATTTAAGGAAAGGTTCGACACTTGTACAAAAAATTTTATACAGTGGAACCAGTACGTTTTCCTAGGACTAACCAACAGGTGAAACACTTCCGTGGGGCCAGGGCGGTCACCAAAGGATAGTCAATGAGTATAACTGAGATTATAATATTTTTTCTCTCTTTGATTTTTTTTATTCATCCCCGGGGCTATGGTACCGCGATAGGACATCTAGGTTGTCACTCAAGCTCCCGTGATTCGATCCCCAGTTATGACGTATTTGTAGAAATTTTTCATCCAAATAGGGTGCGCAACTAAAAAATGTTGGGCTTCTGGGTTACCCACCACTCATACTTTCTGATTTATCCCAGGGATAGTCAATGAGATTAATCGGGATTATCATTTTTTTTCTCTTCGATTTTTATTCGACTAAAATTTAGTATTTTCAAAATACCACTATTAAGGAAAATTGAAAATAATAATAGATGACATATTTAAACTCCTTGTAACTTCAGAAATTCACATGATCTGAAATATGTACAATCTGATCGATTCTCTAGATCAATCTGTGGGTTTCGATCGACATCCACTAATTAACCTAAAGAACTCTGATTGTATCCATTTCAAGTTATGTGAATTTCAGATATTGCAAGGAGTTTAAATATATTATTCATTATTTATTTCAACGTCTTTGGAGATATTAAAATGTTAGTGAAAGAATCGGCTAAAATCCCACGTTAAATTTTATATTAGGCCCAATGTGAGATTTCAATCAATTCTTTTAATAATATTTTAATATTTCTGAAGATACCAAAATAAACAATGAATAATATATATATATATATATATATATATATATTTATAATTTTTAAAATATACAAGTCTCGAAATAGATGTAATCAGAGTTCTCATCTATTTCAGATCTTATGAATTTCTAATATTATAATAAATTTAAATATATCATCCATTATTATTTTTCATCTTCCCATGGTAATGTTTTAAAAAAAATGAATTCAAATCGAGAGAGAGAGTAAGGGAGTAGAGAGACAAAGAGGAAGTTATATTTAGGTTGCATGCAATTCACATGAGGGATAAAATGAAAAGATCAAATAAATTAGTGTATCGTTTAATTTAGTTAGCTGGGCCACGAGAGGCCAGAGGAGAAAAAGAAGTCTAAAGAAAAATCTGTGAAAAAAAAAAAATCAAAAATAAGAAAAAAACCTCATTATTATTTTTATGAGAATATTCTTACGGTAACAACAACATTAATTATTACATACAGCAGTTACTCTATAATTATTATAACGTTATTTCTTATTTTTAATATTATTGTAATAACTGCCATTAATATTATATAATATGTAACAATTAATAAATATTACTATATTATTTGTAAGGGCTACTAAATAATTTTTATAATTATATAATAACTACCTAATATTTAGGCAGTTGCTATAATTGTTTAAAAGTGATTTTTAATAAATTTTAAATATTTTAATATAATTGATAAATAATATTTTGATATAATAAATAATTTTGATGAAGTTTAAATAATTCTTATCAATTGATAAATAATATTTTGATATAATATTTTTTTATATATATAATAGTTTTGATTGAAATAAATACTTAATTGTATTCATGGATCCTCTTTTCCAACCACTGAATCGACCGCTCGAGTCAAATTTTAAATAATCTGATCAGTACAAACAAATAAAAGAACTTAATGAATTAAATATCACACGACTTCATTCTTTGAACACGAATAAATGGTGTGGATCCTCAACTATAAAAACTACAAGAACACCTCATAATATATTGAATGAATGAATGAATAAATAAATAAATAAATATTAATTTGTGGTAAATTTAGTTCATTTTTTTGGCAATTGACAGGTCTGTCGACCAGCATTTCATATGTTTGATGAAATTGCAGCTCTCATAACACCTTGTGTCGCCTCGCGCCTCATTTCTGTAGCTTTCCCGCTTCCTCGGAAGTACGTGTACACTTGCTGCAGGGGATGCACGAAACATGTCATGTTTACTTGAGCAGAAGCAAGAAAAGAAAGAAAGAAGTGGAAGGAGATTGAAATTTAATTTCCATTCAGTTCATCTAAAATGGAGAGGAACTAAGCTTAGGCATCTGTTGGATATTCAAGTAAGCAAAATAACAAATTTCATTCCCTTTTTAACTTCATTTCCCTCCTAATTTCTCCCCTCCAAGACCCAAGTAAACACAGAAGGAAAAAAGAAAGTATATTCAAGAGCATGGGGACATTTTTAACTTGTAGCAAAGTGAACTCTATCTATAAATCAGTCTAAACCCTAAGATTGAAAGCAGTAAATTGGAGAGTATATGGACTAAAAACAGAAATTTTATAGGTATCAAATGTAACCTGTATAACCCAGACACTGAGCAGTGATTCAACAGTGAACAATCCAAAGCCGATGAAATAGAAGATCTACGAGAAAAAGAAGTTACAGTTAGGAAAGGAAGTTTACCTTTCAACTAAGAAAAGCAACAATGCCATGATTTTGTGAATCAGAAACCTTTGATGTAAATGATACAAATTCTGACTAGAATTGTTGGTTCGAATTAAGAGTTAAATGCGCGTATGTAATGCTAATCTGGGACTTACCCCAGCAATGAGAGCATGCTCGCTGAGAATGTCTATAGCTGGTAGAATACCGCTGTTACAGGAAAATTCGTGTTAGTGAATCATCAAAAGTAAACTTGTAAACAAATAGTGGTGATGAAATAAGAACCAAAAAAGGTGCAGCTGTATCCTTCGAATTTTATAATTATGTGATAAGAATTTCAACAAAGGCCTATCCTAAGGGCGATTTGCCAATAAGCAACTGTTAGATTTTATGTAATCTTCAATCGATCAGAAATATGGTTCAGCTGAAGTGAATTGGCTGCATCGGGAAGCATTCGATATATGATGAACATAGAAACTTACGCCAAAGATTTCCCTTCGAAAATAATTGGAGGAGCCACAGCTGAGTATATAACAAAGCCAAGGTGAAGCTGTAGACATTAAGAATCAGTGAGGCTTTTAATGTTTCTTTATCAAAAAAATCATCATGAAACCTAAACCTACAACATACCGAGTAAAACAGGAAAAACCTTCCATAGTTCAAAGCGCTGTCGGTCCTGCAAAATCAGGATGCAAGATCATAAGACTACATATACTTAATGTTTACAATGTCCTAGTTGCAATGTGTTACTTAGAAATCATAATACAAACTTTAATACCTCATGGCATGATAAAGAGGTCGATACCACAGGATATATGCACCTGGAACTCCAGAGATGAAGTAAATGATGGAAAGGAGCCAGATCTTGACAGCTGGAGAACAAAGAGCAATCTTCTTTATTGAGATATAACAAACTAGTCATAAAATCTTTAATACAGTAAACTGTATTGATTCACATATGAGTATCAGAATTGAAGACAAAAATGAGCAATCTTCTTTGATAAGACGGTACAAAACATGGAAACACACTAGATGACAAACTCTAACTCTTATCTGGCTACCTTCTCCCTCTATCCAAGCTGCTGTTACTGCTATGATATTCCAAAACAAGGAACCAGCCAAACCTGCAGGTTGAGATTGCACGAGATTTGAATATTTACTTTTGCCAGTGTCTTTGAAGACCTAACATAAATGTTCATTGAACTATAAAATAGACGCATTACCATCAAGTGAAATGCTTATACATTTTTTTTTGTAGAAACATCTGAACAAGAATCAAGAAATGTACACTCAACAATAGGAACAAGAAATTTCATACTACTATTCTATGTGGATGTTCGATTATTGTAAGAATTGCAAATGCAAAAGTCTATATAATATATATGATACTGAGGCAGTTAACCTAACAGTATTGTAGCATACACCAATCAAAGAGAATTAGGTAACATGTGATTAACTGTAACAATCCTCTGAAAACTTGTGATTGTAATTTGTGATTCATGAAACTGAAGGACCAATAAGCTATAGCAAAAAACAACATACCCAACAATGATGCAAATGCAAAATATTGCAATCTTTGCAAGTGGACTGGTATTTCATTTTCAACATCATGGTGTATGATAGGGAAAAAGGGTGGCCAATTTTTCTCCTCAATGATAATGCCCGCTGCAAAGGCACAAAAAGTTAAATCAGCATATGAACAAAAGATAAACATTTACTAGACAGACAATATATAGTACCTCGGGCTGCAGCTTCTTCTATCCGTTTGAGTTCCTAGATGAGAGGAACATATTGTGGTCAAAGTGTTATATGTTATAATCAGCTATTGAATGTAAAATATTCTAAAGAATCAGCTAACTATAATCAGTCACGAGAGTTTACCATTAGATACCAAGTCCCTAGTCAGAAAAACAGCTTATTTATTCACACAACATTATGACAAACTACAAGTTGCAATGGTGCATCTGAGATTCTTTTGGCACTTAACTCAAGGATATACCTTTTCCCTCTTATCTAATTCTGCTTCCCTGGCTTGAAGCTCCTTCTCCCTTCTCTTCAGATCCTACATGAAGAAATGGAACTAACATGGAAAAGAGTTCACAAATTCACTCGATGAACATGACAAAAATATAGCAAATCAGTATATTCTAGCAAGATCCTAAATGATTCAAGACATGTAACCTTACAAAGCATTGGAGCACTGCTTTGCTCCCTAAGAGAATATTTTAGAGTTGCATCACAGTTAGGTGTTCATAAGGATTTCAACAGCAATCAGGTAGTCTTGCTATGTACAAAAAAGGGGTGAAGGTAACAAAAAGCATTCACTTGATCACTTCTTACTTAATAATATAATAATGATGATCATATTTAGAGTTTGATATGTGCTAAAACACTTATCATCAAAAGAAACGGCAATAAGGCTCATGCTCTATTCTAATAAACACAGAATGTAAATGCCACTTGGCCAAGCATGTGGACATATGTTTTGAACATTTTGACAATACAGATATGTATAAAAGTTAACCAAACTAAGCAGAATGAAAAATAAAGTTCAAATTGCTTCATGCATTCCAACTATAGAAGATTTTTTACTTTCCATATTTTGAAGCATACCAGAAGAAGAAAAGGAATAACTTTTAAAGGCCAAGGCATTTTGCATGTAATTATCTTTCTGTGAAGCAGTAATGTACATTATTAATATTTAGCAATCGTGAACATTAATCTTTTAGCAATTATTAGAATACAGAAAAATTCTTCGTTGTTCAGAACTTGAGATTCTGTTTTCTTTCCATTATCCATTATGCCAATGGGAATTCAGTAACTAAACAACATACGTTGAACACAAAGGTGCCGAAGTTGTATGCATGGACTAAAAACTATGTTGGTGACCACTCCTAAAAAGCGTATGTTTTAAGGAAGCATCATAACTTTTTTTTTTTTTATGAAGAACTGAACCAGTAGGTTATCAAGCTGAAAGAATATCATAAATATATGGTAAGAAATTGGAAATCTAATCCATCTAAGATATCCATCCAGGCTTCCTGGTTAAGCTTAAGCTAAATTCTTCTCATGTTTTAGGAGATAGATTAATCTCACAGCGAGAGGGCCACTTTCTGGAGAAAACTCTTATTAATTTCTGCTTACTCAATTAGTCCACTTATATGTGTGAAAAGAAAGGTCTTTTGAGATTAACTGATAAACGGAGGAGTTCCACTTTCTATAGGAGAGAGAAATGCATAGTATCAATCAAATTTTAGCTCCTTCATTTTGCTTTCCAAAGGACAGTCACCCTTTGATATGTAGGTTTTCTTGGCGAAAGGATAGCACACAGACTTAACAGTCAGCAGTTCATACAAAATATTTATTCAGCTCCATGTTTCTTTTCTCTTCTTGCTATATAATCACTCTTGCTTAGCCATCAATGGATGATATGCATCAAAAGTCTAAATTTGGAGATGTTTCAGGTGAGGGATTCAATGAAGCAAAAGGTGATTTTGCTCACCCCGATCGCCCCTCATCGCCGGCCCCACAACGAGATGAAGGGAGGTAAATCATGATACTGAGTGGTTTCCTAGGTGGGAAGGCATTTAATCCTCAAGGGAATGAACCCACGGGAATCAACCCTTGGCCAATGAAACAACTCTGCCACCCAAGTACCAACTCAGCTACACCTGTGGGGGCTTCAATTGAGGGATTCAAGACTTCCAGCATGTTGTCTGCTTGCTACTGCTCATCTCTAGAAACACGATTAGATTGCTTCTCACCTATCCCAAATCGAATTTTCTGAGATTTTTCAATTAGATGCATGCATCCATGTTGAGGTGTATAATAAATCTGACTGAATCAACAGACCTGATTGAACAAAAAATAAAATTTTCAACTTCAATCAAACTCATTAAATATACCTTTTCTGTATTAAGAGGAATATCAACAGTTGAATGAAAGTTCTCTGGAGGAAGAGGTGAAAGTCCCAAATTTGATGCAAGAGGAACACCTCCAGCATTCTGGATTATTTTTATATGAGCAAAACTTATCCATTAGCATGGACCCCAAGCCAAAGGAAACATAAAGAACTTAGATATATCAGTTTCTACTTTCTACTTCAAATAAATCAATTATTTTAGCAAAAACTTACTGTCATGTAAAATGGCCCTCCTCCATGAGTTGACTTAACAGCTTTACTACGAACACCAGGATCCTGCAACAGAGGGTTTCACATAGCTAGCTTGAATATATTCCAAAAAGCTGTGATACGATTCCAATTATAGCTGGGAAGACATTGCTACACAACATTATTCTTAGTGTCATATTTTTGAGGGTATTGAAATTTTTTTACATCCCTGACCCTTAACTTAGAGAGAAAAGAAAAGACCTTAATATGGTACCATAGGTTACAATCTAGCCTCTATATTTTCCATTAATAAAAGCACACACATGTAGTATTTTCCCAAATCAATAGTAGAGAAGTTTCAGACAATGTGCCTAGCACCTACAAGGCTACAATAACATCACAGGGCCCAATTGCAGCTGATGCCTTAAAAACCATGTTTCAACTGGAATATGATCCTTATGCAATTGGAAACAATTTCGTTACACATAATCATCAACATGGATGTCAGTGATAAATCACTAATCTGAAATTGGCTATGCTCCTTAGGAAATCATGGAAAGTAAGTCAGTAACCAGGTCGCAAATGCATGGGCAAGAAGCTCCATGACAAGGATGTATGTGCATTTGGAATCTCTCAGTTAACCAAATATGAGATAATAAACGGAAGGGGATCCGTCAAAAGTAGCAATCACTGCTACAAGTTGGATACGTTACCATGAATTATAATGGACACAAGTCATGGCACTATGAGAAAACCATCCAGCACTCTCCTCCTGATCAACTGGTATCCTTTCTAACGGCCCTCTATCAGGATGACCATATTTGACGTAATAAACGAGCGATTGCATTGAACAATTAATGCAATTCCAGGATGATTTTGCTTCTTGAGACCCTACTCATTTTTCTCTGTTCCAAGGAGATGACAAGTGCATAATCACGACATCTCTAATCCGAAAGTTACAAATCAAACACCGGACAATCACAAGGCCGAAAATGCAAAACGAGAGAGAATCAGAGGAAGAATGAGAGGAGGAAAAAACGTGACTTTCATATAATCCACAATGAGGAACTCGAAAGCAACCTTAGAAATCCAGAGATCCGAACTCCTGCAGTTATTGCACAAAATTAAATCCTCTATGTAGATGTTGGTAAAGGAACGCAATGCTAACCAGGCATCAACGAATCCATAGAACGTATGTGCGGGAGAGATTGGCTGAAGCCGACTCACCGAGAAAGGATTGACATCCTCCTCATCGTTGTAGGGGTTCCTGTCGTACCGCCCCGCCATGGAGAAGATCGAGATCTCAATAATCGCCTTCCTCCTCCTTCGTCGGACAGCGACTCACTTCAAAGCAACAAAAAAAA
Source organism: Zingiber officinale (assembly GCF_018446385.1). NCBI lineage: Eukaryota > Viridiplantae > Streptophyta > Magnoliopsida > Zingiberales > Zingiberaceae > Zingiber > Zingiber officinale. The sequence continues at coordinate 1,437,883 of NC_055991.1, forward strand.
AAAAGACGAGGAAACGGCGAACTTCCAAAATGTTTCTCACGAAACCCCTCCGAGTTCTCGAATTCATGTAAAATTTATAAAAAATGTTTGATATTTCAACGATTCTTTTAGATGAAAAATAGTTTAATTTTAGACAAATATAATGGTATAACTTGTTTTATGAACCAAAATCAAAGTTTAATCAGTTACAAAAACTCTAAATTTAAGCACCAACAATTTGGTAGTTTCCTCTAGATGCACAATTTCATAAGACACCAAAGTTTAACATTATTTTTAAAATTTTATATTAAAGAAAAACTTTTTGGAGGGGTAAATTGTAAAATAAATTTAAAAAAAAAGGAAAGAAAAAAGGTTCAGCATTCATCGAGTCTCCAGATCCTGCCTCGCCGGTCCGTCTTCTACCAATTTAATATTCCTTAGATCTCACTTCACTCTTGCGATCGCTCTCCCAGATTGTTGGCGTTTGTTCAACTTGATCGTGGTTCTGGAAGAGAGCTTGGATTCGTTCGCCGCATTCATGCTCCTATGAAGCTGTTCGGTGGCGTCGGTGAGCCATCGCTGCGCGGCCGCCGCGCGAGAAGGCTCTTGCGCACGTGGAGGCGGAGAGGCCCGCTGTTGTTCTTCTCGCTGTCTTTGCTTTCTATAGTTTATCTCTCTTTCTTTGGCGCAAAGTTGCCATTTGACAGTAAGTTACTCTTTGATCACCTTTTTGTCGGTTACATACTCGCTTCTTGCTCGCCTAATTGTCTGAAGGTTTATTCAACTAATTTTGGGGAACGCTGAACCTTCATGCCAGCACAGTGGAAAAGTATATATGAAAAAGGGTGGTTTTTTTTGAGACAAAATGATTTTTTAATTTTGGTATAGAACCTATGATCTTAGCCATATAGTTTAGTTTTCAAGATAATTTGATGAAATTTCCAATAAAATGCATTCTTCCTTGCTTAGTGTTGCAACATCCAATTTAAGTCATATGGTTGCATCAATCTCCTATGAGACATGCATAATGTAGTTGAGCTACTGCATGACTACATAACATTCTCATCCCTTTATGCATATTTGTGAAGATCAACTAAATGTTGGTATTCCTTGAACTGATGTTCACAGCTGACTGAGCATGGTTTTGCCTAGTGATTTCTCTCAATCGAATTGGACTGTCCAAATACAACGAATTGAATGTGATTGCACTATAATTACTTTGATAAATCAACAAAGTTTATCATTCTGATCAAATGTTTGTAGTGAGGCCAAAGCCAATATTTTGCCTCTGGTAATCAATGACTTCGTATAGTGTGCCGATTTGTTTGTCATATTCTGTTCTGTGCTATAAATTTCTGACAAGTATGATAAGTTAACAATGCAACTGTTGTTTCTAGGGATATCATTTGTCATTTCTCTTTGGCTAGCCTCTTCGGTCTGAAAAAAATAGAATGTACCCTTTTCAGGTCACCAAAGTAATACTTCTTTGGAGAATGAAAGCTTCACTAATGTTACACATGTTTGGAATGGTAGGGAGGATGAAATTTATAAACGTCCAAGACCAAAAGCTCGCAAGCATCGTAAGCAAACTAATATGATTCCTTTTCCATCTGGCAAAGTGTTCCGTGCTGCTTCTTTAAAATCCTGGTCATACATTTTACCATATATAGCAACTTAATGCTCCTTAAGTTGATTCTTGTGGTCTATGCTTAACATAGTTGCCATAAGGTTGGTAGTTTGATCACTCATGGATAAATTTCTCTACTTTGCTTGGTATAGAGGTCTGTTTAAAAGAAATGCTAATCCAGTCTATATTCAAGAGTAGCAGATCTGCCCCATTCAGGGATTCTGTACCAAAATTTCACGTGTTTGATTTCCTTTGTGTTTCTGTGTGTATATAAATAGTCATCAGAGCTCCTCAAACACTCATTGGATGCTTTGACCACATGGATCTTCAAATCATTGTTTCTACACCATTAATTTCTATCTTCTGGAATACAGATACAGGAATGTTACAATGTCAGAAATCCATAGGCTACCTTATGAACCTGCAAAGCTTTGGCATGTACATCTTTTAATCCCAACAAGTTCTATCATAAAAAAACATGTTTCTGATCAAGAGATAGTTTATCATTTAAACTTGATGTTCATATTTTAATTCAATCTAGTCCCTGAATTCTGTGTGGCCTCATTTGGCATTTGGTTTGGACAAATGATCTCACTTATTTGCACCTTTTGACTCATGCAAACAATTTTTCGTGGGAGATTGTTATATGCCTTGCATGTGAAACTTTAAATTGAGGCTCAAAAACTAAACTCAGATGATAGTTTTTTTAAAAAAAAAAATTAAAGAATAAAAAAAATAAAAATGAGTTAATCTAAACTGATAGGAAATTGCAACTGAAAAGTAGGCATCACTTAGTTTGATTCATGAAACTAATAAATGTCTTTATTTCCTTCCCTGATATGATTTAAAATGTACTAGTAAATGTACACTTTTAACTGAACATATGTAGTACTTTTGTGTTATTGACATTTCAGATGGCCCATGTGAAGTTGGATTAATGGAGTCAGTTGACAATATCGTTGAACCTGAAACTTACATGAATTTTACACAATTCTCTCTCCAGTATATCGCCAAAGAAGATACTTCTCATGGGAAAGATGTATTTGAGGCTCAATTTGGTGGGCATCAGACACTTGAACAAAGAGAAGAGTCATTTAATGCAAAAAATCAAACAATTCATTGTGGTTTTATTGAAGGCCCAGAGGGACATCCTAGCACTGGTTTCGAACTGTCTGACAAAGATAAGGAACATATGGCTGGTTGCAGGGTTGTTGTATCATCTTGTATTTTTGGAAATTCTGATTTTTTACGGAGGCCAACTAGCAGTAAGGTACAATCTCTTTTCATTTGAAGCAGGCAATTTGCTGAAAATTTGAGATTTTGTTTTATTATTATTTTTTGGTTTAGTCTTTCCTAAATGAGAATTTTGGTAGTAAGGTTATGTGTTAGCATTTTATTTGACAATTTATTTGCTAAGTTGTCAATCCCTATTTGCTTTATTTTATTGTCCAAGTTTAGTTGGGATTGAATCTTTAAAAAGAACCCAATCCCCCTTTTGTAATTTACTTTTCCAATTATTCTGTATTTGGTGAAATTCATTGTGAAACCTCTGTGTTTCGCATTCTTACAACCCGGTGATTTATGCATCTAGTTTTGATAGTTGGCTAGATTGAAATGCATTCCTTGATTGCTTAACCAAGCTAGAGGGCTACTTCAATTGGTATAACATGATCCCAATTGATAGAGCGAGATTTGCTAAATCAAACTCACAGGAGTTGCCAAGAAGTATTGGGAAAGTGTGGAAGACCACTATAATACTATAGGGGCAACACTCATCACACATTGGGTTGAAATAAAATGGAAACTAAAAGAGAAATATGTCCCAAACTATTTTTAAAAATCAATAATATACCATATGGATCAACTTTAAATGATCATCACTGTAATACCAAAGTAAATTTGGAGACCTTTGCATGCGTTGTTTTTGGATTGCTCTTATGAGTAAGTAAATTTGTTAACAATCAGATATTCTATAATCTTAAATATTTTGCAGATTTAGCCTCATCCAACAGCTTAATATGTCTAGCTTTATTCTACATGGTGATCAGCATGTTGGAAATTTGTCATGAGTCAATATTGCAATGTTATATTCTATGTAGAAACTTGAATTTAATTATCTTTGTGGGAATTATTTCTTTTTACTGTTGAAGATCATATACTTCTTGTCTTTCATTGATATATTTTGTGTACATGTAGTACTGTCTGCTCAATATTCATTTTTTGACTCACCTATGAAGTTTGGCTGATACGATTAGTGTTTCATGAATATTGAGTTTTTTGCATCCATTTAATTGACATATTACTGTTGGCTGATTTTGCATATGCTTATTATTTGAGGCAGTGAACATAATATGATTAGTTTAATTTCCCTTCAAACATTTTAAACACCAAACTTTCTGATTCTGCAAAATTCTGTGCATGTGTAGAGATTATTCCATGCGTGCTTTCATGTTTATAATGAATAGAAAACCTAGATAGGTTTTCTTTGTGTTGGTTGTCAAATATAGGGTTTGTTTCTGTATTTCCTGTTGTAATTAAACTTGAAGATTGTAACTGTCACAGATCAGCACATTTTCTAAGAAGAATGTATGCTTCATGATGTTCTTGGACGAGCTAACACTGAAAAAACTTTCTTCAGAAGGTCACATTCCTGATGCGATGGGTAACATTGGCCTATGGCGCATTATTGTTGTAAAACACTTACCATATGCTGATTTGCGAAAAACTGGAAAAGTGCCAAAATTTTTGTCCCATAGACTGTTTCCATCTGCCAGGTAATGCATTATAGTCTCACTTTGATATCCTAATTGAATGATTATACCGTCTTATCTAAGAGAAGAACACCTGTTATCCTTTTCTAATTTATATCTATTTTTCCTGTTTTAACCACAGGTGTTCTAATCTGGGTACTGTATCATTTCAGATATTCTATTTGGCTTGATAGCAAAATGCGCCTCCATACTGATCCTATGTTGATTCTTGAATACTTTTTGTGGAGGACAAGATCAGAATATGCCATATCAAATCATTATGATCGCCATTGTGTTTGGGAGGAAGTACTCCAGAACAAGCGCTTGAATAAGTACAATCATACTGTCATTGACGAGCAGTTTATGTTCTATCAGTCTGACGGTTTGGTGAAGTTTATTGAGTCTAATCTCAGCTCTATTCTTCCAAGTTGTATGTATCATGTACACTGTCTGTTGAAGTTTTCTTTTTGACTTGCTATTCAGTCAGTTAATCATGTTGTGTTCCCCATTGCAGTTGTACCAGAAGGCTCGTTTATAGTGCGTGCACACACACCTATGTCAAATTTGTTTTCATGCCTTTGGTTTAACGAAGTTGATAGGTTCACCTCCCGTGATCAGTTGAGTTTTGCATACACTTTCTTAAAGCTGAAGAGAATGAATCCGGGAAAACCACTTCATCTAAACATGTTCAAGGTAACTTGCATTTTCACTAGCCCTCGAGCTTTACTGAAGTTATGGTCGAAAACCAATAATTGACTCACAGAAGTGTCTTCTTTGCAACTTTACTTGGTTGATTTGCACGGAGAGCATAACATTATATCGTAGGAATATTCTGGATTAATTCTTTGCAACTTTCAAAAGCATTCCATTGTTTCAAACGCTCGTCTGTAGGCATCAGAGGAGCATTTTATTTTGTCCTAGCGTTGGGCATATGTTGAAAGCTACAAGGAACCTTGATTCATTCTAGAGCTAGCTAGCAAAAATTCCAAGAGTTTTTCCTGATAGATATGGGCTTGCACGGTGTGTTTCTTTGTAGATTGATTAATTGATACACTAGTATAGTATGCATATTTGTACATTTTTCTTTCAAGGAAGAGCAAGACCGGGTCATTATGTCTTGTTCATCCTGTAACATTACTAGAAAATCGTCATCTCATTGCGATTGATGCATGAAGGGATTCGAAAAGCAATTGATACATAGCTGAGATTGGATATACTCTAATGCAGGACTGCGAAAGGCGAGCCGTATGCAAGTTGTTTCACCACAGAGTGGAAGATATTAATCCTCCACCGCCGACCACCAGGAGCTCTGTGAATTGAGAAGAGCCATCAAAGATTCTTCAATCCGAGAGCAAATAGGTTGAAGAAACAGACGCCTTGACTGATGAGCTATATACTGCATCAAGCTTGGTCAGTGGCACAGATATTGGCTTGGGTAATGAACTACGGATTCTGAGTCTGTTAAAGTCACCAAGAAAGCAGTATGGTCTTGGCATTCTTAGAACATAAAGCATCTTCAGACTGTATAAAATTTTATTGCAGAATAGTTTTTTTTCCCCCTTTGTTTTGGGCATTTTAAGGCATAATTCAATTTCACATATATATATTTTTTCATTCTTGAGATATGATCATTGTAACATCTTCAGCACGTACAATGTCACTGTAAATGCACAAAAGATAAATTTACACTACTTCAAATGATTATCTGTCATCGTCAATAATATTTACGTGGCTTGCCTGCATTAATTTGCTTTAATTTTCGGAAAGTGAAAATGAAAAAAAAAAATAGAAAAAGAAAAAGAAAAACGCAGGGCGCGTAGTAAGACCCGGAGACAACAATGGACCCACGGCCTTCGTGGGTCCCATTTCTTCACGTGACACTAACCACTCTCACGTGCGTTCGACGACGGGGGAGTGCCTATAAAGCATCTCAACTCTCGGCCAACCGCATTCTTGATTCGCAGGTCTCAAATCCCTCGAAGGAGACGAATAAGAAGAGCGATGGCTCGGAGAGGAAGAGACGACGCCACGGATGAGTTCGACGACTACGATCCCACGCCCTATGGCGGAGGATACGATCTTGCGATCACCTTTGGCCGTGCTATCCCGCCCTCGGAGGAGACCTGCTACCCCATCTCCTCCTCCTCCGGCGTCGACTACGACCGGCCGCATTACTCCTCCGGATCTGTCTCCTCCGATTACGTCGGCGGAGATTACGAGACGCCTGAGTACGGTTACTCCAAGCCTAAGCCTAATCCTAAGCCGCAGCCGAACCTCAAGCCCCAGCAGGAGGTTGAGGAAGGCGAATCAGGCGGTTACGGTGGCTTCGGCGGTCGCCGGCCACAACCCAACCCTGGTTACGAGTATAGTGGGAAGCAGGAGTACGGATCTGGTTACGGAGGTGGAAGGCCCAATCGTGAAGAAGAATCTGAGTACGGATCTGGTTACCGTGGTGGAAGGCCCAAGCGAGAAGAAGAATCGGAGTACGGATCTGGTTATGGTGGTGGGAGACCTAAACGCGATGAGTACGGGTACGACCAACCCAAGCCCTACGGAGAAGAGGGGGCTGGGCAAGGGTATGGCTATGAAAGTGGAAGCAAATACCAGGGTGGAGGTCGGCAGTCGCACCAGGGTGAGGAGCATAGCTATAGCTCGAATCCGAGTTATCAGAGGCCGAGCTACGGCGGTGAGGAGGAGATTGGGAGGTATAATAAGCCGAGCAGATATGATCAAGGTGAAGAGTATGGTCGCCCTAGCTATGGCAACTCTGGGTATGATCCTGATCAAGGCGAAGGATTTGCACGCCCTAGCTATGTAAGTTCTGCTATCATATTCCCTTATTTCCACAAAAAATTTATCATCTGCGTAATCACTAGTGCTTCTTGGGTAATCTACTAGCGTGTTAGTTCTGTAAAAGCATGCATTAACTTGTGAATTTTGAAAGAACCCCTTGCTTAGTTGGTCAGTGCAATCCAAACTTTTCTGAAATCAGCATATGGTAATCAATTATTCCAATCAATCTTACAATCAAAATCACATTATCTTCAAATAATTTGCTGTGCTTTAATCCTTCTATAATGTTGTTTTCAGAAGGATTATAGTTGAGCAATTGGATGCCAATACATGGTAAAATTTCAGCAATTAGTTCCATTTGTATTGACAACAGAGAGACTAAGGTAAGCTAGAGGAGTTTATTCTTCAAAATATTATGTTTAAATACGAATTACAAAATAGCTTTGAAGATAAAGAAATTCTAGAAATCATAAATTTGCTCAACCCAATTTTATAATGTAAGTAGTGTTCGAGGTAGTTAGAATGTGGTGAAGTGACTGTATCTGTAAATCATCTTTTAGCTAGTAATGCAGTCACAATTTACCTATTAATGTGTTGACATTACAATATGCCAATATTTGCCCAAAAGCAATCATTACCATTGCTTGAACTAATCTAACTAAATTGGCAGGGAGGTAACGACTACGGTGAGGAAAAGAAGCATCGTCATCACCAACACCGGTACACTGATGATGAATGAACGGCCTCCAGGTTCCTAAACGCTCTGTTTGCTGCGTTGCCCCAGAACATCTACTAGCTAAATAAAGTCTGGGATATATGGTATGCCTTAATATTTGCTTTCTATGCAAAAACAATTTGCAATATTAAGCTGTTTGAATAATTAATTTCCTAGCCACTCTGGTCTGGACTGCTGTGGGGTTATGGAACACCAATTTTAAACATATTAAAAAACTAATTAGCGTCCGGGCAATTGACGCGTGTTTCCGTCCGAAATTGTAAGATGACGGAGACGTGTCGATGGCCTCACCCCCATCGTTTTCCTGTACCACTGCAGTGCGACTAGACTTTACCATCTCCCGTCGAAATCCACCGTTTTATGTACGACGAGGTGACTATTAATTCACTATTATTGCGCTTCCCTTCCCGGTCGCACTCAACACGGTGTCGCAACGAGAGGAAAAGCTGCAGTAGAAGGGCATTGGATTGGGGAAAGAGATAAAACAGAGCGCAGAGCAGTGATTGACTAGCAGGCATTTCGAGGCGGCCGCAGCAGCAGCAGCAGCAGCAGCACCGCTGTCTCCTTGGCGGCGTCGCAGTGGTAGATCAGATGCGTTTCCTTGTTCCCTTCCCCTTCGTCTAAACTACACTACTAGTATTCACAATAATTTTCGGAATCGAAGCTCCAGAGGAGAGACAAGAAGCAACAACAGCAGCAGCCTCTGCTTCTTTCCGCTCGCTGACACCAAGAAAAAGCAGACGCGGAGAGAGAGAGATCTGTCGCATTCTTCACTCCAAAGATGCTGCTGCTTTTTCCGATTTTTGGAAGAAAAGGCCGTGAATTGATGCGGCGATCAAGAGCGGAGTAGAGGGGGAAGAAGATTGGGCGGTTCTACAGCAGCGAGAGCGACCATTCTCTCCTTCTCGCTTCCAAAGCTTGCTCCTTTACTCCGGCGAAAGTGGGGATCGGGAAGAAAAGGCCGTGAATTGATGTGTTACCAAGCGGCTGCGGTGAGGGAGAAGAGGAATACATATGCAGCGAAGGGAGAGTGATCATCTCGCCTCTTCCCCCTTGAAGTTTGCTCCATTTTTTGCGCTTTTCTTCGGCGAAGGCAGGGGTCGGAGGAAGAAAAGCCGGCTAGTAATCGATGTGTTAGCACTTAGCTAGCGACGGATCGGAGTGGAGGGAGAAAAGGAGGAGAAGAGCATGGCCGCTGGATTCCCTTTCGGAAGCGGCGTCGGTGGCGAAGGCCACCGAAAGATGCCGCTGACGGGGAATTTCTTCCTCTACGGCGGCGGTAGCCGGAACGATGACATAGAAGGTAGCGGCTACACTCGCAGCTTCGAGCTGACGCGGCAGCAGGGGCAGGGGCAGGAGCAGTCGCCGTATTTGGGCTTCCCCGACGAGGTACCGATTGTGCGTTCCACCGCCGTCGCCGCTGCTGGCACCGGAGGGAAGAGCTGCCAGGACTGCGGCAACCAGGCGAAGAAGGACTGCACCCACCTCCGTTGCCGTACCTGTTGCATGAGCCGCGGATTCCCCTGCTCCACCCACGTGAGGAGCACGTGGGTTCCTGCCGCCAAGCGCCGCGAGCGCCAGCAGCAACTCTCCGCCGCCGTCACCACCGCGTATGGTACTACAACTCCCACCCGATCACCAAAACTCAACTAGTTATTCCCTTAATCTAATCAAAATCCAATCAAGATTTCATTTTTTTGATTCACATCTCGAGTATCAATCGACTAACTTTATCCAAAAATTGGAAAAAAAAAAAAAAAATCAACCCGCAGGAGGAAATCTCGAGTCTGAGATCTTCCCGCCGGAAGTGAACGCAGAGGCAAAGTTCCGCTGCGTGCGCGTCAGCGCCGTCGACGACGCCGACGAAAAGTACGCCTACCAGACCACCGTCCACATCGCGGGCCACCTCTTCAAAGGCATCCTCTACGATCACGGCGCCGCCACCGACCTCCCCCAACTCACCGGCGAAGCATCCACTTCCTCTGCCACCGCCCGCGACGCCGCGGCGCCGGAGCTCCTCGATCAATGCCCAAGCACTCCCCTCGTCGCCTTCGTCTCCGGTAGTCCGCCGCCGTTTTCCCTCCACCGACAGAGACACAACTAATTAATCTGATTAATCAATCAAATAGTGTACGATCAAACATTACTCCTCAATCAATCACACTGAATTGGCATGGATGAATGCCGCCATGGTAGCTCCAAAAAGGAGGAACGAGATTAAGGAAGAAGAATGATTCTGTAGGGAATGCTGGAAGGATCTCTCTGTTCGAGACAAAGGGAATCGTTGAAGCCTGAAGGACGTCTCGAAGAATATTTTGAAAGTTTTGAGAATTTCTTGAGGTATTTTAAGAACACAAACATTCAATTTATTATCTATGAATCTATAGAGGCAATACGTAAAGATATTGTAGATCGATAAGATAATATAAATGAATTATAAAATGATTAAAAAGGAAATTCAGAGGCAGCAGCGGTGCAGCATCATGAGCATCATCAGCAGTAGCGTGTACTTCTTCTCGGAAGAAGATGAAGGGTTTTAAAAGGGTATTTCAAGAGAGGGTAGATTGGTCGACTAAAAGATCTCAGGATCATTTTGACGTTCAAATTAAAGTTTGCTTGAGATGGTATTTTGAAATAAGAAGATCAAGAAGAAGGGTACCTAGAATTTGAAGAACTTAAAGAGAAATCAGAATTCTTTTTCATTGAGTATCTATAGTTGTCTTAAGAGCATCTTCATACCGACCAAAATATCACTATTGTAGGAGTTGATATGCCGGTCGCCCCTCTTTGCCGGCAGTGGAACCCTAACATTATAGGGTTTCATCGGTAGAGATAAAAGATATCGTCGCTTGTTTCACATAAGGTCGATGTCTCTCCTTGTCGATAATGGAACCCTAACATTATAAGATTTCATCGATAGAGATAAAAGATATTGTCTCTTATTTTACGTAAAAATTATCCCTCTTTTAAATTTCTAGATCTGTCATTGACCATACCCACGGGGCTTCTTCATTTTCTATCCCAGCAGAGCCAGTGGTGATCACGTGCTTTAATGACAAGATTCAGGAATCGCGAATGAGGAGATGGATATTCGTAATGTTCTCACACGTGATTTTCGTCTTCATCATCTTCATCTACAACCCAAAAAAAATAAACAAAAGTTAATCCAGGATTAACAACGGTCCGGCTCGTAAAAGCATCACATTGATGCTAATATATAGTTATTATAATATTTAAATAGTTTTATAAATTATGAGTGCTGTAATATTCTTTAATTTTTAAACGTTAATAAATTTTATATAAAAAATTTAAAAATAATAAAATAAATTTTGAAAAAAATAAAAATAAATAAATAGACAGTAACACTCATAAATAATTATTGTTAATATTAAAATTAATATAATTGTGTGTCAATATTTACTATATAAAGAGATGATATATATTAACCTTTAAATTAATACGGATATCATAAAGAACCCTCATCGGATAATTGAGAAATACAACAAGTCAAACTAACTCAGAAATTCGAAAAATCATGTCCTGCGTTTATTGTTGATAGTTCTAAGCATGAAAAACAGTAAATACGAAAATTGTAAATACTTATAACGATCTCTCGGAGATCTGCAATCGACGTCGGTAAAACTTGATGACGGAATAATGATTAAAGAATTGGAAAGTTCTTCATGGTTCACAAACAAAATTTCTCTTGCGAGATTGGACAAACCAATCTTAAATGTTCTTCTATCCTCTTACAATTTTGTGCACATGGGCGAACCTTGCACAGTGACCTTTTCGATATGGGACGAACCCTTTCTCAACCTTGCACACAGCAAGTCTCATCCCTTTTTTTTCTTTTGCTTGGACGCATATATATTTTGAGGAAGATGACTCTTCCTCTCCCTCCATTAATGAAGGAAATGAATGGGCTAGAAGATGAAGGAGAAGGGGTGCCCTTTATCTTCCAACATTTCCCTTTCATCTTCCAACAATGCTCTTAACCGCGGTGTGTTTAATGAGGTTGGTGTAGCTGTCAGATACCATTTTCTGAATAATTTTCGAGTTCTTCGCTCAGGATAATCACATAGTCCGATGACTTCAACGATGCGAGCTCGATCGATTCTGGCTTGGACGATTCTGGCTCCGTCAATGCTTGTTTCGATGTTTTCTCGGCCAAATAAGGTTTATGGATAATTATTCTGGAAGTCGGAAGACAGTACCTGTGGCGGGAAGTGCTTACAGCCAGAACCAGAAAACCCATGGAGTCGGCTTGTCCCAGACAAAAGGTATAAATCGGACAAGAACATAGCTTCATGAACTCCAAAATAGAGAATGCTTTTAAAACTTCTCCTCCATCGGAACTGATGTGGAGACTAATAGGTCGCTCGGTGTTTTTAATCTACATCTTTACCATCGAATCTACGGCCTTGGAAGCCGTATTTTCTACGATTTCTTCGAACAAAAGAATCCATTGATCCGAAAAGATACGAGAAAATACCTTACTAGAAGACTCAACTACAACATTCGATGTTGCACCACGACCGACGGAATAGAAACATCGAGATCGCCGGACAAAATTGGAGAGGAGGAGAGGTGTCATAGTGGCTTCCCTGGTTCTGGCTGCGGGCACTCCCAACCACGGAAGCCGATAGCCAGCAACTTCTCGGGGCTTGACAACTACGACAGATCATAACCCAGTCGCGATCTTGCCTAGCGACGGCCGTAGAGAAATTTTAATTTTGACGAAGAGATTATTTCATGCTTAAACATCGCTCTGATACCATTGTTGACAGTTCTAAACATGAAAAACAGTAAACACGAAAACTGTAACACGTACAGCGATCTCTCGTAGATCTGCAATCGACGCCGGTAAAACTTGCTGACGGAAAAACGATTACAGAATCGGAAAGCTCTTCATGGTTCACAAACCAAATCCCTCTTGCGAGATTGGACAAACCAATCTTGAATGTTCTTCTATCCTCTTACAATCTTGTGCACATGGACGAACCTTGCACAGTGACCTTTTCGATATAGGACGAACCCTTTCTCAACCTTCCACACAGCAAGTCCCATCCCTCTGTTTTATTTTGCTTGGACATATATATATTGAGGAAGATGACTCTTCCTCTTCCTCCATTAATGAAGGAAATGAATGAGCTAGAAGATGAAGGGGAAGGGGTGCCCTTTCATCTTCCAACATTCCCCTTTCATCTTCCAACAATGCTTTTAACCGAGGTGTTTAGTGAGGTTGGTGTAGCTATAAGATACCATCTTCCGAATAGTTTCGTGTTTTTCGTTCAGGATCATCACATCGTCCGATGACTCCAACGATGCGGGCTCGATCGTTTCTGGCTCGGACAATTCTGGCTCGATCAATGCTTGCTTCGATGTTTTCTCGGCCAAATAAGGTTTATGGATCATTATTCTGAAAGTCGGAAGAGAGTACCTATGGCCGTGAGTGCCCGTAGCCAGAACCAGAGAAGTCATTGAGCCGGCTTGTCCAAAACCAGTGATGTTAGAAGCCCGTAGTAACTTCTCGGGGCTCGACAACTACGACAGATCGTAACCCAGTCGCGATCTTGCCTAGCGACGATGACAGAGAGATTTTAATTTTGACGAAGAGGTTATTTCATGCTTAGGCATCACTCTGATACCATTGTTGACCGTTCTAAGCATGAAAAATAGTAAATACGAAAACTGTAAACACTTACAGCGATCTCTCGCAGATCTGCAATCGGCGCCGGTAAGATTTGTTGACGGAAGAACAATCACATAATCGGAATGTTCTTCATGGTTTACAAACCAAATCTTTCTTACAAATCATGGCATTTGATGGGCAAACAAAGCATGACCTACTTGACTCTCCTTCACAATCTCCCCACATGAACAATTGCACCTGCAATGTTCATGTGTTGTCTACAAGTTTGTCAAACATCGAAACCAAATCATCAAGACTCGAGCTTGACTCACTTCAAGCCCAGTCAAACAGGTCAACCTTGACCTAGGGAATATTGCACCAACAAGTACCTATGGCGAGAAGTGCCTACAGCCAGAACCAGAGAAGCCATGGCGTCGGCTTGTCCCATAAAAAAGGTATAAATCAGATAAGAACATAGCTTCATGATCTCCAAAATGGAGAATGTTTTTAAAACTTCTCCTCCATCGGAACTGATGAGGAGACTAATAGGTCACTTGATGTTTTTAATCGACATCTTTATCATCGAATCTATGGCCTTAGAAGCCATATTTTCTGTGATATCTCCGAAAAAAAGAATCCGTTGAACCAAAAAGATATTAGAAAATACCTTACTAGAAGACTCAACTGCAACATTCGATGTTGCACCACGATCGACGAAATAGAAGCATCAAGATCGTCGGACAAAATTGGAGAGGAGGAGTGGTGTCATAGTGACTTCTCTGGTTCTGGCTGCGGGCGCACTCGTCCACGGAAGCTGATAGCAAGCAACTTCTCGGGGCTCGATAACTACGACAGATCGTAACCCAGTCACGATCTTGCCAAGCGACGGCGACGGAGAGATTTTAATTTTGCCGAAGAGATTATTTCATGCATAGGCATCGCTCTGATACCATTGTTGACAGTTCTAAGCATGAAAAACAGTAAATATGAAAATTGTAAATACTTATAACGATCTCTCGGAGATCTGCAATCGACGTCGGTAAAACTTGATGACGGAAGAATGATCATAGAATCGGAAAGTTCTTCATGGTTCACAAACAAAATCCCTCTTGCGAGATTGGACAAACCAATCTTGAATGTTCTTCTATCCTCTAACAATCTTGTGCACATGCACGAACCCCGAGAAGACTAATAGGAGATATTCACCAAAATGGAGAATATTTTTAAAACTTTTCTCCATCAGAACTAATGAGGAGACTAATAGGTCGCTCGGCGCTTATAATCTCCATCTTTATCATCGAATCTATGGCCTTGGAAGCCGTATTTTCTGCGATTTCTCCGAACAAAAGAATCCGTCGATCCGAAAAGATATGAGAAAATACCTTACATGAACACTCAACTGCAACATTTGATGTTGCACCACGATCGACGGAATAGAAGCATCGAGATCGCCGGACAAAATTGGAAAGGAGGAGAGGTGTCATAGTGGCTTTTCTAGTTCTGGCTGCGGGCACTCCCCACCATGGAAGCCGATAGCCAGCAACTTCTCGGGGCTCGACAACTACGATAGATCGTAACCCAGTCGCAATCTTGCCTAGCGACGGCGGCATAGAGATTTTAATTTTAACGAAGAGATTATTTCATGTTTAGGCATCGCTCTAATACCATTATTGACAGTTCTAAAGATGAAAAACAGTAAACACGAGAACTGTAAATACTTACTTCGATCCCTCGCAAATCTGCAATCGGTGCCGGTAAAACTTGCTGACGGAAAAACGATTACAGAATCGGAGATCTTCATGGTTCACAAACCAAATCTCTCTTGCGAGATTGGACAAACCAATCTTGAATGTTCTTCTATCCTCTTAAAATCTTGTGCAGATGGACGAACCTTGCACAGTGACCTTTCCGATATAGGACGAACCCTTTCTCAACCTTGCACACAGCAAGTCCCATCCTTTTTTTTTCTTTTGCTTGGACATATATATATTGAGGAAGATGACTCTTCCTCTTCCTCCATTAATGAAGGAAATGAATGAGCTAGAAGATGAAAGGGTACCCCTTCCCTTTCATCTTCCAACAATGCTTTTAACCACGGTGTGTTTAGTAAGGTTGGTGTAGCTGTCAGATACCATCTTCCGAATAGTTTCGAGTTCTTCGTTCAGGATCATTACATCGTCGGATGACTCCATCGATGCATGCTTGTTCGATTCTGGATCGGACGATTCTGAATTGGTCAATGCTTGCTTCGATGTTTTCTTGGGCAAATAAGGTTTATGGATCATTATTCTAAAAGTCGGAAGAGAGTACCTATGGTCGAGAGTGCCCGTATCCAGAACCAGAGAAGCCATAGAGCCGACTTATCCCAGACAAAAGGTATAAATCGGACAAGAACATAACTTCATGATCACCAAAATGGAGAATGTTTTTAAAACTTTTCCTCCATCGGAACTGATGAGGAAACTAATAGGTCGCTCGACGCTTTTAATCTGCATCTTTATCATCGAATCTATGGCTTTGGAAGCCATATTTTCTGTGATTTCTTCGAACAAAAGAATCCGTCGATCCGAAAAGATATGAGAAAATACCTTACCAGAACACTCAACTGCAACATTCGATGTTGTACCACGATCGACGGAATAGAAGCTTCAAGATCGTCGGACAAAATTGGAGAGGAGGAGAGGTGTCATATTGGCTTCTCTCGTTCTGGCTACGGGCACTCCCCACCATGGAAGCCGATAGTCAGCAACTTCTCGGGGCTCGACAAATACGATAGATCGTAACCCAGTCGCGATCTTGCCTAGCGACGTTGACATAGAGATTTTAATATTAACGAAGAGATTATTTCATGCTTAGGCATCGCTCTGATACCATTATTGACAGTTCTAAAGATGAAAAACAGTAAACACGAGAACTGTAAACACTTACTTCGATCTCTCACAGATCTGCAATCAGCACCGGTAAGACTTACTGATGGAAGAACGATCACAAAATCGGAATGTTCTTCATGGTTCACAAACCAAATCTCTCTTGCGAGATTAGAAAATCAATCTTGAATATTATTCTATCCTCTTACAATCTTGTGCACATGGACGAACCTTGCACAATGACCTTTCTGATATGGAACGAACCCTTTCTCAACCTTGCACACAGCAAGTCTCATCCCCTTTTTTTCTTTTATTTGGACGCATATATATATTGAGGAAGATGACTCTATCTCTTCCTCCATTAATGGAGGAAATGAATGGGCTATAAGATTAAGGGGAAGGGGTGACCTTTTCATCTTCGAACATTTCCCTTTCATCTTCCAACAATGCTCTTAACCGCGGTGTGTTTAATGAGGTTGGTGTAGCTGTCAGATACCACCTTCTGAATTATTTTCGAGTTCTTCGTTCAGGATAATCACATAGTCCGATGACTTCAACGATGCGAGCTCGATCGATTCTGGCTTGGACGATTTTGGCTCGGTCAATGCTTGCTTCGATGTTTTCTCGGCCAAATAAGGTTTATGGATCATTATTCTGGAAGTCGGAAGACAGTATCTGTGGCGGGAAGTGCCTACAGCCAGAACCAGAGAAGCCATGGAGCCGACTTGTCCCAGACAAAAGGTATAAATCAGACAAGAACATAGCTTCATGCTCTCCAAAATAAAGACAATTTTTAAAACTTTTCCTCCATCGGAACAGATGAGGAGACTAATAGGCCACTTGATGTTTTTAATCTGCATCTTTATCATCGAATCTACGACCTTGGAAGTCGTATTTTCAGCGATTTCTACGAACAAAAGAATCCGACGATCTGAAAAAATATTAGAAAATACAATACCAGAAAACTCAACTGCAACATTCGATGTTGCACCACGATCGACGAAATAGAAGCATCAAGTTCGTCGGACAAAATTGGAGAGGAGGAGAGGTGTCATAGTGACTTCTCTGGTTCTGGCTGCGGGCGCTCCCGGCCACGGAAGCCGATAGCCAGCAACTTCTCGGGGCTCGACAACTACGACAGATCGTAACCCAGTCACGATCTTACCTAGCGACGGTGACAGAGAGATTTTAATTTTGCCGAAGAGATTATTTCATGCTTAGGCATCGCTCTGATACCATTGTTGATAGTTCTAAGCATAAAAAATAGTAAATACGAAAACTATAAACACATACAGCGATCTCTCGTAGATCTACAATCGGCGCCGGTAAAACTTGCTGACGGAAGAACGATCATAGAATCGGAAAGTTCTTCATGGTTCACAAACAAAATCCCTCTTGCGAGATTGGACAAATCAATCTTGAATGTTCTTCTATCCTCTTACAATCTTGTGCACATGGACGAACCTTTCACAATGACATTTTTGATATGGGACAAACCCTTTCTCAACCTTGCACACAGCAAGTCTCATCCCCCTTTTTTCTTTTGCTTGGACGCATATATATATTGAGGAAGATGACTCTTCCTCTCCCTCCTTTAATGAAAGAAATGAATAGGCTATAAGATGAAGGGGAAGGGGGGGCCTTTCATATTCGAACATTTCCCTTTCATCTTCCAACAATGCTCTTAACCGCGATGTGTTTAATGAGGTTGGTGTAGCTGTCATATACCATCTTCTCAATAATTTTCGAGTTCTTCGTTCATGATAATCACATAGTCTGATGCCTTCAACGATGCGAGCTCGATCGATTCTAGCTTGGACGATTCTGGCTCGATCAATGCTTGCTTCGATGTTTTCTCGACCAAATAAGATTTATGGATCATTATTCTGGAAGTCGGAAGACAATACCTGTGGCGAGAAGTGCCTACAGCCAGAACCAGAGAAGACATGGAGCCGGTTTGTCCCCGACAAAAGGTATAAATCGGACATGAACATAGCTTCATGATCTCCAAAATAGAGAATGCTTTTAAAACTTCTCCTCCATCAGAACTGATGAGGAGACTAATAGGTCACTCGGCGTTTTTAATCTACATCTTTACCATCGAATCTACGACCTTGGAAGCCGTATTTTCTATGATTTATTCGAACAAAAGAATCAATTGATCCAAAAAAATACGAGAAAATATCTTACTAGAAGACTCAATTGCAACATTCGATGTTGCACCACGACCGACGGAATAGAAGCATCGAGATCGGCGGACAAAATTTGAGAGGAGGAGAGGTGTCATAGGGGGTTCTCTGGTTCTAACTGCGGGCACTCCCGGCCACGAAAGTCGATAGCCAGCATGTTAAGTGTGAGAAAAAAAAAAAAAAAAAAAAACCAAAAACACCCATGCCTACTCACCCACGTGCACTGCTCTCCCCCACACCCCCCTTTTTCCTTTTTCCTTTTCCCTTTTCTCTTCCCCACCGAAGCCTCAAAACCCCTCTCTTCTTCTTCGTTTTCTTCTCTAGCGGCGACAAACGGCAGATTTTTTTTTTCTCCCGTTCTTCTTCTCAAGCAGCCCTCGTTTTCTCCTCCCGCACCTCTTCTCCTCCTCCAGCAAGGGCAGAGCACTGTTTTCTCCTTTGCTTCCTCTTCTCTGCTTCTCGGCAGCACTGTTGGAGCTCCTCGGAGTTCGCCGGAGCTCGCCAAACCACCGGAAGAAGAGAGGAAACAAAACCCTAGTTGCTCTCTCCTTTTTCCCCACCAACAGCAGCATTTTTTGCTGCATTTTGTTTCCTCCAACAGCAGCCCTAGCTGCTGCCCTATTCTTGGCAGTACCGTTGGAGTTCGCCGGAGCTCGCCGGAGCTAGTTGAGGTGGCCAACGACAAAGGGAAAGCAACCCTAGTTGCTGTCCTCATTTCCAGCAGCCACACAAAACCCTTAGAAGGTATATTTTAGGTTGCTTTTGGTTAAATTGATGTGTAGTTAGAAGGGTTATTTAGATTATAACAGATGTTGTATTTAGGAATGCGAAGTGGTACGAGGTATCGAGATCAAAATAATTCACTGATTTTGAATCAGAGTTAATGTGTAGATTTTAGGTCATTATTATTATTAGATAGTATTTTGATTATTTAAGTTATGTTTGATATTGTGTTTGTAGATCCGAGCTCGAGTGGAGCACGGTGACCTGCCGATACTCGGAGATTTTTGCTGTATATAAGGTGGATACATCTACTCTTGTCTATTTCCTTGTGCATGAATAAATATATAAATTGGAATATGTATATGTTGTATTATTGTTTTCAAAATGGGGATTAAACTGATATTAGAAATAGCGAAATGGGTTAAAATATTAAAATTATTGGAGGGTAAATAATTGATATTATTTCTTGTTCATATGTGGGTTCATATTGGGATTGATATGGGGAGGGTTGTTTTTTAAAATTAAAGAAATATTCTAAATTTATCTTCTGTTGATATCTTGTCTCTTTTGACTTGCTTGACCTTACATATTTCATGCTTTTGATACTCTATCTGTTGATACTTGTAGCTTTTTATCTGTGGACCCTATAATGATAAATTAATAGACTTGATCCGAAAATATTACCTCGATTGACCATTCAATATGAAAAGAGAATATAATCATAACAGTGAATTAATAAAGATAGTAAATGAAGAATTAAAAAGTGAAGACTATGAGCCTAGCTTTATACCAGAGCTCTATATTAGAGTACTGGACCGCCCACATGTTATTGTGGTAGCGCGGCGGCCGCGGTCCAGAGTATCTGACCGTACACCCGAGGCGTGTTGGCGTGATGTAGCCCTCGGTCAGTGTTTATTATGTCTTCCACCGGTGAGGGCTGATAGCCCGTACGTCAGATGACGTATGCGACAGTTTATACTCTTAGGAGGCTTTTAGCCTATCCATATGATATTTCACTCTGATGATATTGGCTCCAGTGATTCACTTTTTAGTTGATTTATCAGATTCAGACTATTGATATACATGTTGATCTTACCATGATAACTTATAATTGAGTGATTAAATAATAAGATTGAAAAATTGATTTTATTAATGATGACAAGTGATGATAAGGTGAAGATCCCAAACTCTATCTAAAAATTTTACCTGATTATAGATAATGAGAAGATGATTATACATATATATGTATAAATGTAGAACTTTAAGAATAATCCTAAAGTTGTAACAAAAGATGATGATTTATTCTACTTCCTTGACTTCTTCAATAAGATTAAATTCATGCACATCTTTCTTGAGTATCCACTTAGCCATTTGGCTAATTTGCTACATTCCTTGGTCTCCAGTTTTGCAGACACAGGGATCCTTTTGATATTACTGTTGATTTTGGACTTTCGTAGAGTTGCTCAGAGATCTCGACGTGCTGATTTTCTGGTTTGTTTTACTTTTGTTTCGCTGTATTTACATTTTGCACTTTTGTTACAGATGTCGTTTATCTGTATAGTAATTGTAGTCTATGGATAGATATATATATAATTGATACATTTCGTGGTTATGTTGTTTCTATTTTATGTATGTTCCAGCCGTGTGGGCTGATGAATATGTTGTTTATGTTTATATATTGTGATGTATGTATGTATGCTTCATATTGTCACCAGTAGAGGGGAGATGCTGTCGGATTTTCGTCTGGCAGGGACTCTTCTGGGGGCGTGACAATTTTATTGGTATCAGAGCCCGGTTTTCGTTTTCTGTTCGTGGGTTTTGGTTTTATTTCGAGATTTTTGTTTTCAGTTTATGTAGTTCTCGAGCAAAGGAATTTTTATACAAGTCGAGTTGTATCTCTGAGCTATAGGATTTACGGGTCATTCTTTGTTTTAATTATCCTGATTATAAATGATTATTGAAAAATTTTCATCTGATTTTATAGGCAATGCCACGAGCCCGTGGTCGCGGTTGGGGCAGTAGCCGTGCCCGTAGTCGCAGTCGTGGTCGCGACAGTGGTAGTGGTCGCGGTCGTGGTCGTGCATGTCAGCGTGCCACTACTACTGATCTTGGTTTGGATGAGGCTCCTATCTCCCCATCTGAGTTGATACCGGGAGCTCAGGTTGGTCCCAGTATTGGAGTCGGTGGTCAGACTGAGGGACAACCTCATCTTGTTGCAGCTCAGGTAGCCGTACCAGCCATTCCTACAGCATCGTTTATTATGGAAAAGGCCCGTATTCCTTTGCTTGCTAGTTCAGCAAAGGATCGTTTTACGCTGTTCCATGGAGGCACCGATCCTTGGGTGGCGCGTACATGGTTGGAGGATATTGAGGGCACTTTTGGGTACATGTCCTGTTCAAACACAGAGAAGGTAGAGCTAGCCGCTTATCATTTTCGAGGGCAAGCATCCACCTGGTGGAAGATGCAAAAGACAGTCTTTGGGGATCAGATTATCTCTTGGCAGTCTTTTCGAGAGGCGTTCGAGAGACAGTATTTTCCTGCAGCATTTTGTGTTGCTCGACGCCAGGAATTCATGAGTCTCAAGCAGGGTGACCGAAGCGTGCTAGACTATAGTGCAGAATTTAGCAGACTTGCTGAGTTTTGCCCACATATGGTTGCTCAGGACTCAGACCGTATGTTTCACTTTACACAGGGACTGGCAGCATATATTCGGATCAGGATGTCTGGATTTCCTGTTACTACTTATCGAGAGGCACTTGATCGAGCCATATTTATTGAGATGACTCAGCAGCAAGTCTCTCAAGATAGAGAAGCCAGCCGACAGACCTCGCAGAGCTCACACTCTAGACAGCAGAGTCGAGGTCGTTGATCTCGTGGTCAGGATACGACTAGAGAGTCTTCACGGTCACGAAAGGTGGCCAAAGTATCACATGGATCTAGTCGCCCAGTTCCATCACAGCGGGGCCAGATATCGGTGAAGTGTTTTCAATGTGGTGCACCAAATCACCTGGCATCAGAATGTCCACTGGATAAGAGTATATGTTTTTATTGTAAACTAGACATATGCAGAAAGATTGCACTTTGAAGGCACAACATCAAGCAGGAGGATCACAGTCTCAGCAGGCTTGACCTACCTCACGACCTCCACAGTCTCGGCAGCAGAAAGGCCCGCAGAGATCTCAGCAGTCTCAGCCACGAAATCCCCCACCTACACAGTCTGCTCACCAGCCACAACTCTATCATTTGCAGTCCCAGGTGGAGAGTGAGTATCACTCAGTACCTCCACTTCAGCAGTATCTGCCAGCTCCACCTCAGCAGTATCTGCCAGCTCCATCTCAGCAGTACTTGCCAGCTCCATCTCAGCAGTATTTGGTAGCTCCACCCCAGCAGTACTTGCTACCTCCACCCCAGCAGTACTTGCTACCTCCACCCCAGCAGTATCAGCCATCATTATCTTATCAGCCTTCGACCCAGTCATACAAAATTGGGAGGATCCCAACTCTTCGACCTTATGGATTAGCAATATTGACACCATCGGGTGGAGTATTGATGTCAGATCAGGAGATCAAGAGTTGTCCTTTAACTTTCGATAGTCATATCCTTACTGTGGATCTACAAGTGCTAGAGATGACTGAATTCGATATTATTTTGGGTATGGATTGGCTGTCAGAGCATCATGCCACTGTCGATTGTCGAGCCAAAGTGGTGACTTTTCAACCCTTAGATAAATCATCATGGGAATTTATTGGGATCAATGATCGAAGGGTATCTATTATCTCAGCTCTCCAGGCTCAGCAGTTGTTGGCTCGGGGATGCAAGGGGTATCTCTTGTCTTTAGTGAGTTCCAATGTGGATAGTTCTGTCCAGCTTTCTGATGTCCACATAATACGTGAATATCCCGACGTATTTCCTGAAGAACTTCCTGGCTTGCCACCTCGGCGACAGGTAGAGTTTGCCATTGAGTTGCTTCCTGGCACAACTTCAATATCGAAAGCTCCATATCGGATGGCACCAAGAGAACTGGAGGAACTAAAGATCCAGCTTCAGGAGTTGCTAGACAAGAGTTTTATTCGTCCTAGTGTTTCTCCTTGGGGTGCTCCAGTGCTCTTTGTTAAGAAAAAAGATGGATCCTTGAGGCTCTGTATTGATTATAGGCAGTTAAACTCTGTAACTATCAAGAACAAGTATCCTCTACCTAGAATAGATGATTTGTTTGATCAACTTAAAGGTACCTGTGTGTACTCAAAAATTGATTTAAGATCAGGCTATCACCAGTTACGAGTTAGAGATACAGATATTCAGAAGACTGCCTTCCGTACTCGATATGGACATTATGAGTTTTTGGTAATGCCGTTTGGGCTTACCAATGCTCCTGCAGCATTTATGGATCTAATGAACCGGGTATTCTTAGAATATTTAGACCGGTTTGTTATTGTCTTTATTGATGACATTCTGGTATATTCGCGATCAGAAGAGGAGCACGAACAACATCTCAGAATAGTTTTAGAAACTTTACGGAAGGAACACTTATATGCTAAGTTCAGTAAATGTGCTTTTTGGCTGAGTTCTGTGGGATTTCTAGGGCATGTAATCTCTAGCAAAGGGATTTCAGTAGACCCCCAGAAGATTGAAGCAGTTGACCGATGGGAACAACCAAAGTCAGTGCAGGAAATTCGTAGCTTTCTCGGATTAGCTGGGTACTATCGGAGATTTGTGGAAGGATTTTCTAGTATTGCTGCACCTTTGACTCGATTGACTAGAAAAGGAGTCAAGTTTACTTGGTCTGAGGCTTGTGAAGCAAGCTTCCAAGAGCTCAAGCAGAGATTGGTGAGTGCTCCAGTATTAGTTATTCCCTCTGGAGATGATGGATTCATTCTTTACACGGATGCATCTATTCAAGGATTAGGGGCAGTTTTGATGCAGTATGATAGAGTAGTAGCTTATGCTTCTCGTCAGCTAAAAGATCATGAGAAAAATTATCCCGTACATGATTTAGAATTAGCAGCCATCATTTTTGCCCTTAAAATTTGGAGACATTATCTCTACGGTATTACCTTTGAGATATTCACCGATCACAAGAGTCTGAAATATCTTTTCACTCAGAAAGAGTTAAACCTTCGACAGAGAAGGTGGATGGAGTTTCTGAAAGACTATGACTGCACTATCAACTACCATCCTGGAAAAGCTAATGTAGTCGCAGATGCATTGAGCAGGAAGTCTAGAGGAGTATTGGCAACTCACAGGGTGGCAGTTACAGATCTAGTCAGACAGTTTTCAGAGTTAGATTTAACTGAAGTAGGGCAAACACAGCGTGGTATACTGGTCTCCTTGATCGCACAGTCCCCATTGGTGGAGCGGATTAAGGAAAGTCAAATGGAAGACCAGTATCTTAGATCTATAGTTAGTGAGTTGAAGTTAGGCCCCAAGCCAGAATTCACACGTGATATGGATGGATCTCTTCGGTTCCGAAGCAGATTATGCGTCCCAGAGGTACATCCTGTTAAGGAGGATCTCCTTCGAGAAGCCCACCGATCGAGATTTGCAGTTCATCCTGGTGGTACACGAATGTATCAAGACTTGAAGCGATCATATTGGTGGAAAGGTATGAAAAGAGATATTGCAGACTTTGTAGCTCGGTGTCTAGTTTGCCAGCAAATTAAGGCAGAACACCAGAGACCGGCCGGGTTACTTCAGAAGATTGCAGTGCCGGAATGGAAGTGGGAGCATGTCACTATGGATTTTGTCACGGGGTTACCAAGGACCCAGAGGAGACATGATTCAATCTGGGTGATTGTCGATCGGTTAACTAAATCTGCACATTTCTTACCGATTCGTAAGACAGAATCTCCAGATCGTCTAGCAGAGTTATATTGCAGAGAGATTATTAAACTCCATGGTATTCCCCTCAGTATTATTTCTGATAGAGATCCACGTTTTACTTCGAGATTCTGGCAAAGTTTCCAAAAGGCGTTGGGAACCGAGCTGCGCTTTAGCACCGCTTTTCATCCTCAGACTGATGGACAGTCAGAGCGCACTATCCAGACTCTAGAGGATCTGTTGCGTGCTTGTGTGCTAGATTTTGGAGGTAGTTGGGAGGACCACCTACATTTGGTAGAGTTTGCTTATAATAACAGTTACCACTCTGCTATTCAAATGGCACCGTTTGAGGCACTTTATGGCAGAGCATGTAGATCTCCTATCTTATGGGATGAGGTCGGTGAACGTCAACTCTTGGGCCCTCAGAGTGTTCAGCATGATGCTGAGCTTGTACGAACTATTAGACAGAGACTGTTGACTGCTCAGAGTCGCCAAAAGAGTTATGCAGATAAAAGACGAAGAATGTTAGAATTTGCGATAGGTGATCACGTATTTCTTCGTGTTTCACCCATAAAAGGAGTTAAGAGATTTGGGTTAAAAGGGAAGTTAGCACCGATTTATCGGACCTTTCCAGATTCTTGAGCGGATTGGTGTTGTTGCATATCGACTTGCGTTACCCCCAGCTTTAGCAGGAGTACATAATGTCTTTCATGTTTCTATGCTGCGGAAGTATGTTCCGGATCCGACACATGTCTTGAAGGATCTTGTAGTTCCCCTACAGTCTGATGCGACATACGAAGAATTCCCTGTTCGTATTATAGATCGCAAGGAACATCGGTTGAGGAACAAATGCCTCCGTCTCGTAAAGATTGGGTGGCAGCACTACTCTGATCAAGAAGCAACTTGGGAGCGTGAGGAGGACATGCGTATCAGATATCCTCATTTATTTCCCCCAGGTATCAGTACTTCACACTTACTTAAATTTGGGGACCAAATTTCTTTTAGTGGGGGAGAATGTTAAGTGTGAGAAAAAAAAAAAAACCAAAAAACACCCATGCCCACTCACCCACGTGCACTGCCCTCCCCCACACCCCCCTTTTTCCTTTTCCCTTTTCTCTTCCCCACCGAAGCCTCAAAACCCCTCTCTTCTTCTTCGTTTTTCTTCTCTAGCGGCGACGAACGGCAGATTTCTCTCCCGTTCTTCTCAAGCAACTCTCGTTTTCTCCTCCCGCACCTCTTCTCCTCCACCAGCAAGGGCAGAGCACTGTTTTCTCCTTTGCTTCCTCTTCTCTGCTTCTCGGCAGCACTGTTAGAGCTCCTCGGAGTTCGCCGGAGCTCGCCAAACCACCGGGAAAAGAGGGGAAACAAAACCCTAGTTGCTCTCTCCTTTTTCCCCACCAACAGCAGCATTTTTGCTGCATTTTGTTTCCTCCAACAGCAGCCCTAGCTGCTGCCCTATTCTTGGCAGCACCGTTGGAGCTCGCCGGAGCTAGTTGAGGTGGCTAACGACAAAGGGAAAGCAACCCTAGTTGCTGTCCTCATTTCCAGCAGCCACACAAAACCCTTAGAAGGTATATTTTAGGTTGCTTTTGGTTAAATTGATGTGTAGTTAGAAGGGTTATTTAGATTATAACAGATGTTGTATTTAGGAATGCGAAGTGGTACGAGGTATCGAGATCAAAATAATTCACTGATTTTGAATCAGAGTTAATGTGTAGATTTTAGGTCATTATTATTATTAGATAGTATTTTGATTATTTAAGTTATGTTTGATATTGTGTTTGTAGATCCGAGCTCGAGTGGAGCACGGTGACCTGCCGATACTCGGAGATTTTTTGCTGTATATAAGGTGGATACATCTACTCTTGTCTATTTCCTTGTGCATGAATAAATATATAAATTGGAATAGGTATATGTTGTATTATTGTTTTCAAAATGGGGATTAAACTGATATTAGAAATAGCGAAATGGGTTAAAATATTAAAATTATTGGAGGGTAAATAATTGATATTATTTCTTGTTCATATGTGGGTTCATATTGGGATTGATATGGGGAGGGTTGTTTTTAAAATTAAAGAAATATTCTAAATTTATCTTCTGTTGATACCTTGTCTCTTTTGACTTGCTTGACCTTACATATTTCATGCTTTTGATACTCTATCTGTTGATACTTGTAGCTTTTTATCCGTGGACCCTATAATGATAAATTAATAGACTTGATCCGAAAATATTACCTCGATTGACCATTCAATATGAAAAGAGAATATAATCATAACAGTGAATTAATAAAGATAGTAAATGAAGAATTAAAAAGTGAAGACTATGAGCCTAGCTTTATACCAGAGCTCTATATTAGAGTACTGGACCGCCCACATGTTATTGTGGTAGCGCGGCGGCCGCGGTCCAGAGTATCTGACCGTACACCCGAGGCGTGTTGGCGTGATGTAGCCCTCGGTCAGTGTTTATTATGTCTTCCACCGGTGAGGGCTGATAGCCCGTACGTCAGATGACATATGCGACAGTTTTATACTCTTAGGAGGCTTTTAGCCTATCCATATGATATTTCACCTCTGATGATATTGGCTCCAGTGATTCACTTTTTAGTTGATTTATCAGATTCAGACTATTGATATACATGTTGATCTTACCATGATAACTTATAATTGAGTGATTAAATAATAAGATTGAAGAATTGATTTTATTAATGATGACAAGTGATGATAAGGTGAAGATCCTAAACTCTAATCTAAAAATTTTACCTGATTATAGATAATGAGAAGATGATTATACATATATATGTATAAATGTAGAACTTTAAGAATAATCCTAAAGTTGTAACAAAAGATGATGATTTATTCTACTTCCTTGACTTCTTCAATAAGATTAAATTCATGCACATCTTTCTTGAGTATCCACTTAGCCATTTGGCTAATTTGCTACATTCCTTGGTCTCCAGTTTTGCAGACACAGGGATCCTTTTGATATTACTGTTGATTTTGGACTTTCGTAGAGTTGCTCAGAGATCTCGACGTGCTGATTTTCTGGTTTGTTTTACTTTTGTTTCGCTGTATTTACATTTTGCACTTGTGTTACAGATGTCGTTTATCTGTATAGTAATTGTAGTCTATGGATAGATATATATATAATTGATACATTTCGTGGTTATGTTGTTTCTATTTTATGTATGTTCCAGCCGTGTGGGCTGATGAATATGTTGTTTATGTTTATATATTGTGATGTATGTATGCATGCTTCATATTGTCACCAGTACAGGGGAGATGCTGTCGGATTTTCGTCTGGCAGGGACTCCTCTGGGGCGTGACAATTTTATTGGTATCAGAGCCCGGTTTTCGGTTTTCTGTTCGTGGGTTTTGGCTTTATTTCGAGATTTTTGTTTTCAGTTTATGTACTTCTCGAGCAAAGGAATTTTTATACAAGTCGAGTTGTATCTCTGAGCTATAGGATTTACGGGTCATTCTTTGTTTTAATTATCCTGATTATAAATGATTATTGAAAATTTTCATCTGATTTTATAGGCAATGCCACGAGCCCGTGGTCGCGGTTGGGGCAGTAGCCGTGCCCGTAGTCGCAGTCGTGGTCGCGACAGTGGTAGTGGTCGCGGTCGTGGTCGTGCATGTCAGCGTGCCACTACTACTGATCTTGGTTTGGATGAGGCTCCTATCTCCCCATCTGAGTTGATACCGGGAGCTCAGGTTGGTCCCAGTATTGGAGTCGGTGGTCAGACTGAGGGACAACCTCATCTTGTTGCAGCTCAGGTAGCCGTACCAGCCATTCCTACAGCATCGTTTATTATGGAAAAGGCCCGTATTCCTTTGCTTGCTAGTTCAGCAAAGGATCGTTTTACGCTGTTCCATGGAGGCACCGATCCTTGGGTGGCGCGTACATGGTTGGAGCCTGGAGGATATTGAGGGCACTTTTGGGTACATGTCCTGTTCAAACACAGAGAAGGTAGAGCTAGCCGCTTATCATTTTCGAGGGCAAGCATCCACGTAGTGGAAGATGCAAAAGACTGGGATCGATTATCTCTTGGCGTCTTTTCGAGAGGCGTTCGAGAGACAGTATTTTCCTGCAGCATTTTGTGTTGCTCGACGCCAGGAATTCATGAGTCTCAAGCAGGTGACCAAGCGTGCTAGACTATAGTGCAGAATTTAGCAGACTTGCTGAGTTTTGCCCACATATGGTTGCTCGGGACTCGGACCGTATGTTTCACTTTACAAGGGGATGGCAGCATATATTCGGATCAGGATGTCTGGATTTCCTGTTACTACTTATCGAGAGGCACTTGATCGAGCCATAATTATTGAGATGACTCAGCAGCAAGTCTCTCAAGAAAGAGAAGCCAGCCGACAGACCTCGCAGAGCTCACACTCTAGACAGCAGAGTCGAGGTCGTCGATCTCGTGGTCAGGATACGACTAGAGAGTCTTCACGGTCACGAAAGGTGGCCAAAGTATCACAGGGATCTAGTCGCCCAGTTCCATCACAGCGGGGCCAGATATCGGTGAAGTGTTTTCAATGTGGTGCACCAAATCACCTGGCATCAGAATGTCCACTGGATAAGAGTATATGTTTTTATTGTAAACTACCAGGACATATGCAGAAAGATTGCACTTTGAAGGCACAACATCAAGCAGGAGGATCACAGTCTCAGCAGGCTCGACCTACCTCACGACCTCCACAGTCTCGGCAGCAGAAAGGCCCGCAGAGATCTCAGCAGTCTCAGCCACGAAATCCCCCACCTACACAGTCTGCTCACCAGCCACAACTCTATCATTTGCAGTCCCAGGTGGAGAGTGAGTATCACTCAGTATCTCCACGTGAGGTGAGTCAGCTACGTGATGCCACTCCATCTCAGTCTTTTAAGTTTGTCAAAGTGCTTACCAAAGACTTCACCCCAGCAGTACTTGCTACCTCCACCCCAGCAGTATCAGCCATCATTATCTTATCAGCCTTCGACCCAGTCATACCAGCCTTCGCAGGATCAGAGTCAGCCCTCTTCTTCTATCCAGAGGGGTCAGCCATCAGGTCTTGAGCCAGGACATGTTTATGCTTTGACTCGTGAGGAGGCACAGCGAGCTGGAGGATCTGTTATCCGAGGTATTATTTCTGTTTATAGTATTCCTGCGGATATATTGATAGATACGGGTAGCTCGCATTCCTTTATTTCTCCTGAATTTGGATGCAAAATTGGGAGGATCCCAACTCTTCGACCTTATGGATTAGCAATATTGATACCATCGGGTGGAGTATTGATGTCAGATCAGGAGATCAAGAGTTGTCCTTTAACTTTCGATAGTCATATCCTTACTGTGGATCTACAAGTGCTAGAGATGACTGAATTCGATATTATTTTGGGTATGGATTGGCTGTCAGAGCATCATGCCACTGTCGATTGTCGAGCCAAAGTGGTGACTTTTCAACCCTTAGATAAATCATCATGGGAATTTATTGGGATCAATGATCGAAGGGTATCTATTATCTCAGCTCTCCAGGCTCAGCAGTTGTTGGCTCGGGGATGCAAGGGGTATCTCTTGTCTTTAGTGAGTTCCAATGTGGATAGTTCTGTCCAGCTTTCTGATGTCCACATAATACGTGAATATCCCGACGTATTTCCTGAAGAACTTCCTGGCTTGCCACCTCGGCGACAGGTAGAGTTTGCCATTGAGTTGCTTCCTGGCACAGCTTCAATATCGAAAGCTCCATATCGGATGGCACCAAGAGAACTGGAGGAACTAAAGATCCAGCTTCAGGAGTTGCTAGACAAGAGTTTTATTCGTCCTAGTGTTTCTCCTTGGGGTGCTCCAGTGCTCTTTGTTAAGAAAAAAGATGGATCCTTGAGGCTCTGTATTGATTATAGGCAGTTAAACTCTGTAACTATCAAGGACAAGTATCCTCTACCTAGAATAGATGATTTGTTTGATCAACTTAAAGGTACCTGTGTGTACTCAAAAATTGATTTAAGATCAGGCTATCACCAGTTACGAGTTAGAGATACAGATATTCAGAAGACTGCCTTCCGTACTCGATATGGACATTATGAGTTTTTGGTAATGCCGTTTGGGCTTACCAATGCTCCTGCAGCTTTTATGGATCTGATGAACCGGGTATTCTTAGAATATTTAGACCGGTTTGTTATTGTCTTTATTGATGACATTCTGGTATATTCGCGATCAGAAGAGGAGCACGAACAACATCTCAGAATAGTTTTAGAAACTTTACGGAAGGAACACTTATATGCTAAGTTCAGTAAATGTGCTTTTTGGCTGAGTTCTGTGGGATTTCTAGGGCATGTAATCTCTAGCAAAGGGATTTCAGTAGACCCCCAGAAGATTGAAGCAGTTGACCGATGGGAACAACCAAAGTCAGTGCAGGAAATTCGTAGCTTTCTCGGATTAGCTGGGTACTATCGGAGATTTGTGGAAGGATTTTCTAGTATTGCTGCACCTTTGACTCGATTGACTAGAAAAGGAGTCAAGTTTACTTGGACTGAGGCTTGTGAAGCAAGCTTCCAAGAGCTCAAGCAGAGATTGGTGAGTGCTCCAGTATTAGTTATTCCCTCTGGAGATGATGGATTCATTCTTTACACGGATGTATCTATTCAAGGATTAGGGGCAGTTTTGATGCAGTATGACAGAGTAGCTTATGCTTCTCGTCACTAAAAGATCATGAGAAAATTATCCGTACATGATTTAGAATTAGCATCCATCATTTTTGCCCTTAAAATTTGGAGACATTATCTCTACGGTATTACCTTTGAGATATTCACCGATCATAAGAGTCTGAAATATCTTTTCACTCAGAAAGAGTTAAACCTTCGACAGAGAAGGTGGATGGAGTTTCTGAAGAATATGACTGCACTATCAACTACCATCCTGGAAAAGCTAATGTAGTTGCAGATGCATTGAGCAGGAAGTCTAGAGGAGTATTGGCAACTCACAGGGTGGCAGTTACAGATCTAGTCAGACAGTGTTCAGAGTTAGATTTAACTGAAGTAGGGCAAACACAGCGTGGTATACTGGTCTCCTTGATCGCACAGTCCCCATTGGTGGAGCGGATTAAGGAAAGTCAAATGGAAGACCAGTATCTTAGATCTATAGTTAGTGAGTTGAAGTTAGGCCCCAAGCCAGAATTCACACGTGATATGGATGGATCTCTTCGGTTCCGAAGCAGATTATGCGTCCCAGAGGTACATCCTGTTAAGGAGGATCTCCTTCGAGAAGCCCACCGATCGAGATTTGCAGTTCATCCTGGTGGTACACGAATGTATCAAGACTTGAAGCGATCATATTGGTGGAAAGGTATGAAAAGAGATATTGCAGACTTTGTAGCTCGGTGTCTAGTTTGCCAGCAAATTAAGGCAGAACACCAGAGACTGGTCGGGTTACTTCAGAAGATTGCAGTGCCGGAATGGAAGTGGGAGCATGTCACTATGGATTTTGTCACGGGGTTACCAAGGACCCAGAGGAGACATGATTCAATCTGGGTGATTGTCGATCGGTTAACTAAATCAGCACATTTCTTACCGATTCGTAAGACAGAATCTCTAGATCGTTTAGCAGAGTTATATTGCAGAGAAATTATTAAACTCCATGGTATTCCCCTCAGTATTATTTCTGATAGAGATCCACGTTTTACTTCGAGATTCTGGCAAAGTTTCCAAAAGGCGTTGGGAACCGAGCTGCGCTTTAGCACCGCTTTTCATCCTCAGACTGATGGACAGTCAGAGCGCACTATCCAGACTCTAGAGGATCTGTTGCGTGCTTGTGTGCTAGATTTTGGAGGTAGTTGGGAGGACCACCTACATTTGGTAGAGTTTGCTTATAATAACAGTTACCACTCTGCTATTCAAATGGCACCGTTTGAGGCACTTTATGGCAGAGCATGTAGATCTCCTATCTTATGGGATGAGGTCGGTGAACGTCAACTCTTGGGCCCTCAGAGTGTTCAGCATGATGCTGAGCTTGTACGAACTATTAGACAGAGACTGTTGACTGCTCAGAGTCGCCAAAAGAGTTATGCAGATAAAAGACGAAGAATGTTAGAATTTGCGATAGGTGATCACGTATTTCTTCGTGTTTCACCCATAAAAGGAGTTAAGAGATTTGGGTTAAAAGGGAAGTTAGCACCCAGATTTATCGGACCTTTCCAGATTCTTGAGCGGATTGGTGTTGTTGCATATCGACTTGCGTTACCCCCAGCTTTAGCAGGAGTACATAATGTCTTTCATGTTTCTATGCTGCGGAAGTATGTTCCGGATCCGACACATGTCTTGAAGGATCTTGTAGTTCCCCTACAGTCTGATGCGACATACGAAGAATTCCCTGTTCGTATTCTAGATCACAAGGAACATCGGTTGAGGAACAAATGCCTCCGTCTCGTAAAGGTTGGGTGGCAGCACCACTCTGATCAAGAAGCAACTTGGGAGCGTGAGGAGGATATACGTATCGGATATCCTCATTTATTTCCCCCAGGTATCAGTACTTCACACTTACTTAAATTTGGGGACCAAATTTCTTTTAGTGGGGGAGAATGTTAAGTGTGAGAAAAAAAAAAAAAAAAAAAAAAAACCAAAAACACCCATGTCCACTCACCCACGTGCACTGCTCTCCCCCACACCCCCCTTTTTCCTTTTCCCTTTTCTCTTCCCCACCGAAGCCTCAAAACCCCTCTCTTCTTCTTCGTTTTCTTCTCTAGCGGCGACAAACGGCAGATTTTTTTCTCCCGTTCTTCTTCTCAAGCAGCCCTCGTTTTCTCCTCTCGCACCTCTTCTCCTCCTCCAGCAAGGGCAGAGCACTGTTTTCTCCTTTGCTTCCTCTTCTCTGCTTCTCGGCAGCACTGTTGGAGCTCCTCGGAGTTCGCCGGAGCTCGCCAAACCACCGGAAGAAGAGAGGAAACAAAACCCTAGTTGCTCTCTCCTTTTTCCCCACCAACAGCAGCATTTTTTGCTGCATTTTGTTTCCTCCAACAGCAGCCCTAGCTGCTGCCCTATTCTTGGCAGTACCGTTGGAGTTCGCCGGAGCTCGCCGGAGCTAGTTGAGGTGGCCAACGACAAAGGGAAAGCAACCCTAGTTGCTGTCCTCATTTCCAGCAGCCACACAAAACCCTTAGAAGGTATATTTTAGGTTGCTTTTGGTTAAATTGATGTGTAGTTAGAAGGGTTATTTAGATTATAACAGATGTTGTATTTAGGAATGCGAAGTGGTACGAGGTATCGAGATCAAAATAATTCACTGATTTTGAATCAGAGTTAATGTGTAGATTTTAGGTCATTATTATTATTAGATAGTATTTTGATTATTTAAGTTATGTTTGATATTGTGTTTGTAGATCCGAGCTCGAGTGGAGCACGGTGACCTGCCGATACTCGGAGATTTTTTGCTGTATATAAGGTGGATACATCTACTCTTGTCTATTTCCTTGTGCATGAATAAATATATAAATTGGAATAGGTATATGTTGTATTATTGTTTTCAAAATGGGGATTAAACTGATATTAGAAATAGCGAAATGGGTTAAAATATTAAAATTATTGGAGGGTAAATAATTGATATTATTTCTTGTTCATATGTGGGTTCATATTGGGATTGATATGGGGAGGGTTGTTTTTAAAATTAAAGAAATATTCTAAATTTATCTTCTGTTGATATCTTGTCTCTTTTGACTTGCTTGACCTTACATATTTCATGCTTTTGATACTCTATCTGTTGATACTTGTAGCTTTTTATCTGTGGACCCTATAATGATAAATTAATAGACTTGATCCGAAAATATTACCTCGATTGACCATTCAATATGAAAAGAGAATATAATCATAACAGTGAATTAATAAAGATAGTAAATGAAGAATTAAAAAGTGAAGACTATGAGCCTAGCTTTATACCAGAGCTCTATATTAGAGTACTGGACCGCCCACATGTTATTGTGGTAGCGCGGCGGCCGCGACGAGGCGTGTTGGCGTGATGTAGCCCTCGGTCAGTGTTTATTATGTCTTCCACCGGTGAGGGCTGATAGCCCGTACGTCAGATGACGTATGCGACAGTTTATACTCTTAGGAGGCTTTTAGCCTATCCATATGATATTTCACTCTGATGATATTGGCTCCAGTGATTCACTTTTTAGTTGATTTATCAGATTCAGACTATTGATATACATGTTGATCTTACCATGATAACTTATAATTGAGTGATTAAATAATAAGATTGAAAAATTGATTTTATTAATGATGACAAGTGATGATAAGGTGAAGATCCTAAACTCTAATCTAAAATTTTTACCTGATTATAGATAATGAGAAGATGATTATACATATATATGTATAAATGTAGAACTTTAAGAATAATCCTAAAGTTGTAACAAAAGATGATGATTTATTCTACTTCCTTGACTTCTTCAATAAGATTAAATTCATGCACATCTTTCTTGAGTATCCACTTAGCCATTTGGCTAATTTGCTACATTCCTTGGTCTCTAGTTTTGCAGACACAGGGATCCTTTTGATATTACTGTTGATTTTGGACTTTCATAGAGTTGCTCAGAGATCTCGACGTGCTGATTTTCTGGTTTGTTTTACTTTTGTTTCGCTGTATTTACATTTTGCACTTTTGTTACAGATGTCGTTTATCTGTATAGTAATTGTAGTCTATGGATAGATATATATATAATTGATACATTTCGTGGTTATGTTGTTTCTATTTTATGTATGTTCCAGCCGTGTGGGCTGATGAATATGTTGTTTATGTTTATATATTGTGATGTATGTATGTATGCTTCATATTGTCACCGATACAGGGGAGATGCTGTCGGATTTTTGTCTGGCAGGGACTCCTCTGGGGCGTGACAATTTTATTGGTATCAGAGCCCGGTTTTCGTTTTCTGTTCGTGGGTTTTGGTTTTATTTCGAGATTTTTGTTTTCAGTTTATGTAGTTCTCGAGCAAAGGAATTTTTATACAAGTCGAGTTGTATCTCTGAGCTATAGGATTTACGGGTCATTCTTTGTTTTAATTATCCTGATTATAAATGATTATTGAAAATTTTCATCTGATTTTATAGGCAATGCCACGAGCCCGTGGTCGCGGTTGGGGCAGTAGCCGTGCCCGTAGTCGCAGTCGTGGTCGCGACAGTGGTAGTGGTCGCGGTCGTGGTCGTGCATGTCAGCGTGCCACTACTACTGATCTTGGTTTGGATGAGGCTCCTATCTCCCCATCTGAGTTGATACCGGGAGCTCAGGTTGGTCCCAGTATTGGAGTCGGTGGTCAGACTGAGGGACAACCTCATCTTGTTGCAGCTCAGGTAGCCGTACCAGCCATTCCTACAGCATCGTTTATTATGGAAAAGGCCCGTATTCCTTTGCTTGCTAGTTCAACAAAGGATCGTTTTACTGTTCCATGGAGGCACCGATCCTTGGGTGGCGCGTACATGGTTGGAGGATATTGAGGGCTTTTGGGTACATGTCCTGTTCAAACACGGAGAAGGTAGAGCTAGCCGCTTATCATTTTCGAGGGCAGCATCCACTGGTGGAAGATGCAAAAGACTGTCTTTGGGGATCAGATTATCTCTTCGCGTCTTTTGAGAGGCGTTCGAGAGACAGTATTTTCCTGCAACATTTTGTGTTGCTCGACGCCAGGAATTCATGAGTCTCAGCGGGGTGACCGAGCGTGCTAGACTATAGTGCAGAATTTAGCAGACTTGCCGAGTTTTGCCCACATATGGTTGCTCGTGACTCAGACCGTATGTTTCACTTTACAGGATGGGCAGCATATATTCGGATCAGGATGTCTGGATTTCCTGTTACTACTTATCGAGAGGCACTTGATCGAGCCATATTTATTGAGATGACTCAGCAGCAAGTCTCTCAAGATAGAGAAGCCAGCCGACAGACCTCGCAGAGCTCACACTCTAGACAGCAGAGTCGAGGTCGTTGATCTCGTGGTCAGGATACGACTAGAGAGTCTTCACGGTCACGAAAGGTGGCCAAAGTATCACATGGATCTAGTCGCCCAGTTCCATCACAGCGGGGCCAGATATCGGTGAAGTGTTTTCAATGTGGTGCACCAAATCACCTGGCATCAGAATGTCCACTGGATAAGAGTATATGTTTTTATTGTAAACTGCCAGGACATATGCAGAAAGATTGCACTTTGAAGGCACAACATCAAGCAGGAGGATCACAGTCTCAGCAGGCTTGACCTACCTCACGACCTCCACAGTCTCGGCAGCAGAAAGGCCCGCAGAGATCTCAGCAGTCTCAGCCACGAAATCCCCCACCTACACAGTCTGCTCACCAGCCACAACTCTATCATTTGCAGTCCCAGGTGGAGAGTGAGTATCACTCAGTACCTCCACTTCAGCAGTATCTGCCAGCTCCACCTCAGCAGTATCTGCCAGCTCCATCTCAGCAGTACTTGCCAGCTCCATCTCAGCAGTATTTGGTAGCTCCACCCCAGCAGTACTTGCTACCTCCACCCCAGCAGTACTTGCTACCTCCACCCCAGCAGTATCAGCCATCATTATCTTATCAGCCTTCGACCCAGTCATACCAGCCTTCGCAGGATCAGAGTCAGCCCTCTTCTTCTATCCAGAGGGGTCAGCCATCAGGTCTTGAGCCAGGACATGTTTATGCTTTGACTCGTGAGGAGGCACAGCGAGCTGGAGGATCTGTTATCCGAGGTATTATTTCTGTTTATAGTATTCCTGCGGATATATTGATAGATACGGGTAGCTCGCATTCCTTTATTTCTCCTGAATTTGGATGCAAAATTGGGAGGATCCCAACTCTTCGACCTTATGGATTAGCAATATTGACACCATCGGGTGGAGTATTGATGTCAGATCAGGAGATCAAGAGTTGTCCTTTAACTTTCGATAGTCATATCCTTACTGTGGATCTACAAGTGCTAGAGATGACTGAATTCGATATTATTTTGGGTATGGATTGGCTGTCAGAGCATCATGCCACTGTCGATTGTCGAGCCAAAGTGGTGACTTTTCAACCCTTAGATAAATCATCATGGGAATTTATTGGGATCAATGATCGAAGGGTATCTATTATCTCAGCTCTCCAGGCTCAGCAGTTGTTGGCTCGGGGATGCAAGGGGTATCTCTTGTCTTTAGTGAGTTCCAATGTGGATAGTTCTGTCCAACTTTCTGATGTCCACATAATACGTGAATATCCCGACGTATTTCCTGAAGAACTTCCTGGCTTGCCACCTCGGCGACAGGTAGAGTTTGCCATTGAGTTGCTTCCTGGCACAGCTTCAATATCGAAAGCTCCATATCGGATGGCACCAAGAGAACTGGAGGAACTAAAGATCCAGCTTCAGGAGTTGCTAGACAAGAGTTTTATTCGTCCTAGTGTTTCTCCTTGGGGTGCTCCAGTGCTCTTTGTTAAGAAAAAAGATGGATCCTTGAGGCTCTGTATTGATTATAGGCAGTTAAACTCTGTAACTATCAAGGACAAGTATCCTCTACCTAGAATAGATGATTTGTTTGATCAACTTAAAGGTACCTGTGTGTACTCAAAAATTGATTTAAGATCAGGCTATCACCAGTTACGAGTTAGAGATACAGATATTCAGAAGACTGCCTTCCGTACTCGATATGGACATTATGAGTTTTTGGTAATGCCGTTTGGGCTTACCAATGCTCCTGCAGCTTTTATGGATCTGATGAACCGGGTATTCTTAGAATATTTAGACCGGTTTGTTATTGTCTTTATTGATGACATTCTGGTATATTCGCGATCAGAAGAGGAGCACGAACAACATCTCAGAATAGTTTTAGAAACTTTACGGAAGGAACACTTATATGCTAAGTTCAGTAAATGTGCTTTTTGGCTGAGTTCTGTGGGATTTCTAGGGCATGTAATCTCTAGCAAAGGGATTTCAGTAGACCCCCAGAAGATTGAAGCAGTTGACCGATGGGAACAACCAAAGTCAGTGCAGGAAATTCGTAGCTTTCTCGGATTAGCTGGGTACTATCGGAGATTTGTGGAAGGATTTTCTAGTATTGCTGCACCTTTGACTCGATTGACTAGAAAAGGAGTCAAGTTTACTTGGTCTGAGGCTTGTGAAGCAAGCTTCCAAGAGCTCAAGCAGAGATTGGTGAGTGCTCCAGTATTAGTTATTCCCTCTGGAGATGATGGATTCATTCTTTACACGGATGCATCTATTCAAGGATTAGGGGCAGTTTTGATGCAGTATGACAGAGTAGTAGCTTATGCTTCTCGTCAGCTAAAAGATCATGAGAAAAATTATCCCGTACATGATTTAGAATTAGCAGCCATCATTTTTGCCCTTAAAATTTGGAGACATTATCTCTACGGTATTACCTTTGAGATATTCACCGATCACAAGAGTCTGAAATATCTTTTCACTCAGAAAGAGTTAAACCTTCGACAGAGAAGGTGGATGGAGTTTCTGAAAGACTATGACTGCACTATCAACTACCATCCTGGAAAAGCTAATGTAGTTGCAGATGCATTGAGCAGGAAGTCTAGAGGAGTATTGGCAACTCACAGGGTGGCAGTTACAGATCTAGTCAGACAGTTTTCAGAGTTAGATTTAACTGAAGTAGGGCAAACACAGCGTGGTATACTGGTCTCCTTGATCGCACAGTCCCCATTGGTGGAGCGGATTAAGGAAAGTCAAATGGAAGACCAGTATCTTAGATCTATAGTTAGTGAGTTGAAGTTAGGCCCCAAGCCAGAATTCACACGTGATATGGATGGATCTCTTCGGTTCCGAAGCAGATTATGCGTCCCAGAGGTACATCCTGTTAAGGAGGATCTCCTTCGAGAAGCCCACCGATCGAGATTTGCAGTTCATCCTGGTGGTACACGAATGTATCAAGACTTGAAGCGATCATATTGGTGGAAAGGTATGAAAAGAGATATTGCAGACTTTGTAGCTCGGTGTCTAGTTTGCCAGCAAGTTAAGGCAGAACACCAGAGACCGGCCGGGTTACTTCAGAAGATTGTAGTG
This sequence comes from Zingiber officinale, assembly GCF_018446385.1. Classification (NCBI taxonomy): domain Eukaryota; kingdom Viridiplantae; phylum Streptophyta; class Magnoliopsida; order Zingiberales; family Zingiberaceae; genus Zingiber; species Zingiber officinale. Next base: position 1,477,998 of record NC_055991.1, read on the forward strand.
CCGGAATGGAAGTGGGAGCATGTCACTATGGATTTTGTCACGGGGTTACCAAGGACCCAGAGGAGACATGATTCAATCTGGGTGATTGTCGATCGGTTAACTAAATCAGCACATTTCTTACCGATTCGTAAGACAGAATCTCTAGATCGTTTAGCAGAGTTATATTGCAGAGAAATTATTAAACTCCATGGTATTCCCCTCAGTATTATTTCTGATAGAGATCCACGTTTTACTTCGAGATTCTGGCAAAGTTTCCAAAAGGCGTTGGGAACCGAGCTGCGCTTTAGCACCGCTTTTCATCCTCAGACTGATGGACAGTCAGAGCGCACTATCCAGACTCTAGAGGATCTGTTGCGTGCTTGTGTGCTAGATTTTGGAGGTAGTTGGGAGGACCACCTACATTTGGTAGAGTTTGCTTATAATAACAGTTACCACTCTGCTATTCAAATGGCACCGTTTGAGGCACTTTATGGCGAGCATGTAGATCTCCTATCTTATGGGATGAGGTCGGTGAACGTCAACTCTTGGGCCCTCAGAGTGTTCAGCATGATGCTGAGCTTGTACGAACTATTAGACAGAGACTGTTGATCGCTCAGAGTCGCCAAAAGAGTTATGCAGATAAAAGACGAAGAATGTTAGAATTTGCGATAGGTGATCACGTATTTCTTCGTGTTTCACCCATAAAAGGAGTTAAGAGATTTGGGTTAAAAGGGAAGTTAGCACCCAGATTTATCGGACCTTTCCAGATTCTTGAGCGGATTGGTGTTGTTGCATATCGACTTGCGTTACCCCCAGCTTTAGCAGGAGTACATAATGTCTTTCATGTTTCTATGCTGCGGAAGTATGTTCCGGATCCGACACATGTCTTGAAGGATCTTGTAGTTCCCCTACAGTCTGATGCGACATACGAAGAATTCCCTGTTCGTATTCTAGATCACAAGGAACATCGGTTGAGGAACAAATGCCTCCGTCTCGTAAAGGTTGGGTGGCAGCACCACTCTGATCAAGAAGCAACTTGGGAGCGTGAGGAGGATATACGTATCGGATATCCTCATTTATTTCCCCCAGGTATCAGTACTTCACACTTACTTAAATTTGGGGACCAAATTTCTTTTAGTGGGGGAGAATGTTAAGTGTGAGAAAAAAAAAAAAAAAAAAAAAAAAAACCAAAAACACCCATGCCCACTCACCCACGTGCACTGCTCTCCCCCACACCCCCCTTTTTCCTTTTCCCTTTTCTCTTCCCCACCGAAGCCTCAAAACCCCTCTCTTCTTCTTCGTTTTCTTCTCTAGCGGCGACAAACGGCAGATTTTTTTTTTCTCCCGTTCTTCTTCTCAAGCAGCCCTCGTTTTCTCCTCCCGCACCTCTTCTCCTCCTCCAGCAAGGGCAGAGCACTGTTTTCTCCTTTGCTTCCTCTTCTCTGCTTCTCGGCAGCACTGTTGGAGCTCCTCGGAGTTCGCGAGCTCTGAGCCCAACCAGAAAAGAAGAGAAACAACCCTAGTTGCTCTCTCCTTTTTCCCCACCAACAGCAGCATTTTTTGCTGCATTTTGTTTCCTCCAACAGCAGCCCTAGCTGCTGCCCTATTCTTGGCAGTACCGTTGGAGTTCGCCGGAGCTCGCCGGAGCTAGTTGAGGTGGCCAACGACAAAGGGAAAGCAACCCTAGTTGCTGTCCTCATTTCCAGCAGCCACACAAAACCCTTAGAAGGTATATTTTAGGTTGCTTTTGGTTAAATTGATGTGTAGTTAGAAGGGTTATTTAGATTATAACAGATGTTGTATTTAGGAATGCGAAGTGGTACGAGGTATCGAGATCAAAATAATTCACTGATTTTGAATCAGAGTTAATGTGTAGATTTTAGGTCATTATTATTATTAGATAGTATTTTGATTATTTAAGTTATGTTTGATATTGTGTTTGTAGATCCGAGCTCGAGTGGAGCACGGTGACCTGCCGATACTCGGAGATTTTTTGCTGTATATAAGGTGGATACATCTACTCTTGTCTATTTCCTTGTGCATGAATAAATATATAAATTGGAATAGGTATATGTTGTATTATTGTTTTCAAAATGGGGATTAAACTGATATTAGAAATAGCGAAATGGGTTAAAATATTAAAATTATTGGAGGGTAAATAATTGATATTATTTCTTGTTCATATGTGGGTTCATATTGGGATTGATATGGGGAGGGTTGTTTTTTAAAATTAAAGAAATATTCTAAATTTATCTTCTGTTGATATCTTGTCTCTTTTGACTTGCTTGACCTTACATATTTCATGCTTTTGATACTCTATCTGTTGATACTTGTAGCTTTTTATCTGTGGACCCTATAATGATAAATTAATAGACTTGATCCGAAAATATTACCTCGATTGACCATTCAATATGAAAAGAGAATATAATCATAACAGTGAATTAATAAAGATAGTAAATGAAGAATTAAAAAGTGAAGACTATGAGCCTAGCTTTATACCAGAGCTCTATATTAGAGTACTGGACCGCCCACATGTTATTGTGGTAGCGCGGTATCTGACCGTACACCCGAGGCGTGTTGGCGTGATGTAGCCCTCGGTCAGTGTTTATTATGTCTTCCACCGGTGAGGGCTGATAGCCCGTACGTCAGATGACGTATGCGACAGTTTATACTCTTAGGAGGCTTTTAGCCTATCCATATGATATTTCACTCTGATGATATTGGCTCCAGTGATTCACTTTTTAGTTGATTTATCAGATTCAGACTATTGATATACATGTTGATCTTACCATGATAACTTATAATTGAGTGATTAAATAATAAGATTGAAAAATTGATTTTATTAATGATGACAAGTGATGATAAGGTGAAGATCCTAAACTCTAATCTAAAATTTTTACCTGATTATAGATAATGAGAAGATGATTATACATATATATGTATAAATGTAGAACTTTAAGAATAATCCTAAAGTTGTAACAAAAGATGATGATTTATTCTACTTCCTTGACTTCTTCAATAAGATTAAATTCATGCACATCTTTCTTGAGTATCCACTTAGCCATTTGGCTAATTTGCTACATTCCTTGGTCTCCAGTTTTGCAGACACAGGGATCCTTTTGATATTACTGTTGATTTTGGACTTTCGTAGAGTTGCTCAGAGATCTCGACGTGCTGATTTTCTGGTTTGTTTTACTTTTGTTTCGCTGTATTTACATTTTGCACTTTTGTTACAGATGTCGTTTATCTGTATAGTAATTGTAGTCTATGGATAGATATATATATAATTGATACATTTCGTGGTTATGTTGTTTCTATTTTATGTATGTTCCAGCCGTGTGGGCTGATGAATATGTTGTTTATGTTTATATATTGTGATGTATGTATGTATGCTTCATATTGTCACCAGTAGAGGGGAGATGCTGTCGGATTTTCGTCTGGCAGGGACTCTTCTGGGGGCGTGACACAGCAGCTTCTCGGGACTTGACAACTACGACAGATCGTAACCCAATCGCGATCTTGCCTAGCGATGACGACAGAGAGATTTTAATTTTGACGAAGAGGTTATTTCATGCTTAGACATCGCTCTGATACCATTGTTGACAGTTATAAGTATGAAAAACAGTAAACACGAAAACTGTAAACACTTACAGCGATCTCTCGCAGATCTGCAATCGGCGCCAGTAAGACTTGCTGATCGAAAAACGATCACAGAATCGGAATGTTCTTCATGGTTCACAAACCAAATCCCTTTTGCAAGATTGGACAAACCAATCTTAAATGTTCTTCTATCCTCTTACAATCTTGTGTACATGGACGAACCTTGCACAGTGACCATTTCGATATGGGACGAACCCTTTCTCAACCTTGTACACAACAAGTTCCATCCCTCTTTTTTCTTTTGTTTGGACGCATATATATATATATATATATTGAGGAAGATAACTCTTCCTCTTTCTCTATTAATGAAGAAATTAATGAGCTAGAAGATGAAGGGGAAGGGGTACCCTTTCATCTTCCAACTATACTTTTAACCGCGGTGTGTTTAGTGAGGTTGGTGTAGCTGTCAGATACCATCTTCCGAATAGTTTTGTGTTTTTCGTTCGGGATCATCACATCGTCCGATGACTCCAACGATGCGGGCTTGATCGTTTCTGGCTCGGACGATTCTGGTTCGGTCAATGCTTGCTTCGATGTTTTCTCGGTCAAATAAGGTTTATGGATCATTATTCTGGAAGTCAGAAGAGAGTACCTATGGTCAAGAGTGCCTGTAGCCAGAACCAGAGAAGCTATGGAGACGACTTGTCCCAGACAAAAGGTATAAATCGAACAAGAACATAGCTTCATGATCTCCAAAGTGGAGAATGTTTTTAAAACTTCTCCTCCATCGGAATTGATGAGGAGACTAATAGCTCGCTCGGCGTTTTTAATCTGCATCTTTATCATCGAATCTACGGCCTTGGAAGCCGTATTTTCTACGATTTCTCTGAACAAAAGAATCCGTCGATCCGAAATGATATGAGAATATACCTTACCAGAACACTGAACTGCAACATTCGATGTTGCACCACGATCGACGGAATAGAAGAATCGAGATCGTCGGACAAAATTGGAGAGGAGGAGTGGTGTCATAATGGCTTCTCTGGTTCTAGTTGCGGGCACTCCCGCCCACGGAAGCCGATATCCAGCAACTTCTCGGGGCTCAACAACTACGACAGATCGTAATCCTGTCGCAATCTTGCCTAGCGATGGCGACAGAGAGATTTTAATTTTGATGAAGAGATTATTTCATGCTTCCGCATCGCTCTGATACCATTTTTGACAGTTCTAAACATGAAAAATAATAAACACGAGAACTGTAAACACTTACTGCGATCTCTCGTAGATCTACAATCGGCGTCGGTAAGACTTGCTGACGAAAGAACGATCACAAAATTGGGAAGCTCTTCATGGTTCACACACCAAATTCCTCTTGTGAGATTAGATAAACCAATCTTGAATATTCTTCTATCCTCTTACAATCTTGTGCACATGGACGAACCTTGAACAGTGACCTTTCCGATATGGGACGAACCCTTTCTCAACCTTGCACACAGCAAGTCCCATCCCTCTTTTTCCTTTTGCTTGGACGTATATATATATTGAGAAAATAACTCTATCTCTTCCTCCATTAATGGAGGAAATTAATGGGCTAGAAGATGGAGGGGAAGGGGTGCCTTTCATCTTCCAACATTCCCCTTTCATCTTCCAAAAATGCTATTAACCGCAGTGTAATTAGTGAGGTCGGTGTAGCTGTCAGATATCATCTTCCGAATAGGTTTGTGTTTTTCTTTCAGGATCATCACATCGTCCGATCACTCTAACGATGCGGGCTCGATCGTTTCTAGCTCGGACGATTCTGGCTCGGTCAATGCTTGCTTCGATGTTTTCTCGGCTAAAAAAGATTTATGGATCATTATTCTGGAAGTTGGAAGAGAGTACCTGTGGTCGGGAGTGCCCGTAGCCAGAACCAGAGAAGCCATGGAGTCGGCTTGCCCCAGACAAAAGGAATAAATCGGACAAGAACATAGCTTCATGATCACCAAAATGGAGAATGTTTTTCAAACTTCTCCTCCATCGTAACTGATGAGGAGACTAATAGGTCGCTCAACGTTTTTGATCTGCATCTTTATCATCGAATCTACGGCCTTGGAAGCTGTATTTTTTTGTGATTTCTCTGAATAAAAGAATCCATCGATCCGAAAAGATATGAGAAAATATCTTACCAGAAGACTCAACTGCAACATTCGATGTTGCACCACGATTAAGGGAAAAGAAGCATCGAGATCCCCAGACAAAATTGGACAGAAAGACGTGTCATATTAGCTTCTCTTGTTCTGGCTGCGGGCACTCCCGGCCATGGAAGCCGATAGCCAGCAACTTCTCGGGGATTAACAACTACGACAGATCGTAACTCAATCGCGATCTTACCTAGCGGTGGTGGCAGAGTGATTTTAATTTTGACGAAAAGATTATTTCATGCTTAGGCATCACTCTGATACCGTTGTTGACAGTTCTAAGCATGAAAAATAGTAAACACGAAATCTGTAAACACTTACAGCGATCTCTCGCAGATCTGTAATCGGTGCCGGTAAAACTTCCTGAAGGAAGAACGATCACAGAATCAGAATGTTCTTCATGGTTCACGAACAAAATCCCTCTTGCAAGATTGGACAAACCTATCTTGAATGTTCTTTATCATCTTACAATCTTGTGCATATGGACAAACCTTGCACTGTGACCTTTTCGACATGGGACGAACCCTTTCTCAACCTTGCACACAGCAAGTCTCATCCCCTTTTTTTCTTTTGCTTGGACGCATATATATATTGAGGAAGATGACTCTTCCTCTTCCTCCATTAATGGAGGAAATGAATGGGCTAGAAGATGAAGGGGATGGGGTGCCCTTTCATCTTCCAACATTCCCCTTTCATCTTCCAACAATGCTCTTAACCGCGGTGTGTTTAATGAGGTTGGTGTAGTTGTCAGATATCATCTTCCGAATAGTTTCGAGTTCTTCGTTCAGGATCATCACATCGTCCGATGAATCCAACGATGCGGCCTCAATAAATTCTGGCTCAGTCAATGCTTGCTTCGATGTTTTCTCGGCCAAATAAGGTTTATGGATCATTATTCTGGAAGTCGTAAGTGAGTACCTGTGGCGGGGAGTGTCTACAGCCAGAACCAGAGAAGCCATGGAGTCGGCTTGTCCAGATAAAAGGTATAAATCGGACAAGAACATAGCTTCATGATCACCAAAATGGAGAATGTTTTTAAAACTTTTCCTCCATTGGAACTGATGAGGAGACTAATAGGTCACTCGGCGCTTTTAATCTGCATCTTTATCATCGAATCTATGGCCTTGGAAGCCGTATTTTCTGCGATTTTTCCGAACAAAAGAATCCGTCTATCTGAAAAGATATGAGAAAATACCTTACCAGAAGACTCGACTGTAACATTCGATGTTGTACCACGACCGACGGAATAGAAGCATCGAGATTACCGGACAAATTTGGAAAGGAGGAGAGGTGTCATAGTGGTTTCTCTAGTTCTAACTGCGGGCACTCCCGGCCACGAAAGTCGATAGCCAGCAACTTCTCGGGGCTCGACAACTACCACAGATCGTAACCCAGTCGCGATCTTGCCTAGCGACGATGACAGAGAGATTTTAATTTTGACGAAGAGGTTATTTCATGCTTAGGCATCACTCTGATACCATTGTTGACCGTTCTAAGCATGAAAAATAGTAAATACGAAAACTGTAAACACTTACAGCGATCTCTCGCAGATCTGCAATCGGCGCCGGTAAGATTTGTTGACGGAAGAACAATCACATAATCGGAATGTTCTTCATGGTTCACAAACCAAATCTTTCTTGCAAGATTGGACAAACCAATCTTAAATGTTCTTCTATCCTCTTACAATCTAGTGCACATGGACGAACCTTGTACAGTGACCTTTCTGATATGGGACGAACCCTTTCTCAACTTTGCACACAGCAAGTCCCATCCCCCTTTTTTCTTTTGCTTTGACGCATATATATATTGAGAAAGATGACTCTATCTCTTCCTCCATTAATGGAGTAAATGAATGGGCTAGAAGATGAAGGAGAAGGGGTGCCCTTTCATCTTCCAACATTCCTCTTTCATCTTCCAACAATGCTTTTAACCACGGTGTGTTTAGTGATGTTGGTGTAGCTGTTAGATACCATTTTCCAAATAGTTTCGAATTTTTCGTTCAAGATCATCACATCGTCCAATGACTCTAATGATGCGGGCTTGATCGATTCTGACTCGGACGATTTTGGTTCGGTCAATGCTTGCTTCGATGTTTTCTCGACCAAATAAGGTTTATGGATCATTATTCTGGAAGTTGGAAAACAGTACCTATGGCGAGAAGTACCTACAGCCAGAACCAGTGAAATCATGGAGTCGGCTTGTCCCAGAAAAAAGGTATAAATCGGATAAGAACATAGCTTCATGATCTTCAAAATGGAGAATGTCTTTAAAACTTCTCCTCCATCGGAACTGATGAGGAGACTAGTAGGTCACTTGATGTTTTTAATCGACATCTTTATCATCGAATCTACGGCCTTGGAAGCCATATTTTCTGTGATATCTCCGAACAAAAGAATCCGTTGATCCAAAAAGATATTAGAAAATACCTTACTAGAAGACTCAACTGCAACATTCGATGTTGCACCACGATCGACGAAATAGAAGTATCAAGATCGTCGGACAAAATTGGAGAGGAGGAGTGGTGTCATAGTGACTTCTCTGGTTCTGGCTGCGAGCGAACTCGGCCATGGAAGCTGATAGCAAGCAACTTCTCGGGGCTCGATAACTACGACAGATCGTAACCCAGTCACGATCTTGCCAAGCGACGGCGACAGAGAGATTTTAATTTTGCCGAAGAGATTATTTCATGCTTAGGCATCGCTCTGATACCATTGTTGACAGTTCTAAGCATGAAAAACAGTAAATATGAAAATTGTAAATACTTATAACGATCTCTCGGAGTTCTGCAATCGGCGTCGGTAAAACTTGATGACGGAAAAATGATCATAGAATCGGAAAGTTCTTCATGGTTCACATACAAAATCGCTCTTGCGAGATTGGACAAACCAATCTTGAATGTTCTTCTATCCTCTAACAATCTTGTGCACATGCACGAACCCCGAGAAGACTAATAGGAGATATTCATCAAAATGGAGAATATTTTTAAAACTTTTCTCCATCAGAACTAATGAGGAGACTAATAGGTCGCTCGGCGCTTATAATCTCCATCTTTATCATCGAATCTATGGCCTTGGAAGCCGTATTTTCTGCGATTTCTCCGAACAAAAGAATCCGTCGATCCGAAAAGATATGAGGAAATACCTTACCTGAACACTCAACTGCAACATTTGATGTTGCACCACGATCGACGGAATAGAAGCATCGAGATCGCCGGACAAAATTGGAAAGGAGGAGAGGTGTCATAGTGGCTTTTCTAGTTCTGGCTGCGGGCACTCCCCACCATGGAAGCCGATAGCCAGCAACTTCTCGGGGCTCGACAACTACGATAGATCGTAACCCAGTCGCAATCTTGCCTAGCGACGGCGGCATAGAGATTTTAATTTTAACGAAGAGATTATTTCATGTTTAGGCATCGCTCTGATACCATTATTGACAGTTCTAAAGATGAAAACAGTAAACACGATAACTGTAAACACTTACTTCGATCTCTCGCAGATTTGCAATCGGCGCCGGTAAAACTTGCTGATGGAAAAACGATTACAGAATTGGAGATCTTCATCGTTCACACACCAAATCTCTCTTGCGAGATTGGACAAACCAATCTTGAATGTTCTTCTATCCTCTTAAAATCTTGTGCAGATGGACGAACCTTGCACAGTGACTTTTCCGATATGGGACGAACCCTTTCTCAACCTTGCACACAGCAAGTCCCATCCCTTTTTTTTTTCTTTTGCTTGGACATATATATATTGAGGAAGATGACTCTTCCTCTTCCTCCATTAATGAAGGAAATGAATGAGCTAGAAGATGAAAGGGAAGGGGTACCCTTTCATCTTCCAACATTCCCCTTTCATCTTCCAACAATTCATTTAACCGCGGTGTGTTTAGTAAGGTTGGTGTAGATGTCAGATACCATCTTCTGAATAGTTTCGAGTTCTTCGTTTAAGATCATCACATCATCCGATGACTCCATCGATTCGTGCTTGTTCGATTCTGGATCGGACGATTCTGGCTTGGTCAATGCTTGCTTCGATGTTTTCTTGGGCAAATAAGGTTTATGGATCATTATTCTAAAATTCGGAAGAGAGTACCTATGGTCGAGAGTGCCCGTAGCCAGAACCAGAGAAGCCATAGAGCCGACTTATCCCAGACAAAAGGTATAAATCGGACAAGAACATAGCTTCATGATCACCAAAATGGAGAATGTTTTTAAAACTTTTCCTCCATCGGAACTGATAAGGAAACTAATAGGTCGCTCGGCGCTTTTAATCTGCATCTTTATCATCGAATCTATGGCCTTGGAAGCCATATTTTCTGTGATTTCTTCGAACAAAAGAATCCGTCGTCCGAAAAGATATGAGAAAATACCTTACCAGAACACTCAACTGCAACATTCGATGTTGTACCACGATCGACGGAATAGAAGCTTCGAGATCGCCGGACAAAATTGGAGAGGAGGATAGGTGTCATAGTGGCTTCTCTCGTTCTGGCTACGGGCACTCCCCACCATAGAAGCCGATAGCCAGCAACTTCTCGGGGCTCGACAAATACGATAGATCGTAACCCAGTCGCGATCTTGCCTAGCAACGTTGGCATAGAGATTTTAATATTAACGAAGAGATTATTTCATGCTTAGGCATCGCTCTGATACCATTATTGACAGTTCTAAAGATGAAAAACAGTAAACACGAGAACTATAAACACTTACTTCGATCTCTCACAGATCTGCAATCGGCACCGGTAAGACTTGCTGATGGAAGAACGATCACAAAATAGGAATGTTCTTCATGGTTCACAAACCAAATCTCTCTTACGAGATTAGAAAATAAATCTTGAATATTATTCTATCCTCTTACAATCTTGTGCACATGGACGAACCTTGCACAGTGACCTTTCTGATATGGAACGAACTCTTTCTCAACCTTGCACACAGCAAGTCTCATCCCCTTTTTTTTCTTTTATTTGGACGCATATATATATTGAGAAAGATGACTCTATCTCTTCCTCCATTAATGGAGGAAATGAATGGGCTATAAGATGAAGGGGAAGGGGTGACCTTTCATCTTCGAACATTTCCCTTTCATCTTCCAACAATGCTCTTAACCGCGGTGTGTTTAATGAGGTTGGTGTAGCTGTCAGATACCATCTTCTGAATTATTTTCGAGTTCTTCGTTCAGGATAATCACATAGTCTGATGACTTCAACGATGCGAGCTCGATCGATTCTGGCTTGGACGATTTTGGCTCGGTCAATGCTTGCTTCGATGTTTTCTCGGCCAAATAAGGTTTATGGATCATTATTCTGGAAGTCGGAAGACAGTATCTGTGGCGGGAAGTGCCTACAGCCAGAACCAGAGAAACCATGGAGCCGACTTGTCCCAGACAAAAGGTATAAATCGGACAAGAACATAGCTTCATGCTCTCCAAAATGAAGACTGTTTTTAAAACTTTTCCTCTATCGGAACAGATGAGGAGACTAATAGGTCACTTGATGTTTTTAATCTGCATCTTTATCATCGAATCTACGACCTTGGAAGTCGTATTTTCTGCGATTTCTCCGAAAAAAAGAATCCGACGATCTGAAAAAATATTAGAAAATACCTTACCAGAAGACTCAACTGCAACATTCGATGTTGCACCACGATCGACGAAATAGAAGCATCAAGATCGTCGGACAAAATTGGAGAGGAGGAGAGGTGTCATAGTGACTTCTCTGGTTCTGGCTGCGGGCGCTCCCGGCCACGGAAGCCGATAGCCAGCAACTTCTCGGGGCTCGACAACTACGACAGATCGTAACCCAGTCACGATCTTGCCTAGCGACGGTGACAGAGAGATTTTAATTTTGCCGAAGAGATTATTTCATGCTTAGGCATTGCTCTGATATCATTGTTGATAGTTCTAAGCATAAAAAATAATAAATACGAAAACTATAAACACATACAGCGATCTCTCGCAGATCTACAATCGGCGCCGGTAAAACATACTGACGGAAGAACGATCATAGAATTGGAAAGTTCTTCATGGTTCACAAACAAAATCTCTCTTGCTAGATTAGACAAATCAATCTTGAATGTTCTTCTATCCTCTTACAATCTTGTGCACATGGACGAACCTTGCACAGTGACCTTTTCCATATGGGACAAACCCTTTCTCAACCTTGCACACAGCAAGTCTCATCCCCCTTTTTTCTTTTGCTTGGACGCATATATATATTGAGGAAGATGACTCTTCCTCTCCCTCCTTTAATGAAAGAAATGAATAAGCTATAAGATTAAGGGGAAGGGGGGGCCTTTCATCTTCGAACATTTCCCTTTCATCTTCCAACAATGCTCTTAACCGCGATGTGTTTAATGAGGTTGGTGTAGCTATCATATACCATCTTCTCAATAATTTTTGAGTTCTTCGTTCAGGATAATCACATAGTCCGATGACTTCAACGATGCGAGCTCGATCGATTCTAGCTTGGACGATTCTGCTCGATCAATGCTTGCTTCGATGTTTTCTCGACCAAATAAGGTTTATGGATCATTATTCTGGAAGTCGGAAGACAGTACCTGTGGCGAGAAGTGCCTACAGCCAGAACTAGAGAAGCCATGGAGCCGACTTGTCCCCGACAAAAGGTATAAATCGGACATGAACATAACTTCATGATCTCCAAAATAGAGAATGCTTTTAAAACTTCTCCTCCATCGGAACTGATGAGGAGACTAATAGGTCGCTCGGCGTTTTTAATCTACATCTTTACCATTGAATCTACGATCTTGGAAGCTGTATTTTCTACGATTTCTTCGAACAAAAGAATCAATTGATCCGAAAAAATACGAGAAAATACCTTACTAGAAGACTCAACTGCAACATTCGATGTTGCACCACGACCGACGGAATAGAAGCATCGAGATCGGCGGACAAAATTGGAGAGGAGGAGAGGTGTTATAGTGGTTTCTCTAGTTCTAACTGCGGGCACTCCCGACCATGAAAGTCGATAGCCAGCAACTTCTCGGGGCTCGACAACTACGATAGATCATAACCCAGTAGCGATCTTGTCTAGCGACGACGACAGTGTTGGGTTTTTTGGACCGCGAAAATCGCTTTTCGCGTCGCGGAAACCCCGAATCACCCAAAGCCGTAGATCCGTGCAAGGAAAAATTTCGAAAACACAAATACGAGTTTTATACTACGATCTACAGTAGATCTCTAAAGGAAAAACCATTTTACCTTCGATGCGTGCCCTTGCAAAATCCCGCTCGTCCAAGGTACTTGTCGGATCTCCAAAGTATCAAGGTAGATACTTCTCTAGCGATATCCACACGAACAAGGAGTGTCTCCCACACTCAAAGGATGGAGAAGAGAGCCCCAAGTGTGCTAGCACTTTCTAGAGCTCTCGAATGGGATTGGAAAGGAAGAAAAGAAGAAGGTATAAAAGAAATCTTATACACTCACTAGTAGTATCCTTCCTTTGTGACCTTCACTCTTCCTTTGCTCTTGGATTCACTCAACCATCTTCTCCTCCATAAAAGTCACGGCAACAATCAGCAAGAAGGAGGAAGAAAACTAGGAAGAAGATGATACAATTACCACACATTCACTCACTCTAAATGAAACCAATTCCACCTTTAGTGTGGCCGGCCACACACAATGTAACCCCCTCATTAATGTGGCCGGCCACATTAAAACCAAAGGGGAGAGTGTAACCCCCATGAGGTGGCATACTTCATGAGGTGGAGGTGATGTGGCAAGGATGAGTCATCCTTATGATGTGGCAAAACATCAAGTCTAACTTGATGTTTCAAATTCCATTTGGTAGAGTCAAAATTGACCAATTTCTTCCTTGTTGAGTTAAATCCAACCTTTGATTCAAGTCAATTTCAATTTAATGAATCTCAATTCATTAATATAAATTGACTCAATGAATCAAATTTAAATTAGACTCATTCAACAATTGAATCTAATTGAGTCTAACTCAATAAGTCTAATTCGAATCCAATCTTTGGTGCATCATATGAACCTAATTTCCATCCACTTGTTCTTTGTGTGTGACCCAATAGGTTATTGTAACGTTGGCAATGTTTCTAAACTCCTTTAGAAACATAAGCAATGAGCGGCATCTAGCAATACATCATTGCTACCCAAGTTACAAGAAATGTTGAGATCCAACATCACCTTGTGACTACTAATTGTGACTCCTCACAATATGTGACATTGTCCTTCTATCCTTGACATCTAGATTGATCAATATGAGGCATAGACCATGTCATCCTCTAATCAATCTAAATCTTGAACTCCAAGTAGACTCACTCGATCAAATGAGCTCAACATCTAATGTTAACTCATTTGGGCATGGCCATGCACTTCGTGGTCTAACTCTATCAAGAATATTGATGTCGCTCCCGTCATATGGGAAGGGATAGATCCCATCTACATCACTCACATCCCTCTGCATAATTTGTTACATACCCAGTAATCGCCTTTATAGTCCACCCTGTTACGGGTGACGTTTGACGAAACCAAAATACATAACTCCTTATGTAGGGATCCATGGTGACTTCAGGTCTAAGGACTAATAGTCATACTAATAGCCACATGAGAAAGTATATGACACTCATATAACGATCCATGATACTTTCTCATGGCGGGTCATTCAGTATACATTCTCTAATGCATACCCATGTGTCAACTTGATATCTCTATATCCATGACTTGTGAGATCAAGTCATCGAGCTGACCTACATGCTAGTCTTATTGTATTAACATTATCCCTGAATGTTAATACTCGACTAGGAATAAATTAGAGTAGTGTTCCCTATATCATCTCACTATCGATTCAACTAATCGATTGATATAGGTATGAACCTTCTACTCAAGGACGCTACTATACTTATTTTATCTGGCACTAATACAAATAAGCATAATAACCAAAAACCAAATGCCTTAATATATATATAAGAATATGATATACATGAGTCCATACAATCATCAAATGATTGACTCTAGGGCTCTAACTAACAGACAGAGAGATTTTCATTTTGACGAAGAGGTTATTTCATGCTTAGACATCGCTCTGATATCATTGTTGACAGTTATAAGTATGAAAAACAGTAAACACGAAAACTGTAAACACTTACAGCGATCTTTCGCAGATCTGCAATCGGTGCCAGTAAGACTTGCTGATCGAAAAATGATCACAGAATCGGAATGTTTTTCATGGTTCATAAACCAAATCCCTCTTGTAAGATTGGACAAACCAATCTTAAATGTTATTCTATCTTCTTACAATCTTGTGCACATGGACGATCTTGCACAGTGTCCATTTCGATATGGGACGAACCCTTTCTCAACCTTGTACACAGCAAGTTCCATCCCTCTTTTTTCTTTTGCTTGGACGCATATATATATATATATATATATATATTTTGAGGAAGATAACTCTTCCTCTTTCTCCATTAATGAAGGAAATTAATGAGCTAGAAGATGAAGGGGAAGGGGTACCCTTTCATCTTCCAACATTGCCCTTTCATCTTCCAACTATACTTTTAACCGCGGTGTGTTTAGTGAGGTTGGTGTAGCTGTCAGATACCATCTTCCGAATAGTTTTGTGTTTTTCGTTCGGGATCATCACATCGTCCGATGACTCCAACGATGCGGGCTTGATCGTTTCTGGCTCGGACGATTCTGGTTCGGTCAATGCTTGCTTCGATGTTTTCTCGGTCAAATAAGGTTTATGGATCATTATTCTGGAAGTCAGAAGAGAGTACCTATGGTCAAGAGTGCCTGTAGCCAGAACCAGAGAAGCTATGGAGACGACTTGTCCCAGACAAAAGGTATAAATCGAACAAGAACATAGCTTCATGATCTCCAAAGTGGAGAATGTTTTTAAAACTTCTCCTCCATCGGAATTGATGAGGAGACTAATAGCTCGCTCGGTGTTTTTAATCTGCATCTTTATCATCGAATCTACGGCCTTGGAAGCCGTATTTTCTACGATTTCTCTGAACAAAAGAATCCGTCGATCCGAAAAGATATGAGAATATACCTTACCAGAACACTGAACTGCAACATTCGATGTTGCACCATGATCGACGGAATAGAAGAATCGAGATCGTCGGACAAAATTGGAGAGGAGGAGTGGTGTCATAATGGCTTCTCTGGTTCTAGTTGCGGGCACTCCCGCCCACGGAAGCCGATATCCAGCAACTTCTCGGGGCTCAACAACTACGACAGATCGTAATCCTGTCGCAATCTTGCCTAGCGATGGCGGCAGAGAGATTTTAATTTTGATGAAGAGATTATTTCATGCTTCCGCATCGCTCTGATACCATTTTTGACAGTTCTAAACATGAAAAATAATAAACACGAGAACTGTAAACACTTACTGCGATCTCTCGTAGATCTACAATTGGCGTCGGTAAGACTTGCTGACGAAAGAACGATCACAAAATTGGGAAGCTCTTCATGGTTCACACACCAAATTCCTCTTGTGAGATTAGATAAACCAATCTTGAATATTCTTCTATCCTCTTACAATCTTATGCACATGGACGAACTTTGCACAGTGACCTTTCCGATATGGGACGAACCCTTTCTCAACCTTGCACAAACAAGTCCCATCCCTCTTTTTCCTTTTGCTTGGACGCATATATATATTGAGAAAATAACTCTATCTCTTCCTCCATTAATGGAGGAAATTAATGGGCTAGAAGATGGAGGGGAAGGGGTGCCTTTCATCTTCCAACATTCCCCTTTCATCTTCCAAAAATGCTATTAACCGCGGTGTGTTTAGTGAGGTCGGTGTAGCTGTCAGATACCATCTTCCGAATAGTTTTGTGTTTTTCTTTCAGGATCATCACATCGTCCGATCACTCTAACAATGCGGGCTCGATCGTTTCTAGCTCAGACGATTCTGGCTCGGTCAATGCTTGCTTCGATGTTTTCTCGACTAAAAAAGGTTTATTGATCATTATTCTGGAAGTTGGAAGAGAGTACCTATGGTCGGGAGTGCCCGTAGCCAGAACCAGAGAAGCCATGGAGTTGGCTTGCCCCAGACAAAAGGAATAAATCGGAAAAGAACATAGCTTCATGATCTCCAAAATGGAGAACGTTTTTCAAACTTCTCCTCCATCGTAACTGATGAGGAGACTAATAGGTCGCTCGACGTTTTTGATCTGCATCTTTATCATCGAATTTACGACCTTGGAAGCTGTATTTTTTGTGATTTCTCCGAATAAAAGAATCCATCGATCCGAAAAGATATGAGAAAATATCTTACCAGAAGACTCAACTGCAACATTCGATGTTGCACCACGATCAAGGGAATAGAAGCATCGAGATCCCCAGACAAAATTGGAGAGAAAGACGTGTCATAGTGGCTTCTCTTGTTCTGGCTGCGGGCACTCCCGGCCATGGAAGCTGATAGCCAGCAACTTCTCGGGGATTAACAACTACGACAGATCGTAACTCAATCGCGATCTTACCTAGCGGTGGTGGCAGAGTGATTTTAATTTTGACGAAGAGATTATTTCATGTTTAGGCATCACTCTGATACCGTTGTTGACAGTTGTAAGCATGAAAAATAGTAAACACGAAAACTGTAAACACTTACAGCGATCTCTCGCAGATCTGTAATCGGTGCCGGTAAGACTTCCTGATGGAAGAACGATCACAGAATCGGAATGTTCTTCATGGTTCACAAACAAAATCCCTTTTGCGAGATTGGACAAACCAATCTTGAATGTTCTTTATCATCTTACAATCTTGTGCATTTGGACAAACCTTGCACTGTGACCTTTTCGATATGGGACGAACCCTTTCTCAACCTTGCACACAGCAAGTCTCATCCCCTTTTTTTCTTTTGCTTGGACGCATATATATATTGAGGAAGATGACTCTTCCTCTTCCTCCATTAATGGAAGAAATGAATGAGCTAAAAGATGAAGGGGAAGGGGTGCCCTTTCATCTTCCAACATTCCCCTTTCATCTTCCAACAATGCTCTTAACCGCGGTGTGTTTAATGAGGTTGGTGTAGCTGTCAGATATCATCTTCCGAATAGTTTCGAGTTCTTCGTTCAGGATCATCACATCATCCGATGAATCCAACGATGCGGGCTCAATCAATTCTGGCTCGGTCAATGCTTGCTTCGATGTTTTCTCGGCCAAATAAGATTTATAGATCATTATTCTGGAAGTCATAAGTGAGTACCTGTGGCGGGGAGTGCCTACAGCCAGAACCAGAGAAGCCATGGAGTCGACTTGTCCATATAAAATGTATAAATCGGACAAGAACATAGCTTCATGATCACCAAAATGGAGAATGTTTTTAAAACTTTTCCTCCATTGGAACTGATGAGGAGACTAATAGGTCGCTCGGCGCTTTTAATCTGCATCTTTATCATCGAATCTATGGCCTTGGAAGCCGTATTTTTTACGATTTTTCCGAACAAAAGAATCCGTCGATCCGAAAAGATATGAGAAAATACCTTACCAGAAGACTCAACTGCAACAGTCGATGTTGCACCACGACCGACGGAATAGAAGCATCGAGATCATCGGACAAATTTGGAGAGGAGGAGAGGTGTCATAGTGGTTTCTCTAGTTCTAACTGCGGGCACTCCCAGCCACGAAAGTCGATTGCCAGCAACTTCTCGGGGCTCGACAACTACGACATATCGTAACCCAGTCGCGATCTTGCCTAGCGACGATGACAGAGAGATTTTAATTTTGACAAAGAGGTTATTTCATGCTTAGGCATCGCTCTGATACCATTGTTGACCGTTCTAAGCATGAAAAATAGTAAATACGAAAACTGTAAACACTTACAGCGATCTCTCGCAGATCTGCAATCGGCGCTGGTAAGACTTGTTGACGGAAGAACAATCACATAATCGGAATGTTATTCATGGTTCACAAACCAAATCTTTCTTGCAAGATTGGACAAACCAATCTTAAATGTTCTTCTATCCTTTTACAATCTAGTGCACATGGACGAACCTTGCACAGTGACCTTTTCGATATGGGATGAACCCTTTCTCAACCTTGCACACAGCAAGTCCCGTCCTCCTTTTTTCTTTTGCTTGGATGCATATATATATTGAGGAAGATAACTCTATCTCTTCCTCCATTAATGGAGGAAATGAATGGGCTAGAAGATGAAGTGGAAGGGGTGTCCTTTCATCTTCCAACATTCCTCTTTCATCTTCCAACAATGCTTTTAACCACGGTGTGTTTAGTGAGATTGGTGTAGACGTTAGATACCATCTTCCAAATAGTTTCGTGTTTTTCGTTAAGGATCATCACATCGTCCGATGACTCCAACGATGCGGGCTTGATCGATTCTGGATCGGACGATTCCGCCTTGGTCAATGCTTGCTTCGATGTTTTCTCGGTTAAATAAGGTTTATGGATCATTATTCTGAAAGTTGGAAGAGAGTACCTATGGTCGGGAGTGCCCGTAGCCAGAACCAGAGAGGCCATGGAGCCAGCTTGTCCCAGAAAGAAGATATAAATCGGACAAGAATATAACTTCATGATCTCCAAAATGGAGAATGTTGTTAAAACTTCTCCTCCATCTGGACTGATGAGGAGACTAATAGGTCGCTCGACGTTTTTAATCTGCATCTTTACCATCGAATCTACGACCTTGGAAGCCATATTTTCTGCGATTTCTCTGAAGAAAAGAATCTGTCGATCCGAAAAAGAATTACAAAATACCTTACCAAAAGACTCAACTGCAACATTCGATGTTGCACCACGATCGACGGAATAGAAGCATCGAGATCGCCGGACAAAATTGGAGAGGAGGAGAGGTGTCATAGTGGCTTCTCTGGTTCTGGCTGCGGGCACTCCCCACCATGGAAGGCTATAGCCAGCAACTTCTTGGGGCTCGACAACTACGATAGATGGTAACCCAGTCGCGATCATAGAGATTTTAATTTTAACGAAGAGATTATTTCATGATTAGGCATTGCTCTGATACCATTATTGACAGTTCAAAAGATGAAAAACAGTAAACACGAGAACTGTAAACACTTACTTCGATCTCTCGCAGATCTGCAATCGGCACCGGTAAGACTTGCTGACGGAAGAACGGTCATAGAATTGAAATGTTCTTCATGGTTCACAAACCAAATCTCTCTTGCGATATTGGAAAACCTATCTTGAATATTTTTCTATCCTCTACAATCGTGTGTACATGGACCAACCTTGCACAGTGACCTTTCTGATATGGGACAAATTCTTTCTCAACCTTGCACACAGCAAGTACCATCCCCCTTTTTTCTTTTGCTTGGACGCATATATATATTGAGGAAGATGACTCTATCTCTTCCTCTATTAATGGAGGAAATGAATGGGCTAGAAGATGAAGGGGAAGGGGTGCCCTTTCATCTTCCAACATTCCCCTTTCATCTTCCAACAATGCTTTTAACCATGGTGTGTTTAGTGAGGTTGGTGTAGATATTAGATATCATCTTCCAAATAGTTTCGTGTTTTTCGTTCAGGATCATCACATCGTCCGATGACTCCAACGATGTGGGCTCGACCGATTCTGGCTCGGACGATTCTGGCTCGGTCAATGCTTGCTTCGATGTTTTCTTAGCCAAATAAGGTTTATGGATCATTATTCTGGAAGTTGGAAGAGAGTACCTGTGGCGGGGAGTGCTCGCAGCCAGAACCAGAGAAGCCATGGAGCCGGCTTGTCCCAGACAAAAGGTATAAATCGGATAAGAACATAGTTTCATGATCTCCAAAATGGAGAATGTTTTTAAAACTTCTCCTCCATCGGAACTGATGAGGAGACTAATAGGTCGCTCGACATTTTAATCTGCATCTTTATCATCGAATCTATGGTCTTGGAAGTCATATTTTCTATGATTTCTCCGAACAAAAGAATCCGTCGATCCGAAAAGATATGAGAAAGTACCTTATCAGAAGACTCAACTGCAACATTCAATGTTGCACCACGATCGACGAAATAGAAGTATCGAGATCGTCGGACAAAATGGAGAGGAGGAGAGGTGTCATAGTGGCTTCTCTGGTTCTGGCTGCGGGCTCCCGGCCACGGAAGCCGATAGCCAACAACTTCTCGGGGCTCGACAACTACGACAGATCGTAACCCAGTCACGATCTTGCCTAGTGACGGTGACAGAGAGATTTTAATTTTGCCGAAGAGATTATTTCATGTTTAGGCATCGCTCTGATACCATTGTTGACAATTCTAAGTATAAAAAATAGTAAATACGAAAACTGTAAACACTTACAGCGATCTCTCGCAGATCTGCAATCGACGCCGGTAAGACTTGCTGACGGAAGAATGATCACAGAATCGGAAAGCTCTTCATGATTCACAAACCAAATCTCTTTTGCGAGATTAGACAGACCAATTTTGAATGTTCTTCTATCCTCTTACAATCTTGTGCACATCGACGAACCTTGCATAGTGACCTTTCCGATATAGTCCGAACCTTTTCTCAACCTTGCACACAGCAAGTCCCATCCCCCCTTTTTCTTTTGCTTGGACACATATATATATTGAGGAAGATGACTCTTCCTCTTTCTCCATTAATGGAGGAAATGAATGGGCTAGAAGATGAAGTGGAAGGGGTACCCTTTCATCTACCAACATTCTCCTTTCATCTTCCAACAATGCTCTTAACTGCAGTGTATTTAGTGAGGTTGGTGTAGCTGTCAGATACCATTTTATGAATAGTTTCGAGTTCTTCGTTCAGGATCATCACATCGTCCGATGACTCCAACGATGCAGGCTCGATCGATTCTGTCTCGGACGATTCTTGCTCGGTCAATGCTTGTTTCGATGTTTTCTCGACCAAATAAGGTTTATAAATCATTATTCTGGAAGTTGGAAGAGAATACTGTGGCCAGGAGTGCCCGCAACCAGAACCAGAGAAGCTTTGGAGCCGGCTTGTCCCAGACAAAAGGTATAAATCGGACAAGAACATAGCTTCATGATCTTCAAAATGGAGAATGTTTTTAAAACTTCTCCTCCATCGGAACTGATGAGGAGACTAATAGGTCGCTCAACGTTTTAATCTGCATCTTTATCATCGAATCTATGGTCTTGGAAGCCGTATTTTCTACGATTTCTCCCAACAAAAGAATCCTTCGATCCGAAAAGATATGAGAAAGTACCTCACAAGAAGACTCAACTGCAACATTCGATGTTGCACCATGATCGACGAAATAGAAGTATCGAGATTGTCAGACAAAATTGGAGAGGAGGAGAGGTGTCATAGTGGCTTCTCTGGTTCTGGCTGCGGGCGCTCCCGACCACAGAAGCCGATAGCCAGCAACTTCTCGCGGCTCGACAACTACGATAGATCGTAATCCAGTCACGATCTTGCCTAGCGACGACGACAGAGAGATTTTAATTTTGCCGAAGATATTATTTCATACTTAGGCATCACTCTGATACCATTGTTGACAGCTCTAAGCATAAAAAATAGTAAATACGGAAGCTGTAAACATTTACAGTGATCTCTCGCAGATCTGCAATCGGCGCCGGTAAGACTTGTTGATGGAAGAACGTTCACAGAATCGGAAAGCTCTTCATGGTTCACAAATCAAATCTCTTTTACGAGGTTGGACAAACTAATCTTGAATATTCTTCTATCCTCTTACAATCTTTTGCACATCGACGAACCTTGCACAGTGACCTTTCCAATATGGGACGAACATTTTCTTAACCTTGCACACAGCAAGTCCCATCCCCTCTTTTTTTCTTTTGCTTGGACGCATATATATATTGAGGAAGATGACTCTTCCTCTCCCTTCATTAATGAAGGAAATAAATGAGCTAGAAGATGAAGAGGAAGGGGTGCCCTTTCATCTTCCAACATTTGTTTCTCTAACCCACGCCTATCTTAATATACCTATATTTCGAAATCGTTTAAATTTTATCGTATGTATAAAAAAAACTGATTGAAACATAATGATTATGGATCAACTTTAATCAGTGCTATACGCGAAAACTCACTACAATTCATTATTTGCTATTCTATTTGATTCTTAAATTTTTTGGCTATTATCTCAAAAAAGAATTTAAAGTACTCTTTATTATTATTAGCAATATGAAAAGAGTCTTTTTTTTATATATTAAAATAACATTTGTGCTCCATTTTAAAGCTATTTGAATTGATAATTTACTTCTTTGATAAAACATAATGCACTTTTGACCTTGTCTTATTTAAAATAGCATTATTTTAAAATTGGTTTATATGAAAAATATTATGGAAAACGGATAAATTGTGAAGGGTAGAAATGAAAAGTTCCCTTTCTTTATTATCATTGGCGGCGGTAGGATACTGGATCACCGGCACCGCCTTCCTCTCCGCTCCAGCGCTCGTCGCCGGCGAGCGATTCGGTCTATGTCTCCCGCGTTATTCGTGCTCCTCTCCCATCTCTGAGGCTGTGGATCTCTCCGATTCCTGTGCGGGCCTCCGAGCCTGAGGGATCTTGCGCCATTTGGACTCCAAGAACCGATCCTTCCGCCCTCCACTTGTCACCTCTGCGACGCCCTCTTCCTCCTCCTCAAAAGGAGTTGCCTAGGGAAAGGGAGACGACCAATGGCCGGATTAGCCAGGAGTTCTCGCGTGGGTAAGCGCCATGCCTCCTCCACATCCATGTCCTCCTTCTCCTACTATGTCACCATCGTAGTTTTCGTCGCCTTTTGCATCGTCGGCGTGTGGATGGTCTCTTCATCCAACGTCTCCCCGCCTAGATCCACAACAGCTGCTCGTCTCTCTTCTTTTTCCTCCTCCAAATCTGGCGCTTCTCGCATTGTCGCCTTCAGAGATCCTCCTCTCGACACGGAGGAGGATTCGCAGAGCAGCCTACATGAAATCTCCACAAAGGGAAATGGTGACAGCGTTGACGAGGACGAAAAATCGGGTTATAAGATATCTTCTTTGAGAGAATGGAAGGGATCCGATCGAGAAAATGAGGGCGAAGAGGATGGGAGCAAGTCCATTGTTGAAGATGAATCTAAAGGCAAGCAGGAGGCTGAGGAGGTAGATGAGTCGCCAAGGGGCGGAATGGAAGAGAAGAAGGAAGACGAAGAGGGTAAAAAGAGCGGCGACTTGGATGGAGGAACCGAGGAGGAGGGCAAGCGGCTGAGCGAGGAGGCGACCCATGAACTGGAGCAGAGAGAGCACGACGATCAGCTGCCCTCCGGCGGCGACGGCGACGGTGACGGCGAGGGGAACAAGATGCACCAACCGCAGCAGATTGAGGGCGAAAGCGAAGAGGAGCAGACACACGAGGAGCATCAGAGGCAACACGACGAACAGCTCCCGCAAGACAGCCAGGAGGAGCAAATACAGGAAGAGAACCAGAGGCAACGCGACGAGCAGCTTCCGGGCGATAGTCAAGAGGTGGAAAACCAAGAGGAACAGCAGAAGCAACAAGACGAACGGCTTCCGGGTGACAGAGAAGAAGACAACCAGCAAGGACCACTGCAGACGGCACTTGACAACATAGCCGAGGAGGACCGTGAGCAAGTCGAGGAGAAGATACGACAAGTTACCAATGAGAATGGGCAAGAAACAAATGCGGCAGAGGAGGGGCAACAGGAGAAAATAGAGGAAGAATCACTAAATGAGGAGCAGCAGCATCAACAAGCAGAGACAGGAGAAAATTCAGAAGACCAGCAGCATCAAAGCATAGAAATTGGAGGCGATGAAGAAGGCCAGCAGCAGCAGCAGCAGCCATCAGAACGACAGATGGAAGAGGAAAGTTCAACTGAGCCAAGAGAAGTAAACAAGGAGCCACAGAGTGACGAGAATCGCGTTGAATACTCTGATAACAATAAGGAAAGGAGAAAAGAGGAGGATTTGCGATCGATCGAAGAAGGTGGTGGTGGTGATAACGTGGAGGGAAGCGTTGGGAATTCACTTGGAGAGGAGTGGAAGCTGTGTAATGTTACTGCTGGTGCCGATTACATTCCTTGTCTTGACAATGAGAAGGCCATCAAGAAGCTGCACAACTTGAAACATTTCCAGCACCGCGAGCGGCACTGCCCAGAGGAAAGTCCGACATGCCTGGTTCCCCTTCCTGTTGGGTACAGACGATCCATTGAGTGGCCAAAGAGTAGAGATAGGGTAATTCTACCACTCTAATATTCGTTGCACATATATATCTATATCTTTGGTACATTGAGGTTGTAATTGCTCCTCATGTTTCAGATATGGTACAACAATGTACCTCGCACAAAGCTTGCAGAAGTGAAGGGACATCAAAATTGGGTCAAAGTTGCAGGAGATTACTTAACGTTCCCTGGAGGTGGAACGCAATTTATACACGGGGCACTTCACTATATAGACTTCATTCAGCAGGTACAATAGTTATTTATCAAGTCTAGGATTGAATTTGCTATAAATCATGATTGGTTTCAGTCTTTAGCCTAATTTAGTGATAGGATACTTATTTAGCGCTTATAGACAACCCCATGTATAGCCTACACGGTACAACATCCAGTATGGAATGTAATTGGGTACATCATGAGGCACTAAATTGGGCAATGACACAATATCGAAGCTCTATTCATGTTTTTCTGATATACTAAAGAATCCCCCAAAAGTATTTAAACCTTTTTCTGAGATACTGAAGATTGGCTAAAGGGATCAAATTCAAGAATATTGCCAAATTCAACGAGATTGCTATGTGAACTTGAACCATTTTTTTTATTTATAAGATTGTGGGATTAACTCACATGGGTTTTCTTGGTTTATATGTGCTTATATTATCTGTTACTTTGATCGCAGTCTGTACGTGGTATTACATGGGGCAAACATACACGTGTGATACTGGATGTTGGCTGTGGTGTTGCAAGCTTCGGAGGCTATCTCTTTGACAGAGATGTTCTTGCAATGTCTTTTGCTCCAAAAGATGAACATGAAGCTCAAGTTCAATTTGCACTTGAACGAGGAATTCCCGCAATATCTGCTGTCATGGGCTCTCAGCGTCTACCATTTCCCAGCAATGTCTTCGATGTTGTTCACTGTGCACGCTGTCGTGTCCCATGGCATGCGGAAGGTACTTGTCTCAACTTTCAGCTCTTCCTCTGGTTTCAATTTTCTTGTTACTTTGATTCTTGTCATTAATCAATAATGTCGGATCACTTAAATTAATGGTACAGGCGGCACTCTTCTCTTAGAACTAAACCGTGTCTTACGACCCGGGGGATTTTTTGTCTGGTCAGCGACACCAGTCTATCAGAAGCTCCAAGAAGATGTGGAGATCTGGAAAGGTTTGTTTCTTAGAGTTTGCCTTGCTTTGCTCCATCTAACAGAACTTTGTAAACAGAATTATAACATTACTATTTCAGCAATGCGATCTCTCACTGCATCCATGTGCTGGGAACTAGTTGCGATCAGAAAGGATAGATTGAACTCTGTTGGAGCTGCCTTCTTTCGGAAACCTGTTTCAAATGAGTGCTATGACAAGAGAAAGACTAGCAATCCACCCATGTGTAAAGAGACGGACAATCCCAACGCAGCTTGGTAAGATTCACTACAACAGTATCTTCTTTATCCTACAAAAATCTTATATGTTTCTTGAGATATACAACTTTATGTTCTTCAATTGTTTCTTGATTTCCGGAGGTTTTAAGATCTGATCGGTTCTAAGGTCCATTATAAGTGATGTCAAGTTCAAAAGTGAGTAGACACCTGTGAGGATGAATGCATCACTAGTTGCTATGAAACGGATTGACTTTCTTTGAACTGAGAATCCCTTTCTCTCATCACTCTTGTTAATTACAGTTGCTATGATACCATTCCAGGTACATTCCCTTGGAAACCTGCATGCATAGAGTTCCAGTCGAACGGTCAGAACGAGGATCGCAGTGGCCCAAGGACTGGCCTCTCAGATTGCAGGTTCCCCCTTCCTGGTTGAATAGCTCTCAGACAGGAGTCTATGGGAAGCCAGCTCCTGTCGACTTCAAGGTCGACTACGAACACTGGAAGCGAGTCGTGGAGAAATCTTATCTATCTGGTTTGGGCATCAACTGGTCCAGAGTCAGAAACGTTATGGACATGAGAGCAATCTATGGAGGGTAGGGTAAACTTACTCCAACAATTACCAAGGAAATTCTCTTTTGCATCTAAACAAAACCTTCCTTTCTTATTTCTATCAGGTTCGCAGCTGCACTCAAAGATCTAAAGATCTGGGTGATGAATGTTGTGAGCGTCGATGGCCCGGACACACTGCCGATCATCTACGAGCGTGGGCTTTTCGGCATATACCATGACTGGTGTGAATCCTTCAGCACCTACCCGAGAACCTACGACCTGCTGCATGCCGATCACTTGTTCTCGAGCATAAAGAAGAGGTTTGTGTTTCACCACCCCCGCGACTTGTTTTCGAGCAGAGAAAAAAGTATTTTTGACAGAACTCAAATCTGTGTGTTCTTTTCAGATGCGACATTGTGCCTTTGATAGCTGAGGTCGATAGGATAGTGAGGCCCGGTGGAAAAATTATCGTCCGCGACGATTCTGCCACCGCGAGTGAAGTGGAGAGTCTGTTGAAATCGCTCCACTGGAACGTACGTCTGACCTTCTCCAAGAACCGAGAGGGAGTGGTTTTCGCGGAGAAGTCAGATTGGCGGCCCAATAAATTAGCTGCTGCTGCTTGAACGGACGCGATCGGCAAGAACATCATCTCCCGTGTCATCGCCACCTTGCCATTTCTTTGGTTCGGTTTCAAATTTTCTGATTTACTTGAGTAAATCATAGTTTTCGAAAATTTTCACTCTTTATGCTGTCAGATTTTGTAAGTTTCAGCGCGTGCAATTAGAATTTAATGCATTTATGGCACATGATCTGTCGGGGGCGAAGCGCTTCGCCGGGGGGCTGGATCCGGACGTGGGGTAGCTGCGCCGGCGATGGAGGTGGTTGCGAGGCTGGTAATGCCGAACATCCCGGGGCTGCGAGGCAGGATTTCGCGCCGGCGTCGATGGCGAAGACGGCGGCGCCCGCTGAGGGAGGCGGGGATAGAGGACTCGCCCCCGAGCTCCGGTGGCGGCGGAAGGCTCTAGGAGCTGTGGGACCGTAGGAATTGCTAGACTGCGCGGCGCCTTCTCGAATGGGTATTTCTAAAATTAATTATTATTTATTTTAATTGCTTAAAGATTTTTAAAATAATTAAGGATATATTATTACTGAATTAATTATCATATTGATATTATTCGCTCTCACCCATTCTTCTATTAAATTTCCTAAGCTATTAATTAATCCTCCACGTGTCACATTGTCCCATTCTCAACAAAGTGATCAACAACAACAAAAAAAAAAAAAATCCAACTATAATTCTTATATTATTATTGTACGTTGAATTCGGATTCATGAATTAGTCAGGGCACTAATAAACAATCTATTAAACACCACATGGAACGGTTGTTCGGTGCCCGCGATAACAGGGGAGGAATTAAATTGAAAGCGATCGATGAGCAAATCGCTACTAGTCTAGTTTAGTTTAGTTTCCTAAAGAATTTAAGTGCAATAACTCGCTTTATTTTTTCACTGTGCATAAAAAGATCAATTTTATCCATGGAACAAATTTGTCCTTCATCCTCCCACCTCCCGCGTAACAAGGACGGCGAGCTGGGACAGCTCCGCTTCTGTACTTGCTCTGCCTTCCCTCCACAATGTTTAACTTTTCTTTTCTCCTTCGAATGGCATCAAGCTTCCCATGTGAAATCTGTAATTGAAAAAGGCTGGTAAAGGAAAAGCTGGGAGTTGAAGGCGGGATTGAAGCCCATGGCGGGGACCATACGATCCACGGAGAAAAGACGAAGCTTCAGCGACCACCCACACAGTCGCGAGAAGCAGTTGAATCCAATTAATGGGGACGGCCGCTTCCCGATCCTCCCCGTCCTCAAAAGATCAGGTTTGGAGGCGCAGAAAAAATTGGATTTTTATTTTTTGGGGGGGACGGCGGAAGAAGAAAATAACCCTCGCGAGGGGTGGGGCTCCCTGCGATTCTTCTTCTTCCTTCTCGTCCTCTAAAAAAAATCCCCATTTTTTGTTGGATTTTTTAGGTCGACGCGTGCCGCATTGTCTTCCGCACTCCATGTTTAACTATCTGGAAGATCTTCGTTTTATGCAGGTCGGAATGCCTTAGGGTTTCGATGGAGAGCGTCGCCGGCGAGGAGCAGGCGGAGAAGGCCGAGGAGGTCGGCGGCGGCGGCGGCGGTGGGGGAAAGGAGGAGAGAATACTGGTCTCCGTCAGGGTGAGGCCGCTCAATGCCAAGGAGATCGAGCGCAATGACACCGCGGATTGGGAGTGCATCAACGACACCACCATTGTCCTGAAGAGCAGCAACCTCCCGGATCGATCTGTGTATCCAACAATGTTTACTTTTGGTAAGTGTTCTCCAAATTGCATCTTTTACTTTTCTTGACTTCTTTCTTGGTCGACAAATCTTTTTCTAGCGCATCTATATCTTCTTGTATGGCTAATACTTTGTCTTCTTTCTTTCCTTTCCATATCGATAGATAGAGTATTTGGGTTTGAATGCAGCACCAGAGATGTGTATGAACAAGGAGCCAAGGAAGTTGCTCTTTCTGTTGTCACTGGAATTAATGGTACTAATTCTCTTTTTCTTCTTCAAAATGGGAGAAAAACTTTCATTCCTTGTGCTTTCTCATTTCATTCAGCAACTATTTTCGCCTATGGACAAACTAGCAGCGGAAAGACATACACTATGACCGGGATAACCGAGCATAGTGTGGCCGATATCTATGATTACATCAAAAGGGTAACAAGTTCTACTTTCCTGCAATTAGCTTTCTGTTCTTGAATCTGTATGATTAAATTGCTTTGATTCCACAGCACAAAGAGAGAGAGTTTGTCGTGAAATTCTCAGCTATGGAGATATATAATGAAGCAGTTAGGGATCTCCTCAGTGTGGAGGCTTCCTCACTTAGGCTTCTCGATGATCCAGAGGTAGAGTTCTCTTGATACTCATTTCAGTAAACAATGTGATCTTATTGTTTTTGTAGAGAGGAACTATAGTGGAGAAACTTACAGAGGAAACTCTTAGGGATGAAACCCACCTTAAGGAGCTTCTTTCCATTTGTGAAGGTGTTGCACACTATCTCCTTCATAATTATACATAGTTTGACCTAGAATGCTATATGCTTACTGTTTTTTTTGTCGTACTGCAGCTCAAAGACAGATAGGGGAAACTGTGCTGAACGAAACAAGCTCTAGATCTCATCAGATACTTAGATTGGTTAGTTCCTTTAGTCATATCAACTAGAATTTGCACTCTTCTAACATATTATCAATCACCTTATTCCCATGTTGTTTGGCTTTGGCGGTTATGTTATTCTAATGTTCTTTATTTTTTTATGCCAGACAATCGAAAGCTCGACTGGAGAGTTTGTAAGTAGAAATAGCTCCGTAGCGGCAACCGTGGTATGGTTTTTGTTCGTAGCCAAATTATGATATTTCAGAATGTAAAATGCCACATCTGAGAATGTTTCCTTTGGACAGAATTTCGTAGACCTTGCAGGTAGTGAGCGTGCATCTCAAGCCTCATCTGCTGGAGCTAGACTAAAAGAAGGTTGCCATATCAATCGAAGCTTGCTTACCCTTGGAACTGTTATCCGAAAGTTAAGGTTGTTTAACTCTTTTACATGTATCCAAGGATTTTAGTCTTTTTTGATCCTTTTGATTCTATATAACCTTTTAAGTAAACACACGTATTTGGTGTTCTTTAATATTGTGAAATCCAGTGTTGTTTGATCTATTTTGAGTCATAGTACATGCTTTACTTTGGACGCATTTATGATTACTACTAAAAGACACCTTAAATTCTGTTCTTAACATGATCTAATGATCTAATTCACACTTTTATTGCATGATCTTATGTTGCTGCAGTGAGGGAAGAAATGGGCATATTCCATATCGAGATTCAAAACTGACACGTATATTACAATCATCCTTGGGGGGTAATGCAAGAACCGCTATTGTCTGCACGATGAACGCAGCTCGTAGTCACGTTGAACAGTCCCGGAACACCCTCTTGTTCGCAAACTGTGCGAAACAAGTAGTCACAAATGCACAGGTGAATGTGGTGATGTCTGACAAGGCATTGATCAAGCATCTACAGAGAGAAGTCACCAGATTGGAGAGCGAACTCAGTAATCCAGGATTAACCTCCCGCACTACCCATTTCGAAGCTCTAAGGGACAAAGATTCACAAATCAAGAAGGTCATTAAAGAGATAATGTTTTGGCTCTTAATGCACCAACGTTCAACTTTCTACAACCAAAAGTTTTTTTTACCTCACTTCATCAGAGCTTCTCTCTATATTCTGAATGTTGTTTTTCTAAATCCTCATACAGATGGAACGAGACATCATAGAGTTGATGCAGCAAAGAGATCTTGCTCAGTCTCGTCTCGATGATTTGCTTAGAGCCGTAGGTGACAATGAACAAGCTTCAAGACTATGGGTATGCTTCCAAAACAAGTTCACCAAAAGTGTCCTATAAGTCGTCTTTGTCTTGTTAAAGTTTGTTTATATTTGTGTAGGATGAATTGAGTCAGTCTTCCATTGTGTCACAGATGCAAAATACCCAAGAAGATGTGTGCTCGATTTCTGGAACATCTGGAGCCGCATATCGAAGTCCAGATTTTTATTCTACAAGATTTTCCAGCTCATCAGGCATTGCATATCAAAGTCCAGATACTGAATCTAGAAGATTTTATGATACATCAGGCACTGCATATCAAAGTCCAGAAATTGAATCCACAAGACTTTGCACGTCACACGAAAGCAATTACGAAGATGAAAATCATTTAGAGCTCCATAGTAAACTGGACAAAGATCATGACATCTCACCTAGGCATTCAGTTAGTAGTTCTGCAACCAGCGGAATGATCTTACAGTGGCGAAGGGGCAAGGGCTTTAAATCCACGCAAGAAAAAATTGAAGATCACTGCAAGGAAGTTAGGTGTATCGATATGCATGCTTTGAGCACGAGCAAAAGCGAGGAATCCAGTGCTGCATCAATGATTCAAGACGATGATAGTCTACCATCTCAGGGCGAAGTGACTGACACAACAAAGCTTGAAAATCCTGGATCACATCATGGGGTCGGCATAGATTTGATAACTAGAATGGAGCAACCAATGGATACCACAACAAGTGCAGTTGGTGTTATCATAAAACCATGTGCCGGTACTTCATCTCTGCTGCCCAAAATGGATAAATTAATGGCCTCTGGGGAATCGGCACAAACTAGAAGTGGTAATAGCAATGGGATGCTAATGATTGCTTCATCTTTTTCATCTGAAGATGCAGAGCAGCATCATGAGACACAACTTGATGCCATATCAGATGGTGTTTTAACAAACACGTCTGAGTCTGGTCATCATGCAAAAAATGTGGCACGTTCGCATGAAGAATCTCACAGAACTATCGAACTTTCAGGTGATGTGGTCGGAACCGGGGATATTTTGATTGTTCATGAGGACAATGCGACAAACATCAGTAATTGTTCTCCAAGGGTTGTTCAGAGTCAGCATCACAGGGAATTACGTGATGATCAGGTGAGAAATCTCCCTTCTAACATGTGATACCCTTCTTTTATAACCGCATAATAAACCGATGCACATTTGTCCATGTGGGACTAGTGGGCGTGAAGCATCCTAGCTTCGATGTCTGCAATTATGCACCTAACGTGCCATTATGCTAATCAGTTTCACTACTGTTTCTTGTTTTAGGAGAACCAAGACTCACAAGTTGAAGATTCTGAAGTCGAGAAAACTATGATGGATGTGGGAATAGACTCAGTACTTTATCCGGTTGAATCTCCTTCAAGATGGTCGTTTGATTTTGAGAGGAAGCAACAAGAGATAATTGAGATTTGGCACGCCTGCAATGTGCCCATGGTACACAGGACCTACTTTTTCCTTCTTTTCAATGGCGATCCAACCGACCCCATCTACATAGAAGTGGAACACAGAAGGCTATCGTTTCTGCAAAACACATCGTCTCATGTTCATTGTGCCACAGCAATAGCACCTGAGAGTAGCCGAAATCCTACTTCTTCAAGGTACATCTCTTCTCTCGTTCCTTCTCTTTCGTCATTCAAACTAGATTTGTATCGTAATACTAGTGCCATTCAAATTTTTCAGCAGCCTAAGGTGTCTCCGTCGCGAAAGAGAAATGTTGTACAAGCATATGCAGAAGAAGCTAACTCTGCAAGAAAGGATCTCATTGTACACCGATTGGGGAATCAATCTCGACTCCAAACAGAGGAGATGGCAGCTCACCCAGCGCATCTGGACCCAAACCGACATGGCACATGTCAAGGGGAGTGCTTCCCTTGTGGCGAAGCTAATCGGTCTCGCGGGGCAAGGGCAGGTCCTCAGGGAGATGTTTGGACTCAGCTTCCTACCACAACAAACTAATCACAAATACTTCATCTGGAAGAACAAAAAGTCAACTTCTATGGCATGATCCACGATTAACTGCCATGGACAGTTTGACTTCTACTAATTACATATATATTTTAATCTTTTTTTTCTTCTCATTTCTGTAATCTTGTGATTCTTTAATTATGGACTCTACCTTGGTTTTCTCATGAACTTGGACAAAAATATGATGATGGTGAAATAGGAGATAACATTTTATGCAGAGTGATTGCATTATGATTATAAATTATAAATTCTCGGCATTAATTACAGTTTTATGTAAAAAGTCAACTACTGGATGTAAAAGTCAACTTCTTTACCCTATTTATATATATAAAAAAAAACTCCTAGACATTCAAAGTTAAAAATGTTGAATAAAAGTGAATGAAGAATATATGGAAGAGAAAAGAGATTTCATTGTGAATGAGATTTTAGTCCCACATTCGTTCGGTCGGCCTGACTACTTAGATCGACCTGCACCATTCCGATCGGCCTGTCTGCCTACTTTGTTCGATCAGTCAATCTGCACTCGATCTACCACTACGTCCTTCTCCCGATTGACCTGACTGTTTCGACCGGCTTGACTGATGTCCGACCTGTCTGCTTAGACCGATCTGTCCGTGCTCGGCCTGACTGCTTCGCCCGATCGGCTTATTTGTCTGTCAACTCGCCCAGCTTGACTGTCTCTTGACTGCTCAGTAGATCTGCCCGCTCGTTAACTGAGTCTGATCAACCGCTCTTCGACACGTAACAGAAATCAGTCTCTACTGACAGCCTGAGATTATCCGCTCAGGTCATCTCGATTGTAAGTTGAATTTAGATTTTATAATTTTAAATTCAGCTAAGTCTTCAACAACCTTGGACAACAAATTATTTTTGTCCAACAAAAAAATACCCTTAAATTTTATTTCCCTAATTAGTAAACATCTCTATTAAAACTTTAGAAAAAAGGAAAATGAAAATAAAGGTAGAAGAAAAGTAGCAATTGCATTAACATTATTCACAAGGAAACATATGGAGAGTATGCTTTACCTTTTTCTTTATATAGGTGTTGACTTTGACTTTGAGCTCGTGACTACTTAGTTTTTAAAATTGGTCAACGTGGATCTAAACATCAATCTTTTATTGTTTATATAGAATACTTCAATTTGCTCTAAAAAAAATAACAGAGGACCTAATTCAAAATTTTCGAAAGACAAGCAGCTCATTGGAATATTTTCCTGGGGCCCCCACTCGGATTATTGTAAATTTAGGAACGCGAGATCGCGCACTGCGCGACGCGCCGTGTTCGCGGAGCGAATTCGGCAACCCAAACCCGAGGCCGTCTCCATCCCCTGCACGAATGGTGACATTGGTCTCTATGCTGGCCCATTAGTAATTCGCCACGTGTCGATTTTGATAGGTATTGTTCACAGTTATAACAAGTTGCTGTATGGAAAGTGATAGGGGATTTTAATGGCGATGGGATCTGCAGAAACGAGACCGAATTGGATACTTCTTCTTGGCTCACTCCACCTCGGGACTTTATGAATGGACCCTTCAAAAAGTAGAAATTTCATTCAAAATGCTACCCAAGCTACGATACTCTTCAAATATTAAATTAATAAACTTTATGTATTCTAGTATTAAAACTATTAGTAATATGATTAATAAGTATCAAATTTTAAAATAAATTATATAAAAAAAATCATTCGCTTGTCATTATTTAGTAAAGTAAAGCGGCAAATTTGAAAAGTTTGGAAGGCTCTTCATAAATATAAGATGAAGTATAGGGTGTAAAGTGAAAAGTTTACGCCGCATTTAATGCCACCCCTGTTCATGCTCCTCCTCCTCCCTTCGAGCGCCGCTTCTTTGACTGCCCTCGTCGAGACCGTCGAATCCCAACGACGGAGGAGAAATCGAGGCTGGAGGAAGCGGCGGGCGAGGGCCATGGGGCAGTGCTACGGCAAGAACGTCTCTGTCTCCGAGGACGACGGCGCCGCCCAGACCTCGGCCAATGGCGCTGGAGAAATCGTCCCGGGGATGCCCGCCAGGAAATCCCGGGGTGGCGCGACCGCGCCTCTCTACTCCTACGGCGCCGGTGCCGCCTGGCCTAGCCCATACCCGCAGGGCTCCGCCAGTCCTCTCCCCGTTGGTGTCTCCCCCTCGCCCGCCAGGTCCACCCCCCGGCGATTTTTCGGGAGGCCTTTTCCGCCGCCGTCCCCGGCGAAGCACATAAAGGCTGCTCTCGCGAAGCGGCAAGGTCCCCCGAAACCTAAAGATGGGCCAGTCCCCGAGGATGGGACTGGGGAGGGGGAGAGGCCGTTGGATAAGAACTTTGGGTATAACAAAAACTTTGGGGCGAAGTATGAGCTGGGGAAGGAGGTCGGAAGGGGCCATTTCGGGCATACCTGCTCGGCTACTGCTAAGAAAGGGGAGATCAGGGGTCAGCTTGTTGCCGTCAAGATTATCTCTAAAGCTAAGGTGCGGTGGTATGTCCAATACGTGATTTTTCTCTGAATTTTTTCCCCCTCTTTTCAACCTTACGAATTGTTTAACTATTTCCAGATATTAGTGATCCAATACTAG
Source organism: Zingiber officinale (assembly GCF_018446385.1). Taxonomy (NCBI): domain Eukaryota; kingdom Viridiplantae; phylum Streptophyta; class Magnoliopsida; order Zingiberales; family Zingiberaceae; genus Zingiber; species Zingiber officinale. The sequence continues at coordinate 1,513,750 of NC_055991.1, forward strand.
ACGATCAATTAGAAGATCCAATGTCTCTTTCATCTCCTCGTTTGTAGTTTAGTGCGTGTTTTTTTCCGACTTCTGACTGTTAATTCTGTGTTCGACTTTTTGTACGTTGTTTTTCTCTGTTTGTCCTTTCCTATGTGCTTTTTGTGTTGGGTTTGGAGAGAGATTGGCACTGACACAGGTCCTTTTATGAGCTGAAATGTCACGAGATTCTCTTGTGACAAAATTAAAGTGATAGAAAAACAATTTAAAGACGAATAGTTGAATAACAGTTGCAATCTATTTGTTGTGACAAAATTAAAGTGATAGAAAAACAATTTAAAGACGAATAGTTGAATAACAGTTGCAATCTATTTGTCGTCGCAGTGCATGTTCTTATGATTTTAAGCACATGAAAAACTGTCTTCATCAAAATGATTAAGCCCATCTGAGCCTTCTAAACCTCCTCACTGATTAAACAACCTATATGATAGGTCTAATTGCGTTATTGCAACAGAGAAAACATTCCAACATTGCTTATTTGTCTCTCTTATTTCTGATTGATTAGTCAAACTTCCAGATTATAATTATCATGGAAACTCTGTGGTCTTATTACATGGGCTTTTCCTGACATAGTATCTCGTTAGTATCTCCAATTAAACAAAGAATACATTTGTTGAGTTGTATTACTGAATAAGCTCATATTAGAATGACCCACCAAACATTTTAAATTTTGGACAAGCTACTAATTATTTATGTTTTGCTAAATGCTTGTGAAAAAGTTTGTTGCCATAAAGAAATTATATAATCAAAACAAGCCTTATTCCCCTAATTATTTGGGGTTTGTTCCATGGATCATGCTGATGAGCTTACTGCAAGATTTCTATAGTAATCTAAGCTCTTTAAAATGACTCTTAGCTTAAATTATCTGCTCTACAAATGGAAGGGTGTAATCTATTTCTTTGAACTCCCAGTACTGTCTTACAAAAAATTCAAATCATCTTTCCAATAACTTGAAAGGACCTGGTCTTAGCCATGTTACTGATATCATAACTTCACTTTCACAACTAGCATGATATAAACACTTAGATGATCTAACATTCTTTCTGCACAGTATGTTATCCTAAGTAAGTTATATTGTTGCAGTTAAGTTACCTGCTTTTTTTTACCTGTAACTCTATGCATGCAAGTTAAACTTTGAAACTCACTGTAGTTTTTCTTCTTGTAGTCTCAGCTATAATGTTTTTTTAGACAGATTGGAAGTGCTTCTATTTATGTTGTTGAGTTCTATTGGTTCCTTTATTTTTTTTTTTTTTGGTGAAAAGCATTAGGCAATTGGCAGCACCACAGTTTGTCAACAACTGAGTTGGTTTGCTTGTTACTGCCAAGTTTATATGGTTGAATTTTGTATAGTCCTATTTAGTCTAGTTTTATTGAATTCTTCTTGGGAATGAAAATACAGGCAATAGTGAAAGACGTGGGAATTTTATGATACTTTCTTTTCTGGCTAAATGCATAGATCTTGCTCATCATTTTCTCCCTTGATTTGCAATCAAAAAATTTGTTAATATGAAAACTTGCTAATTCCGAGACTATAGCTGATAATTGCTGTTGTCATGAAAAAGATCACCAGAACTCCATGGTATTTTTAAATTAGCATATGGTTGTCTTGCTGATATTTTTGGGATCTTTTATGCAGATGACAACACCTGTATCAATTGAAGATGTTCGCCGGGAGGTTAAGATCCTGAAAGCTTTATCTGGCCATAAAAATCTTGTCAAGTTTTATGAGGCATGTGAGGACACACTTAATGTCTACATAGTGATGGAGTATGTCACTATGTCCTAATCTAATATTCACTGTTATCATGCTATGAGTATTTTACGCAATTAATTTGTGATTGTTTGTGCCACATTATTTGATATAGAATTTGATTCATATGGCACTTCTTCCTGTGGTTGATCTGCTATTTTGCAGAATCAGATTCCATCAAAGTATTCATAGCTGTATCAATTTCCTAAATAAACAATGAGGGGGCTTCCCTATATAATGTGTTGGCATGGCTACCTTATTCTTTCTTCATGTTTTTGTTTTTTCAGATTATGTGAAGGTGGAGAATTGCTAGAGAGAATTTTGTCCAGGTACTATTTTTTGTCATTAATTGTCTTATATATTTTTTATATTATGTGAAATTTCTTATATTTCTTTTGTTCTCAAGAGGTGGAAGATACACGGAGGAGGATGCAAAGGCTATTGTTGTCCAAATACTGAGTGTTGTTGCCTTTTGTCATCTTCAAGGTGTTGTGCATCGTGATTTAAAGCCAGAGGTTGACACCATAAGCCACTTCGTGATGGAAACATATATTTTTTTAGTACTCGTCTTGTCTTGTGATTTTCTCTTTCAGCATTTCCTCATCCCCTCTTTATCACAGAATTTTCTTTTTGCCACTAAAGATGAATGTGCTGACATGAAGCTGATTGATTTTGGACTTTCAGATTTTATTAAACCAGGTGAGTCTAGCAATCCACTATGTGAATTTATACTGCTTAAATTTTGTTGTGTGTTGCATTTTGGCAACTCCTGATACAAAGATGGATGGCTGATTACTGACTTGATTGTGGGATAATCTGTTGCTAACATTATAGCTTCTGTTTCCTAGTCGATAAATATAATTTATGCAAAGCTATCTGCAGATGTCAATTTCTAGTTCTATGCAGTTGTTTATCATGGCTCATCCGATTATATTGATAGAATTGTAGGGCATGTTTCATTGTGGATTGATTATATTACAATAAGGACGCAAATTAAACTAAGATGTTCTTTTATATTTGTAAATAGACTGTCATTACAATATAAAAGAAAGGGAAGAAATTAAGGTAATTATCAAATGAATAACATATAGATTTAGTGCATAGCAAAGCCATTGAGAGTTGTGTGGCGTTATGCATTGCCATAGATTGTTCTTTCTTGTTCTACGTAACTCTTAAATAATCTTGCTTTAGTTTTATTCATAATCTAAACTAAGATAACCTAGCTCCTAAAAAATGAATTTTTTGGCTCAGCTATTTTATTGTATATGTATCTCTCTTGACTTGACACTACATATTAGCTTTTGGATTTTTTTTTATTTTTTATTTTTTGTATTAGGGATATTGTGGCATGCCAACCTTCGGTAGGAACTACAGACAGTGCTTCTTTGTTTATTGGATTGACTTGCCAAAGATGTCTAAATGTTAGTACAATTAAGAGTGATACTGCAGGAGGATGATTTGAGAAGAGATGCATGTGAATTCCAAAGACAATGACATTCAAGTGACAGAAATTTATGATGATACATAACATAATTGACATAATTATATGAATTGATACATTACAAAAACAATTTGATACTTTAAATTTAGAGGGATTAACTAATTTAAGACCATAGAAGTGCCTTAGGTAGTTTACCAATTTATATCTTGTAAATTTATTCTAGAGTGTTTGTATCATTGTACATTTGTCACAAAATAACATGGCAGGACAAATTAACACCAACTACTGGCTCCAATCTTAGTTAATTGACTTGGTTGTTTTGTTAATAATTGAAAATCTTAAGCCATGGGCTTACTGACCTGTATCTAGTGCATTTCTCTTGAAATTATTTTCTTCTTTCATTTCAGAATTTGTATCACATCTCTAGTATAACTGTATATCATCGCACTAGAGCTGGCATTTAAACTTCCATTTAAAAATGATTATGCAGATGAAAGGCTGAATGATATTGTTGGAAGTGCTTACTATGTTGCCCCTGAAGTCTTACATAGATCATACAGTACGGAGGCAGATATCTGGAGTGTTGGAGTTATAACGTATATTCTGTTGTGTGGCTGTAGACCTTTCTGGGCACGAACTGAATCAGGAATTTTTCGTTCTGTGCTGAGGGCTGATCCCAACTTTGTTGATTCACCGTGGCCGGATGTTTCTCCAGAAGCCAAAGATTTTGTGAAAAGGCTATTAAATAAGGATTTTAGGAAAAGAATGACAGCTGCACAGGCTTTGAGTAAGTTGCTAGCTTCCACGATTCTGAAAAATCTCGATTGATTTCAAGTGATATGGAGGAATTCACACCTTGAACTTCACATATTCTATTTTTTCCTTTAATGGTGGTATTTCTCTGTATTTCTTTTTTGGTAACAGCCCACCCTTGGTTGCGAGATTTACAACAGAAAATTCCATTGGATATTGTTATCTATAGACTAGTGAAGTCTTATCTTCGAGCAACACCTCTTAGGCGATCTACCTTAAAGGTAATACAGTGTTAAAATATTCAAATAGTCAAGAGCTTAGCATGATAAGATTTCAGTATTGATATTACTGTGAATTTATGGTTATCTTGGTTGACTATGTAAAGAACTTACTATCTTGAGAGTCATGCCAAATGATGATTTTAACTAGTGTTAAAAGTGGGGAACTGATGCAGCAATTGCCCCCAATTACTAATGTTACTGAGGCAATTAATCTATAGAAACATTTTGTCATAACCTTGCAAATATTTCATAATTTTTGCACTTGTTGCGTTTATGCAGGCACTGTCTAAAGCTCTGACTGAGGATGAACTTTTTTATATGAGGTTGCAGTTTAAGCTATTAAAGCCAACAAGAGATGGTTTCGTATCGCTTGAAAACTTTCGAATGGTCAGTAATCAGTTTATTTATCAAGTACCATAATAGAACAGCGCGTGAGACAACTAACTATTTGCCTAGTCTTTCTTGATACGCACATTTCTGGTATATGATGTTGGCGCCATTCTAGTTTTTCTTCTTCTATTTTATGGATTTGCATTTTGTGCAGGCATTACTGCAAAACGCCACTGATGCAATGAGGGAGTCCAGGGTTGTTGACATTCTAAACGCGGTGAGATATCAATAACTTGGCTATCTATGTTCTATGCAACTCTCTTCTCTGGTGTACTTCTATTCGTTTATTTATGTATCGAACTTATTTTTTCTTTGATTTCGAGTGGCGTTTGTCCTTTTTAGTGTTTCCGAAGGTTGTCATTATCTTAAGTTTACAAGGGTTGACCACTGAAATTTTCCTAGGCCCAAGTCACTCATGCCCTTCTGAGCCTGAATAATCTACTTGAATTTCTATTGAAAAACCCAGTGGGTGTTGTCTCTTTGTTGGCATGCAATGCATTCGTTATGCTAAAATTCATCGTTAAGCGAATTTATCATTCACTTGTCTGGTTATCGGTAGCGGAATTCCTTTAACTGTCTAACTTCTGCATGATCTCAACACCAGTTGGAGCCACTCTCGTACACGAGGATGGATTTCGAGGAGTTTTGTGCTGCTGCAATCAGCCCCTATCATCTCGAGGCCTTGGATGGTTGGGAGCAGATAGCAAGGACAGCTTTCGAGTTCTTTGAACGAGAGGGGAACCGAGTCATCTCTATCGAGGAATTGGCCCAAGTAATAACGGCTTTCACACGAACCTTTGAATGTTAAACACATGCTAGACTGCAACTAACATAGCTGTGCTATGCAGGATCTGAACCTGCCTCCTACTGCTTACTCCATGCTGAAAGATTGGATCCGACCGGAAGATGGCAAGCTCAATGTTCTCGGATACACGAGATACTTGCACGGTGTCACGATACGCAGCTCCAACACGAGACATCATCGCTAGATCTTTGGTGACCATTCTTGTAATTGCTTCTAATGGTGTTCCATTAGATCTAAAGCATGCCCCCTTAGTCAAGTTTTTTGTTTTTTTGTTTATTTGTTGATGCACGTTGATGGTAGTTTCTTTTAGAAGAACACACAGAAAAGAATTAAAGCACACAGAGGCTATCGCCCTTGTTATGTGATGTGATGATTTCAAGACCCCCAACCACAGCAAATATTTTATCTTCATCTTCTTGTTTTTTGGTTGATATTCCATATTTTTACCTGAAAATATTCATTGTAATTCTAATCTTTTTTGTTTGTTTGTTTGCTCTATTTATTTAACATAATTTGATTTGGAAGAATTATTGTTTATTTGTAGAATAAATTTTAATTCTACTCTATAAAATCTTAAATACAAATTAAAATTTTATGTTTTTTGAAAAACAAAAGTTTGAAATAATAAATCGTGAAACTATTTTATGCGTATGTCCGTTGTCTGGGTTTGTATGCGACTATGGCCCATATTATTATTTCGCAGCCCTCGAGATCGCCAAGCTACGCCACTTCGCATTTGCTGTCGGCGGTCGGCAGTAAGCTCTCGCCGCCGTGACGCAGCGATGGCGACGGAAGCGCCAGCCAAGTGCAACTCCGAGCGTTGCCTTCCCGGATCTGGTGCGGATCTGTTGTTTCTAAGCTCCAGGTTCCATGGTGCGTATTTCCGCGGATCGACGGTCGATTGCCCTAACTGGATCTCATCTAATTCGTGGAGTCGCCGGGAAAGCGCATGGATGTGATGTCGCTGGACCACATGAGTACTTCCTACCCTCTGTTAAGTCATCTTCCAACGTTCGTTTTCCAACAACCTGTTCGGCAAAAGCTTAGATCTTGTCGTGTCATAGAATGAAATTATAATGATTAATGTATAATTTGGGTTGAGATGTTTATCATAATTGTGATGGTTATAGATTGATCTTACTTGTATGTCTCGTAGTTCTTTATAATTTGATCTTCTTGCTTTCTTATTTACTAAAGTTCTCTCCGATGCAATCTTTCAGACATGTAGTTGAATCTAGTATCAAGATTTCTGCTAGGGTTAGTGTCAAAATTCTATTGTCTTTAAGATGCACAAACTGCTTCTTCCTTATCCTGGATGGCCTTTTGGTTAACTGGTGGACTTGGGTGAATGATCTTGCTTTGTTTGGTTGGGTTTGAGGGTTAAGGTTTCTCACTTGATTAATGTTTTTTTATTAAGCTAAAGACACAAGATGGGTTAGATTTGTCAATTTATGCAGGCAGTTAGGAAATGATCAACAAGGCTTAACTAGGTTAGTCTCTATTAGCATATGTAATCTACTTTAACCTTGAAGGATGGATGGATCTTTTAGGAGATGGTCTCTACCAAGATTATTATTAAGGTGAAACAGTGTCAGATTCAGTAAGGGTGGAGCTTTCTCTAAATGTATGAGCACTAAACCCAATTGAGATCAGGGCACTAGTATCTGAAGATCCGTGACCCAACTTAGCTTTTAGATGAACCTCATTCTGAAGACCTGAATTGGTTTAGGCTCTCTGATACTATGATCTAACCATGTTGCCTCACAACTCTTCGGTAAGGTCTCAATTCTAACAACATTAAGTTTGTTTGCATTCACATAAACACTTTCAAAATTATGTTGACACTGCCTAGCCTAGACCAGACAACTTTTCTTCCTTCCAACAAAATGGATGTTCATCACGTTGTTTAGAGCTTTATAAAGTCATATCTTGTGGCTACAACCTATGGTTGCCAAGGCTATAATACTTAACCCATTATGGCATGTATTCAAGTTTCTTCATATGAATTTTTAGTTCCTTAAATTCTCCCAAATTTCATTTTACTTCATTATTGCTACAGTCATTTCCATCATGTGTTGTTAGTTACATAATATATTCCTAGCCTGCATTAAATAGCGTATCCAGTTTATATGAATTATTTTATACTGTTCTAATCATATGCCTTCATCTGTTAATAACTTCCTAGCATTAATCTGAAGCTAGGTAACTGGATGTTGATTATCTTCAAACTGCACTAACCAACCCTTAGCATCTTCATGTTTGAACTTCCACAAATTGATAATAATATATTGGAGCAAGCTGGCAACTAGTTTGAATGGACAAAGACGTACAAAAAAGACGTACTTTTGTTTTCCACTAAATAGTAGGTGGTTGCCAGTATCCTTTTAGTATTCGACAGTAGAACCTCCAGTATCTGCAATCGGGCATCCACGAATTCATTTTCTAGGGTCATATTGCACTTGAGAGGCCCTAGTATATATCCAAGTCGGAGGACAGGTAGATAGTATATTCACTGACTTCCAAGGACTAGAATTTGGTCTTCAATCGGTCCTACCAGTTCCATGCAGAGCTTCCTGTAGCCTTTCAACTTAAGGAATCTCTCTGGCTCAATCCTGCCAAGCTGATGCCACTGAAAGCATCAAGACCACCTCCTTTTTAGTACCTACAGAGATGTTCTTACTACTAGATTTGGAGCTGTCCGTTCATTGGCCAAGCAGCAACAGAAAGTCTCATTATTTGAAGAGCCTTTTGGAATGCGATATTTCGACCCTCTACTTTTTCATAATGTCTAGACATTAATCTTTAAAGCCATCTTGCTTCCGGCGTGTTGGCCTCCTATCAGAGTGCCACCACAGTGCTGCATTTAGTAGAGTTCTACTCCCCGGAGATAAAACAATGAAGGTTAGTGTTTGAATCCTTCTCTATTATGAAATTTAGGCTGCCATGTAGTAGCTTTTGATGAATATATAAGTTGTGCTCATAATTGGCTCATTACCATGTGCTGTTGGTTACTATATTACAGATCTTTAACTGGGTGCATCGAAAGTTGTACCCCAACGTCAAGTACAGCCATGTTTCTGGAAAGATAGGTTGAGGATATTGTGATGCTGTATTTGCCTTTCATAATCTTACAGACACGAGATTGATTGGTATGATCTTTTCTGATCTTCTGGTTTTATGTTTCTGATTGCCAGATGTTTATGAAGGAGACGAAGAAGAAAAGCTGGAAATTTTGGAAAGCATGGAGAAAAAAGCTTTACTGTTTCATGATGTACTCGATAGTATTCTCACCATTGGCACCTTGGGCAGCCAGGTTATGTTTGTTTCAGAATCGTACTGTGCCAAAGAAGATGAACTCACAGGGCAAGAGGAAAAATATTTAGAGATAGAGGTAACGAACGAATGGACAGAAGTCGCACCAGCTCTGGTGGCAGGCAAGCCTCCATCTTGTATCCAGACATCAAAACTCAAATTTCCAGTTGAAGTAGAGGAAAAGAAAATGGAGATTGTCCACGAGACAGATACCGCCGAGAAAATCCAAGAGCAGCCTCTGCTGATGGAGGACAAGGAGAAAAGAGAACAGAGGACGACGCTTGCTGATCTTTTTGCCGCCGATGCTATGATGGTGAACAGTCAAAATGAGAAACCAAACAAGAAAACACATGTTAGATTGAAGCAGTACTCAATTATCCATGAGAAGAAGAAGATGCAGAACAGGAAAGAAGCTAAGTGGATCACAGCTACTGCAAAAGGCAATACCAAGAAAACGACTAGGAAGATACAGAAGGTACATGTTCCTGCTCTTCAACATTCACAAGTGATGATAATCGTTTGCTAAGAGTTTTGGTTCCTTGAAATGTTATTGATTTGGTGGTAAATGGGTAGCTGATATCGAAATTGTTGAAGAAGAAGGTCCACCCAGAGATGCAAGGCGCGAGATGAAGGAAATGCCTCTGATGTGTGGAGGAGCAAAATCTATCGGTAATCCCTTTCTTTGCCTTCTTCATGTGCCTTTTATATTTACAATGATAGCTAGTAAAAAAAAATGCAAATAGTTCTCCATCTTTTGGGTGGAGCATCCAAAAGTGGGTTGTGGAGCCCTGCACAACATGGAACATCCTAAAATAATTGATTTTTATTTTTAGAATTACTTTTTAAGGGAAAAAAAAAGATTATGTGAAAAAAAGGACACTCATCATTTACGTCCATTTCCAATTAAAGTTAAATGGATGTCTCATTTAATGTGAATTATCCAAAATACCCTTTCAACTTATACATGATGTAGCTGTAGCTTTTACATACAATAACTTTATATCATTTTGATTTTACTTCTCTAATTCATAACTTGATTAAAACATTTCAACAAATAAAATGACCTATGGATACTCCCTGACATTTATTATATTTTAAATAAATATTATTTTATCATGATGTAGCTGTGCCTGTCAATTAATTTAAAGTATATATATAATTGAACTCTTATTTATTTATCCTTATAAAGATATGCAGAAATGGGTATATGTCTGGAAATCATTCTGTTATCACAAAATATCAGCTATTTTTCTTTAATCAATCTGTTGTGTATACATCTGGAATTAGTTAAAGTGAATAATAAAAAAAAATACTGAGTCCGATTTGATTGGTTGCAGAATGATGATGCTGGGGGATTTTGGTACTATAACAAACATGTTTACGAACATAGCTTGTTGATTAATGTTGTACAAGCTTTAGGCGTGAGTGTCTATATTTAGACATCCAAATATTCGTTGAATAACTTTCATATTGTTTATTTTCCTTGCTGTTGTCGTTATCGTCATTAAGTTGTTCATCCGTTTTAATCAGCAGTGTCATCATTGTAATTAACCGTGCATTAATTATGACAATGGTTCATACACCATAAACCATCATTAATTGCTTGAAATGTTACAACACCTCTTCTTATTCATCAGCAGCAAAACCCGGTCACATCATTTGGCATGTGTGCTCGCGAATATAAAAAATGCCCGGAGGGATAATTATAACTATGCAGTGGAATAATTTAGCCCAATGATATGATCTTGATTGCGAGAGATGATAGGACCCAATTGACCGACAGACGGAAGAAACTGACGGTTGTAAATTACCCTTTTTTAGTGGGCTGAAAGAGAGAGGCTCATATTTGTAAAGATCACGATGGATACACAATCCTATAAAAAATTTAATTTAATTTTTCAGATCAATAAGACTAAATAAATATAATATCTGTATATTTTTATAAGATAATTAATTTGATTTGAAAAAGTTTAAACTATCCTATTTAAATAATTAATTAAAATTTTAAAAATCAATTCATTGTGCCATCTCTCTATCTCTGTGCTGTATTAATACTTGAAATGGTATGGTAGTTGAGACATAAAATATATCATTAAAATTTTGTGATCAAAACTCAAAGTATTCGAGTAAGGTTCGAGTATACCTTACTCTATGTCTTTACCTCTTGCACTAATGACTAGTAATCATTTATGATTTATCTTCTCCATGTTAACCTAAAGACAAGTTAACAATAGCGCTGAAGGCGAGCAAAATGCCTTTTTGTCACATCTCCCTATCAATACATTTTGCTGCTCTTCCCTCGCCTCAAGATGCTCACCAGCGTTGCTTCCCTTGCGGCTTCACTCACATAAGGTCTCACCACCACTCCGCTCTTCACTATCAAACAGTCAGAAAATAGTCACCGATGACATCTCACATCCCCTCCGCAGGCTGCAAGAACTAACAATGCCTTTAGCACGTCCCACATCTCTCCACGTGCCACCGACAGTCCAGTCTCCTCACACACGCTCGCACAACCCCTCCACTATTGCTGCCCGCCGAGAAGACGAGGACAATTGGTTCCAATGCCGCATCCAGATTGTTTATAATGTAAGATCAAAAGATTCCACACGATACTGTCCGATTCCAACAATCCATTTCCAATTCTATTACAAAATTTGATCCCAGTTAGATTTAGGGCTTTCAGATCATAGGATCGCTACAATCAACCATGAAGAGGCCATCATCCAAAACCAAATAATGAAAGATTCACCAACTCCCAACCCGTTTAAATTGGATTCAAACAGACCCCAAAGCACCAGTCTTGAACCTCGAAGTGCACAACTACAAAAAACTAACACTCCGGCAAAAGGAAGTTACGAACCCCAAGACAATGGAATACAACATTAGACTTAAAATCAGGTTTAACCTCAAAGCATTAGACAAGTAAAACCTCAGAATCCTGGTACTAGACGGGGTGCAAAATATCGCAAACCAAAGAGTAATACACAAGTAGAGCTAATAGAACATAAAACAGGGGTGTTAACTTAGCCCAGTACAATTAACACAATGTCACCAATTCAAAAGACAAAAAAGCAAGAACTCGTCATATAGTAACAATCAAAAGGATTCTACGGGGTACACCGTGCCTAGTCATCACTTCAAGAAGTGCTCATGTAGCAAACAAACTTTGGCGGTCCGCAAAACAAAAGAAATACAGCAAAGGTTCACAGGTAAGTATGTTATAGCTAGTTCTAAGGGGCAGAAACCAGATATAGATAATCTAATATGCATCAAGCAAGCGAGCCTCCCAAATCAACAGAACCTACAAGAATGCGATCTCAAAGCTATGTCCATGTTCAGCTGAGCAACGCTTTTGTCGAGCACAACACTTACAGAGAAGGTAAAACATTGATCTGTGCATCGCTTGGAAACGAAAACCCCACGTTTAACGCCTACCACGAGGCCCACCAAGCCTGGGACCAGTAAAGCGAGCAAACTGCAGCCTCAAGTTGGCTGAATCGCGATCATTTTCGTCGAATTTATAACCTGCAAAATCGAATCGTGACTAGTGTGGACGGAGCCAGATTTTTACCCAAGATTAGCGGATTTCCGTAAACGTAAATAGCACTTTAAAACACGTGATTTTCACGAATATAACAATGGCATAAGAGGGCAGTAACACGCACATGACTTCAGCACTTGCCAACGAAAGCTTGCGACATAATACACTTAAATGGAACGTGATTCGCACAAATAACTGATGGTGGCAAATTCAACATAACGCACATCCTCTGTTGGGAAAGGAATGTGATAGAAATCCAGTAGAAGATCATGCTCGTATTCCAACCGTCAAAATGGGTAATGGTGCACTTACTATCACCTTTCGATCATCGGAAGTACCGAAGGATTAGGGAAATAACTAATTTTCATTTGGTTTCACAATCTACTAGCAACAAAGACGTCACAGGCCTCCGCAACACCTTTCGATCATCATAAGTACCGAAGGATTAGGAAAGTAACTAATTTTCATTTGGTTTCACACTCTACTACCAACAAAGACGTCACAGGCCTCCGCAACTAAACCACTAAATCTGTGTTCGAATGAACAGGTCGGACTATAATTTAACTTCCTGTTGTCAGTTTGATGAAAAAAAAGACAATGTTTTAGCAAAATTGTACAAAAAAGAGGTATCCTACAGCAAGAAATATCTTCCAAAAAAGTATTCAAGATTACTGTGCAGTCCGAAACATAAGACAGTAAAAAGGAACCAAGAACTTGAGTAGAAAATATAGAAACTACCAAATAAAGTCTGATATCAAGTATACAAGACATAGTATCATCACCTTGCAAGGCTTCCAATGCAACTGCAGCTTGGGCTGGAGTAGTAAAATCAACAAAGCAAAGGATAAGTGGATCTCCATCAGGCTGCAAGAAAATTGAAACGGAAAAAAAAAATGAGGACAGCAATTGCCAATTTTGAAGTGATATCAAAAAGAACTTAGTGAAGTGTAACTTACATGTCTAGAATCCTTGTTAACAAGCCTCACTTCACGAAAACCCACAAAAGGACGGAAAATATCTGCAAAAGAAAGTAAAGGAATTTCCATGTACTCGATCTTAATCTTAGAAGATTAAAAAAAAAATAAGGATACGAGACACCTCCCTGCGTGTACAGTTCGCAGGGACACCCTCCACGAACAAAGTATTGGAAGCATCGGGAGGAAGTGGAGGTTCAGGACGTCCAACATATCCTACACTCCGACTATCCAAGCCCCCAACACCTAATATTCGCCTATCATCAACAGGAAGACCACCAATGCCTCCACTGGCCCTAACAGGTTCGCCGCCAGGAAATGCAGATACCTACAGGAAAGTATGAAAATCAAACTCCAACGAAAGAGTTTACACAAATGTCAGAAACATTAACATAAAATACGGCACCCACCCCATTGCGCAAGTAACGGTCATATGACGCACCAATAGACTCAGTGTCTCTGATTGTGTGATGGGTTCCCCTGTCATCTTCCCGAGGGTAATAGCCAAGCATTTCAGGTCCACCAGGAATATCTGAAGTAAAAGAAGTTCTGTTAGTAAGATATAATATTCTATGAAAATAGCAATGTATAGAACATTGTATCACCCATGCATATCCCAATAGAGCCACTATGTTACTGAAAAGGAGTTGTCAACAATTAAAACAAGCCATTCTTCCAGGTCAATCAAGTAGCAATATTTAAATAACTTTGGTTCAAAAATTCTATAGACTATAGAGGATCATCTAAATAGTCCCATATGAAAGGTTCACATATCACCATGCTCCATTCTTGTCATGAACCCATCATAACCACCATTACCGTCATGAAGCAGTTTTTTCCCTACCTATTTGAATCTTACAAATTTTAAGATTTTTATCAGTTGACTAAGCTCTATATATGACTATAACTTTATAATATTTAATTAACTAACTTAATTTATATTCTTTTTTCTTGATCTCCCTTTGCCCCTAACACCTTCTAATATGATAGATTCACTGTAAAATTTATTACAGTCTTTGAACATGTATATATCTCACAGCCTAACACCTTCTAATATGATAGATTCACTGTAAAATTTATTACAGTCTTTGAACATGTATATATCTCACAGCCTATTTTCTTTTGTTTTATCATACTTTGTAATATCTCTACATATCCATTGTATCATTTCCTATCTTCATGACACTAACACTTTTGGCATAACAGGAGCACAACAATCACATACAAGCTTCTCTACAACAATACCATTAATCTTATTAATGATATTCTCAATATTATCCCATCCTCTTGAATGATAGATCTAAGGTATCTAAAACTCAAGTTTAATGTTCGTTCATTTCAATATTTTCATTGATTCCATTCTTGTTTCTGAAAGAACATTTCATATATTTAGTTTTTGTTTTATTTAAGTTAAGTCATTAGTTTCTAAAGTTTTTTCCTATCCATATGTATAAAAATAGTGCAGTTAGATGATGAAAAATATTTTACGTGAGAGAGTTTCACAGAAAATAAACTTCTATAACCCCTCCTAGTGAGCTCCATGAGGGGTTTCTATAAATTTTTGTTTACGACATAAATGGGAAAAAAACTACATAGATGGCACAAAAAACTATGCACAAAAACTACAGAGATGACACAAAAAAACTATGTACAAAATAGCAACCCACCACCAAGCACAGTGGTAATAGCATCTGGCAGGTTTCAAATACCAGAATTTTAGTTGAAGATATTACACAATTTGCAAACTAACAACACCAAATGGTTCAAATTTTTTTGAAAAAGAAAATATAATAAACTGTGGTATCGTGGAAAAAAAACTATAGGCTAAGGATATTATTGATGTTATAAAATTTATGGATCTAAAAATGATAAGTTATTTGTAATAGCAATCAATTTATAAGATGTGCACGAGCATATAAATTGTCGGAATAATATGAAAAAAAATGGAAAAGCACATGATAGAATTCTACACTGAGAAACAGGGAAGTTGCCTTCGGAAGAGGAAAAAATTCTCAGAGTGGCTAAAACTTGGCTAGAAAACTATTCTTTCAGTCTAGGGAGACAGACCGTAAAATGATGTCAAGTTGGGAACACAAGTGCATAAGGATTGTGCTTTATTACACAAGATAATAATCCAAAGAACTACTCAGTGCATCATCCCCCCTCCAAAATAAGGTTGGATGCACCTTCCTAGCTACACACAGCTCCAACCCAAAACGGATAATTATCTCACTCGACAGCCACGACTTTATCCACAAGAAACAAAAAACTAAACCTAGCAGATCTCGGAAAAAGATGTAAGAAGAATCAAGAAAACATATAAGATGACAAATCAAAAGGGGACTGGATGGGGAAACAGATTAGCTTAGCAGCCAGATGACGAACCAGCGTACTCCGTGCGAGGGCGCTTCAAAGCGGCGGCAGGAGCGACCATGGACGCCGCCGCGGCTGCCTGTTGCAGGGCTTCGCTGTACCTCCAGTATGCGTCTGCCATCGTCGCCGAGCCGAGAGAAAAAACGGTGGATGAAGAGGAAACTAGGGTTTGATTCGAAGAGGACACAGGACCTGCCTTCGCCGTCGACAACTGAACCCTAGGGACGATGCAGTATATAAAGGTGCGGCGAGAGACGCATAATAAACTGCTGCGGACTGACGCAATTAAGCAGCAGCCGCGCAGGGAAATTTCTTTGCGACAGATCCATCGTGGGATGATCTGGACCGTCTACTGAGCTTTGATGATCATCTAATATTATGTAACATGGCGATGGAAGAAATTATATTTAGGCCTCTTGCGATGCCATTTCATTAGATATATTTTAACTTATTTCATGGAATTTTATATAGTATGATAAAAGTCAATATATTTATAGTAGATGATATCGAACACTTTATTAAACGTGTATTGAATTTAATGCACTAATATGACAAATATTTAAAAGCGATATATCGAACTGAATGAGATGTAGTTATCATCATTAATACGGTAAATTGAAAATTGAAACAATGGCTAATAATGGGCAAATCTAAATCCATAGCCATTGATTTTACTTATCTTCGGAGTTTCTGTAAGTACAGAATAATTTTTTATAGGAGTGGATGACAATTCGTTGTCCTTCTCAATGATAAAAGAGAACAGAGGTGAAGAAAGAAACTAAGATTCAAGGTGTCCAAATTAATCAACTTCTTCCTTTATATATCTTGACTCATCCTATAAACATTATCCTTATAAAATCCATAATCCATTAACAACTCCTTATTATCAATGAAATGGATTAAATTATTATTAATAAAATGGATTAACGGATGTACATTGAATCCATATCTAATAACAATTTTTTTTTCGTACTTAAAGAGTATTAGATCACTGATGGTAGCTTAAAGTATATACCTTGACTCATCCATTAATAATTCCTTTGAAGTTGGGGTCAAAGTCAAGAAGGTTGAAGTAGTGGTCAAAGTTAAGGAGTGGTCAACACTCAGGATTAACATAGTCACATGGTCGGTCGAGCACTACAGTCGATCAGATCTTTGCTCGATTAGATATGATATCGAGTCCTCCTAGCTTAGTGGAGAATTGAGTCCTCCCTGATTTAATCGAAGTTTCTAGACATAAGATTCGATCGTACTATTATTCGATCGGATGTTGAGTCCTCGAGATGATCAACCTTCCGCAGTCGACTTAATTTATCCGAGAAAAATGTCTGATCGGACAAAGAGGGGACTCAACCAACTCACTGTTAAAGTATAATTTGCCGTACCCAAAATCTAAATCCCTCTTTGACATTTTTGTAGGACCATTGTCAGAGAATCGAGAAATATTCTCTATGCAGTTTGTATGGTGAAAATTTTAATCCTGAAAGTATAAAGATTATGGCCCTAATTTAGAAAAGATGGTAGAGTGTAGAATGATTGATCTTATTTTAATAATCTCTTGATATTCATACATAAAGAAACACAACATTATACAGGGGTCTTTACCAATGGGCACTAGTAAGCTTTACTATTAGAATTTACCATTCACCATCCTCCATTTTTTTCCTCATCACTCACTCATTTAACTTAGCGTCGAAGTATTTGGCCAGGACTCCTCCCTAGCTCGATTATTGGCATTTTTTTTCCTTCTACGTTTTTCCTCCTGCTTAGAATCTTCCCACGGTCAATCTCAAAGCTAGCTAGCCACCATATAATCTCACTTTATTTCAGTTTCAGATGGCATCAATCATTTAATTAGAGTTTAATTTTTTAATGGCACAATTATTATGTGTTATTGTTAATCAAGTATTGGGCCGTCAAATATAAATTAAAATTTTCAAGATTAGCTATTATTATTTTTTTTTGACCTAATCATTAAATTAATTTTGAAATATTTGGTTGTATTTTTTTTATAATTGATTTAGTAGTATTTAAAAGATCTTTTTTTTTTAAAAATGTTCATTTTAAAAAGATATTTTACTACATTTACACGGTTGAAATTGAAGAAGATATTTTAATTTAAATTACGGTTGGTAAGATTTTATTAAATTGATAGAAACATATATTACATTTAATCTTAATAAAAATATATATATTTTTTAATATTATCGGTCAAAATTATTTATAGAATATTTTTTAATCATGATAATATCAATTTAAAATGTACAATTAAAAATAAAAAAAATATTAATAAATTTTAAAATTATTTTCAATTAAAAAAATAATAATTTAATTTTAAATTTCATCCAAATTAATTATTAAGGTTAAGTTTGGTAGGGTGTAAGTCTTGTAATGTAATCCTATTGATTATTTTGTTTGGTTTAATTTTAAACTTGTAATATAATGTAATCTGGATTACAAAAGATAGTGAAGTTTTGTAATCTGAATTACAAAACAAATATTATGTAATCGGATTACATTACGAGGTCATCGGTTAACCAAAATTTAAATGTCGAATATACCCCTACTCCACCGTGGCTATCATCCACTACCGCCGGTGACCACGGCCGGCCGTCGACGACCACCGCCGGCTGCCGGCGACCACCGCCCGATGCCACCGCCATCGCTGTCGCCGGCCACCATCGCCATCGCCACTGTTGTCGCCGACCACCACCATCACCGTCGGCCATCACCATCACCGCCGGCCGCTGCCGACCACCGTCGGCGCCACCGCCACCGCCGGTGCCACCACCGTCGTCGGCCACCACCATCATGGTGCGGCGGCCATCGGTTGAGGTCGCAAGATATTTTTATCATTTTATAATAATACGAATTACATTCTTTATAAAAAAATAATAGACACCAAACAAAAGAATGTAATTATCTTTGTAATCAAAGATTATATACATTATATTACCAAACATAATAATGTAATCAAGATTACATTACATTACAAATTTGATTAGCAAGATTACATTACATCCAACCAAACATAGTCTAAAAATTATTCTTAATTAAATAGTTTAATATGACATATTAAAGGCGCAAGATTTAATGGCTGGGCGAAACAAAAAATTAGATAAACCATGAGGGCAAAAATGAATTTTTCGTCGAGCACAACGGAAGACTTGGAGCTGCCATGGCGATCGGATAGGGCGAGCGACACGGCAACGGGCGACCGCACAGGACTCAGCAGCCGGCATGACCGAAGAAACCGCGTAGCTGATGCTTGCATGCTATCGGTTTCCATGCATAGGGCCGGTGCTGGGCCACAGCAAGGGGAGACCTGAAGTCAATACGCCAATAGCGGACCAGCGCTGCTTTACTCCGTTCCTTGACGAACACGCTCCGCCGACCAGATGGTTCTGGCCCGCCTCCAACTCTAAAACGGGAACCTTTCCGCACGCCATCCACCGATCCACCTCAAAAAACTATATATGTGTTTGCGCAGAGAGGGCAGAGGTAGCGGGAGTAGCCGACACATCGAAAAGTGAGATTTCGTTCTTAATCGTCAAAATTTCGTGCTAAATTTTGAATTTTTTTTGGTCCTTCCATCTCTTTTACTTTGATAAAAGGTGTTCATGGCTGAGTAGGTGTATATGCTTCAACTATTTGAGTAAGATTTTAGTTGGTGATCGATTGCCTCTTTATCTCTTGAATTTGGGGAAGCCAGATAGAACTGGAGTGGTGGTGTGTGCTGTACCAACTTTTCTGGGAGTATTCTGTACTCTTTTGTTGGGAGGATGAGTGTTTCTATTTGATTGGTCCTTGAGAACAACTTTTTGGGACAGTAATCAATGATGATTCTCTTGGTAGGATCCGCACCAACTTTTCACTATGCTATTCTAGATAGAAAGTAAGCTGGCCAGTTCTCTAAATCTGCGTAGTCGTTTTTCTATTATGTTTATTTGGTGTTTTCATCGTTTTTTTTTGCTTGATTTGTTGGAGTTCTCATTTTAATTGTTTCTTTAGCATAGTTGAATTAACTTTATCGGGATATATTTTTTTTTAACAAAATTGTCTAGTTTCTTTCCATCTTATGGTTTGAGCACCCTGTTTGAGTTATGTGAAGAGGAATTTATCCTGGAAAAGTGTCTGGGAAACTATCATGTTGCATATAGTCTTCTGCGCAGCTTATCTGCCACAGGATCAATAAGATGGTTTGCAATTGCATTGGGAAGGGTAAAAATCAGATATCCTTTACTCTCATTGATTCTTTTATATCTTTTTTAACAAATGTTTATACTCTTCCTGTTTGGACTTACGAGAAGATCAGTTGAACCTTAGTAGTCTTTTCATTTCTGTCATAGGAACATGCAGAATTTTCTTATATTTTAGCTGTAGAAGATGACTCATTGCACCAGTTATGGCTTTGAAAGGGCGCAAAGCTTCTTAGAATCTCATCTTTTACTCATTTGGTGTATTTTCCCTCTGCCTGCACCTACTGCAATAATTCTTCTTTCCTAACTATCTCCTATGCATTTAACTAATTATTGTACATCAATAGTATTCTAGTCAATGGAAACTTCATTGAAGAGATTAAGTGTGTGTTGTCTTCTGTATATTTTGCTATTAATACTATTTTTAACTAATGTTCCTTCAGAGTAAAAGAGATTCTTTGAGGTAGACTGTGAACATGGTGGAAGAACTTGCAACTCAGGAAAAGCAGGAAGTAACCGTTTACGATACAGGCACTCACGTGGTAAAAATCTTGGAAGATCGTATGGAAGGAGCTTATTATCTTGATGAAATAGCAGTTCAGGTGAGTTCTCTTAGTGTTTTCCTTTTTTTTCCACCTGTTTCTGAATGGTCACTAAACACACAAGATTAAGTTAGCTACCTATGCATGTGATTTTATATGAACTATGAAACTTTCCAATAAAATATTTGCATTTGTTTATTGCTTTCAACCATACAAGGAGAGTCTAAATCCCTGACGTAACATATTTGGATTACTATTTACCTTCTGCATAAATTCAAGCATATCGCCTGAGGCAATCTGAAGAAGATATTGTCTATTTCCCTTTCCCATCTAGTGATCCTTTCATTTTTCTTATGATAGATATTCAATCCTTTATCTTTCAATTGAACCAATGCATCTAAATTTATAAACTGGTTCGTTAGACATTAAGAAAGGGAAAAGCTTCATCCTTTAGACAAGACAATGAATTGGGGGTGGATTTTCTTCTTGTCCTCTTTTTGATCTTAAAGGCCACTGTAAGCCTTTTAATATTTAAAGCTTACATCTTGTAGAGGGAAATTGATCCAGATAAATGACAAAAAATAAATGCAGTGTTTTTAACATTACCATCCTCTAATTGGGTATCCAATTACATTTTTGAAACTGTTTATGTTTATATAGCTAATGATTGCTCTTAGGAATTATAGATAAAATGAAACACATAACTTGGTCCTTGGGCATGTGTTGGTTTACTAACATAATACGCAGAAAGAAAAAAAAAAATCTATACAGAGGACATATCATATTCTACATTTATTTCTTAAGTTTTCATGTTGCCATACTCATACTATGAGTAATAGTACCATTTTGTGGCGTGGGAATCCATCTTAGTGTGAAAGGATTACCATGCAAGACTGCTTGCTAGCATTAGATTCATATACACAAGGGGATGATGCATCCTAGACCTTGATGTCTTTCGCTATTATATCTTTCACCATGTGGTACTATTTATCCCGTGCGCATATCTCAAATTTTTCATATTTTTAACATGTTAAAATAATTGATACTTAGTTGATACAACCTGCCTATTGGCTTCACTTTATTAAAACAAATTTTTTAGTTTCTTAAGGAATGTATACCTTAGATTTTCCCCACTAATTATATTTGTAATTCTTAAAGGCAACCATAGACTCTAAGTTAGACTAGTTGAATCAATTAGAATGAAAGGTGTGTGTGTGTGTGTGTGTGTGTGTGTGTGAAGGGACATAATCCATGTTGGGGGCCCTAAATAGTTGAGGCAAACATGGTAAGATATATGTTGTTAATAAATATATATATTCTTAGTACTCGAAAAAAATTTGGTTCTCCATAGAACTTTGATATTGTGACTTGTCATAAGTATTGTTTTTTGTTGAAGTTAATCGGGGACAAGTGATTCATCTATCTTGAACTTATATTGTTAAGGCTTGCCCTCACACATGGGCAGGCACAAGCCCAACATATGATTGACTAAACCGGTGATATGTATTTAGAATAGTATACTGTCACTGATAGAATTAGAACACAAAACCTATGTTTTTGTACCAGTGGAGAAGAAGAGCAATCGAAAGTTTAGGGAATTCATATTAGGTTGTTTCTTAATCATATCCCCTAAATAATATCCTCAGAGAATTATATAAGGAAGCCCCCCAATATGGCAATATTACACATTACTCCAACATTTTTACAAAGGAAATGTTCTTACTCACCAGTTAGTACAATGTAAATTTCTGTGCACCTACTCTGCAGGCAAGTGTTTATCAGTCGTTCCAGGAGAATTCAGGCAATAGATATAGACCAAATCATGAGATTGGCCAAAGCAGCCAAAGGACTCGTGGTGAAAGTAATCTCCAATCAGCATCAGCATATGATGAAGTTCTAGCTCAACAGTGTCAATTACTGGAGGATTGTTCTGCTGATGCACTAGAAAGTACAATAAATCATCCAGGAGATGGTAAACCATAAATCAATTTTGATTTTAACTTCTTTGTGTATTTATGTATTCTGAAAAAGTAGCAAGAATTTGGAAGTTTCTTTTATTTGAATGCTCTTTCAACTGAACTAACTTGCCGCTTGTTCTGAATTGCTGCATGAGATTTTTGCAAACAATAAAAACTGATAAATTACTACCATCCTTTTTCAAGTTTGAAAATGAAAAGCTAATGCATCTATTTATACAGTATAGTAAACAAATTGTCAACATTTATTGTAGAGTATGATTTATTGCATAATTTATGTTCATTCTCATATGTATGTTAATTTCGTTTTTGTGGCTTAATTTAGGTGTAAACACAACAGAGTCTTCTACACGAAATGCTGGATCTTCATCTAATGGCAATCCTAGACTGGTAGTTGTTTGACAATCCAACCTTTTTAATGATAATCTATGGTATTCTACACATCTTGGTTAAATGTTTCATGATATACAGGTTATAAGAGAAGACAACATCGACTCAGATTCCATGTCTTATGAGGTATAATATGTCAACATGCTTATGCTAATAGAAATTTGTTTGTCTAATTTATTCTCAATGATTTGATAAAAACAGTATATGTGGGTGGAGTAGCTGAGAGAAATGTTGATATTCCGAGACCATGAAGAGTGGGCTGTGAAGGACCTTTTAGTAGAATTGAACTTTAAGATTTTTGGGACAGATAGAGAAGGTTGAGTGAAGATGCTAGTAACTAATTAGGACACATAAACAGAATTTTGACAATCCACATCCACCAGAATTGAGTTTTCATTTTCTAAAAACAGCCCCCATAGCTAATGTAGGATTCTTTCTGCTCTACTGAATTCGTTTTGTTATAAACAGCAATTACAGTTGCTAGAGGATGAAATAGGTAGCGAAAGCAGAGGTTTGTCAGACGAGCTTATTTCTTATTTGAGGGTGCTAGAGCACAGACACAGATTCTTCTCAAGAAAGGGCAACGAAGAGTATGTATCTTAGTCACCTAGAAATGGTATTTTTTTATCAAGCTTTCGTTTAAAATTGCTGAAGTTGTTTACTCTAAAAGTCGCTGCATGTTTATCTTAATTACCTTGTTTTAACGTCCTTGCAAAATATTTTTCAAGTAAATTGTGTATATATGTAGCAAATATAGAACATTTTGTTGACGTGCCAAATGATGAATAAAATTGTTTTGCATATTTTACTGCTGAAATTTCATTTATATAAATAGAACATTTTGCATATTGTACATTTATAAAATTGTTTTGCAAATATAGTACATTTTGCATATTGTACTGATGATGAGCTTCCTTATGCAGATGTGTCATTTGCAAATCAAATTACAAAAGACAGAAGTTGATCACTTTGCCTTGCCGCCATTGTTACCATTCGCATTGCATCATTCGCTGGTTGAAGGAAAACAAGGTTACATTTTCTTACTTTTTGATGTTTATGATTTCTATATATGGAAATTTCTATTAGAATAAAGATTGAAAAATGTTTTAGCATTACTATGAAAAGAAAGTATCAGCCTACAACTGAAGCTGGAAATCTTAATTAACTACAGATGCTATGAAAAGGAAACTTGATGAAAGGGTATGGAGCTCACAGTTAGAGAATCATGTGTAGGAACGAAGGAATTTAGATATCTCCATAATGGTATGATATTATTCACTTTGAGCCTGAGGGATTTTGTTTTTGGGCTTTACCCAAAAGGCTTCATACCAATAGAGATGTCTTTCCCATGTATTTTCAATGTGAGACTTCGCTTGCAACCTTGCAACTCCAACAATCTCTCCCTCAAACAAAAGACCACATACCCCCTTCAAGTGGAAAACCTATCCGTTTGACGTCCGATTCTCGACCCACTTGTCTTTTTGCCCCTCGGTCCAACCGACCTACTAGGTCTTCCTGCCCCTCTGTCCACCCGACCTAAGACCTTGTCTAGTCGCAACTAGGCTTCTCTGCATGGCTGTCCACTAGGAATTACTGCCTGATGTATGGTCCTCTTGATCCGGACACGGAAGCCCTCACGTTTTTTTTGTTCGAGATCAATATTCTACTCATATGGCTTGATTAGATCCTAACTCTTATGTACTGTCAGTGGTTAGATTTTCTGATAATTCATACTTTGATACCAATTGTAGGACCGAAGGAATTTTGATATCTCCACAATAGTGTACCAATTGTAAGACCGAAGGAATTTAAATATCTCCACAATAGTATATCAGTTTTCATTTTGGACTTAAACCATCATAGTTTTATTTTTGGCTTTATCCAAAAGGTCTCTTACCAATGCTTTTTCATATGTTTTCAATGTGGGACTTTGTTTACAACCTTGTAACCCCAACTTCATGAAAATTTGATAGTTATTGTAACCCCAACTTCATGAAAATTTGATAGTTATTGGAAAATTACCGTTGGCATAAGTTTATCTTGTAACTAATCTAGCAGCTTCAAAACTGAAATAGATATATGCACTAGAATATATTAGAAATATTCTCTTTTCAATACTCGTTGAGTGAAATCAAAATAGGTTGAGATAGTATGTGCATACGCTCAAAGACAATTAATAGATTCTATAAGTAGATGAGTGAAACTATGCTTTATTTATCCATCTGAAGGGGAGAGGTGTAGGAGAAGGGGAAGGCGAGGGGTAAGAGTAGAGACGAGAGATCTGAGAGTAGAGGTGGCTGGGAAAAAAGAGTTGATCAAGATATATTCTTGGATTAGGAGTATTATCAAGTAAAGTACCAAAGTTTTAACTGAAAATACAACACGCCTATGTTTTTTTTTTACCTTTAACCTTTGTGTTTACCCACTTTTGGAAGGGCAATATAAGCGCTCCATTTGAACTCTGTTCCTATCCTTTCCTCTCCTATTGAGTAAATAAGTCCTTAGAGTGGAAGGTGCATGAGACAAAGGGACTCAATATTATAGAAAATATAGTAGGGGATCGAGGTTAATGACATAGGAGGATCCATATATACCGATCCCACTCAATGGAATATAGGTTTGATTGTTATTATTGTTGTTGAAGAAGAATACTCATGTTGCTACATGATATTTTGATTGACATGTGATCTCATTCTTCTTTTTCCAATTGTTGTGATAGTTTCATGACGACATTAATAACAGAAAATCTAAATTTTGTTGGCTATCTAAAAAGAATCTTGCTATTCAAGCAGGCATGCCCGATTTGCAAGGAGGAGGTATTTGGGTGAAAGTTACACTGGATCAAATTGCAGAGGTCTACGAAAATGAAGAAAAAAGGTGGAAAAAAGAAGCAAAGAACCTATTTTTATTCTTCTTTGGGGCTGTGAAAATAAACTCGCACAACCTTGTCGTATGATTATGAATAATCTCTTGTTGTTGCTTGGCTTGTGAATGTTTTTATCAGTTTGAGTCCAACAGAAGACAATACAATTAGGCATTACTCTGATTCCTTTTTCTGTGGTTTTTCAAGTTTATTTTGATTTAATGTTCTAGCTTAGCTCCAACGAACTCATATCAATTTCTATGTAGTTTCTAAATGTCGGAGTACTCAATGTCGGTTGCTATGGCCTAATATGAGTACTCAATGTCGGAGTAGAAGTTTGTGAAGTTAACCAAAATGATAAGTAAAAAACATTATAAGTTTTCAAAGGGCAAAAATCGAAAGGTATCTATCATTTATATTTTCATCCCTTCGAAAAAAGTCTATTGAGCACTCCTTATTTCTAAAATACTCTTGGATCTACTGTTGTTGTAAAAGTTATTGGCTTAACTGATAGCTTCTACACGTTATTAAAGTTACACGTTAGTTATATGTTGGATTATGATTAAATTATGTTAATTTGGAATGTAACGAGTGTTATGAAGTTCTAGTTAAAATATTATTTTAATCAGATTATTATTTAAAAAATTAAAATTAAAATAATATAAAATTATTATTATAAAATTTAACAATTAGTTTCTGCACATTGTTCTATGCGATCGAATGATTAGATAATATATTTATAGAAGCTATTTGCTAAATTTTATATATTGTAGAAACTAGATATTATCTTTTATAAATTATAAAAGCTAGTTGCTATTATATGATGGAATGATCAAATAATGTAAAAATATTTTAGACCGATTATTTTAAAAGGGATGTTGAGAGATGTTCACCGGGGTAGATCCAGGGGTGGCATCGGCGGTTACTCCCTTGTTGGCGGTAAAATCCTTAATATTATGAAGTTCCATCGATATAGACGAAAAATATTGTGCCTTGTTTCGTGCATAAATGACCTTCTATTCACATAGACATTTTTATTTTTTTTCTCTTTTAAATACGTCGAACGACATGGACATGTCGTCTGCTTTGAGCAAATCTCCCTCTATATTTAAATTCTTAGATCCGCCGTCAGTATATTTATTTGATTTTTTTTAAAAGGTGTTCATCTAGAAAATGCAATGTTCTTTGGATTTTTACCCATTTTCAAAATAAAGAAAATGATGGAGAACATAAACAATGACCACTGAATTATTAGCTCCAAAAAGCATCATTTTCATTTCTATTTTTATATATAAAAAAAAAACAGAGAAACTATTCCATCTGAACTGTCTCTATCCTTCTGTCTGATTGATAAATTCAATCATGGGATTGGGACCAAAACAACGTTAAATTTTTATTATGTAAATTTAACATTTTCTAGTTTAGATCCCTTTTGTGTACCTCTCTACTTGTAATATTATACACCATTTGTTAGTCAACATGCCTTGTATCAAAATATAATACAACAAACTGCACTTAGTAATTTAATTTAATTTAGAATGATTCAACTTGTATGCTTAATAATTTAATTTAATTCTGAATAATTCAACATGTCCACTTTAATCATCCATTATGAGCCACCTGCCACAAACAACATGATAGTCTTATCAGTTTGCCCGTGACCTTCAAATTCCCTTTTTCTTTAAAAAATATAAAAAGAAATAAAAAAAATAAGAAAAAGTCTTTTTGCCCCCTCACGATCCAACATTCTCGCAAACGTTCTAATCACGTGCCAAAATAGGACACATTTTATAATATATATATTTAAATCATGTTTAGTATCGTTTTTAAAATACCTTTAAATTTTTTGCAAATTATCAAAAAAAATCCACTAGTATCATTACTTAGTTAGGAAAAAAAGTCAAAAGGGCATTTTACAAATTTCTTAAATTCCTATAGGCTAAATGCAAGATTTCCGGATTTTATAATTTAACCCAACATAAGCGCTAAGATATCTGACGATGCATACCAATCAATGGGAAGTAGTTAGGTGAATTGAAAGGTTAAACTAATTATCCAAAAATACAGTTTTTTTTAGAAATTATAAATATAATAAATATTGCAATAAATGGAAGAAACTGCTGGTTGTTCTTCTTCTTCTTCTTTAGTTTATAATGATTTGTATTATCCAGAACCACAAACACTAGTTGTTGGCTTTGGCCGGAAGAATGGATGGTCGGCTTCTCCTCCGCCACCTGAATCCACCGCTTTCACCGGCTCGATCCGCCGTCGCCCTTTTGCTCACATCCAAATCCCTCACACTCTACCGCTTCCGCCTCACCTAGCCACCCCCCAGACGCCATAGAAATCGCTCCTTTGCTCGCCGTCGTCGTCGCCGTCGGAGCGTACGGTTCGCGGAGGCTAGAGTTAGGGTGCGAGGAATGGGGGCCGCAGGTTCGAGCGCCGCTGGATCGGAAGGGGGAAGCGGTCGGACCGGCCTCGGGGATTTGCCTGAGGGCTGCGTCGCGGAGATCATGCTACGGCTGGACCCGACCCAGATCTGCCGGCTCGCGCGCCTCTCCCGGGTGTTCCGACGGGCGGCCTCGGCGGATCTCGTGTGGGAGACAAAGCTTCCGAGGAATTATAGGTATTTGCTGCGTAGAGCGTTGGGCGAAGAGAGTTCCGGTGGGCGCGAGTTTGGCAAGAAGGAGATCTTCGCGCTGCTTTGTCGTCGGAATGCCTTCGACGGGGAACACACGGTATGGTCAATTTTCTCGGGTTCTTTTCTTATTCTATAGATCTTGATGCTGTTCGTGTTTGATGAGAAACTTGGTGGTGGAACTTGCAGGAGTTTTACTTGGACAAAAATGGAGGTTTGATCTGTATCGAGATTTCGTCCAAGGCATTGACAATAACTGGAATTGGTGATAGGAGATATTGGGCCTTCATTCCAACAGCAGAATCAAAGTAAATATCCCTTCTGCTGCCTTTCTCATATACTTTCTAGTGGCATTAATGGTTCAAAAGATGATATACTTAAGCAGCCTTGCTTTGATACAGGAAGTTAAATCAATATAATTCTGATGAGATTCATGATGCTTTTCATGTGTTTCAAGCATTTCTAGCTTGTCATATGATAGTTAAAAAGATGATGAGTAAGAAGAGTAATGCAATCGATCAATAAGAGTAATAATTGAATAATCCACACAAGCGAGCTAACAAAGTAGTTGTGAAGTTTAATGGTAATATTTAACATTCTATTAGATTGCATTGCCTGGTTTTCAGCTCTTTAACAAAATAATATTTTTCAATATGCATATTTAAATTGCTAGTTAACCACTTTTGTCGGAACCAATAAGCAGTGCATTGCCTCCGGGGCTACGGTGCAATGGTTAGGCCTTTGAAGTAGTTAACTAGGTATCCAAGGTTTGAATCCCAACTGCAGGAATTTTACTCGGACTACAAACCTAAGAAAGCTGACTTCTTGGATGGACCTCCGTGAGACTCCCTGATTTACCTTGGCAAGTGGGACCGAGTCGGTCACTTCCAGAATTAGTTGGTTCGAAGATCTTGATACCTGAATTATAAATAACAATAATAATAATAATAATAAGCAATGCATTGCTACAGAATAGTTGACTGGCTTCATTGTTTGTGATAGTCTGATTGCTTATTGTTATTACTGATATTTATTCTTTATGATATGATTAGAAAGGTTCTCCATTGTCTATTTGTAGATACAATATCGGTCATCGTTATGTCTTCATCTAAAGTGTTTCTTTTTTTCTATTTTTCCATCTTTTTGTTTGGAAAGTTGTAGACATGAAATAAATTGTCGTGTAGGTTTCGCACAGTTGCTTACCTTCATCAGACTTGGTGGCTTGAGGTTCGCGGGGAACAAGAATTCTGCTTCCCTGAGGGTACATATAGTCTCTACTTCCGCCTCCGCTTAGGCAAGGCCAACTTGCGACTCGGTCGTCGGGTCTATAGCCCGGAGCACATCCGTGGGTGGGACTTGAAGCCTGTTAGGTTTCAACTATCAACCTCAAATGGCCAATTTGCTCAAACTAAGTGTTACTTAGATGACCCTGGAATTTGGATCGATTACCATGTAGGGGACTTTGTTGTGGGGAACTCCGATGCACCCATTACAGTCGAGTTCTCGATGATTCAAATCGATTGTACGCACATGAAAAGAGGTCTTTGTGTTGATTTAGTTTCTATCCGGCCAAAGGACTTCAATTCTGTTCCCTGCCCTCTTTAACTCGGCATGGAACGGCGAGTTTCCTGCTTAAAGCGTAGCTATGGACATCTTTACATAATCATGTATTATGAATGATGGGTGAGGTTTTGTTACATCATCTTCTTCTTTACTAGTTTTCAAAATCTAGGACTCAAACTCTTTTCCTCCCTAGAATAAATTCCTTTTCTTTGCAAAAATGTTCCATTATATTTAATGCTGAAATGCCTATGAATTTTAATAATCCTTTAGATAAAAGAGTAATATTAAATCTTAGACTATGGTTCTGCATGTGATGTAACTTAGAGTACAATATTAATTCCATTCTTTATCTCCCCTTCCTATTCCCTCTTTTGCTTCTGTACTTGATAAATAGAAGGTTCTTCTACATTAACAAAAATTTTGAATTATTGCGATTTTTGTTATTAGAAACATTTTGAAATTTCATTTGAAAATGTTCTTCAGGATTTTAAAATAGTCAATATTTCTCTCATATTTCATGCACACTTTATCATTTACCATTCAACTAGTTGCATAAAATTTATGTGACAAACAAATGCTGTTGTTAAATTTGAGTTGAAAATGTGGTAACTTATAGATGGTAATTAATGATTAGGGATTAAAATAATAAGAGTTTGCAAAATATTTTGACTATATTGCAGGGTAAATACAAGAAATATATAGATTTCCTTAAAGGTCTCATTGGATTCATTTCATTTGAGGTATTAAAATTTTGAACTCTTAACAATTTTTTTTTCAAAGAAAATAAACTTAAAATTTTAAGGTAAGGTTTGGAGTATCATGATATACATATGTAATGCCTCAAGGGCATAGCCAAGTAATTAGACAAGGGTTGATTTTTGGTGATGCCAATAGAAATTATATTATAGGCTGAGTATATGTATTATTTTGCATCTCTACGTTCTTGATCATTTTTTAAAAAATTATGATTGACATTTTATTATTTTATTTCCCATTTTTAATTTTTAAATGAGATAAACAATTCTATTTTTTAATATTTGATTTTTTTTCTCAGAACTACATTAAACTTATCAATAAGCCAACGTGGAATTGAACTCAAATATAATGCAAAATAAAAAGAGATGATTTCATACATCGCCCCTAATAGATTCTCTTGCATATATTATCATCGATTTAATATTTTTTCCTTTTTTAAAAAAAAGAGAAATCTCAGTCCATTTTTTTTAATAGATAGTGCATCTCTAAAAATATTTAAAAATTAATTATTCTTTAAGGCTGTGTATTTGTATAATGAATGCAGTCATTATGAAGATTATATAAACGTTCAACGCACCCACTCCGCCAGAGTCCACGTCGCAAAGTCCGATCGCTATCCTCCACGTCACTCTCTCGGTCTTATCTGACGTCTCGCATCCTGCTTCATCCGACGGTCTTCCTGCTTCTTCCAGACTCTTCCATTCCTTCAGCCTACCTCTCGCCCCACATCTACCGAGATCAAATCTTCTGTCCCGAAACTCTCCCTGTCCATTTGTCCCACGCAGAAAATGACACCCGACTCGTGAGAAACACGTGACAAAGGCGGAAACCAAAAGAGTGATTCGTCTGTTGCCTGTGGATCGGTCAGCAGACTGATCCGCTGGACCGATCAGGACATATCCTGATCGGTCTGGGAGGTTTCTGATCGGTCTGTGTACCGATCAGCTTATAGGTGGATCGGTCCACAAACCGATCAGTAATCAAACAGTAACTTTCTGTGGGTTATCTGATCGGTCTAACCGATCAGTAACCAAACAGTAGTCACTGTAAGTTATCTGATCGGTCTGTAGACTGATCAGAAAGCGATGAGATTCAGAGGACAATAGGAATCGGTCTATGGACCAATCCACTTATAGGCTGATCGGTCCACAGATCGATCAGAAGCCTCCCAGACCGATCAGGATATGTCCTGATCGGTCCAGCGGATCGGTTGCTCTTTTGGTTTCCGTCTTCATCACGTGTTTTTCATGAGTTGGATGTCATTTTCTGTATGGGACAAAGGGACAAAGAAAATCTCGGGACAGAAGATTTAATCTGACATCTACCACTCCTTATGCAGGTCCCGTGCCGATCTTTATCCAATTATCTGTTTCCGCTTGATCACTTTGCACGTGACGATTCCTAATCTCTTTTTAGATAAAATAAAATTTTTAAAAAAATTATTTGCTTCGGCCCTGAACCAGAACCGACCCTGGCCAGGCAGCCTAGATCCTCTGCATCGTAAATTTACTTCTGGATCAAGATTACTGATAGATAAAATTTTATAGATCCTACTTTATAACAAATGCGGTTTATAAATTTTCAATTATGAATGAAGTGATTCATTTTCTGAAATACACTGTACGATCTAGAAAATCTTGCCTACTTACCAGGGCTATAGCCCCGGGCTTACAAAAAAGATTTTCCTCAAAATCTAAAATTTTTTATATATATCAAATAAAAAAAAATATAATTCCATTTTTCTCTATTTTATTTTCGGTTAATTGAAGAAAAAATTTTAACCATAACTTCAATTTTAGCAATCTCCATATCTAAAAATTTTTATTTCTTTTCTCTAAAATTTTCAAAAAAGAATTTTCTTTTCTCTAAAATTTTATAGTATGAAAAGTCAAGAAAAATGAGTATAATTTTTTATTCCTCTTAAATTCAACACTTTAAATTATAATCGAGTATATTTTCTATTAAAATTATCATTTATATTTTTTTTATAAAAGTCCAAAAATGAGTATAGTTCTTGCTAAATTCAACACTTTAAATTAGAATTGAGTATATTTTCTATCAAATTGAGTACGACTTTATTCTAACTTAATATAATTTTTTTTTAAATTCAGTACCATTTAAAAAATATTTAATATATTTTCCATCTAACTGAGTACTATTTTAAAAAATCTAATATATTTTTCATCTAATTGAGATGGAAAAATAATCGTACTTAATTATACTTAATTTAATAAAAAATATATTGGATTTTAATATACTGTACTGAATTTATGTAAAATTATACTGATTTTAAAAAAAATTAACTTAAAATTATGAGGAATCATTAGATAAATTAATATTTATTATATTTGATTATGAAAGTTAAAATAAAGATTTTTACATATGACACTACATGCAAAGTTTAAGTTTTAATTGAGGCTGCATGTAAAATTTACCTTTTATTTTTGCCCGTACAGCATTCCCTTTTCCCTTCTTTGTCCAGTTCGGATCCTCTGTCCCGAAGATGCCTCTGTCCCGATGTCTCATTCAGAAAACGACAAAAAAACGTGCTAAACACGTGCTTTTCTCCCGAAGGCAACTTCAAAGCTGATCGATCCAGGATGGATCTGATCTGTCTGGGGACCGATCAGGCCCTAGGCTGATCGGTCCCCAGACCGATTAGGCCCTAGGCCGATCGGTCCTTGCAGAGCCCTGATCGGTCTGTGGACCGATCAGGCTATAGGTGGATCGGTCCACATACCGATCTCCCTATTTGGCACGTGTTTGACATGTTTTTTTGTCGTTTTCTGAATGGGACATCGGGATAAAGACATCTTCGGGACAGAGGATTCGAACTGCCAGCCACTGCTCTATCACTTTCTCCCATTTTGTGCTCTCCTTGAGTTGCTATAGGAGCTGCCGGAGCTTGTCGAAGCTAACTAAGGTTGCTAATGCTAATGAAGAAGGTAAAGTTTTCTCCTTCTCACAATAGTAGTTTTCCTCATCCTCTTTGTTTTTGCTGCTGGTCAAGTGTAGCAAGTAGTAACCGTTTTCTTTTCTAGGACTTTATTTCCGCAATTGCAAACCTCTCCTCTTTTCTTTTGCTTTGTTTTCTACGGTTTTGTGTTTGTACTATAAGACCAATTCTGTGTTGTCTTTCCTTATTGGTTTTTTTGGTGGTCATGGTCGAGCTCACCAGAGCTAGCTGAGGAATTCGAATAAGACGGTAAAAAATTCCTTCTTCCTCCTCTTCTTTTGTCAGAATAACAACATCTTCCCTTTATTTTCCTAGCGATCAACCCTTTATGAGGATTCCTTTTTCCCCTTTGTCCCACCACAACAACAAAAGGAGTAAATTTTCATTTATTTCAAGCAATATTAGCTTGGGATATCTTCTACGTAGACAATTTTGTTTCGTTAATCGATGAAGAGTTAATGTACCCGTGTCTTTAATTGCACGAATAAGATTCTAAACAATTGAATTGTTATATATTTTTTTTATAAATTTACAGGATATGTGTGTAAGAACTTATAAGTAGATTTCAAATGGAAGAAAAATTTTCCAGATCCGGTTTTATTATTCTTGGCTTATTATTTTATTGTATTTGTTCAATTATCTATCATCATGAAATAACTCTTTGGATATCAAACAAGATAACAAAAGAAAAAAGAAGAAAAGATAACCTAAAGTTTAAGAGATTCATTGAATAAATATTTTAGTAAAGAGTCTAATTTAGATTTTAACTAATGAATCAAATATAAATGAAGATTTTATTGAAAATAAAAAATGATGAAAATAAAAAATGATGAAAATAAAAAATTTGTGAGAATCAAAAGTGATAAGAATGAACAATTTGTAGAAAATGAGAACAAAAAGAATAGAGATTTTAATGATTTGGATGAAACTTAAATTGACAAAACTAAAGACATTAATAATTGTTATAATGATGAGTATACAAACGAATACCAATGTTTGACACCTAGATATAATTTGAACATATTTGATCTAAGAGTTCGAGATAATCTTGATAAAAAATGGGAGATTTATTTGTGAAAAGTGATCTTAAATGAAAAGTTATTCTCAAGTTTCTTTAGATAAAAAATCTCGGACACTTTTCTCATACTTACTATTTTCAAATGTTATCAAATGGTGAGACATGATCAAAAATTGTTAGTGTACTTGAAGGAGCTGGACAAAGTATTTTAAATTTGTTGTAAGTTGTTTAAAGCAATACACACCAAAAGTAATTTAGCAACGGAATGAGTTAATGGCTGAAAACATTTATGTGATAAGCTTAAACAACATGAAAATAGTATTGAACACCTCACTAATCTAAGAGCTTTTGTTGAACTACAAATGAGATTAAAGAAAACATTGACAATTAACAAGGAAATGCAAGAAAAAATTAAAAAGGACATAAATCATTGGAAACACGTTATGCTGAAAATAGTTGTTGCCGTTAAATGTCTTGTTATACATAATTTTGCATTTCGTGGTACACATGACAAATTAATGAAGATGGTAATAGTAATTTTTTAGGTCTATTTGAAATGATTACAGATTTTGATCAAATAATGCAAGAAGATTTTCGACTCATTGAAGATAAAAGGATTTATTATCATTATCTTAGTTATACAATTTAAAACGAGTTAATATCTATTCTAACATCCAAAGTCAAAAATGCAATAATTAAAAAAGTAAAAGAGGTAAAATATTTTTCAAAATTTTTTGATTGTACACTAGATACAAGTCACAAAGAACAAAAAACTCTTATATTAAAATATGTAGATATTTCAGATACTCCAATTAAAATAAAGAGTACTTAGAATTTTTAAATGTAGAAGATACAATTGATTTATGTTTTTTCTATGAATTGCAAGTTGTTCTACGCGCCTCTCCTGGGTGTTCCGAGCGGCGGCGGCGGCGGCGGCGGATCTCGTGTGGGAGACAAAGCTTCCGAGGAATTATAGGTATTTGCTGCGTAGGGCGTTGGGCGAAGAGAATTCCGGTAGACGCGACCTTTGCAAGAAGGAGATCTTGGCGCTGCTTTATGCAATGCTGATTAGCCTCTTCTTCCGTCTCCATTTATGCAATGCTGACATGCGACTCGGTCGTCAGGCTTATAGCCCAGATCATATCCGTGGGTTGGACTTGAATTCAGTTAGGTTTCGACTATCAACCTCAAATGGCCAATTTGCTCAGTCTAAGTAGCAATAGGAAGAGCCCGGAATTTGGCTGGATTACCCTGTAGGGGACTTTGTTGTGGAAAACTCCAATGCACCCATTAGAGTCTAAGTTCTCAATGACTCAAATCAATCGCGCGCACTTGAAAAGAAGTATTCGTGTCGATTTAGTTTCTATCCGGCCAAAGGAAGTGAATCGTCGGCCAAAGTGTAGCTATGGACATGTTTACATGATCATGCATTATGAATGATGGGTGAAGTTTTGTTATATCATCTTCTAGTTTTCTAGTGTACTTTAGTTTCCAAAATCTAGGACTCAACTCTTTTTCTCAGAATAAATTCCTTTTCTTTGCAAAAATGTTCCATTATATTTAATGCTGAAAGGCCTTTAAATTTTTCTATTTGCTGTAAAAATGCTCCTGAGTTACCTTAGATTAATAATTTTTTAGATAAAGGAGTAATATTTAATCTTAGACTATGGTTCTTTAATTCCTCCTCCATGCTTTGTTACAAGAGCATGCGGCGTATCTTTGTTGAGCTTTTAATTACTTTCTTTATCTTCCCTTCTATTCCTTTCTTTTCCTTGTGTGCTTGAGAAACAGAAAGTTATTCTTCTGCATTAACAAAATGATCCCTATGCAATCATTCAGCTAGTTAGAGGATGACAGTTAAAGGATGACAAATGTATTATAATAAAAAAGGAATCAAATTTTGATGAACATATTATAAGTATCTTATGTTAGTTTTAATATGATCAACTAAATTAAATTAGTCATTGTGTATTTGATTTTTGTGTCTAAGTATACAAGAGCAAGTCGAACGAAAGATGCAATTAGTGAGAAGGGTGATACGGGAAGGAAGTCAACGGGCTCGGTGCATCCGGGGAATGAGGTGCTGCGGAAGAATATACTGGTGAATAAAAAGTTAGGAAGGAAGCCTGCTTAAGGAGAAGGTCCGATTTGAGTTTGGGTGAGCTCAACTCCGAGTAGCCAGAGCATCTCACTCACGCGAAGAGATCAATTAAGGAGTTGATCTACCTCATGGAAAGTGCCTTCTGTGGCTTGGAAGACGCCTTTGATTAACAGTGTTAAAGGCGTCTTCCAGCCTATAGAAGGTGTCTTTTAGTGACAGTTAGTCGAAGATAAAGTTTTATCTTCGACGATAAAATTTCTCTAATTGAAGTCACCTTGGATCTTATTGAAGGCGTTTTTCAGCTTCAAATAGAGTTTTTCAAGGACTATAAAAAGACCTCTAGAGCTATAAAATATTTAGCAACTCTTGTATTTATTTTCTAGCATATTTCTGAGCATTCAACGAGTGTAAGAGACTCCTCTGCCTTCAATGAATGAGACTTTATAGTACTTTCATTTACCTTAGATTAGCATCCACCTAGGTTGTAACCAATTAATTCTTCCGCTTCTTTTATTTTTTAGTTATTCAATTAACTTATTATAATTGTGCTATTAATTTGACTTGAAATATTGGGAAAGGTTTATTTTTATTCTTTAGGGCAATTCACCCTCTCCTCTTGCCGACCTACCTGCGCCATCAAGTGGTTTCAGAGCCCAACCACTTCAAAAGGACTAACCACGGATTGTAGTATAAAAATGGTCGGACCTAACATCTATCCGCTTAAGTTCAAGGGAGAGTTTGTTATATGGAAGAAGCGTATGGAGGTATTTTTAAAACTAATTTTGAATTACTCTTAATAATTAAATATGTTTTTATAACCCCTAAGGACCAACAAGGAGTTGAAAAAGAGGAATACCAATGGACTAAAAAAAGAACAAGTCGACTTCGTAGCAAACGAACGTGCCGAGTTTCACCTGCTGAGTATACTTCTAGTCTAGGAAGTCAGTCGAATCAGAACTTACATATCAGTAAAAGATCTTTGAGAGAAGTTCTTGGAGCTACACGAAGGAAGGTCCAAAGCAAAGCTCGTGAGACGGGACTTGTTCCAGAACTAAATCAGTAACCTTCGGATGGAAGAAGGCGAATCGGTTGCTCATCTATATGGAAAAATCAAGCAGCTAATCACTAAATTAACAAACCTTGGAGAAACGGTAACTAATCGGGACTTGCAACGGTATGCTCTAAATGCGCTCTCGAGAACACCGCGGTGGACATCTATAGTAGACTCCTACTATATCTCCAAAGATTTTGAGGTAAGTGTAAGACCGTTGAATTCGATAGAGGGGGGGGGTGAATATCGATTCGAAAATCTCGAGTTAAAACGCAGCGGAAAAGTAAGGAAGTAAAGAGATGAACACGGTTGATTTTTACTTCGTTCGGAGCCTGTGACGACTCTTACTCGAAGACCCGTACTCCTTGAGTACTTTC
Source organism: Zingiber officinale (assembly GCF_018446385.1). NCBI lineage: Eukaryota > Viridiplantae > Streptophyta > Magnoliopsida > Zingiberales > Zingiberaceae > Zingiber > Zingiber officinale. Next base: position 1,551,842 of record NC_055991.1, read on the forward strand.
GTTGGGCAATTCACTAGCAATTCGGATAATTACAATTTACGTACAAATATTGCTAATGAAAGAAAAACAAAGCTATATCGACAACTAATGAATTAAAAGAAAATCGGAGTGAGTCGTTGGAGCTTTGTGAACGTCGTTGGAGCGCAGAGTAGCAGAGTGATTGAACTCAGAGTTCTCAGAAAGCAGATATATTGAAGCTCCTGCCTGGGGCTTCTTTTATATGCTGCTCCGGGCGCCTGGATCCCTTCCGGGCGCCTGGGATGTGACGTAACACTCCCAACCAGCATGCTCCAAGTGTCAACGTCGTCCTGGGGATAAAACTTGCATCCGGGCGCCCGGACCTCCGGGCGCCCGGACCTCCGGGCGCCCGGACCTCCGAGCGCCCGGACCTCCGAGCGCCCGGACCCCTCTTCTCCAGAAAGTCCTTCTCCTGCAAGAAAAGGTTAGTCCGAGGCAAAATGTACCCTGCAGCAAAGATTGTTAGCACAGTTTTATAGATAAGCAAAGTATGACTTAGATTCCGTCTTTCCGAGACCGGAATCTAGTCACGATCTCGACTTAGATATCCGAAATGGATCTAAGCCGGATCGACGCCTAATGTTCCCTTCCCGGGAACGCGTCCTCGCAGTCACTCCCCTCCAGTGACTTACCTTACTTACCTGCCAGACGTCCGGTCAGCCCTTCGACCCGTCTGGACTTCTCGCCAGCTATCCGGTCAGCCCGTCGACCTAGCTGAACTTCTCGCCAAGCGTCCGGTCAGCCCGTCGACCCGCTTGGACTTCTCGCCAGCTATCCGGTCAGTCCGTCGACCTAGCTGGACTTCTCGCCAAGCGTCCGGTCAGCCCGTCGACCCGCTTGGACTTCTCGCTAGCTATCTAGCTGGACTTCGTGCCAGACATCTGGTCGGCCCGTCGACCTGTCTGGATTTCTCCTGCGCACTTTATCAAAGTGTCAGACAACAACAGACCTAACTTAACCTGATTTGTCATTCATCAAAACCTGAGTTAGACCGTTAGTGCTAACCGCACCAACAATCTCCCCCTTTTTGATGGAATGACAACCTGGTTAAGTTAGTGATAAATATATACAAAAATCAAGCATGATTTTCGAGGTTTTTAAGTTAGTTTTTCAAGTTTGCATTTAGTTGCTCTAACTTAACCACCTAACCCTCCCCCTTTGGCATTCATCAAAAAATAAGCAGGGGTAAACAAGCATAGTGTAGAGTAATAAAAAGTTTAGTTCAAAAATTTAAAGATACTGATAAAAGTACAATTTTTAACAGCTAGTTAAAAAAATAGTCAAATTGAAAACTTGTTTAAAGCATTAGTTTTTAGCTTTTTGAAAAATTGCTAAGTTTAGATAGTCTAATTTTCAAACATAAGTGTATAAGGTCTAAATTTCAAGATCAAGTTTAAATTTTCAAAACAAGTTTCAACTTTGAAACGCTTTTCAAACATAAGTTTTCAAAACCAAAATTCCAAAACTAAGTTTGAAAAATCTATTTTTCAAAACTGATTGAAATTTATTTTTCAACACTAAGTTTGTAAAAGATTCAATTTTCAAAATTAAGGAAAATGATTTTGAGAAGCTTAGTTTGTAAACTTAAGTTTTGAAAAATCTAATTTCCACAATTTTCAATAAAAACGTAATTTTTTTTTCAACTAATTTTTGTAAAATTTAACTTTCAAATCAAATTGTCAAAATTAAGTAAAATCAAATTTTAAGAACTAGATTCAGGACAATTTTCAAAGTAAAGTTAAATTAAATTTAAATCTTTACTTTTAGTTTTCAAAGGAGTTTGGTAAAAGTAAGATCATATTTTTAAAAATACTAGGTTCAAAACCATGGTTTAAAATACTTGAAAAATTCAGTTTTCAAAGACTAAGTAAAAAGGATAAAAAGTTTGTGATTTAAAAAAAATTTCACAATTTTAAACAGGTTGATTTTGAAAATTGATTTTTAAACTTTGATTTTCAAAATTAAGTTTAAAATTCGATTTGAAAAACTGAATTAGTTTTATTTCTCCCCCTGAACCTGACATTAAATTTTGAAAATATTTGTTAAAAATACTCAAAGTAGAATTTTTTTTTTTTTTTTTAAATTGAGGTAGAATTTTCTAGAGAGATTTTAAAGAGAAGAAAAAAAATAACACTTGAGGAGATAAAAAAACCTCCCCCTGAATTTGATACTCCTTTAATTTATTAATTTTTCTAGGGGATATAGAAAGAAAAAATTGAATCTCCCCCTTAAGTTAATACTAAGGTTTGGTTGTGTTAAATTTCAAAGCCCTAACACATTTGTCTAATTTACTAACACTTATATCTGTATCCTTGGTATAACTGTTTATTTGAATTTGATTAATCAATTATTAATTAATTTTAGATTCAGGCGCTTAACTTTAGTTTAAGGTTTAATAAGATAAGATTTTATTAATTCAATAACAGTTAACCATTATCAATAATTTATTGATTAATTTTTACTTGATTTAATAATTTAATGCTTAATAAAATAATTTAAATTTCATATTAATTGATTGAGTTGTCAATGAAAGTGTTAGTTATAATTATATTTTTTTTATTTACTTCCTTTTAAGTGGGATTTGAAGTTAGCATGAAGTTAAAATTATTAGACACAGTTAAATAAGGTTTAATTCAAGTCAATTTTAGTTCTCAAATGAAGTTAAACTTAAACAATTAAGTTCTACTTCTTAATTACATAATTAAGTTTAAAGTTTAAAGGAATTTAAGTTTTTAAGTTAGGTGTCTAAGTTTTAAATGAATTTAAAAGAATTATTATAATTATTATTTTTAAGGAATTTTTAACAGGATTTATAAATTAGTGTTTAAAAGGATTTTAAAATGATTTCTATAATTATTTAATTAACATACGTTCAATTCAGTTTTGATTTTGGATTTAAATTAATATTAGTAATTAATTTAGGTTTAAGTTTTAAGTTTAATTTTTTTTTTTAATTTTAATTGTAATTTCAATATTAAGTTTTAATTTAAGTTTTAATATTCAGTTAGGTTAAATTAAGTTGAAAAATAATTTTAAGAAAAATAATGTTTAAGGAAAAAAAAATTAAAATACTTTTTAAAGTTTAAGAATAGTTTTTTTTTAATTTAAAATGGTTTTTAAAAGACGTTTTAAATAGTTTTTAAAAGATTTTTAAAAGAGTTTTTCTAAAATAATTTTTAAAATGTTTTAAAATAATTTTTAAAAGAATTTTTTAAAGTTTTTAAAATGATTTTTAAAAGAGTTTTTTTTTTTTAAAGAATTTTTAAAAAATAGTTTTAAAAATAGTTTTTAAAGAATTTTTAGAATAATTTTTAAAGAATTTTTAAAATAGTTTTTTAAAGAGTTTTTAAAATAATTTTTAAAGATTTTTTAACTAGTTTTTAAAATAGTTTTTAAAGAATTTTTAAAATAATTTTTAAAGAGTATTTAAAATAATTTTTAAAGAATTTTAAAAATAGTTTTTTTTTTTTTTGAGTTTTTAAAATAATTTTTAAAGATGTTTTAAAATAATTTTTAAAAGAATTTTTTAAAGTTTTTAAAATGATTTTTAAAAGAGTTTTTTTTAAAAAAAATAATTTTTAAAAATGTTTTAAAATAATTTTTAAAAGAATTTTTTTTTAAGTTTTTAAAATGATTTTTTAAAAGAGTTTTTAAAATAATTTTTAAAAATGTTTTAAAGTAATTTTTAAAAGAATTTTTTAAAGTTTTTAAAATGATTTTTTAAAAGAGTTTTTAAAATAATTTTCAAAAGTTTTTTTTTTTTTAAAGTTTAAAGTGATTTTTAAAAGAGTTTTTTTTTTAAATAATTATTAAAATGGTTTTTAAAGAATTTTTAAAATAGTTTAAAAAGAATTTTTAAAATAGTTTTTAAAGAATTTTTGAAATAGATTTTAAAGAATTTTTAAAATAGTTTTTAAAGACTTTTTAAAATAGTTTTTAAAGAATTTTTAAAATAGATTTTAATGAATTTTTAAAATAGTTTTTTTTTTTAAAGAATTTTTAAAATAGTTTTTAAAAAAAAATTTAAATAGATTTTAAAGAATTTTTAAAATAGTTTTTAAAGAATTTTTTTTTAAAATAATTTTTAAATATAGTTTTTAAAGAATTTTTAAAATAGTTTTTAAAGAATTTTTAAAATAGTTTTTTTAAAAGAATTTTTAAAAATAATTTTTAAAGAATTTTTAAAATAGTTTTTAAAGAATTTTTAAAATAGTTTTTAAAGAATTTTTAAAAATAGTTTTTAAAGAATTTTTAAAATAGTTTTTAAAGAATTTTTAAAATAATTTTTAAATATAGTTTTTAAAGAATTTTTTAAATAGTTTTTAAAGAATTTTTAAAATAGTTTTTAAAGAATTTTAAAAATAATTTTTAAAGAATTTTTAAAATGGTTTTTAAAGAATTTTTAAAATGGTTTTTAAAAATTTTTAAAATGGTTTTTAAAGTTATTATAATTTGAATTTGAAATTCGAAATTTAATTTTAATTTGAAATTTGAAAATTAATTTTAATTTAATTTGAAATTTGAAATTTAATTTTAATTAATTTTAATTTAATTTGAAATTTGAAAATTAATTTTAATTTGAAAATTATTTAATTTAATCCTTATTCATCTCACCCGATCTAGATTATCAATCAGGGAATTCTATAATTTTGTGAGATGAATTAGATTTAATTACAGAGTTTGGTTTAACTTGTGTTAGATTCAAGTTTGGTTTTGGTCTCAACAAATAGGCATTCTTCGGATAAACTTCTAAGCTTGGTGAGTCACCTGGACATCATTAGAAGTAACCAACCCTTCGAGGTTTTCCGAATAGTCCTATCCACGGAGCTTAGTACCAAACCTTGGTCTACCTAGTTAGGATCCGTAAGGGTAGCTTCAGTTCCACTTGCCAAATGCACGATCAAGTCATATCTTTCTAGACATGCGATGCCCAAGCTTCCCAACGTCTATCATCCAAAACTTCACCAATACTACTTGTCAAGTTAAACTTTTGTCCTGTTTATTCTATTCCTAACTACCCCGGTGTAGGTTGGTTTTAGGTACCCTGGGTAAGTTTGTTTCTGTTCTGGGTAATTATTTTGAGGTGCCAGCTATTCTGGAGCCTCCCCCTAAATTGTTGATTTTTATTTTTAAGATTTCTTGTATAATTAGAGTTAGTTTTAGTTAAGTTTTAATGTTTAATTTGTAATTTAAATTTAATTTTGAATTAATTAAATTGGTCAAATTATCTTTCTTTGAAAGAGTATATTTAATATTTAAATTTTCTTTCAATTTTAATTTTATTGGGTTAATTGACTTATCTTTCTTTAGTAGCTTATTTTTAAAGTTTAGGTTTTTATTTATTTTTGAGTTAATTAAATTGTTTGAATTATATTTCTTTAAGGGTTTATCTTTTAACTTTTTATTAATTGTTAATTTTAAATTTTCTAGATTATTTTTGTTTAATATGTTATCTTTAACATTTAATTTTAAGTTTGTTAACTTCCGTTTTGATTTTATCAAAGTGTTTGATTTTATCCTTATATTTTCTTTACCTTTTAAGTTGATATAATTAGTGGAATTTATTAAATAAGTCTTATCATTAAAATTTAATTTTTTGTTAATTAAATTATCTTGGGTTTGGATAGAATTTTCTAGATTGATATTGTCTAGATTATTAAACAATTTATTAATTGTGTCTAGATTGATATTGACCTTGTCATCTTTTTTGTTTGAATTTTCAAATTTGTTTAGGTTTAAATTCAAATTTTTAGATTTATTAATTATTTTCAGATTTTCTGTATTTTCTAAATTAATTATATTTATTTTATCAGAGAATATCCTAGGGGTATTTTCTGTATTTTCTGAATTAATTATATTTGTTTTATCAGAAAATGTCCTAGGGGTATTTTCGCAAGTATTGTCATGTACACTATTTTCACATATACTTTCAGATATATCCAAATTAACATGCACATATTTTAAACTACTACTAGCAAGGGTGTTTTGGTAAATATTACTAACCTTGAGCGCAACCCCTAATTCAGCAGGCTTCTCCGTTGGATCTGACTCGAGTCCGGATTCGACTTTAACTTGATCTTCTAGCTCCATTGGCGTCTCGTGAAGCTTGATCAACTGGGTCCACAGCTCATATGCATTCTTGTATTTTTCTAGTCTGCATATGATATTGTTAGGTAAAATATTACAAATAATTTTACTTACGTTTTTATTCAGTTCCGAGTTCTGAGAAGGTTTTTTCAATATTAGCATATAATCGATATCTACGCTTCCTAAGAAGCATTCCATTCTTCGCCTCCAATAGTTGAAATCTTCATCGTACGGTGGTGGTTCATTGGTGTTCCATCCTTCTTGAAAAGACATTGTTCTTGCACACAATGAAACAAAGACAAAATCCCAAGACTTGGTCTTGGATTAGCAGTGCTGGAAAAAATAATATTTCACTAATTTTTTTTTTTAAAAATAATAAAATATTATTAAAATATTAATAAAAAATATTATCTCAAATTTTTGAAAATGTAATATTTTGTCGATACTAAATAATAGTGAAAAGATGACGATGTATTTTTCAAAAACAGTTTTGGAGGGAAAAAACGAAAGGCGTAAGGTTTTATTTTAAAAACGAACGATATATAATTTTTCTTTAAAAAACACCCCTCTTTGCCTGACTGGTGGTTGCACCAAATCAGAGCGGTACCTGCTCTGATACCACTTGTAAGACCGTTGAATTCGATAGAGGGGGGGGGGGTGAATATCGATTCGAAAATCTCGAGTTAAAACGCAGCGGAAAAGTAAGGAAGTAAAGAGATGAACACGGTTGATTTTTACTTCGTTCGGAGCTTGTGACGACTCCTACTCGAAGGCTCGTACTCCTTGAGTACTTTCGTTGGGCAATTCACTAGCAATTCGGATAATTACAATTTACGTACAAATATTGCTAATGAAAGAAAAACAAAGCTATACCGACAACTAATGAATTAAAAGAAAACCGGAGTGAGTCGTCGGAGCTTTGTGAACGTCGTTGGAGCGCAGAGTAGCAGAGTGATTGAACTCAGAGTTCTCAGAAAGCAGATATATTGAAGCTCCTGCCTGGGGCTTCTTTTATATGCTGCCTGGATCCCTTCCGGGCGCCTGGAATGTGACGTAACACTCCCAACCAGCATGCTCCAAGTGTCAACGTCGTCCTGGGGATAAAACTTGCCTCCGGGCGCCCGGATCCCTTCCGGGCGCCCGGATCCCCTCCGGGCGCCCGGACCCCTCTTCTCCAGAAAGTCCTTCTCCTGCAAGAAAAGGTTAGTCCGAGGCAAAATGTACCCTGCAGCAAAGATTGTTAGCACAATTTTATAGATAAGCAAAGTATGACTTAGATTCCGTCTTTCCGAGACCGGAATCTAGTCACGATCTCGACTTAGATATCCGAAATGGATCTAAGCCGGATCGACGCCTAATGTTCCCTTCCCGGGAACGCGTCCTCGCAGTCACTCCCATCCAGTGACTTACCTTACTTACCTGCCAGACGTCCGGTCAGCCCTTCGACCCGTCTGGACTTCTCGCCAGCTATCCGGTCAGCCCGTCGACCTAGCTGGACTTCTCGCCAAGCGTCCGGTCAGCCCGTCGACCCGCTTGGACTTCTCGCCAGCTATCCGGTCAGCCCGTCGACCTAGCTGGACTTCTCGCCAAGCGTCCGGTCAGCCCGTCGACCCGCTTGGACTTCTCGCCAGCTATCTAGCTGGACTTCGTGCCAGACATCTGGTCGGCCTGTCGACCTGTCTGGACTTCTCCTGCGCACTTTATCAAAGTGTTAGACAACAACAGACCTAACTTAACCTGATTTGTCATTCATCAAAACCTGAGTTAGATCGTTAGTGCTAACCGCACCAACAGTAAGTACATTAGAAAATCTTTTTTCTATTTTCGAATTACACGAATCTCAGTGTGCAGGACAAAGAAACAGACCAAATTAGAATCTAACACTACAAGCCCAGAAGAGCGGTCCAGATTCAGACTCATCGATGGAATAAGATGAAGCGACCTTCATAGTAAAAAAATTCTCTAAGTTTTTTAAATCAAACAAATTTAACAAGTCACATGCCAAGAAGTTTGTTCCGGGAAAACAGAGAGTAAAATGTTATAACTGTCAAGAAGAATGACACATTAAGGATGATTATATTGCCCGAAACTGAAAGAGAAGGAGAAAAATAAATGGCCAAGCAAACCAAAACAAAAAAATCTGAAGGCAACATGGGATGAATCATCATCAGAGTCCGAACTGGAGGAGTATTCCGGACTAGCACTCATGGTGAGTCACCAAAAGGAAAGAATCGATTGAGGAGAAGCTATATTCGACGAAAACAACAACGAAGAGAGAGCATCCAAATTCGAACATGATATGGTAAGTGAGATATGCTTTCTACGATCAATTGTATATTAATGTCTAAATTCTTATATAAGCTAAAATTTAAGAATAATAAGCTAAAAAAGGAAAATGTAGATTTGAAAAGAAAATTAGTTAAATGCATGTCTACTACAATTGTTTGATAAAATTAAATTTGAAAATGATAAATTAAAAAAACAAATATTTGAAAATGATAAATTAAAAAAACAAATAGAATATTTGAAAACTGATTATGCATATTCAACTTCAAAATATTTATGAAATTTGAATGTTAGAAATTATAGATGGTTCAATTGGTATATAAGAAATTATAGGTGTCAAATTAAAAAAAAAATCCATAAAATTATGTTCCATCAAAATTCTTGATTAATATAGTAGAAAATAATTTATATTTGATTCTCAAATCATACTTAGAATAATTTAAGTTAATCTTATGCATATTTTAAAATTTAATGTGTTTTATTTTCCATATTGTTTAAATAAATTATTTAAATGCCACTGTTCGTATTTTGAGTTGCAAATTGTTACTATGTTATCTGATTATTTGATCTACAAATAGAAATTTTTTTATTTTTTTATTGTTTAGTTATTTTCTATAAATTTATTAACTAAATGATATTTTAAAATTAAAAATATTTTGTAGATATATTTTTGAAATTTTTTATTTTTTTATGATAAAACATGATGTTTTCTATCATAATAAATTTTTTTGATATTTTTTTAATATTATCTGGATTATTATGAATTATTTTTTGAAAAGTTAAATTTTAATATTAAAAATTTAGGAAAATAGAAATTTGGAACTTTGATTTTTCTAGTATTAGACAATTTGTGTTCTATATCTAGTAAAATTAGAAGAATTTTCATAGTTGAAAAATATATTTTTTTAAGATTTATGTTTGAAAATTTGGTTGTTTTGATAAGATAAATCAATTTTGTTCGATAAATTAATTTTTTTTGTGAAATTTTTTTTTACTGATATAGATTATTCTATTTAAGTTTGATAAAAAGTGTCAACCTTTTTTGAAATCGGAAAGTATCTTTTAAAATTATTTTTGTCAAAATATAAGATTAATTAGTAAAAATAGAATATTTTTGAAAAATATTAATCGTATTCTTATAATTTGTCCCTAGAAAATTATTGCCAAGATTTTTCTAATTGCTTATTTTATTTTTCATATTTTTTTTTATATAATCAAGGGAAAAAAAAATCAGTACAAATTAAAGGGGAATTAGGGATAATATTTTGAAAGTTTAGATTATATTACAATCTTTTTTTGTTATAATTACAATTTACTTTATATAATCATGTTATTAAATTTTGTTTAACCCTAATGGTAACTTGGATTGATGTACATCCAAAAGTGAAAATTGTAAGTACCCTAAGGTACTTTTGATGTGATCAACCAAGTTAAATCATATGTATTTGATCCTTGTGTTTAAGTGTACATGAGCTTAGGAACACAAGAAGTCGAGCGAAAGACGCATCTAACGAGAAGGGTGACACGAGAAGGGAGTCGACGGGCTCGATGCATCCGAGAGACGAGGTACTGCGGAAGAGTACATCAGTAAATGAGAAGGACATGCACGACGTTCGAAAAACAAGAAGTCGGGAAAGAAGCCTGCTCGAGAAGATGGTCGGAGTTGAGTTCGGGTGAGCTCAACTCCAGGTAGTCGAAGTATCACCCACGTGAAGAGATTAGCTAAGGAGCTGATTTGCCTTATGAAAGGCGCCTTCGATCAACAATATCGTAGGCGTTTTTCAGCTTATAGAAGGCGCCTTCTAATAACCGTTAGTCGAAGATAAACTTTTATTTTTGACGATAAAATTTCTCTGATTGAAGGCGCATTGGACTTTATTGAAGGTGTTTTTCAGGTTCGGATAAAGTTTTTCAGGGGCTATAAAAAATCCCCTGGACCTGGAGTTAGAAAATATTTAATAACTCTGGTATTTTTTTCTAATATATTTTTGAGTATTCAACTAATGTAACAAGTTTCTTCACCTTCAGCAAAAAAGAATTTATAAAACTTTTATTTATCTTGGATTGATAATAACTTAGGTTATAATCATGTAATTCTTTCGTCTTTTTTATTTTGTATTTATTCAATTAACTTATTATAATTATACTATTAATCTGAATTGAAAAATTAGAAAAAGTTTATTTTTATTCTTTAGGACAATTAACCCCTTTCTTGTGGGCCTATCTATGTCAATATATGTCATCGGGAAAAAAAAAAAATCGTCCTATTCCTAATCACCTGCCGATCTATTATAAACTGATTTTATAATTTATCCTTTTTTTCATATAATTTGGAGTCCCGCTACAAAGATCGTCTAAACGTAATGGCTAGCATTAACAAAATGATTGAGCAGCATACCAACTCTTTGAATTATTGTGATTTTTTGTTTTTAGAAATATTTTGCAATTTCATTTAAAAACCTTTGAATTATTCCGATGTGACAAACAATTATTATATTTGAATTGAAATGTTGTAAGTTATAGATGTTAATTAATGATTACGGATTAAATAATAAGAGTTTCCAAAATATTTTGACTATATTACAGTGGAAAAACAAGAAATATATAGATTTTTCTTAAAGACCTCATTGGAGTGGATTCCATTTGAGGCAACAAATTTCTTTTCAAAGAAAATAAATTCAAAATTTTAAGGTAAGGTTAGGAGTATTTAATTTGCATCAATACTTCGTGATCAATTTTAGAAAATTGTGATTGATATTTTTTAAATTTTATTTTCCATTTTTTTATTTTTAAATGAGATAAAGATTTCTATTTTTTAATATTTAATTGTTTTCTTATAACTCTAATTAATTTATTAATGTAAAAATTAATATTGTCCATCCTAACGATCAAATATTGTGTCAGTCCATAGGATATAAATAGATACATTATGAGAATATTTTCCTCTAGCATGATATTATTTTATCAAATATTTTCATAGAGATTTTTTTAAACGAGGCTTATAATTAAGGGATATTAAGTTTATGGATCATATATGGTGATAATGAAGGGCTCCATTCCGTTGCCACGATGGAGGTCAAAGGAGGTCAAAGTCAAGGCGGAGATGATATTAGTCGGTCGGGCGAGGTATGGCCCGATCGGGGAGGCGACTCCGGCCCACCGTCACCTTCGATACGCGGAGCGATCAAACAACTGACCCTCAAGGGAGAATGTGTAGAAGCAGAAGTTGAGCGCCTATCTTGCTCAGTTAGATAATAGAGATTGATGTGCAAAACGCAACTTCAGCCCGCTCGACCTGCCAACAAATTTCCGCCGAGCGGCTACCCCGCTCGACCTGGTATCAGGCTTTGGCAATAGCAAAGTGAACATTCGGTCGAGCAGACACACACTAAGGAATAGCAAGGTTTTGGCCGACCAGACGAGGCACCAGGGCGGCGGAATTCAGTCCAAGCGACCAATCCACTCGGCCTAACAATACACTCCTGATAATATCCAGTGATATCCTTTTCGGAGTTGATGCTGCCGACACCGGGCATGCGCTACAAGAAGATCGTACGACGGAAGCTTCCACTGTCACCTCAGATATATGCTCAGCCCGTTAAGGTACTGTGTCAGGGACACTTTATCGACACGTCTTTTTAGGAAAAGCTTTGAGAAGTGTACTCGCCTTAGGAAGCGTGCACGTGTGCTACCAGAGTTCTATATAAGGGGGGTCCAAGCATCGGCGGAGGTACGCAATACATGTGATATTCACTGTTTACACTACGGTTCTCTTGTTGCTCCGCTTAATTTCTCATAGCCGGTGACTGACTAGAGCGTCGGAGGGCCAACGTCGGGAGCCCCTTCCCTGGCTCGGCACTGACGTAGTCTGTGTTGCAGGTCCGCGCGGAATCCACAGGAGGTCAACGCGAGCACCACATCCCCAGCTTTCGGTCTCTTCTTCGACTTTCGGACAGGATCATATTTGGCGCCGTCTGTGGGAAGGTCACCTGCATCCGAGCCGAAAAGATGGAGGATGCTGGACGACTCACCACCGTGACGCTCACTCAGGAGGAGCTTGAGATGCTCATTCAAGCTCGAGCGACAAAAATGATCGAGCAACAACAACAACAAGCGCTAGCCGATCGGCAAGCGCCGCAACCTGCAACATCGACAGCCGGTAGACGAGCGGGGCCGGAAGACCGAGCGGATAAAATCTCCGTGTGAGGATAGAATCGAGAGCCGACCGACACACAGGGGGAAGCGTCACTCGCATCGATCATCTTCCATCGAGCTTTGTTCCAAACCCCCTCAGAGATAGCCCAAGCGCATCAGGAGCGGTGATCATCTTCAGATGATGCTCCCGTTCAGGATGCATGAAAAGGCAATGCACCCCGAAGCAACGCGTCGCCCGCTACCCAAACACTACACCGGCAGTTCTCAGAGGAGATCTTACAAGACCCTCTGTCCAAACACTACACCCCGCTAGCGATCGGAACATATAACCGATCGATCGACCCAAATGATCATCTGGATCGGTTCGATAATGAGGTCACGCTGCACCAGTATACAAACGGAGTGAAGTGCAGAGTCTTTCTCACTACGCTCTCCGAATCGGCGCAGCGCTGGTTCCGAAGACTGTCAGACGGCTCAATACGGAGCTTCAAAGACTTATGAGCCGCATTCCAGCACCATTTCGCCAGCAACCGACGAGAAGATGAGCGTCAACCTCTTCTTCCTGCTTTGAGCGTACATACAACGTTTCAACCAAGTGGCCATGGGCATCCCCTCCGTCTCATCCGAGACAATGATGAACGCCTTCACCCAAGGGCTCGTCAAGGGAGATTTCTTTCAGTCGCTCATCAGAAAGCCGCCCAGGGACTCGACCATATGCTCAAGAAGGCCAATGAATACATAAACGTGGAAGAAACCCAAGCAGCCAGAAGGAAAAAGGCGCCGACCGAACACTCGGTGCCAACTGAGTGTCGACCAGCGAGCGGCCATCAACCGCCGAAGGGGCCGAGAGTGGAGAGAGAGCGGCCATACCAGGAAGCTAGGACACATATTGTACAACATGTGGTGTCCGGTCGGCCAAAAATGACAAAAGGCCAAAAACACCAATCGCCGACTCACAACACGTGTGATTATCGTGGTCTGACACCAAATGTCAGCCGATCAGCCTCAAGAGGATACTGCCTCCGATGTCCAACCCTCGATCAGCGATGAGAGTACGCAAGAGGAACGCCCGAGCGACACCACCAATATCAGCGGAGGAATGACACTGATCCCTCTCGAGTCCAAGCCGAGCGAAATAGGTCATCCGCTTGGGAAGAGGAAAATATGAACAACGCTTCCCAAGGAGAGATAGACATGATCGCTGGAGGGCCGACCAGCGGCGACTCTAACCGAGCCAGGAAGTCGTATGCTCAGCGACTGGAGATCCACACGGTGGGGTGTGATACGAGCTCGAGTGTCGTACTACGGGTGCTTATCAAATTACAATTAAAGTTACTGAACCCCTCTACACTAAAGTAGTATAGAGCTGACTCGGGTCGTCTCCAACGAATGTAACGATAGGATGATAACTTCATAATTGATTATGACTTTTGGATTTTTGATATGAAACTGGGGGTTTGGATTTTGGATTCTAAGACTAAGAAATGAAATAGCAAAACAAGTATGAAATCTACCCTAACAAAATAAATACATCCTATTTATCCATTAATACTGATCTCACAATGCATTGTAACTCTACACTATAATTTTACCATCAACGAAATTAAACTAAGGAATAAAATAGCAAAATATTAAATGAAATCTAATCTAGTAAATAAAAGACAATGCAAGTAAAGGAAAACAAACCTAATCTAAATTACAATTGTACTAGAATTACAGAAAACATAAAGTGAACAAATAACGAACTAAGCATAGAATAAAACCTAGAGCATGTAATGAAACTTAAGCTAACCTATCCTATTTGCATTCAATCAATGGACAACTATCACTAACATTTAACCAAACAAAGCATTGAAAGAAATTAAGGAACTAAAATGTATTAATAAAGCTACCAAAGTGTTTGGGGCATTTCATCTAACACATCAAAGGCAACATTTGATTTAAGCCTAATGCAAGAAGTCTAAAACATGAGAAACCCAATCTAATACAATCATCTATCAATAAAGATCAACCAACATCAAGAACTATTGAAAACAAACAAGTATTAACCCAATCAACACAATGGAGGAATGAATCCAAATGTGATTAGTGGTCGTTGGAAGCTTGAAGAACGGCTGAAAGAAGTTTCTGTTGAAGCTTGAAGAAGATCGGCTCTAATCTGTATGAATGGTGCTTGAAGATGGTAGATGGTGGCCAAATCTTAAGTGGATGAACTCCTACGTTGGCTAATGGCATACATGGGCGTCTAGGTGTCAAAGGGAAGATGCGTCTGTGTGAATCAATGGCGTTGGCAGATGGAGGAGGTGAGGGGGAGCTCCGACCGACGGCTGTGAAGAGGTGGACCGTCGGCCGTGAGATGAAGGTGGCGTCGACGGTAAGCGTTGGCTACTGTCCGCGTGTGTTTTTCCCAGCTGAGAAGAACCTGAGAAGAAGTAAAATCCAGAAGAGAACACTTATTTCCCCAAATCTGATCCGACGGTCGTGATCAATCCAGATATGATGGAGTGGCTGAGATTAAATCTGAGTGAACGGTCTAGATCAACTAGAACCTGTTGAGTGGTCAGGATGGTTAGATCTTAATGAACGGCTTGGATCATCCCAGATATATACAGATTGATTAGAATCAACTAGATCTTGATGAACAACCAAAATTAATCAGATCGGATCCCTTTGATTAATTTGCTTCAGATTTGATCCGATGACTTAAATTTCTTCAGATTGGATTGCTCCTTGACTTAAGCCTTCAGGTTCAATTTGATCCAACTTGAGTTTAATCCCTAGAAGATAAAAGTGCACAATTATGAGTAGAAATATATAAAAATAGAAAGAATTATAACAAAACACATAATAGGAATCCAACTCAATAAACATGATAAGAATCAATAATTAACCATATGAGAGGATTATAAGATGAAAATTAACGGCAGGAATAATGCATCAAAATGTTAGTTATCAAACTCCCTCACACTTATTCTTGTACGTCTAGGGCAAGTGAACTAAAACTATGAAGCAACCAAAAGCTTATCTCCCTATCAATTCCCTAACAATATTCTGAAAATAATAAAAGAAACTTACTTAAGATCATCAAGTTTTAAGAATCAAGGTATTCATGGTTTCAATTCTCACATAAGTCAACAAGCATGGAAATTTCAATCCACTTGAATAGATTAAGCATGATAGAACCTCACAAGGTAGATATTGTTAGGATGT
Source organism: Zingiber officinale (assembly GCF_018446385.1). Lineage (NCBI taxonomy): Eukaryota > Viridiplantae > Streptophyta > Magnoliopsida > Zingiberales > Zingiberaceae > Zingiber > Zingiber officinale. The sequence continues at coordinate 1,567,598 of NC_055991.1, forward strand.
ATACTAAAAGCCTAACTTTTTGTATGAACATTTATTTTAAATAAGAATCATATTGGTCAAATGTCTGTATTTATGTTAAATGTAGTTGTCCAATTAATTTATATTGTAGATAACATAGTGTGTGGTGTCACACAAAAGATCATATTATCAGTTCCTTATAAATTATAAATAGTAGCTCACAACCAAGATGGATTGGGGCAAACCATTGGAATGGTTATAGTGTAATTTGGTATTAGTTTATCTTAACTATAAAATTACACTAGTACACTATGAGTGTATTGAGCAGGACCATTTGAGGTTGTTCTTTTATACTGACTGCATAAAAGAACAGAATCTCTGTTATTATGGAAGTGTGTGCTCTTAATCCTAATATAATAACAAGCACATATACTTAGTATTTATTTCTTTAATTTATCAATGGGTGAGATTTATTCAGTTGGATCAATAGGCCCGATAAGTTGAGAAATAATATTATTTATATGATGTGTTGTTGATTAAAGAAGGAAATTGTGTCCTAGTAATCTAGATTGATGATGCCCCCTTGAGGAGCTCATAAGGATTGTCATATAAACCCTGTAGGTGGACCTAGTCTGGTATGACAATGAACTTAAGTGGTACTACTCTTGGAGCTAGATGTTAATTAAGTGAGTGTCAGTAACTCATTTGATTAATGAACATTTGATATCTTAAACACAGGGAGATTAACGCATTCATAATAAGAAAGAACTCATAATGTAATATGAGATTGGTGCGGTAGTTCAATAATAACTTTTTAGTGGTATGAGTTATTATTGATGAACTTGAGTTGGGTGTTCGGGGCGAACACAGGAAGCTCAAGCTCATCGGAGACCAAAACCAATTCCTCCTCTCGGTCTCTGTTGTAGCCTCTATAAATCCTTGTATCCACTAAATACATTTCTTACCCAAGTAATGGGTCGGACACATCCTTACTTGGAGCAAGGGGACCGGCCAAGCATCAACTTGGAGTCCAAGAGGTGGCCGACCAAACCATGCTTGGTGTCCAAGCATGGGGTCGGCCACACCACTAAGATTAAAGGGAGATTTTATTTTGTTAAAATCTTTCCTTTTGTAACCATTCATGAAAGGATTTAAAAGAGAAATTTTAAATTTTCCTTTTATAGCTAGCCTCTTGGTTTTAAAAGAGAGTTTTAAAATTTTAAAATCTTTCCTTTTATAGCTATCTACAAAAGATTAAAGAGAAATTTTAATTTTGTTAAAATCTTTCCTTATTTATAGTTATCTATAATGTTTAAAAAAAAATTTAATTTTTGATAAAACTTTCATTTTTTGTAACCATGATTTAAAAAAACAAGTTTTAATTAATATTTCCTTTTTGTAGTTGTCTACATGTTTTAAAAAAGAGAGATTAATTTTAAAACTTTCCTTTATTGCCATGTACAATAGGAAATTTAGAAAAGAGAGATTTTAATTGTTATTAACATTTTCTTTTAATGGGAGTCCACAAATAAGGAAGTTTTAATTATGTTTAAAATTTTCTTTTTTTGCCATGACCAAGGATTATAAAAGAGAAGGAGAGGGTGCCTCATGAGACACACAACCTAAGCCTTGCCTCCACTCCTCTCTTCCTTGTGGTCGGCCCTCTCCCTATTTCTTCTTTCTTTGTTTTCTTTCCCATAAGGGCCGGTGGCACCTTTTATCTTGTCTCCTCTTTTGCTTCCTTAGGGCCAGCGGCATCAAGGATTGGAAAATCCTTGTGGCCGGTTGCTTGGAGAGGAAGAAGAGGAGGAGGAGAAGCACTTGGTGGCCGGTTGCTTAGAGGAGAAAAAGAAGAAGGAAATTTCCTATTTTGACATCTCTTGGTGGCTCGAGAGTCTTGGAGGAGAAGAAGTGGTTCGGGTGGATTTCATCTTGGTAGATCGTCGCCCACACGACGTCCAAGAAAAAGAGAAAAATACAATAGAAGATCAAGAGATCTTTAGCTACAAAGGAAGGTATAACTAATTAATTGTTTCCGTTTCAAATTAATTAGTTTGTGTTTTTTGTATGGATCCTGAAATACCAACACAAGAGGCTAGAGATTTGGTGTTTCATTTTTGTGTTTCGATTTAGTGTTTTTGATCTTGTGCTTCTATTGAAGTCTTTGTAGTTAAACCAAAGTTTACTGTAAGAAGTTTAAATATCCAATTACTTTGAAAGACTTTGTATAAGAAGTGGTGGATGATCTCATATCCAAGAAGGTAAAGTGTCTCGCCATGTTTAACCTGGAAGTCAATCCTTAAAATAGATATTGAATCAACTTCTGTAACATAGGATGAACTTGGATTAATAATGTTAAGTATCGTTTGCAATCGAAGTTTTAACTATTGAAGAACACATGAGTTGAACTTGAAGTAAGAATGTTAAGTTCTGTTTCCAATTCAAGTTTAACTCATGAGGAACACATAGGTTGTTAGGAAAGTTCTGTGCTTGTTCAATTTTTTTACAAGGGAAGTAGAACGCAATCTAGGTGTAGCAACCAACAGATATATGCACTAATGCTCACATAAATAATAAATATGGAAGTTGAGCTCTCTCCAAAGCAACTTATGACATTGCACTACCATATACTTGCTTATTTTTTACTTCTCCACTACTGTAAACATAAGTATACATAAATCAAGAGGACTTATCATGAATAATAATGAAACCTCACATGTAAACAATAGAACAAGAAGGATAGACAACAAAGGAATTCAAAGAGAATATGAGAAGAAAGCAGAGTGACTGTATAGCGCGAATCATCTCCAACCCTATAGGGTCAGGATAAGAGGTGTGCGAGTGAATTTATGTATTTTTGTATGTCTCCCGAACGCACGACAAAATTTGAATAAAATGCGAAGGCTTTTTTAAAGTGCATCTCCCCCAACGATCGAGCGACGACCTTACACCCGGGTCTACATTGAGTTTACATCAACGGTCGAGCGGTGACCTTAAACCCTTGTCTCCATCGACGGTCAAGTGATGACCTTAAACCCTTGTATCCATTGACAGACGAGCATACATTTAAACTTCAAAAGATTTACATTTTCCAGGAGCGCTCGGCCTCACTCAAGGTAGTTCAAAACGTCATCCGATAGCGCTGCAGTAAACTTATCCCGACTGATGATGCTGCTTGTCAGAGTTGCCGGCAGATGGTCTCCCTCACGGAGCTGGTCGAATGTCCCATAGATGGTCAGGTCGAATAGGCGCAGAGCCCGATCGGTGACCTTCTCGTTGAAAACATCCGAGCGGAGGTAATTTTTCTTCATTGCCTCAAAACGGCTCTACTCGGCATCTTGGTAGGTCATCAGGGTCACTCGGGAGGCCTCTAGCTCATCCTTGGCGATGGCCAGCGCAGTATCCTTGGAGGTGAGTTGGCCGCGAAGGGTCATTTCTTCGGCCGACCGGTTGTGCCGCTCGGCAACCAGGAAGTCCTTAGCTTCGTTAGGTTTTTGGGTGAAGGCACGAGCCTCCTTATTCTTCTCCTCGAGGTCTGCGATGGCCCGGTTCTTTCGCGCGTTGGCTGACTCGATTTTATTATCAAAAGTGATGACCTGTTTATTTAGCTGCTCCAGCATCGTGGCCTACCCGGTGCTCTTGGCCCGTTCGGCCTCAAGCAGTTTATTGCTATTCTCCAAAGCGGCTCGAAGTTTGGCCACCTCGACGTCTCTTTGTTCTGCAATGGGTTCTTGAGCATTGGAGGATTAGTTGTTCGACGCTTTCAATTGCTTCACTTCCTCCTTCAAAAAAATGAGCCTTTGGCACATGGCTAGACTCTCCACCTAGTACTATAGACAAAGCAAATATAATTACCGATCGGAAGTGAACTATGCAAATGAAGGTAAAACTTACCCCAGTGGACATCTGGGTGTGACTATCCGCGTGTGCCCCTAGAGGCATCACCGTCGCACGGGCCTGGGCATCCACTCATATCTTGGTGAACGACCCTTGTATGATGATTTGGTGCTCCGGAGCTCGGGACTCGGCGGTGGATTTGCGCCACTCCTCGGTCGGGAGATGCAAAATCATCGTAATGTGGCGTTTCCCGTTCGGGGTTGATTGTGCAGAGGTGGCCCGCCCGGACGACCGTGATGAAGAAGCCGGTCGGATGCTCGACTTCTTAGTCTTCAATTTTGGTGGTAGGAAGGCCACTGGGGTGTGCAGACCGTCCCCTGAGGCAGACCGGACAGTGAGGACGTCCGATCTGACGACTCGAGAGCAATGGGCTCTTGGACAGAAGCAGGGGTCAACATCTCCAACCGATCGGCGGAGCGCACCCCCGAATTAGCAGAGAGCGATGAAGGCTCCGCCCCGCGCCTCTTGCGCCTGGCTAGTGGCTCGTCTGAGGAAGCGGAGCTCGAGTCCCCCTCAACTGGAGTGATTGGGCGCCGTTTAGAAGGTTGGAAGGCACTGGTCGCTCCAACACTTGCTCGAATGGGAGCTGCCTCGCTCTTGTCCTGCAGCTCCTCTTGCGAGACGACCGGCTGCAAGCCGCGACTCCCCAGTTCTTCGACAGCGGCTGCATTGATCACGACATCCGCGAGTTTCACCTTGCCGGCCAGACGTACCGCATACCTACGCTGCACGGAAGCCGGGTGTGGATCGGACTCAAGCCGAAGATATAAAGGGCGCCCTTCAACAACAGCTTGTGGATGTCGTATTTCTGACCGGCTAACATTGAAGCACCCTTGAGGTAGTCCAATCGGCTTTTGTACTTCTTCAAGGGAGGGTGAGCCGCCACGTCGAGCTGCCAGTGTGTGGGGAAATCCAGCCGCTCAGGAAAACGCCCGAAAAAGAAGTTCTCCTTCCAGTGTTTATTGGAAGTCGACATTTTATTTAAGAAAACCAAGCCCTCTCGGGTTTGGAAAAGAAAAGTCCCCGACTCGGATGATTTGAGGTAATAAAAGTAATGGAAGAGCCGGAGAGTGAGTGGAATGTCGTGCAGGCGAAAAAGAACAGCCACCCCGCATAGCAGCCGAAAGGAGTTCGGCACTAGCTGATGGAAGGAGACTCGGAAATATTTACACACGGAAGAAAAGAAGGGGTGGAGGGGAAACCACAGGCTGGTGGTAAAATTGTCCCGAAAGAAGGTGATATAGCCGGGAAACAAAGAATCCAGCCGATCGGAAGGAGAGGGCAGAATGACTTCATACTCAAGAGGAAGATCAAAAGCAGCCTTGAGACTCTCAGCATCACCGGCGTCAAACCGAGACTCAGTAGAAATGTACCATAGCCCCGGGATGCCGGCAAAAGGCTACAATGAACTTGCCATTGCAAAACAAGGGGGAGATTCGAAGGATAGAAAATCTACTGGCGAGATTATCGTCGGAACACTTAAGACGGCGAAAAACTCGGAAGACAGGGAAGAACAAACACCGCAAGATGAAAAATCTTGGAGATCAGTGCGACAGGGAGGAAGCTTACGAGCAAAAGGTCGACGGAGAAAGGCTGCACGGGAGAGGTTGTCGGAGGAGCAGTAGGGGAAGGCCACCGGAGCACGAAACAGGCAACACTAAAGAGCATGAAGGCGAAATGCTCAAAGATGACGACACACACGGGCTTATAAGTCTGGGGGCTGGCCGACCGGAGTCGTCCGATCTAGGTCGCAGAAACCTAGGCTGAGATCTAACCGTTAAATTTAAACTACCAAACATCACATCAGTACCCTGCCACTTCAGGCGTGCGGCGGTAGGGGCAGGAGACGTGGCGCATCGCCACGGGTCGGCATTTAATGATGGCATGAGAGCGCGCTCAACCTTAATGCGCAAAGATTTGAATGATTTCCCAGAAATCTAGGTGACGTCAGCCTGGCTCGCGCTCGCCCAAGACAACCTAAGGAAATTTCACTAGTGCAAACCTTCGTCGTGTCGATCGGATAGAGGGAGCATACTTACACCCGAACGACAAGCTTGAACATGTTGATCGGCGAGGATCGGTCTTATCCCGATCAGAAACCACACAGTGTCAAAAACCGATCGGGAGGAAACCTACTCAGATAATTGTCCAGTCAGTCGGACTTACAGTCTCCTTTGACTAGATTGAGGGAGAGACTTGTGATGCGGTGATGATGAAGGGTTCCACCTCGCTGCTACGGTGGAGGTCAAAGTCAAGGCAGAGATGGCATTGGCCGCCGGTCGGGCAAGGCATGCCCCGATCGAGGAGGCGGCGGCTCCGGCCCGCCGTCGCCTTCAATACGGGGAGCAATCAAACAACCGATGCTCAAGGGAGAATATGCAGAAGTCGAGCAGCTATCCCGCTCGGCTAGACAATAGAGATCAATGTGCAGAACGCAACTTCAGCCGAGCAGCTCTCTCGCTCAGCCTAGCAACAGGCTTCTGCCAAGCGGATACCCCACTCGGCCTGGCATCAGGCTTCGACAATAACAAAGTGAACCTTCGGTCGAGCAGATACACAATAAGGAACAACAAAGTTCTGGCTAACCAGACGGGGCACCAGGGTGGCGGAATTCAGGCCGAGCGACCAATCCGCTCGGCCGAACAGTATACTCCTGATGATATCCAGTGATATCATTTTGGGAGTTAGTGTCGTCGACACTGGGCATGGGTTGCCAGAAGATTGTACGACGGAAGTTTTCACTATCACCTCAGAGATATGCTCAGATGTCAGGGACACTTTACTGACACGTCTTTTCAAGGAAAGTTTTGAGAAGTATGCTTGCCTTAGGAAGCGTGCACGCGCGCTACCGAAACTCTATATAAAGGGGGGGGGTCCAAGCATCGACGGAAGTGCGCAATACATGCAATATTCATTGTTTACGCTACAGTTCTCTTGTTGCTCCGCTTCATTTCTCATCGTCAGTGACTTACTTGAGCATTGTTGGGCCAACGTCGGGGGTCCCTTCCTTACCTCGGCACTGACATAGTCTATGTTACAGGTCCACGTGAAATCTATAGAAGATCAACATAAGCATTACACCCCTAATTTTCCGTCTCTTCGACTTTCGAACCGGAAGTATAATTATCAAAAATATTTTTTAATTTATCATGATATTTTAATTTATCATGATAGAAAATTAGAGCCGATCATTTCAGATTTATCAAAATCCATCCTGATTAATTTTTTTATTATTACATATATCTTCGTCGATTTAATATTTTTTCTCAAAAAAGAAAGGAATCTCTGTCCATTTTTTTAATAGATCGTGCATCTTTAAAAATATTTAATAATTAAGTATTCTGCAAGGCTGTGTATTTGTATAATGAATGCAGTCATTATGAAGATTCTATAAAAGGTCCAACGCACCCATTCCGCCAGAGTCCACGTCGCATCAGCGTTCGCCTAAAATAGTCCAATCGTTATCCTCCACGTCATTCTCTCGGTCTTATCTGACAGCTCGCATCCCGCTTCATCCGACGGTCTTCCTGCTTCTTCCAGACTCTTCCATTCCTTCGGTCCGCCTCTCGCCACAAATCTACCCCTCCTTATGCGGGCGCCGCGCCGATCTTTCTCAAATTGCAAAAAAGGTAAGGAAACGAGTACCTATATACAAACACTTCCATTTATCATGCCACCCTGCCTAGCCAAATATACCAATCGATTTACGTGGGTCCCATAAGCAAGGTCCTCCAATTAGAAGCAGGGGTAATCGAATGAGTAGTATTAGGACCAGTGGGACGCATTGTGTGGTTGATGGGGACGTCTTCGGGAACGGTGATTGATCGTGTCGCGTAGGGACAAAACTATGAGGACGCGGTATGATGAAACCTTGACCCGACCATGGTTCGTTCCTTAACCCTTATCGCCGCCATGGCGAGGACTGCGAAGTTGTTTTATTTAAGGGAGAAGCAGGGGAGTGGTTTGGGATCGGGGTGAAGCGTGGAAAGGAGGGTACGAAGCTGCTCGTTTAGGGTTCGCCGCCCCCTCTCGCCGTGCTGATAGATCTCCCGGTCCGTGCCGTGCTGCACGGGGTCGGATCTGACGGCGGGCATCGGTTTTCCCTGTTTCGGCCGCAGTTCGTGTTAGGATTTTGGATCTCGTGCTGTTTGATGGGTAGATCTTAATCTGCTACTGTTCGTGTAAGTGTTTTCTTTTTTGATTTGCTAGATCTGGCTTTAGGGTTGGCGTCGATTTCGGTTTGGCAAAGCTGCTTCGTGCTTATGGCAAGTTAGATGGATAACACCGATTTTTAGCGTGTAAAATTACGTGCGTCCGCGGTTCATTTTATGTATTGTCGGAAAGGCGTGTTGTTTGAAATTTTCTTCCCATTTTTTTTTTTTCTAGGAAAGTAAACTCTCTACTATCTGTTCTGTAATTTTTTTTTCGTTTTTGTTTTTTCCTCTATAATTACCAATTTCCCCGTGTCGAATGATGGTTCGACATCTTTGAATCTACTGGTTAGTTTCTAGCTTTCAACGTTCAAGTCGTGGGACGTATATTTGTCTCCAGTTGGGAGATATGCATCGATGGATTGTGAAGGGTTCCCTTTTGTTTTCAAAAGGCTTTCTATTCTTGAGGTATCGCTTGGCTTCCTCATGTAGTTTGCTGCTTTTACGAAGTAATAGATTCGAGATTTGATATGCAATCAGATCGCCTTTTTCTTCGTTATGCCGGTAAAAAAAATATCTTTTTTTGCGTATCATGAATTTTTTCTGCTTCCTTTTCATCCCGTTCATTGCGCAAAGAAAATGGAGCCGATCGATTTTAACCTGTAATTGTAACTTCACGTCTTGTGCATATCATGGCTCAGTTATGACGATTTATTATTCTTGCAGCTTTTTGGTTCTTCCTGCACATAAAATGGCTCTGGGAGTGTAAAGGAATCGCTTTGGCCTCCATAACATCTTCTCTCTGTTGTTGACGTAAGGCGTGTGGTCTCCTTCCAATTAATGATCGTTACTGTACATCTTCCCCTTTCCGTAACCGCGTCGGCCTCTGTGTTTGGCGTGCGCACGAAGAAGCGGAAGAAGATTTTACGTTCATTTCACTAACTACGCTGATTTTTTTTCCTCGCGCCTTTGTGATTTCCATGACTCCCAACTTGGACAGTCCTGTTCAGACCCAAATGGCAGTTGCAGTGTTACATTCTTCCAGTGGTGATTTCTGTGGCAACAGAGTTTGCGATGCTAAACCAGTAGGAAAGAGACGAGTCTTTGTCCAGACCGAGACTGGCTGTGTGCATGTTCTCCAGTTAGACCGTCGAGATAACGTGCACACTGTGAAGAGAAAACTGCAAATTGTTCTCAATGTTCCCACTGAGGAGAGCTCGCTCACGTTTGGTGATCTTGAGTTAAAGAATGATCTGAGTGCTGTCCGCAGTGATTCCCCATTGCTTCTAACTCGCAATTCCATGCACAGGAGTTGCTCTACTCCATGCCTGTCCCCGACCATGAAAGATTTTGAACAAAGGGACTTTGGTGGGCCAATTGAGATTTTGGGTTGCTCAAGTTGCTGTGCTCGAACGAAACAGCTTATCAAGGATGCGGCAAAGGCTATCAAAATTGGCATTGATCCTGTTCCTATTCATAATGGACTTGGAGGTGCCTACTACTTCAGGAACAAGAAGGGTGACAAAATTGCAATTGTGAAACCAACTGACGAGGAGCCATTTGCACCTAACAACCCTAAAGGTTTTGTTGGAAGAGCCCTTGGTCAGCCAGGTCTTAAAAGGTCCGTGCGTGTTGGGGAGACCGGCTTCAGGGAGGTTGCTGCATATCTTCTGGACTATGGAAACTTTGCAAATGTTCCTCCGACTTCGCTAGTAAAGATCACCCACTCTGTGTTCCATGTAAACAATGAGATGAATAACAGTAATTGGAATGGAGTTAGGAAGCAACGGGTTATCAGCAAGATTGCTTCATTCCAGCAGTTCATGCCACATGACTTTGATGCCAGCGATCACGGAACATCGAGTTTTCCTGTTGCCGGGATACATAGAATTGGCATTCTTGACATCCGTATTTTCAACACCGATAGGCATGCTGGGAATTTATTGGTGAGAAAGATTGAGAATGGGGTTGGTAGATTCGGAGGAAGAATGGAGTTGATCCCTATAGATCATGGTCTCTGCTTGCCAGAGGGCTTGGAGGATCCTTATTTCGAGTGGATTCACTGGCCGCAGGCATCTGTGCCATTTTCGGAGGATGAGTTAGAATACATAGCTAATCTTGATCCAGTTAAAGATTGTGACATGCTTCGGATGGAACTGCCAATGATTCGGGAAGCCTGCCTCCGAGTTTTGGTTTTGTGCACAATTTTCCTGAAGGAAGCAGCAGCTTTTGGGCTTTGCCTATCGGAGATTGGCAAGATGATGAGCCGAGAATTTAGTGGAATGGAAGAAGAGCCCAGTGAGTTGGAGGTCATATGCATGGAAGTAAGGAAGTTTGTGGAAGAGAGGGAGGTATTTTCCTTGAATTCTGATCTTGAAGAGGAAGACACATTCCAGTTTCTCATGGAATACAACGAGGAAGATCAGCATATTATGTATAACTCACTGCAATCCTTTGGTTGTGGACTCACTGGAGGTTGCTCGAGAAACCCTCTGTCGAAGTTGGAGGAAAGCATAGAGGAAGATGATGAGGACAGTGACGAGGAGAATAAAAATATAACCGTGGCAGAAAGCAATGGCTTCTCAAGTCATCAGGGGAAGCTACCTTACACCGCCAACCTTTCTGCATCACTCAAGTCCATCAGCCTCAATGAAAAGGCACAAAGGAACAAGGTTGGAGCTTACAACCTAAACGCTGCTCTTAGGAAGGTGATCAATAGGGATAGTGTGGGTGTAAAGAGCAGGAGCGCCGAAGAAAAGCTTCCTTCTAGTGCCAGTTTCGTGAAGCTCTCTGACATGGATGAAGAACAATGGGGGGCTTTTCTCGAACATTTTCAGCAGTTGTTATCAAATGCATTCCGCAATCGCAAAAGCTTGACCTCTAGCCAGAAGCTGAAGCAAAGATTGGGCACTTCTTGCCAGTTTTGAGTAGGATGGAGACTATAGAGGAGGAGAAAAAGGGTTTGGGTTGTGCTTGCTAATGTTTTCAAGTTTTGTTGGTTGGGCTTGCCCTTTTCTTGTAGGTGTCATACGCTTTATCCAATGTTGTGGGAATAACTAACACCTCAGAAATTGGTGAGAAAGTGAGCTTGTGCCTTGTGCTGCTCTCTGTATATTTGTAGGTTGTAGTTGTTTGAAATAAAACTAGAAAAAAAAAACTCATCTAATGTCTTTGTAGTTCTATAAACCACAACCTTGATCATCTCTCTCTACCCATTCTGCTTTCATCTATTAGTTTCAGGGACAGTGACAATGAATGAGCTCCACGACCTCATCCAAAGTTATGGGCAGCAGCACTGTCCTGTTGCAGACACCGGGAAACCCATGCAGTGTCTTGAATCCATGCAGGTGGCAGAAAACCAGCGCCCTGCAGTTGCAGGACCGCATAGCAAGCCGATAATTCACCTTTCGTCTACCTGCTGCCACCTCAATTGAATGTTCCCTGAACCTGCAGTTCGCAGGTCACCCTCACAGCAGCACCACGCAACCCTGCAACTTTTGTCACTCTCAAGATGAGATGATAAGATCGATGGGGAATGGTGGTGATATCCACAAGCTGGCTAATTTCGTTGAACAATGTTGGGCTTTGATTCCTGGACAAAACAGGTCGAACACAATAATCAGTCCATAAGGCCCGTCTTATCAGATTCTGAGAAACACTGTCAAGATCAATCTGAATCTACAAGCTCCAACTTTCTCAATTTCCAAACCCTCACATCCTTAGACAAAAATGGCTTGCACCTACTCTAGCACAAAGAAATGATCTTTTGAAGTATTTGTACATTACATATTTGCCACCCATGAACGACTTCAACCACTTGCAGCTGAGCTTCTCTCGTTCACTGGTATGCATTTCATCGAACGACTTGTGTGCCGAAGACGAACCGGCCGAAGGCGTCGACTGTCAAAGTCAAACGGGGTCAAGGAATCCTCAAACAGTCGGTCTTCTTCCACGAAGGGAATGGTCGGTTCACTCAAGAATCATCAAACCGTTCATATTGATTTGAACGACCCAAGTCATCATCATCATCGGCAAGCGATTTGGCCTTCTGCAACTGCCTATAAAATCGCAACACCAGAGCTTCTTCTCCAAGTGTAGAGCAAAACAGAGCACGCCTAAGCCGAGAACAGGGAGCGCTCTGCATCAAGCCGTCAACTAGTAAAGCATGGGAAGTTGCTTCTCCAACTCCAAGTCTCACCGCGGGGCGCCGCCGGAGGCTTCACGGCCACGGCCGAGGAGGAGGTACGATGAAGCGGAGGAGGAAGAAGTGGCGCCGTGGAAGGGGAGGTGGGTCGCCGACGTCGACGGTAAGGCGGCGGATTTCATACACAAAGAACGCCGGAGGATGAATTTTGAAGCTTGAACTAAATCTATAAATATTAGATTTTTATGTTTAAGATTTCAGTGAGTAGGAATTGCAAAAAGCAAAAAAAAATACAGGAAGGAGATTGAGATCTTTCTGTCGTGAGAAATGTATTTTATTCTGTTTCTCGTTCGGTTTATAAGAAAATAAATAAGAGTATTTTATACTGAAAAAAGAGTGGATGTTTTTAATATTTTTAAATATAAAGTCTAAAAAACGTAAAAAAAATATTTTATTTATTATTTATGTAGTTAAAATAACATTTTTGAAATAAAAAATGTCAAAATCAGAATTTTATCTTAAAGCAATGTTGCTTTAAAATATAGATATATTATTTTAAGAGCACTAATAATTTTGATCAAATTTACTTTAAGTTAGAGATAAATTATTTAAGAGCACGATCATGATCAAATTTTACATTTTGAATTAATTTAAAGCAAATTTACGGGCAACTTTAATTATAGTTATTTTAAAATCTAATATAAAAAGAGAGTTTACATATTAAATTATGGATAAAATATTGTTTTAATTATTTTAAAAAGAAAACCAACTTTTTTAACATTATAAACAATTAAAAGCGGGGCCCTTCATATTCCATTAATAACTAATGAATTTTATGATGACATCATATACAGACGTCAGCAGTCCAAACGTTGACTATTGACGTATCAGTAGATCAAGTCTGCCTAATCGAACCGATCAATAATCTTAATCTTACTTGCTAAGTATCAGTCCAGGTGGATTAGGGTTAAGTCGAACCAAACTTCACCCTATTCAATTTTATTTGATAAGATTTAAATTATTAAAATAATTGTTCCACTTGATTTTTGTTATATGAATTCAAGCTTAGTTCATTTATATATTATCAAATTTAAATAATATTTTATAAATTTAAGAATATTAAATAATATGATTTTATTTTTCTATGTAAAATTTTTCTATTTATTTATTAAATTGATAAGAGCTTTATTAAAGTAAAAGGTGATATCGCTTATCATAAATGACTTAGTATCATCGATCCAATGATAAGATATATAGGCAAATAAATTACGAGAGACATTATATTATAGCGTAATGACCTTTTGCATAAGGATAAGAGCTTTATTAATAAATATAGTTTACTAATTTTTTTGGTGAATATTATTCATTTCTTTTTGGATAATTTAATTATCTGATCTTTCGGTCTAATTAATCTTAGAAGTGGATGACTCTGCCCCACAAATCAACCACCAATCAAATCTAGAAGCGCAAGCAACTTCTCGCCCAACAGTCTGTTAGAACCTCAAGTAAGTTTATGTTAGGTCATTAAGAAATTTAATATGTGTGTCTAAGTGTACAAGAACTTAGGCGAACACACATGTACACAATGACTAAGGAGCATCGGAGATAGCTAGCCATGGCAGAAGACACAAGCGAGTAGAAAGGATGACATGAAAAAAGAGATGACGAACTCAGTGCATCCGAGGTACGACAAGCTACGGAAGAATACTCCAACGGAACGAGAAGGATGCACGAGAGCAAGCCGAAGGGCTTAGTGCATTCGAGGGACAAGAAGTTGGAAGGAAAACTGCACAAAGTGGCAATCGAAATGAAGTTTGTCCAGGCGACTGAGGCGACATACAGGTGATCGAAAGACAACAAATGGTCAAGTCCGGAAGTTGACAATTCCAGATGCCCGAATAACTTCTAGGAGCTCGGAGTCCAAACGCCTAAAAGCTCTCTAGGAGCTCGAATGCTCTCGCCATGTCAACAATATTCATTGACGAAACGAATCAAGACGGCATCCACAATAGCATAATCCAAGCGTCTGGAGCACTTTAGGGCACCAGGAAAGTGAGGAGTCATCCAAAGCTGTTAGATAACCACTGCTAGTGTGGATTGAGTTTGACGAATACAAATGTCCGAAGCGCTTCTGGGCGGTCGAAGAGTGTCTCACATTAGTAAATGGTCAGATTAAATATACAGGTTATAAATAGAGGGATGAAGTTCGAAGTTTAAAACAACACACAATTCGAATACTTCTGTTTATGTTCTCTAGTTTCTTTACAATCTATGCTTGTGCTACATTGCTGTAAGAGGATTCTCTGCCTCTAAATCGATTTCCGAAGAAGGGGAAGATAATAGAGCTTTCATAGTTCTTAGACTAACAACTCAGGGTTGTAACCAAGTAAACTTAGTGCCCTCTTTCTTTTATAACTATTTTTTGTTTTTAATGTGTGTGTCCTTGCTAAATAGTTAGCAAGAGAAATAGTTGTTTTTAATTTATAGATCGCTATTCACCCCTCCCCTCTAACGATTCAAACTGCTTCCGCAGCACCAACAATTGGCATCAGAGTCAAACTGCTCAGAAGGACTAACCGCTAACTTAGCAACTAGAATAAGGGATCAAAAAAATGGTCAAATCAAACATCCACCAACCTAAGTTCGAGAGCAAGTTTACAATGTGGAAAAAGAAAATAGAGGTACTTTTTAAAACTAGTTTTGAAATTATGGTTTGTATAAAATATGGTTTCAAAATGCCTAGAAACGAGGATAGAGTAGAAATAAATGAATAACGATGGAACAAAAAAGTAACAAGACGAGTTCATGACAAATGGTAAGACAAAGTTATATCTTCTTATGTGTTACCAATATAAGAGCTCAATCGGATGAGCGTCTATGACTCAATTAAAGACCTCTAGGAAAAGTTTCTAAAAATTCACGAGGGAACCTTAGAAATAAACTTGGTCAGAAAGGTTTGCTAAGAAATCAAATGACTCATTTCTGATAGAGACGATGGCCCAACAATATGCGAAGCTAAAAGAAATAATTACTAATCTCAACAACCTTAGAGAGATGACTTCAAATTGGAATGCTCTCATATATCCATTAAATGCATGTCTGAGAACCCAATAATAGACATCAATAGTGAATTCTTATTACATCTTGAAGGATTTGAAGGTAAATACTTTAAAAGAATTATTTTTAATATTGAAATTACATGAATCTTGATGTGAAAAATTTAAAGATATAAAAAAGTCAAACAACAACCGCGCTTTACAAGCCAAGCAAACCTAGTCAAATTCAGAGTCTTCGATAAATGGGGAATGGTGATAATATCAATAGGCTGGCTAATTCCATTGAACAATATTGGACTTTGATTCCTAAACAAACAGATCGAACAGAATAACTAGTCCATAAGGCCCGTCTAATCAGATTATGAGAACACTTGATCAATCTGAACCTGCAAGCTCCAACTTTCTCAATTTCCGAAGACGAACCGGCCAAAGGCGTCAACTGTCAAAGTTAAACCGGTCAAGGAATCCTCAAACAGTCGGTCTTCCTCGAAGCGACGGAGAACGAAGAGAATGGTCGGTTCACTCAAGAATCATCAAACTGTTCATATTGATTTGAACGACCCAAGTCATCATCATCGGCAAGCGATTCGGCCTTCTGCAACTGCCTATAAAATTGCAACACCAGAGCTTCTTCTCCCACTGTAGAGCAAAACAGAGCACGCCTAAGCCGAGAACAGGGAGCGCTCTGCATCAAGCCGTCAACTAGTAAAGCATGGGAAGTTGCTTCTCCAACTCCAAGTCTCACCGCGGGGCGCCGCCGGAGGTTTCACGGCCACGGCCGAGGAGGAGGTACGATGAAGCGGAGGAGGAAGAAGTGGCGCCGTGGAAGGGGAGGTGGGTCGCCGACGTCGACGGTAAGGCGGCGGATTTCATACACAAAGAACGCCGGAGGATGAATTTTGAAGCTTGAACTAAATCTATAAATATTAGATTTTTATGTTTAAGATTTCAGCGAGTAGGAATTGCAAAAAGCAAAAAAAAAAAAATACAGGGAGGAGATTTAGATCTTTTTGTAGTGAGAAATGTATTTTACTCTGTTTCTCGTTCAGTTTATAAAAAAATTAATAAGAGTATTTTATACTGAAAAAAGAGTGGATGTTTTTAATATTTTTTAAATATAAAATCTAAAAAACGTAAAAAAAAAATATTTTATTTATTATTTATGTAGTTAAAATAACATTTTTGAAATAAAAAATGTCAAAATCAGAATTTTATCTTAACGCAATGTTGCTTTAAGATAGAGATATATTATTTTAAGAACACTAATAAATTTGATCAAATTTACTTTATGTTAAAGATAAATTATTTTAAGAGCACGACCATGATCAAATTTTACATTTTGAATTAATTTAAAGTAAATTTCCGGGCAACTTTAATTATAGTTATTTTAAAATCTAATATAAAAAGAGAGTTTACATATTAAATTATGGATAAAATATTGTTTTAATTATTTTTAAAAGAAAACCAACTTTTTTAACATTATAAACAATTAAAAATGGGGCCCTTCCTATTCCATTAATAACTAATAAATTTTATGATGATATCATCAATACAAGACGTCAGCAGTCCAAACGTTGACTATTGACGTATCAGTAGATCAAGTCTCCCTTATCGAACCGATCAATAATCTTAATCTTACTTGCTAAGTGTCAGTCTAGGTGGATTAAGGTTAAGTCGAACCAAACTTCACCCTATTCAATTTTATTTGATAAAATTTAAAATAAATTAAATCATTAAAATAATTGTTCCACTTGATTTTTGTTATATGAATTCAAGCTTAGTTTATTTATATGTTATCAAATTTAAATAATATTTTATAAATTTAAGAATATTAAATAATATGATTTTATTTTTCTATGTAAAATTTTTCTATTTATTTATTATATTGATAAGAGTTTTATTAAAGTAAAAGATGATATCGCTTACCACAAATGACTTAGTATCATCTGTCTAACGGTAAGATATATAGGCAAATAAATCACGAGAGATATTATATCATAACATAATGACCTTTTGCATAAGGATAAAAGTTTTATTAATAAATATAGTTTACTAATTTTGTTGGTGAATATTATTCATTTCTTTTTGGATAATCTAATTATATGATATTTCGGTCTAATTAATCTTAGAAGTGGATGACTCTGCCCCACAAATCAACCACCAGTCAAATCTAGAAGCGCAAGCGACTTCTCACCCGACAGTCTGTTAGAACCTCAAGTAAGTTTATGTTAGGTCATTGAGAGATTTAATATGTGTGTCTAAGTGTAGATATGCATTAAATGCATTTCTTAGAACCCAATAATAGACATCAATAGTGAATTCTTATTACATCTTGAAGAACTTGGAGGTAAATACTTTAGAAGAATGGTGGTGATATCCATAGGCTAGCTAATTATATTGAATAATGTTGGGCTTTGATTCCTGAACAAATAGGTTAAGGCCCGTCTAATCAGATTTTGAGAACACTGTCAAGGATAATCTAAATCTGAAAGTTGGGTCTGCAGATCTGACAACTAGCATGACGACTTGGTGGGTCAAGAATCTAGTCAACCGACTACAAGTTGGTAAGTTAAGGTAAGTCACTGAAGGAGAGTGACTCGATGAGAATGCATCCCGATTAAGGGACAATAGACGTCAGTCCAATTTATGTCCATTTTAGATCCCTAAACTAAGACCTTAACTATATCTTGGTCTCGAGGAGATAGAGACTAATTACTACTCATTATTATTGTGTTAACACTTGTCTTGCAAGTTATTGAACTAACATTTTTTACAAGAAAAAATACCCGAAAAGGCCTCGGGTGAACAGTACCCGAGGCGCCTTCAAGCTTTGGAAGGCACCTACGCATTGTTAAAGCAAGGCGCCTTCGAGGCTATGGAAGACACCTTTCATAAGATAAAATTCAAATTTCGTCGCAGATTAGGACCGGGTTGTTCGGATTTGTGACATTGGAGATACCTTGAAGGCTTTGGAAGGGGTCTTCCATTCTCAATAAAAGGCGTGCTCACTCAAACCATCATATCTATCACTAATATAAGCTTTTGCGCTTCTAATTGGGCTTCCAATTGCTCCGGCTTCCTCCTACTACTTTAAAGAAGTCTGTCTGTCACTAAGCTACACTTCCGAGTCAATCGATCATCTCTGGCAGACCGACAGCAACACACGAGCATGCCGAAATTGTTGATAACTTTAATTGTGTTGCAAATCTTTCATACTACTGCTTTTAAAAGGAAGTATAGGCTATTACACTATTCCTATTTTGTATTTGATTACCTCTCGGCGGTTTCGGAAGAGGCGTTTAGTGGATTACCCATCAATAGGTCCGTAGAACCTGGGTCTTGAAATAGGAGTCGCTGAAGGCTCCGAACCAAGTAAAATCGATTGAATTTTCCTTGTATGTTGTACTTCTTTAATTTTTTCACTGCGTAACTCCATTCAACTCGCGATTGTTGATGAACGTGATTTACTCCCCTCCCCTCTCACGATCCAACAAGAAGGATGCACGAGATGAAGTCGGAAAGGCTTTGTTCATTCGAGGGATAAGAAGTTGGAAGAAAGACTGCGCAAGACGACAATTGAGATGAAGTATGTCTGGGCGACCAAGTTGACATACAGGCAATCGAAAGACAACAAATGGTCAAGTTCAGAAGTTAACCATTCCAGACACCCGAATCACTTCTAGGAGCTCGGAGTCCAAGCACCCAAAACCTCTCTAGGCGTTCGGATGCTCTCACCATGTCAGCAAAGCCATTGACGAAATGAATTAGGACGGCATCCACAACAGTAGAATCCAAACGCCTGGAGCACTTCCAAGCACTAGGAATGTGAGGAGTCATCCAAAGCCATTACATAATCGCTGCTAGTGTGGATTGAGTTTGATGATTACAGATGCTCGAAGCGCTTCTAGGCGGTCAAAGTGTGTCACATTAGTAAACGATTAGATTAAAGACAGATTATAAATAGAGGGATGAATCTTGAAGTTTAAAACAACACACAATTCGAATATTTTTGTTTCTGTTCTATAGTTTCTTTAGGATCTATGCTTGTGGTACATTGTTGTAAGAGGCTTCTCTACCTCCGAATCGACTTCCAAAGAAGGAGAAGATAGTGGTGCTTTTATAGTTCTTAGACTAACAACCCAGGATTGTAATGAGTAAACTTGGTGTCCTCTTTCTTTTATAATTATTTTTTATTTTTAATTGCTAAATTGTTGCAAGGGAAATAGTTGTTTTTAATTTACAGGTCGTTATCCATCCCTCCCCTCTAGCGATTCAAACGGTTTTCGTTGTACTAACAATTGGAATCAAAGTTATATCGTTCAAAATGACTAACCGCCAACTTTGCAACTAACTAAGGGATCAAGAAATTGCCGGATCAAACATCCATCCACCTAAGTTCGAGGGCGAGTTCACAATATGGAAAAAGAAAATGAAGGTACTTTTAAAAACTGATTTTGAAATTATGATTTGTATAAAATATGATTTTGAAATACCTAGGAATGAGGATAAAGTAGAAATCGATGAATAATGATAGAATGAAAAACAACGAGACAAGTTCATAACAAATGGTAATGCAGAGTTATATCTTCTTATGTGTTACCAGTATGAGAGCTCAACTAGTAAACTTAGTGTCCTCTTTCTTTTATAATTATGTTTTATTTTTAATGTGTGCGTCCTTGCTAAATAATTACAAGGGAAATAGTTGTTTTTAATTTACAGGTCGCTATTCACTCCTCCTCTCTAGTGATTCAAACTATTTCCGTTGTACTAACAAATGGAATCAGAGTCAAACTGCTTAGAGTGACTAACCGCCAACTTTGCAACTAACTAAGGGATCAAGAAATGACCGGATCAAATATTCATCCACCTAAGTTCTAGTGCGAGTTCATAATGTGGAAAAAGAAAATGAAGGTACTTTTAAAAATTGATTTTGAAATTATGTTTTGTATAAAATATGATTTTGAATTGCCTAGGAATGAGGATAGAGTAGAAATCGATGAACAATATAATGATAGAACAAAAAACAACGAGATAAGTTCATAACAAATGGTAAGACAGAGTTATATCTTCTTATGTGTTACCAGTATAAGAGCTCAACTGGATCAGCGTCTATGACTCGATCAAAGACCACTAGAAAAAGTTCTTAGAAGTTCATGAGGGAACCTTGAAAATAAAGTTGGTCAGAAATATTTGCTAAGAAATCAACTGACTATCTCTAACCAGAGAAGGGAGAGACGATGACGCATCTATATGCAAAGCTAAAAGAAATAATTACTAGTCTCAAGAACCTTAGAGAGATGGTTTCAAATCGAAATATTCTCATATATGCATTAAATACAATTTTGAGAATCAATAATATTACATGGGAAGGATTAGGAGGTAAATATTTTAGAAAAAATATTTTTAATATTAAAATTACATGAATCTTAATCTTAATGTTTAAGATTTAAAAATATAAAAAAGTCAAACAATAACACAGCTTTACAAGCCAACTAGACCTAGTCAAATTCAGAGTCTTCAATAGATGGAGAATGATGGTGATATCCATAGGCTGGCAAATTACATTGAAAAATGTTAAACTTTGATTCCTAAACAAACAGATCGAACAGAATAACTAGTCCATAAAACTCGTCTAATCAGATTATGAGAACACTTGATCAATTTGAACCTGCAAGCTCCAACTTTCTCAATTTCCAAACCCTCACATCCTTGTGCCCCGAAGACGAACCGGCCAAAGGCGTCAACTGTCAAAGTTAAAGCGGTCAAGGAATCCTCAAACAGTCGGTCTTCTTCCACGAAGCGACGGAGAACGAAGAGAATGGTCGGTTCACTCAAGAATCATCAAACCGTTCATATTGATTTGAACGACCAACGTCATCATCATCGGCAAGCGATTCGGCCTTCTGCAACTGCCTATAAAATTGCAACACCAGAGCTTCTTCTCCCACTGTAGAGCAAAACAGAGCGCTCATGGGAAGTTGCTTCTCCAACTCCAAGTCTCACCGCGGGGCGCCGCCGGAGGCTTCACGGCCACGGCCGAGGAGGAGGTACGATGAAGCGGAGGAGGAAGAAGTGGCGCCGTGGAAGGGGAGGTGGGTCGCCGACGTCGACGGTAAGGCAGCGGATTTCATACACAAAGAACGCCGGAGGATGAATTTTGAAGCTTGAACTAAATCTATAAATATTAGATTTTTTATGTTTAAGATTTCAGTGAGTAGGAATTGCAAAAAGAAAAAAAAAATACAGGGAGGAGATTTAGATCTTTCTGTAGTGAGAAATGTATTTTACTCTGTTTCTCGTTCGGTTTATAAGAAAATTAATAAGAGTATTTTATACTGAAAAAAGAGTGGATGTTTTTAATATTTTTTAAATATAAAGTCTAAAAAACGTAAAAAAAAATATTTTATTTATTATTTATGTAGTTAAAATAACATTTTTGAAATAAAAAAGGTCAAAATCAGAATTTTATCTTAAAGATAGAGATATTTTATTTTAAGAGCACTAATAAATTTGATCAAATTTACTTTAAGTTAGAGATAAATTATTTTAAGAGCACGATCATGATCAAATTTTACATTTTTAATTAATTTAAAGCAAATCTACGGGCAACTTTAATTATAATTATTTTAAAATCTAATATAAAAAGATAATTTACTATTAAATTATGGATAAAATATTGTTTTAATTATTTTTAAAAGAAAATCTACTTTTTTAACATTATAAACAATTAAAAGCGGGGTCCTTCATATTCCATTAATAACTAATGAATTTTATGATGACGGCATCAGAACAAGACGTCAGCAGTCCAAACGTTGACTATTGATCTATCAGTTGATCAAGTCTCCCTGATCGAACCGATCAATAATCTTAATCTTACTTGCTAAGTGTCGGTCCACGCGGATTAGGGTTAAGCCGAACCAAACTCCACCCTATTCAATTTTATTTGATAAGATAAATAAGTTGGTCAATTCGGATTTAAAATAAATTAAATCATTAAAATAATTATTCCACTTGATTTTTTTATATGAATTTAAGGTTAGTTCATTTATATGTTATCAAATTTAAATAATATTTTATAATTTTAAAACTATTAAATAATATGATTTTATTTTCTTATCTAAAGTTTTTCTATTTATTTATTATATTGATAAGAGTTTTATTAGAGTAAAAAAATGATATTACTTACCACAAATGACTTAATATTATCAGTCCAACAGTAAGATATATAGGTAAATAAATTACGAGAGACATTATATCATAGTATAATAAGCTTTACTAATGAATATATAGTTTACTAACTTTGTTAGTGAATATTATTCATTTCTTTTTTGATAATCTAATTATCTGATCTTTCGGTCCAATTAATCTTAGAAGTGGATGACACTGCCCCACAAATCAACTACCAGTCAAATCTGGAAGCGCAAGCGACTCCTCACCCAACAGTCTGTTAAAACCTCAAGTACGATTTAAGTTAGGTCCTTGAGAGATTTAATATGTGTCTAAGTGTATAAGAACTTAGGCAAACACACATGTACACAATGACTAAGGAGCATCGGAAACAGCTAGCCATGGCAGAAGACGCAAGCGAGTAGAAAGGATGACACTAAAAAGGAGGCGACGGACTCTGTTCCAAGGTACTAGAAGCTACGGAAGAATACTCCAACGGAGCGAGAATGATGCACGAGAGCAAGCCGGAAGGGCTTAGTGCATTCGAGGGATGAGAAGTTGAAAGGAAAACTGCGCAAAGTGGCAATCGAGACGAAGTTTGTCCAGGTGACTAAGTCGACATACAGGTGATCGAAAGACAACAAATGGTCAAGTCCGGAAGTTGACAATTCAAGGTGCCCGAATCACTTATAGGAGCTTGGAGTCCAAACACCTGAAAGCTCTTTAGGAGCTCGAATGCCCTCGCCATGTTAGCAATATTCATTGACGAAACGAATCAAGACGGCATCCACAACAGCAGAATCCAAGTGCCCGGAGCACTTTCAGGCACTAGGAAAGTGAGGAGTCATCCAAAGCTGTTAGATAACCGCTGCTAGTGTCGATTGATTTTGACGAATACAAATGTCCGAAGCGCATCTGGGCGGTCGGAGAGTGTCTCACATTAGTAAATGGTCATATTAAAGATACAAGTTATAAATTGAGGGATGAAGTTCGAAGTTTAAAACAACACACAATTCGAATACTTCTATTTATGTTCTCTGGTTTCTTTACAATCTATGCTTATGCTACATTGCTATAAGAGGTTTCTCTGTCTCTGAATTGATTTCCGAAGAAGGGGAAGATAATGAAGCTTTCATAACAACCCAAGGTTGTACCAGTGTCCTCTTTCTTTTATAACTGTTTTTTGTTTTTATTGTGTGTACTTGCTAAATAGTTAGCAAGAGAAATAGTCGTTTTTAATTTGTAGGTTGTTATTCACCCCTCCCCTCTAGCGATTCAAATTGCTTCCGTTGCACCAACAATTGGTATTAAAGTCAGACCGCTCAGAATGACTAACTGCCAACTTATCAACTAGACTAAGAGATCAAAAATGGTCAAATCAAACATCCACCAACCTAAGTTCGAGGGCAAGTTAAAAATGTGGAAAAAAGAAAATAGAGGTACTTTTTAAAATTAGCTTTGAAATTATGGTTTGTATAAAATATAGTTTCAAAATGCCTAGGAACGACGATAGAGTAGAAATCGAAAAATAACAATGGAACAAAAAAGCAACGAGACGAGTTCATGACAAATGGTAAGACAAAGTCATATCTTCTTATGTGTTACCAGTATAAAAGTTCAACTGGATCAGCATCTATGACTCGGTTAAAGATCTCTAGGAAAAGTTTATAAAAATTCACGAGGGAACCTCATAAATAAAGTTAGTCAGAAAGGTTTGCTGAGAAATCAACTGACTCATCTCCGACTAGAGAAGGGAGAGATTATGGCGCAACTATATGCGAAGCTAAAAGAAATAATTACTAATCTCAATAACCTTGGAGAGATGGTTTCAAATCGTAATGCTCTCAAATATGCATTAAATGCATTTCTGAGAACCCAATAATAGACATCAATAGTGAATTCTTATTACATCTTGAAGGATTTGGAGGCAAATACTTTAGAAGAATTAGTTTCAATATTGAAATTACATGAATCTTGATGTACAAGATTTAAAGATATAGAAAAGTCAAACAATAACATCGCATTACAAGCCAAGTAGACCGAGTCAAATTTAGAGTTGGATAGATGGGGAATGGTGGTGATATCCATAGACTGGCTAATTACATTGAACAATGTTGGACTTTGATTCCTGAACAAATAGGGCGAACAGAATAACTAGTCCATAAGGCCCGTCTAATCAGATTCTGAGAACACTATCAAGGACAATCTGAATCTGCCAGTTGGGTCTGTAAATCTGACAATTGGCATGAAGACATGGTGGGTTAAGAAGCTACTCAACCGACTACAAGTTGGTAAGTGAAGGTAAGTCATTGAAGTAGAGTGACTCTGTGAAAACGCGTCCCGATTAAAGGACAGTAGACTTCAGTCCAATTTACGTCCATTTTAGATCTCTAAACTGAGACCTTAATTAGATTTTGGTTTCAGGGAGATAGAGACTAATTACTACTCATTATTATTGTGTTAACACTTGTCTTGCAAGTTACTGGATTAACATTTTTTGCAGGGAAAAAGGAGCACAAAAGACCTAGGGTGAACAGTACCCGAGGCGCCTTCAAGCTTTAGAAGGCACCTACACATTGTTCAAGCAAGGTGCCTTTGAGGCTATAGAAGACGCCTTCCATAAAATAAAATTCAAATTTCCTCGCAGAAAAGGAACAGGTTGTCCAGCATTAGATTTGCCACATTAGAGGTGTCTTCAAGGCTTTGGAAGGCACCTTCCATTCTCAATAAAAGGAGTGCTCGCCCAAATCATCATATCTATCACTAATACGAGATTCTGCACTTCTGATTAGGCTTCAGACTGCTTCGGCTTCCTCCTGCTACTTCAAAGAAGTCTGTCTGCCATTGAGCTACGCTTCCGAGTCAACCGATCATCTCCGACAGATCGACAGCAACACACGAGCGTGTCCAAATTGTTGATAACTTTAATTGTGTTGCAAATTTTTCATACTACTTCTTTTAAAAGGAAGTATAGGCTATTACACTATCCCTATTTTGTATTTGATTACCTCTTCCGGAACTAGGCTATTACACTATCCCTATTTTGTATTTGATTACCTCTTCTGGCAGTTCCGGAAGAGGCGTTTAGTAGATTACCCATCGATAGGTTCGTAGAATCAGGGTCTTGAAGTAAGAGTCGCCGAAGGCTCCAAACCAAGTAAAATCAACTGAATTTTCCTTGTATGTTGTGTTGGAACCCCAAGGTGTTTTGATGTTATCAAACAAGTTAAATTAGATCCTGTTTTGTTTAACCCTTGTGTCTGAGTGTGCAGGAGCTTAGAAACACAGGAAGTCGAGCGGAAGACGGGACTAGCGAGAATGATGGCACGGGGAGAGAGTCGACGGGCTCGGTGCGTCCGAGGGATGAGATGACCGTGAAAGAGTACACCGGTGAACGATAAGAACATATGCGACGTTCAAGGGACGAGAAACCGGGGAGGAAGACTGCTCGAGGAGAAAGCCAGAAGTTGGGTTCGAGTGAACCCTATTCCGGATGGCAGAAGTCACCCAAGCAAGCAGAGTCGGAGCGGAAGACTCGGACCGAGGCGAGCAACACCGGAGTAGAAGGCCCGGACCAGAAAGTCAACTTGGTTGACTTAGTAGTCCAGGCGCCCGGATCCATTTCGAGCGCTCGGAGTTGGACCTTTTCCAGATCACGGTTAAACCACGATCCGTGCGTTGGGGATAAAGTTTTATCCCCCTTAGGGTGCCCAGAACCCCTTAGGGGCGCCCCGACTAAAGCTATAAATACAGTCTTGGTCCAGAAACTTTTCAACAATCTCAAGTAATTCAATTCCAGCACTTGTACACTTCATTTTAGAGTTAAGCTTCCATTTCTTGTGCGCCAATGTTGTAAGAGGCTTCTCCACCCAGAGGAGATTTTTTAGTACGCTTTTCATCTGCCTTGGATTAATAATCTCTCCGGTTGTAACCAAGTAAATTGTGAGCCTCGTTTTTTCTATTCTATTTTGTTCACTCTGTTTATGCAAGTGTTTTAGTTGAAAATTCGAGAAAGAACTTGTTTTAGCTTGCAGGGTAATTCATCCCTCCCCTCTTGTCGGCCTCCAAAGGGACCAACATGTTGTCCTTCTTTAATTTTATTCGCTGTGTAACTCCATTCAACTCGTGATTGTTGACGAACGTGATTTACCCCCTCCCCTCTCACGATCCAACAAGAAGAATGCACGAGATCAAGTCGGAAGGGTTTTGTGCATTCGAGGGACAAGAAGTTGGAAGGAAGATTACGTAAGGCAACAATTGAGATGAAGTAAGTCCAGGCGACCAAGTTGACATAGAGGCGATCGAAAGACAACAAATGATCATGTCCGGAAGTTGACCATTCCTAGCGCCCAAAATCACTTCTAGGAGCTCGGAGTCCAAGCACCCGAAACCTC
This sequence comes from Zingiber officinale, assembly GCF_018446385.1. Classification (NCBI taxonomy): domain Eukaryota; kingdom Viridiplantae; phylum Streptophyta; class Magnoliopsida; order Zingiberales; family Zingiberaceae; genus Zingiber; species Zingiber officinale. The sequence continues at coordinate 1,594,365 of NC_055991.1, forward strand.
TCTAGGAGTTCGGATGCTCTCACCATGTTAGTAGAGCGATTGATGAAACGAATCAGGACGACATCTGCAACAGTAGAATCCAAGCGTCTGGAGCACTTCTAGGCACTAAGAATGTGAGGAGTCATCCAAAGCCAATAGATAACCGCTGCTAGTGTGGATTGATCAGTTTGATGATTACAGATGCTCGAAGCGCTTCTAGATAGTCAAAGAGTGTCACATTAGTAAACAATCATATTAAAGACCGACTATAAATAAAGGGATGAAGCTCGAAGTTTAAAACAACACACAATTTGAATACTTCTATTTATGTTCTATAATTTATTTATGATCCATGCTTGTGCTATATTGTTGTAAAATGCTTCTTTACCTCCGAAACGATTTCCAAAGAAGGAGAAGATAGTGGTACTTTTATAGTTCTTGGACTAACAACCCAGGGGTGTAATAAGTCAACTTAGTGCCATCTTTCTTTTATAATTATTTTTTATTTTTAATGTGGGTGTCCTTGCTAAATTATTGCATGGGAAATAGCTGTTTTTAATTTACAGGTCACTAGTCCCCCCTCCCCTCTAGTGATTCAAACGGCTTCCACTCTACTAACAATTGGAATCAAAGTCAGACCGTTTAGAATGACTAACCGCTAGCTTTGCAATTAACTAAGGGATCAAGAAATGACCGGATCAAACATCCATCCACCTAAGTTCGAGGGCGAGTTCATAATATGGAAAAAGAAAATAAAGGTACTTTTAAAAACTAATTTTGAAATTATGGTTTGTATAAAATATGATTTTGAAATCGATGAATAATGATAGAACGAAAAACAACGAGACGAGTTCATAACAAATGGTAAGGCAGAGTTATATCCTCTTATGTGTTACCAGTATAAGAGCTCAACTGGATCAACGTCTACGACTCGGTCAAAGACCTTTAGGAAAAACTCCTAAAATTTTATAAGAGAACCTCAGAAATAAGGTTGGTGAGAAATATTTGCTAAGAAATCAACTTACTCATCTCTGACTTGAGAAGGGAGAGACGATGACACAACTACATATGAAGCTAAAAGAAATAATTACTAGTCTCAACAACTTTGAAAAGATGATTTCAAATCGGAATGTTCTCATATATGCATTAAATATATTTTTGAAAATCCAATAATATTTCATCCGGAAGGATTGAATTATTTTTAATATTAAAATTACACGAATGTTGATATGTAAGATTTTAAAATATAGAAAAATCAAAAAATAACATCGCTTTACCAGCCAACCAGACCTCGTCAAATTCGGAGTCTTGGGGAATGGTGGTGATATCCGGTAAATTTCACCCGTTTGTACAGGTATTATCCCAATCTCTCACAATGAGATGGTGAGACCCATACAGGATCGAATTAACCGTGATATCCATAGGCTGGCTAATTACGTTGTACAATGTTGAGCTTTGATTTCTGGACAAACCGGTCGAACAGAATAACTAGTCGGCCCGAAGACGAACCGGCCAAAGGCGTCAACTGTCAAAGTCAAACGGGTCAAGGATTCCTCAAACGGTTGGTCTTCTTCCTCCAAGCCGCGGAGAACGAAGGGAATGGTCGGTTCACTCAAGAATCATCAAACTGTTCATATTGATTTGAACGACCCAAGTCATCATCATCGGCAAGCGATTTGGCCTTCTGCAGCTGCTATAAAATTGCAACACCAGAGCTTCTTCTCCCAGTGCATAGCAAAACAGAGCACGCCTAAGCCGAGAACAGGGAGCGCTCTGCATCAAGCCTTCAACTAGTAAAGCATGGGAAGTTGCTTCTCCAACTCCAAGTCTCACCGCGGGGCGCCGCCGGAGGCTTCACGGCCACGGCCGAGGAGGAGGTACGATGAAGCGGAGGAGGAAGAAGTGGCGCCGTGGAAGGGGAGGTGGGTCGCCGACGTCGACGGGAAGGCGGCAGATTTCATACACAAAGAACGCCGGAGGATGAATTTTGAAGCTTGAACTAAATCTATAAATATTAGATTTTTATGTTTAAGATTTCAGCGAGTAGGAATTGCAAAAAGAAAAAAAAAATCAGGGAGGAGATTGAGATCTTCTTGTAGTGAGAAATGTATTTTACTCTGTTTCTCGTTCGGTTTATAAGAAATAAATAAGAGTATTTTATAATGAAAAAATAGTGGATGTTTTTAATATTTTTTAAACATAGAGTCTAATAAAAAGAAAAAAATAAGTAAAAACATTTTATTTATTATTTATATATTTAAAAGAACATTTTATTTATACCTTTCCTCGTAAAATAATTTTAATCTATAATAAATTATAGTATATTAAAGTAGTTACTCTAAGATAGAGATATATTATTTTAAAGCACTAATAATTTAAAACAATTTACTTATAAGTTGGAGATAAATTATTTTAAGAGCTGAACCAAATTTTATATTTTAAATTAATTTTAACTTAAAATTACGTCCAACTTTAATTATAATTATTTTAAAATATAATATAAAAGATAGTTTAAATATTAAACTACGGATAAAATACTATTTTACTCATTTTTAAAAGCGAAATTTACTTTTTTACAATAGATAAATAATTAAAGGTGGGCACCTTCTCATTTCATTAATAATTAAAGAAATTATGATGACGTAATAAGTACAAGACGTCAGGAGTACCAGATGTTGACCATTGACCTGATAAGTCTTCCAAATCAAACAGGTCGATAATCTTACTTGATTGGTTTTGGGAAGCCCAGCCAAATCAACTTGAGCCGAAAATAAATAAAATCAAATGGTTATTCAACTTTAACTTTTTTTTTTTTTTAAGTTTAAATTTGGTTCAATATTTATCTTCAGGTGAATATATGAATGGATACTCCTTCACGTGTTTATGCTTCTTCATTATTGTAAGGTTTCTGAAATGGAACATGACATCATCAGTACATGACGTCAGCAGTATCATATGTTCATTGACCTGGTCAAGTCTCCCTAATCAAACCGGTCAATGATTCTTACTTGCTAAGTTTTAGTGCTCTATGTTCATACTTATTTAATAAGATACTCGAGTTGGATCAAATGAAATTTAAAATAAATTAAGCTATTAAAATCCTTATTGAAGGATGACTTGATTTTTTTTTTGTTTTATTTATGAATTTGAATTTTATTTGTCTACGCTTTAACGAATTTAAACTTATTTAATTGTTAGAACATTTTATAATTTTAAATCTATTGAACTGATTATTAAACTTAATAATATAAATGTATTTATAACTACAAAATTATCTTTATTTAGTATATGATAAAAATTTTGTTAATTAATATAGTTCAAAGCTCGTGAACATTCTCATTTAATTTAATTTAATAAATTATTCAAACTTATACATTAATTTTTTTTTAGAAATATACTGAACGAATAGCTCTTATTAAATTCAATCTCATATTTGTTCATCGACCTTTAATTCATTACTAACCATCGTGAAAAAAATAAATAAATTCACATATTTCTATACTAATATAATATTATTCATTTTGGACTTAAATTTTCATGACTTTATTTTTAAGTTCTATCAAAAAAATTTTATACATACCAATACAAATATCAATAGAAGTATCATACATCATTTCAAACTAACAATCATTTTTAAATCTTTCTAACATAGGACTTTGATTAAATTCGTAATAATTCTCCCTTCAAATAAATGATCATAATTACTTTTATGATCTGAGCCTCCACATGAGCATTTGATCATCATAATCTAGTTCGAATCTCCCCGCAAGCATCTATATCCAGTTATCCTAACCTGCTCCGGATCTTTCTACGAGCATTTGGTCATCCTGACTTGTTCCAGGTCTCCCCGTAAGTATTTGCATCCGATCATCCTGACCTGTTCTGGGCCTCCCCGTGAGCATTTGATCACTCTTTACTTGCTCCGGATTTGTTTCTGGGGCTCCCCCTGACTTGCACTAGGCCATTCTGACAAACATCCAATCACTTTGACCTGCTCTAAGCCTCCCGTAAGCATATGATCACTCTTGACTTACTTCGAGCCTCTACACGAGCATCCAGTCACCATGCGGTTACCCTAACCTGATTCGAGCCTCCCCGCAAATATCCGGTTATACTGACTTGCTTCGATTGTCCCTACAAGCATCCAGTCATCCTGACATGCTTTGATCCTCCCCACAAGCATCCAGTTATCCTGACCAACTCCGAGTCTCCTCACGAGCATTCGCATCTAGTGACTCTTAACCTATTCCGAATATTTCCTGTGAGCATCTGGTCATCCTGACCTACTTCGGATCTTGCCTACGAACATCCAGTCACTCTTGACCTATTATGAGTTTCTCCGCAAGTATCCAGTCATCCTGATATACTCCGAATCTCCCCGCAACTTGTTCAAGGCCATCATATATAACATCTAATCCTAATTATGACTATGATATTATTTGTTATGTCCAAAATAATATTAATATATCTCTACAATAATATGTCTTATGACTTTATCTATGACTTTATTTTTAAATTATACTCTAAAGATTTCAAATTAATAAAAATATCATATATTCTTTTAAATCCATAATTTTTATCAAATCTTTAATTAACGCCGCCGCTTACGAACGCCGAAGATGAACGGACCAATGCAGTCAATAGTCAAGTCAAACTGGGCCAAGGAATCCTGAAACAGTTGGGTTTCTTCCCGGAAGCCTACGGATAAAGAAGCAGAGAATGGAATCGACTCTCCTCTCAAGAATTACGCATCAAACCGTTCATGTTAATTTGAACAGCCCTCGTGCATCATCATCTGGGAGCGATTCGGCCTTCAGCAACAGCAGGGCAGAGCTTCTTCTCCCACTGCAGAGCAAAACAGAGAACGCCTACGCCGATCGAGAACAGTAGTGAGCGCTCCGCATCAACTAGCTATTAAAGCATGGGAAGTTGCTTCTCCAGCTCCAGGTCTCACCGTGTGGCTCGGCCGGAGGAGGAAGAGGTAGGGCAGTGGAAGGAAGGGGAGGGGTGGTGGATCGCCGACGTCGACTGGAAGGCGGAGGATTTCATAGTCAGAGAACGCCGGAGGATGAATTTCGAAGCTTGAACGAACCTCGAAGATGCGTTGTTTGATTAAATCTAGAAATATTAGATTCTTAATTAGAGGTTTTTATTTTTAAGATTTCAGAGCGAGTAGAAATTTCAATCTGTTTCATGTTCGGTTTATAAGAAAATAAATAAGAGTACTTTTATAATGAAAAAAGTAAGTGGATGTTTTTATAAAGGGTAAAAAGCTAAAACAATTAAAAGAATATTGCTTTTTTTTATTAAGTATTAAAATAATATTTCACCAATAATTTAATATCTTAATATCCACTATACTTCATAATCTGGTTGTCCCTCATGCCGTGTCATATGATTTATCATTTTTATCCTCCATATAAGGTGAATGGGAAAATATTAAATTATCATCTAAATATTCATAATTCGATTCTCAATTATAATATATTTATAAGTATTTTTTTTCCTAAATAAAACATACAATCTCAGGATGTTTAACTTCTGCACCGTCCATCATGAACCATTCCTAATTTATCCTAGCAGTTGATGAAAATTTTAGTAAGATTGAACCAATCGTTCTAAGCTCAGTGTTATTTGGTTCATCATTTTTGTCACGATAAATTTTATTTTTGAAAGATATGTGTTCAAGACTACGTATAGTGAAAGGATGTTAAATTGTACACTCAGATACTTGTGATTCGATCTTCAGTTACACCGCATGTGTAGAGATTTTTTTTTTCCAAACGAGATGCACAATCATGGGATGTTGGGGTTTTACGCCGCTCACTGTGAGCGTTCCCAATTTAGCCTAGTGACATATAAAAAACTTCTGTGAAATAAGATTAATCGCTCCAAACTCGATGTTATCTGATTTATTATTTCTATCTTTACAGAATGTCCAATTAATTAGAAAGTAACAGACTTATTATATTAGGATAAGGATCAATTACCTATATGTACATACTCGATGAAAAAACCCCCTTCATTCTTATATACTTAGATGATAATTTATCTCCTGAGGACGGACGGTAAGAATCAAAGTGAGACTAATCGTCTACTATTAAGATAAAAATAAAATATTTTATGAAATGAGCAACTTTTATGATCAGTTGGATCGCTTTTGAATTAATTTTAAAATGGTGCAATTTTAATATAAAAAAATATTTTGAATTTTAAATTGTGGATAAAATATTATTTTAATAGTTGAAAAACTAGAAGTTTACTTTTTTTTCTTTTTTCTTTTTTTTTTAACAATTATGCGGTGATAAAAAGAACTCACTATATACTGATCAAACGACGTAGTAGTCCACGTAGAGGTCGAAGTTAAGGAGATCAACTACAAAAGGTTGGACGTTAAGGTGCCAAGCAGATCTCTCCAGCAGTGGTCAACCGAGTATGTATTTGCCCGATAGACAAAGGGTCGGTCCAAGCGAAACGTTTGTTTAGCCAAGACCATCAGACGGTCATCACAAAGTAGAGGAGCGTGCACACGCGGAGGAGCAGTCGAGCGGATGAATACTCAACCGAGCGACTATCCCATTCGTCCAAGCAAATGGATCACTGACGTATCCTTTGGGGAGATAGCGCCGTTGACACAAGACTTGGTCAACGAACGGATTGTATGACGGAAACTTCTATTATCTTGTCAAGGATATGCATATCCTGTTAAAGTATAGTGGTAGAGATACTTTCCTAATACGTCCTTTCACAAGACAAATTAGAGAATATGTCAACGTCACGAGAGAAACGCACACACCAGGGCATTATATAAAGGGATCCATACACCAATAGAGATACGTATTATTCATTATTCACATCTATATCTACAGTTGCTCCAACCTTTTTCTCTTTCCCATCGAGGATCCCCTTCCTGATTCGAGATTGATATTTTTTTATATTTTAGAGTGAATTAAAGTCTATATTCAATGAACGTGATAACTACATCTCCACTATTATTTCTGAACAGGATCAAGTAATATAAATAATTGAAAGCAGGTCCTCATTTCATTAATAACTCAAGGATTTTAGGATGGCGTCAGCGTGTCGGAACATGTACAAGACGCGGACCGTCAACAAGCCAATGTAAGTCAAGTCTCCCTCATCGAACCAGTAAAAGATGATTGCACGGTCAATAGTCTTACTCGCTAATTATAAACGCGTAGCAAATCGGATTTAATGCTCTAATAGGATTTTATGTTCGAAAAGAGGGATCAAATATATATAAAGAACAGAATTTGTACACCGGCAAAAGATGTAATATATTCGACGAAGAAAATCATAATACACGAGAATTAAGAATCACAGAACATTGCATTATCTATAGAATGGTTGTTCAGAAAGATACATCAAATCTCAAAGGACATAATTAAACCACCACGAAGATCTCGAGTAGAAGAATCACCGATAGACAAGAGAACGAATGCTGAATTTCTACCAGCAACATGATTGAGAAAATGAACAAGATAAATCAGTGGCAAATAGAAGACAATTCACAGAATTTTCAAACGATTGATATCTTAATTTATACCAAACGAACAGAGAGATGATTCTTTTATTGCACTATTAAATTGCGACTATCAATTTCCTATGGAGTATGAAGACAAAATCTAACCTCTTGTTTTTTCAGCTTCTGAGCAATTGGAGCCAAAAATGGAATCGGCATCACAATTCGAACGCATCATCGTCGAGCTTTAGCGCCTCCGCAGCAGCCTCCTCCTCCTCGTCGTCGATGGTTAAGTAGGGGTTGTGCGCCGCCGGCCTGAACTTATACCCGGTGAAGACGTAGAAGGCGAGCGTGGCGAGCTCGCCGGCGACGACGCTGGTCCACAGGTAACGGTAGGAGATGAAGTTGCTGAGCGCGTAGACTCCCACCCTGGTGAAGTAGATGTAGCAGATGACGACGATGTAGTACTGGCGGAAAAGGGTGAGCTTCATAAGGTTCACGGCGGCCTTCCCGTTGGTCCTGGCGGCCTCCCGTAGGTTCTTGATGGACCAGACGATGGGGAAAAGGACGGCGCAGCAGCAGACGACGTCGACGAGGAGGAAGACCTGCTTCCAGGTGACCCAGTCGCTGGAATAGCGGCCGGATTCATCGATGGCGACCTGGGCGATGTTGGCCACCACCTGGAGGGGGATGATCGCCATGAGCACCTTCTTCTCGCGGTCCTGGAGGTAGGGTTTGAGGAAGGACCAGCCGGTGCCGATGAGGACAAGGAGGGTGAAGAGGGAAATCCCCTTGAGGAAGCTGAAGATGTAGAAAAGCACGTCCCAGCCGTGGGCGGATCCGGTGCGCTCGATGTAGGATTTGTCCTCGGCCTCGCAGAGGAGATTTAGGGCTTTGAGAACGATTACCGCGAGCATGAAGTAATGAATGCCGAAGACGGCGGCACGGCGGCGGAAGAGGACGGCAGCCCAAGCGATGGCGAGGGCGGCGTAGGCGAAAAAGAGGAGGGAATATATGAAGGGCAGCGGCGCGGCGCCGGCAGAGAGGAAGGCGCGGCGGGAGGGTTCAGGGAAGTTAAACATGGCGGATCGGACGGACATGGAGACGCGGAGATTGGGGAGACAGTTGGCGAAGAGGAGAGTGAACTGGCCGGATTGGTCGGTGAGGTTTTCGGCGACGCCGAAGGAGGTGGATCTGGCGACGGGGACGCCGGAGGGGTTGGGAGGGGGATGGAGGCGGTCAAATTCATAGACGACGTGGACGTCGGGGTCGCTGGACTGGAGGGCGCAGGTGATGTCGAGGTCGCGGATCTGGCGGAGGACGCGCAGCCATGCTTCGGGGGTGCAGAGGAAGAAGCCGAGCTGGGAAAGGGCGAGGTCGGCTTTGCTGGAGAAGGAGATGCCGGAGACATTGAGCTCGAGACCGCCACGCCGTGTGAAGCCGAAGTCGTCCAAGGGGATGATGGATCGCGAGTCAGATCGGACCTCCATCTGGCGGATCTCGGCGCGAACAGAAGGGACGACGGCCATCATGGACAACGCCAACGCCAGTCCAATGATAGGTCTCGCGGATGCCGCCATGGATGCCCTCTTCGTAGCCTCTCCTCGCTGATCTCGATTCCTTCTTATCTCTCTCTCGCTCGCCCATCAATGGCGGCGGTGGTTCGTCAGTCAACGGAGAAGGCAGAGGATTTTTCCAATTAACTCCAAATATTTAACCTTATAATTATTTGGTTGTAGTCGTGACTTAACCCGTTACAGATTTCGTGTCATTGTTGGCTAGGTTTTGTCGTGTATAAATTTCCGAGCCCTCCGCGAACGCTCTCACCGCTCTTGGTTGCCTCCTTCGTCGCCGCGCTTACACGCTTAACCCTTCCTTCCTACGACGCAAGCGAAAGCCCTCGACTGCCGACATGCCTGCTCTTCTCTCCGACCCTCTCTCCCCTGAGGAGCTTAAGGGATCGAAGAAGGCGAAGGTCTCTGAGAAGAGCAAGAAGGATAAGAAGAGGAAGGCCGAGGAGGAGGAGGAGGATAAGAGCGACACCACGTCCGAGTACTCATCGGAGGTCCCTGAGAAGAAGAAGAAGAAAAAGAAGAAGGCGGATGCTAATGGTCCTTCGCCGAAGAAGATGAAGCTGAAGGAGAAGGAAGAGGAGACGGATGAGCCGGAGAGCGGTAGTGATGTGGATGACCCGAATGCCTTGTCAAATTTCAGGATCTCGAAGGCCTTGGTAGAGGCCTTGAACTCGAAGGGCATAAAGGCCCTGTTCCCCATCCAGGCCATGACGTTTGATCTCGTACTTGATGGGTTTGATTTAGTGGGTAGAGCTCGGACTGGTCAGGTTGGTGCTTTCTTCCTTTTCGTTCTCCTTTCCATTGCGTACTTCAGATATTTTACTATTTTAGCTGTTCTGGTTCGTGCTAGTAATATAGCCAACTAGAGGGCGGCACAAGATGTTTTTTTTTCTTCTTTTATTGAAAAAAAAAACAAACAACTACGTAGCTTTTGTGTTTCTATGCATTTATGTTGTTTCTCTCTCAATAGTTGTTCCTCCTGATGTTCATGGACTGTTCTGTTTATGATGGTCTGTTATATATATGACCTTATTCATAGGGTAAAACCTTGGCTTTTGTATTGCCTATATTGGAATCGCTGACAAATGGAAGGCTCAAGGCATCAAAGAGAACTGGTTATAAAAGGCCTCCAAGTGTTTTGGTACTACTTCCAACTCGAGAACTTGCTATTCAGGTACTCCAAATTAGAGGTTAAATATGTTTACTATGAAACTATTTCATGATTCTTTGTGCTGAAACTTGATTGTCGTGACAATTAATCCAGGTACACTCAGAATTTGAAGTTTATGGTGGGGTAGTGGGGTTATCGTCGTGCTGTGTATATGGCGGGTCTCCTTATCGTGCTCAAGAAATGTCCATAAAGAGAGGGGTTGATATCCTTGTTGGAACACCAGGACGTGTAAAAGTAATCTGTTTGACTATATGTTCATAAATCCTGCTTGGCTCAGTGAAGTCAGTTTCTTATTTTTGTATTTGTTAACAGGATCATATAGAGAGAGGAACTCTTGACCTGAGAGCTTTAAACTTCCGGGTCCTTGATGAAGCAGATGAAATGTTGAGAATGGGTTTTGTGGAAGACGTGGAGCTAATTCTCGGTACGAGTAATCTTCAGGGCTTTTTCGTTGGTTATTGATAATTTATATCCAGGCAAAAGGATCTCAGAGATACATTTATCATAGTTGATGTTTTGTGTTAGACCTTCTCTAGATGTAGTTTAATCTGGCCTAGTTGTAATATATTATATATGTCATTTTCATTGCTTAATGATGCTTCACATAGTCAATATTTACTGAGTTTTTTCCTTTAATGTTTTGCAGGTAAGGTTGAGGATGCTAACAAAGTTCAAACACTTCTCTTCAGTGCTACCTTACCTGATTGGGTGAAGCAGGTATAGATTCATAATCATGAATTCTTCTCATTTGAGTAAATTTTACAAAGAGGCACAAGCGATTTTGTATATGTTGTGGCATGCCTTCGTGATACACGAGTTCAATTGTATAATGGTGAACCTTGTTATAAGCTCACCATGAACATTAGCACATGAATGCCTAATTTTCTAAATGCTATTTTATTCTTCAATATTCTTCCACATAATACTTTTCTAACGTTCCCAGATTTCAGCAAGATTTCTCAAGGAAGATAAGAAAACAGCTGATCTTGTTTGCAATGAGAAACTGAAGGCGAGTGCTACTGTTAGACATCTTGCTCTTTCTTGTTTAAAATCAACAAGACAGCAAATTATTCCTGATATTATTCGTTGCTATAGCAGGTTTGTAATTTTATGATTTCACTTTATTGTTTGATTAATTTTCTTTGTTATGATCTGGTTCCTAAAGTACATATTTGTTTTTCTATTCACAGCGGTGGTCGAACCATTATTTTCACTGAGACAAAAGAATCTGCATCTGAGCTTGCAGGATTATTACCTGGGTCAAGAGCATTGCATGGAGATGTAATGCAACAACAACGAGAAGTATGCACTTTATGATTACTGATTACTACATAATCTATATCTTGTCCAAATGAACTTCTTCCATTAATATCTGGGATTTGAAATTATGCAGGTTATACTAACCGGATTTAGGTCAGGCAAGTTTTTGGTTTTGGTTGCAACAAATGTTGCAGCGCGTGGGCTAGACATCAATGATGTGCAGCTGATTATTCAGGTGCATCTTTATCTCCTGGGAGCAATTAACCATTTTAAATAACAAATTCTAAAGCATTATTTGACTCAATTACATTTTCAGTGTGAGCCCCCACGCGATGTTGAAGCTTACATCCATCGGTCTGGGCGAACTGGAAGGGCTGGTAATTTTTCTTGAAACTTTCATCATGTAATTTTTAGTTTTTTTTGTGTGTGTGTGACAAGTGCTATAAGAGACATCTCTTTCAGGCAATACTGGTGTTGCAATTCTCCTTTATGAACCCAGATATAAGTTTAGTGTTTCCAGAATTGAAAAGGAATCGGGTGTTAAGTTTGAGTACATATCTGCACCTCAGCCTGCTGAGATTGCTGAATTAGTTGGATCTGAAGCAGCCAGTGCTATTTCAAATGTCTCCGACAGGTAAGCTGATGTTTCTTCCTTTTTTTTTTTTTGGAAATTGTTTAATTTGGTAATATTCTAACTATGAAGTTGTTTATTTTGCAGTGTTATTCCAGTTTTTCGTTCACAAGCAGAACAGCTCTTGAGCACTTCAGGACTATCGCCTGTAGATTTACTAGCAAAAGCACTTGCTAAGGCTGCTGTAAGTTGCACATTTAGTATTGAAGCAATACATTGTTGTATTTAGTGATCTTCTATTTTAATGGTCATCTCTATTGCAGGGGTTTTTGGATATAAAAAAGAGGTCACTGCTCTCTTCTTTGGAGAACTACGTGACAGTGATTCTTCAGACAGGAAACACTATCTATTCACCATCGTGAGCGTCTCTCTTTTTTTTTTAAAAAAAATTGTAGTGGTTGGATATTCAATAGTTAGACGAACAGCCTTTAGCTATTGCATGTTTGCCTATCGTGCTATCGGTACAAATAAATTTGTTAATGTAGATGCATAACTAACCTATTGCCTCCATTGATTTTTCAGGTTTGTTTTCAGCGTCTTAGGGAGACATTTCCCTGAAGAGAAGATCCAAAATCTCGAAAACGTCTCTCTTACTGAGGATGGTTATGGTGCAGTGTTTGATGTGCGGGCTGATGATGTCGATGCATTTCTTGAAGGTATAGATCTGAAAGCTCAGCTTGACTTTTCATTGACTAGTTTTTCCTGTTGGGCACGGAGAACACTGCTTTGAATTGGTTTTAACTTGCGTATCAAAATGAGTAATGATTTAACTTTCCATCCTCCGCTGCTGCTTGTGCGAGCTAGAAGCAGGGCAGGATTTGGAGAGGTTAAAATGAAGTATTCCTTACTTTTTTTCCCCTCATAAAGGCCGAGGCAAAACATGCCATGGGATAAAATACATGTCTTATTTCTGCCCCATCTATATTATCTCTGAGTCTGGATGGTTAGCCTTTGTACCTTCTTGAGCTTTTTTTGTATGCTCCTTTGCGATATGGAAGATTTTAAGAGGTAGTGAAAATCATGCCGAGACGGCCTAGGTTGTGATGAAAACGTGTCCCTGCCCTTGTGCACTCTCAAAGCTTATTTCCCATGCTTTTTGGTGGTAAAACGATAGGTTTTGGACTGCTTTTATAAATGAGTTTGTTTCTTCATTTTGTGCATCATGTAATGTTATCAAGCCATAACATTTCTCTACAAATTTCTCTTTTTCACAGTTCAGGGCAAGACCAGCAGCAATTTTAGTATTGAGGTGCTGGAAACATTGCCTCCACTACAAGATAGACAAAACAGAGGCACCAACTCAGGGCGAGGAAGGTTCGGCCGTGGTGGGGGTGGTTTCTCCGGCGGCAGAGGTGGATTCTATGGCGGTAGGGGTGGTGGTAACAGATTCTCTGGCCGAGGCAATCGTGGAAGAGGTCGCGGTGGGGGAGGTTGGAACAATTTTTCCCAGAGGAATTGAGAAGATAACGTCGCTTGTTGTTTCCAGCCAAAATCCTTAGCTGGAATTTTTTTTAATGAGAAATTATTGAACTTATATTTGTTCGTGAAATGTAATGTTGCCTAACAATCTTATATATTCTTACTCCATTGTTCAAAAATGTAATTGTGTGTGTTATAAAGTTGGTTTAGTTTACATCACTTAATAGTAAAAATTAAAAAATATTAACCATCGTTTTTACGTCACCATCCACTAATATTAATATACTTTTTTATGGACCTATTAAAATTGTGGAATCGATCACATCAAAATAGTGAAAATTAAAAGATACATCCGATTTTGATATTTGCTCATATTTTATATAATATTTAAAGAAAATGACAATAAAATGATTCAAATAAATCTTATAAGTAAATAAATCAGATTCACATGATTTTAACTATTTTTAAAAACTAAAATAATGTAAAAAAATCTCTAAATTTTGAAATATCCTTGCAGCCTTAATAAATACTGGATAAGGATCCATCATGAGTTTGACCTTGGGGATCAACCTTCCTTCGGCGGTCGCTCATCAATCTCCAGAGCCTCCTCTTCCTCCATCAAATCATCAAGGAGTTGATCCACGCAGTGCGAGAAGGAGATGGGGAAAGGCGGCGAAGGAGGCGGAGATGCCGGGAAGGCAGAAGAGAACATGGCGGCTTGGTTGGTCTCCGTCAACACTCTCAAGATCCAGCCTTTCCATCTCCCGCCGCTCGGTTCGTCTTGAATAATCAGGGTTTTTATTCCCTTTTGGTTCCGATTTGTCATTGGGGGTGCGATTGTTGATCCAAATTGATTTTCTCTAGGGCCTCACGATGTTCGTGTGAGGATGAAGGCCGTCGGCATTTGTGGCAGCGATGTTCACTATCTTAAGGTTAGGCTTCCTTGTAACACTGTTGATCTTATCTAGTTGGACCATGGAAGGACGAACCAAGTGATGCCTTTTTCCCCTCATCTGCGTGCCGCAGACACTGAGGTGCGCCCATTTCGTTGTTAGAGAACCGATGGTGATCGGGCATGAATGTGCTGGGGTCGTACAAGAGGTGGGAAGCGAAGTCAAATCCCTGGTTTCGGGTGATCGCGTGGCGTTAGAGCCCGGCATCAGCTGCTGGCGGTGCAAATTCTGCAAAGGTGGCCGGTACAACCTTTGCCCTGATATGAAATTCTTTGCTACCCCTCCTGTTCATGGATCCCTAGCTAACCAGGTGATCAATCTCAGACTCTTTTCTCCCTAACAATATCTATTTGGGAGTTTTTTCTTTCCTTCAAATTGTTCGTGTTATCTGATGCATACGTCTTCTAGTTGGCGTAATTTGATGAACTTTGCAAATTAACTGAAATCAATCCTCAATCATGATTTTCCATAGACAAACAAAGTAGCAATTCTCAAGTATTTATCTTTTTCACCTTTTGATTTGTTATTTCAGACATTAACCTTGCCAATACACTTGGTTTGGATTTCCAGGTGGTTCATCCTGCAGATTTATGCTTTAAGCTTCCTGACAATGTGAGTTTGGAGGAAGGGGCAATGTGTGAGCCCCTAAGTGTCGGTATCCATGCTTGCCGTCGAGCCAATGTAGGTCCAGAGACTACTGTGCTAATTATGGGCGCTGGCCCTATCGGGCTAGTCACAATGCTTGCGGCTCGTGCTTTTGGTGCACCAAGAATTGTCATAGTGGATGTTGATGGATACCGGCTATCGGTTGCTAAATCTCTTGGTGCAGATGAGTTTGTGAAAGTTTCTACAAGCACTCAGGTCTTTGCCTAACTCTTAATATTCATAAGATGCAAAAAAAAGTTGCATACATTTGATATCAAATCATTCATTCTATTTCAGCTATTATGCTTTTGATTGTTGGGATTTGCTAGTGGTTAGAGATTTATATAGATCTATATAAAAGTTGTTTGTATAACAATAACGGATATTGCACAATTCAATATATGAATAATGTTTTTTTGATGGCGATATACAACAACCGCCACCACTAAATTTTATCCCACTAAGTGAGATCGGCATTTGTGTGATGGTGATATATAAAAGAAGTTTGAGAAAGATGTTTAGCTCTTGATTTTTGTGTTTGTTTAGTCAACATACTAAAACTAGTAAGTTTCAGTGTTCTAACAACTTCTGTTTGATAAGATTGTTAAATGTACTTGAAGAACAAAATAAGATCCATCTGTTTATGACATCGTAACATCCTGCTTGTGTGATATTTAACCACTGTGGTAGAGCTTTGTGGCTTCTTTCTTTCTTTGATACAATTCATCTACAGGATCTTGATGAGGAGGTTCTTGAGATACAAAAGGCAATGGGCAGTGATATCGATGTGAGCTTCGATTGCGCTGGGTTTAGCAAAACAATGTCGACCGCCCTGAATGCCACCAGGCCAGGTGGTAAAGTTTGCCTTGTTGGCATGGGCCACAATGAGATGACTGTCCCCCTTACTCCTGCAGCAGCAAGGTCTCTACCTCATTGCTGAAGAGTTGGAAGCTAGAAATAACCTGAACTTCCACTTGATGACTGATGACTGTTCCTTTGTTTACAGAGAAGTTGATGTCGTCGGCATCTTCCGATACAAAGATACTTGGCCATTGTGTATCGAGTTCCTGAGGAGTGGAAAAATCGACGTCAAGCCTCTGATAACACACAGATTCGGGTTCTCGCAGGAGGAGGTGGTGGAAGCATTCGAAGTCAGCGCTCGCGGCGGAGATGCCATAAAAGTGATGTTCAACCTTTAGATGCTGAGGCATTATTTGGTCTGAAGAATAATTCTGAGACGGTGTATCAGATCTCTTGCTGCCATGACAAGGTCATCAATGTTGGTATTGTTAGTAAGCTGGTTGAATAAAAAGGGGTGTGATCTTATAGCTGAGACAAAAATAAAATGAAATCATGGTTTCCTTCTATTAAATTTGGATGTACAACCATACGACCTGGTTGATTCAATCCTCCAGTCGCTTATGACTTGCTAATATTAAACCGGAACTGGATTGATCTGAGAAAGTTTCGAGTAAGGTCCTTTGGAGAAGAAGAACAGATCAAACTATACAGAGCCCTTTGGATGTCTAAGGTGAAATAGAGGATGTCTTTCCCTTTTCGAATATTTTATACAATCACTACCCTTGTCGACCAATTTTTAAAAATAAAGTATGTTATTTGGCTTTGGATTTTAATAATGATTTTCATGCTGAAATTATTTATAGAAAAGAAATCATTATATATATAAACTTCGTTGTTAATAATTGTTTCAGAAGTGGGCCCGGTCCAATTTAATTTTACTGGGTTCACGTACATTAAATCAGGCTTAATGACCTTATGACATTGACATTTATATCCAATTATATAATAACTTTATTTAAAAAATAAATAAATAAACAATAGTAGAGCAAGCTCACTGAGGCTACGTTTAGTTACGTGTAATGTAATTGAGCTTGTAATTGAGCTTGTAATATAATTACTAAACGTGTAATGTAATTGAGCTTGTAATATAATCAAATTTGTAATGTAATATAATCCTAATTATATTACTATATTTGGTAATGTAATGTATGTAATCTATTATATTCTTTTGTTTGGTGTCCATTATTTTTTATAAGAAATGTAATTCGTATTATTATAAAATGACAAAAATATCCTACAACCTCTACCGGTGAGCGCTACATCTATGTCGGAGTTTACGATCGCCGCCGGTCGCCGGCCGCCGCCGCCGTCGGGTGCCAGCCGGTCACCAGTCGCCCCTAGCGCCCCCTCCAATCCGTCCCAAGGTCAACACGGAGGAGGTAAACCACGAGTAGCTACTAGTCTTTGGAATAGTGACTAGCACATAAAAGAGATATTTATCTTACCGAGATTAAATATTCGATTACAGTATTATTATGATCCAAGGGACAATGTCTAGTAACTAAAGGAAAGTGGCCAGGAAGCAAAAACTTATTATCAAGGGAATGAGATTATAATTCTATTGTAAAGTTAAGGCTGAGGCAAACTAATTAGTAAGAAGAAATGGCAACATTAACTAATAAACTAATCGAGATTTTAGGTAATTGAAATATTTAATTTAATTCAAATCATGCTTTGTGAAGTTATTTAAGCTCTAAAGTGAATAACAAACTCCATATCCACTGGGAATGACTACATAGGTATATAATCAAAGCTTATCACTAGTAATATTTAATTCTATTTATTGGTAGTCGGTTATATCATTTCGACTGCTAAATTTTCTATTAATCAGTCTAATCAAATTTAGACTTTTTAAAATTGAGACTAAATTGAATTATCCGAATTAACTTATATTTTTTTTTTTAGAAAAAATAAATTTCTACATTAATCAAACCGAACTTATAAATCCAAGACAACGAAGGATTAGTGATACGGTGATAATGAGGGATCTCACCCTGCTACTATGATGACATCGGCAAGTTAGGCGAAACATGCCTCGACCAGGGAGAAGGCTTTGATCCGTTGCCATCTCAACACGGGGAGGAGTCAAAAGACCGACGCTCAAAGGATTATTGGACGCCGAACGGAGGAGGAGACGAGGTGCAGAAACTGAGCTGGGCGACTACCTCGCTCGGCCAAATAGCAGAGCTTCATATGGGTAGAGTTCAACTTCGACCAAGCGACTATCCCGCTCGGCTTGACAACAGGTCTCGGCAGTGGCAAGGTAGACCTTCGGTCAAGCGGACACACGTGCAGGAGTAGCGAGGTTCGGATCGACCGGACAACCCACTAGAGCAGCTAAATTCCAGTCGAGCGGCCAACCCGCTCGGCCTAGCAGTACACTCCCTTTGATATCCAGCAATATCTTTTTCATAGGGCCAATGCTACGGACCCCTTTTCCAATTCGACACTAATTTTCGAACAGAATCAATTAGCTTCGTGGTGACATGGGGAACAGTTGAGCTATGAGGCATGCACCTTAGCAAGTCATCTGATGGAGTAAAATGACATTTTTATTGCAATGACAACATTAATACATAAAACAACCATAAACTTCAAAGAGTGTTATAAATTTCCTAATTTATCAGAGAAAACGGATTCTTGTTAAATAGAATGATTATCTTGTATAAATCATTTCTTTTTACCATTACATAGGAAAACAAAAATTCTCAACTATAAACTACCACAAGAAAATCTAAACCTGGAGAAACAACAAAACTCTCATCCATGTGATTCACAGATTGAATCTCTAGAGAGTGCACCAAACCCCAAATCTTTGCCTCATGTGCTTCGGTGCTTGGGTTGCATGCTGGAAAGTCGAACAAGCACTTTGCCTAGAGTTTGAGAATGTGCCATTAGCTTGCTTGGCTTCTTAACTGAACCGTCATTTTTACGTTCACTGCTCCACATACCGAACCCAAATATATGGACACGTAAGGCATCGCCACAGTTTCCATTTCTTTGCCTGTTTTGCAAGCTTGGCATATATAGCTCTTGGGAGTTCCGGCAGGTGGGAGACTTTTCTTCTGGGGTTGTTTAGTAGTGGCCGCGAGAAGACTGCCACAGTCGGAGCATACATGAGCTATGTGGTAGTCAGAGCTGGTGTGGAGTCTGTCATGTAAAAGGTAGGCAGCTCCATGGGCAAGAACTGCATCACGTTCCATTTCTCCAAACCTAATACCACCACCTCGTTTCCTTCCTCCAATGGGTTGCCTGGTGATCTGATCAACAGTTCCCGTAGAGCGCACCTGAATCATTAAGTGTTAATCGAGCTCAACAGAAAGATCACAAGCCATCACAATTCCTAAGGAGTAGAAGCCAAAGGCACAAACCATTACGAAATGGCACAAGGACATGGGAATCAAAATATATAATAAAATATCTTTATAGGTGCAGATTAAGTTTTTTTCATAAAAATTACATATTTATGTTGTAAACATGTTATGACCCAGAACAGTCAATAAGACACTGAAAGGAGAAGCAAATGCAGTTACAGAATACAGTACAACTAAAGTTCAACAAAACAGATTAAGCAAAAGGAAAAGAACTATAATCCACCCTTGATAACAAAGAATTCCAAGAACAAGTGCTCTTGTTTGAAGATACCCAAATTAGCTTGAATTTCAATATATCAATCTAAAAAAAAACAAAGGAAATACCCACTGAATGTGATCTTTGTCTTTAAACAAAAATTAGCAAACATTAATTTTGCCAAATATAGTCTATCAGGCTATTTCACCAAACAGCTTGTCAGATTGTTTGGTAAGAATCTTGATCTAATGTGAAGGTTTTTTGGTGCAATGAGCTGAGTGGGCAATGATTTGGGCATTTTCATATAGGTTAGGCTGGAAATGTGGATTTTTCATTGTAAGGGGCCTTAGCAGGTGTTCACAGGATCATTTTAAACAGGAAGATGATGATTAACACTAGAGCATGGTGAAATTACCCCAGAATCATGTCAAAAATCTACCATTTAGAGGATGAAAAAACAGGATTTCATCCACGTACGTAACTGCTTCACTCAAATATTAGTATTTTATTTTTCAAACCAGAATTTAACAAATAAACAGGAAATGGAGAAAGATCACCTGAAATTTGTCAGAAACCATGTGGCGGAGCCGCTGGTAATAAACAGGTCCAATAAAAATCTTAAAAGGAAACCTTATTCCATAAACTCCACTGTACAGTGCCTCTTCTCCATAATAGTTGAAACCATAAGCAATCAACATTTGACCTAGTTCATCAACCACTGGGACCTCTTCTTCATCTTCTTTGCCGCAATTTGACCTGGTGAAAGGAGTTGCATCAACAAATTTTCCATGCAGGCTTCCTCCCTGCAAAGGTTAGAAAAGAAATGCAGAATTTGCTACCACTAAGACTTGTCATAGGATAAAAAAGAGTCCAAAAGAGAGTTAGGAAACTGAAATGCCTAGGTGCATTGATGACCAGTTTTCTAATCAAAACCAGGTTTACTTAGACAAAGCAAAATTCTACTGTAATAAGCAAAAGAGTAAAGAACAAAGAACTCAAGAGTGACCTTAGCTGCAATCGACTCCAAAAGCATTGCAATAGTCATTCTCGAAGGAAACGCATGAGAATTAATTATTAAATCTGGTTGCATCCCAGTAACTTCAGAAAATGGCATGTCTTCAGAAGGCCATAGCTGAGAGCAAACACCCTTCTGCCCATGCCGGCTGCTAAACTTATCACCAATAATAGGATATCTGGTGCGTCGAGTGCGAATATTAACCTGAAAAGGTTAATTATTGCATTAAGCATCTTTACTCACCATTTAAAGCCTAATGAATAATGGAAACAGTTTGTTCCAAAAGAAAGTTTGTTTGTTTATTATAGGTTTTCCATGTTCACTTGCATATTCATCCAAGAAATGTGGAAGAAATTGATTTCACAACTTGGATTATGTTTTCTCATAAACATCAAGAATGAAATTTAGATGGGATTGGTTGCAATTTAGATGCCTAATTAACCTTATAAACCATTCAAAATCTTATTGATCACCACTGCACATATTATTATCATTTATCAATATCAAAGGCACAGAGGAAAATTATAAAAACCTAAATCTGTGATTCTGATACATCAAAAAATTTCAATTCAACAAAGCAAATCTGAAGATGCATATTATATTAGAAATAGTGAAATAACAAGATGAATCAAACCTTTTGCAGGTAGTTCTTTGAGCCAGTACCATCAACAGAGACATAGTCAATGATGGCATCTTCTGAACCTTTTGAATAAGTTGGTTTCGTTGTGCTTGTTAAGGTATTGTATGTGCTATATATTGGCTCATGTGGATGCACTATCTGCAAAAATATGTTTGATGTTTTACTATTATAGCCAACAATCATAGATGCATTACTTGAGTAAAATAACCTGTCCAACGTAAGGTAGGCCATCTGAGTCAATTGAAGACATCATGTTTCTATCAGTGTTGCTCCTAGCAAATATTTCTTGAACCCGGTCTGACTCATGCTTCTTTTTCAAGTCAATTGACTCTGTCTGCATAAAAAATGGTGGTGAATTGTAAATGAAAAACATCCAGAAAGAAAAGTAAACATTCAAGGTCGAGCACAATTAATAATTAATAAAGCAAAAGCCAATGATCTTGCTGTGCATGTGCAAGTCTGCTCTCTCTAACACATGCACAAGGGGAGAATCTTTGGAAGCAAACTATTTTCATTGCAATATGAATCTTCTATAGGGCCCTCAACATTTCCTCAATAGCAGTTGCAGGGAGCCAAGGCATCTAGCTATTATTATGCTAATAAAGATAAAGAAGGCTAACTATTTTTGTGTGTTTCATCCTAGACAATGGTTTCAACAGAGAATTTTTCCTTTCAGTTCTTTGCTTCTATTCCAGCATCACGCTACACTGATTCCATAAACAATAATGAAGAACTTTCTTTTCCTATTAGAATGATCATTAACAGCTCTCCCTCCTGGAGGATTCTTAAAAGGCTGTGTTGTTGGGTCCACCATATCCCTACTTGTTTTATTAAGTTCATTTCAGTATTACAAGTCACAAAGTTTTTTCTTCCTTCACCAAATGTATGATTAAGGCCCAAATGACACAGAGGCATAATAGGATTGACTGATACTGATCAACAGTGAGAAAGGAAAGGGAAGAACCATATGTGATGTTTTCCTCTACTTGCTTTAAATATGGTGGAAACCACAAAAGGATAAAAAAGCTATTCTTCTTTTCTCCCCCCGACTATTCGTTGCTGTTTTCTCCCTCCCACTTTTCTTTCCCTACATTTTTTCCAACAAAACCATGATTTATTTCCTTCCTATCCATTCTTCTTGGTAGGGGCGAGCAAGGTTCACACTAGGTATCAAAAAATCCCAGAAACCAAACACAGCTCAGTTTTTTTTATTTTAAAAAAAAATGGAACCTGAAACTTTTGGGACAGTTCAGGTCCCATTTTGGCTCAGTTTTGCAGGGTTCTGATTTCTTGGGGATTTTGTGGATTTATTCAGTTATTTTTTTTTAATTTTATGATTGCAAAATAATGTGGGTAAATACAATATGTTTGGAGCTTCTTTACCACTTTATAAGTAACAAATGTAGTATATAATAATATATTTGCATGTATTATGAAATAATAAATATCCAATCTGTTCAAACGAGTTTTATATAAGAAAACGACCCGACCCTAAAACATTCCATCTCTCATTTGTGAAGCTCCATCCTAAACCTGAAAAAAAAAAACTGAATTTTCAGGTCATGTTACTTCACTTTCCTAGTTCAGGCTAATTATTTCTATTTTTTCCTATCACTACTTCTCGATGGTCCAAGGACATCAAAACACATTTTAAAAAAACAGATCATAGTGATATGAACTTCAGCAAATGTACAATCATTGCCAGAAAGAATAATAGTAATTAGCTTATAGAAAATATAACCAGCATATCACAATGAACACAAATAACATTAGCTTCATCTATATTCACCAAAACTAGAAAGAATTATGTGAACATAAATATTATTACAAAAGCATGACTACAGAAAGCATTGTCCAATGTATTGAAAAATAATTTAATTATTCAAATATTACTAGTAATGTTGTTTGTATAAAGCTCAATAGGTAAGATTAAGGTTGCTAACCCCAAATAGTTAGAATGAACATAGAGACGACAATGACATTAGTAAAGCACCATAACATAGTTATATATGAACCATGAAAATACATGCATATAATAAGACACCTGGTAAATATGCCCACGACCAAACCCACGCTCCACAGACATCTTGTTCAAAATCATGGCATCTTCCATGTCATAACTGCAAAAAGGGGGGAAGGAATAGCTTGAACATTAGCATACCAGTAGCAAAATACCAACACGTCATAATTAGTTTTAATGTACCCTGTGTAAGATAAAACTGCGACAATTGCATTTGTGCCTGTTGGGAACTCATCCATGCAATATTTAGTATATGAAGCAGTCCGGACGATTGGAGATTGAGGAGTCTGCAAAGGATATTTTGGGTGTCTAACTATTAAAGACAAATTTGAAATATGTTCATGCACAGATCAATGAATATATAATCTAATGGCTAACAGTTCAGGATAAAAACATTGTCTTGATGTCATACTGCAAAATACCTTTTCATATATATTAGAAATTTGAAACCGTAGACATGTCAAGAAAGTTAGTTCATAAGAAAGGGTTGTAGCCTTCTATAGTCTATGCATCAGAAGACAGACACTAATAGATAGTTTTTTCCTTCGGATATTCTCGACTATTTTGCTGTCAAAGGTGTCTTGTGAACCAAATCCAACCACAACATACCATAAAATGGAAGCTTCAATGAGAATAACTACAGAAGAAGAATCTAACAAGTAGAACTAAAATATTAGCAATACACATTAGTTAGGAAATACTTTATGGACATACCTGGAGATGATATGTCTTCAAATCTGCACGATGTTGCAAGGCTTGGCCAGAAAACCCCATTGTTTGTTTGGCCATCTAACATGCAAAAAACACAAAATGAAGGGATGGTCTTAGTAGCATATTTATCAACAAACAAAAATTTAACATGACATAAAACAAAGCCAACCTGGCACTGGTACATGTTTCGTGGGCTCTGATTGTGATCAGACCAGGGAGTGAGATTGGCAACTACACTAAGTATTCCAGTTGGGTGTATTTCTTCATGTGTCGCAGGAAAGAAATCTCTTCTTCCACCATCTCCACCATCAGGGCATCTTATTTCCATAAATACCTATAGACAACAAAAGAATTTTGTTCAGAAGGCAGACATCTAACACCAAAGGTCATTCTCAAGAATTTGCATAAGTAAATCATAGATCATATCCTTACCTGCTCAAACGGCCCAATAAGTTCGATATCATTGCCTCCATCATTGACATGGGCAAGATTTCTGACAGGTCGAATAAATCTGGAAGGATTAGTAAATAGGTACAATCCAGGATATGCCCCACCAAAACTTAAGGGTATATATCCGACCTCTAAATCTTCAGGAACCTGCAGTGATCATGACCCAGGTACAATTGTTAGAAATTGAATGGAGATAAAAGAACGAAATCCAAGAAGAAATACCCCTGATAAGGCAGAAAGCTTCAGGCTCCGGATATGTGCAACTGCTTCCTCTATTTGATGAGAAGCTATAGAGCCTACAACACATCCATCCAAGAGAACATGAAGAATTTCAGGAGGGCCAGCACTCTCAAGCTTCGGAAGCAATGGGGTCATTCCAATCGCAACTAAGACAGAGAGCATTGACATTCTTATCTTGAGAGTGTCTTTAGTTTTTCCTTCCGAATCATAGGAAGATGAAATACCTGAAGTAGGAGAGCAAACATGCTAGATTATATAAAATTTTAAAGTAACCTAATAATCAGGCAGCAACATTAGGTGGATATTTTGACCATGCAATACAAAGGATATATTAATCTTGGTTTTCCAATAACTGATTATGTTTAACATGCAATGATATGGAAACAGATACTTGAACAAACATAAAACAAAAGTAACCACAGCATTTGACTGCTACTATTTTAATAAAATCTATTCTACAAGGAAACAAAGGTACTCAGGAAGTGATAGGAGTTTGCAAAACCTTGAAATGTACAAACCCTGATTAACAATTTTAGTTATAGATTCTGAACTTACGGCAGGAACAAGTCATATGGTTCAGCAAGCCACAAGGCTCCCCATCAGGCGTATTGACAGGGCAAAGGAAGCCCCAAGATCTGTAACGACAGTGGGAAATTAATGAACATATGAACATCTAGCAAACTTGTAAGCCATTCAAAAAAGATAAAGTGAGATGACATACTCTGGCAGCAATTTTCGTACACTTGTCGTCCGCATCTTTGCAAAAGCAGCACCTCTATGTACAGAACGAAAATGCGATAGATAACGTAAGAAATTGAGCCTCTCTGCTTGAATGGTCATCCCATCTCTCTACATAACCCAAACAAGTAAAAGATCTATAGCAAATCAATTTTAAACAAGTTAAACTTCTTCCCTCTCCTTTCCGTCCAAGGAAAGGTTTCTCTCCTCAGTTAATTTTCTCCATAAGAAATACACCCTCAGTGTTGAATTGTAGAAACAAATGCATTTAATGGGTTAGAGTTCAAAGAATCACAAAAACACATGTAAAATAAACTTAATAAAGTTATATTAGGAATAGCTTAAGTGACAATTTTAGTGTAAAAGATTGATATTAACAAAATAAGTTGCATTAGGGGAGTAAAAAAGTAATCACCTGAGGCAAGTCTAGACCTGATTGTGTGTTCAATCTTCCAACTTTTATCATGTTCTCAATGACTCTCCCAAAATTTGTAGAATTCTTGCCTACAATCTTCTTCACCTGTGTTACTGTTCATAGAATTACAAAACATCATGACAAAATGTTGAGAGTTGATGTGTTGATAAGTGATAACAAAGTATGAAAGGATGGTGAAATAAATAGATAAATGAAAATGGGAAGTATCTACTAAATGAATCTAGCTTTAAAACCTTATGGGTGAGAATATCTATCAACGGTGACAACTTCTATGTCGAAATAGAGTTCACTTTTATTATGATATATCGTGAAGCAAAAGGAAAGGATCTTTGAAAGATAAATTGCTCAACCTAGCCAAGACATGACACTTTCCGAACTTGATTTAGGTAGTTTGATTTTTCTTACTAAAATAAAAACAAAAACTGGCATCTTGATTTAGGTAGTTTGATTTATTCTTATTCTTAGTTAAGTTTGTTGATCCATTTGGGATCGATTCCAACTACTATAGCAATGTTAATGGCTGATAGCCACACAAACAAGAGAGAACTAAATATGACCTAGACAACAAACTGCATTCATTAATTAGTTATCAAAATTAGACTAGGTTCATGATTTTCAAGTGTTTAGACTGGCTCCATTAACAGTGAAAAAATTTCGGTGAGATAACTTATCTTTTAAATAATAAACTGTTTCAATAGTTTGAATATACAACAATATATTATGGTCTAAGAAATTGAAAGATATTTATACCACTTTTTATGTCAAAGGTCCTTTCCTTCTTTGCTAGCTCATCAAAAAGCTGTTGTCTTGCCTTCGTCAGCCACACTTGAAGTTTTTCCTAAAATAATGAATATGAAGGACAATAAGTTCACCCACAGCATACGCATGATAAATGTCCTAAGAAAAAAGAGAGCCCCACATTCATCAGTCAAGTGAATTCATCAAAACATTCAAAGATATATCGCATGAGTAAAGGAAATGTTGATCCAACTGGCAACAGAAGAGTTGGATGTCAAAATTATTTCCACCAAGCTTTGAGGTCCGCCAAGCTTTGAGGTCTAACACTAGAAATCAGGAAAATGCATTGTTCATGCACGGTGTCCATTAGACACAAGGTATTGAGGTGGAACAAAGATCATTCTTGCTTGATCTTCCCACCTGCAAAGGACTTCACATCCACCTTGGGTTTTATCAATGTCATCACAGTTAACTCAATCAACATCCCACCCCATGGTTGGATCCAATTTAGTGTTGCTCTTTTAACATTGTTCATCATCTCGATTTCCATTCCTTGGACATATAGCCTACTTCAAGTGTCACATATTAACAGTTAAGAGATTAGTTTCCAACAAATACTTAGTTGGGGCAAAAAAAATCTCGACCAATGTAATATTTAAGATCCTATGGTTGGCCTCAAACAAGATCCAACTAAATTTATCCCACAAGAATCATAAAACCTGATTTGTTCAATCAGAATCATAAGTGAAAGGGATAGAGGAAGACCAAAGAAAAATTTAGTTAATATAAATCAACTATGATTAAATTGATTTAACTATAACTAATAATATAATTTTACATATGGCTCAATGGAGGGATAAAATCCTTGTATCATTGTAGCATCTATCAGATGTAGGTTTTCGCCATTTCAGTCATCATTGCATAAAAATCTTGTGATTTAATCAGTGATTTATCTGCTCAACAAAAGGAAAATATTTGCAATCCTATCTTGCCAAAACACTAAGATGAGACCCTAAGAAACTATAAAATTCAAACCCCTCATATAATACGCAGCTGAAATATCCCCTATGGCTTATGAAGAAAGCAAGCTCCACTTGGGTTCTTTCTCATTTTAAAAGTTTTATATTGGGGTAAAATATATACACATTTAAGAAGGCTGCTTAAGAAGGCCGGTATCATTTTGTGACAGATAAAGAGTCACGGATTGGATAGCTCATGCACACAAGGCGAAAATCATGACAGAAGCAAACCAAATCATGTTTGGTGACCAAAAGAGAATATTACACAGCAACAAAAACATGAAATAATAAAACAAGAGTTACGTTGTTAAATGTCTAAATACTCATTAATCAGGTATAAATCATGAATGCATAAACATAATACCTTAAGATAAATGGCTATCAAGTGTCCAGGCAACAGAACTTCCTGATTTTGAAGTGTATCAGGATTATCAGGGGCAGCAGTTTGATCTACAAGTGCATAAAGTTTCTGCAGCATAAAACTGAAAGAGCAGAGGATTAAGCAGGATATTCAAGACAGTCTCATGTACAAAAATGACATAGATCAGTAAGACAGAATATATATATATATATATATATATATATATATATATATATATTCTGTCTTACTGATCTATATATATATGAGAGAGAGAGAGAAAGGGAGAGGGAGAGAGAAACTAATATGATTATATGCGATAAAAAGAACTGACATTAGCAAATTGAACTTGTCATGATTGCTCCCAAGATGAATAAAGATATAGTCTTCAAGAACAGCTTCTGCAACCTACAGGACATAATATTATAGGTGCCGATCAAATACACAGTGTCGGTAAGAAGAATTCATTTTTCAAAAGGAAAGAAGCATACATATTCATGAATCATGTTTATGGAGTATAACTTACATTTGTATAACTCTCAGTCTCAAATCCATCCATGACAGGTCTGAAGTACTCTCCTACAGATTAAAGACACAGATTACTGCAATGCACGATCAACATCAACAAAAGCACCAATATCAAGGAATACCAATATGCTTCAAGCACTGATGGCGAGTAAAAAGCGACAAATCTCTGACTTCATCAAGAAGAATTTGAGCCCTTTCACCAATAAGTTGAGTACCAACAGCACCTTTTTCTCTTTGGTATCTCTCATTATAATAACATGTCAAGCTCACAAAGATTTCGTGATCACTTGTGTCAATAAGAGCCTGTAAAGACTATTTTACTGTTAACTATCCAAATTAAAAAGCAAGAAAGAAAGAGAAACAGGGAGGGTTCACATAGTAAGGCATGCATTAAGAAGTTATTGACTAAACCAGGAGATATCCTACAAACTTATACTGCATATCTGAGCATATAAATAATACTTTTTATGTGACCCACAAACAGGGTGAGTTCACATCAAATGACTTCATGATTTGCTCATTGAACTGCTAACTAACAGTCAAACAAATTTTTCCGTTGGGTAGGAAGAAGATTCTAAAAGAAACAAGGAGGAAAAAAGAGTACAAGGACATGCAGAGTACTAGAGGGTCCTTTGTGGTTTTTGGTGGATTTTTTAAATGCATGTTGGTAATGACATTCAGCCGACCCCACCTAGTGGGAAAAGGCTTGGTTGTTGTTGATGTTGGTAATGACATTATCCGAGAAGGTGTTGCTCTTCCAACTATGATAAGCATTAACATTATTTTCATTTACAAACAAGTACAGAACTTATAATCAAATTGTCAAATGGTATGGAGTTGGATTAGAAAAAAGATTATTTTTCTTTCTTGAGATATTGCTTTTAATTCTTGATTGCAGAAGATGTTGCCAATATTTTAATCATGTCCCTGAGAATCACATAGATACTTTTGTCTATGTTCAACGATCAAAAGAATTAAAATTTACCTTAGGCTTCACTTGATGACTAAAACTGCTGATGAACACATGAGGTTATACAGCAACTGAAAGTTTTAAGATGATATTTCTAAATGAATATGAGTAGCTTTTAATCAATTCCAGATTGTTGACTAAGGATCCACATCGTCAGTCAATCTACATATCTCCGCTGGATTTGCAATTTAGCATCACACTACTCTTGGTACAGACCACAAGCTCAACGGACATACTCTACACAGATATAGGATCTAAGCAGATCCAGACTAGAAACAGTGGCAAACCATTGTTGAACTACCCCACCCAAATGATACATTGCATGTTCTTCCCTATGATGAGAACACTATACTTGAGAATACACATATTTACTACTACAATTGTATGTTAAATTACAAGACTATCAGCAAGGTATATCAAACGGAAGCACAACAACACTCAAGGTTTCTCAAGACACAGAATAAAAAACTCCTAAAAACAACAATATCCCTTAAATGATTTGCAGTGAATCGACAAGCAGTCTTCATTCTATACCAAAACTTAGCAACTTAAAGCATAAAAAAAGCTTATTAAGTATTTCAAGTTTAGGATAACACACCTTCAAAATAATACCAACTGGAAGCAGAAACTCTCTTCCTCTTATCCTAGAAGGTTGTATAATACATTACATTTTGAAAATCCAGAAGCTGAATGAGTTATGGAGCAAATTAAATATGTAATACTACCAGAATCCAAGCCTTGCACTTCCATTTTCAAGGTAGTATAACTTGAGAGTGACAGAAGTTTGGTCGTCTCGAGCACATCTATAGGAAATAAGAGTTTGGTAAAATACAGTATTACACCAGTTCTTTAGTACATTAACAGAGGATAGTGTGTGAAATTTTATAATTTTAAAAGTAAATGCACCAAATATTTCATAGTACTTCCAAAGATAACTTTGGTCAACATATTTAGGTAACACATTTAATATCTTTATGCTAGGTAGCGTTCTGATTGTTAATTAGGGCTCCTTAGTTTTACAAGATCAATTTAAGAGAGACATGGAGGGGAAATATTTTAGTCTCCATTTGCCTTCATTTGTATTTTGTATGAAAGTTCTCCAAACCCAAGGAATCCAATTATGCCCCTCTAATCTCTTATATTTCCTCCCATGAGTGTCAACAGAAGATCACAAGCCTCACAAAATATTATTTCAATTTTGGATATTCCAACCCTTGAGTTGCTTGGTAAGATAGCTTATAATAACATTTCTGAAGTTTTCATGAAAGCCATAGTGATGCAGAACTATGTATTGTAGTTGTAATAACCTAAAAGCAAGAAAAGTGAAACATAAAGGTGCTAACTGAAAGTAAATCAATGATACTTCATAGCGCCACAAGAAAGAAAAAACTTTTGACATGTATCCACAAAAGAGTAGAACAAATGAAAACACCTTATAACCACTGCTTTGTCACTGTAGCCAGGTCCACGGTTATTAAATGATTTGCGCACCATGCTTATTGGCTAAATCACACAAGGTACATTTACATCAGCAAACTAGGGAAAACCGTCAAAAGCAGAGAATGAGTAAGATAGGAGTTACAACAAGCATCTCACATAGTTACGCTTTTGAATAATTAAAAGTCGTGCAAGTCGCTCCATTCCATCGCAAATGAAGTACCTAAGAAGGTATAAACAAATGTCAAATCTTTATTTTGTTTTAACAGAAGAAATTCAATCATGTTCAAATTTGATTCATCTCAACTCAAGATTGGATTCATATTGAATTCAATTGATACAGAAACAAGGTTCTATGAATTTGATGGGTACTTTGTTTTATAAGAAAAAATTTAATCATGTTTAAATTAGATTGATTTCAGAGGTAGATTCAATATATATTTAATTCAATCAATAACAAAATATGATTCTATGAATCCCATTGGTGATGATAGTTATTGTTTGTTTGTAGAAGAGAGACACAAGGTCTCTGATAATTAGCTTTCCATTGGGAGATGAATGCAAAAAACCTAAGAGAGACAAAAAAAAAAAAAAGGGAGAGAGAGATTTTTGAGTTGTAATGTTCATTTATACACCGGCAGTCAGTATAGGAGAAATTCAAGAGTCTAGCTCCTTTATCTCAGTGCTTATTAAAGTTGTGTTTACTTCATCTTCCAAAGATGCACTGACTATTACAGATTTTGCATTCTCCCTTCTACAAACTAACATGAAATGTCGTCTAATAGACAGTCACTCGTTGTATATGATTAAATTACATAAAACTTTCTAGCATCATTCATCAAATTGAGTGTTAGATCGAAGTATCTATTGCATATAATATAATTGTGTCATGGTATGTGAGCAATATAATGTTCAACATTTCCAGGAAGTTAAAAGATTAATTTCTCAACCAAAAAAAATGTTATTATATAGACATCAAATAAGTTTAATGAAATACAAAAAGAGAATGTAGCTAGTGATTGAAATGTTCACGTACCCACCCATTTCTGTTGCCTCCTCTTTGTGGAAAACAAGCTTTTGAGGGTCAGCACCTCTCAAGTGGCAGAGTTTTGACTGAAACCATTTAAAACATTGTTGAATGACACAAAGTAAAAAACTAAACAATCATTATATAGAACAAAACAAGCACTTAATAGACTGAAAAGACAAAAATGCAATTAGCTAAGATCTTCCTTAATGTAATAGTCAATTTATTCATTATAACCATAGCCAGAAACATATATACGCAATAGCCATGGTATTATCTTGAATATATATATATATATATATATATATATTTCATTCCAATAGTTATGGAGATATGTCAAAAAAATTCATGAAGCAGCTTACCTTCTAACAGCAAGATTTCATAAGTTATGCACAGCTGTTTCTGCCTGATTTTTATAATGCCAAAAATTAAAAAATATCAATCTCTTAAAGTTTATTAAGGAAACTCCCGTCTACCCAAGGTATCAAATGGTCTTATGGTATAATCCATCAATAGCACATTTCAACAATGATATTTTACAACCAAGATTATTATTTCATGAACAATGCAGCTTATAAACATCAAAAAGCAGACCACAACAGTTGTTTGCAATAATTCAAAACATGGAACCTGTGTTTCCCCTGAATGACTGGCCATTATAACCCACTACAACAACATACTTGCATTTTTCCTGTACTTGGAGAATGCAGCTAAATATCCACCTCTTAATAATTTAACACACATGGGATTTTTTCAGTCTGCATGATTCTAAGGTCTCAAACCCATGTCTCATCAATGCAGTACTTGAATTTCCTCGCATACTTCTCAAACTAAACTAACAAATAAGACTTTTATTGCACAAGCAGAAAATACAAATATGATCCAGAAATAATCATTAGCGAGATCTAGTTTGTGTTATGTTACCTGATATACGATAAATTGTGTCAACCTTCTTCTATCGACAGTTAAAAACCTCAAAGACTTACTTTCTCAGAGGGGACGTGTTATAATATTATATATAGTAACATATAAAATTAAAAAGGAAATATAAAACATAAAACACAGAACAGTGAATCATCGACCTTCAGCATTATTGGCAGATGGCCCAAGTTGATAGATTCTCTAACAATGACTCCATCATCATACTGAAAACACAATAACGCCTTGAAATCTCCTTTATAAGTTGTTCTGGCTTGTCTACACTGTTTTTTTTTTTGTTTGTAAGATAGGTCAGAATCAGTAGAAAAATAAATCAATATACTATAGATTTAATTTTTAAAACAGGAACACCAACCTCATGAGGATACAAAGGTTCGTTTAGACGCCCGTCTTTCGTTGGAGGAAGTACCTGCGGACCCTCTAAGGAAAGTATTCAAGTCGGTTAAGAAAAAATAGATTATCAAAACGAACGAGGAAGGTAGGGAACGACTGTAATGAAACAATAGGAACAAACAAAGTGAACAACTGTATAAAGGATATTCCTGAGCTTGACTCCAGTTACGCGGTCGACGATTTCTACGGGCCGTATTGCAAAAAATATTTTTTGAAGACCCTCATCGAGAAAGTAATCAAAGGACTCAACGTGCGGGCGGAAGAGGTCTCGCAGCGCCTCGTAGTCGGGCTTCGACTTTGATCCCATTATCAACACCCGCGTGGCAGACTCAGCCCCCAAATCAAATATTTTCGAAAAACGGAAGGGAAGAACGGAAATGGCGAAGCAGCTTCGAGACGCGGATCGAAAAAGACAAGGCGCGGGATCGAGAAGAGAAGACGCAGGAGGCTGTCGGCGGAGGAGGCGATCTGGGGAATTGTTGGGGTCGATGGATGGGTTTTATTAAGGTTTAGTATTCCGTTATTTTTTCCCCTCTTAATTTCGTATCAATTTTTATTAGCTTTTACTATTCTGTTAATATAGAAAACAATCAATAAAACTGTTTTTTTTTTAAAAAAAACGACTTAATAATACGCTGCGTATAAAACATATATGAATGCAATATATATATATATATATATATATTTATTCTTACAGTATAATTTATTTTTGATATATACACAATTTGCTAAGGAACATGATGAATGGACAAGAAGAGCCCATATTTGCAACACTTGTTTGGTCTTGTTGATCATGAGTGATTTGTCAATGGTTTCTTAGGTTCAAATTGCAATGGTTTAAAAAGTTTACTGACTTTAATGAGATAGATATATAGCAGTAATAATATAACTCTATTTTGTTTCTTCTCTAGATATATCATTTATTATTCAGTTCATGATTATTGTTTTTGCTTATGTACTTATCTCTCGACTGATTAATCTTACTGTTTTGAGTGATTTTAGTTGGCTAGAAGTCAGAGACAGGTTTTGTCCACTGTTTTCAAGTATTATGACTTTAGTCTTTAGTGTATGTTTGTTTGACATCTTTTTGGAGATTAGATAAAAATAGAGATTCGATCATTTACCTTGTATGCATGCAAAAGAGTTTGAAAATGTACTTGTTAACTTTTGCAAAACTATTAATAGTTTTTTATGCTTTTCCCGTAAAACTAAATTAGGAACATGTATTTAATTTGTTCTCTAATTAATTGAACTTATAGGTGGAGTTATTAATATGATAATATTAAATGGTTAGAATCTGATCAATCAGAATATATTTTATAAATCATTATCAAGAATATTTTAATAATATCGATCATATTTATATATTAATAGAGATTTAATATCAAGTGACAAGTAAAATGTCCTACCATCTAGTAATCCCGGCTAGAAACTACAGAGAAAACTCTTATTTGGAACTACCTGCTACTAACTTTCACAGTGAAAAAATCAATTGGTTTCAATGTGGCCTCTAACCAAAGAATACATATTTCTATTAGCTATTCATCTCATCAATCCCAGAAATATTGTTCTAATATGTTTTGGAAACATTATTTCATAAACCAAACTAAAGAATATAATACATATTTCTATTCTAGTGCTTCTTTGCTTTATGTAGAAGAATAACTATACAACTACCAATTACTTTTGTAAAACCAAACATATTATATGCATAGAAAGTTTGAGTCTGACAAAAATCAAAATTGGTGGATCTTTGTACTGTAATCCACCACCAGCATTTAATTTGGAGAGTAATGAAAAGTAAATGAGAATTAAGTTCTTAGAGATCTTAAAAACAGCAACAACAAAAAAAAAAAAATGAAGTTGTCAATATTTGGTTAATTCGGTTAATTTGATATTAATTGTGTATAATTTTTTTAAAATTTTTTAAACAAATTTAGATAATTTTGTGTTAACCGATATAATATATTTTTCAATTTAATTCGATTAATCCGGTTTTAACAAAACTTTGATTCGATTCGATTAGTCAACATTAAATCGATTTTCAATTAATTCATATACCGAATTAACCGAATACTCACCATCACACACATCTAACCAAATGCTCTTCTTACATGTCTACCAAATTGAACCAAATGCTTGAAGCAAAGTATCAGACAACCATCAAAGTCTAGTTTGTCATCCTAGCTTAATCATCATCTTTTTTGCATCCATCAGCTGGATTACCATAAATGTTACCTAGCGTCTCACATGCAGCCTGTTCATAAAAGATGCAAATTATAATATGATACTTAATGAAAAAAGTGTAGGTAGAAGTTGGACAAAGTGTGCATTATACTCATCACTGTTATCTCTTCTTTCTCGTCAGACATGCAAGAGGATATGACACCTAGAATTTCAGCATATATAGTAAGGCTCAAGTTTCTCCACACCAAGTTTCACAAACTCATTTATCTGAAGAATAAAATATTAGCCAATCAATTACATATACTCAATTATAGTGAGGCTATATAGAAGACGGGCAATCAAAATATATGCTTCAATAGAAAATTTTAGAGAAAATGCCATTATGTTTGTCAACAATCAATAAGAATGAGACGATTGTCATAATTCAATTCCAAACAATTAAAGAAAATAATAAGATAACATACCCATGTGATAGCTCTCCCTCGAGTCAGTTCATCAGTAGAATTAATATTTGGGTCATACAATCATAGTCTGCACCCTTCATAAAGAAAACCTCAAATTAAAAAAAAATAGAATAATTATAATGATCTAAAGTTGACAATATTCAATGTTCAGAGTTATTTTTAAATATATATAAAATATCAAATAGTCTTGCAGTTGCACAACTAGCTGAATTAATTGAAATTTACAAAACTATTTTTTTATATCTTGAAGTAACTCTGATAGTTTAGAATCAATATGTCGCTGTATTTCTTGTTGGGATCACTTAACATGTCGAATAAACTTGTGAAAGAATAATCACCATATGTAATCACATAATGCAACCCAAATATAAAATATGATTTGGTTTTGAAAGTAGATTACCGCCAAGAGCATTTGAAACATCTCACCACACATCGTTATCCACCCAATCAAAACTTTCACATGAGGAGGATGGAGTCCATTCATAGGCCGGTGGTATAAGTTCTTTTATGCTTTAAAAGGAAAATAATAATCATCAACACATTTCATGAATATATGTGTAATCATAAAGAAAACAAAACTAAAATAAAATAGGTCAAAATAATATACCAGTGTTCATTACTCCCTATCACAATGTCCTGATGAGGACATTAACTCAAGA
The DNA here is from genome assembly GCF_018446385.1 of Zingiber officinale. NCBI lineage: Eukaryota > Viridiplantae > Streptophyta > Magnoliopsida > Zingiberales > Zingiberaceae > Zingiber > Zingiber officinale. The sequence continues at coordinate 1,630,880 of NC_055991.1, forward strand.
TTATTCATAGTCACCAATTGTTTATAGAAAAAAAATCATTTAACTTAAATTTTACCTCTATGAGATGGTTTAAAAACTGAATCGTATGTTGCAAAATAGAATCAGAACTTGATGGAATCATACGAGCTCTATCAAATATCCCTTTGAAGAAAATCATAAAATCTTCTTTGAGAACGTCTATACAATGATATAATAAAGTAATTATTGCTACAAACCATTAATGAAGAAGACCCAAAAAATTCTGCGAGATAAACAAGACAAATACATTCATAATTAATCACCTTTGCAATAGCAAACAATGCTTCACAAGCATAATATTGACCTGATCTGTTATCTTGGTCAATAGAACATTCAAGAATTGGTAGTACAATTTGCATTGATATTATAAAAAAAATATGTTAACAATAAATTTGTATAAAATATACTAATTAAGAAACTTTGAAAATATAACATGCAAGTCTTATTCTCAGATGTCGAGGGTTATCTTTTTTCAAACCAACAATAGTTGCTGTAAGTCCTATTAACCCACCCTGCAAGGACCTTTATGTCGGTCTCATATTGCTGATTTGCTAGGTTTGTATTTATGATTTATTGGAAAAGAATTTAACTTGATTGATCAACAAATGTTTCCCTCAAAGGATGACTTCAAGATAGCCCTATGAATATATGCTGTTAAAAAGTGTTCTGAGTGTATAACTAAAGTCTCCTGAGTACATCTTGTAAAGGCATTTTGCAAGGATGGTGGGTGATAGAGGATAATTGCAAGGAGCACATCTTCTTTTTCAATTACAAAGTTTCAAGACCAACATTAATGCACATACAACACAACTTTAGGTGACCATCTCGTACATATGCTTTTATTGCATTTGAAGTGTAGGGACAGTTTGTTGCCTAAAATGATAATGAGGGACTTATAAGAAGACTTACATAGTAGAAGACTCTTTAAAGGGTCAGAGGTGATTATGACCTAGCTTATAGTGACCGACCTCACTGGGTTTCTAAGGGAGATGATGCATCATGATGCTGGCACATAGGTAGACAATAAAAGTCTTCAAATCATTTTGAAAGGTTTTACCAGGTGTGCTTTTTATGGTTGATGGTAATAATAGATTGTTGTCTCTAGTATTTACAATTGTAATATAAACTGACCAGTTTTAAGTCATTTAAAACTAATTTAGACCCAACTCCAAATAATTACTCAACTGAACATACAATTTGAGTTGATTAAAGGCTTGGATATGATAATAATTATATTACAATAAGAAATCAACAAAAGCATGAGCGCTCTAGAAATGAAGTTCATTGCACTCACAAACTTCCTACTATTATCGTTTCGGCATATCAGATGGCCATCAATGGAACTACCTTATATTCAAAACATGTGCATGTGTTTGCTCCAGTTGTACTTATGCAAGTCAAAAGTTAATTAAGTTGTCAAGCAAATATAATGGCAGACATGGACTTAACAAATATAAATAGAAAAGATCTAGGGAGTAGTATTTAATCAGGATGATAAAGAACTACGGTATTAATTTCATTTGAATGTTGTACAAACCAATGTTCTCATTCAAGCAAGGTAATGATTAAGGTATTAGTAGAGATTCCAACATGTATGACATTAGATGTTTGTTATGCTTTTTTAAATTTGTTTCTATGAAATTTTAAATCAATTGACTATGAAGACCAATATCGAAATTCTAAACCTTGGATTTGATACAATAATAACGAAGGCACTAGTGTAAGAAGTTGGAGGTAGAATAGTTAGTCCATCTCCTTTGTGAATTTCATTCCAAAAACCAAAAACATATGAATGCCTTGATAAGCAATTATGGTGCATTGAAACTAGAAGAAACACCAATAATAATCAAGTTTTGGATTAGCTTCTATTGAGCCCATTCTATTCAAGCTGAAATAGATTTTTTTAAAAAAGGTATAATTCTCAATGACCACACACCCAATTGATTGTGTTATCTTTCTGAAATAATCCATCTCATTGTGCACAAGTTATAATTAGTGAACTTAATCTAAGACTGTATTATCCATTAAATTGAATTGTTTCAAATTCAGTCACCTATTACAAGAATACAAACACTGAGTATCAAGTATAGAGATTGTCAAATCACAAGTTGGAAATAGGCCATGAACTTAATAAATAGCACTCTTACTTTAATGATCCACTTGTTTGTCGTAGTGAGGAGTGCAAAGCAGGCCTTGAGTTTTGGATCCATGGGTGCCATAACAGTGTTTTAGCGTCTGGTCTCTGCATTGCATCCAGAAAAAAAAATTCAAATACTGTTACAAAACAGAGGATAAACCATGCAGCTGAAATAAGTGTCTGCCATAATTACCAGTAGTACTAAGTAATCTACCTTTTTAAAACATTGACGAAGAAAAACAGTAATATCAGGTCTTGGAATTATATATATCTGGTCTTGGAATTTTTTGGCATTTATTGCTCATGAGTCAGTTTCATCATCGGTTCCTTGCATCATTCTCTTGCCATCTATAGGCCGTTAGCTCTTCCTAATTACGTTATGCCAATGCAGCAAAATTTGCATTTTTTGAGACTTGGGGAATGAGTACAGTATGTATTATAGTTGCTAGCCTAGTATAACCCTGGTAGTGGACAGTATCTATTTGTAAAGCCTAACTTGGTTTAATATATGGCACAGAGATATGAATTTGTCATCTTTATTCTTGTATCAAGTGATGACACTTCCATGAAAATTCACATAATTATCCAGCTGAATAGATTCTCGCATATTGTGTAAGTTTAGACAAATAAGTAGAAAAAATTTGGATAGTAATCATTGTTGAGTTTTAATTCAATTCCTTTTGTTTAGTCCTATATTACTAAGCTAAGAAGTTTGGAAGTCCTTATATATGGAACCCTTCCATGCTAGCTTAGCAAAATTAAGGGGACCTACACGCATGCGCGGGCCAAGTCCAAATCAGATGGTTTCAGGGGATTCGAGCCGGAAATCCATAAACCCGGCGCGACGCACACGATCATTGCGTTTGCAAATCCCCAACTCGTGGGCCTCGCGTTTGCGGGCGACCTGGTTTATTTTTGTTGGTCCGGTTTGGTTCTGTCCCTCGCACCTGGTGGTTCGGTTCTGTTCGCGTGAGGAATCGAACCAGCGCGACGACACCTGTTCGGTTCTGTCCGCATGAGGAAGCGAAACAGCGCACCCGCGCGTGAGGAAGCAGAAGCGACGCACGCTTTGCTTCTTGCACTGCTTCAAGTGTATAAATACATTTCCTCTATTCCTTGTTCAACACACCCAAAGTATTCTGCTCTCTTCTTCCCTCTCTAGTGCGTGCTTCTTCTTCTTTTTCCTTTGTTCTGAGGCTTGGTTCTGCGCGATCTGAGATTGAGTCCGAGTGCGCCGTTCGTTTTTGAGTGCACCTACGAACGACGCGAGTGGTTGTCGGATCTTGAGAGAATTTTGCCGAAAAACCTCTGCACCGTGGGCGGTAATAAATTTTCTAAAGAAAGTCGGCACGCCGACGCTTCAACCAGAGATACCAATTACTTAACCTTACTCTTTCATTTATCTAATTATTACATGCTTACTACTATTTTGGTACAATTATATTATTACTGCTGTAGTTCAAACAACAATCATCACAAATGCTATTGTGGTGCATCACCAATTCTGCTTATTCATTGATAACTAGGAAGAACACTGTTTAAGCAAAAAAAAATCTCATTAATTCAGGAAGTTGTATTTCATAGTTGACCTTTATTTATATATGCAGTAATTCAGAATAAAAAGTTTATTCTTTCTTACTTGGATGAAGAATACACTCCAACTTCTATCAAGTAAACAATAGGTCACTACCCATCTTGAAGGTGAGACTGTACTCCATTAACTTGATCAATCCAAATCACTGGCCTTAATTGATTCCAAGTTAATGGTATCTAAATCTCATAAATTTCCCTAACATAGTCTACACTATTCAATATATGATTGATCTGTATTTTTACCATTGCTTCTAAAGGCTTGCATGTGGTTCCATGCACCGTCATATGCAACCCTTTCTAATTGGATCATCTCATTAAGCCTCAGAACTCTAATTCTATTTTTTTTGTCATAACTCAACATTGATGAGGGTCTTGTCCCATTAACTTCACTGGCTCAAACCACTTGTCTAAATACCTAACCCTATATATTCTTGTGTAGCAATTTCATCTATGATTTATAAATCAACTTAACTAGTCCACAATTTGTGGTTCAAGATTAACTTGGGTTATGACAATATATTCCACTTAAGGCTTGATGATCTCCTTAAGGTTTAAAATTCCTGGTTGGTGGTACGTAATTAAAGCTAATGATAAACTCACCATTATAGATGATGATCTCATCAAGCTTAGGATCATCAAGTCTGTCGCAATGCTACATGGTCACAACCAGTTGACTTACTTGAGAGAATTGTCCATTTAATTTGATTTGTTCCAAGAGCTGAAATGCTTAGTCCAAGTTAATAATAGTAGATTCATAAGCCTTATAAATCTTCTTTGTTAGCCCACAAATTCATAATAAATTGGGTCTTCACAATCTAGTTGCAAGTGATCTAAGTTTGCTTTTTTGCTTGCAGAATCTCAATCACAAAAACATCGTGAAATATCTTGGGTCCATCAAGACAAAGACTCATCTACACATCATTCTAGAGTATTTCCTATTAACCTCCTCTTCATATGAATCGTGTTTATTACATTTGAGTATCCCGATCACATCCATGTTACAATTTACTTGATGGAGTTCTTGCAGATATGTGGATTTTTTTAAAAAAAAAAATTATTTAACAAAAATATTTAAAATTTTTTTTAAAAAAATATTTAAAAATTGTTTCCAAAATTTATTTTTAAAAAAACTTTAATGAAATCATAAACTTAAAGTTTAATTAATTTAATTAACTTAAACCTAAATCTTGATTCAACAAATAATTAAATCAATTAAAACTTAATAAACTTAAAATTAAAACTTAAAACTTAAACTTAATTAAATAAAACATAAATTAAAACATAAATAAAATTTGAACTTCAATAAGTATTTATCTTAATTAATTATTTCACATTTTATTGACTTATCTAAATTCAAGTAACAATCAATTAACTCAAATTTTAATTAGTTAATCCTAATTTAATAATTCATTTAATAATATGAATTTTAATCATTTTAATCAATTAATCAAACCAATACTAGTATAAATTAATCAACTGAATAAAATTAATTACTTTCAATAATTAATTCAATATTTATTATTAATCCAAAAATAATTGTAACTTATTTGCTAATTCAAATTAAGAGTAAATTATATTAAATTATAGTTAATCCTAGTTAATAAGTTAATCAGAAATTCAACTATTAACTCATTTCATTTACTCTAAAATTAATTTAACTAAATCAGTTGATATGAAAATAATATTAGACTTTACTTAAATACAACTCAAGATTAATCTAAAATTCTATTCTAAATTCAAAATAACTAAATAATCCATGATTAATTAATGATTTAATATCTTAATTAATCAAATTTGATTCATGATTAATTTTTGATTATTTAAGTTAGAATTAAAAAAAAAATCAAATTATGTCTACCTTAGATAATACATATTAAGCATCTCTCTAAATAAATAAGATTACATGTTTGAAAATCTAGAATAGTTGAAATGCTAGAAAAAGAAAATTGAGTCATGATTATAATTAGTATACACTCTTTAAAATGATTATTAATCAACACTTAGTGTCTTGATCCTTTAAAGTCAACCATAAACTCGTAGACCTCCAGACATATAGGTAGTTAATAAGAGTTTCCTAAGTAAGTGTCGAATTAAGAGTATACTTATTTGAAAGACAAATTTAATTACATACTTTTGAAAAATATGTTGATAATTTATTGTTAAAATTTTATTAAAATAGTCTCAACATAATATTTTTAAATCCTTGTAAAAATTTCTTTTTAAAAATTACTTTGAAAATTCTTTAACAAAAATATTTGAAAAATACTTTTTTCAAAACTTTTGAAATTATTTTGAAATACCTTTTTAAAATATTCTAAAGATAGCTTAGTCATTCTTTTAATTTGGATTCAACCCCCTAGACACATAAGAAGTTTTCCTTACAGTTAACAAGGAATCCTAAGGGTGTGTCAAGTTGAGGGAGAGTTCTGATTAAAAATTAAACATAATTTTTAAAATTCTTTCAAAAATTAGTTTTACAAATCTTTGAAACTCCGCTTAATTTTTTTTTTGAAAATCTTTTAAGAAATACTCTTTCACAAAACTCTTAGCTCTTAACATTATTTGGAATATTGCTTTGAAAATACCTTGAAAAATATTTTACAAAATTCTTATAAAATTTTATGTTTGAAAATTGTGTGCAACATGTCTTTGAAAAATACTAGAAGATTTTTTTTTTCAAAAAAGTTTTGAAAACTAAATGTCAAAAGTTACTTAAAAGTTGTCTTGCAAACCAACCTTAAAAATTAGTCTACGACACCACTTTAAAAAATTATTTTGAAAGTCCCTTTTAATAACTACTCTGGAAAATTACATCTTAATTATATTTTTGAAACACTTACTTATATCTTTCAAATATTATTGTTGGTGCAAAACCTAATGAAGAGTACCTTCAGGTTATGTCTTTTTGATGTATGTCAAAGGAGTGATCTTAAGTTAGAAAAGTTAAGAATATTTCTTATCTCCATCTCCCAAACTTTTTGAATCTCTTAAACTTTGAGAATTAACCCTTAAAAACTCAAACCTAACTTAAGAAAATTGTCAAACATCAAAAAGGGATAGATTGTTGGTACAATCGATCTCTAGGGTTTCAATGTTTGACAATGTACCTTAATCTGGTCAGTTTGACCAAGGTTTGATTCAAACAAGATTTGATATTTGGAAGAGAAGAGCCTAGTCAGGACTAAATGACTAGCAAGGGTAAGCCCCAACCAAAGGATAGACATGTGAGAAGTCTACTGAGTAACTAGTCCAACTAGAGGTTAGACATAGGGAAGCCTTGGTGAGTAAAGTCAGGACCTAGTGAGTGAAGCTAAGTAGTGGAAGTCCTGGTGAGTGAAGTTGGGCCCTAGTGAGTGAAGTTATGTGGTGGAAGTTCTGGTGAGTGAAGCTAGGCAATGGAAGTCCTAGTGAGTGAAGTTAGGCATCCCTAGGGGAAGGTAACCCTAGGCAATATGTGATCAACCGCGTGTTTGACCGGACCGACAAATTATTAATAATGCTAACACTATTTTGTTTCTATTATGATAACCTAATGTTGCAAGCAAGTTTTAGTAGATCACCTTGGTCAGATACTAAGCAAGGCCTCAGAAAGTCCAAACAAGTCTGAAGGACCAGATATTTGGTAGGTAAGTAATAGGTAAGCAACTAGAGGAGTGACTCAGTGAGGACGCATCCCATTTGAGGGGACAGTAGGCATCAATACAATTTAGGTGTATTTCAGAAATTTAAATTGAGACCCTAACTAAATCCTAATCTCAGGGAGACAGGATCTAACTCATAAATCTATATAAATTATTCATACATATATTTTTCTAACTCTATGTTGTAGAGATAAACGTAGACCTTCGAATTCTACAAGCGTGGCAACTGACAGAGCTTGATTCCGAGTTCGGAGTCAAAAGTTATACCCTCCGGAAGGTTGTTGTGTTAAACCAGCAGTTGGAGGTGACTTCAAGCAGTGAAAGGCGTCTTGAAGTGCTTTGAAGGCACCTTCTAGAGGATAAAACTTGCAGTTTGCATATTTTATTACCATCGAAGATAGGGGGATAAAATTTGTTAGGATCCTTGACGGTCGGCTAGAGGGGGTGAATAGCCCATGCATAAAAATAAAACAAAACAATCTTTCTCGAACTTATAACTTAAACAAAAACAACACTTGCATAAAATGAGTAATAGATAAACTGAAAAGACAGAGGCACAACTGGTTTACTTAGTTACAACCAGGGAGGTTGTTAATCCAAAGCAGATTAATGCTCATTAATATCTCCTTCAGGTGGAGAAACCTCTTTATAGCAGTGAACGCACATAATCAGAAAGCTAAACAAAACAGAAAGTGTCTACAAGTGTTGTTGCACTATTTCTTGTTGTTTTTAACTTTTGGGAGCAGGGCTCTGACGCAATAGTACATGCCATGTCAAGTTTGGCTAAAACTTAGGTTCCGGGCGCCCGGACTCCGGGCGCCCTAGACTGGCTCGGGCGCCTCGGACTGGTATAGGATCCCCGACTTGGTCCGAGCGCCCCGGACTGGTATGGGCACCCTGAGCACCAAAAGTCAATATTTTGTTGACTTTTGGTCCCGGTCTCTTGCTCTGGTTCCGCCTGCATCGGTCCGGGTCTTCCGCTTCGGTTCCACTCGCTTAGATTATTTCGGTCATTTGGAATATGGCTCACTCGAACCCAACTTTCGGCCTTCTCCTTGAATAAGCTTCCTCTCCGGCTTCTCGTCCCTCTGAATCGCCGCGTACTTCCTTCTCGTCCGCTAGCGTACTCTTCCACAGCTTTTCGTCCCTCGGACATCTGCGTCTTTTGCTCCTCGAGCAATCTTCCGCTTCGGCTTCTCGTCCCTCGGAAACACCGCACACTCCCTTTTCGTCCGCCGGTGTACTTTTTCACAACACCTCGTCCCTCAGACGCACCGAGCCCGTCGGCTCTCTCCTATGTCGTCCTTCTCGCTAGCTGCGTCTTTTGCTCGACTTCCTGTGCTCTTAAGTTCCTGCACACTTAGACACAGGATTAAAGACAATATGACATAACATAACTTGTTTGATCACATCAAAACTACCTTGGGATACCAACAAAATTTACTTGTGGAGGTGACTTGGAGGAGGTTGAAGGTGCCTTCCACAGACTATATAAGCCCTGTTCAAGCAACATTCACAACACAAGTTCTATACGAGCTTCCATACGATCATTTGGGCTTCCGAGTGCTGTTACTTTGTCCTCCTGTTATGCTGCAAAGTTGCTGTGCCCGACAACCATTCCAAGAACTTTCGATCGCGGACGGTAGACCAACTTCGACAAATAAGCTTCGGACTTCAATTCTTATTTGTCAATAATGAAGATATTTTGTTGGCGTAGGTGTCCTTTCCGCATCGCCGAACGGATCATTGGAGTGAGCGACCAGTTGCAGTCCGCAACTCTCCAACTCGGCAACGACCGCGGTGTTGATTTCTGCATCCACAAGTTTGCTTTTGCCGGCCAGACATGCTCGCAACATGACTTGGGTTGCAAAAAAGAAAAAAAAAATCAGTTAGATTAAAAAATGAGAGGAAGAAAGATCATAACTAGGCTAGACGACAACTACGTTCGGAGTGGGCTTATAGATGTGATACTTCTGACCGGCCAAACTGGCGACTGCTTGAAGATAGTCTGATCGGCTTTGATATCTGTTCAATGATGGAGCCTTCATCATTTCCGTCTGCCAGTTGGTCGGGAAGTCGGACCGACCGGGAAAACGAATAAAGAAATAGTGCTCCCTCCAGTGCTTATTGGAAGTCGATATTTTATCAAAAAAGACGGAGCCCACTCGGGCTTGGAATAAAAAGGTGTCGGGCTCGGATAATTTGGGATAATAAAAGTAGTGGAATATCCTAGGCGTTAAAGGAATGTCATTCAGGCGGAACAGAACTACTACCCCGCACAACAACCTAAAGGAGTTAGGCACCAATTGGTGCAAGTATATGCAAAAATATTTACAAACTACCGAGAAAAAGGATGGACGGGAAAACCAAGTCTGACGTAAAATTTCTCCTTAAAGAAAGGCAAAAAGCCATCGGGAGGCAAATGTGGCCGACCATAGGCGGATGGGATGACAATCTGATAATCGGAAGGAAAACGATAAGTGGATTTCATCTGGTCTATCTCATCCCCGTTAAATTTAGACTCGGTGGAAGTATACCAGAGTTCGGGAATGGACACAGGAGGTTGCAGAGAGGTAGCCATCGAAAACAAAGAAATCGAGGAGAAGCAAAGCACGGATTCGAAAAAAGGAAGAAAGAAAAGCCTTATTGAAAAAGGTCGCCGACGAAGAGGAGTAGAACAACGTTGTAGAGGCCGCTCAAAGACGAAGACGCAAGGCAAGGTGAAGATGGTGGTGATCAGATGAAGGTTTATAAACCTCACGGCTGATCGTCCAGAGCCGTTCGATCAAGGGTTGCGCAAAACCAGGATAAAATCTGGCCATGGAACTTGAAAAGGCGTCTGTCACATCGTTAGTAGATATCCGCCTGTCACGTCGAGCATGCGGTGGTAGAAAGTGGGGCGTGTGGCAGCCAACTACGAGGAGCAATAATGAGACTTAATTAAAAGGCATGGCCACGTGCTCGACCATAATGATTCAAGATTTGTGCAATTTTCCCAAAATTTAGTGGACGTCAGCTACTATGAGAGGGCGCTCATCCGAGAAAGCATGGAGAAATGGAAAAATTCGCTAAGTGATGTCGTCAACCGTCCCAATCGACACAGATACCTGATTATCACACAGTCGAGTGGCCGGTCCACCACCAACCTTATGAGGTGTGATCCGAGCGGTAGCTAGAAATCCATATCAGCAAAATGAAGGCGAGTAGTGAAGAGTATGTGATCCGATCAGAAACTCAAGAACATAGATGGTCCGATCGGACGTGGAGGTCATTGAAGACGCTACTTGTCCAATTAGTCGGTCTTGCAGCCTCCTTCGACTAAACTTGAGAGGAAGGCTTGTGATGCGGTGATAAAGGGGGGCCTACCCGGTACGGATTAACTGCCAGGGTGGAGGTCAAAGTCAAGGTGGCCAACGTCGGGGTGTCAAGGAGCTCACCTATGGCGGCTGAGCGGAGGTCGGCTACAATGGTCGATTTGTGTAGTCAACGTTCGATCGGCAAGCTCAGTGCAGAGCAGTAGACCGCTAAGGAGACCGGAGCGCTTGTCTGATCGGGAGGGAATAATCTACTATACCTAGTCATCACAATGAAGAACAGCCAGGCTGACCGAGTAGGGGAGACCCAGCCGAGCGGCTATCCTGCTCGACCGAATAGCAGGATCATTGTCGTATCTCTCAATATCCTTTTGGGAGATAGTGTCGTTTACACGAGGCATGATCAACAGACAGATTGTACGGTGGAAACTTCTATTGTTTTGTCAGGGATATGCACGCTTTGTTAAGGTATGATGTCAAAAGCACTTTCCTGATAGGTCCTTTCATAAGACAAATTAGAAAACGTACTCATGCCTCGAGGAACGTGCATATCGCCAGGACGCCATATAAAGGAGGGTCCATACACCAGTGGAGGTACACATTATTCACTATTCATGCCTATGTCTCCTCTTTCCGATGACTGACTTGAGCGTCGGAGGGTCAACGTCGAGAACTCTTTCCCTGGCTCGGTAGTTACATTTCTTGTGCTCGCAGAGTAGAGTGAGATCCACATCCCATCCATGTAGTAGCCACATCCTCAGCTAGACATCTTTCCGACTTTTGGACAGGATCAGTTACTAAAATTAACGATGAAAAAGTTTAACGACCTATCATTTTAGTCGCTAATGGACTTTTTTTTTATTCATATAGTGGTTGTAGTATGTTCTGTTGGGAAAAAAGTATTATGTTAGATCATTCATATAAGAATGTTTATCCAAAATCTAAAATTTAAGGTAAAAAATGATTTTATTAAATTTAGATATTCAATTTTAATGTATCAACTTTCTTATAATTTATCATATATATATTTATTTTTTTCCTTTTATTTTTTATTATTAGATAGAGGAGAGAGATTTGTTTTTTTATTATTAGAGGGAGGAGAGAGAGGAATACTATTAAATTTAGAGAACTATTAATTATAAAATGTATATTTAGAGAATAGTTAATTTTGACATTTTTTATACAAAATATAACATTTAAGATAAAAGTTTAATTCTCATTGTGGCGGGCTGTTGTAACTCTAAATTTAGATATCGTGGATTGCATATGGAATACTTTCTTAATGTCATTTTGTCAATCTGGGCAAGCAGCCATCAATTGGCGCAAGGCTGTTTCAAGCGGCTGTCCTCGAGCCCAGGCAACTCCAAGTGACCATCAATCAAGCAGGTAAGGTGCCTTCGGTGATGCAAGACAGCATCAGTTGCACAAGTCAAGCAACTCCCAACATATGGAATACTTTCTTAATGCATTTTGTTAATCTGGGCAAGCAGTCATTGGTGAGGCAGGACAGCATTAATTGAGTGTTACGTCGCACAAGCCAAGCAACGTCCAACGATTACCAATCAAAGCATCCACTTAGGAGGTCATTTGGTATTTGATTTACTTCCCTTCATCTCATCGTAAGATTGACAATGAAACGATTACCAATCAAAGCACCCACTTAGGAGGACATTTAATACTTAATTTACTTCCCTTCATCTCACCATAAGATTGATGATGAAAGGCTCTTAACGTGAGCATTATCACATTTTGCATCAAGATAACATCCAAGGATCATCAGCCAAAGCAAGGTAATGATAGTTGAAGGTAGTAAAGAGATGGTGCAGTGTAGAGCCGACAAGCATCAATCTTAATCAGGTGGGCACCAAGCAAGACAGACAATCATCAAATGAGGCTAGGCAGCGTGCCCTGGGCAGGCAGCACTATGTATTAAGCACAACGTTTAAAATCATATTACTCAAAGATACGAAGTTGTTATATTTTACATCAGAAACAAAGAAGAGTATTTATATATAAAAAAAAAGATACAAAAAAAAGAAAGAAAAGTTAAGATAGCTGAACTATCTGACGGTGACATTTCTCTTCCAAGATTTTCACAGCCTCAATGAATAACTCATCGGGTGATAAAGCTCCAACAGATTCAATGGTGACTGCAGGAAGTAAACATACCAGCAAACTCAGTTAGAAACAAAATGGATGAAAAGCCTCTTAAATAGTAATTGAAATATTAGAAAGCATTGAAAAATAGTGTCTCTTCACATGTTACAATAGCGTGACTAACAGAGCTAGTTGGTTATATCATGATTAGAAAAGCTAAATCATCAGGAGATAATGAGCAAAAGACTTACAAATAAAGTGATCTTCGACATGTCGCAGCTTCACAAGTCCTTCACTCACATCGCGGATACATTCTCCGCATAATGTACAAGCTCGAGAGTTGGCAACGACTGCCTTCTTGTCACCTACACGAGCAAGATGAATTTAACAGATTTGGCATACAATAAACAACATGAAGCCAAATGATGTGTAGAATAGTATCTAAACCATTACTCATTATAGGACAAGTGTTGATAGGAAAGGAAAAATAAAGACTACTATAAACTTCCTCATTCAACTGGGTTATGAATGGATAAGGATACAACATGCTTCATGTTCGCAAGCATTCCGCACGTTAATTAAAGTGTAATAAGAGCTCGACTAAAATGACAGGGACAGGGACGAGGATCCATTATCCATATTAAGTGAATAAGATCAGGGAGACAGAGACTTGAATCTATAGACAAACATTTATAGTATAGTGAATTTATGTGAGAGAGAATTGTTTCCAAAGGGAGGCAACACAAGCAGCTTAAATGACATTTAAAATTCCAAATGAGAAACGTTGCCAATTTTGCCATTAGCATCAAATTTGCGATGCCAGGAACATTCAAAAGCTGATATTTGATGACAGCTCCAAGGTGGCACGTTAGACATGCCGACACAATCCAATCTGAATAGTACATGCTAAGAACTAAAATATTAAGACAACTTAGTCCCAAATAAATCACTGGATCGTAGATTGTTTTGATAAGGAAGTCTAAATGTAATGCTAGAAATTAAAATAACAACAAAAGATTGACTGCAACTGAAAAGAAACACAGGAGATGGAAATACAAGAGTTATCTAGAACTCATGAGGTGCCAATTAATATTCTGGATTTTATCCCTACCTATATTTTCTTCTGATTTTAACCAATAAAAAGCAAATCATATAGAAAAATCAACTAAAATTCCTCTCATATCTACTGGATTGAAATGTGGTGTTGCTGCAATGGATTGAAATGTGTGCAAGAAAAAGAAAAAACTTGCTCACCATTTCCAAGATCTTCAATGTCAAAAACATTGACAGGGCATTTCTTTACGAGCTTTTCAGCATCTTGACCTTTTACTTCTTCAGATAGTACAACCTAACAGGAAATACTCCATAATAAGGATGACCTTAATTCTAGTAATAGTTAAAAATAATAGAGTTCGTTTTCACCTCTGGGAGCATTCGGTACCATGTTGCAGCCACAGGAGACCACTTGGCATGATCTTTGCCAATGCCTTTGACAGCATGTGCCTCAAGCTCAATTTCCTGGCAAAAAAGAGATAAATTAGACAATGACAAACTATACAGGTCTCAAAAATGTATGATAATAAAATAAAATATATGGGGTTTGATCTCAAAATAAAAAAGATAAAACTTTACTGTATAAAAGAAGGTTGTCTGTCATCTCATGAAATGAAAACGATACCTGTCCCGGCCCAAGTTGGGCAAGAATTATGTCATCGTGCTTTACTCCAAGTGGTTTTTTGGATATTTCTGGCAAAGAATTTTGACTACAACTGAATGAGGTGTAACTTTTCACTTTTGAAGACTTGTCAAGAGTAGCTATTTCAAGTTCGCTGCCATTTGGTAGCCACTTCAATTGATCTGACTTGACTGATAAATGAAGATAAAGAATGCAGGATTACCAAAAGGGAAAATGATACAATTCAGATAAATAAAGAACCTAAGCATCTGGACAGACTTGTAAATGTATAAGAGCATGATGCAAAATGAAAGACAAATAAAATTGAAGCCTGAAGAAAAAAATTGACAGACTGGAAGAATAAAGAATTCAATCTTTGAAAAAAAAAGAATATTCAAGTAGGGATGGGGAATACCAAGCATCCACGAAATGCATAATCATGACGAACACTTATTGCAATGTAATGCAAGTTCATACTAAAAACTATTCTATCTACATATTGATTAAGAATACGACGGAATGGTACCTGTAATACGTGGACTACCCTTTTTGCAGGACACATCCAGCTTATAGACAATGGTATTCCGTTCATTTGGCTCATCATTTTCTATGAAATAACAAATCCAAAATGCATTAAGGTACTTCATATATCAAACCTGACAAGTATTCAAAGACCCTTGGGTCGGCATCCAGAGGAATAAGGCCAAGTCTGTGGGCTAGCACCTCATCTGGTATTACAGATGTGTTATTGACCATGAGGATTTTCTTGATGGCCATAGTAGGAACCTAGAAAATAATAGGAACTTTTAGCATGGCTATTAACGATAGTACAAACATAAAAAATAGAACAATATGCAAATAAGGCACGGTTGTATGTATAAATTGTTATAGAAAAAGTTCAAAAAGACTAAGTGTTATAGAAAAGGTAAAAAAATGATATAAATTCTTCAAAATTTTTAAAAACTTGTCAATAATATTGAGAGCAAGCTATCTTTATACCTCAGCGATGAGGATCCTTCGGAATGCATTTGCCAATGCAGCATCAATGCCGATCATATCAAATTCAATCTCGTCCTCAGTGAGCCTGACAATTTCAACCTTAAAGTTGCTGTTAAATTTTTTTATGTCGACACTGCTGTCAACTCCCATCGATGCATAAGCTCCAGAGTACTGAATACTTTCTGTCTATAGATACGAATGCAAAGTTCACATAAAAAGTAAGTCAATAATACAACTACAATAAATCAAAAAAAAAGTACAAGAAAGCAAAGCAAGATCTCAAATTTATCTCTGAGCACAGGAAACACTTTCCATCTAGATAAATTGTTTTTTTATACATTTTTTTTTCTTAAGGTTAAAAGATTAATCTTTTCGTTTGATTCCTCTATAGATGCATGTAAACTAGAAAAAAAATCCACATAAGAAGCTAAAGGAAGCCTTACATGGATCGGGGCATCAGCCTTGCAACGAAGGCGGGTCCGCTGAAGATTAAGATGCTCCGGGAGCTGCCCCATAGGGACGTCCGGCATATCCAGAGCTGACACCTTCTTCTTCGACATATTTCAACCACCGCAACCACGAAAGAGGGCCGGCGGAGAAAGGCGGCGAACTTGTTTGGGTAACCACCGCAACCACGACAGAGAGCCGGCGGAGAAAGGCGGCGAACTTGTTAGGGTAACCACCGCAACCACGAAAGAGAGCCGGTGGAGAAAGGCGGCGAACTTGTTAGGGTAACCACGGCAACCACGACAGAGAGCCGGCGGAGAAACGCGGTGAACTTGGTTTAACCTGGATCGAGGGCTTAAAAGAAGCGCGAGGGTCTAGAGCCAGCTGAGACTCTGAGTAGTTCGGTACGAAAAAAAATAACGACCTGAGGAAATAAATATACTTAATCAAAAAATTATAATATTTATTAACATTATTGACACGGTTAATTTCTAATTAATAAATTTTTACTAATTATAATAACTGATTTATTCTAATAATAACAATTTCAATTTGGAGTCTTATTGATAATTGATTCATTTGCCAATAAATTCATTAAATATATATAATTTAATCCACGGAAAAAAATTTAGCCATTTTTTTAAAAAGATAGACACACATTAATTGAGATCGATCAAGCAGACTAGTCCAAGATACATGTTTTAATGATGAAGTACTTTGAATAAAAAAAAATTAATGAACTAGAGAATGTTAAACCCGGTGACTAGTCTGCCTCTATAAATTTTTTTTATCAATTATGATAATAAATTAAAAAGTGCTCATAATAAATGGTTCAGAAGTCTAATATCCCTTTATTGCGTGTCTCCTCTGAAGAAAAAAAATATTTACAAATATACTATAACTAGGGATTGAATCATAAATATCTGAATAACAATTGAACGTCCTTTCATAGTACCATAGCCCCGACTGACGGTTGAAGTGTTGGGAATATATTCATAAAATATATATTTATTATTAATTGTTGAATTAAATAAAAAAATATTTATTTTATTGTTTTATGCTTACTTATATAAAAATGAATATATCTATAAAATTTATAATATATTGTTGTAACTATGATTTTAGTATATAAGAGGATTAAAATTATAGATAATATATTTAAAATATCTATTATTGATTAAAGCATGGATATTTAATTGATAATTATTATTGTTTGCTGATATTATGAATATGGTAGTGACATTAAGTAACGACATTTTATATAATATGATTATATAGGACAAAAGCTAGATATGATTTAAATGTCTATGTTTAAAGTACCATTATAAAAACTCGAATCAACATCGTTAAGATGATCATATATAGATCAATCTAAATCCTGAGTAGTCATAGACTTCTTGTTTGTATTAACAGGTCTTTTGATTTATTTGTTAAAACCTGTTTTAATAATAGACGTAATACTTACATTTTGGAGACTCGATTATACATTGAAATATAATTTATAGATACGAAATCCGTAACTTCTAAAACAATGCTAAAATGGTTCTCTTAAGTATTGATTCTAGTACTGAACAGTTTGAGCGCTAATTCATAATTAGATTATGAATTAACTGTTCACTAGTGAATCAATGGTACTTAATGTTTTAGATACAAGTATGGAGATAAAATAGTAATTTCATTGAGCTCTATTTGTGAATTATGAACAGAGAGTTGATTGACATGTAATGATTATATCAATAGATTATTCAAATCTTTTGAGTTAACACATTCCATAATTCTCAAAAGTGTAATTTTGGGCTTTTGTGGAATAATATTGGAGTTAATAAATTATATAATTAATTAAAGAGTTTTAATTAATTTTATCTAAATTTATTGGAGCTTGAATTATAGATCCATGGTCCTCAAACCATTTTCAT
Source organism: Zingiber officinale (assembly GCF_018446385.1). NCBI lineage: Eukaryota > Viridiplantae > Streptophyta > Magnoliopsida > Zingiberales > Zingiberaceae > Zingiber > Zingiber officinale. The sequence continues at coordinate 1,648,717 of NC_055991.1, forward strand.
ATAATCACGTTGAATACTTTAAATAATTAATTTGATTAGTTATTTATTCTCACAAAAATTATTAAATAATAAAATTATTTATTATTTAAACTAGAAGGAATATTCTATTTGTAATTCGATTACAAATTAGATATAAAAAGGAGAAATCAAATATTTGGCAATATTATAAATATTCTCACAAAATTTATAATACACGTTCTTGTTTTTCTCTCCCACTTTATAATACACTTTTCCTCTTTCTCTCCCATTTTATAATACATGTTCCCCTCTTTCTTATGCTATATAATACATCCCCTCTTTCGAAGAAGAAAAAGAGAATCTTTTGTGAAAAATTTTATAATTATTTTGTGAAAATATTTAGGAGAGTTAGCAGACACTTCTATCCATCGGTTAATTTGAAGAATTGATGTGGAAGATCGTGATGTTAAAAGAATTCCAACGATATGTAAATCTTAGACACAAACTCAAGATCTAAAAGATATCCGATAATAATTTTAATCTTTTTTTTAAATTGTAAATAAAATATTATAATATTTACATGTTGAATTATAAAAGAATTTATAAAAAATCTTATAATTAAACAAGATCATTTATCCGATCTAAATAAAGTTCTATTGCACATCGAACAATTAAATACCAACATAAAGTACCTCGAATAAGAACACTTATGAAGTTGACCCCGTAAAATTCATATCGAACAAATGATGCTAGTGTAACCTTCAACTCCATCAAGTACAAAGAGTTCTACTCTTAAGAAGGCACTTTTGATTCCCCTACACATAGCTCACATCCCCACTTTACTATCAAAACTGTAATCACACAAAACTTCACTTAAAATAGGGCACACATACATATATATTTATTTATAAGCTTGACTAGGCCAAATAACCAAACAAAGATCCCTACTTTTCGGCACCAAGACACTCTGAGACAACCCTAGTTAGAGCCACAGCATCCTTTAGTAGTCCAAAGCAAGCTGATATGCTAATTTTAGTTCAACTTTGATTCGATTCTTCATGGAGAATTTTGGCTGCAATGGCCACCAAAGACACAATCCTTGCACCAGGAAGAGCTGATGCCCATCTTAAAGTTCACCCTCTTGTCTTAGCTCTCTTCATTGCAAGGCTATCATGGAAAGGGGAGACTGACCCCGATGTGTGAGAGCCTTCGTCGCGGAGGGTGCCGTTCAGTAGGGCGAGCTCTCTGAGCTGCTGCTTCTTAAGGAAGTCCATTGATTCATCCTGAGAAACGCATGATGGGAGCTTTGTCAAAGGAATATGGTAATTAAATCCTTTAAGAGTATTCTTGTAGTTTGTTAGGAATTAAGTTGGCATCAGAAATTGGATGTTGGCTGGCAAAAGCATACCACAGGTTTCAGCATCTCCTCGAGAGCTTCGCGAGCTTGCATTAAGCGGGTATCAACAATTTCAACTGGCAAGTCTGCTTCTACGAGAATGTGAAGGGGCTCGTTGAGATGTTCGTAACCTGGTTTCCCTCGCATCATTTCCTCCTACAAATAGAAGCTGACTTCAGCTATTATATAGAGACGCAGAAATGCATTTGAATTTTCATAAAGTAAAGAGAACAAGAGATATGACACAAGCAGAACAGATGGCAAAGAATAAGAAAAGAACTAGAACGAAATATCTGCAATACTTGTTCTCATGAATATTGCATTCAGGTGTCCTTGGAATGAGCCAAGGAATCTAAACATGCCTCACCCAGTGCTACTGCACTCCTTCTATATTTTGTGAATTGAAATTCCCTGCTCTAGTTTCTAGATATTCTCGTGAAATTTTTGTCCTAGTTTTGCGCCTTATTATCAAAATGCACATACCACAGGCTATGTGAAAGGCAAACAATCTACAAGGTAACAAACCAATGCAGAGGTAAGGGGATTTCTTGTTAAAGCACAAAGATTAGATCTGCATCTACCTTGGGAGAAGTCAACGACATAATCATAACAGATTAGGTATCAAATGAGACATGCACGCAACTGAATTGCATTTACTTAGTTTGCAACATAATGTATCATCAAGAGCACTACTACATGGTAACACTAGTCTCCATGTTATACATTATAACATCTGTAAAAGGCAATGCACCTGATTAACCTACATCTGCAACAAAGCAACCATACTATTTGGATTGTCTTATAGTGTGCATATATTGGTTTTGTCTAAGAGGAGTTGAAATCAGTGTCATGCAGGCAATTCAGCTGAATAAGTAATAGTTGAAAGGGGTTGGTACCCGAGCAGGATCTTTAATACTGCCTCGCCCCCGTATTAGCACACGACAAGCAGTGATAGCTTCAAGCCGCTTAAGAGAGTTTCCTCTCGGACCAAGGAGTCGACCAACAAAGTTGTACTATAAAATCAGGGAAATACATATTACTTATTAGAGAGAATGTCTTCATAAAACAAAAAGTGGAAAGCTAAATTATGCCTCTTACATTGGGGAACTGATCCACAGGAATATCCACTCTAATTGTTTTCTTAATAACAAGGCCAGAAGAGTTGCCTTGTGGCCCAACCCAACCACTCCTAGTTGAAGGCTGTAATGTTCCCAATCTCTGCAGAACAATTAAAAACCATTGGAGGTAAATAAGAACATCAACAGAAATGCATTCTAGGAACACAACTGCGGCAATGGATTTTCTAAACAATGAGCAGAAATCTAAAACTAAAAGAAAAACACTATTGCAGTATATGCTCCTATGCAACAAACTAAGATCAAGATCCAAGGTTATTTATATTATATGCATACGCAAAAATCTTTGACACCTGAGTCATTTAAGACTTGCATGATCAAGGAACTGATTTGTCGATGCAATTAAGACAAACATCATAATCCTTGAAGCCAACACTCTTCAGATTATTAAGTTGTTCTGCATGTGAAGTTTACCTAGCACATGTATCTAATGAAAACAATGTGAATTTTAAGAAGCAGAGGTTCTAAAGCAGCACAGTATGTCTAGTTGAAACTTGGAAGTTGTTCAGATGACTAGGTTAGAACTTCAAATGGATTTGCACAACTACATTAGTAAGCAAGGAAGCTGAAAAGATGTAGACACCACATCTAATGTTAAATCAATTGTAAAGGCACGGGAATGACTCACTAAACAGAAAACCAATCTGTTAGTTTTACCTAGTATAAGAATATGCAAGATAAAATTTACTGAGCAGTATACTAGATAAAAAGGAAGTCATGTTAATGGTTAGTATCCGTACTTCAGATTGAAATGTTGATGCCCAGCTATTCATGTCAGCAATGCCTCCGTTTGGAAATAATCCTCCAGTGATCAGTGGGCTACCATGTTCAAAACCAGATTGATCTAAAAGAGATGCATTCTCCAACAGTTTGGTTACACGCAAAATTTCTGCTCCACATTCAATTTCAAGCACAAGAACTACCAGTTAGCTTTGTTAATTGAATTAGTTAGCAGTAAATGGACAGTCATGGGTTAATGATTGGATAATTAGAACCATGCTCAATTGTATAAACAGGAAACAGACTAGAAATATTAAGAAAATAATTGGCTTATTCTACTCCTACAAAATAACCAATTGAAACAATGTATCTACAAAAGATACAGAGAGCCACTTAGAGACTGTTGTTACTGCCAAGATAACAATCAACCAAGCGAGTAGTTAAAGAACTAGAGAATTCAAATACAACTGATGGAAAGTAATATAGCCATTCTCTTGCGAACGAATATTTGGTTGTGTTCGGCTTGATAAAAGAATCTCACTGTTGAACAGGTTAAAAAGAGCAGCAAATCATGGCTTTATTGTGCTCAGAATATTGATGTTCATTAAGCTAATATCAAGGCAACACACATATTCGACATTGATAAAAGCTTTCTCTCTCCCTCTCTTTTTTTTCACCCACAGAAACCTGTTGCCTTCAATTGGAATTCATTATTTGACATGTTTCTCTTAATTGAAGATCAAGTGTTCACTTAATACAGATTGTAGTTCAACAAACAATTATCACATGCATCACATTCATGTTCAATTAGAAAAGTCATCCCAATAATTTGAATAGTGTAGTTCATATTCATGTTGATATGATTCTAGAATAAATAGACAGAAATTTCTTAATTTTCAAGATCAAGCTTCTGACAAGTAGATTTCAGCTATCCTATAGCTCGCTACATTTATCTCACGTACATTACCATTTCATGGAGGTCAATTGCAAAGCTCGAGCACAAAATCTGGTTTCATTAAAAGATTAGAAAACTCACCCTGGTTAAGCAAGTGGAAACTGTGAGGCAGCACTGGCACAAACGGATTTAGTTTCTGACGCTCCGCAAGCAATTCCGTCAGGTACCTGGCAAGTAATGGACGACTCAGTACTTTCACAGGATATTTGTCAAATAACTAACATCCTCAAGGAATTGAAAGAAAGAGATTCCAAACTGCCACCAGATACAGAAAACAAGTTCACTTGTTCATCCAGATGCGACAGATCTTCCAAAAGAGTTTGTTTTTAAGAAAAGTAAAGAGATAAACCCCCACCCAAGTTGGGAAAGCAGACTACTAATCCAATACTTTGGCTGCAACTTCCGAAGCCCTTATCAACAGGTAGTAAGCATCCTCTTCCCTTGAGTGTTTAGCGATTAACCTCTAAAAATACAATATGGATACGCAAAAAAAAAAAAAAAACGAAGACTTGCAGTCTTTCACCAACCGTGCATCATTTATAAACCCATTACAATGTAACAGAATAAGAATCAGTTCGTCTCGATCGAAGCAAGATCTAGATCTTAAAGTAAAGTCCAAATGATCTAGCGAAAACGAAGATACAATAGTAAAATTTACTAACACCGTCAAGCAATTCCATGATAAAACAAAGTCGAAACTCAACTGCCAACCATAAAGTTTTAAAGCACAAGGAGACGTGGTCGGGAAAATCGCCGAGTACACGCTCCTTGATTTATCAACAGACACGGATAGAAACAGCCTAAAGGCAAAAATAAAAATGCAAAACTCGATTTTTTTTTTACCAACAACATGGATGGTCTCGGAAAGAGCGAAATCTTACTTCTCCTGCTCGCCGATGGCGCCGCCAGGCGTGCGCATGCCGGAGATGTGGGGCGAATAGGGGACGGTGGAGGGGGAGGGCGAATAGGCCATGTATCTGCCGGAATCCATCGGTCCGGCGAGATCGGCTCCGGATTCCTGCAGAGCGCGGCGATCGGGCGGTGGATTGCGGAAGGATCTCGATCCCCCCACAGGAGAGCGGCCTCAATTTCGCAGCGGCGCCGTACAGACGAAGAGGAGGCGGCGACGAATGAGAGAGAGATAGAGATAGAGAGAGAGAGAGATGGGAAGCGAAAGGGAGGGGGTTGAGTTTTATTTATCTGGCACTGGCAGTGGCAGGAGTAACTGGAAAACAGTAAAACACCCTTCACTGCATTCCACTGTTGGAAGAACCAATTTATTGAAAATATCTTTTTTTTAAATTTATTTTAAAAATGTACTAACTAAAGTAACTTGGTTCTTAAGTTTTTCTCTAAAGTCAAAATAAAAATATAATATATATATATTCGAATAATAGAATATTTCATTTTCCCATTTTATTAAGTAATAGCTAATTTTCATACGTAGAGATTCAATGTGGACCCATCACTAGTTACCTAATTCAAGCACTAATATTCTATTTTTTTTTTTTCATATTACTAGGACTATAAATGAACACAATATTTATGAATAAATTTGATATTTTACTTGATAACAACATAAAATTAATTAAATAAATAAGTTTAAATAATTTATTAAATTAAACAAATAAATTTGAACATATATATATATATATATATTCAACTCGTTAACATTCGTAAGCAACGTTCGTGAATAATGTTCGTGAATAATATTCGTGAACAATATTCATGAATAATATTCACGAATCATATTTATTAATAAAACTCTTTTTAATATACTAAATAAATAATAAAATAAATAAGTAAGTTTAAATTATCAAGTTTAATAACCAATCAAACAAGTTTAAATTGAGAGTTAGCATCTAAACGAGGCAAACTTGAACCAAGCTCGAGCCAAACTTGAATTGAGAGCTCGATAATATCTAAACAAACCAAGCTTTAAATAAACTCAAACTCATAAAAAATAAATCAAGCCAAGTTTGAACAATCATTTCAAAAACTTGGTTCATTTTAAACTCGGCTTAGCTCAACTCAACTTAATTACCTTATCAAACAAGCTTTAACACCTCAAAATTTGACTCAGCTCAGCTCATTTATAGTCCTACCCATTCCTCACTCTCATACCATCCAATCACGCACCCCTAAGACTTTAAAATATATATATTTGAAAAAAAAAAATACTGAAATATTTAAATACAAAAGAACAATAATCTTTGCCACATCTATATACACACACCAAACGGTTATGCGGACATAGGCTGGCTTGGATTCTCGAGTTGCAGACTTGTAGTGATTGAATCAGGTCGTTTTGGAGCCGGCAATGGAGGAGAAAGCCATGAATTTCAAAAATTTAAGCTCCAGGGAGTATAAGGCCACAAAAAGAAGGTGACTTCATGAGATTTCCTCTCTTTTGTTTCAATATGGTGATTTATTTAGTGATTTGTCCTTTTATTTTGTGTTGACGATAGAATTCATACAACTTTTTAATGATAATATATGGTATATAAATATCATTACAAAATGAAAAAAAATAAAAAAATACATAAAAGAAAAAACATATAAAATACTATAAAATAAATAAATATTTTCTAATAATAATTATTCTCTAATAATTAAGAAACAAATAAATATTTCCTAATAATAATTATTCTCTAATAATTAGGAAACAAATAAGTATTTATTAATAATAATTATTTCCTAATACGTCCCCTCAAGATGATGTCCCAGAAATGATGTTAATCTTTCTGCAAATAGCAAACAGTCGAGGTTGAGAAAGTGACTTGGTAAGTGCATCAGCCAACTGATCCTCAACAGGAATATGAGTAACTCGTAGTTTGGAGGCATGCACCAGATGACGAACAAAGTGATAGTCAATAGCCAAATGTTTCATCCAAGAGTAAAAAACAAGATTAACTGAAAGATAGGTGACACCCAAATTATCAATGAAGAGCATAACAGACGTGGTAACCGGAAGAAGTAGGTCTGTCAAAAGTGACTTAATCCATTGGATCTTAGATGTTGCAGAGGCAATGGCGCGATATTCAGCCTCAGTCGAAGAGCGCGCAACCATGCGTTGTTTGGTAGATTTCCAAGAAACCGGATTAGCACCTAGAAAAATAATAAATGCACCCGTAGAACATTGATCATCTGGATCTCCTATCCAGTCCGCATCAGAGAAACCATGAAGAGTAAGAGGTGTATTCGTAAGAAGATAAATGTCAAGATCCCTAGTACCATTGAGATATCGAAGTAGACGCTTCACAACGCCCCAATGCGTCTCTGAAGAAGCATGCACAAACTGTGAGAGCTTATTGACCGTAAAGGAAATATCAGGACGAGTCATATGGAGATGTTGTAAGCTCCCAACCATTTGTCAGAACTTAGTCGCATCAAAAAATGAAGACTTATTATGTAAAATAAGATGAGAGACAACAACAATAGGAGTGGAGATCGGCTTGGATGGAGTCAAACATGTGGTATTTGGAGAGAAGATCAATGACATACTTTTGCTGAGACAAGAGAAAACCATTTGAGGTTGGGCGAACCTCAACACCGCAGAAAAGGAAAAAAGTCCCAAGATCCTTAATCGTAAATTTTACATGAAGTTTACATATTATGACGTCAACAGAAGAAGCATCACTCCCTTTAATGATTATATCATCAACATATACAAGAATATAGATAAGAGTATCATCCCAAAAATAAACAAATGAAGAGGTGTCAACCCAAGATACGACAAAGCCAAGAGAGACCAAGAAAGCGCGAAACTCCAAATACCAAGCGCGCGGAGCCTGCTTCAGGCCATAAAGCACCTTATGCAAACGACACACATGATCCGGAAACTCAGCACTGTGCATACCCGAAGGTTGCACCATATAAACCTCCTCTTCAATGTGAATATTAAGAAACACATTGTTGACATCAAGTTGGCGAAGACACCACCCCCGATTCACAGCTAGACTAAGAACAATACGCATTGTTACTGGATTAATAATAGGGTTGAATGTATCATGAAAGTTAACACCAGGATGCTAATGAAAACCCGTGGCAATAAGGAGAGTCTTATACCGATCAATTGAGTCATCATAATTACGCTTAATGCGAAACACTCACCTGTTACCCATAAGATTTTGATCTGGCGAAGGCAGGACAAGAGACTAAGTCTGATTACAGAGAAGAGCATCATACTCTCGTGCATGACCTGTACCCAATTCTGATCTTTGAGCGCATATGTGACAGAGGAGGGTTCACAGGGTTGTGGAAGGCTAGTATGAAGAAGATACTTTGAATTAGGTTTGTAGATGACATTTTTGGAGCGAGTTTGCATGAGATGTTGGTTTTGAGAAGCGAGAGGGGATAGAGAGGCGGTGGGCTAAAGGGTCGGTCACCACCAGGCAATGTGGACGACCCGACAACAAGAGACGGTGATGGCGGCAGCGATGACAGCGGTGAAGAAGTCAGTTGCGGGTGGCTACGGCTAATGGCAGGTTGCGGAACCGGTGCCAAAGGATCCCACGAGAGAACTGGTGTAGCAGAGAGCTCAGAATCAATGTCTATTTCTATGGAATCCAAGGAGGAGGTGATGGTAAATGGAAAAACATGCTTCACAAACTTAACATGACGAGATACAAAAACTCTTTTGAGAGTGACATCATAGCACAGGAAGACACTCTGGGTGAGAGAAGGCACGAGTGGTTGACTTGGGATCAAGCTTGTGGTGAGAGTAGGGGCGCAACCACGAAAAGTATAGACACCTGAAAACTCGAAGCTTAGAAAGATCAGGAACGATGGTGAACAATTTTTCAAAAGAGGACATGTGGGAAAGACTGACCTTAGGCATGCGGTTAATCAAATAGACTGTCGCGGCAAAGACATAAGGGCAAAAAGTGAGTGAAATAGACGCTTTGTGCAATAAAGTGAGACCAGTTTCGACAATATGACGATGACAACGTTCAGAGTATCAATTGTGTTCAGAAGTGTGTGGAGGAGTGGTAAGGTGACTGATACCATGAGTAGTAAGAAAGGAGCGAAGAGCTACGAATTCACCTCCATTGTCAGTGAAGAGTGTTTTGATAATCATCGAAAATCGATTTCAACAAGAGTTTTGAATGCAATAAAGGTAGAGTATACATCCGATTTTTTGCATAAGAGATAAAGACATATATACTTTGTAAAATGAATAACAAAGATAACATAATACTTGAGTCCATCAAATGATGATATAGGAGATATCCAAACATCAAAAAAGATAATATCCAAAGGAGCACGAGATAAAATACTAGATTTATGAAAGGGCAATTTATGATTCTTATTAATATTGCACGAAATGCATGAAAAATTAGACAAAGTATCCCAATGAAATGAAAGACCCAAGGATAACAAAAAACGTTGCAAAACATCAAATGATGGATGACCTAAACGACTATGCCATAAGGAAATAGATGATGAAACAGACACAGAAAAGGCGGAAGAGGATGATAGCGGAGACGTAAATTTTGGCCAGTAATAGACACCATCTCTATGGACCCCGCTGACCAGTGTCACTCTCGTACGACGATCCAACACCTGAAAATAGGAATCAAAGAAAAGAAATGTAATAGGATTAGTAGCACAAAGTGCAACGACAGAAATCAAATTTTTTGACATAGATAACACAAATAAAATACTAGAGAAAACTAAAGGGAAAGATGGAGTGGAGAAAGAGAAAGAACTCGTATGTGTAATGGATAGTCTAGAACTATCACCAATGACGACGCTATCATTCCCAGAGTAAGACTCATGCAACAAAAGAGTAGTGAGATCAATGGTGATATGATGAGAGGTGCCAGAGTCAACCACCCATTCCCGAGAATCAGATGGAGGTGTAAAATGAACAGCAGTGTGCGCAAACGGTGCACTATACGCTGGATATGGAGCATGCAAAGGAGTCGACGGAAGTAGAGCAAACATCGAGGCAATCATATGACCACATTGGCGAGCAAAGTGACCTTGAATATCACAGATCTGACAGTGCCCAAGATAACAATTGGGATTGGACACAACAGGATGTGCAGGAGGACACGCAAATAGCCCAGGAGTAGATAGGTGAAGCTGATGGGACATCGACGGAACCTACTGGCGACCACCACGATAGTTTGAATATTGATTACGAGAATTCCCTATTGGAGTCACAAGAGTAGTTATTGGCGTCAAAGATGGAGATGGTGTTGAGACTTTTAATTGAGCTTCATAGCTGAGGAGTTGTTCGAATAGCTCATCAAAGGTAATATGGACGTCACGAACTTGCAGAGCATGTGAGATATTGCAGTAATCTTGGCTAAGACTATTCGGGACACGAATAGAGAGCTCATCAAAATCAACTTTGACATTCATAAGCGCAAGAGCGTCAATATTTCGTTTGATGTCCTGCATATAATCAATGATAGATCTGTTACCTTGTTGAGGGCTGACATGATTTTGACGATGAGTCATAATCCTGCCACGTGAGGGAGCAACATAGGTTCTCTCCAGCGTCTGCCATGCGTCTCAAGATGAAGTCAATGAAGAAATAAACTGCACAAGAGTAGGAGACATCGAACATATAATAGCGTTGAGGAGAAGTTGATCCTAACGGAGCCAGAGAATATGATCAGGTTTCTCCTGACGGAGCGTGACGTCTGTAGGCGTTATCTGCGCATGGGGCAGGGATGTGAGCCATCAACAAAACCTAATAAGTCATATCCGAATAGAAGAGACGTGAACTGCAAGCACCAAGCAGAGTAATTGGAGGTGGTGAGTTTCAACGGTGCTTAAGCATTAACGTTGAGAACCACAAGGGTGGAAGGTGAATCAGGAGTATTTGTGAGAGATAGTCGGCGAGTGATGTCGTCGGCGACAGCCATTATAGAAGGCGACTGGTGGATATTATGGAGAAAAGAAAAAAGATTGTTGTTAAGGTTAGTGCTCTGATACCACGTTGACGATAGAATTCATACACTTTATTAATGATAATATGTGATATATAAATACCATTACAAAGTGAAAAATAAGAAAACACATAAAATACTATAAAATAAATAAATATTTTCTAATAATAATTATTCTCTAATAATTAGAAAATAAATAAGTATTTTTTAATAATAATAATTTTTTTAATAATTAAAAAATAAATAAATATTTACTAATAAAAAAAATGCCCTCTTTACCTGTTCTTTGTTTTGTAGGACGCCGTACAATGTTTTCCATGTGTTTTGCTGATACTTGTGATGCCAGGTCCATTCGGTGGCCTGGAATTGTCTGGGAACGAAGCTTGCATCCGGGTCTGTCGATCAGACTGCTCGTGTTTGGGATATCGATGCTCATGGCCATGTAATCCTACTGCCTCGCTGTGCTGGTTATTTTTACTGACTGGACTGAGAAGGCGAAAAGCTGGAATATGTTAATAAATTACTTTTTTTCTTTTGCTTTTTTCTCATCTTGGCATATCTATATCTGAAAGTGGAAATGAGCCATCATACACAAATGAGGGATTTATCCTCTGGTATTTGGAAACCTTGCCCATGTTGTGAGAGGAGAGGCATTGGCAGTGAGATACTTCTGTCACTTTTTCATTCTCTGAAGTTAAGATGCTCTTTCTGCAATGTCACTTCTGGGGCCACGTCTCTATAATCTATTGCCATTTCTCTTTTTACAGTGTTACATTACCATTACATTTTTTTATCAACTTTCTTTTGGCTATCCTCTATTACTACTGATTTTGTGTTGTTTCCTCTTGTTTTTACTGACCTTACGTTGTTCTACCTTCTTTTCCTCCCTTTATTCTCTTGGAGCTACTGCAACGTTGTTTCTTAATTTTCTTGGAGCTACTCTAATGTTATTTTCATGTCTCTAGTTCTCTATCATGTTCCCTTCCCTTTTTCATTTTTTTTCCATTGTTCTGTTGCTAGTTCAAGTACTTCTTCCTTTTATTTCCATGTTTCCACTCTGAAACTACAGTTGTTATCTTCAATTATTTTTACTTTAAACTTGTGGTTGTGCTTGATTGTATTTTACCTAACTTGAAGATTGACTTCACCTAAAATTTCCTTCCCTCATTCAGTAGATGGTTTTCTTTTATGCTCTAATGTCAAATATCTGCTAGTCCATGGAGTATAATTTAAAGAACTTATCTAATAAATCCAAGGTAGATTTTTTTATGGACAATAATATACTTGATTAAGTTCTTTGACCATGGGATAACACAATATTTGGCAAGTTGGAATAGATGGAAAAACAATTGACAAGATGTATACACAGTTTGAGGTTCACTATCCTAGAGAAGCCTGCACTTGTTTGTCCTAGCAGAAATTTCTACTTGTGGATGTTCTAGCTGTTTAATTCATTAGTGTTTTTCAGATGTGGATATTCACAGTTTAATATGTTAGTTTTTATCCATAGTCAACTCATCTAATGTAGTTCTGGCAGCCTTTTGGTCTCTTTGGACCAGATTTAAATATATATATATATATTTTCTTACAAAATTATCATCAGGATTAGTTTAACATTGTGAAGCCATGCAATGCAAGTGTGCCTATTCATCTAAAAATAAATTTGTGGATACAGTTTTTTGTTGCACCATTTACATATTCCATCACTACATATGCAGGGAAAAGTCAAAGATATTGAGTTGAAAGGTCATACAGACAATGTTGATCAGCTATGCTGGGGACCCAAAGCATCCTGATGTTGTAGCAACTGCAGCAGGGGACAAGACTGTTTGGTTTTGGGATGCTCAGAGTAAATTACTCTTTCTTTGTTAGGCTTCACTTTCTAAAATTCTCTAATTAATAACATGTTAAATGAGTGGGAAAATAAGAAATAGAAGTCTAAGCTCCTGGCTTCTTATGTGTGTCTTTGGCATTGATATCTATTTTCCAAATTGAATGTAGATCTATTCAGATGTAATAATTCATAACAATTTGTTGGTTACTATGGTTCATTTTGATCATGTCTGCATGTATGTGTATGATTAGAGCATTATACAATAGAGTAGTGCTGTCTTCCTTGTTTGATGAATATGAAGCTTGGCTATTTGAGATGGATTGAGCAAGTTGTTCATATTGGATTACTAAAGGATGTTGTAGGAATACGGATAAATAGATCATTTATGTTCTAATGTTTTCAAAATACTAGGAAAAAAAGTTTGGACTTTATCATGTCTTTTTTTCCTACTACTTTTTTTTATTCATTGGCTAGAAAAGTGTCACAATTATGAGCTTCACTCTTCAAACTAGAGTAGAAATTGCTACAGTATAGTTGTTTTGTGTTGGTAAATTGGTTGTTACCTTCTTTTTGTCATTTGATGAGTTGCAACTTGCTCCTATCAGCCCTGATTTTTTTATTGTTATAATCAAATGGTGGTGTTTACACACCAGGATTTACTGATTAAGACTCTTGGTTTTACCTCTTTGTTTATTTTTGTCTTTCTTAATGCATCTACATTTCCTTATTTCAGTAATTTCTTTAAGCCCAAAATCATTGTAGTGCCAACCGAGCAATAGTTTTTTTTTTTTGGACATATTTATACCTAATTTGGCATTTGGCAAAAGGTCATATGCTGACCCCGAGCGTCTTATACGGCCGGTTCCACAATCATTTATAAAGTGGTAAATAGCAGGCCACCATATGAGAGGGTATTTCTCCCAGTTTCGTCGAGAATCAACCCTTGCTTGATTTGATAATTTCACCACGTGGTGACCGAACATTGGTGCCCGTGGGGCGTCTTAGATATTTTCTGCATTCGAACATTCACCGAACTAGAGTAAGAATCAACAATGGACCAATGTTGAGCATCCACATCAGTTACCCTATTCAAAAATTTTATCCTGAATTTTGGATAGGTTAACTAAAAATCCTCTGCATCAGTTACCCTATCCATTCTCTAAATTTAGATTTGATGAATAGTGATTCTCTAAATTTAAGGAATGAAATCTCTACCCTAAAAATAAAATAATATTTATTTTTAATCTCTCTCATTCTACTCAATCTCTCTCTTTCCACTTATTTCATAAATATAATTGATCCGGTAGTAAAAATCCGGAATCCCATAAGGAGTCAACGCTGAGGGTAGGTCAAAGGATCTAGTGGTTCGCCGGAAAAGGGCAAGCCGACCGGACTCAGAAGAAAGGGAAATCTGATAGTAAAAGGCACCCTGGTAGGGACCAGGGTTCCGACGCTCAAATAAAACAGTGAGTAAGGACCGAGCGGAAGGAAGTGCCGCCTGGACGGCGCAAAGAATCAAGCTCGTCCGGACGACGTTCATCGCCCGCTCGGCGGGCCGGGCACCCCAGTCAGACGGTGGGTAAAAGACGGGGATATCTGCTGACAGCCGTCAAGTCGTATGGCTATGCCATACTTCTAGTCTGACAACGGGTGGTCCTGCCGTCACATCAAAGAACACGCTCGACTGTGGCAGCATGGTGTCAGGTAAGCTCTCTGACAAGTGCATACCATAGTATGGGCTGCTGACACGTACGCGCCTCGGTAGACGTGCATCAGTTCCTTCTCCATCCTATATAAAGAGGCTATTACTTCGCCGAAGGTACGCATAATACAAATTTGGCAGCCACTTTCTCCACCACTTACCTGACTTGAGCGTCGGAGGGTCGTCGCCGGGAACCCCTCCCGGCTAGACTTTTGTGCAGGATCACCGGAGCTTCGTTCGACTAGCCGGAAGTTCACTCCAACGATTGGGAGCGTGCCGCGTGCCCAGTGTCCCTTGGTTCAGCGATTCGGACAGGATCAAATTGGCGCCGTCTGTGGGAACGCTCCTGCATCCGATCAGAAACAATGGACGAGGCTGGACGACAACACACGGTGACGCTTTCTAGGGAAGAACTCGACGCTCTGGTCGAGATAAGGGCCGCCAAAATTGTTGAACAAAAACAGAAAGCAGCGGCCGAACGGCCTGAGCAACAAGCAACATCTGCGTCGGGTGGCCGAGCGGAAGCACCTCCAGCCACCGTCGCATTCCACCGGGCCTTATTTCGCACCCCTGAAGCCGGACCAGCTCGGAGAGATAGAGACTCTTCTTCAGACGAAATGCCAAGGCGAGATGACAGAAAAGGGAAAGCTCACCGGGCGGATTCATCTCCCGAGCGGACCAATCGCCAATTCTCGGAGGCTATTCTACGAGACCCTCTACCCAAGCACTACGTGCCTCCGACGATAGGCGAGTACAATGGAACAACGGACCCGGATGACCATCTGGGTAAGTTTGACAACACAGCCACGCTCCATCAATACACCGATGGAGTGAAATGCCGCGTCTTTCTTACCACTCTCTCGGGATCGGCTCAACGGTGGTTCCGGAGGTTGCCGGACGGATCCATCACGAGCTTCAAGGAATTCCGAACGGCCTTCCTCCACCACTTCGCCAGTAGTCGGCGGTATCAAAAGACAAGTGTCAGCTTGTTCGCCATCAAGCAAGAGCCGAGAGAATCGCTTCGAGCTTACATTCAGCGATTCAACCAAGTGGCGATGGACATCCCAACGGCCACTTCGGAGACGATGATGAACGCCTTCACACAAGGCCTTGCGGATGGGGACTTCTTCCGGTCGCTCATCCGAAAGCCGCCCCGAGATTATGATCACATGCTACATCGAGCCAACGAATATATAAATGTGGAAGAAGCGCAAGCCGCTCGGAAAAAGGAAGCTCCAGCCAAGCGGGCATCTACTCATGCCGAGCGGAAACAGCACACCGCTCAGCAGCCCCCTAGAGGACCGAGGGCCGATGCAATCCGATCCCCCCATGCCAGATCTCATGTACAAGAGGTGGCTGCCGCTCGGCCCAAGCCAAAGAAGAGGTGGACCCCTATGTTCTGCACCCTCCATCAGACGGATACGCACAACACGAGGGATTGCCGAAGCCTTCCCTTTGTATCCAATCCTGTTCCCAGGAAAGCCGAACGACGATCTCCTCCCATCGACAGGAGACATAGGACCCATGAAACGGACCGGACCCGCACCGAGAGACGACATCAGCAGACACCCGAGCGGCACCGATCTCCAAGGCAGGAGAATCGCCGGGCGTCCAGAGAACGGTCACGACCGTCCGCTCGGGAAGAGGAAAACCGGAACAATACTTCCCGGGGCGAAATCAGCGTTATTGCCGGCGGACCGACCGGAGGAGACTCCAATCGAGCCAGAAAGGCGGGCGTCCGACAGCTGCAGATCCACGCGGTCGGCTGTAGCCAAGAGCGGGCAAGTGGACCGAAAATCACTTTCGGACCCGAGGACTTGGAAGGAGTAGAAGTGCCCCACGACGACGCGCTGCTCATTAAAGCGGTAGTAGCAAATTATACCATTCACCGCATATTTGTTGACACAGGGAGCTCGGTCAACATCATATTCAAGAAGGCGTTCGATCAGCTGCAAATTGATCGAGCTGAGCTGCTGCCCATGACGACCCCGCTCTACGGGTTTACGGGCAACGAAGTTCAGCCGGTCGGACAGATCCGGCTAGCCACCTCACTGGGAGAGGAGCCGCTCAGGAGGACCAGGACAATAAACTTCGTGGTGGTCGACTCTCCATCATCCTACAACGTCATTTTGGGACGACCGGCGCTCGGCGAATTCCGAGCGGTTGTCTCAACCTTCCACCAGAAGATAAAGTTCCCCGTGGAGGACAAAGTAGGAGAAGTGAGTGGAGATCAGCTAGCAGCTCGGCGGTGTTATATAGAGATGATCCGAGCAGAAGCTTGCTCCGCTCGGAAGGCGCCCCGAATCGAGGTAAATGCCATAACCGAGAAACCTCCTGCTTTAATTTATGATGAAAAGGAGGAAGTTCAGATCCATCCGACCCAACCGGAGGCCACGACTTTTATCGCCTCGGATCTGGAGGAAGAGCAGAAGGAGAAGCTGATCCAATGCCTCCAGCGAAATCATGATGTCTTTGTCTGGTCGACACATGAGTTGCCCGGAATTTCGCCAAGCCTGACGCAGCATGAGTTGCATGTCCGACCGGACGCTCGGCCAGTGAAGCAGAGAAAAAGGGACTTCAGTGCCGAACAAAATGCCATCATCCGAGCGGAAGTAGAAAAACTTCTGAAGGCCGGCCACATACGCGAGGTGCAGTTCCCGAGCTGGCTGGCCAACGTAGTATTGGTCTCCAAGCCGGGCGGCAAGTGGAGGGTCTGCATCGACTTTCGAGACCTAAACAAAGCATGCCCCAAGGACTTTTATCCTCTGCCCCGGATAGATCAGCTGGTGGACTCTACGGCCGGCTGCGAATTAATTTGCATGCTTGACGCCTACCAAGGATATCATCAAGTGCCGCTCGCCTGGGAGGATCAAGAAAAAGTAAGCTTCGTAACGGCCGACGACACATATTGCTACAAAGTGATGCCGTTCGGATTGAAGAATGCCGGGGCCACCTATCAACGCTTGATGAACAAGGTGTTCAAGGAGCAAATCGGGCGGAATCTGGAAGTTTATGTGGACGACATTCTTATCAAATCCGTCCGAGCGGCCGATCTTTTCAAGGATATGGAAGAAACCTTCCGAACGCTGCGCAAATATGGAGTCAAGCTAAATCCCCAGAAGTGCCTGTTCGGAGCTAAAGGAGGGCGTTTCTTGGGGTATATAGTGACCGAGCGGGGAATCGAAGCAAATCCCAGCAAGGTGAAAGCACTGCAAGACATGCCGCCCCCAAGAAATACAAGAGAAGTGCAAAGGTTGACCGGCCGGATAATTGCTTTATCCAGATTCATCTCCAAAACCGCCGACCGGAGCCTGCCATTCTTCAAGATCCTGCGCAAGGCTACTAAGTTCCAGTGGGATGAAGAGTGTGACCAAGCATTTGAAGAGTTGAAGACATATCTAAATTCTCTGCCTGTGCTGGCCAAGCCGATCGTGGGTGAGTCACTGTATATGTATCTGTCGTCAACTGAGCATGCTGTAGGCTCAGCACTTGTGAGGGCGAGCGGCGAGGAGCAGCCGGTGTATTTTCTAAGCCACATTTTAAAAGACGCTGAATCTCGTTACACTGGGCTCGAGAAGTTGGCCTTAGCTTTGGTTCTAGCCGCTCGGCGCCTTCGACCGTATTTCTTGGCTCACACCATCATTGTCCGAACGAACAGTCCACTCGGAAGGGTGCTGTTGAATCCAGAAGCGTCCGGACGGCTTATCAAGTGGACAGAATTAAGTGAATTTGACATCCAATATCAGCCCCGCTCGGCGATTAAAGCCCAATCCTTGGCTGATTTTGTGACCGAAGTGCAAAGACCAGAGCCGGAGGCTATGTGGAGAATATATGTGGATGGATCCTCCACCCGGCTCGGAAGTGGGATCGGAATATTACTACTCTCACCTCAGGAGGAAAAGATGCACTTATCCATCCGGCTAGATTACAAAGCGACTAACAATGAAGCCGAGTACGAGGCCCTTATAGCCGGATTGCAGGCCGCTCGGCATGTGGGGGCCGGTCGGGTGACACTTTATTCGGATTCACTGTTAGCCGCTCAGCAACTCTCCGGCACCTTTGAAATCAACTGTGTTCGGCTTAAGCTCTACGCTGAGGCCTTTGAAAAACTCAAAGCTACTTTCCGAGAGGTGCTTATTCAGAAGATTCCCCGAACGGAGAACCAGGCGGCCGATGAGTTAGCCAAACTCGCGAGCTCAATAACACCGGTCGCCATTCAGCAACCAATTGAAAAAACGCTGCTGGTGGCGCATGTCGACCGGATGCAAGGCCTCACATTTCCAAGAGACTGGAGGACACCTATTATAGAATTTCTCAGTTCGGGCACCACACCATCCGATGAATATGCAGCCCGGCTCCTCAGAAGAAGAGCCGGTCGATTTACACTCATCGGAGATCAGCTTTACAAGAAAGCTTTCTCGCGTCCTCTGCTGAAATGTGTAAGCTCGGAGGACTCAGCTTACATCCTCCAGGAAGTACATCAAGGATCATGCGGAGGTCATCCGGGAGGACGCTCGTTAGCCAAAAAGATCCTCTTAGCCGGATACTTTTGGCCAACTTTACAAACAGATGCCGCTCGGATAGTATCTACTTGCCTTTCATGCCAGAAGTATCACAACTTCTCTCACCGACCGGCAGAGGAGATGAAGGCATCAACCATCTCATGTCCGTTCGATCAATGGGGAATGGATATTGTGGGTCCATTTCCGATGGCGACCGGGCAGAGGAAATTCTTACTAGTGGCGGTGGATTACTTCTCCAAGTGGGTGGAGGCCGAGCCGCTCGCAAAGATTACTGAACAAATGGTTAAAAAATTCATCTGGCAACACATCATTTGTCGGTTCGACTAGTGTCCGACAACGGGTGGCAATTCACAGGGAAGATGTTAGAGGATTGGTGCAAGAGCTACGGCATTGAGCAACATTTCACATCCGTGGCCTATCCTCAGAGCAACGGTCAAGCCGAAGTCGCCAACCGGGAAATTCTTCGTATTCTGCTCGACCATTTGGGAGGGAGTTGGCCAGATGAAGTGCCGAGCGTCCTGTGGGCCATCCGAACGACGCCGAAAGAAGGAACAGGAGTCACACCGTTCCATTTGGTATATGGCGGTGAGGCTGTCATTCCGGTCGAAGTTGGAGTTGAGTCAACCCGGATCCAGAGCTACGATGATGACAACGCCGAACGAAGAAACATGGAGCTGGACTTGGTAGAAGAGGAGAGGGCGAAGGCGTCCGTTCGGCTGATGGCATACCGTCAGCGGATGAAGCAAAACTACAACCGGCGCGTCATTCCCCGATCATTCCAGGTCGGCGATCTTGTGTGGAAGAAGATCAAGCCGGTCGGTGACGTCGGCAAGCTTGAAGCTCCATGGGCAGGTCCTTTCAAAATCATCGAAAAGCTCCGCTCGGGCGCGTATTATCTGGAGGATGAAGACGGTCGGCAGTTAGATAGACCGTGGAGTGCGAACCACCTCCAGCCTTACCGGGCGGGGTGAAAGGTGTATCACTGTAAATCACCATGTGTACATTTTTCGACTGATTACTGAAAATGCAGAAATGAAAAGTCAAAAGAGCGAAAATAAGGCATTATCATCAAAAAACGAAGGCCCCGTGCCGCTCGGCCGGAGGTATATGGGTCGAGCCAAGCGCTCGAAAATCGGGGGCCCCGTACCGTTCGAACGGAGGTAAATTATCTGAGCCAAAATGCTCGACGAAATAGACCATGAGCCGTTCGGTCGGGAGTACGTTCTCCGCGCTGGGTGACAGGTGCGCTAAATATAAATGTATATACTTTTTCGTCGCCTATATGCTTGCGATGCAGGAAGCAAAAAGATAAAAACACATTGAGCATTCTCCGATGAACGGTTCACCGTTCGGCCGTAAGGTTCATATCCGAGCCGGGAGCTTGGACTCGAAGACCCCAGGCCGCTCGGCCGGGCTGCGTATAGAATATAAGCATCGTTCGAACTTGAAGACCCCGAGCTATTCGGCCGGGCTGCATACTAGGGTGGCAGAAAGAAAAACCAAAACCCTGCGCTGATCAGGGTGATAGCGGGAGGTTATTGCCTGGAACGAAGGCCTGAGCCGTTCGGCCAGGTGTGTAGTCTCACTGGGACGCGTCGACGAGCCCCGTCGTTAAAAATCGAGAGCCGCGCCGACCGGCTATAAAAACCGCGCCGTCGAGCTCCGACGATAAATATCGAGAGACGAGCCGGCGTCTATAATTAATCCGAGCGGACGCGTCGACGAGCCCCGTCGTTAAAAATCGAGAGCCGCGCCGACCGGCTATAAAAACCGCGCCGTCGAGCTCCGACGATAAATATCGAGAGACGAGCCGGCGTCTATAATTAATCCGAGCGGACGCGTCGACGAGCCCCGTCGTTAAAAATCGAGAGCCGCGCCGACCGGCTATAAAAACCGCGCCGTCGAGCTCCGACGATAAATATCGAGAGACGAGCCGGCGTCTATAATTAATCCGAGCGGACGCGCCGACGAGCCCCGTCGTTAAAAATCGAGAGCCGCGCCGACCGGCTATAAAAACCGCGCCGTCGAGCTCCGACGATAAATATCGAGAGACGAGCCGGCGTCTATAAATAATCCGAGCGGACGCGTCGACGAGCCCCGTCGTTAAAAATCGAGAGCCGCGCCGACCGGCTATAAATATCCGCGCCGTCGACGATAAATATCGAGAGACGAGCCGGCGTCTATAAATAATCCGAGCGGACGCGTCGACGAGCCCCGTCGTTAAAAATCGAGAGCCGCGCCGACCGGCTATAAAAACCGCGCCGTCGAGCTCCGACGATAAATATCGAGAGACGAGCCGGCGTCTATAAATAATCCGCGCGGACGCGTCGACGAGCCCCGTCGTTAAAAATCGAGAGCCGCGCCGACCGGCTATAAATACCCGCGCCGTCGAGCTCCGACGATAAAGATCGGAAGACGAGCCGACGTCTATAAATGTCCGAGCGGGAAGCCAGGCGAAAATCCAGCAAAAACCCCTTTGAGGCGAGGCGCGAAGTAATAGACGGTTAATCAGAATTAAAAAAGGCGAACAAGTGAACGAGCGCCATCAATGGTGCCGAGCGGAAGAGTTTTAAGAAACACTTAAAAGTTGGGACGAGGGAAAAATTTCTCGCTAAAATAGGAAGGAACCGAAGATTGTCTAATATGCAAGCCGAAAAGGTCATTACACAGATAATCGGGGCCGAACGGCGGGAATTCAAAAAGAAGTTAAACAGAAACGCTCCTCACACATCAAAATCAAAAAGAGCGTCGGGGATGTTGTCCATCACGCTCGCCAGGTCCTCGTCGGGGATGGTCAGCTCGGCAGGCAGATGACCTTTGGTCTTCAGATAGCCCACCGCCGCCTTAATGGCCTCCTCGAACGTGAGGGATATCTTGTCGGTAAACTTCTCTCCGAAGTCTTCTGAGCGGAGGAACGCCTTCCTCACTTCGTCCGAGCGGGCCGACTCCCCCTCTTGATATTCTTTGAGCGCGGCGTGGGCAGCGTCGCTAGCAGCTTGGAGATCCTTCAAGTCCCCATCGAATCTTTGGAGATCAGCCGAGCGGCTCTCTTTTTCGGTGGCCAGCAGAGCGTCGAGGTCCTTGATGCGTTGCTCCAGCCCCCGGATCTCCACCTTCATGTGGTCCATATCGTTGATGGCCTGTTGCTTCCGAGTGGTCACCGTCCGGATCTCCTTGTCTCGTTGTTTAATCATTGCTTCGAGCCGAACGACCTTGCTCGCCAGATCAGCAGCTCGTTTTCGCTCGGCTTCTAGCGATTTCTTGGCCTTCTCCAGAGCGGCCGTCGACTGCCTGGCATCCCCCGCCGTTTTTTGTTTCTTCAGTTCCTCCTCCAGCTCGGCCAACCGATCGCTAATGGCGATCTGCTCCACCCAGTTCTGCTAGCAAACACGAGCAGGTTAAAAACTTCAAATATGAGAGAAAGGAAGGGGAGGGGCCATACCCCAGTAGCTGATTGAAGGTTGCTGTCGCCGAGCTGCCCGGGAGTCAACTTGGCTATACGACTCCGAGCATCTATCCAAGCTTGCGCGAGAGGACCCGTCAGGGTGATCATCTGCTCAGGAAACACCGGCCGATCGGCGGCAGCCATGTACGCCTCTGAAGGGAGGCGCAGAACGGTTTTAAGTAGATTCTGGCCGCTCGGCCCGCTCTGAGATGGCCCGCCAGCAGAAGAGGTGGGTAGCTCGCCTAAACGCCTGAGACGTCGTCGAGTCATCGAAGGGCCGGACGGCGGAACTTCCAAGCTGGCCCTCGGAGAATCCTGAGGGGTAGGGGTACTCTCGACGGAAACTGTTCCGGACAGCACCTGCGCATCTACACCCTGCTCAGGTTGCGGCTCATCAAGTGTAGAGGCAGGTGCGGATTCCGGTCGCCGGCGTTTCCGAGTGCGCAGCGGCACATCATCGGCCGAACGGCCCTCTACTTCAGCTTCACTCGCAGGTTCTGTATTGCCCATGGCCTCATCAGGAGGGGCGGGGGCGTCCGGGGCTTCTGGGACCGTTGGCGTCCCCTCACCTTCTTCGCCGGCCGGATCAGCCGGAGCAAGACTCCGTTCGGCGGCCTCCTTGCTCGTCACCGCCTCAATCCGAGCGGCCTTCAGTTTGAGCTTCTCGGTGGCTCTGGCCTTCCACATGACCTCAGCTGCAGAAGCAGAGAATAAATCAGTTAGAACAAAATAAAGGGGGAGATAGGGAAGCTTACTCATGCTACAAGGCAGATCGGCTGGTGTAGAAGACAAGCCGAATATATGCATTACTCCTGGGAGAAGCATCTTGTCAATGTGATAGCGCTGACCGACTAGCTGTTCGGCTGCGTGGAGATAGTCTGCGTCACCTCTAAACTTGCCGAGCTCCGGTTGCGCAGGCATAGCCGTCTGCCACTTGGTGCGGAAAGTGGGCCGCTCGGGAAAGCGTATGTAGAAAAAATGCTCCTTCCAGTGTTTGTTGGAGCTCGGCATATTATCGAAAAGGACGAAGCCTATCCTAGATTGGAAAACAAAGGTGCCCCACTCGGCTTGCTTGGGATAGTAGAAGTAGTGGAAGATTTTTGGGGTTAAGGGAATGCCGTTCAGTTTGAACAAAACTACCACTCCGCTCAGCAATCTAATAGAATTGGGAACTACTTGGCCGAGCGGAATGCGGAAATAGTTGCAAACTTCTAAGAAGAATTTGTGAGGAGGAAAACGTAGTCCGGCCAGGAATTGATCACGAAAGAAGACAACAGTGCCGGACGGAGGATCATTAGGCCGATCGGAAGGCGTGGCTAACACTATTTCGTGGTCGGTCGGTAGGTCATATGCTCGAGTAAGTCGCATGGCGTCTTCCTCGTCGAACCGACTTTCCATGTTCGAGTACCAAAGACCCGGAACACCGCCGGTTGACTGCGAGGTACTGGTCATGATCGAAAGGCCAGAATGCAGGATAGAAGAAAATGGTTCAAGCGATGGGAGAAAACCGACTGACAAGGATGATTAACAGAAAGAGGAATGCGTCTGGAGCGAGAAAAAGGATCTTACAAACGCGGGAGATGATCGGAAGTTGCCGAGCGATCGTCGGAAAATCTGAGCATGAAGTCGCCGGCGAAGGGAGGAGTGACAGGAATCTGGAAACGAAGAAGACGAAATGCGGCGGAAACGGAGTCAAGGGTCTTATATCGCCGCCCGGAAACGATTCCCACCGTCCGATCCAGGTCATCGATATCGAGGTTGTCATCGGATCGTCCGTTTCAAACGGCGGCTGTCCCATCGGAAGTGACGCAACCGCCATACTCTGACAAATGCACGGTCGCCACGTGTCAGCCGGTTACTAGCCGCATTTAATGAGCTCCTCTTACCGTGCGCAGAGCACGTGATGGGTAGTGTGGGAGAACAACGGACATCGATTCCAAGAAAATACAAGGCACGGACAAAGTATCGCCGAACGGACCGATATCGCCGCTCGGAGGAGCATCCTTATGCATGACCGAGCGGCCTAAGGCAATGATCATTGTTCGACAGATCGACGGTCCAGTCAGTCGGACATTGCCTCCTTCGACTAGACTCGATAGGAAGGCAAGTGATCCGGTAGTAAAAATCCGGAATCCCATAAGGAGTCAACGCTGAGGGTAGGTCAAAGGATCTAGTGGTTCGCCGGAAAAGGGCAAGCCGACCGGACTCAGAAGAAAGGGAAATCTGATAGTAAAAGGCACCCTGGTAGGGACCAGGGTTCCGACGCTCAAATAAAACAGTGCGTAAGGACCGAGCGGAAGGAAGTGCCGCCTGGACGGCGCAAAGAATCAAGCTCGTCCGGACGACGTTCATCGCCCGCTCGGCGGGCCGGGCACCCCAGTCAGACAGTGGGTAAAAGACGGGGATATCTGCTGACAGCCGTCAAGTCGTATGGCTATGCCATACTTCTAGTCTGACAACGGGTGGTCCTGCCGTCACATCAAAGAACATGCTCGACTG
Source organism: Zingiber officinale (assembly GCF_018446385.1). Taxonomy (NCBI): domain Eukaryota; kingdom Viridiplantae; phylum Streptophyta; class Magnoliopsida; order Zingiberales; family Zingiberaceae; genus Zingiber; species Zingiber officinale. Next base: position 1,673,790 of record NC_055991.1, read on the forward strand.
TGGCAGCATGGTGTCAGGTAAGCTCTCTGACAAGTGCATACCATGGTATGGGCTGCTGACACGTACGCGCCTCGGTAGACGTGCATCAGTTCCTTCTCCATCCTATATAAAGAGGCTATTACTTCGCCGAAGGTACGCATAATACAAATTTGGCAGCCACTTTCTCCACCACTTACCTGACTTGAGCGTCGGAGGGTCGTCGCCGGGAACCCCTCCCGGCTAGACTTTTGTGCAGGATCGCCGGAGCTTCGTTCGACTAGCCGGAAGTTCACTCCAACGATTGGGAGCGTGCCGCGTGCGCAGTGTCCCTTGGTTCAACGATTCGGACAGGATCAATAATAATAAAAAATAGAAGAAAGAATGTTCCTGCCTAATCTATTGTTATCATAATGTTGGTGCCAGATCAAGTATCCTAACAATTTCTACCATAAAAGATGGCATTTTTCTGTTGACTCCATCTATAAACTAGCTTCTAGTGACTTTTTGTTGTTGTTTTTTGGAATCAATCATTCTCTATGTGCAGTTTGTCTTTCATCATGAAGGAAGAATTTTAGTTTTAAACCAAGCAACCCAAAACAAACAAGCTCTATGATATCTCAGCCACATGCCAATACCTCTACCGCTGTATTTAGTTCCTTTTCAGCTTATTTCATTGTAAATAATGTTCAATCTTCTAGGTATTTTTCGAATTTTTGGATTCGAGAGCAACTAGTTTTGCCAAAAGATACATGCTACAGCTCAAAGTGAAGATGATGAGGACAGTGAATTCTCAAAAGTGCTTCAGATGATTTAATTGCCATGCATTTCTGATATCTATAACGCAGTGTGTTACCGACATGGTAACTCTTATGTAATATAATGGTAAGATTTCCCCCCTTTTTTTCTCCACTGTTTTTTGTTTATAGACATTTAAAAATTTAGATTGAATCCAAAGTCATCATCAAGAAAAAATCCTCAGGATTTTGTTTGTTTTGTGTAAGATGATTGTTGTTTCACGCGGTTGTTTTGTTGATCTGTTAATATAGTGGTCTTCGATATGACATTGTTCTTAATCCAGTCGAGTGAGTTTGAATGAGTAGATAAATTTTAGTCTTTGAGATCTCAATTTGATAAAATTTGAATATAAATGACCTATAATCCATTTCATCCAAACTTGGAAAAGCTTCTGTTGGTTTATAAAAATAGCTGTTGTACCAAGAGAAAGAATTTTGAATATCAATATATTTTCATTAAGCACACAGACTATTTGGGAGAAATTCTATTAATGAGATAAAAAAAGATAATGAAATAGATGCTACAAACAAGTTAGAAGATCTCAACATAAGTTTAAAATTATGCCAAAGAGATTAAGAAAATTAGAAACAATAGAGTCATTTCGATGATTTTATTAATACCAATATAACTGAAAGAAACATATGGCTGTTCTTTTTAAAGCAACAAATGAATTATGAACAACAAAGTGCAAGAAGCAAATCCCCTTTGAAAATGAACACAAGTTTCTCGATAGCCATCTATGGGCTGCTAAATTCATTTCGAAAGCTTGCCAATAAGCTATGGAGCTGGAGGTTGCGGGCTTTCGATCCTCACGGATACAATCCCTTCCGAGGGATCTGATCGCTGTGCGTCTTGAGAACTCCCGGAGGCTCTCGATGTTACATTACTCTGCATCTGAATCTCACTTTCACCTTTCTTTTTCTTGCCAAAGTGTAGGAGTGATGAAAAACCAAATTTTTCTTTTCTTTTCTTGGCATGTTCTGCCGCCCAGCCGTGTAGTGTAAGTTGCATATTCTCATGAAATATCGATTGCTTGAACATGTCACCCATCTAAACACCAAAGAGTTTCAGTTGTGAATGAGATTACAAGGCAAAACAGGTCTGAGAAGGAGCAACAATTATGATTTGTTTAGTTTACCTGGGAGACAATAGCATATAGAGGAAGAGTGCTGTAGCTGCACAGGACTTGAATGATAACACTGAACAAACAAACAAAAATGCAAATGGTTTGAAAAATACAAAGATTTCTCGCGATTGCTTTTGTAGCCACAACAACGTAAAAAACGAAGCCCAAGAGTGTAAAATAATTACCCTATAACAAGTCTTGGAATGAGGTAGCCGATACTCTCCATGATGCAGGAGTCGAATCCATAGGTGGTCTAGATATTTTACAGCCAGTAAGTAACAAGATACGACATTCAAGGAGAATGTTAGAAGATCTGCATGATTGACTCACCCAAATCCAGAAGAAGAAGGCAATCTCGAAAGAGTTTTGGAATAATATGAATTGGATTAGGTAAAGAATGATTCCAGGTTTGTTGAACCAAAAATGCTCGTCCGATGGCTTCACCCGGTTAACTTCATTCTGATTTTGAGGATACATTTCTTCGGATAGTTCTATGGCCAGCTTAGTAATTATGTGCTCTAGCTTTGCACCAACAGCAAGTAGAAGCTGTGATTTACCTAACTGACTTTTAGATCACGGAGAAAGGTGGATAGAAACTAAATGAGAACTTAGAATCATGCAAATGCAATTAGTTGATTTCGGTTACGAATTTCCTTAGACAGTGGCATAGTTCAATGGGCTTACAACAAGCGGCAGGAAAGAGAGCCAGAAGTAGGTGTGCCATCCTGCAACAACAATCTGAATTAGAAGACTATTTTTGATGGTAAAGTGAAATCGAAGGGGTCGAATGGTTTATTTTTTCTATGAATCTATTTTTCATGTTTGGATGAATGGTCTGAGGTGGAATAATCGATTCCAAGGAATTATTTTATTTCATTTATTCCTACTTCAAGAGGTGAAAAGCTTCATTCCCCTATTTTCACATACCAAGTTAAGGTAGGTTGGGTAGGCAAGATGGACTCGACAAGATGGGCAAGCCGAACAGAACAGCTAAACCGATGTGCACAAAAGAACTCTTAGAAACAGCATGTTGGGCAAATGGACCAAAAATAGGACGGACACCGCCAAATGATCATATTGACTAGAAGAACTGAACGAATCAAATGGTTCAAATATTGAATGAACCTTTGCACTGCATTATTACAATCAAAGAATAGAATGGATTATAGTCTCTTTTTCATTGTATTCCATTCCATTCCATTCCTAATCTTATTCTGCTTACTGCATTAAATTATATCAAATACCACATAACCTAAAAAGTTTCATGAATACTATTTTCAATGATGAGCCAGAAATTTAAATAAACTTGATACTTTTCTCTAAAGAATTACACAGTTAAATTAGGAGATTGGATTACCTCTTATTCTTAACTCAACTAGTCCTTCATTTTTTTCATAGGAATTGGAAGACACATACAGTTATAGAAACGCAAAGCGAAAGTTGACGAGGACTAGCACTTTCAACATACCATGTATATTCAGCAGCAAAAATAGGACAACAAAGAGCCAAAGATACCAACTGCATGAAATCAAGTTTACAATATAATAAGCTAAGTGATGATAGATAACAATTAAAAAAAGGAAAAAATCACAGGAAAGAGAAGTACCTTATGCCAACAACTCTTTTAAAATCGTCCTCAAGCGTACGCAACATGTATTTGTGAAAATCATATTGTTTATTAGAAGGACAGTGTCTCTAGAGAAGTCCATCATTGCAGTGTAGCATAATCAATAGATAATATAATGAATAAATGATGCATCTAAAGACAAATACTTACATTGATGAATCCTGCCCTCAATGCTTTATAATCTGATTTTGTTACTGATGCATGAAACTGTTTGAAGAATGAGACCTACAGCCATGTATGTGACGTAAATCCAAGAGTTCAACCACTAAAATAGGACATACCTCTAAGGTTAATGTGTTTGCAATATCAAAGTAGTGATCAAAAGCAATACCATGTTTCAAAAGTTTTACTACTTATAATGAAAGTAAATATCACCTAAAAAAATGAAAGAACTAGAGTTATTTCTTCAAGCTGATTCACCAAAAAATAAATAAGAGCCACAACTTACCATCCAGATTATCACAGCTAAATTTTTCCAACTACTCCTTGCTCGTCCAGTAACAAAATCAGAGTGATGTGCATCGTCAACCTGGTTATTATCTGGCAAAGCAAAGAGATATTGTGTAATTTTCTGCTCCAGATTTATGTGTGTATCTATATGCCTATGCATGGACATTTAGAAGGCTAAACACAGTACTTTTTCCTTGATTGGTTGTTTCTTTTTGAATTGCAACCTCCCAATGTTTCCACTGTCTGATCTGCAAAAGCAGAGAAAGGAGTTGATATATAGTATTAAGATCCAAGCAAGCAAACAAGAACATGAATAAAAGAGAATACTCATGCAATGTAGCATTACCTTAGCTCCTCCCAGTACCATTGTAGAAGCAGAGAACGCAACATGTACGACTGCAAGCACGAATATAAAGATATGCAACTGATGCAACGCTTCCAGAGACAGCAATGGAACCTTGCCCTGGGACCAAATAAATCAGTTTTCCTAGTTCAGCTTATATTTGAAACCAAGAAGTCAAACTATACCAATCTACGTCAAAGAACTAAAGGACCAGGCTCATGTCTTCTAATGCACAAAGGCTTATATCAGCGTAGAAATAAAATAAGGTAAATCTAATTCTATGTAACCTTCCACTAGTAGTTGGGAAGTTTCCATAAGCATACTCTTTCACCAGAGTATGTGTAAATCTGTTTGCTAGTCCTGAATATTCGTTAGGAGCAACTTTCATGACCAGTACATGAAGTTACATATTCCATTCTTTGGCATAACCATTTACAATGCATCACGTAAAGTTCTTGCTTTTTAATATTCTTGCTTCGACCCGACCCAACCCGACCTCATCTGAGTCACCTGAATTGACACCCCCTACTCATCAGGGAATAAAATGGGGGAATTGTAAATTGATTCTACTTTTTTATTTTTTTCCCGTTTTTATTCTTTCAATAGTAAGCTTTTGTAGGTCATAGTATTTGTTAGGCATCAAGGAAACAATATTGGGGAAAATATACATTGAATCTATGTTTCTACTTTTTGTTTTATTTCATTCAAATTTACACCTTCAATGTCAACATTCATGTTTTCATTTTTTTTTAGACTCCAAATCTTCCATGCTATTGAAGTTAAGAAATGAGCAATTTTGTGAAGCGTATACCTTAGCAGTGCAGTGGGAACTAGAACCACTGGACAAAAGTCTCCGTCCATAATTATAGTCCATCCAAGGATAACTTTCGTGTTCTTTGGCAGAGCTCTCCAATTTACATGGAAGCATGTGATATGAATAACTTCTTGGTATACATATGTTACTAATAAGGTTTTGAAAGACCGTCAACAAAAGGGAGATAAAACCAAGAAGCATTAACTCTGCAAAAGGAAAATGCCACTTAGCCACAATCTTGTTAATTAGACAAAAGATACAAAGTAAACACATATACAAAGTAAAAAATTTGTTAAACATTTTGATAGAAACCAAATTATATTTTTAGATCCAAAAGCCACTTTTAGTAGCAAGAGTCGAACATATAGTTGACACAAATCCCAAAGAAAGAGCGTAACACTTACCGTATAAAACAACATAAAGGAAAAACAATTGCTTCTCACCATATGTTTTAACAACAAACATATAGTTTATGCATTCCTGTGAGGAATCTCAATGAGCACAGTGACATGAAACTTTGATAGTGAAGTATGAATGACTCTAACTAAATAAAAAATAAAATAAAATACAGTAAATAGCAAGAAAAAGTACAAAAGTAGCTAATAATCAACTAGCAACCTAATATAAGAAGCTATGAAACAAGAAGCAGTGCAAGAGTACGAAAGATACACATAATCAACTAGCAACCTAATATAAGAAGCTATGAAACAAGAAGCAGTGCAAGAGTACAAAAGATACACATAATCAACTAGCAACCAGCAAAAAAGTGACAAAACAATCAAACATCCACAGCAATAGCAAGAATTTGATGCAAACCTTCTTTCAACTTCTCCAATGCATGAAAGAGTGCATCTTGTTTTTTCCTCTTCAGAGTCTAGAAATCAATTGATAGAACATGAGATCTGACACAATAATGTATAGAAAAAACAAAGAAGAGACACCAAAAATCAAATTGATACAATGTGCAAAGAGTTGTTCTTAGATGGTTAGGTCTTTAGCTCTTAAAAATCAAAAAACAAATATAGTCTATCATCATCTTTTTTTTCCTCTTCAAAGTCTAGTAATCAACCAATAAAAGATGAGATTGACGCGACAAAGTATAGAAAAAACAAAGAAGATGCATTCGAAGAGGAACCAATATAGTCTTTGTTTTTCTGATAATGCATATTATGTTTATTCTCATCCTAATGATCATAGGTACCAACTGTAATTTTTCTGCATCTGAAGTTGCTTTTTGGTTTATCATAATGGATTCACTTTTATGGGCAGCCACATAGCCCACCTTCTATGTGGCCTTGAAGAAGACACTTCCATCCTAACAACAACAAAAAAAAAAAAAGTTTGTCCTAAATATTTTGTATTAGCTAATTGGATATTATCCCACCATCAAACTCTATTTAGCGGCATATTATGGTGACAATCTAGCCTGACAAAATTTACAGTTATGATTTATCTGCATGAGGTTGATGACAAGTTTTTGCACACTCACTAGAAGGCCTAATGCAACCAACCCTCCATCTTCATCATCCAAGTTGGGTCAAGCATTGACGGTGTTCAAGACACTGGCACTACCATTACTCATAGGCAAATGATGCAATATAGGCAAATGATAAACTTGGAGAAAATTCTTCAAACACATTCTTAATATCAGTAAAAGTGCTCAAATCAAGAATTTAATTTGGAAGTGGAATTAAATGCTGAAAATAATTGTCTAATGGAAAAGGTTTGGTAGTGGAGTAATATACAACACAATTAGTTTAGTAGCCATCATAACTTGTCAAAAAGGGATCATTGCGGAACTATCAGATGAAAATTCAGTATGAGTTAGTTTTCATGAATGATTGCAATAGATAATAGTAAAGCAAACACAAAAGGAGAATTAGCGCAATTAATATTCAAAGAACCAAAGGGAATGAAGGAACCTGAAAATTGTTCATGATAGTTGAATCCAAACAATCCAGGAGGACTCGGACAAATAAGACGTGTTTCGATCAACAAACAACGAAGAAGGGAGAATAAGTAGGATAAACTAAGTGCAAAAAGCTTGCCTTTCCAAGGTAATGCAGCGACCGCTCAACGGCGAGGGAGATGAAGACGATGACAGTACAGACCACTGCGACCACCCAAGTCGGGGTCTGCTCGAGGGTTTCGGTCGTACCATCTCCAGCCATCGCACTCTGCGATCATCCAACCCAGCAAGTCAGCAACCACCGCCACCTCCGTGCGTCCCATTGCATCAAGACGGAAGCTTTAAGGGGTGAAGCCGGAATCGAGCACGGTAAGGAACGAATCCGCGGTGGGAGGGCAGAATAAAGGGAAGCGGAGGAGTGGAAGGCACTGCGGGAGGATTTCTCAGGGTTTGCGTATGGGACACATGCCAAAGGCTGTCGCCCTCTGTCTTCTTCTCCATGCTAAGCTTAAAGCTCTGCTCCTTCCATAGCCATGAAACTATAACTCTGGAAGAGGAGGACGTGGGAGGCAGGTTCTCTTGACTATTTTTTACAGTGTAGGGTATGTGCCACTCGTATATGTGGTTGGATCATAATCATGATCCGATCGTAAATGGTTGCGATCTTTTCTTGAATTTACCGTCTCCATTAAGTTATAATTTTTGTTTGGAGTGGCCGCCCGGAGGACACCCTAGCTCGGCGCGGCGGCGCCCAGTAATCTGGTCACATATGATCACCTGCTCCAAACAAAAACTATAATCTGATGGAGACGGTGAACTCAAGAAGGGATTGCAATAATTTGCGACCGAATCGCGGTCACGATCCGGCCGCAAATATGAGTGACACATCTCCTGGACCACAAAAAAGTGGTCCAGATCTGTGAGGAGGAGCAGTCGGGCAGGGGTGTCAAAAATTAAATCGCCCAAAAAAATTAAAAAATAAGATTCGGATTAAACATTTTCAGATTCAGGTTGGAACATTTTTAAGTTGAAAATTTTTTACGTTGAGTTCAGATTTATTCGGATGGATCTAAATATAAGGTTTAATAAGTTTTCTTAAGGATTAAATTAAATTTTATTTTGAAAATTAAGATGTTCTTGTATATATTAATATCAATGTTAGTATTATAATAATAAAAAATTATAAGGAAAACAGTAAAAAAAAAAAATCATTTTGAATCGGATTTTCAGATTATCTGAATCAGGTTTTCGGTTGATCGGATTGGTCATATTCGAATTTAAGGATTTCAGATTGAATTCAAGTTCGGATCGAATTTAGATTAGATTTTTTTAAAAAAAATTAACTCGATCCAATCTATCCAAATTGACACTTAAATCAGAATTGCACATATATCATTTGTTAATATTTTCAAATTTTTAATTTTATAAAATATATTTATTAGAAAATTTTAGTTTTTATATATTTCCTTTCAAATAATATCAAAATTGACTCAAATATTTTTATTTTAATTTCTTTTTTTTAAAAAAAAATAATAAATAAAAGATTCGTGAACCAAATACGACTCAACTTTATAAATTCAAACTTGAGTTTGATGGTAAGAGTAATAATTTAATAGATTCATTTATTAAATATTTATCATAATTTAATATTGACAACCTAATGTAACTCTCCACTTTTATCTAAACTCAGGATTATTCAAGTAACACTTCTTTAAACTAAAGGATCTCATGAAACTTTGTCGAGCCTTGAGTTAAAAGTTAAAAGACACTGAATTTCCTAATCGAAATAAAATTCATGCCTTGCTTTCAAAACAATTGTTTGTATCAAAAACAATATAGCAGGAACTAAACATGCCAAATTATTGAGTATGTGACTTCCTCAAGCAAGTGCCAACTTATCGATACTGACTATTGCAACTCATGTCATGGAGAAGCCAAAGACAGGTCTGCAAAAGACTCTTGTGAAGCTACATCCTCCTCTGAAATGACAATGTAGTTCCCTGGAGCTGCTGATCTACCGGTACCGTCTCTCTTTCCGTCCCTGCTCATTGATGTAGAGCTGTTGAGGGATGATCGCCGATTAGGAGTTGCATTTCCATTTGCTTGAAGGCCGACGATCTTTCTTGGACTGAGTGAAAGAGCTGGAGTTGGCCTTGAACCAAACACAATTTCTTGTTCAGTGGCTAGTAGCTGTTGCTCGTGAATGCGCTTTTGGTCCTGATATTGAATTATGAACTTTGTGAGTTTGAATGTTCACATATAAGGATTAGGACTAGACAAAGAGTACCCTCTGCCTTCGTTTCATCACGTCCCTTTCCTGCCTTAACACGGTGTATTCATCGAGCATAGCAAGCAGCGAAATTCCATCATATATGAACGGTATGCCTCGATCATCTTCCCATGCCCGAGTCTTGGCAATCAGCATATCAACAAGAGCTAGACCACCAAATAGTTGTCAGTGTCAGTACCAGAAAAATATTAATGAACAAGAGAACTGGCAAGCTGTTGAAAACAAGAATTATAAATGGATCAGGGTTATGAAACTTGCTATTACCCAATCATACTTATGTGGTTCAGAAACAAATTTCTCGTTCGTGTATGTGCAAATCTTGTTTCACAAAATATATTGTATAAAAACATCGAAAAGGGCAACTCCGACAAGGCTGTGCAGAGATACCTGGAGTTTTGTTAACCAACACACGAGCTTTTTCTGCGCGCTTGAGATTTAAATGTGCTCCTCTACTCGAGTTGTATCTGTTCTCATCCTAAAACGGTACGTATGCCCCAGAAGTCAGACTGTCTGGGAGTTTAACATGAATGAACAGAATGTTTTGTACTACCTCTATTAAGAAAAAGTCTTTAACTACCTCCTATCAACAAAGAATCTTGACCAGAAACCAGAGATATACTAGATTCTATTGTTGGAAATGGACAATAAAGTGTTGAAAGTGGAAGAACATTTAACAGTACCATATTGTATTCTTCGAGCCAGCTTTCTTCTTGGCATGCTGAGATCCATTTTTCAACCTTTTCCAAGATTTCCTCTCTGCTGATTGCTTCCTCTTTAGCTCTCAGTATCTGATTATCGATTTCTGCTAGTAGTTCGGAAGGTTCAACTGTCCCAGAGTCAACTAAAGCCAATATTTTATCCCTGGCACCCACAGAATCTATCTCTATGTGAGTGCGAGCGTAAATGACTTCGAGTTCAGTTTGTTTCTTGAAAGCTATTTCCATCATCTTGCTTGCCTTAAGCTGATCTAATCTTTCAACTTCTGCTTCAGCCTTGACACAGTAAGAGAGCAAGAAACATAGAAAAACACTGGAAAAACCCGATCTTAAATTTGAAAGGAAAAGTGTCGAAACTCCATCAATGACTAACCTGCTCAATCAAGTCTAGAGCAACAGCCCCGGGAGCAGTAACCTCTTGACTGTGGCAGAGATATTGCATGTTACATGATCAAACAGACTCTGCTCTTCGGTTGGAGTATCCATAAGATTCCAAAGATCAGTAAGCTGAGAAGCTAACTCTTGCAGCTGAAAATGAATTGAGCAGAACTCAGAACTAGCACATGGAAATACATGTATTTGATTGATTTTGTTAGTTGACAAAATGTGTAGTGATATGTTAGGGAAAAAGGACAATACAACTAGAGTAAAATATTCTTAACTAGATTTATCCATGCAAATTGCTCGTTGAATGAACAAAAGTTCATTCAAAGAAACCATTTTATACTCGTTGAGCATTTGGAGTTATTAATACCCTTGAGATGCTTTTTCAACTTCTGAGACAAAAGCTGGATGAATTGTAGGCATGGGAAAAATTAGAAGACAAGGGAGATTGCACAAAAATTATAAGCTAGATAAGAGATGAGAAAGCATGAACGAGAGAGGAGGGAAGGCATGACCATATATCAACATCCACTTTATCTGAATGTTCAATCGAAATGGTGCACATTGACAGCTACATATTGGCCGTGCATATTCTCACTAGCATAAAACAGGAGATACTTGAAGGAAAAAAAAAAACCTTTTGCAGCCTTGTTTTCTTATCCTCTTTAAGTGCTAGGACCCTTGCAGACAGCTTGGATAAAGTGATATCACTGATGCTTGTTGATTGTACACCAATGGAATCATTTAGGCTGGGATGAACCTCCATTATGGTACTGAAGAAATCCAAACCCAGAACGGCACAGAGGTCGTGCGCTGTGCTAACGAGATCAAGGACCTTGTGCAATCTATCACTCTGCAAAGATAGAGATTTAGATGTTAACACATGATTTATGCTTGCTAATTAAACTAGGTCATAATACTAGGATAAGGAACCTTTTATTCCTGAAGTTGTTGCAGCTGTGCATGGTACTCATCCAGCTTCTTCGATGATAAATCGTCTTCATCCACTCTAGGTGACTCCGTTTGCTCACTAATCTTTAATGTTCCGGTAATTTCTCCTCGAATTTTCTCAATTTCCAATTGCACACAAGCAAATTCTCTTATCCTATCCTTTTTCTTCTGGGACAATTGTTCCAGAAGTGGAGCTGTATCTGAAAGTTGCTCTTTGATTGTACCAGAGGACTTGTTAGGCTGACAAGATCAAATAAAAATACTATTACAAAAAACCTAACTGAAAGTAATAATCAACAACAATAAATTTATATTATGGTTAATCCTGTAATTTTTAATAAACAACTGATGCATTCCCACAAAACTCCACAACCATGTTTGACTACAACAAGCACATTTCAGCGAAAATTACCATTCGTCAGAAACTCCTTCCACTAAGATGAACTGTGCTTCTAGTCAACACTTTCTATAGACCATGACAAATCGATATATAAAGGTTTCTGAGGTTGATACAATGGTGATATTTTGATTTAAAAAATGAACTAGAGGAAGGCATTCATGGATTATTGCCAACTTTGCCTACAAAGTAAAGGAACAGACTTCATATCCATGTAGCATACAGCATAGTCTATTTTCCATCTCACATTATGTGAAGGTAATTGGGGAAGAAGTAACAATGATTGAATATAATGGTGGTATCATGTTTAGCATAGCTATTTCTAACTAGTAGTCTAGCATGCACACGAATAAACTTAGCAACATATTGGCTTCCACAGATACGTATCGTTAAGCAAAATGGAAGATTTAACAATGTGACTCACAAAGCTGATAAAAGATTTCTCCCCAAGGGCAGAAAGAAGTCCAGCAAGCTCAGCTTTCGAATCAGCTAATGACTGGAGAAGCAGTGACCTTGTCTTTGAAGCTTGTTCAACTTTCTTCTTATAAACCTCTAAGCACTCCAGTTCTAGCTGAAGGAGCATCCTGTCACGTTCTTCTTCGTTCTCACCAACCTCATCCCATATTATCTAAATCGAAGGGACAGTGATTGATTCAACTCCAAATAACTCCATGCATCAGGAATAAGAACATGAGGTACCTGTAGCTGTTGCAGCAACGACCCACATGTGGTTTCAACTAACAATGGCTTTAGTGTATCTGTGACTGCCATGTACAATTCCACCAACACCTGCACTATCAAAAGACTATATTTTTCAATGCAAACTGTCCAATGTACAGGCAGAAGAGGCAAGTGTTGCTTATCGCGAAAAGGACTTGGGCTGTGATAGTTGCCTCAGCTGCTGCGTGAAGAAATGAAAAGGATCTTGAACCATGGTTAGTAGGATGAAGCAAAATTAGTTATGGCTGAAAAATGAATATGTAGGGCAACTGCCACCAATTTTCACTTCCAATTTAGAATAAAAGGCCAACAGAATCGAAGTTCCATAATAATCAAAGATGCAATTACAGCAACAGGAGACTGAACCTAGATAATTGTCTAATATAAATCTGATCAAATTGAAACAACCAGGTTTGTTTACTCAGGAAATCGAGGGAAAAAAGGGAGAAAATTCAAAAGCGCAAGAACACCATCTTTCTTGCTCATAGAAACAGTTCATATCTTGATAGGAACTTGTTGGAGCAAAGAAGCAACATGTTTTCCAGTCAAAAATCTTAATTTTATGGCATTGTAGTGACCAGGGGTGGCTTTCAAAGTCCAATAAACAAACCAAGCAACAAATCCAAAATGTCATCAACTTATGAACCTAAACCCTTTCAGCACAGAACCTGCCAAGCCCAACTACACGATGAATGAAAATTCCAAGGTGAACAAAAGGCAGAAAAATTAAAAGGAGCAGACTTCCGCAGAGACGCGACTCCAACCGACGCAATGGGAACCGACAACAACCGAACCCGACGGACGAACCCTCGTTCAGCAATCTGGGCACCAATTCGGAGCCGGCGCCAAGAGTCGCAGGAAACTAAAGGAAAGAAATCCCCCAAAGGAGCGCGCTTTCGTAGAGGAGGTCTCGACTCTCGAGAAAGCGAAGACTCTCACCGCGTTTGGACGTGGAACGTAACAAATGGGAGAGTTAGATCTTGAAAGGATGATTTCTGAGCCTTTTTTCCCTCTCCGTCGCCGCCGCCGCCGCCGTCGTCCACCACTGCGGTGTGTTTGGTCTTCGGTCTTCTGTTAGCTCAGTGAACGGGCTGCGTCTCGGGACAAATACTAAATCATAATCGATAATTTACTAAAACACCCTTCTAACAATTGAAACTACATACAAACAAAAAAAAAATAAAAAAATAGGGATGATCGTGAATCAAGTTGGTTCGATTATTAGGGTAAAAAATTATCCGACCTTACTAGATCAGATAATACAATATCAGTACCTAATCCGGTCCTATATCCGACGGTTATTATGTATCAGATATCCGACGAATTGTTAATTATTTAGATATCCGACTCTATATCCAATTAAATATAAAATATAAATATAAAATAACAAAAAAATAAAATATTTTAAAATGATAATAGATATTATTCATTACATGTTATAGCAGTAAATCACCAGTAGCTACTACAACATGTAGTAGCTTATCGGCAGTAACTACTACAACGTATAACAACTTATCAATAGTAGTTGCTACAAGTAAAGATGATCGTAAATCGGGTTGGTTCGGTTATTAGGATAAAAAATTATCCGGCCTTATTAAATCGGATAATACAATATCAGGATTCTATATCCGGTAAATTTTTTTTTCGATTCGGTTCGAATTGGTATAAGCGGATTGGTCGATTTGACGAGTTAATTGCTCACCCTAAAAAGAACACTCAGAAAAACATTTCCTTTTCCACAAAACACCCTTAAGCATAATTTATGTTATAAAACAGCATTTGATCTGTTTTCTCGTGAAAAAAAAAATCAATCATGTGAAAATCTTCGATCATTCTTCTCTTTATTAGAACTTTACTTCAAGTATATTTAAAGGTGAGAGAACAGAGGACCATAAGGTACAAAAAAATCATGTGAGATCAGTTAATTACAAAAATCAATATTTTTTTTTTATTCATTATGAGTTCTAAGATCTTTTTTGTAGGAAGTGTTCAAACACAGTCAATCCAATTTGATCTGCAAATCTCTCTCAAGATATCTCAATATTTTGTTATACTAAATCATAAAGAACATAGTTGTCGTTCATTAAAGATTTTATATTAAGAATTAGCGAACAAATTCGCCTCGTGTCTCCATCTACACACGTTGCTACAGAAGCTCCGATTTTCACCGTGCAGCCATAGGTCCCAGTCGTGGGTGCCGAATGCTCTCCCACACTGTCGATTCGGGCACACCAACTCGACTCTCTCCGGCCTGACCCAAGTCATGTCCCTCATGGTCGCCGCCGCCTCCCTTCTGCATTCTCGAATCAAGCCGCAGCCACCAAGCGACGTCGCCGCACCGCCCGTCTTCTCCGCGGCCGCCAGCTCGCTCAACACTCGCACCGCTAGCGGCCGCGTCTCCGGCTCAGAAAACAGCAGCATGCCGAGCACGTACGCCGCAACAGGGTGCTCGCCCATCTTCGCCTTCTGCAAGTGGCTCAATCCCACCGTCTTCTCCTTCGAGTTGAAGATCTCTTCCTGCGACAATCAACATGAACGTGAGAAAAATAAATCGAACGATTGATCATAGTTAATTGGAATCAAATCAACTTACGAGGCCGAGGATGAAACAGGCATCGAGGTTGTCGCAGCGGGCGCAACCACGAAGCAGCTCCAGGTACTCTTTCCGATCAAACCAGTTGAGACAGAGCTCAAGCTCCCTCCTCACATGCATGAATTTCCCCACTTTCTTCGCTCTCGAGGCCTCGTGAAAATCTTTACACCTGAAAATAATTAAGTCGAGTACAATCACATTAACTCGATCAATCAACAAATTATAAACCCTACACGTTTATACAATTGACTTACGATTCCCGTAGGCGCTTCAAGTCTCTGCGCGGCGTGGAGGAAGTGGACGCGACACGGACGAACAACTCCACGGTGAGGTCGTGGGGAAGGGAGGTGACGCTGACGTTCCCTGTAGTTGTCATGGCGGCCGGCGACTATGATCTCTGTTCTCCTTCCAACTTCCAAAGCTTGTGGATGCTCCAATCAGAGAAAGAAGCAAATAGATTGATTTGTTACGTTGGAAACAATAGATAGATGTATATTTATACAGACAGTGTAAATATTGGCGGGTGGAAGATTCTTCCTGTTTTTTAGGAAAGAATTAACTAGATTTCCTTGATTTTTGGTAAAACATATAGATTCCTATTCGTTAGGAACTAAATCCGAGAAGTTTGTTAGATTTTTTAGTTTCAAATTTGATAAGATTGAGGCGATATTAGTCTCAATTAATTTGACCGAATTAGTTAAGCTAGATTGAATTGAGAAGTAAAAAAAAGGTATCAAATTTAGTATAATTTTCTTTTTCTTTATTTTTGGCGGGTGCTGAAATTTTAGGAAAAAAATCTCGCGAGGTATTTTCTCATAGATTTTTTTCCCCCTTTTTTAGGAACAGAATTTAGCAAGTCGGCTGTTTGAGTAGTTCTGAAGAAATCAACTAACTTTTTTATTCCAATTTAAGTCGACATAATTTAGTTGTGGCAGTGTGTTTTCGGAGGAAGATTTCTATTTCCAGTCTTAAATTAAATTGTATACCGATTTAATTAACAGGCAAAGTACGATGCTAAATTTGTGAATTAATTTGAGGCTTAGAGAAAGACAATGCTGCTGCAGTGAAAGGATCATCTGAAATTGAGGCTTAAATATATGTAATTTAATCGCCGCCCTGGATGGATTCACCAACAACAATAAACGTTACATGATTTCATGAACTGACGTCCATGGAAACCACCACGGTCATTAATCTTTCTACATTGCTGCATACATTCCTCGAGCTTGAGAGTTGTAACGACGAACGATACACAAGGTTACTGAGAACTCGAACCCTATGCTACACACCTACAACGTAATAGAACAATGTAACTCAATGTAGGAGGTGAGTATTTGATCGGCATTGTAGCTTCTGAGTAGATAGGTGCACGGCCATTCGCCAAGTAACAATTTAACATTAGCTAAGTTATAGCAGGGGCAAGGTGCCAGCACATATAAAAATGGAGACGGCGGTTTCGGCCAAGTTATGTGTCATCGTCATCGTCATCCCCACCTAAGTGATCGCCATCATAGCCCTCTCGTCCTCCGACCCCAGCAATCATTCGGTTTCTCCATCCACGATCCCGCTCCATGGATTGCCCATGCGAATACTGGTGCTCCCCTTCTTCTGCCAAGGAAAAAGAGAGCAAATTAGTTGGAAATAAAAATCCTGAGAGAATAAGTGTGTAATGGCACAAAACCAATCGCACAAAGGATTTTTTCAGTTGATTGATTTACCACTTTCACCATCTGATACATCTGCAAGCCTCGCAATTGCAGCAATCAGTGATTGTTCTTGAACCTGCGAGAATAGACCTCAACATTAATTCGTGTGCATATCATGCAAAATACATGAAATGGGCAAAATTTTCATACTTTCAACAAGTTCTTGGCATCCTCCATATCCTTAGGATCAGGATGGCTTGCGCTAAAAACCTTCTCCACCTGATCGAAAGGTGCATTGTGTTAATAAGTACTTGTCTGGCAAAAGCACAGTGAAATTTTACAGAGCATACTTCTTTAATAAGTATCTCCGTGTCAAAAATCTCAATGTCACCGGTGCTCTTCTTGCCAATGCCGTTTTGGGGTGGTTGAAAATCTTTCTTTGCTTGATTTTTCATTGATCCTCTACCTCTTCCTGCTCCTGGAATTGCACCGCCACGACCCGAGGTTTTTTTAACTCCACGTTCAGGTGCACCCGGACCAGGATGATGACTGATTCCTGGATCCTCACCATCCCATCTTAAATCTTCAGGGGGAATCTGCATATCGATGATTTAAGTAGTGTTACGAAATTATATGATTAAGAAACAGTAATTGATATTAAACAGTTAAATGATAAATCACTATTCCCCTTGATGTCAACACTGAATCCGCCAAGGTCCAGGAAAAAAAGCAAAAAGAATCAAGGTATATTAAAATGGAAGAAAAAGAAGGCCACTTAAATATGTTAAGAAGCTCAGAGATGGCATTAACTGACACACCAAAAATGTTATCAAGCACAAATAAGTTGCTAATATGACATTTATTAGTAGTGTACAAAAAACCTAGAAGTTGCCCCAAAATAGTTGGGAGTGACATGAGTTGATGAATGACGTATTAATAACTTAAATCTGAGAACATTTAGTTATACTCACTTGCTACTCAAAAAGTGTATCAAATAGCTAACTGGTGAGTTATGACAAATTTATCAAATCATAGCCAAACTTGATAAATCAAAACTCCAGTTTTGTCTGTGGGCGGTAATTAATACAAATGGGTCTCCAACTTTAATTTCAGAAAATGGTATGGGCTAGCAAGGAAATGTAAAAAAGATGAAATTGAAATGAGAGAAACTTGATGTGCCAACGGTATGAACATGTATCTCCAGCATTAGATTAATAAGAGAGGCATTCTTTTTCACATGCATCATACTATCTTGTTCATTTGTCCCCAAGATAAGAATCAAAAGAAATGCTAAAAAATAATATATCAAGTAAAAGACCAATTGCAAAGCTATTAAATCATAAGAAAAACAATATTTTGAGCCAATTTGAAGGAATAATCCACATTGTTATAAGTCACTGGGAGTGATAGTTTTAAACATCCAAGAGATTGTGTCACAACAGCTAAAACCATGCAAACACCCCTATAGCAGATCTACCTATTTATCAATTTCTGATTCAACAAATGACTACTGCAAAAAACAACTCTCTAAGGTCGAGATGGACACCTTTAGCAACCATGTAGTGATCGAAGGTGTCTTAACCACTACTGCACCAGTACTCGTAAGTCATCCAAATTCACATGTCTCTGACTATAATTAAAATTTCCTACAATAACTCTGCTGTAATTGTCAACTAAAGAAAGCAAGTCACGAAGTGGACAATCACACCCAAAGCCAGTGCAAAAGGCAAAGCTCAATGCTAAAATCACAATTAGCACAACATCATTATGTAAAATTAATTCTTGGTAAATAAGCAAGCCTTATATCTACTTTGTAACCTAACCTCAAAAAGTTATATCATATTTATCAACTCCTGCATGAGCAGAAGAAGCCTGATTCATATTAAAGAAACTTCTATCCGTCCTGTTGTCAATTAGCTCCAATTCAATTACAATGGTTCAATCCATCGTATTAATTGAGGCATTCACCGGCATGGATACCTATTTACAAAGCAACCAAGAATGTGGCATGTCCACAATTGTGCTAAAGTAACTTGGAATCATTGCTGGGTCAAAATTTGAAGATTATTGATCATCATATCCTATAAGCATTTCATGATTATTAAATTTTTTGTATATATTTTGTAGCTTATGCTTTGTGCATAATTTACAATTTTCTTCTAACATTATTATTTTCTATTAATAAATGCATTTTAAAAATCATAAGCAACCCATCTAAAAGAGAGAGAAGGTGAGAAGAGCTGCCAAAAATGGGAACTTTTTGACTGCTGTCCCAGATCTTTAGATTGCTAGAACAATTGATGCTTATAAGCAGCGGTGTGAAAATAAGAAGGAAACATGGACGACCTTTGTTCAAACCCTCGCTTGCATCAGCCTGACCCCTCTTCCACCTCACAGATTTGATTCAGCTAGGTTCCCAATCCAACTGATCTTGTTGGTGGGAACCAGATTCCATCTCATTTCTGATCTAGTCTGTGTTTCTAATCATTGTGCATGATTTGGACCTTAGGATAATGTGATTCCATGGCTGGAATATGATTGTGATAATTTTGTTTACAAGTGAATTTAGAAACAGTTGAAGAGCAAAACATGAATCAGGAAGTTTTAAAATACAAGAAACAATCAATTTACCTCCTTCAGATTAACCCATTCCCATGTCTCATGCTCCATGCCAACATCATAAACAAGTGCATGCAGACCCTGTGACCAGAATATTCAAGAGTTGACAATGCATTAACAAGAGGAAACTAAAAGCATTGCAAGGACTTACTTCCACCGGATTATAATCAAGAATAACAGCTTCATAAAAGCTATTATCTTCAGGCCATCTAGTCCTCACTTTACGCCCAATTAGTGGGTCATATGGTGCTGTTTTAGCTAGTTCAGCTGGAGCAGGTGCGCCAGAAGAATTCTTATTTGCCATATGGCCTCTTCCACCAGGACCCGAAGAAGGATACTGCATAGACTTTATTGAAGAAGCACCAGGTACTGCCTGACCCTGAAATTTCTGTATCACTTTGATCAAAGATGAAGGATGCATATGTATATTATATATATGATGTCTAAAACACAAATAACTATAGTACGTTTTTATCAACCAGGTAACTTACTGTCTTAGGCTTCTTGCCTTTGGCTCCTGTTGTAGCTCCCCTTTTGGCAGTTGATGATGATGGCTGCATGGGAGCTGCAACAGCCTGTGAGTGCAAACCAGTAGATGGTACATCCAAAGACAATGATGGAACAGGCTGTGTTCGTTGCCGCTTTCGAGAGGCGGAAATGGTAGGACTGGGTGCAGGAACATCTGATTGAACATTACTAAAAACCCCAGACTGGTGTCCACCTTCTTGTCTCCATTCCCTATGTAAAGTTGATAAATATAACAAAATACATTAAACTGGGTCTGATTCATTAGCATACCTTATTCTTCGAATAATGTCATCTGCGTTCACCCTATTTAATAGTTCTCTATGTTCTTCATCTGACACTCTGAGCTCCTTTCTTAGTTCAGTTATTAGACTTTCTTTTTCCTGAAAAAATTGCTCCATCAGGCATTCAATATGAAGAACCCCCAATAATGAAGTAGCTATGATGATTCAAGAGGACAATTACCCATGTAATGGCATCAGATTGAGCCTTAAATGCTCGAAGAACCGAACTGTATGCTTCTTGCTCAAGTCGGTGTATTTGGATTTCCATATCATTTTGCACCCTAGCATATGGAATTGCACCAACAATGGTCCTCCCATTACCTGTCATATGCCCTCTTACACCCCTGTTCTGATGGGGTGGTGGAAGATCATCATCAGTTCCTGCATCCGCGCAATACCATCATACAGCAAGCATACATGTAAATAAAATGTGTTAATGAAGCTGAGATTTTGATGCATAATTGATGATTTTTTACTAATAATATATGGGAATTCATCATTATGGAAATAAGAAGATGCAAATATTAAGCTAAAATAAAATTCTTTCCGGCTAACACAAAGCATGACCCCATCATCATCATAACATCAATAGAAATTAATAGTTAAGAACTTGAGATCCAAAAAGGCATCTAGACCACAAATCTCCCAGTAGTAAAAATGACTACAATTCCACAAGAAAAGACTATCAATCATAGTTCTAGGAGTCATATGTTTCACAATTCACTAGAGCTATCAGACAGGCTGGCTCGTCATCTTGGAGAGTTGGGAAATTCCCAACCCAAGGCGGGTAGCAAGTTAGGCAGGCCAACCCACGAGCCCACCAAAAAAATTAAAAAATATATATATAGAAAAGATTAAAATTTTTATGTTTGGGTTACGGATTAGGCAAATTGGATGATACTTTGGAAAAGAAAGAATACTCCCATCAGTTTCCTTGTATCTTAGTCAATTTGGTTGCATTCCATTGCATCATTTGCACCATAATGCACTCAATGTTTGTGACAGACTTTTTCAACTTGTTTATTATTACAATATGTTTGTTTTAGTGGATATGCTCTGGGATAAAAACATTGATGGTTGTTAAACCCATAAGCTGATGAAGTTGCCTTCGAACCCACTAGCCATCAAACGCACAAGTCCATTGAAATTTCCACTTCAGTTTAAGTTTTAGAGAAATTTTTTCCCTCAACCCGTGGGTCAACCCAAGCTCGCCGCAGGCCAACCCAAGCTCGTCGCAGGCCAACCCACGTGGGTGATTGGCCCACCTGGACGTGCATTTAAATGGATTGATAAAATTTCAACCCAATCTGCTTACTGGGGGGTTAATCCGACAGGCTCCAACAAAAATTGAAGGCTCTACGATTCACATCATATGATAGGGCTTCAAACCCACTAACCATCAAACGCACGAGTCCATTGAATTTTTCACTTCAATTTTAAGTTGAGATTTTTTTTCCAAAACCCGTTGGCCAACCCACGTGGGTGATTGGCCCACCTGGACACGCCTTTAAATGAGTTGATAAAATTTCAGCCCAACCTGTTAAATTTTCTTTTGATTTTTTTTTTTTTGGGGGGGGGGGGGGGGGGAACCAACAGACTCAACCCAAATTGAAGACTCTACGATTCACATCATATGATAGGATATGTTACTCGAACTTGAATAGGGTATGTGATACGTATATGGATCCAAACACCTGACATGTGATTTTTTTTTTCAAGTGGCCACACAGGTCTCATAAAAATTGTCCAAATTTAGAATAGGTATAGGAACACAAAGAATCTCTAAATTATAAATATTAATGTATATCATATATTTTGTATATAATGTATATACCATTATATCATAAATTTTATAGAGTATTATAATGCTTATAGTCATGACCTTATAGTTGATTTCATGTGACCTTGTGGTCACAGATTCAAGTCGCGGAAATAGTCTCTTACAATGCAGGGTAAGACTACATTCAATAGAATGTAATATGACCTGACCTTTCTCTAGGACCCCGCATTGCTAGGAGTTCGTGTACCAAGCTGCCCTTTATTATAATGTTTATAGTATATAATGTATATGCTATTATATGTCTATAAAGTATATGATATTTATAGTGTTGAGGGCCTAAAATTTTGAGAGATTTTATGAAAGAGTGAGTTAATACCCTAGTTAGGTCAGAGTAGGATGATGAAGAGTAGAAACAGGGTAAGTTCTATTGTTTATTTGCCATTACCTTCTCTGGAAGAAGGAATGCAACTTATATACCTTTCAGCCTAAGCTTCAGGAAAGTATTATTGTTTATTCAGCATTACCTTCTCTAGTGAAAAGAGTACGATTCATATAACTCTAAGCCTAAGCTTGTCAAACCATCCCGAGCAATTGGATGAGATTTCATCCCCTTGCTCAAAAAAGGAGAGCATCCTGTCACCCGTTCATTTCCATAATAGCTAAAAGCCCAGATAAACGAGCACAATCTTGTCCCGGCCCTACTAACCCTAGTTTCCCAACCATGCTTCTGCCTACGGAAGCACCATCTTCGAGCAAATCCTTATACCCACTATGATTCTCAATGAACTTCGAGAAAATAATTACCAGAGAAAAAAACCCTAAATCATGAGATTATCACCGTTCAGAGAAACAAATGCCAAAGAACGCTTACCACTACTATCGGAAGGATCGAATTCCATGCCGGGAATCCCTTGGTCACCAAATAACCGGTGCCTAAACGGCCTATAAACCCCCCAACCCGTCGAGTTCAACAAGAGAGCGATTTCCCCTCACTGCGACCCAATCAGCAGCTTCAGCATCATCGATTCCCGTTACCGGCGACCAAGAAACAGCCCAATTCGAGCATGCGGAAGAGAATCTGATCGGCAATCCGGACGGAGAGCGTGGAACCGGGGAGGAGATCGAGAGGGAGCGAGAGGAGCTGGCGTGCGGGGCAGAGAGCGAGGGAGGGGCAGAGGCGATCAGAAGAGGGATCGAGACGCAGGAAAAGACGCAAAAGGACGGACCCCAACGGGTTTTATAGAGGAAATTTGAACTGTTTTAAGTTCCAGGCTCGATGCGGGTCGGAGCTCCGATGGGCTTCGGCCTGCACGTCACGTGAGCATCACATGAGCCCGGTCCGGTTCGCACAACTCGAGCATTCGCTCGTCTTAAGAAGCCGGAAGGAAAACAAAAAAAAAAAAAACTCATCGTCCCTAATCGACTACCTGGAGAAGGAGCTCAACCTTGAATCTAAGAAACAAATACAAAATCTTCCTTACAGATACACAAACTGTTCATAACAATCCACTCTCATATGCTTCTAGCTAGCATCTCCTGGTACCTGCGGAAGGACTCCTGCTTCTCCAGCCTAAACTTCTCGTGGCAGCTCGTAATGAACTTCTCCGCGAGCCAGTCGATCTCGCGCTCATCCTCCTCGTCCCTTTCAGAGTCGTCTTCCTCCTCTGAATTATGCTCACTTTCAGTCATCTCGCACTCCTCCCTTTCAGTGAATCTGTAAGTTACAGCAGAGGAGTGCCGATTGAGCTTCTTCTTCAACTTCTGCTCTGTTTTCTTCTTGTTTACGAACTGCATGACCATGGACTTAGCGTTGCTCAGGCTTCTGGCCACGTGCTGGGCTTGTCCGAGGAGCTGCGACTTGAGGAGGCTCTTGAAGAGCAGGGATTTGGGGCGTTGTTGGTTGGCCATCTGCCCCAACGTTTCAAGTGTAGACAGGGAGCCAATTGCCTTGATTTATAAGCGTGCTGAGAATGGATTTTACTGCAAAATCAAAGGAAGGAGTTCGTAGTAGTACACATGCATGGGGGTGAAAAGATATCTTCCTACGTAAAAAGGTGATAGTGCTCCAGTGGCAAATGATCTGATGTTGCTTCTGTGACATTAGCATATTTGAAGAATATCTCTTCAACTAGGGAAACAAAGATGTTGTATTTTAACTGAAGACTCGTAGTAAATATCTGAAGACTTGTAAAAGTAGAGAATTTGATAGTTTTATAAGACATTCACAAGTTCACAAAATGTTACTATTTTATAAAAATGGCATCATCAGTTTGATTGTGCATACACTAGGAATGAGGTCACCTGTGGTGTTCATTCGAATTGAAAGAAGAGTGGATGGCATGGAAGGTGGCTATAATGTAGAGAGAATACTGATCCAGTGATGAG
Source organism: Zingiber officinale (assembly GCF_018446385.1). Lineage (NCBI taxonomy): Eukaryota > Viridiplantae > Streptophyta > Magnoliopsida > Zingiberales > Zingiberaceae > Zingiber > Zingiber officinale. The sequence goes on from NC_055991.1 coordinate 1,698,123, forward strand.
GAGGGGTCCGATCAGTATGGTGGTCAATGACATGGTGGAGGTCAAAGTCAAGTTGATCAACGTCTCGGTATTATCGTTCGATCGAGCAATCTCCTTTCTCGACCGAGAGTAAGAATCGTCGAGCCTGCATGAAGTAGATATTAGCACAACTCGTTCATGTACCGAGCTTCTGGCGATCAAACAGAAAAGGTATGTGTCGAGCAGCCAGTCCGCTCGGACTCATATCGGTAAAATAGTGACGATTAAGCAGACTACATTCAGACACAGCTTCGTTCTGCATAGCAGCGGAGCTCGAATAGTGGGATGTTGGCCGAGCGGCCATTCTGCTCGACCCGAGGACAAGATCGCTCGGACGAGCGATAGCTGGCCGAGCGACTCTTCCGCTCGGCCTGTAACAGACTAAAGGAGGATAAGAGGATATCCTTCTGGGAACCTGTGCCGTCGACAGACGGTATGCTTGACGGCATGTCAGGTAGAAGAGCGTACGACTGAAGCTTCCGCTGTCTTATCAGAGATATGCTCGGGTCGTTAAGATATGGTGTCAAGAACACTTTTCTGACACGTCTCTTCAGGATATGCTTTGAGGAGTGTGCGAGTCTCGAAAAGCATGCACGCGCTCCCTGGGAGTCTTATATAAAGACCCACAGACTTCGATGAAGGTATGCATATTCTTTACTATAGCTACAGTTACTCTGTCATTTTACTTTCTCGCTTCTTTTACATCGTCAGTGGTTGACTTGAACGTCGGAGGACTATCATCAGAGAACCCCTCCCTGGCTCGATACTGACATTGTTATGGTTATATATTTTACTGATGAAAAGTTTACCCATGATCAACAAGAGCACTATACTCTTAATATCCATCGTCTCGGCTCTTAGACATAATTACTGTATTTAATTGATTCGGCTGGTCTTCTTTATTGGAGCTTTCATAAACTGTTAGTTAAGAATTCAATTCACGTAGTTATCATCTCAAAAAAAAGATATTTTCTTGAATAATTAATTAATACTAATTATTGTGATGAAGATTTGGTTTTATATGACAATATAATTGCTTTTCTCTGAAAAAGAGTGAACATGGAAGAGCATAATTTCAGTAAAAAAAATAAAATCTAGATATATAATGCTGACTCTCGCCAATTATTCATCCAATATTAGTTATTAGTTACTGATTACTGCCGAGAGCTGACGGCGGTGGAAGGATCCGGCGGCACCGCTACCGGAATCGCTCCATCCAGCATTTGCACGACTGCCGAGATCGACGGCCTCAAGGCTGGATCCTCCTGAATGCACCAGAGCGCCACCGTCGCGAACCTCTCTGCCCTCTGCCTATCATCCTCGTCGTCCCTCAGCAGCAGTTCCAGCTTCCCATCTCTGTAGCAATCGTAGGCCCAATCCACCAAAATCGCCTCCCCCACCTCCTCCTTCTCCATCTCCAGATTCTTCCGGCAACTCACGATCTCCAGCAACATCACGCCGAAGCTGTACACGTCCACCTTCTTCGTGATCGCTACGCTCTTGAACCACTCCGGCGCCACGTACCCCCTCGTTCCCCGTATCCCCGTGTTGGTCCGCGTCTGGTCCGTCCGGAGCAGCTTCGCGAGGCCGAAGTCGGAGATCCTGGCAGTGAGGTTGTCGTCGAGGAGAACGTTCTGTGGCTTGATGTCGCAGTGGATGATCGGGGCGCTGCATTCCTCGTGGAGGTACATGAGCCCCCTTGCGATCCCGATCGCAATCGAAGCCCTCTGCTCCCACGGCGGTCGCTCGCCGCCGAAGAGGAACCCCTGCAACGACCCTCTGCTCATGTACTCGTATACTAGCAGTCGCTGCGATTCCTCGTGGCAGTAGCCGATCAGCCTCACCAAGTTCTTATGGTACGTCTTCCCGATCGATCTCACCTCATTGGTGAACTCTTTATCGCCGTCGTCGTCGATCACATTCCGCAGCCTGTCCAATCTCTTCACGGCGACGAGCATCGCACTCCCGCTCGACGACGGCAATTCCCCTTTATATACGACGCCAAAGGAGCCTCTGCCGAGCTCTTCTTTGAATTCTTTCGTTGCCTGCTCGAGCTCCTTGTAGGAGAAAGCTCTCAGATTTAGCTCCTCCAAGCTCCTTCGTTTCCCGACACTGTACTGGGCTCTGTTTCTCCGATGATAAGCGAGGACCGCGATGAGCGATCCGATTAGGATCAGGTTGAGAGAGCCGGAGCTCCCCAGAAGAAACCTTCCCGCTACACTCATCGGCCTCTGCCGCTCAAGGACCCTATCAAATGGAGCTAAAACAGAGTTGTTATTTGGGACTTTGATGAGCGCCAGGCGGTTGACGTAGCTCCCCGAATGGCCATAAGTCAGCGGCAGCTTCTTTTTAAAACACCCACTTGAGCTGTTGCTATCGCCATCCCAATATACTGCCAATGCACAAAAACAATCCCCCAAACAGAGATCGCGACACCGGCCTTCATCGACGTTGCCGTAGTACTCGTAATCGAAGTACCACGAGTCGAGGTCGTCCACCGGATGCATCATGAAGGAGTTGGGATCATAGCGATCGCAAGTCTGCGTAAAATTTGGCTTGCAGCCCTGGTACTCGTAATCGGGATCGATGAAGCTGTATTGCGGAAGGCACGTGCAGTTGATCTGGCTTTGCCCATCGCCCGACGAGCAATAGCTGTTGTAGCCGCAGACACCGCTGCCGGCGTTGTCGGCTACAAGGGTCCTGCAGATATCTTCAGGAACTCTCGCGGTCACGTTCCATGTGGAGTTGTTTTTTGGGTAAACGTACTGCCGGAAGACGCCGTCGGGGTCGAGCCTCGCGCGTTGATAGACGCTCTGTGGGGGGTAATTGAGTCCCGGGATTATAGGCACGGTGGTGCCGTTTCCTAGACTGTAGTAGATGCTCCCGTTGGCGTTGTAGACAAGCTCGTTGCCGGCGCCAGAGAAGTTAACGGACCAGTAGGCGGGGTACTGGTTCCCGATGGGAAGCGCCAAAGGGCAGAGCACGAGCTTGCCATCGTTCTGGGCCACGAGACTGAACCGGCCCTCGGAGAAGTCGGTGACGGTGATCTGGGAGCGCAGAGAGGAGTTCACCGGTAGGACCTGGCCGGGGAGCAACGTGTCAGTGGGGTGCTCGAAGCTCTGCCACAGGATGCCGCCGGTGGCGTCGGCGAGGACGAGGTTGCCAGTGTCAAGCACGGAGGCGGCGACAGCGTTCATTCCGCCAGGGGTGGTCCACGCCTCGGTGCCGTTCTCATCGCGGAGGGAGAGGCGGCCGTCGGCAGTGAGGTTCACGGTGGCGCCCGATGCTAGCAGAGCGTTGCGATTGGCGGACCAGACGACCGACTTGGGCGACGTATAATTGAACCAGATGGCAAGGAGGAAGTGGTTGGAGTCGGCGGGGAAGAAGCCAAAGGCGAAGTCGCCGGAGGGGGAGGGCCAGGATTGGCGTGAGCCGCCGGCAGTGAGGACGGTATCGCTAGTGATGTTAGAGTAGCTCTGCCCACCGGAGGTGGTGGCCAAGGCGAGGAAGAAAAGGACGAGAAGACGGAGGAGGAATGGAGTCGGCATGCTGCCGAACATGATCGGAGAGGATGGAGTCGGCGCTTGTGTTGTGGCGTTAAGTTGCGGTTTATAGTCTGTGTTCGGTGTTCTTGCATATCAACGCTCTTCGTCGACTTTGACTATTATGTGTTGACTTTGACTATAATTTCTCTATTTTTATTAGTTTTTTAGGGGGTTTATTTTTTTTTCATAAAACGCGTTTCGTGAACCGGGCCGAGTAAGCCCGGTTTAATTATACCGGACCGGTTTTGAAATAGTAGTAACAGTCACTGAAATTGGCACGGGAGATTGTTATATGAAATGAATAATCAACAAATTCATTCAAATTGATGAGGAATTAGATTTCGCTGTCCTAAATTGTTGAGGAATTGGTCTTTTAAAAAAAATAATAGTAGTGATTATAAATTATTAGATGATTATTATCTTGTCAAATTTCGAATAAGTTTTTCAATCGTAAATGGTTCGTCACTACTTCGTTGCAACTGGTCATCTTTGCCCGCCGTGTGCTCCATGGCGACGACCACCTCTATCTATGCGATGAAATAAAATAATTAACAACACTCATAGCAACATAAGCATAAGATCTAATTAAAAATTAAATTTATATAGTTACCATCTCAATAAATGCTTTGTCATGTATTTCTTGAATGATTAATAACAAGAGATTTTAATTATGTAGGATGAAAAATTAAGATTAGGTTTGGTTGGGGTAATATAATTAAGTTTGTAATATAATAAATTTTGTAATATAATATAATGTAATCTTAATTATATTACTATGTTTGATAATGTAATGTAACGTAATATTTGATTATAAGAGTGATTGTGTTTGATGTCTAATATTTTTTATAAGTAATGTAATTTGTATTATTATAAAATGATAAAAATATCATTCGACCTCCTGTCGTCGTCGTACCTTTACCGGAGGCGGTGTTCGACGGTCTTGGCCGACGATGGTGTCCGGAGGTGGTCGGTCGACGATCGACGACGGTAGAGACTCTCGACGATCGATTGATACCAAAATTGAACTAAAGGTATATTTATCATTTAAATTTTAGTTAAATGATGACTTCATATAATCAGATTACATAATATTTACTTTATAATCCATATTATATTACATTATAATTTTAAAATTATATTAACTAAAATAATTAATTTTATAATATAATCTCGATTATATTATAAGATGATTACACCTTATCAAACATAATCTAAAAGTATTAAATTAAATTTAGCTGGGTAAGATCTTTCTTTTTCATACTAAAACGACACGTCGACATTACTCAAGTAAATGCACATTGAATATTTGTCAAGTAGGAGTCAGATGAAAGAGAATTGTAGAGAAACTTCATTCTCAGTTTTTTTAACCTCACATTTCTAATTGAACTTTCTTTTAAAAAATTCGTATAAACATCAAATCTGTCTAATTTTTATTTTAATTTTAATTATCGGATGGCTATTGTCTTACCAAATAATTGAGAGTCTTGTTCTAGATGTTTAGCTTATTTTTATTTTTCAAAATAATGTCTTATTCAATGTAAATTTCTATAAAGAAAAATAATGGTAGACTTAAGAGGGTTAGTGTGGAGCCCGTTGCCTAGTATACGCGAATCGTCGGACGTTTTAGTGTGGAGCCCGTTGCCTAGTATACACGAATCGTCGGACGTTTTAGTGTGGAGCCTGTTGCCTTTATTTATGTGGTAAAAGGTAAAATCGTTCGTCCCCAATGCCCTCATCACACCCGACTCCATGCCGTAAATCATGGCAGTGAGAGGGCAAGTGAGGATAGGGTGAGGTGCACAGTGTCAGAGAAATTACGCCCCGACAGCTCTACGATTCGACTTCTCGTTCTCAAATGGCAAACGAATTCTCATTTACCATCTCGAATGACCCGTGGGGTCTCGTTGCCTTCTTTTATGAGCGTGGATTGTACAAGTAAAACTTAATAACTCGGTTCGTTAATATTAATGAGTTGTTAACTGATTATGGGCTAAATAAGGAAATCGTCCTTGCCGGATGGGTTTGGATAGGAAGAGAATTAAGGCTAATTTCTTTTTGGCATGCTAAAATTAGAGCTTCTTCTTCTCTTTCCCATGCATTGAGACGAGGTTTTTGGTTATCGCTTACCTCCTGCAGAAGACCTTCAGTTGCATTCGCAAGTACATTCAGTGACAACAATCGGGACAATGACATTAGATTTGGATTCAAGTTAGCATTTGGATTGCCATTATTTCGTTATACAATTTGCCTATATTCATAGATAATCACTATTAACTGAAGACTTGTATAGTAGTAAATATACGAAGACTTGTAAAAGTAGAGAATATGGTAATTTTATAAGGTATATATAGATAGGGTGAAGTTATGTTACACGGCATGCGCCTACAATTGTAGGCAGCTAGTTGCCAACGGACGAGCACTTGAGGTACTGTAAAAAATAAAAAAATAGAGACGAAATTTATCCGTCGATAAATACATATTGCCACCAAATACTAATGGAAAGTATCTCGTCATGCATATTTCAATTGTTGATACTCGTTAATACTGTAGCGACGGATATTTGTATTTCATCGTTATATATAATAATGAATGTTTAAATTTCCATCGCTACTAGCCAAATAGAATAAAAATATTTGTTAAAGTATTTACAACGGAAAATTTAAATATCCGTCGCTATTAGCAACGGAAAATTTAAACACCCATCGCTATTAAAGACGGATATTTAAATATCCGTCGTTAATTTCTTGTTTTATATATCGAAACGTATCGTAAAAGATATCACAATCGTGATAATAACGATAAACATTTGATTTTCCGTTGCTAATAGCGACGGATATTTGAAAAATCCGTCACTAATAACGACGGTTTTAAAAAATATTCGTTAATATTAGGATCAATAGAAAATTAAACATCATTCGCTAATCTATTTTATAGTTTGCTAATTCTTTTTTTAATTTTCTATTTTTCCTGTTTACATATAAATCTAAATCACTCCAATCATCACAAGCGATACTTAATAACAAAATTCACAATAAACTCACTGCACATCAACAATTACAACATAACAAACACCCAACACATCACATATAACACAAAAATCTAGTTGAACTAAAATGAACTAGATACATAATAGTAAATACAAACACAGATCCGAATCTAATATAAGATAAAGTTTGTCCAATACAATACATCATAATCAAAATAACAAACAAAATCATTTTTGCGTCATGCATGAAATTTCATTGAGATTAGTTGAATAGAAAATGCGACATTAAACTACGAAAAATATAACTACTTATCTTAAACTAATAAGTAGTTTAGCTAGCGGACATTCTCTAAAAATGCATACCTGCATCCCTATAATAAAAATATGTCAAATCTGAAAATGATTATGAAAATGTATAATACAATCATATATGCATATAATTATAAAAAAATATTATTTTTTGACTGAAATTAAAAGTTAAAATAAATGATGCATGTCTCAAAATAATCTACTCCGTAGGTGAATCATCAGGATCCTAGGTGTCTTGGGACTTCAAACGAACCAGAAAGAACATTGCTGCAAATGATTGCATATGGCGAACTATTGCCTCAGTTTAAGTTTGTCGCTACCGCATATCCCTTATCTCTGTGTTCCTCCTAGCCATCGTCTGCTCTAATGACGATAGTCGAGTCCGCAATTCCTCATTTTCCTCCCACAATTCTCATACTTCATTAGATGGGGACGAGGAAGTAGGACGACCCATGAAGTCCTCTTCTACTCATACATAACTTTGGCCTGAGAGTCAAGCCTGTTGAGGGGACGTCTTCTTCTTTCCATCGACGACATTATAATAAATGTCATTAACTGCATCGGTGGAAAGAGGTTGTGACCCCTCTCCCTCTGCCCTAGGCTGAGACGCCTAAGCAATTCTAGTAGGCATTGTTAGGATATTGTGATTGTTTAAGTGTGTATTGTGTAATGTGATTGTTATATATATAATGTATGTGTGGATTATATGTTTATATGAAGAAGTATAAATGAATTGTTAGAATGTTATATGATTGTTTAAGTGTGGATTGTGTAAATGTGATTGTTTATATATGATTATTATATACATGATGTATGTGTGGATTGTATGTAATGGATTATAATGTCATCGTCTGTGATGGTTTGGATATTTGAAAATTGTACATATGGAAAGTGTGAAAACACGTTCCGTTGGTATCTATTGTAAAAAATTACCGACGGAAATCAACAATTCCGTTGGTATCTCGATAGATTACCGATGGAAAACTCTGTTTCCTTCGGTAACTCGACATTCACAGAATTAAGGTCCGTCAATATAATATTATCGACGGAATTTGCTAATTCCGTCGGTAAGTCCGTTTCCAACAGATCGGTTACTGACGACTATAATTCCGTAGGTAATCTGTCGGTAAAGTCATATACCGACGGAATTTCGACAGATACATCCGGTGGCGCATTTTTACCTTAAGCCGGAGGAGAAAATCATCAGATACATCCGGTGGCGCATTCACAGAATTACATCAGATACATCGGAAGTCATATACCTTAAGCCGGAGGAGAAAATCGCTAGAGAAACCGAAGAATAATAAGGTAAGATCGGTCGTAGGCAAGCCGTAATATGCCAAATATAGCGATGGATTAAATAGCGGCGCATTTTTAATCCGTCGCTATTAGCAACAGATAATTAAATATCCGTCGGGGTCGAGCCTCACGCGTTGGTAAAAGTTCGTTGGGGAGTAATTGAACCCATGGTTTATAACCACAGTGTTGTCGTGTTGCCATGTTGTCGTTTACTAGGTTGTAGTAAATCCTTCCGTTGTTGTTGTAGATGAGCTCGACGCCGACACTGGAGCTGTCAGTGGACCCAGTAGGCTTTGTACTGGTTCCCACTAGGAATCACTATAGGGTAAAGCATGAGGTTGTCGTAGGATTGCACGACGAGCTTGAACCACCCCTCTGAGAAGTCTTTGTCGGTAAGATGGGAGCGCAGGGAAGCACCTGCCGGTAGAACCTGACCCAGAAGCAACGTATCAGTGGGCTTTGCGAAGCTCCCCCACAAGACACCGGTGGCGCCTGCGAGAACGAGGTTGCCAGTGGCGAGTATCGAGGCAGAGACAGCGTCGATTACATTCGGGCTCCACGTCTCGGTGCCGGTCTCGTGGAGGAGGGAGAGGTGGCCGTCGCCGGTGAGTCGCACAATGGCGCTCGGTTGGAGCTGAGAAGCGCCGCAGTTGGCAGACCAGATGATCGATTGGGGAGAAGTGGTGGTGAACCAGACAACGAGGATTAAGCTGGGGCGATTGGAATCTGCCGGAAAGAAACCGAAGGTGAAGTCACCGGAGGGGGAGAGCCAGGAACTGGGCGAGTTGCCGGCAATGAGGGTGGTTCCGCGAGTGATGTTAGAGTAGCTCTGTCCCCTGACGGTAGATGCCACTGATCCTGTCCGAAATCTGAGTCAGATGAAGGTCGGATGAGCTATTGCTGGTGTTGACGGAGGGGTGACTGAGACACCGCTCTCATATGCGCCTGCAAGAAGGGACTCCCAATTGGTGCTGACGAGCGCCGATGACTGCACCGGTGATAGTCGAACTCCGCGCATACTTAGACAAGCACACGGGACGTTAAAGGCTAGAACCCAAGGAAAAAGTCCCTGGAGCAAGCCCTCTGACACTTAAGTCAAATACTTTTCCCCCGGAAGAATAGTGTACAAAGGAGAAAGAGAAGTAAAAGACAAGTGTGAATGTGGGAGAGAACGTCTCTGCGCAAGGGAGAGGACCTCCCTTTTTATATGACAGTACGTACCTCTGGAGGTTGACCGATGTCAGAGAATGTCGGGTGTCAGATTCTGTCGAGTGATGGAGGACACGTGATATCCTCTTATAGGCTAAAGGAAGGTTCCATTCATAAATGACCGGAAACCGTTGAAATATTCCCTGACACTCAGCAGTTATTCTCTGACAGGCGGTTACGATTCTTTGACCTTGTTGTCATGTAGTGTCTTCTGTCTTGACCGGGTATGAATATGGCAGCTCGTGATCTATCGGGTATAACACTTAGCTTAAACCTTGGGGAGCCGGGAGCTGTAGAGAGATCATCCAAGAGCCGACTTAGAGTTGGTTGACCGGGAGTTATCTTACTGAGAGAAATAGGCCTAGAATTCAAAGGGGAATTGCCATCATCGAGCGGGAGCACGAAACTCGTCGCCGTGAAGAGATTGGACAGGCTGGGGAAGAGGATCGACGACGACAGCGAGAAAGAGTTCACTAATGAGGTGAGATCGATCGGGCAGATGCACCACAAGAACTTGGTGAAGCTGATCGGCTACTGCCACGAGGAATCGCAGCGGCTGCTGGTGTACGAGTACATGAGCAGAGGGTCGTTGCAGGAGTTCCTCTTCGGCGGCGAGCGGCCGCCGTGGGAGCAGAGGGCTTCGATCGCGATGGGAATCGCGAGGGGGCTCATGTACCTCCACGAGGAGTGCAGCGTCCCGATCATCCACTGCGACATCAAGCCAAAGAACGTTCTCCTCGACGACAACCTCGTCGCGAGGATCGCCGACTTCGGACTCGCGAAGCTGCTCCGGACGGACCAGACGCGGACCAACACCGGGATAAGGGGAACGAAGGGGTACGTGGCGCCGGAGTGGTTCAAGAGCATGGCGATCACGAAGAAAGTGGATGTGTACAGCTTCGGCGTGATGTTGCTGGAGATCGTTAGCTGCCGGAGGAATCTTGAGACGGAGACGGAGACGGAGGAGGTGGCGGAGGACGCGGTGCTGGTGTATTGGGCCTACGATTGCTACAGGGTAGGGAGGTTGGATCTGCTGCTGAGGGACGGGGAGGATGATAGGGAGCGGATGGAGAGGTTCGTGACGGTGGCCATCTGGTGCATACAGGAGGATCCAGGGTTAAGGCCGTCGATATCGGCGGTGGTGCGGATGCTGGAGGGAGGAGTCCCGGTGGCGGTGCCGCCGGATCCTTCCACAGACATTCAGTCCCTGCGGCAGTAAATAATTACTTTGGAATTTGGATTAGAGTAGTAATTTCGAACCGCAAATGCTTAATTATGCAAGAACAATATCGTAGTTATCATGACTCATGAGCATTATGTACATTTATCATTGTGTACTTCTACTGTTGTAATTCCTATGCTTAGATTTTGTTAAGTTTATATAATTACTTAAAAAAATCGTTGGTAATTATGAATTTTTTTAAGCTAAATTCTATACTTTTCATTCTAATCATGATGAATACTTTATCTTTAGTATCTCCGTCAATTCATCCTAGATGAATTCGGAGGATGTAAATTACGTCTTTTACCAACCTGACAATTATAAATTATTATTATTATTATTAATTGAATTGTCAATCAATCGTTTAGTATCGCTCTCAACTAGTCAATACTGAGGCCACAATGGAAAGAGGTTTGTCATAGTCAAAGTTTGGTTAGGAACGTGTGGAATAATGAATCATGAGTGTAGCTGGAAGATTTTTCATAGAATTTACAGCAAAGTTACATAGTTTTTAAATGGCGTTTTTATCTTTCAAATTTATCAATAATCACACTTATTTTATATTTTATCTTTTCCGTTGATCAAAGAACAATATCATTATAATAATATATTTAAAGAATAATATCACTTTAATTAGGACGGTAAATAACGGGACTTTTGTGAATAAATTTAGTATTAGCGGAGTAAACATATAAGATTTATTAATTAAAAATACTTGAATAATTTGTTAAAGTAAATAAATAAGTTTGAATCTATGTATCATATTCTTAAACCATGTTCCTTAATAAAAATTTTATGAATATTCTAAATAAACAAATCAAATTTTAAAATAAATAAATAAATTTAAATTATCAAACTCAATAACCAATCAAACAAGTGATAATTTTATTCTTATATGAGAACGAGAAGCTGGAAAGCTGGATGACGACCTCGCTTCTCCCTGCAAAACAAAACTAAATCAGGGAACGAGTCCTTGGTATTGACCCTCTGACGCTCAAGTTAGAAACAGAAGAAGAGAAAATAAAAACACTAGAGACAAAGATCAATCTTACCTTTCTTCATACCTATTATACTCTTTTATACACCTTCAAATGCCCTTATTTAAAGATATTAATTGTAAATAGAAAGTATTTTTGTCTTTGTTTCTCCATATTCAATGATAGATGAAGTGTTCTCTTTTATTTTTTCTTCTCTGATCTTGTCCGAGAGTTGAGTCGATGGACGCTGGAGGCGTGGCGCTCTTTGTTGACTCCGCGTAGACTCCAGGATGACGTGGTCTTCGGTGAACCTGCAACAAAACCGAGCCAGGAAGGAGATCCTGGCAACGACCCTGCGACGCTCAAGTCAGGTGAGAGGAAATCGAAACAGCGTAACGAGGCCAAGAGCTACAGTAGATGAGAATGCATACCTCCGTCGAAGATTGGGGGCCCTTTTATAGGGCTCCCAGGAGGCGCGTGCACGTTCTTCGAGGCGTGCACGCTCCTCAAAGCATACCTAAAAATGATCATGTCAAAAAAGTGTGTCTGACGCCATACCTCAACCGTCCGAGCATATCTCTGATATGACAGTGGAAACTTCCACCGTACGATTCTCTGTCCGATCCGACCGCCAACCATGCTATTCGTCGATGACACATGTCTCGAGAAGAATATCACCGGTTGCCCCTTTTATCCTCTTCTGCTCCTTTTGTCTGTTACTAGCTTGACTGAGAGGGATGCAGGGGCCCACTGCAGTTCGGAAGGGGACATGTATTGGTCCGAGCGAAAAGGCCGCTTGGCCACATACTTGGACTGGAGTGTCTTCGTTGATTCGCAACTCGTCCGAGCGACCAGGCCGCTCGGTGGCTCAACTTTTCTAGACGGACTCATGAGCGTCGGAAACCCGGCCCGCGGCCGAGCTGTTTCTGTACCGCATCGAGCGCGATTGCGACCGATCAGCCAGGTGGCCTTCCGATCGGCCACACCTTTAGGTTGACTATTTTGGTTTTGACCTCCACGTATCATTGACCGCTATCCCGCACGGGACTCCACTCTTACTACCGGATCATTCCCTAAGTATCCGTCTTTTCCTTTATTATTTCCTTTATTGTATCAATTCATTACATTGTCAATGACATACCCCGAGTCGGACAATTAACACGTGTCATTGACCGCTATCCCGCACGGGACTCCACTCTTACTACCGGATCATTCCCTAAGTATCAGTCTTTTCCTTTATTATTTCCTTTATTGTATGAATTCATTACATTGTCAATGACATACCCGAGTCGAACAATTAAGCCCACTCAGGCTTGTGGTATGGAAGCTCTCTTTTAGTCCCCTCGGGGCGGTGCGATGGTTAAGACATGGGATGTTGTCACATGAGGTCTTGGGGTCGAAACTCGGCATGACCAAACATAACCTCCTCCATATCTTGGTCATTTGCACTAATGGCTAGTAGTCACTCGTGATTTACCTCCTCCATATTGACCTAGAGACAGATTGACAGGACGTCGGAGACGAACGAATCACCTTTTACAACATGAAAGCTCTCTTTTAGCATAGGAGAAGATGGACCGCCATGGAAGACAAAAGTAAACACCAAAAAGTGATTGTCAAAAACTAAGCACAAAGATGGAAATGATTCACATGTGCGGTGTCAAAGTTAACTTGCCGAGTTTTTTAACCAAATTTTCAATATAAATATCACACAATTTAACAAGGAAGCTACTCGAGTTGCTTCCATCTCTTATTCTTTTCCTTCTTCTCCCTCTCATTTTTCATTCCTGTGATTCTGTGAAGTTGAACACAGTTTTGAATACCCGGTGTCAATTATATATTAAAAAAAACCAAAAAAAACACAGGCAGTAATGCTTCCATGAAAGTCACTGACATAATTCCATGCGACCTACCTGCCTGCAACCAATTTGCACAGTTCGCCTTGTCTACCAGTAGCACCTAAAGCATCATATGGCTCCAAGTCAGCATTAATCAAGACAACATCTTTCTGGCGAATGTTGTCATTCACAAGAATGCAGATCTTGTTCCTTCAGGATCACATGGCTGTGGCCCTTGTAGCACAATGTTCACGGTCGCAATGCTTGCCATGAAGCTGCAGTTGATGATGGAATGAATTGATCCTCTGAAAGCACCACGACATTCTAATTATTCTTGTATTAACAATTAAAGGAAATTGTTAATTCTCATAATAAGAGAAGCAAATCACACAACCTAACCTCAAGAAAAATGATCGAGAGAAAAAAAAATCCTGTATTTTCTTTGAAAAGAGGAAAGAACTAGCCCAAGGCTATTGCCTTTTCCCCCAAGATAACAGAAAAACCGGAGAATATAAGACATTTTCTTGCACAATCTACGAATAAAAGAACAAGAAATGCAGGTTTAGATCATGATGAAGATTCCTAACTCCATTATTTGTCAATAAGCATTATACATGAAGAACAATGATAACATCATGCCTTCACATAACCTGAGAACGAACTCAGTGACGTTTGTGGTAAGCGTAATCATCTTTTGTTATAATGATAACATCATACCCTCAGGAAAAAAAACTTTTCTCACCACCTAGCCACTTGACGGTCGGCTATAAATTGACCCCGTTATTTACCTCCTTTCACATAACCTAGGGATGGGCTGTGAGGGGCGCTTGAGGCATAATAACCTTTCGCTACAATGATAGCATCATTTGCAGGATCAATTCCCGACGAGCGCATGCCCTCGGATAAAAAGTCCTCTCACCCCCTTAACTACTTGGCGGTTGGCTATAAGCTGATCCCGTGATGTATTCCCCTTCATATAACCTGAGAACGAAATATGAGGGACGCTGAGGGCGAGCATAATCACTTTTTTTCTTCTTTTTACTACAATGATAATATCATTTGCCCCGATAGGTAGGAGGACCATCCAAACAATTAATTAGACATCTAAAGTTCGAATCCCACTTGCGGGACAATGCAGGAATTTTTCTCAGATGACAAATCTAAAAACGTTGACCATTAGGATGAGCCTCCGTAAGCACTTTCCAATTTACGTGGAAACTAATAAAAAATTTTCAGTAGGACAGGATAGGTCACCTCTAAAATTAGTTAGTTCGAAGAGCTAGATACCTAAATTACCAAAAAAAAAAAATGATAACACCATTTAGTTTCTTCTAAAAAGCTAGCATCAGGTATTCAGCCCTTCGAGTCGACTAATCTTGAGATCATTAGGTCTCACGAAAGTTTCTCATCGACCAAATTTATTATTCTACGAGAGAAAAATATTAGTGTGCCATAACTAAGAATCGAGAGGTTCATGACAGCATGGACACACTAACTTTATGGAGAGGAGGGTAGCGAGACTCTTAATAAATTACACAAAAAGCTCTTTACCTCATGTGCAGTTTATGTTGCTTTGCTCAAACATTCTATCCATGCATCCAACTAGACACACCCTTACTGCATGAAACAAAAGAAAATATATTATCTTTGTGAAGAGTCACTTCTAAATTTGTTCACAGGATATGAGCAAGGTCTTCATCACTAATCGAAATAAAATCAAAACCTGAAAAAAGGAAAGAAAACAAGAGAAGATTCTAAATCAAACCACATGAAAATAGACAAAATAATAAAAGAAAAAGGAAAAATAGTGAAGGAATCAAAGGCTTTAAGGCAACAATTATGACACCGTGACAATTAACTTGCCTAGATTTTCAAGAGTAATGCATTTTCATATCTATATCATAGCTGAGCCATCATTACGAGCAGAAAAGAGGGGATCACTCCAAGAACTAGTGTTTATTATGAGAAAATTGTTCAAATCATGATGGATAAAAGAGAAATTTCAAGGCCTTTGGAGATAAATTGTGAAAAATCACTTCCACATTGTGAGATTAGAAAGAGGTAGAAGCTCGAGCAATGGATTGAGGAACTCAGATTGAAAACTATCAAAGGCATCATGAACTGATGTCAGATACCGCTTGGAGTAATGTGTTCTTTCCTCATTGATCCATCATCCACCGCTTCTAGAGCGACCCCTCAATCTTTATTAACAAGCCAAAGACGTATTATATCAGTCTCTATGGGTGCTAAGGCCGAATGAAGGTAGAAGCTCGAGCAACGGATCATGGAACTCAGATTGAAAACTATCAGATGCATCATGAATTGACATCAGATATTGCTTGGAGTAAGATAGTTTTTCTTCATCGATCCATGATCCATGGCTTATATATAGAGCTGCCCCTCCCACAACCTTTGCAAACAAGCCAAAGGTGTATTATATTTAAGTCTCTAGCAATAAATGTTGAGGCTCGAGCAATGGATAGAGGAACTCATATTGTAAACTACCAAGGGAATCATGAATTGATGTTAGATACTGCTTGAAGCAAGGTGGATTTTTCTTCATCGATCCATGATCCACCGCTTCTAGAGCCACCCCTCCCTCAACCTCTGTGTATGAGATAAAGGCATTATAACCTAGAAGATAGTAGCTGTGTTCTTTACTATCGATGACATGCTAGATAACATTTATACGAAAAAATAATAATAATAAAACATAGAACATGAAGGAGACAAACATGATATTTCTTATAGAATAACTAACAAGAACATACATGACTGAAAAATTCAAATATTTATAAGGTTAATGTAAAATAGACATGCATGAAGATTATTAGCATATTGCAAGAGGGCATGTTGTAGTATGTAACTCAATTGAATGGTCTTCGTTGCTTGTAACTGGCACATTTATAGTTAAGGTGTTAAACAATTGTTCTTGTACTTGTAGCTAGGGTTTCGAATAGCTCTTATAGTTGTAGCCAGAGTAGATCAAGTTGTCTATAATTAAAATTTCGTAAAAGAGCAGAAAGCATGGTTACTCAGTGAAATACCATAACCAATCTTCTCCGATTTCAAGGATGCAGTATTGAGGCTTTCGATATATGATAAAGCGCCCTTCCTTCAGCAAAAAAGGTAAATTTGAGCCTAATATGACGAAGAATGTAAAGGGCGAAAGAGAAGAAAAGAAGAACCCACAATCCGTGACGCGAATCCACTAGCAAGCTGCGGCGCCGGGTAGATGGACCCGCCAAGGATGTAGTGTGCGAGTATGAGAGTGATCTTCTCCTGCCAGTTCCGCTTCTGCTTCCGGATCAAGAACAGGTGCGGCTCCATCACCTCGCCCAGCGCGTACTCCGTATCCGTCGTCTTCCTGCTCGCACACGCATATACACGAACAGCTCAAATACGAGACCTTTAGATCAAAGAAAAAAAAATAAATGAAGCCGGAAGGCGATCTCATCGTACGAAAGTTGGGGAAGGTCGAGGATGTGGACAGATCGAGATCGAAGCTGCTCGTTGCCACAGGACGAATCGTAAAGGTAGAGAGGCGAAGTAATCGAAGACGAGTTTGAGGTCGAGGGGGGAAGTGTTGAACCACAACTGGTTGAAGAAGAATATCCCGGCCATGCCGGCCCTTGGAGATTGGGGCATCCATTCAGAAGAGTGCCGCCGCCGCCATGGCTATCCCTCTTCTTCTCGGCAGTACGAGTTGCATCTGACTCGCTCGGTCGGCTTAATTAAAAGGAAACCAGGGTTACATAGCATTTCGGGTTCGGATTGTCGAGCTTGAATCAAGCTTCGGTCCATTACATGGCAATATTGGACTGGTCCACTAAATCGGCCTTTTTAATGATCCATTGACTAGCTCCCAATTCATTGCCTCTTCTACCTTATTGGGCCACTTTGGCCCAACTATCGAGCTATGTATAGGCCTGTAAATAAGCTGTGCTGAGCCAAAATTTAAAATGTTCAAACTTATTTGATAAGGTAACTGAGTTAAGTTGAGCCGAGTTTAAAATAAATTAAGCTTCTGAAATGATTGTTCAAATTTAGTTTGATTTATTTTTTATGAGCTTGAGTTTGTTTGAAGCTTAGTTCGTTTGGATGTTATCAAGCTTTCAATTCAAGCTTGATTTTAGTTTGGTTCGAACTCTCAATTTAAACTTATTTGGTTGTTTGATTGGTTATTGAATTTGATAATTCAAAATTATTTATTTATTTTATTTTATTGTTTATTTAGTATATCATTTTTATTAATGAATATGTTTCAGGAACATTAACGAAATGAATACATATGTGTTTAAGTTTATTTATTTAGTTTAACGAACTATTCAAACTTAATTATTTAATTGATCTCATATATATTGAATGAACATAAACAAGTTCTTATTCAACTGAATACTAAACTTGTTTACAAATTTTTAGTTCATTAATAACCCTAGCGGCCCTTTTTATGGTTGTTATGTTTTTGAATGACTTGAGTATCATACAAACCCAACTGGAGATAAACGAACTTCTTTTTTATTCGCATACCGGTAAATTTGGAATACAATTTATGTACATTCCAAAAAAAAATCGACCATAGTCTTTGTACCTAATGGTGGCCAATAGCTAAAGGGCAGACAAGAACTGTTCTCGTTTTTCCTCACTGAGTAGATTACTTAACCTCACTGAGTAGATTAGTTATTGTACATGTACAATTCTTTTATTTAAAACTACAAATGTCTACATATCATACACATTCAAATTAAGTATTTTTCGAGCTAAAACTACAATTAAGCCTAGTATATAATCAATACTGCAATCAGTGATAAACTTAACTCAAACAGCTTGCATCATGGCAGTATGCCAATGAATCAGAAAAAGCATGTGAGTTCAGAAAGCATGTTCGGTTCCCCAGTAAACTGAAAAGAACACACACTACAGATGCAAGATGCAAAAACATATCCTCCATGTTCAGCAGACGAGTTCATCGAATTACCGAGATAGCAAGTCAAATTGAACAACAAAGTATCACATACATCACTTAAACATAAACATTTTCGACATAACATCCGATTAAATTTACACTGCAGCAGGACAACACAGAATAGAGCTGATCTAAACAGAAACTACAGCATACCATCTAGTACACACATCCTATGTCTTTACTTTTTAGTCAGTTACTGCAAAGTAGGGCATGAAACAACAAACTGTATATTTTGAGCACTTGGATATAGATATCGCCCAGCCAGATCTACTAGTTTCAGAGTTGAAGTGAATCCATCCTACCTGTAGTAAGCTGGCTGATACACTGGTGCCAATACATTGTGGTAGCCTACCATGCCATTGTTGTAATTTCCGTATGGTGGGTAGCTCATTGGTGGCGAGGGATATGATGCAGCAAGTGGAGCAGGGGTGGCTTCAGTTGGGTATCCATAAGCATCTCTGATAGCTGGTGGACTCCTGCTACCATAGACCCCATGTCCTGGTGGGCTGTCATAAGGATAAGGAGATGTTCCGGGGCATGTGGTGTGGACCAAAGGTGATCGTACAAAGGTATGATGAGCAGGGAAGGAGGACACGTAGGCATTGTTCGTCAGCCGGCCGGCCTTGGCAGGAGGCATCGGTCCCCCATTGTTGGCTCGTGTTCGCTTGTTGGCTGGGCTATTAGGCCGGTCATTGGTAGGACTGCCACCGGACGTCTTTTTTTTCTCCACCTTGGCCTTCTCCAAATGCTCGAGTCGCTTCTGAAGGCTCTCCATGGGAAACTCAGCTTCAAGCTTATGTTCTTGAATACACTTGATAGCGGCACGAATAACTGACTGTTCCTTGCGGCTTGTGGTATTCTGTAACAAATGGTAGCATTCACATTGAACATTATAGACACAATACTTTAAGTATTACAGAACTATTAATTATTCACTTTATGCATTTTCAATGAGTTAAAGCTTTACAGAAGAATGAAATCCAGAATGAGTTGACATACTGCAGTTTGCCCACTGTTGTTGCTGTCTTCTGCAGTTGAAGTTGCTATCTTTGAGTCTTCAAGGAAGGATTTTAGCAATTGAACTGGAGGGAACTTCTCCTGCAGACCAGCTTCATGAGCAAAGCTTATTGCATCTAGCTGATGTCCATTGTTGATCAATTCCTCGATGATATCTGTATAAGGGAGAAAACAACTCTTCTATCACTCATCTAACGACTCCTATCTAGCCTCGGGGTAAAAGTTAACACATATTAGCTCCTAACTCGAGCATTCACCCTAAATCATTATTGGTCCTCCACAATAAAGACAATTTTTTAAAAGAACTTCAATACTACTCAATGTATAGACATACCAACTCTTATTACAAAGATGCATGCCATGATATCGAACTCAAAGAAGAAGGGAAAAAAGAATTGGCTTTGAGAACTCAATTACTTGAATGCAGAAGTAAATGACTCATCCAATCCATATAAAAGCTGGACGGACGATGAGAAATTTCTTTTGGCAAACAAAATAGAGCTGACATTTTAACCGCTTATAGGATTCCAATGCTAGGATCATTAGAAATGTTCTGATTTATAGTATAAGAACATTGAGCTCTTGAAATGGATAACAGATTTAGCCTTATATTAAATTATCAGAAATTACCATATAAGCTAGAACACCACACAAGTTACCAAAATGGACAAACAGGAGAAGAAAGCAATACCTTCGATTTTATCCTCAAGTCCTAATGAAATAGCAAGCTTGGGCATTTGCCTTCGCCAAGCGAAAGTTACAACAAGTCTTCGGTATAGCTCTTTGTCATCCTTCTCTACGATTCCAAAGGTCACCACATGTTGGAGAAATGTGTGCGCATCAGGTGGCTTCACGTTCTCAATCCCTCCACGCAGCTCTAGACTCTCTTTCCACTCCTTTGCCATGTCCTGAGCACGCTCCCTTATGGTTCGAGTCACCAACGGCCTCGCTGGCCCCAGCTCAGGATCTGCAAGGATTGGCACCAATGACTCCAACACTAGCACACATGCCCAACCGAGATCATTTGGCGACTTCACGGGCCTCCGGTCGACGGGGAAGATCCCAGATAACGCGTCAATGACGAACTTGCCCGGATCAATACAGTCTGCGAGGGCCACTGGGAGCTCAGACCGAAGCAACTCCACCTCCTTCCTTTTAGCAACTACGAGGTCGAAGAATCCATGGAAATCCACTTTAGTGCAGAAAGATCGTAGCTTTGAGGTGAGATCGAGCTCGTCGCCCTCCGCTGCAGAAGAGACGACCTGGATCGCCTTGACAGCGTCGAGCTTGGAGAGAGCAACTTCGACGGAGGCATCGATGGTGAGTTCGCGGCGTCGGAGGACGCTGAGGGTGCGGCGGGAGGAAGCATCGAGCGACTGACGCTTGGACCTAAGAGCCTCGGACTTCTTCTCGAGCCGTCGCTCAAGGGTGGAGAAGTGATCGGAGAGCTCCTTCCATAGCTGAGTGCAGCATGTAATGAGCTCCCGCTGCTTGTCCAGCTCCGCGAAGCTCTGCTGCACAAGGGAAGCGGGGGTGGCGGACACCGCCTCCGATGCCATATCGATCTCAAAGGCCTCAACTTTCGCGGTCGATGGCGCAGGCGAAAGACAAATCGAAGAGGAGAAGGGCGACGCCAGCCCTAACCCTACCCTAGAAAGGGAAAGAGGATGAAGAGGAGGACAAAAGAAAATGGTGGTGGAGTACGGTCTGAGTCAAGCCAATAGGAAATTGACAGGTGGAGATTATTCACTGTAAAGTGTAGGGCGGTGAGCCGTAACGGTACGAGGAGCGAAGACGTGGCGGGAGACAAGGACGGTGAGAATACCGGGGAAAGGTGAAAAATATCCACTCATATGAGAGTCTATGTAGTATTTATTTTACTTTCTCCTAATAATATAGATAAATATTAGAAGTTCACAATCAATTGATTAAAAAAAAAAAGTTTAAAATCAGTAAAAAAAAACAAGAGAAATAAAAGTTTAAGTTATATTAATTTAATAATAATTTTTCATATTTTCTATATATTTTCATATTAATTTATAATAAACATTTATTTCTTAAAATAAAATGTATGGACAATTGGTAAATATGGATAAGTATTTTATTAAAATCGAATCAAACTAATAAAATTGAGTTGTTTTTTTTTTAAATTAACTAAATCAATTAACTTTTTTAATAACAAATAAATAAATCCAACTAATAAAATATTAATTAATTTATCAAAAATTAAATTAATTAAAATTCTTTAATTAGAAATTAAAAATTCAGTTTGGTTTAATAAATAGTGATAAAAATTAGCATTTAAAAATTATTTTATCCCGTTTATTTATCTTATCTGTATAACAAATTTTAAAAGAGAGTTTTGACGTAATTATAAAATTATTATTTTATGATCAAAAGGTTACATGTTCAAATTCTGAAAATTAAGATTGTAAATGAACCAAGCGTTCGTGAATAAGCTTGGTGTTCAGCTTGGTAAGAGCTTGTTTATGTTCATTCAATATACATAAAATTACTTAAATAAACAAATTTAAACAACTCATTAAACTAAACAAATAAACTTGAACACATATGTGTTCAGCTCGTTAACGTTAGTAAATAATGTTCACAAATCATATTTATTAATAAAACTCAATTCAATATTACTAAATGATCCCGTCTAGAAGCTGAGTCGGATGAAGACGAACCTCGATGTACTGGAGGTTGACAGAAAGTCGTTGCAGCGTCTGATCTACCTGGCACTCCCCGGAAGGGTTCACACGGGCGGATGACTAAGGGTGATGACCGGGATGATGACGCTAGAACTCTGCGCACACTCAGACGAGCCCACGAGTCGTTAGAGATCAGAAACTAGGGAAAAAGGCCCTGGGTCAGACCCTCCGATACTCAAGTCAGGTACTTTTTTCCCAGAAACACAAAGAAATGATGAAAAGTAAAGACGAGTAAGGAGTGACGAGTGAGCATATCTGCGTAAGGGACAAAGCATCCCTTTTTATATCGCCACAGATTCTTTTGGACTCTGACGGGTGTCAGGGAACGTCAGATGTCAGGCTTTGTCTAGCGGTGGGTGACACGTGACGTCTTCTGCTATACTTGGCCTGTGAGCCCTGCCCTTGATTGCTATCGAGGCTGGATCTTGTCCAACTTGTAATCCTATCCTTTGACTGCCCCGTCAGCTGAGACTTTGACTATGGTCACGCAAGCTTGACTTCTGACCATAGCCATGCAAGCTGAGACTCTGATCATGGCCACGCAAGCTTGACTTCTGATCTCCACATGGGCTAAACTTCTGATTATTCCATGGGCTTGACCTTTGACCACGTCATCCGCCGGACCCTCTTCTCACACACCGTATCACTAAATAAATAATAAAATAAAATAAAGTAAAAAGATAAATTTAAATTATCAAACTCAAATAACCATTCAAACAACTAAAATTTTCAAATAATTAAACAACTAAAATTTTCAAATAATTAAACAAGCTTGAATTGAGTGTTCGATAACATCTAAACAAATAAAACTTGAACCAATCTCAAGCTAAGCTCGAACCAAGCTCAAGTTAAACTTGAATTCAGAGCTCGATAACATCTAAACAAGCCAAGCTTCAAACAAACTAAAGCTCTAAAAAAATAAACTAAGCCAAACTTAAACAATCATTTCAAAAGTTTAATTCATTTTAAGCTTAGCTCAATTTACCTTGATTACCTTATTAAATAAATTTGAACACCTTCAAATTCAACTCAATTCAACTCATTTACGGCCCTACCCCGAAAATAGTCCTTCTTATTTTAACTAAACTTTTACACGTTAATATCTCCCTCGATCGCCACTTTACCCGTAACACGACTCATCAGCATTCCGGGCCCCAGTAGTTTAAACTAAAGTAAGGCGTCAGGTGAACTTCGATGTATATAGCAAACGGTTAGTTTACGAAGCGTTCAGCTGTCATCCGGAAACACTGGGTTTGGATTTCCGGGGCCCACGAATTTGCCAACTCATCTGCCTGGTAGGTTTCGGCGTAATTTCAGTTACGAAAATTTCCAAATCCAAATAAATGATAAACGGCATGATAAATCCACACCGAGGGCCGAGGCGTTGTAGGCAAACAGAACACGAGAGAGAGAGGAGAGAGAGAGGAGAGAGCGGAGAAAAAGGTTAAGATCTTGTCACAAATCCCTAATCTATCGCTATCGAACTCCTACTTCGTCTCCTCGAGGGCTTGCCATCCGTCTCCTCGTCGATGCCGCCTCTGAATCCCAATCGCACCCCCGATTCCTCAACAATGCTTTGTTGCGATTCGCATTGGTTGGTTATTGATTTTTCTGCTCTTCTATTGGAGGTGAGTTTTGTATCTCTATTAAAGTGGATGTTTGTTTTCCAGAATCGTTCCGGTGTTTATCTTTGATCGAGGAGGGAGGAAGTGGTCGTCGTTCGGGGTTCCTCGTCGCCGATGCGATTGGTTCGCATTGGATTTGGAGTCGGTTTGATCGTTGGCGGATTGGGGTTTCGCTGTTATACCTGGTGCGGAGGAGAGAGGTGGCATGAAGAACAGGAAAGGAAGCGGGGAGGTTGACGAAAAGGTGAGGTTGGACGTGACCGATTCCAATTCGGATGATTGTTACGCTGAGCAGGGGAGGGCGGCTCGTGATGTGCAGAAAGGGGAAAGGACGCAATGTGGTGACAGTTATGGATTTGTTTCAGTAGAGAAAAAAAGGAACAGTGTTTCGAGGGACCATGCTGCGAAGCAATGTGAAATCTTGGACACTGACATGAGAGAAGCGATTGAACCAGATTTGGCGGGGAAGAGTAGAGAATCAGCTGTTGCTGATAATAACGTGCATACTGACATTTCTCAACACGAAGGTGGTGTTTTGAGGGTGCAAGGAAAGGGTGGTGTCTTGAGGGTCTTCCTCAATAAGAAAGCGGATCGACTTGAACGTCTCTGTTCCAATAATATTTATGAGCAAAGATCAAGTGCGGGAGCTACATTGAGGGAGGGAAACACTGATATAAGTGTGGAAAGCAGATTCAGTGAGCAAATGCCAGAGTCGGAGATTTTACCTCTGAAAAGAGAAAAAAGGAGAACAAAGATGCAAAACAGGAAGACTGATTCTAAATTAAGGGATTTTACCAATTCGAACATTCATAAAAGGGAATTGAAAGATCAGCTAAAAGAAATACTTATAAATGCTGGTTGGACAATAGACCTAAGGCCAAGGAAAGGCAGCAAATATGTAGATTCTGTTTACATACCTCCTAAAGGACGAGGTAGTTATTGGTCAATCACAAAGGCTTATGCTGCGTATCAGGAAGGACTGAATAGGGAATGCAATGGGAAGACCAAGGGTGCTTTTGAAAGGCAGTCTAAAGCATCTCTTGGTAGTGCTTATAATATACCAATGGACTCCCTAAATGTACTGAAAAGAAATGTTGTTAACAAGAGAAAAAGGAAGGAAGCACCTGAAGAAGTCCAAAGTTTTGAAAAGAAGAAATCAGAGAAAATGTTTGACACTAGGAGGCAACCTAGAATTAAGGAAACCACAGAGATGCCTGATGAACTTATGGGAAGAAAGAACTTAAACAGCTCCTTGGATTTAGACTCAAAAACAATAGTTGGTTTTGTAGCTCATAATCACTTCCCAATAGAAAAAAACAAGCATAGAGTATGTGCTCTATTAGCTCGTAGATGCTATCAGGACGCAGAAATTGAAGCCAATGATTTTGTTCCATATAAATGGAAGAGGACAGTTTTCTCATGGATGATAGATCTTGGAATCCTGTCTGTAAATGGAAAAGTGAAATACATGAACCAGAGAAATGAAACAAAATTGAAAGGCTGGATAACAAGAGATGGCATTAAGTGCATCTGCTGTACTAAAATTGTTTCTGCATCAAAGTTTGAGCTTCATGCTGGGAGCAAACTTCTCAAGCCATCACAAAATATATATTTGGTGGACAGAGGAATTTCCCTCTTACAATGTCAATTGGAAGCATGGAAAAAACATGAAGAGTTGGGACAACAAGGATTTTGCAGTGTGGACGTATGTGGCGATCACCCCCATGATGATACTTGTGCTATGTGTGGTGGTGGTGATGGTGAATTGATTTGTTGCAATGATTGTCTTTCAACATCCCATCTCAGTTGTTTGGGTATGGAGGTACGACAAGCAAGATTAAACCTTACTCTTCTTTGAACTGGTAAGTAGTAGTCATATGGTTCACACATACCTATTTGACCAATTTCCTATTGTCTTATTCATAGGTGCTTCCTCATGGAGTGTGGCACTGTAAACACTGTCGCTGCAGGTTCTGTGGTGAAATTTGTGCAGATGCTACTCAAAAAAACAATGGAATTGATTCTTCGTTACTGTCATGCAACCAGTGTGAGGCAAAATGTACGGAATCAGCAAATTCTAATATTTCTCATATTTTACTTTAGTAACATTCAAAGAGTGAAACTTGGTGATTGGTCACTTGAATTTTGCAGATCACCAGGATTGTGTTGTTCAACCTGAATCAGTTTCTTCCATTTCATCAAACCCGAGCAGTTCTTTTTGTACCCAAAGTTGCAAGAAGGTATACAATGGATTTTATATTGAGTTTTGATAATTTATCTTGTTTTGATTTTTAAGGTAGTTGTTGTAATAGCTCAAATCTTGAAGAATGACATGTATTCAAAATTTACAGTAACACAATATTTGCCTACTTATGAACAATAATGTGATCTTATGAAATATTTGTTGTAACAGACCTGATTATTCATCCATTGGAGAATACCCTTTTTGTTGTCAAACATAGTTTTCTTTTACAAGCATATCAGTATTGTGCATTTTCTATTGAATGAAGGATATTTTAGATCAACCTACCATATCATTACATTTCCATATAGGATAAAATATGACAATTTCTTCATCTTGTATTGCTCAGTTACAATCTAGGTATTGGTGCTTTGCAAAACATTTCTAGAGGGCTTGGAGAAAATAGGCCTGACCTTTCAGATTTATGTCTGCATAAATCATTCATCTGTTGTTGTATATATTTTTTACAATGCCTCAACAATTTACAAGGATGTTGATAATTATACCTAGCTCGACAATTAAGCTGCTCATGTGAAAATATTTAAGGTGTGTTTTCTACAAGGGAAAAAAAACTAGGTAGGATATAGGGTGACATAAAAGATTTCCCAATGACACTTTTCCTTTGTTTCCTTTGACAGGAAAAGATTAGGAAGATAATTGCTTAGTATTCCTCTATATTGCTTTCATTGATTTGGACAGAAAATTTATCTTCACGTGTAATGAAGCTTAAATCTAACCTTTAAAAAGTCAAATTTTTTTTCCAAATCTATTTTTTGCCAATGTTTTTTTAATGATTTTAACAAATAAAATTTTAAGATTCATTTCTCTTTCCTTCCCTCCAAGTAAGCAATCAGACAGAAAATATTTTGCAATCCTTTTCCTTTTTCCTAGGAGTTTTTCCCTACCCACTTTCTTTTCCTTACTGTTGTCTTCTTCTGTAAGAAACAATGGTTTAGTTCCAATTCTTGCTTTTGCAAGCTGAAATGCATTATGGAAATTTTCTGTTTATGTTTTTTACTAAATGCAAATCTATGAGTGGTGATTGATTTGCAACATCTGTTTAACGGGATTATATTTCACATAAACTTTTGTTGGTATGTATGACCAACCGAGATTATAAAAAAAAGTCAAATTTTGAGGTTACAAAAGTTAATCTCTCATTCTTATCTACCAAGCTTTAGCTGCTCTAATAAATTATCTGGCACTGCCTTTTTTAACTGCAGGTTTTTGAAGGATTGCAGAAGATTTGGGGGACCAAGAATGACTTGGGAGCAGGATTTTCATGGAGCATTATTAGGCGATTTGATGAGAATCCTTCCATATATAAGTTGGAGTTGCATCAAATGGCAGAATGCAACTTGAAGATTGCTATTGCTCTAGCCATTCTGGATGAGTGCTTTCTGCCAATTGTTGACCAGAGAAGTGGTTTTAATCTGATTCATAATGCTGTCTATAACTGTGGGTAAGCATTTCTTACACCTTTCTTAGTAATTCAATGCATGATACTTCTTATATGACACCTCCTTATTTTTCATGGGAAAATTGTGAATTGAAAAATAGGCATTCTAAACAATATTTGTTCACAATCATGAACAAGCCAAACTCACGTCCTGTTGAGTTTAATGAGCATTTCTTACACCTTTTCTTTGTTTAATATAGTTTAATGAGCTTTTACCCTGTTGGTTCATGAAGATTTGCTTCATTACAGCCCTAGATATTGCCCTGTCTTTGTCTTGATTACTAATCAGCTGATAGATTTTTTGTTTATCTAATGCAAATTGGATAGTTAATTTTAGAAACCTCAGCACCGCTCCTACCTGCTGCCTCTTCATTCTTACAATGCTTCAGTGCCCACCCTTTTAGTAGTTGGAAATACCTAATGTTTTTTATTATCCCATGAGTACCTGCTTGCTAATATTTCTCTTCCTTGCTTTTCTAACAATAAGTAATATATTGTTGATGCTTATGTTCTGCAATAGCTATCTGCTAACAATCGCGTTTCTTCTATATTCTATATTTTTTGCTTTTGCAGATCGAATTTCTGTCGCCTGAACTATAGCAGTTTCTGCACAATAATTTTAGAGCGTGGTGACGAAATTATCTCGGTAGCCTCTGTCAGGTATTTGTCTTTGCTGTCTGTTAAATGCATGCAATCTTGATGACTAGTTAACTTGGGGATCATCTTATGTGGAGAATCTATTGTCTAAAATGTACCTTGATTGATAGATTGTTTTCGTTGTCAATCCTATTACATTTCTGAAATTGCTTGCGAGAAATTTGAATGTCAACTGTTAGTGATAGCTAGGACGTTGGCTGTGTACACTTACTGGTGTGCTTAAATCTTTAAGAGGTTTTCTGTTGGATCTTGTGCAGATTTATGTGGAAAAGTAGGTAGAGGCACATATTGGTCCAAGGTGATGTGCATAGATAGCAGGGCTGGGGTTCAAACTAGGAACCTCAGTTTATGAATGCACAGATGCGGAAAGGATTTGTTCTTTGGCGTTTTTGTTTATATCTGATCCAGGGTTTTTTCACTTAAGACTAGAGTTTGCTTTAATAGGAAAATTTCTACCAAGTTGGTTTGGAGTTCGGTTCAGTGAAATTTTCTAGTACCTTCTCTATAGCTAGAGATAATGTTTGATGTCATTGCTAAATCCTACTTAACATATGTAAGGTGGGTTCCTGGAAATTTTGATCTAAGCCATAATTTATCACTTAATGCAAGCGTATTTTCAGCTTGTGATCCCCTTGTACCTTCTTAAGTTCTTTTTGAGGTTAAAGGAGTGCAAAAATCCTCTACCCTATTACATTTGGTTCTGATCATCTTTGCTTTCATCTTGTCTGATAGGATACATGGAACCAGGTTTGCAGAAATGCCTTTTATTGGGACAAGAAACATGTATAGACGACAAGGCATGTGTCGCCGACTTCTTGGTGGAATTGAATCAGTACGTCAGTTTACTTTTTAATTATATTCCACCATTTGGTTTTTTTACAAAATTTTGATGAAAACTGCATATTTTGATGAAAACCATAGAGCTTGAAAGATTCAGACTAATATGTTCATAAAAGTTTTATTATCTGCATTGAGAGTTCAAAATTTTCTAACATTAATGCAGCACAAGTTTCATTCCATCTTTCATCCTTTGTCCTAAAATCTGTTGAAAAAGTAGACACAATGGGACTTGTTTTCTATTTAAAAATCAAGTGACATCTTGACTTAGGTTGTCAAGATTTTTCAAGCTTCTGCTATGGCCTTATGTTTGCAGAAACTTAAACATCTATGAACTTTGCATTTTACATTTTTCCCTTTTGAAACTTTGTTACCTAGGTGTTTGTAACAGTTTGGATACCTATTGAACACTACCAATGGTGTTACTATGTTCATTTAATTTTCTTTCTTCTTAGTAACTTTGTGCTTCTGGTTTTCATTTCTTTGATCTGAATTTGATCTTATTGTTAGGTTCTCTGTTCAATCGATGTTGAAAAGCTGGTTATACCCACTATTCCTGAACTAAAGGATGCATGGACTAATGTATTTGGCTTCAAGCCTCTTGATGGTTCCCAAGAACAAGAAGTTAGGTCTGCAAATATATTGGTTTTTCCTGGTACTGATTTACTTGAGAAGTCACTGCTGAAGATGCTTTCCCCTGAAAAACCTACACCTATTCCTGGAGGTGGGTGGATTTAATGACAAAAATTGAATAGAAAAACTCAGTTTTTCTTCTTCTTTTTGTTCCTTTAATAACACTTCTGATGGTTTATATAGATGCAATGGTGGAAAATGACATCAAACAACAGTCAAACATAGTTAAATGTTCTGGGTCTGCTACTGCTGAGCACAACCTCCATGCCTCTTGTCAGGCTGTTGTAAATTGTGCGAATGTACTTCAAGCCAAGCCTGCATTTGAAGCAGAGATTTCAACTGAGCAAACACCTGGCTTGATTCGTGAGATAACCATGGCTGCTAGTCAGGAAAGAGAGTGAATCTGGTACCTTGAATAACCTGCCATAATGTGATGTTTTGATGAAAATTTCTTCAATATTCTTGCCTCTGATTTTCAAGAGTCAGGAGTTTTTGTTACTTAAAATCTGGAGAAGGTTTTCTGGAATCTAGAAATTGTAGCATAGTTGTCTGTATCTGCATCAACTCCTGCGCTTGAGTATAGGCTTCAATGAACCAAAAAAGCTTCTCCAAGTTTAGCGGAGAACAATGGTTGTTATTAAATCTGTTGAATCTCCTTGTGAAAATCAGGTTTCCGATAGATCAAATTCTGATATCTATGACAAATACGAAAGGTCTATGTTCTTAGGAAGGACATATATGAAAGGACCTGAAAGTTTTATATAGAAGGAATTTCAATCTTGTTTCAGTTTTATCTGCTGAATATGCTGAGGGTTGAGATTTATTGAAGGTCTCAACATATATTTTTGTCTGTATCATAATCTTTGGCTTAGATGCATATTTGGACGAGCTCTCAAATTCCGACCCATCGGATGTATTTTGTGGCTGTTGACGTCCAACCCAAAATGCACATTAATATTTGCTAACTTTTTAGGTAAGTGTCATCTTTAATCCTTACTTTTTTATGCTTGGAACTTTTATGATCTGCTACCTTAGTTGCCAAAATTATCAACAGAGTTCACATGGAAGCTATGCGACTCATACAGTGACACTTTTTTGTGTTTATTGTCGATCTGTGAATTTTGACTTGAAATCTCTTTTACATGATAGTGATCCAATAATCTCATAGGTTGATCAAAAAAGTAATATCCTGTTGAGAGCAACATTCTAGATCGGATTTGACACAATGGATTGGTCATGTGATTCTTTTGTTGCATTATTTTTCTATCTTGTTTGTCTGCTTAATTCCTTGGGTTGATTTGCTCATAGGACATTATGCTACATTTACACGGAATATATGTCTATGGAGATATACTAGTCAGCTCTGATATACTCATATGGCTTTATCTGAAACCAATTTAGTCACACCAGTTTGTTTAAGCCTACATGCATGAGTTCAGTTCATAGTTAGGTTACTCTTTTAAGCAGTTCCGAATCGACACTTTATTTTTCAACCTTGATTCTGTGATACTTGAAAACAATCTAGTCTCGTGCCTTCTTAACTCCTATGACTTAGCTTAATCATTCTCCATGCTTGAAACAGGTGGTAGAGACTGACAAGAGAGAGATAATACATGATGAATTTTTGGGTAGCTTGTGGTTGTTGTGTGAATACATAGTAACTCAGATGAGGTTGATTATTCATCAAAACTAGTAGATTATAAGGATTCAGTTCATCAACAGGTGCGGATGGAGAAAAGTTGAATGGATCTTTGATATGATTTCTAGATGAAGCATAACCAGAAAATCTAACCATATTTTCAATGGGTGATTGAGAAGCATCTGTCTTGCCATATTATATACAAAGATGTTAAGTTGATATTTGTTTCAAGTTCCAACCGCAAAGGAAGAACAAGAGGCTGAAGTCCAAGAGTCAATCATCTATAGTATAAACCCACTCTTTTCCAGATCTCAAAACACCCAACCTGGGTGATGAGACGAGAAGTTCATAAAGCAGAGCAACATGAGCAATGGTGGAATCCACTGCCCTCTTCTTCTTCTCCCCTAGAGTAGCAAGATGGTAATGAGGCGACCAGCATTGGTTGTGGAATAAAATTTTATGTTTTTTTTTTTTTTTTTCTGTCACTGGACTGTACAATAGTCTTTATTCTTCCTGTTATTTGTTGGATCACAACAAATTAAGAGTAGTCTGTCAAAAATGCTAATTATAGTTGGATTACAAAACAGACATTTAGTCAGATGAATACAAGTTAAGCTCAATTGAGGCTGATCCTGCTCATGATAATTTTAATTTCACCGTGACTCGTTATCAATAAATAATTTTCCATATGAAATAAGAGAAAAAAAAAATAGTCCTGGAGATTATGCGATGGTAAAAGATAGGATGGATTCCAAGTTTATTTCATTTTTTAAAATTTATTTCAACAGTAAATTATCTTAAAATCTTTCATAATAATTTAGGGGGTATTTGGTTGATGGGTTTGGGAATGAGGAAATGTAATGATAGTAAAAGATAGTATTTGGATTGTGAGTTTAGGAATGACATTTTGGGAATGATTACTAGATTTATAAGAATCAATCAAACTCATATAACTTGATGGTTTTATTTTCATTCCTATTCCCATTCCACTCTATTATCAAACTCATACTCATAGTCATTCTCATCATTTAATCAAACGCTCCCTCAAATTTTGCATGCCGTTTTTATGTAAAAAGTTTTATTTTCACTCTCTATCACAGTTTTAATTGCTTCAGCTCGTTATAATTTTTTTTTAAATTTAGTATATTTAAATTAAAATTAAGTATATTTTTTATTAAATTAAGCATGATTATTTTTACTTAATATAATTCTTTCTCAATTCAGTACTATTTAAAAATAAATAAATATATTTTCTAATTCTTTCTCAATTCAGTACTATTTA
This sequence comes from Zingiber officinale, assembly GCF_018446385.1. Classification (NCBI taxonomy): domain Eukaryota; kingdom Viridiplantae; phylum Streptophyta; class Magnoliopsida; order Zingiberales; family Zingiberaceae; genus Zingiber; species Zingiber officinale. The sequence continues at coordinate 1,730,594 of NC_055991.1, forward strand.
AAAAAAAATAAATATATTTTTATTCATCATTTAAAGAAAATATAATATATTTTTCATCCAATTGAGATGAAAGAAGTGTCGTATTCAATTTAATAAAAAATATATTAAATTTTAATTTAATATCTTAAATTTAAGAAAAATAATACTTATTTTATAAATTAGGATTAATGTGCCTCGTGATTCGGACTGAAATATCTACGTTTAGTGGTAGTGTCCGATTCATTGATTCGTGATGGACATGATGCCAACAAAACAGTCAAAACAAATTATTGCTATGAGAGTGGGTTCCTGCTTTTTGTTTGCACCAGTAGCTTTTGTTTGGTTTCAGGCATGAATCTTTATGTGAACCATTAGTTGCAATTGACTTGTTTGTGAGTATTTGGATCATGCTTGATTAAAGACAATGCCGGATTTGATAAAAATGGAGAGGAACTGCCTCCTGTCCATGTCCTTTTAGAATTCAGCACCTACCAAAACATTAATTGCTAAAGATATAAATAATATCACACTCGGTTAGAGTGTTAGAACATCCTAGGAATGATAATTTTCCTCGTGTATTCAGATTTCATGGAGAAAATTTAAAATGGAGATGAGGATTCTTGATTTTTTCAAAGATGTGGTGGATTCGGAGCGAGCATGGAAATACTATCCTCATCTCCGAACCCGCCCCGAATATTATTATTATTAATAAATAATAATAAAATTTTTAAAAATATTAATAATAGTGTTAATATTAATATTAAAAATTTTGAAAATATTAATAATAATAATATTATTATTAATATTGATATTAATATTATCATTAATAATAATGATAAAATAATAATAATAATAATAATATAAATTAAATTTAGGGATGAGGACGGGGATAGAGATTTGATTCGTGGATTCGGGTTCGGGGAACCTGAAAAAATTAGTACAGGGCGAGGATGGGGATGACAAACCCGCCCCCGCCCCGCTCCATTGTCATCCTTAGAACATCCACGCCATATATCCTATTTAAAATTTATATCCTAAATTTTAGATAGGATAGTTAAAAAATCTTTAGTTCAGCTACCTTATTCATTCTCTAAATTATACATTTTTTTCTAAATTTAATGAATATATTTCATTCCCTAAATATTATAGAGAAGAGAGAATAAATAGAGAAGTTGATATATGATGTATTAAAAAATGAATATCTAAAATTTAAATAAGTAATTTTTTTATCTTAAATTATATATTTTAGATAGGAAAACTGGGATAAATACTTTAAGATGTTATTCAATAATTATAATAATAATGATTTACTAAATATATTAATATTTCAACTTTTAAAATATAAATAAATTATATACATAGTATGTGAAAATATAATAAGTGTGTATTTATAACACTTTCAATAAATTATATATGAATGTACACAAAAGTAAACTATAGATATTATGAGATCAATGAAACATTCCAACTGTTCCAATGAAAATGAAATCCCTACTAATTCACAACCACTTCTTGTTCATCTCTTATTTCAATATTATGCTTAACATCTTATTCTGTTTCTTTTCTCTCCTTTTTTACACCCCATAAAGCAAGAAGATACAAAAGAAGCAACCAGGATTGCAAACATAACAATTCTACAAGGCTCATCACCCTCAACAGAGATTTTATTATGACTACAAAAGGGGAGGCCTTAAAATTTACAGTGCAGGATCAAAAACCTTCTGTTCTTGTACCCTTCTGTTCTCTATCAGGATGAGAGCTCACCTTGCCTCAGCCGCAATGGCGGTGGGTTCGATTCCACCAGGATTGACCAAAGAACGTGCACATCTTCATATGGGCATAACTTCACATCCTCATACAGAATGTAGATTCCCCTCTCTGTCACAGGAACATCCAAGTGAGTTTTTCAGATATCAGCTTGGGATTGCATTCTTAAACAACATCTAATTTGAAGCTAGTCACAACATCTAATTTGAAGTAAGTTGAAATCTCAGTGAAAGACAATCACATACTTTGTTTCTTAGCAGAATGTAGGCGAAGCCATAACTTCTTCAGAGGGGAGAAGATGGACCCAAGCCACCCCATCCGAAGAGCTGAGGCGGCCGGTATCAATGCCTCATCGGTAGTGAGTTCAACGCAGATCGACCGAGCCTGAGGGAAAAGGAGAGAGTTGCTTCAGGGTTGGATGGAGTCCATCTCACTGCTTCTTCACATTGGCACTCCCTTGGATTATAATTCATGAATTAGATATTGCACAGGTGCCCTGTCACTCTCCACACCTCCTCAAAAGTCATTTCTTGCCAAGAACTGAAGCTTCTGATATCAGAAGCAATTGTGATTTCTCTACAAAAAATAAATAAATATGTGCATGATATCATGAGGCAATTATTTTTTTCCTACTTATTAAATATTGGTGATGGATGGACCACCTTGCTTGAACTCAAAACAAAGTGTTGCAGCAGGCATCTTTTACATGTGTGAAGTTGACACAAGAATATGGAATCCAAGAGTTCACTGTCTAATATCTTAATGAATGTAAATTTCTAAGGGAAAGGCATCTGCCACTTGGAAGCTTTGAAGATATCATCAGTTGACAACACAGAAAGTTTGGCAAATGCTAACAAAAAAAACAGATTGAATATTGATTAGAAGCATCTGCATAGTTTATTTTCAGGCAAGTTATCTAACAAGATTGCTTTATAGGGTTTGAAGAGTCACCTGACTCTTACCTGTTGGTACCACTCCAACAATCAGGGGCGGATCCCCTTGCCGACGGTGGAACCCCTAGTATTATGAGATTCTATCGATGGAGATGGAGGATACCACCCCTTGTTTATCGTGATCGCCCCTCCATATTTGAGTTCCTGGATCCGCCATTGCCAACAATATTCTTCTGGAACAACTAGGTTGCAGAAAGTGGGCCTAATCACTTTCTATGAATTGCATGAATTACTTGAATCTCAAAAGATTGATCACTTGAAGTAATTTTTATTGTTTTCCAGCAAATTTTATCTTGAACTGGTTGAGGCATATCACTAGTGGGATTCTAAGGGTGGTTTGGACGTCCATTCTAAGTTGGAAATCCATGATTTGTATCCTTGAACACTTCAAACATTCCCTACTCCTAATCTCCAACTCAGAAATTTTCACCCATCAGGAAGACTTGATCTGTGATACCCATAGAGGCAGTCAACAGAGATGTGATCCGAGTTGCCATGTTAAATGTTTTGGAATCATCGATCACCCGTTGAAATATTTTAACTATGTACGAGACCAGAGTAGCATGTGAAGCTTGTGATCATAAATTTTTTTATCCAATGCTTACATTTGTTCAAATTTTTTTATCCAATGCTTGCGAGTTCTACTAGATTGTAATGAACTGAAGCCTCCAATTTACAAGTGATTCTATAAGTCTTGTAGTTTTGTTGCGAACAATAATCCGACGACGGTAAACACTTTCGCGGTGTTTTGGCTAAGCTAGTAGTTCTGATCACAACTTTATGCTCATTGTATCGAACCATGTTTATGATCATGGAATCTATTAGAAGTAAGATTTAGCAGAAAGAGTGATGATAACTTGCTTTCATCTTTATTCTAAATCGACCAAGTAGGTCTAGAATTTTTTAAAACCAACCAGGGTTGAATCAGTCTCCTACTGGTTCACATAAAACCTATCCAACAAACAGCAACAAATGATAAATCATTCTTAAAGCAATACAAATGGCATCAACAAGCCTTTCCAAAGAAATTATCCATCTCAATCATTTAAATGTAATCCAGTTGACTACTTTGTTACAGGGTTACCAGAATGACATTCAGAACTCTGCTGGGCATATCTCTCAGTCGAAAGTTTATGGAGCGAAGTGTCACAGTCCACAAGTTTTCATGTCCAAGGGAAGTTGATTTGGTCCGAAGATATGCACAAGTTTGATCTACTCTTTTGGTCCATATTCAACAAAAACACCATTACATCTGTGCAATTACATGACAATTAGTTCAATGAGACATCCAAATCAACAGTTCGTTAAACTCTTTTATCTACATGTTCTAATTTAGTATGTGTATAAAATTTGGAATGTAAATCCTGCACTTACTTTTCCCCTCATCTTCTCCATTGAAACACAGTAGTAGGAAAAATAAGAGATTTATAGATCAAAGTTTCGAACCATTTTTCACAAATTCTCGGTTGCAACTCTTCTCAATGACTCAGACACTTTCTTGATGTCAGATTCAGTGTGACCTGCTGAAACGAACACGCGAATGCCTACCGGAAGGCGGCACTTATCAAGAACGGACCTTTTTGTGCTCACAATGAAAACAGAATCTTCCTTTAGTACCTGGTCCAAGCCAAGCATGTTAATTCACTCAGGCAAAATTCTGTATCTAGTTATGATCAATCAACAACTAACCCTTTCGGCAATTTTGTTAAGGAGTTCCAAATCATTTTTCAGCGATCCTGTAGAATTTTTCAGTTTTAGGAAGACAATTGGCGACAATGGATCACTTACAATCATCAATCCTGGTACATCAGACAAGCCTGCACTCACAAAGAGTCAAATTTTCATTTAAGTACCAAATCATTTAGTACCATAAAAGTGATTAAAGGCTGTGAAGAGGAAGAGTAAACAAGGGCTTTGGATGTACCATATCAGTTAGCAGAAAAGGGTTTCTTGCAGGAGTAAGAACTCACCTTCCCAAAGTAGATGAATGTTCCTTCTCAATGTCATGAGGACAGATGGATTATCCTCCAAGTAATTCACTGCAGCAACAGCAGCGCTTGCAAGATACGGTGGTAAAGACGCGGAAAATACATACCCCGAGCTACTCAAACGCTGGAGAAACAAAATTCCACAGAGTAACATAGAGGTAAGCCGACATGATTGAGCAATTCACATTAACAAACACAAAATTTTCCTACTTGGTGATCAACTACTCTGGCATTTCCAGTGCAAAAGCCCCCATCGGTTGCCAATGCATTTCCCATACCAGCGGTTATTATATCAATCTTCTCAATCTGCAAACTCAACCAATTAGAAACCACCTTGAACAAACATGCAGACTGTGGAGACAAAAGATGTGGTATACATACTGGAACTCCATAAAGCTCGGCAAGACCTCTCCCAGTGTTTCCAAGTACACCAAAAGAATGACTTTCTTCCAATATTATCCGAAAGCGGTATTTCTCCTTTAATCGCACAATATCATTCAATGGGGCAATTTGACCTGAATTCTGATTTTACCCATAACCACAACAGTTGTTTAGGCATAAAAATATAAACTATCAAATACAGGAAACTTCGTGTTTTCAGTTGTAATCAGTACTTTAAATATATGAAATTCACATCTGTATAGTGAGTGCCATTAGTAGTGTTCACAGGTGATTTTGATTACATGACCAAAAGAATCATCTACTGTAACAAAAGTAGGTCCAAATTGGGATGATAGTTACAGGGATTTGAGTCAGTTGTTTATTGAATGAATCAGGGCAGTGCAAGGGTGTTGACTAAAATTTCTCGTGCATACCTGATACAATGCTTCAACAACAATGTAGCGTCTGACCTTTTCTGCTTGCTTATTACCATGAGCCAATTTCTCCAAAGTGCTCTCCAATGACGCCATATCATTGTGCTTGAAGTAAACAACATTACTTCTGGAGAGATAAAGACCATTTTGCACTCCCCAATGAACACCCTCATCTCTGAAAGATCAAGCAAAGCATAAGAAGTTTACTATGGCAATGGACTACATGAATGAATCTGGTACACCTATTTATGTAATACAAACACAAAAAAAGCAATCGACTAGAATAACGAGAAGATTCTAAGCCTAAGAAAATCATAATATCTTGATCCATTTTTTATTGATGAAAAATTTGTTGAGTTCACAACTTAGGAGAGTTATTATGTTCTTTATTTTGTTTATTACAACCTAAGCACAAGTCTCTCAGCTAAGAAATCTAGTGACAGTTAGAATGCAGTCTTCAACAGAAACCAGATGGCTCCTTGATCATTATGAATCAAGATATCATCAACTGAAATAACAATGATTGATTGACCTATTTTATAAACATCCATGATAGAGATTTTCAGTCACTCAGATTTCATGTAATCACAATGATGCATAAGTTAAAGTTGCATGAGATAAAACTTCTACAGGAATGTGATCATTATTCACTTCCAATCTATTAAGAAGATAACAATTTCAAGCAGCACATATTTTCCCCATTTGCTAAGAACAAATAGTAGCATTATCTTTCAAATAACAGAGTTGCATATTTAGAATACGAGCAATATAATTAAAAGGAAATGTACAAGGAATATGTGTCAAGTTAACTTACACAACAATGATATCTCCTTTCTTACAAAATGCTGGAATAACACTGAAAATGGTTGAGATGCCATATGAGTATAGGATTGAATCTGGAGTACCCATGAACTTCGCAATTCTCTTCTCACAATCAAGGTGGACATCTGCAATAACCCAACTTGTTATTTCAGAATTGTTTTGGTATAGCTCTAAAAAATGTTCCACTATAGTTTTGAAGGATAAGTAGAGTTACAAGGCAAAAAAAATGAGGACAAAATAATCAACAGTATAGAACTCCAAGTAGAAGAGAAAATTGACCTATTGTTCCATAGAAGCCACGGGGACCACAAGAACCGACACCATATTTCTCTAAGGAAGCAACACATGAATCCTGAAAAAACTTGCTATTTGTTATGAAATATTTCTGAGAAATAATAACAAGAAATGATAGGGAGGAAAAATAAAGATCGGATTCCTCACGATTATTGTTTCATTGCCTATTAATCCTAGATAATTAGAAGAAGCAAAGTTCACAACTTCCTTTCCATCAATTACAGTATGCGGCCCAGCAGCACTGCAGCAAATATTTCTTTGTTAGGAGTAAAAGATGTGTGCATATATTATGAGGTTTCACATTTCTTTATCTCATCAAGGATAACAACTTCAAAAATGGTCAAACAATTGAATGTTTTTTGAATAATTTTGAATGGATTAGTGTTGGTTGATACCTCAAAATTAAAATAGCTACAACAGAAGGCATATTTATTGTATTAAAAAATATTTAAATTCCTCCTATAGCCTATATTAACTTCATAAGAATATAGATATTCAAATTAATGGCCTGCTACTAATGCTAGCTACTTTAATTATCTTATGGTACATATGAGTATATGACAACTATGTTAGCATCATCAGTGACCAATATGAGTTTTGTGTCAGTTTAAAGTTATGAAGATAGCAGAAACAACATAACCAAATCAGGCAATAAACATAAGAATCTAAGATGTTCTATGAATATTTTCTCCACAACATACTGAGTAACAGATCCACGGCCTATGTGCCTTTTTAGTATTGTTGAAAGACTTGAGAAAAATGTACATGGAGAAGGTGGTTTGCTAATTTTCATGTTATCTTTTGTGGTTGAGTTCTGTCAGTAATGCATCCCCAATTAAATGGAGGCAGTTCACTTGTTCAACTTGGGTTAGTTTGTTATATAGTTCAACCCTCTTGCTCATACATGAGAGAAGATATATAGAATATAATTGAATAGGTCAGTTTCATTCTTGATTATTTAAGCTTCATGGATAAGTAAATGAGTCAACTTTCACAAGAATTAATACAGATCACAACCTCACATACTTGCTAATTAGTAAAGCTCAATTTGCCATACAAGTTTTACTCAACTTCATAAACACCAAACAGCTATAAGATTCTCCCTACCTTTCTAAAGTCGGAGGCTCAACTTTCATCTCCTCGGTGATAGGTGGATGAAGGGGTTCAGGAACCCATTCTTCACAAAGGTCATCGATTTCCTGCAGAAATAAAAATAAGATCCACTAGTATTTTAGAAGAAATAGACTAATTTTATTTTCATGAGACAGTTAGGACAGTTGCTGAACTGTAAGGGAAGTAAAAAAAAAAACACCAGTATAGGCTTAAAAAACTAAATCCAATTAGCAGACAAACCTTTTCACTAAGTGGCTTCTTCGGAGGTTTATAACTTTTTCTAGTGAGTTGGAACAGTATCACAGCAATAAGTAGCACTTCAACAACAAGGTGTCCTTCCATCAAGAAAAAGCCAGCACAAGATAATTTTTTTCAGTTTAGAAAATCGTGGCACAACTAAACTTCCATAGCAAGTTTCAATTTAACAATGAACTAAGAACATAAAATACCATCTACATGAACCCCAAACACGACAGCGTCAGCAAACGGAGCATCGAAAGCCATAGAAGCCCATTCAACTACTGCCGTGGTCGCGTTCACAATAGCCGAAGCCATAACCTCCACCTTCAGACTGAAAGAAGGCAAAGTATGAAAGAAAACTCACGGATCCAATCGAACAATCTTGTATCTACGAATTCTTCCTGCCCTCTACGAATCTGAACAATTGAAAACTTCTTCAAGCTCGATTCACGCGAACGAAGGTTAATTCTTGTACAAAAATAAAATTTCAAACTCTTCAATGAGAAAACCAAACATCCACATGACATTCCCCCTCAAACAAATAAAAAACGAGAAATCATTTCTCTCCTAACCATACCTTGCTCGATCTGAGAGCTCTTAAATCCAAAAAGAGAACTTTTGCCGAGAAGAAATAGCAAACAAATCAAGATATCGGGACGAAATCGCTTTGCAGCACGCCCGGATCCAGAACCACAAACCATTAAAATAAGACGAAAAAAAAGTCACCTTTCCAACGCACCGCGACGCTCCAGCTCCAGCCCTAGTCCGAATGCAGAGAAACCGGCGTCTTCTTTCGAATCTCCAACGGAAGACTTCAGATGGCTCGGAATCTATGGAAAATCGTGGATTCAAATGGGAGATATCGGGAGAGGAAAGGAAGTCTTCGAAGATCTCGACGACGACGACAAGAGGAGCGGTGAGTAGCGATGCTGTTCTTTTCCATTATATCGCAAACACTGAAATGACGAAACGGTACCACCATTGCACGGAATAACAGGGACAAAGGAGGCAGTTAGTTGGTGGATGACACGAGGGTATTTATGGAAATATACAACACTTAACTAAATTTTATGGGGAAATTCTCTAAATGCTCCTCGAGAGATAACTTTTTTCTCCAAATACCCCTAATTATTTTCGTTCTTTCAAAAAAACCCCACAAGTTTCTGATCCATGTTTTAAAGTTATTTACCATTACAAATTTTAATATTCATTTTGTTTTTTCAGTTGATTTTTGATTTGATGGTAGTATTTACATGTTAAACAAAGGTAACTAATTACTAGTTGATGACCGTTTATTTACTTATTAGTAGGGTATTAGCATGTACATCCATGCTGGGCGACCAGCGTGGGCGACCCTCACACACGGAGATACCTCCGCCATGAGAGGCACCTACATTGATCACCCAACGCGGATGTACAAGTTAACCCTGCTGTTACTTATTAATCATATAATTGATCGTTTCAGAGAACAGGCATTCGGAACTGAGGAGAAACATCGGTTCGCAAGGACTTGACTACCGCACCAAACCAGACTTGGATGCTCGGTAGCCGATAAGCTCCATAAGCTCAATGGCCATACCTCTCCAAACATGTATCCTGTTAACAATATAAGTCCTACACTTTTGGAGATTCACATCTGAATGCTAAAGCAATTCAGGTTTAGCAAATTGGGAAAGAACAACTATTGAAACATTATGTTCTATGGAATTGAGTTCGACATTGTTACAATGATGTTGTATGTTAAACAAATACGAGTTTAGGATTTAAAGTTTAGGGTTGAACAACACAAGCAATTCAAGTAGACCATACAGATGAGGATATATTAAAAAAAGAAGAATAGTTAAACAAGGATTCATTCAGCAACCAGATTTGATAACACTAACATTACTACAATAATTTATCAATCCTACTGCCACCAAAATTATCAAAGAATAGGCAAAATGCATAATTTCATCTCCCTGAAGGGTCCACGTGGCACCGAGGGTGAAGCGCCAACTCTTTCGGATATTCAAGTTCAGCTTCTTCCGGCAGACATGAGTTGTGCAATGCAAGTCGCGTACTGAAGGGAAGTGTGCTGAGGAGAGTAATAGTCCTGTAAACCGTAGTCAGAGAAGTTTGAATCGCTGATCACGAAATGACCAGGCAATGAAGCTTTGGTGATTGTTTCGTGCCATATGTCGAAGAACGCTTCCATAATTGGTCTGGACTTCTCTATTGAAGATAAAGGAAGATACTCAACCTGCAAACCAAATCCGCAAAAAAGATCAATTGACCCACCCAAAAGGTAACATTAGAATGAAGAATAGATCTAACACCATAACAAGGATACCTCCATTTAACAGAACATATTCCTAATTCCTAGCATAAAAGAGCTAGTGTTGAATTGGTATGGTTTGATAAGATAAACAAAATGGGCACAATGATTGTAAAATTTCATGCATACCAAAGTTATCGATCAATTTACAGTTTCCTAACTATTCGGCAAATACGCCACAGTTACCTAACATGCACAAAGATACACGTGAGATTTCCTAGAGAACAACACTGACTGATTGAACATGGAGGCATTATAGTGACAAGACAGCTGCAATTGATCTGCTGGTTAAATGACCCAGAGACAATAATTCTTGGCTGCGAGAATACCCACAATGGAGACATCTGAAAAACTACATTGTGGAAGTTATCCTGTGAGGGTATCCCTTAGAATGGTTTTGAAAGGCAGTACGTGGAAGATTGAATAAAACAAGCTTAAGTCCACAAGCTTAAAGTTTCATAGATATACTACTGCATTAGCACTGTAATAATCTTACAATTGATCAACAACAAATCAATAAGAAAATGGCACTAAATCCACAGTTCTGACACACTTAAAAACTGCAATTGCGCACCCATAATAGCCAACCAAAAAAAAAAAAAAATCTTCTTTTTTTAATGGAAAAAATAAAATCTTACAATTACGCTTGATATACTAGAAAACTAATGAGAGAGGAAAAGAAGCTCAATTGTCTCCAATTTCTAAAACATAGTGACAATTACGATTCTGACAACGGTTGAGATAAGCAGGCCTGATGGTCAACTCATAAAAAAAGATAAGTTAAACTGAACTGAAATAAGATATTATAAAATTAATCCTCAGTATTTACCTCCATCATGATTCCCCTCAATGTTTCGGACATTGATGGACCACATTTTCCCACTCTTAGCTGGAAATCTCCTAGTTGATATTGAGATCCCTGTGTCAAAAAGGAGGAAGAATCAACAAAAGGAAACCCTTAATTTGATTGAAGGTAAGAAATTACCAAATGAAATAGATATTTCATACATGCAAGAAAAGACCAAATAAAATCAAAAAGTGAAGTCTAAGCGGAACTTAATCCAGCATATTTTATGCAAATCGATAGAGTTGTACAACTTTCCTTCATTCAATTTTCTTAATTTTTTTTCTAGTTTCACTTGATCAAATTTAGAGTTCCTACTTAGGCATAGCCATCAAACTCTTGTTGAGTTCCTACTTTCTGTTGCTAATTTTGTCTAGCAGAGCTGATTGTCTTCTTCTTCTTTTTTCAGTTCTCCCTCTGAGATTAAGGATCATTCATGCCTTCCAAAAATTCAAACATGATTACACTTGAGAATGGACTGTTCTGAGATGATATGCAATGAAAATCAGCTATAAAATTGGTTGATGGTGAACAAGGGCTTTTCTGGACCTGTTAAAGGTTCAACAATTGGAGCCTCCTACCAATCTCCTAGAGCGTATACTTTAGCCAATTATAAAGACATAACACACAGAAACACTAAAAACCATTTCTTAATTCAATTGCCTTTCTAAAAGAATACCCTTTGTGTCTTGATCAAAATTCTTCTTTGCTTACATACCTGTCTGTCTCTACCAAACTTCTTTTCATTTCAATCCAAATTTCAAAGTTCATATGACTAATTAAGATAAACCTAAGAAACAAGGCAATAATGCATCAAAGACAAACACGAAGATAAACAGAAATGTAATTTGTACGAATTTTGTCCTTCCCCAAAACTAATCGAATGGCAATTGCAGCAAAAGATCGATTTTTTCTCCTAAAGGAAACGAATGTCATCGCTGCCGTGATTGCCCAGACAATCCAGCCGAAGAAGATGCAATAAGAAGAAAAAAATCGGACACGCACCTCGAAGTGAAGGACGACGCGAGCCTTGTAGGACTGGAGCTTATCCATGAGGAGCTGCACGTTGGCGTCGGCCTGGAGGATGATGCGGTGGTGCCGTAGAATGAAGAAGTAGGCGGAGGGGCGATCGTGGAGGGCGATGCCGAGGAGGTCGCGAGGTACGTCGCTTACCGGGGCCGCGGCGCTGTCACGGGCCATGGGGCGGTAGAAGGTGAGCGTGGTCCGCCACTTCCTGTCTTTGGCTGCGGCGCCGAAGCCCTCCACGCACTGACACACCTCCGCCAGTACCTGGCTGCTCAGGGTCGAGCCCTGATTGGGTTGCCAGTGCATCAGCCTGCGCAAGTAGATCCATTGTTAGGGCTACCGCAAAACTTGTACCTCAGACCGATCGAAGAAGGCAGAGATCGAGAAAGAGAAATCGTTCTCTTACCATTTCACGGGCATCGCGGCCACTTGGATGGATCGGCGATTTGGATAGCAACGCAAGGGAAAGGCCAAATATTAATTAAATAATTGAAAATAATAAAAATTATTATATCGCTCACCGCAGTTCATTATCGTCGGTCCACAAACTCTAAACCCTAGACCTTAAATGGATCCAGAACGGTTCAGATTTTTTATTTGAAATCAAAAATATTATCAAGCATTCAATGTTTTCTTATATGTTAAAATCAGGACGGTAAATAAGTCGGGCTGAGCTAAATTTTGAGGTATTTAAATTTATTTGATAAGATAATTAAGTCGAGTCGAGCCGAACTTAAAACGAACCAAACTTTTTAAATGAGTATTCAAGCTTGACTTAGTTTATTTTTAATGAGCTTGAACTTATTTGAAGTTTGACTTGAGCTTAGTTCGTTTAAATATTATCAAGCTCTCAATTCAAGCTTGGCTTGAGCTTGGTTCAAGTTTGATTCGTTTAGATGTTATCAAGCTCTCAATTCAAGTTTGTTTGATAGTTTGAAACTTTTAGTTGTTTGATTGGTTATTGAGCTTGATAATTTAAATTTATTTATTTATTTATTTTATTAATTATTTAGCATATTGAAAAGAGTTTTATTAATGAATATGATTCATGAATGTTAACGAGTTGAACACATATGTGTTCAAGCTTGTTTATTTAGCTTAACGAGCTGTTCATACTTGTTTATTTAATTAATTTTATGTATATTGAATGAACATAAACAAACTCTTATCAAACCAAACACTAAACTTATTCACGGACGTTTGGTTCATTTGCAGCGATGGTTAAATTATTACGTATTTTCACAAGAGCACACTCTTTTTTTAAGATTTGTCAAAAGATAAACCATATTTTTACTAAAAAAACACACTTAATTCTCAAAACATCCTTCTGTTTTAACTGTAAATTAAAATAAAAAATTAAATTTCTTATTTAAATGGAATCGAATTTAAATAAATCTTATAAAAATAAAATTTTAATTATTTATCAAAAAATCATATAAAATTCATTGATAATATTAAAAACCTATTTTTTTATAAAAAATAAGTTATTAAATTCAAGATAATTTCCTAAATTTATTAATATTTTTAGTTTTAATTTTGAAACATTGATAATTTTTTTATATATTCCTTTTTTATTATTATTTAATATTTAATTAAAAAAATAAAAAATAAAATAAAATTAAAAGATCATCATGAATTTTATTATTTAATTTTTGTTAACATTTTGTAAAACTTTAAAAATAAAAATATTAATAAATGTAAAAGATTATTGTGAATTTAATGACTTAATTTTTTTAAAAAATAATATCATCAATAACTTTTATAGAAACAACTTACCTAATAAAAGAATTAATTTTTTTAATCATTTGATTCGGTTCAGTTTAATTGATTTAGATATAAAAAATAATTTTTTATTTTAATTAAAGTTTGAAGGATAATACTAAATGGTCAGAATTTGATCAACCAGAATACATGCATACATACATGCATATACATAGATATTTTAGTAATATAATATTTATATATTAATTACATACATATACATGCATATATTATCATTCATTTTTAATTGATCAAATTTTGACCAATAAAATTTATTGAAATAGATGAATTCTAAGAATTCAGAATTCGGTATGCCTAGGGTAAACATTAAAAATATAAGTACCTTTTGAGAAATTATATATATATATATATATATGATTTTTTTACAAGATTTTTTGTCTTAATTTTATAAATTGAAGGAGAGTCAAGGTAAAACTATTAATGTGCCACAGAGCCGAATCTTAAAAACAATCTCTAATCGTAAAGAATATCGTCAAGCTTGAATATTTGATCATGAAAATGATAAGAACTCATTTGTTGTAACAAACTCTTTTCCTATTACATGCAAATTGAAATCAACTTTGGCTCTCTGATTTAACTAACAAAACATCAGGATGTTTCTGATACTTTGCCCCCAACTCTAACATGGTGTGATCATTAACAATTATAGAATGAATACTAATTTCAGCTCCTTCATAATTTCTTTTACAACATTAAAATTTCATCAGCCCCTTAATCATGGATACTAATAATAAGATTTTTTTCCCATTTAAATAAAGCTTGAAATACATGATATATCCTTTGTTTGGGAGGTGACTAGTCTCACTAGTAGAAGTTGCAGCCTCCACACACACACAAATAAAAAAACAGAAATACTTATATATAACTTCTCCTCCTAACATATATTCAAATATAGTTCAATCATTGTACCCACTAACCATGTTAGAAGCAGCACCACGGTGCAATTGGTTAATAATTTAACTACTGAATCATTTAAATTAAAATTTAATAAATAAATAAATAATTATCTTATCAAATTGATCAAATTTTCATATAAAATTTGACTAAATCGAATCAATAAAATATCGATTAAATCGGTTAAAAATCGAAATAATCAAATTTTTAATTAAATCAGGACTTGGGAGGGAAGGAAAGTCACAAATTACATAATTAGGAATTTTAAACATTCAATTCGGAAATAGCTAAATTCGGTTTAATCAATTTAATCAAATTCAAAATTTTAAAATAGAATCCGACTTAACTAAAATAATCGATATTTTAAAAAATAAAATTTTGAATTAACCGAACTAAATTTTTAACTTTGGTCGATTAATTTGGTTTATCTAACCTTTTGGAAAGACTATCATTTCTCCATCGATGGCAATACCTAGTTGTAACATCATACATGGTTGTTCCTTCTTCGTCTAGTTTGGCAGTAGACATCCAATTAATACTGCCTTTACATATCCAAGAGATGTAATCTTTGCCCAAAGTAAATTGGTCAATGCTTCACTAATAGTCCATCTTGCCATAGCTTTTGGATTCAACAAACTTTCAGTGGTTAATCTCCTATTGCACAAGCACCACCAGCCAAATTTGTATAAGACTAGGCGATAACAACATCAGAAAATGGTAGACAGAGGGGAGCCACAATCTGTTGTTGTGTCATAAATCCTATTACACGCCTGTCAGCTTTTGTTATTAGAACAAACTGAGGGTAGTTTCAAGACCCTCTTCAAACAATCTATTAATGTAATGGAAGATGCAATATCCAATGACTCTACCATTGTAGATAACTCACTTGAACTAGAAGATTTTTTGTGGTATATCTCCAAACACTTTCTCAAGTTCAAGATTCTCAACAAACAGTGGTGAAGGAAACCTATTTGTTTTGCAATGATCAATCACTAAGTTATCGTCTAACATAATTCGTATACTACCATTGATCATATCAATAACGGCCATAGAGACTCTTTTTCTATCACATACAAAATACAATAAACTTTGGCTCTCTAATTTGAAAAATGATATGTTTAAGGAAAAAAAATTCAAGGATAGACACATAAGTGATGGGGTCTACAAAAAGTGAAATGGTGGACCATAACTGTGTCTATCCTTAAACTTTTCCTTAAGTTTTTTTTCTTGAGCATATCATTGCTCCTCTAATGTCTGTGTAACCTTGGAGTACTTTGCTCCCAAATTAAATCTCTAAATGGTATGATTACTAACAACTATAAAATGATTATCAATTTTAGTTCCTTTAGGACAGCTAATTTCTTTTATAACATTGTAATTTCCATAGCCGTTTGATCATAAATACTAATAATAGGATTTGTATCTCTCATTTTAATACAAGCACGGAATATACTCTTGTGTCGTATTAAAATATAGTTTTGTATCATTTTACCCAATAGCAGTGACCATGCTTGAAGCAGCACTAACCCCCATAAGAGTGAGCAATCGATTAATAATAAATCGACCGAACTGTTTAAATCGAAATCGAATAAACCCATTTTTTTTATCTATTAAAACCACTGAACTTTCGTATAAAAATTAAACAAACCGAATTAATAAAACAATGATTAAATTAGTCGAAAATGGAAATAATCAAACTTTGGGTTAAATTGAGATTCAGAAGGGGAGGAGAGTTACGAATTAAGGAATTAGGAATTTTAAATTATTGGTTCGAGTTCGAGATAACTGAATTCGATTTAATTAGTTTAACCGAATTTAAATTTTTAAAACTAATACTGAACTGATTTGACCAAAATAATTGACATTTAAGAAAATAAATTCTTCAATTAACCGAACCGAACTTTGAACTTTGGTCAATTATTTTAGTTTAACTGACCTTTAGTTTGCTCCTAACCCATTCCAATTTGAGAAGTTTGCCCTTCGATCTTGAAAACAAGCATTCCAATTTCTAGCTCTCTTTGATACATGAGCATGATCAATTTATCCAATATCACCACCGAACATTATAGTTTTTAGTCGTTCATGTAGCTTGTATTCTCATACCAAATGTCTTGTGTAACCTTGGATTAGAAGTTCTCTAAACTTATTGTAATATAGTCGCATGCTCTATGCGAAACTAGAATTTGTAAATGAGAAACTAAATTTGAAGAATATGTGAAAGATTGATCTTCCCATGGTGCATAGCCCCCCTTAATATAAAGATTACCAACAGAATAATTATTTGTAGAAGCTAAAATAAAAGATCACATCTAGTAACATGTGTGTCCTTTATGCGACCTCTAGTTCATGTTTGTGCTCCAAGGTAGGGAGTTACAATATAAGGAAAATGATTTTCTGTATCAAATATGACATCTTGCTCACGGATAATATTGTGAAGGGGAGATGTCACTTCAAATTGATGTAATTGGACGCAACTGGATAATGTGAACCCTTGATGGCACTTGAATTGTCCTTGAATTCAATCACATAATTATTTGGATTTGCCTATAAAGAGCTCTTCACCATTTGCATGAGTGTTTTGTCTATTAACTCCCCATTTATAATGAGTTTTGATTGAAAAATCAATGTGCAATGTTCGCTGTTTGGCTGTGCAAGTTCAATTGACGTAGGATTTCTCCTAATGTTATCTCTAAATTGTTTGATGTAGTACTAAATATTTTGTTCATCCAAAGCAAGTAGTGATTTAAACCAGATTAATTGACCAAAGTTAAAAGTCCAGTTAATTCATGAATCTTTTTAAATATCAATTATTTCATTAAATCGGTTCAGTTTTAGTTTTAAAAATTTGAATTCAATTAAATCAAATTAAATTGATTCGGTTATTTTTAATTGGAATCAGGAGTTTAAAAAATTCAATTATGTAATTGGATTGACTTTTTTTTTAGTTGAAACCATTAGAAGACTCTTGATTGGGTTGGATGAATCCAACTTCCTACTGAAACCAAACTTCAATTGATTTGAACCTCATCTCATTAAGCCAAATTTAGATGAACCGAATCTCCCAATTTTGAATCATCTTCAATTGAACTTTTCTCAATCTTTGGATGACTTGATTTTGATTGGATGAGAGCTCTCTTTTGGTTTGATAGTGATGATTTCTATGAACGTCCAGATAGTTCCGATCTAGATAAATGATTTGGATGACTCCAGATCTCGATCAAAGGCCTAGATTGCTCTAGATTAAGATGGATGATCAAGATGTATCCAAGTCCCCATCAACGATCCAAATCACTCCAGATCCACCTCTCTACAAAGTAAGATACACATTTTTAGATAAAATTTTAGAAAATATAAAGAAAAAAATTGCATCAAAGCTCTAAATGGATTTCAACTCGTAAAATATCATATAAACATGAAATTAAGCATATGAGAGGATAAAAACATCAAGTATATGAGCCAAATAATGTATCCAAAATGATTATTATCAATAACTGGTCGAGTAACAATCAAATAGTTCAAGTCGCTCACCAAGTGTCGAAATATAGTAAGATCGGAAAGAAGATTACCCTCCTCACACTAGTACTTTGTATTTACTTTAAGTGGAGTAGCTATAGTAAAAGTATCTTGGAGACCATCTAAATGAAGTAAATTTTGTGTGTACTTATGTTGATGCAAAAAAAAAAAAAAAAAACTAGTAGAATCAATATGAACTTCCAAACCCAAGAAATAAGTAAGAGAACTGAGATCTTTCATATAAAATGAGGCTCGAAGATGTTGTTTCAAATTAGCAATTAAGATAAAATTAATCCCAGTGATAATTGTTGGTGTAATCAATCTCCAAGATTTCAATGTTTGACAATGTATCTAAGTCTGGTCAATTTGATCAAAAGTTGATCCAAACAGGACTTGATGTTTGGAAGAGAGAAGTCTAGTCAAGACTAGATGACTAGTAAGGGTGAGTTCACTAAGTGACTGGTCTTAACTAAAGGTAAGTCCTAATCGGAGGTTAGGCATGTGAGAAATATATTGAGTGACTAGTCCTACTGAAGGTAAGACAAAGAGAAGTCATGGTGAGTGAAGTCAGATAGTGAAAGTCTTAGTGGGTGAAGTTAAGTCCTAGTGAGTGAAGATGAACAATGAAAGTTTTAGCGAGTGAAACTAGATCTCAATGAGTGAAGTTAGATAGTAAAAATTCTAATGAGTGAAGCTAGACAGCGAAAAACCCTAGGGGAGGTAATCCTAGGTAATGAGAAATTTTGGAGGAGTGAATTCCAAGCATGTGTGATCACAGTCAACCAGATTAGTGAATCTTGAAAGCTACTAACACTACTTTACCTTACTATTTTATATCTATTAGGCTAACTAGTATTACAGATAAGTCTTAGTCGATCAAGTTGATCAGACACTAAGAAGAACCAGAGAAAGTCCAAACAAGTCTGGAGGACCATATGTTTGGTAGATAAGGTCAGGTAAATAACTAGAAGAGAGAGATCCAGTGAGGACGAGTCCCAATACGACTGTAAGCATTGGTCCAACTTAGATCTATTTAGAAATTTAAGCTGAGACCAAGACTAGATCATGGTCGTGTCAAATAGAACTTAATTCATAAATTTTATTATGTATGTTAACTCTGTTTTGTAGGTATTCTTTGTTATTTTGGACTAACATGTTTTGCAAAAGTTAAAGCAAAAAATGGGGCTCAGATGAATAGTGCTCAAGGCGCCTTGGCTGATTGAGGCACCCTGAGTAAGGCAGGAGGCACCCTAGATGGATGGAATCACCTTCGCGCAGATAACCTTCACGGATGAAGTTTCAGCTGTTAGAGGTGCCCTAGGTTGATTGGAGGCGCCTTAGATGGCAACGAAGGAGCCCTCACATGATTGGAGGCGCCTCTAAAAAGATAAAGTCCAAAGACTTTGGATCGGATCAACTTGAATGGAAGTGTCATAGGTTATTGTATTGGTCCCCTGCGACCAGTAAGAGGGAGTCAATTACCATGGATAATAAAAATAAACAAAATAACTTCCTTGAAACTTATAGCTTTATTAAGAGAAGCACTTGTACAAAAAGGAAACTAATTAACAATAAGAAAGAAAAGACAGATCTTTTACTTGATTTACAATCAGATGATTACTACTCTAAGACGTCAAAAGCTCACTATCAAAATCTCCTTCAAGCGGAGAAACCTCTTACAGCGTTACAAGCTCACACAATAGTAGAATAGATAAAAAAATTATTTATAAGTGTTGTCTTTGAACTACTGAGGACTATATTTTCACCTTTGAAAATCTCCTGTGTAGTAATCAAGTCCCGCACTTGGCTCAACCTACCAATGAATACACCACCGAGGTACGAAGAATGCCCAATACAAAGGCACAACAAAAGCCACAAGCAAGCAAGCAACACCAATGAGTAC
Source organism: Zingiber officinale (assembly GCF_018446385.1). Classification (NCBI taxonomy): domain Eukaryota; kingdom Viridiplantae; phylum Streptophyta; class Magnoliopsida; order Zingiberales; family Zingiberaceae; genus Zingiber; species Zingiber officinale. The sequence goes on from NC_055991.1 coordinate 1,750,841, forward strand.
GAGAAAACTCCCAACCTTCATTAACCCAATAACAAAGGAATACAAGTGGAACAATACAGAATTGTTTACAAATCGCTCATAATTTGTCTATACAAATCCTTCATGATCTTGCTCGCAATTCTTCACGATTCGCCTAGACAAAGCCCCCTTGGTACTTGCCTAGAATTTCGCCCAAGAGTTGCTTCAATGCCTCCCCCTTGCTAATGACCCCCTCTTGCCTATTTGTCATGCATAGGCAAGTGGTTACAAGGAAGTTACATGGTAGTTGCCCTAACTACCATTGCCACATGTACAAAATCGACTCAACTTCTACAAAATCGTTTTGTCCACATGTCTTAGTTGCATTGGCTCCATGCCAAGTGGCAGCTTGCACACCTTGTGCTTTTCTCCATCATCATGCTGCATTGGCCCATGCCAAGTGTCAACATGCACTACTTGTGTTTCGCCCCATGGCTTCATTGCATTGGTCCACGCCAAGTGTCAATCTGCACACCTTGTGCTTGACCATGACCTAACTTCATTGGCACCCATGAACAATCCATCTGTCCACCCAATGTTCGCACAACGACTCCGTATCTTTGACACCACGGACAAGTCCGTCTGTCCACCTTTGACACCACGAACAGTCCATTTGTCCGCACCACGAACAAGTCAATCTGTCCATCTTTGGCACCATGAACAATCCATCTGTCCACACCATGGACAAATCTATCTGTCCACTCCGTCCATGTCTCCGCTTCTTTGGCCCTGCGTCAAAGTTTGTATGCACACCACTTGCTCGGCCCACGGCTCCATTTCTTTGGTACCATGGACAAGTCCATTTGTCGCTCCTTTGGCACCACGAGCAAGTCTATCTGCCCGTATCTTCATTGTCACAGACCATTTACCTAATCCTTTAGCAACACGGACAAGTCCATCTATCTGCATCATCACCAATTTTGCCCCTGCATGTCTGGTGCATTGACAACATCTCACGTACTGCCACAAGTCTCCACTATTCGACATGCCTTGCGCATAGGCCATGCTCGAGAGATTGCCAAGTCTACCTCCTGCATACTTAGGCTAGCTTAAGCATCGCCCCGCGCACCACTCCGATGCTTGGCATGCCTTGCGCACATGCTATACTCGTTGGATTGCCAAGTCTTTGCCTTCTGCATGACTTGGACTTGGGTAGTCCCGCGCTGCCGATCTACTGGCTGCTTAGCATGTCTTGTGCACATGCCACGTCGGCTTCTTTGCCAAGTCTGCCTCCTTCAGACATGGGCTTGGACAGTGCCTTGCACACTACCAGAATCCTTCGTTGCATCTAAGCAAGCCTTGCGCATGCCCGACTCGGACATTTGCCAAGTCTTCCTCCTGGCTTGGGCAGCCCCCTGCTGCTGCTTTGCTTGGCATGCCTTGCGCGCATGCCACGCCTTGAACATTTGCCAAGTCTGCCTCCTGCAGACTCAGGCTTTGCACATCACCCCCGTGTGCTATCAGAATCCTCACCATTGCTTTGTAACACCCACGAAATGATAAGCTATACCTATGGATATTTTTCTTTTATAATAAAAGAAAAAGAGAAATGGAAATAGAAACCAAAATGAAATAAAAAGAAAGTGAGGTTAAGGTTTGAACTAGAGTAATGAATGATATATGAATAGAAAAGAATGGAAGTTGTAGTTAAAAGTAAGAATATAATTAAGTAAAGGAACAAGAGAAAATCAAGTAGCTTACTCCTCTTCCTCTTGGTTAAGAAAAGAAGCAAGCAAAGGACAAGTTGCCTTTCTTCCTTCTTTTTGTTCTATTTTCGTGGGAATTAAGAGAGTGAGGAGATAGAGGAGTTAAGGGGATGAATGAGGACATGTTCATTCTCATTGGGAATAAATAGGAATGAGAGAAGAAAAGGGAAAGAAAGTTGATTAATTCTTCCTCCTTCTTCTTCCTCCTCCTTCCTTCTCCTTCTTCCTTCTCCACCGAAACCTAAACCTCTCCCTCTCTCATTTCCGAAAATCCAAGCTAAGGTTTTTCTTGCTAAGAAAAACTAATTCACAAGAAGGAGTCCTCAAGATCTACCCCTTACAAGCAAGAGAAGAAAAGAGAGAACTAAGAAGAGAAGTTTCTTCTTCCTCTTCACAAGGGTACCATCTTCCTTAGGAAAAACAAGCAACAAGTTGTAAGTATCCCCTCACCTGTGGTACAAGTTGTTTACGTGTTTTCCATAAGGTTAGAATGCTTAAAAACCTAGAATCACTTCTTGAGATTTCGACCAAAAACTTGAACAAAGGATTTAGAGAAGTTTAAGACCTAACTAAGCATGCTCACTATGTTCTTATGATATGTACTCTAGTATAGGAGTTAGTGAATGTTTCTTATGCTTGTATGCTTACCTAAAACTTAGATACATGCTCTTGAACTTTCGGCCAAAGTATGAATAAAGGATTAGGAAGACTTAAGACCTAAACTAAACATGCTCACTATGTCCTTATGATATGTACCCTATGATAAGAGATTAGTTTGGTGTTTTTATGCTTGTATGTTGCTTAAAACCTAAATACATGCTCATGAAGTGTTCGGCCATGATAGAGAAATTTACTAGGAGAGGTTATAAAAATTAGTCTACCATGATCATGACTTTTCTTATGAAAAAAGAGTAGGAAGATTTTTTAGGGTTTCATGCTTGTAGGTTGTTTGGAACCTTGATATGTTGCACCTTAGGGCTTCGGCCATAATGAGAATTAAAACCTAGGAGAGCTTAAGACTTACTCCAACATGCTCATGACTCTCCTTATGACATGATATAAAGCTAATTTAGGGTTATCATGTTTGAATGTTGCTTGAAACCTAGATACATGCCTCCTTATGTTTCGGCCATGATCAATTTTAGGGTCCAAGGAAGTTTAAAATTAAATCTAGCATGCTCATGAATTCCCTTATAATATGATATGAAGTTAGCTTGATATTTATGCTTGTATGTTGTTTAGAGTTTAAATTCCCTCTTCATGAACTTTCGACCATGATAGAATTCAAGACCTAGGGAAGCTTAAAAATTGGTTTAACATGCTTATGCCTTCCTTTATGATATGATATGAAGCTAACATGAGATTCTATGCTTGTATGTTGTTTAGAGTTTAAATTCCCTCTTCATGAACTTTCGGCCATGATAGAATTCAAGACCTAGGGAAGCTTAAAAATTGGTTTAACATGCTTATGACTTCCCTTATGATATGATATGAAGCTAACATGAGATTCTATGCTTGTATGTTGTTTAGAGTTTAGGTTCATACTCTTTGAACTTTCGGCCATGATGGGATTAGGAGCCTAGGAAAGTTTAAAAGTTTATTTGACATGCTCATGACTTTCCTTATGATATGATATGAAGTTAACATGATATTCTCATGCTTGTATGTTGTGTAGAACTTAGTTTCATGCTCCTTACTATTCGGCCAAGAACAAGAATTAAATACCTAGGAAGCTTGGAACCTAAACAAAACATACTCATGATGTTCCTTAAAGTATATGATATGAAATTGGTTTAGGGTTCATATATTTTGTGCCACTTGTAACCTAGGTTCATGCTTACAATGTTTCGGCCACAACTAGGTTGAAAGACCTAGGAAGCTTAGAACCTAACTAAATATGCTCATGATGTTTTTTATGATAAATGCTATGAAATTGATTTAGGGTTCATATGCTTTTATGTTGCTTGTACCCTAGGGCAATACTTTGAATGTTTTCGACCTCCCTATAGGATATGGTGATTGGGATCCGATTACGAATCATTATGTGTCTCACATGCTACGTTATGAATTAAGAGATGTTAGTTAATGATCCCATGCATGATTATGTTTCTCTATGATAGGTGATGTATTCATTTATGTATGCTTATGAACCATGCATGATAATGTCTCTTATGATGGGCTATATGCTCAAGTATGCATGTTTTATGATATGACAAGTATTATGCTCATTTATGTATGCTTATGATCCATGCATGATAATGTCTCTTATGATGTGCTATGTGCTCAAGTATGCATGTTTTATGATATGATAAGCAAAGACCTAAGAGTTGCTTCCCTTTTTGTTGGGATTAAGAGCACTCTTTATGATATGACAAGTGAAGGCCTAAGAGTTGCTTCCCCTTGGGGACTAAGAGCACTCTTCATGATATGACAAGATATGATATGCTATGTTATGACATGTACCATGATATGTTATTTTACTTTGTATGGCTTGTATCAAGGGTGGGCTCTATAAGCGCCCCTAGGCTGACGGACTATGAACGGGTCTAGTAAAAAGGGATGAGCTCCTTAGTATGCCCCTAGGTTGACGGTCGTAGTACGGACCTAGACCCCTAGTAGGTTCGGGGCTAGTTACCCTGTCCTAGGGATTGTGTGCATTTATGTATGTATGTGGTACAAGCCGGGCCCTCATGATGATATTATGTTCAAGTACTATATGATATGTTTTAAGACATCTTGCACATGACATGACACATGTTTTAAAAGACATCTTGCATGATATTTCTTCATGATATGATATGCTCTTATGATTTATATGACATGATGCTCTTTTATTTATGATGTGTTACCTCATGATATTTCTTTATGATATGATATGCTCTTATGATTTATATGACATGATGCTCTTATGAGTTATGACATGATTTAGCATGATGTTCTTTATGAGATGATATGTTATGATGCTATGTTTATACAATATGATGTTAGATGATTATGGTTCCATTGTTATATGCTTATGATATGAAATATGTTTTTGTGAGTAGGAAAGGATCTTACTAAGCCTGTGTGCTTATAGCTTACTTTCCTTGTACCGCAGATAAAGGCAAAGAATGGATGAACTAGGGGAGCCGCAGGAGAGGCAAAGAGATGTGTGTGGTGGTGGCTCGGCTAAGACAAATAAAAAACCTGCTTATATTTATTTATGTTAATGTTTCGTATGATTTCATGATACTTATTCATGTTTATGATAGAATATGACATCGTGACTTCGTTCAAAAAAAAAATATAAATGAATTCTTCCGCTGTGTTACTTTAGAAAAAGAAATATTAATATGCATGTATGTTCCCCTTGTAAGTAAGTAAAGTAACCCCGCCCCACTAGCAGGAAGGGCGGGCGTTACATGCTTAGCATGCCTTGCTCGCATGCTCAACTCGGAAGTTTGCCTCCTACAGACATGGACATGGACAATGCCCTACGCACTGCCCTTGTAAGTAAGTAAAGTAACCCCGCCCCACTAGCAGGAAGGGCGGGCGTTACATGCTTAGCATGCCTTGCTTGCATGCTCAACTCGGAAGTTTGCCTCCTACAGACATGGACATGGACAATGCCCTACGCACTGCCGGTTCGCTGCTTGACATGGCTTGCGCTCATGCCACGTCCGCTGGTTCTCCAAGTCTGCCTCCTGCCAGACTTGGGCTTGGACAACCCCGCACAACCCAAATGCTCTGCTGCTTGGCATGCTTGCGCCCATGCCATGTCCGCTGGAATGCCAAGTCTGTCTCCTGCAGACTTAGGCTTGGACAGTGCTCCACGCACTGCAAGTCTGCTGCTTGGCATGGCTAGCACATGTGCTACGCCCGCTAGAATGCCAAGTCTCCTTACTGTAAGGCTTGGCTTGGATAGCCTTGCGCTATCCAAAGTTAGGGGGGCTAATAAATTTGCCTGGAGTCTGGGCGCCCGGAATAGCTTCGGATGCCTAGACCAAAGTCAACTCCTAGCTGACTTTTTGTCCGGGTCTTCCGCTCTGGTTTCGCTCGCTTGGATGATTTCGGCTATTCAGAATAGGACTCCCCCAGATCCATTTTCTAACCTTCTCGAGTAACCTTCTGCTCCGACTTCTTGTCCCTTAAAACCGTCGCGCGCTTCCTTCTCATCCGCTAGTGTACTCTTCCGCGACGATTCATCCCTCAGACGCACCAAACCCCGTCGACTCTCTCACGTGCCGTCCTTCTCGCTAACTGTGTCTTTCGTTAGACCTCCTATGCTCCTAAGTTCCTGCACACTCAAACACAAGACATCAAACATAACAAGATCTAACTTGACTTAGTTGATCATATCAAAACTACTATGGGGTACTTACACATTGGAGGCATCTCCAATGTAGTATAAAAGAGGGGTTCAACCAGCTCTTTCCACATCACTTCTGAACAAGCCTCTTCGATCATTTTACCGTGTCATCTCTCCGCTACCGCTCTGCTACGTCCAACTACTGTAGTCAGAGCGACATCGTCCTCGAGCTATGAACTACATCTACTACAAGTATTAGTAAAAGTGTATTTTTAGTTATTATTATACATGCATAGGAAAGTGTAGTTGTTCCACTTTCCTTATTTTTGTAATTGACCTATCTGTCTGAAGGTTTTTCAGAAGAGATTTTAATGGATTACCCAATAAATATGATTCAAGGATTGTGAGTCTTGGAGTAGGAGTCGTTGAAGACTTCGAACCAAGTAAACCAACTCGTGTACTTATTTTCTAATGGGCTTTTCTTAATTTTTTTGCTGCATACTTAGTTTTCCGACAAGTTTTTAAAACGAAAAGAAAAGTTTTAAAATGAGATTTACCCCTCTCCCTCTCTCATTCGTTTTGATTCTACAATAATAATATCATTAACATAAACTAGGAGAATGACAATATACCAGTAGATGTCTTGCAAAAAACACAAAGATGAATCATATTGGCTCTGCTTGAATGAAATTTGAGCAAAGTGGATCTAAATTTATTAAACCATGCCCAAGGAACTTGTTTTAAGCTGTATAGAGATTTATTCAACTTACAAACATCCAAAGAAGAGGAAGAAGACAAACTCGACGTTCGAACTATGTAAATCTCTTCTTTGAGATCACCATGAAAAACACATTATTAACATCCAACTGATGAAGTGGTTATCCTCGTGAACTAGCAATTGAAATAACCATTCGGACTATTGACATCTTGGTAACTGGGGCAAAAGTCTTGTCATAATTGATATCATACTCTTGTTTGTTATCAAAGCAACCAACCATGTCTTATAGCAATCTAGAGTACCATTTGAACAAAGCTTGATAAAGTAGAACTATTTATAACCAATGACTTTAACATTTGGGGGGCATAGAATAATATCCCAGGTGTGATTGTCTACTAGAGCTTGAAGTTCTTCTTCCATGGTCTTACGCGAACAATCATGTTTAGCAACCTCTGAATAATATGAAGGAATAGGAACAGTGGATAAAATAGTATGAAGAGATGTATGAGAAAAGCCTACCAATTCGGTGGATGGGTGATTTTGGAAGAGAGTCATGGAATGACATGTGAAAGCTGATTGCCTATGAAAGAAGCAGTTTGAATAGGTGCAAATGTCGAATCGAGCACAGAAAGCTATAAAGTTGGATGTTGTCGTCGTTGATACACAAAGTCAGGCTTGATTCAGTCAAAAGTATTAGGTACCTCATTAAAATTAGGAAGGATTGGTGGCTTTGGCATATACTCAATGAGTAGAAAAGAAAATTTAATTTGATTTTTAAAGAAAACAACATGATGAGAGATACAAAATCTGTTAGAAGATGGATCATAGCAAACATAACCTTTGTGTGAAATACTGTAACCTAGAAAAGCAAATTTAATTGAGTGAGCGGAAGTTTATGGCATTCATGAGGTGACAAATGAACAAAGCAAACATAACCAAAAGTATGCATGTCAAGATAGTTGGGATGCTTATGAAAAGGATGATAATATAGAGATTCAAAGTTCAAGACACGTGAAGGCAAGAGATTAATTAAATAAATTGTTGTACATAAGGCCTCAATCGAGAATTTATATGGAGCAAAAGATTCAATCAATAGTATTAGAACAACATCTAACAAATGTCGGTTCTTACATTCAACAACACTATTTTACTAAGGTGTATAAGGATAACAACATTCAAAAGCAATACCTTTTGGTTAGAAAAAATCATGAAATTCATAAGACATATATTTGTCTCTAGAATCAGACCTTAGCTTTTTTATTTTTGAAGAAAATTGGATCTCAATATAGACTACAAATGTTTCAAAGATAGTAAAAATTATCTCATATTTAGAACGAAGAAAATAAATCTAGGTATATTTACTGTAATCATCAATGAATGTGACAAAATATTTATAATTAATATGAGATATAATAGAAGTAATACCCCAAGCATCACTATAAATCATATCAAAATAATTTTTTCCATAACTACAGAAGGAAAAGAAATAGACTTAGTTTTATTCAATTTACATGTAGAACAATCAAAGGAAAGATGAGATGAAAAATGATCTTTATTGTTAAGAAATCAAAATTTAGTAAGTGAGATAAGACAACAGAATTAGAATGACCTAAATGTTTGCTCTATACTTCGCATGTTTGGTTTACAATACTACACGCTAAAAAAACAAAATTATGAATGGAAAAGTGTAAAGACAAAAAAGCATTCAACTTTAGGCCCCTTCACTATTATCTTTCTCGACACCTAATTCTGCACAACACAACCATTGTGAGAAAATTGAACATCACAATTATTATCAACTAATTGTCCTACCGAAATGAGACTAGTAGAAAGTTCAGGAGATACCAAAACATCTTTGAAAACTCAGGAGATACCAAAACATCTTTGATTGAAGAATTAATATCTCCAATAGCATGAATAAGTATAACTTACTACTATTACCAATCTGAATATTTTCATGATATTTTTAACATTGCTAAGAGTCTCAAGAGAACATGTGATATGACTGGATGTGCTAAAATTCACAAGCTAAGATAAAGATGGTGCAATATATTTACCTTAAAGTTCTAAGGCCGAAAAGGATGTAGTAATCATCTGTAGAAGTAAGTATTGAACCAACAACATGATAAGCAACAATAGACTAATTAGCATGATGATTCTGAGGATGAGTAGGACATTCTTTGATAATATGTCTAGACTTCTTACAACAATTGTAATATTTCTTTGAGCAGTTAACAACAATATGCATGTATTCCTTACAGCTGTAACATTGAACTTGTTACAGCTATAACAATTGTAATTGCATTGTTATGCATTTTGTTTTACTGAAAAATTATTTGTGTTGTAAGACGATGCTCTTCACGAAGCAACTCTCTAAAACACGCACCCAAAGAAAGTGAAGGAGCACAATTCATCAAATTAGAGCAGGTTGCGCCTCAGATTCAGGACATATTTTTATCAAAAACTGATATTGCTTGCTTTATTCACGCACCTGTTGAATCACATAAAGAGAGTCAGCTGGTACTTTGACATAAATTATGTCAACATATTCAGTCCATAAGTTTTGAAAACCGAAAAAGTAATCTTGAATAGAGAGATCATCCTAAGAGTAACTAGCAATTTCATATTCTAATTAAAAATGTTTAACTATATTATCCTGATAGTAAACTTTTTTAGATACTCTCACATACTTTTAGTTATCTTATATGGTCTCAGATTAGGAATAAGTAGTTGATCAACTGATCTTAGAATCCATATCATGATTCTAGTGTCTTTGACTTCCTACCGAGTCAATTTAGAAAGCTCAGTAGATGAAAGATCAATATCATCGACATGACCTCATAATTTTTTTCTCATAATAAATAAATGAAACAGAAATTCCCGAGTAGAATAATTTTTACTTGTGTAATGCTCACTAAAAATTTCTGAGTTAGTAGTTAACATGATATTCATTACTCATCAAATGCAACAAGAAGCGATGAAAATCAACATGCCCAAGAGTCCAAAAGCTAGAGCTGAAAAAGCACCACAAGGAATTCTAGAAATATTCCCAAAATTAAGATCTAAACTTCTCAAGATAACACTCTCAAATTCTGAATTATGAATTTGATATCCTATCAATGGGAATGAATCTCAAGAGTTCTTCTCACTATAAAAAAATATTAGTAATTTACATAACATATTTTTCAACCATAAATTCAGGCTGATTCCTAATAATTTATCTAAATCAGCAAGGTATAGCTATACTATTAATTATAATATATTTATAGCTAAGGAAATTACATCTATATATATAATATATGACTTGATATATGTTTATCTTGACATGCCAGATCCAACATCAATAATTATGGTACCAATATGTATGACAACTTTTTCGAGAAAGCTCTGATTGAAAATTCTTAAGCTTAAATGTCTCCATATCTCCAGAAGTCACTTAAGAGTTTTAAGTTTCTCCATTGAAAGGTGTACTTATTATGAATTTGTAAGTTATATAAAGATTTGTTGTTATCTCAAACCTCAATTAAAGTCATGCTTCTCGTCACTATAAGAAAAGTGATGTATAACAAAGTTTATTTTATGTAATTATAATATTTGCAAACATTATTATATAAGAATATTGTTATTTTTTTAAATTAGTAAAGTTTAGATAAATATTACACTCAGTATTATTAAATAACACTCGGTATTATTAATTATAAGTGGTAATTATTTAACAAGTGAACTATTAGAAAAATATAATATTAAATTATCATAATTTATGTTGTAATTTTTTGTATTAGTAAACAAGTACTAATAAATATTATCTTTATTAAAATGCTTGAATGCTTGACGATACTTTATGAACAATTTTTTAAGGTAACAATCATTATAATAATTACATGAATTAAACAATATTAAAACTTTTTGCTAAATAACAAATAAATATTATTTATTAGTATGATTTAAATATTATAAATAGTTACCTTTTAGTATTATTATATTTTAAATAAATTTATAGTAAAATTTTATTTGATTTGTGATCGGACCTAACAATAAAAATTTCACTTTATTGAAATCTCTTTTAATATTCACATTATTAACTATAATTATTCTTGAACATATTTGTATTTTTTTTACCATAGTTTTTTTTTTCAGTTAACAAGAGCTGCATCTTAATAATAGTAATATCGTGTCTTTGTTAGTAATAGCCATTTCATAGAATTATTAACATTTTATTAATTATATTTTATTTGCTAATTGTCTATATTTATTAAATAGCGCCTTTGATAATATTACAATAAATTTTTTAAAGAAAATAAATTATATTAAGTGAAACGGTCAATCCTTCTATTAAAAATTGATAATTATAGTTAATAAAAAATTATTAAATTAGTACTTATAAAAACTATTAACTTAAACTTAAATGAAATAAAAATAAAATACGTATTAAAGTTTCTTCCTTAGAATAACAAATGTTGCCCTAGTGACCCACATATTTTCAAAAAAATAAAAGTAATTTTTATAGTTTAAAAAAAATATTTTATTATATTAACATAGTAATTTTGATTAATTTAGAATAATTTTATTCTAGGATATAACAGTTATAAGAAATAGAAAATTAAGATTAAATGTTCTTTTAATTTTTTTTAATAAGATGCTTTTTATATTAATAAAAATAAAGGTTTCCATTAGGACCATGCAAGATGAAGTATGTAAAAAAAACACAATTAATGTAATGCAATCTGAGCGAGAGAGGGATTAGATTAACTATAATTAGATTTATTCTTAAAAAAAAATTATTTCAATCTAAGAAAGGCAAGTAGATTTATTCCTAAGATATTATATGATTATAATTAACATTATAAATAAAATTAAATGGAATAAATTAGTGTTTAATTAATGATATATATATATAGATAAATAAAATTAAAATTTGAATAAGTTATAATTTTTATATTAATAATTTATGTCAGATTAAATCCATTATATCTCTAAATGAAATTGAAAATTAAATTAATAAAAAATTTTAAATAGAAAAGGTCGGAACACCAGATTTTACCCGTAAATAAATTGCCTCCCCGCCGCACACCTCTTTTAACTTCCTCGCCGCCTCCTGCCCTACCCTTGTCCCTGCCCCGTTTCCTCGCCGACTTGCTCCTAAACTCCCGTCGCCGGCGATCACTTGCGCCTCACACCATCGTCCTCCATCGCCTCCGTCGGCAATCTTTGGCTCGCTTTACTGCCGTCTAAACCCTAAACACAAGGTAGGCCTTATCTTCTTCTCCACTTTTTGCAAAACTCTTTTTAACTAATGGATTGCGATTTTTCTTCTGATTTGAGGATTTACGATCCCTCATTGCCCGTGTTATTTCCCTTAGATCAAAATTTGTTTTTGTCGATCGGTAAATCTATTTTCTTGGCTACTTCAGTGATCTAGATGGTTGTTCTGGGGGATACGGCTACAACTGGCTTCTCGCGCCTCCATGCTTTCCGCGCTAGTACGGTGAGCATCCTTGATTTCGATTCTCCTGGATTCCATCGCTTCTTTCCATGTGAGTCTTTCCATGTGTTTGCAGTTTGAAAATCTTTTGCTTTTCTCCTTTCAGGGAAGGGAAAGGTCTGGCCTTTTTAGGTCTAAGCACTGCCAACCTAGTAGGTGCCACCTTATTCGAGGTGGCTTGAATCGTTGGCATGGGCATGGATTGTCAGTTGGTGGAGTTTTGACGCCAAAGTTCCCGCTGCTGTTGAGTCGAAGAGATGCTGTTTTGAAAGGCCAACAGGGTTCATTAGTAGAGGAATCTGATGCACTAGCAAGGTACCCGGAAATCATACATTTCTTCCGTCGTCCGCTGCTTCATGACAGTGCTATTGCAGAGCTGCTGAGGCAGGTCCAAGTAAAGGTTTCAGGTGATATTGTTGACATAAAGACTGAAATTTGTTTCAACATAGGCCTTGATGGTGTACTGTCAGTGGAGAAACTTGGAACGCTTAAGTGGCTTCTGCAGGAGACATTTGAGCCTGAGAATTTTCAGTCAGAGAGCTTTCTCGAGAAAGAAGTTGGCATAGATGCTGGTACCGTAATTGTTGAAGTTGGACCTCGCATGTCCTTTACTACAGCATGGTCAACTAACGCTGGATCAATTTGTCGAGCATGCTCCTTGACAGAAGTGACACGTATGGAGCAGTCAAGAAGATACCTTTTGCGTGTTAAGAAAGGAAGTAAGCCACTGGACGAGCATCAAATTAGAGACTTTGCATCACTTATTCATGATAGGATGACAGAATGTGTTTATCCCGTAAGGCTTACTACATTTCACAGCAGTGCTGCTCCTGATCCAGTGATAGTGATTCCTGTCATTGAGAGGGGAAGACAAGCATTGGAAGAGATTAATCTAAAGATGGGTCTTGCATTTGATGAACAAGATATTCAGTACTACACCAGGCTCTTTAGAGATGACATTAAGAGGAATCCTACATCAGTTGAGCTCTTTGATATTGCACAGTCAAACAGCGAGCATAGCAGGCACTGGTTCTTCAATGGGAAACTCATTATAGATGGTGAGACAATGGACAAAACTCTAATGCAAATAGTGAAGGACACTTTAAAGGCAAACCCAAATAATTCTGTGATTGGATTCAAGGACAACTCAAGTGCCATCAAGGGGTTCAAAGTATCCCAGCTGCGTCCAACATCACCTGGAGTGGCATCTTCCCTTCACAATATGATCCATGAGCTAGATGTATTATTTACTGCAGAGACACATAATTTTCCTTGTGCTGTAGCTCCCTACCCTGGAGCAGAAACAGGAGCTGGCGGCCGCATAAGGGACACACATGCTACTGGACGGGGATCTTTTGTTGTAGCTTCTACAGCCGGCTATTGTGTTGGTAATCTTCATATCGAGGGGGCCTATGCACCATGGGAAGACCGATCTTTTTCATATCCTTCAAATTTAGCTTCTCCTTTACAAATTCTAATTTCTGCAAGTGACGGGGCATCTGACTATGGCAACAAGTTTGGAGAGCCTTTGATCCAAGGTTACACAAGGACATTTGGTATGAGACTTCCGAATGGCGAGCGACGTGAATGGTTGAAACCTATAATGTTCAGTGGAGGTATTGGACAAATTGACCATGTACATGTATCAAAGGGAGAGCCAGAAGTTGGAATGCTTGTTGTAAAGATCGGAGGTCCAGCTTATCGAATTGGAATGGGAGGTGGTGCTGCTTCAAGCATGGTCAGTGGGCAAAATGATGCAGAACTAGATTTTAATGCAGTGCAACGAGGAGACGCTGAAATGGCTCAGAAGCTATATCGTGTAGTCCGTGCTTGTATTGAAATGGGGGATAAAAATCCTATTATTAGCATCCATGATCAAGGAGCTGGGGGAAATTGTAATGTTGTAAAAGAAATTATTTATCCTGAAGGAGCTGAAATTGATATCCGTTCTATAGTTGTTGGTGATCATACCATGTCAGTTCTAGAGATTTGGGGGGCAGAATACCAGGAACAGGATGCTTTGTTAGTTAAACCAGAGAGTCAGAGTTTATTGCAATCTGCATGTGACAGGGAAAGAGTTTCTATGGCTGTTATTGGTACCATCAATGGCAGTGGGCAAATTGTGTTAGTTGATAGCTTGGCGATTGACCATTGCAAAACAAATGGGCTTCCTCTACCACCACCTGTTGAGAATCTTGAACTTGAGAAGGTGCTTGGAGATATGCCACAAAAAATCTTTGAGTTCAAGCGAGTACCTACAATGATGGAGCCGTTGGATATTGCACCCGCTACTACATTATTAGACTGTTTGAAGAGGGTCTTGAAACTACCTTCAGTTTGTTCTAAACGTTTCTTAACGACGAAAGTTGACAGGTGTGTTACAGGACTTGTGGCACAACAACAAACTGTAGGTCCCCTTCAGCTACCACTGGCTGATGTTGCTGTTATTGCCCAGTCTTATACAAATTTGACTGGTGGTGCTTGTGCAATAGGAGAGCAACCACTGAAAGGTTTATTGAATCCAAAAGCTATGGCAAGATTGGCTCTTGGTGAATCATTGACCAATTTAGTTTGGGCAAAAATTACATCTCTTGAAGACGTAAAGGCCAGTGGTAATTGGATGTATGCTGCAAAATTAGATGGAGAAGGAGCAGCCATGTATGATGCTGCCAAGTCTCTCTCAGAATCCATGATACAGTTGGGTATAGCCATCGATGGGGGAAAAGATAGTCTTTCTATGGCAGCAAATGCAGCTGGTGAGGTTGTCAAGGCTCCTGGTAACCTAGTTATTAGCACATATGTAACCTGTCCTGATATAAGGAAGACGGTAACTCCTGACCTAAAGCTCGGAGATGATGGTATTCTTTTACACATTGATCTAGCGAAAGGACATCGGCGATTAGGTGGTTCTGCACTTGCACAAGCATTTGACCAAGTTGGTGATGAGTGCCCTGATCTTGATGATGTACTATACCTGAAAAAGGTGTTTGAGGCTGTTCAGGAACTCCTGAGTGAGCAATTAATTTCTGCTGGCCATGACATTAGTGATGGTGGGATTATTGTTTGTATTCTCGAGATGGCATTTGCTGGTAATTGTGGTGTGCAATTGAACTTGAGTTCCAAGGGCCATGGCCTTTTTCAAGTATTATTTGCGGAAGAACTCGGTCTTGTTCTTGAGGTCAATTCACTACACGCTGACAAGGTTATGCAAAAACTCAAAGCAGTTGGAGTTTCTGGCGAGATAATTGGGAATGTCACTGCTATGCCAACTATAGAGTTGTCCGTCGATGGAATCAAACTACTGAAAGAAGAAACATCTTTCCTTAGGGACTTGTGGGAGGAGACAAGTTTTCAACTCGAGGGATTGCAAAGGCTAGCTTCTTGTGTTGAATTGGAGAAGGAAGGTCTAAAACATAGACATGCACCTTCATGGACATTGTCGTTCACTCCAAAGTTCACTGATGAAAAGCTGATCCTTGCTACTTCAAAACCCAGAGTAGCTATCATTCGAGAGGAAGGTAGCAATGGCGATAGAGAAATGTCGGCAGCATTCCATGCTGCTGGATTTGAACCATGGGATGTAACAATGTCAGACCTTCTGCTTGGACAAGTCTCTCTGAACAAGTTTCGCGGCGTTGCATTTGTTGGTGGCTTTAGTTATGCAGATGTGCTTGATTCAGCAAAAGGTTGGTCTGCCTCAATTAGATTTAACCAGCCTCTACTGCAACAATTTCAAGATTTCTACCACCGTCCAGACACCTTTAGCCTAGGTGTTTGCAATGGGTGTCAGCTCATGGCTCTTCTTGGATGGGTTCCTGGCGCTGGTGTGGGAGGATCCCTTGGTGATGGTGGAGATATGTCACAGCCAAGGTTCATTCACAATGAATCTGGCCGCTTCGAGTGTCGCTTCACAAGTGTCCGGATTGGAAAGTCCCCTGCTATGATGTTTGAAGGTATGGAGGGTAGCACATTGGGTGTTTGGGCAGCTCATGGCGAGGGAAGAGCATACTTCCCTGATGACGGTGTTCTAGATCGCATTCTGAATTCTGACCTGGCCCCTCTACGTTATTGTGACGATGAAGGCAGTGTATCGGAGGTTTATCCTTTCAACCCAAATGGATCTCCACTCGGAATTGCTGCACTTTGTTCTCCCGACGGAAGGCACCTTGCCATGATGCCGCATCCTGAAAGGTGTTTTATGATGTGGCAGTTCCCATGGTTTCCGAAGGAATGGGATGCCGACAAGAGAGGGCCTAGTCCCTGGCTACGCATGTTTCAGAATGCGCGCGAATGGTGCTCTTGAAAGAGGTGCACATATCCTAATCAATTGTTGTGGTGTTTCTATCTTTATTGCTGGGTTCACCCTTTGATTTTGTTACTGAGCTTGTTTTGATGCTCTTCTGCAGGGCTTGAGCAGATGATAGAGCTTCATACTTTCTTGAGATGCCTCTCTTTATCTGAGTTTAATTCGGATGATATATTTTGAGTACAATTGTTGGATGGGACTTTAGCCCGTTCATGGAACTTTCTTCTTAAACTTTCTTTCTCTTGTAAAAAATAAGATCAAAATTGCCTCTTGATTACTGTTATTGCACTGTCTAATGCTTTACTTTACCTTGTTGAGTTTATGTTTACTTTTCATTGTAAAATTGACACAAATAAATCTGTCAACTGCTGTGTTCAATTGACCTATAACACAAAACAGGGCTTGAGATTAATAATTTTGGATGTAATGTAAATCGTCATGTGTAAGGAATTTTTCATCCTCTCAGATGTTTCACACAATGACATGAGACATTTGAGAAATCAAATTAAACCAACATGATTCAATTCTATCTAGTGATTTAAGTTTACTAAGTTAAACCTACAAAATCATACGAAACACCCTCTATGTGTGTATGAGTGCGGATGATTAGGGCAAAAAAATAGCTCTACAGCAAGTTCTTACTGGCCCAAGATCTAGAATCAAATTGTGAAGGAAACAACCAAGAAACAGACAAGTTTTTTTTAATATGAATACTCAAAAAAAAAAAAAAACCCTTGAATTACAACCATGAAGCATAAAAAAAGGACGACTCTATCTTGAAAAACTATGTCAACTTTCTGGGAAGAAATCTTAATACTATCTGCTACCTAATTAATTGACAGCTAATAATAATCATTTCCAATATAAAATCAGCTTTGAAACCAATCCAAATCTTTTGTAGAAGGACTCACATGCACCTCATTGTGAAGATATCAGCAATATTCTCCTGACTTCGTACTTCTAATGTTGAGATTGTTCCGTCAAGAACCTTTTCCCGAATAAATTGATGCTCCAACTCGATATGTTTTGTTCTCGCATGACATACGGGATTTGTTGCCAGCTTTATAGCACTTTGGTTGTCCTCGAAGATTGCAATTGTCTTGGCAATGGGTAGATGCAAGTCTTCAATGAATATGTGAAGCCAAACACCTTCTTGTGTAGCAAGAGCAGCTGCTTTGTATTCAGCCTCAGTAGTTGAGAGAGAAACAGAAGCTTGTTTTTTATTGCACCAAGAAACTACAGTACCACCACAAAAGAAAACATAGCCCGAAGTAGATCTTCGATCATCCAAGTCACCACCAAAATACACATCCGTATACCCAATAAATGAAAACTCAGCATTCTTCTTAAAGAGAAGTCCCATATCTTGAGTTGCATTTATATACTTCAAAATCTTCTTTGCAGCTTCTAAATGATCCTTCCTTGGAGAAGAAAGAAATCTGCTGATAAATCCAACAGAAAAAGAGATACCTGGCCTTGTAATGGTTAGATACAAGAGACTACCAACAAGTGCACGGTATGGCCGAGAACCTAGGAGAAGAGAACCTTCTTCACGTTTGAGTTTTGTGTCAAAATCAAGCGGGGTCATTCTAGTTTTACTTTTCTCCTGACCAAACCTCTCAACCAATTTCATCGCATAACCTTTTTGAGACACAAATACCATCTTCTCTATTTTCCACTTCTAGATCAAGAAAGTGATGAAGTTCTCCCAAACTTTTCATGTCAAAGCGAACAGAGAGTTCATCTTGTAGCTTCTCAATCTCTCTTTCGTTGTTTCCAGTTATTACCATGTCATCTACATATACAAGAACAATCACATGCAAATCTCCTTTACATTTAACAAACAAGCTTGAATCTGAGTTAGAAGTTTTGTATCCACAGAAATGGAGATATTGAGAAATTTTCCCATACCAAGCCCTTGGAGCTTACTTTAAACCGTAAAGAGTCTTCTTAAGCTTGCAAACATAATTGGCATGATCGCTGGAAACATACCCGGGTTGTTGCTCCATATAGATGTCTCGATTGAGCTCTCAATACAAAAAGACATTCCTCACATCGAGCTGCCACAACTTCCCATATTTCTGAGAGAAATCCCTAGTAACCAATCTTGCTTTGAACTTGTCAATACTGCCATCGACCTTTCTTTTAACTCGAAACACCCATTTACATGAGATAGGTGCCACATTTTCAGGCTTTGGAACTATCATCCAAGTTTGATTCTTTTTTAGAGCATCCATTTCTTCATCCATAGCACACTTACACTCTTTAATTTCTTTGGCTTCTTCATAACACGATGGCTCATCATCAACAGGGCCTGCGAAGAAGCAAGAATAAGTACTGATAAGTTATCATCTCTATAGCGAGCTGGTTTGGTAATGTTCCTTCGGGGTCTCTAAGAATTTTCTACATCAATAATTTCTTCTTCTTGTTGTGTTTGAGGCTGA
The DNA here is from genome assembly GCF_018446385.1 of Zingiber officinale. Classification (NCBI taxonomy): domain Eukaryota; kingdom Viridiplantae; phylum Streptophyta; class Magnoliopsida; order Zingiberales; family Zingiberaceae; genus Zingiber; species Zingiber officinale. Next base: position 1,769,803 of record NC_055991.1, read on the forward strand.
GATTGATTTGACCTCCCCCTTTCACTTTGTTCCTCTCTAAGTTCTTCTTGCTGATGATGAGATTAAGGTTGATTCAAGACCTCACTTCCTTTTGTCCCTCCCTGGACTATAAAGAAGAACTAGAGATATTGTTTATCAAAGAAGGAAGATTTATTGATTTATGCTTGAAACTTTTAGAATCTCCATTTACAGGTGCAACTCCATAATACCATGAAACTTCATCAAACACGACATCTCTTGAAACTACAAATCGATGACTTGTAGGATCCAAGCACTTCCAGCCCTTTTTCCTTTCATCATATCCAACAAAAATGCATTTCCTTGCCTTTGCATCTAATTTACTCCGTTGAGATTCTGGTACATGGACGTAGTAAATGGAACCAAACACCCTCATATGCTTGATATTTGGCCTCTTCCCAAACATGAGCTCGTAAGGAGATTTCTTGTTTGTTGGAGACTGAGGCAATCTATTGATAACATATGCTGCACACATCATTCCTTCTGCCCAAAAGGTCTTGGGCAAATTCTTTGCATGCAACCAACTCTTGTAGGTCTCAGTGAGATGTCGGATATTTCGCTCAGCCCTCCATTTTGCTGCGGAGTTTCTGCATAAGAAAGTTCTCTTTTGATGCCATTTTCACAGCAAAAAGATGAGAACTCATTTGAAGTGAACTCTCCTCCGTTATCTGTCCTTAACTGTTTTATCTTGGTACCAAGTTCAGTTTCAACTGTCTTTTTGAATTGCAAGAATCTATTCATGACTTCAGACTTTCGCTTGACAAAATAGACCCAAGTAAATCTTGTAAAGTCATCAATAAAGATTAGCATGTAAGAATAATCAGAAAAGGAGGGAGTCTTTGTTGGATCCATTAAGTCACTGTGAACGAGTTCAAGAGGATCCTCACACTTTGATATTGATCTTTCGAAAGAAAGCCGATGTGCCTTCCCCATCCTTCACATATATGACTTTCGCTAAAGTTATTTAATTGAGGCATCCCATCAACTAATTTCAACTTCACCATAGCCTTTAATTTCTCCATGTCGACATGCTCAAGTCTGGCATGCCAAATAGCGGGATTATCATTGCTACTCATCTTTTCCACATACAAATTTGAAGTAGACAAAACAAATAAATCATTTACTCTCTTGCCGGTGTGAACAACATCAACTTTCAACTCCTTGATATTCCGGAGAAACTTCACATCATGGGGTTCGAATAGCACGAAATGGCCAGCATCAACAACATTTGCCACTGAAAACAGATTCTTACGCATGCCCGGAACATGGTACACATTGTCAAGCATTATCGGGTCCCGGTGCTTCCCATTTATGATCACCGTGCCTTGATTCTTCACTTGATGGACTGTATTATCAGCTGTAACAATAGCTTTACAACCACTGTATTGTTGAAGGTTGGAGAGTTTTCCATCGTCCCCAGTGAGATGATGCTCACAACCCGAATCAACAATCCAATCCTTGTCAAAGTTGATTGAGTTCATAGCATTGATAGTCTTATTTTCAACCATAAAACATTTGGCCCAATCTTCTTCGTCTTCAACCAGCTCAGTACCAATCACATTACCTTCCTTTAGCTTTACCCGACAATTCTTCTTTATATGACCAATTTTTCTACACCGATAGCATTGGATCCTTTTCCTACCAAATTGATTTTGAGAATAATCTTTTTCAGCGTCAAAAAACGGATCCTTCTTATTTTCCACTCCCCTTAATCCTTCTTCCTCGTTATAAGAGCAGCTCCTTCTGATTCCTTCAAAGAGACTTCGGCCATTTGCTTGGCCAAGGATTCTTGGGATGATAATAGGCTCTCTACTTCCTCCAAGGATGGTTGTTGAGCCCAACCTTGGACTGATGTTATGAATGGAATGTATTCTGGTCTTAGTCCACGAACAATATTTCTCCGAATTCGAACTTTTGAGATAGCTTCCTCTGGATTTAACAAGGAAATCTCCGAACAAAGATTCTTAATTTTCAAGAAGCACTCCGAGATAGACAGATTACCTTGAGTAGCTTTCGCCAAATCATTTTCCAAGTGTTGCAACTGAGCCTCATCCTTCTTATTGAACAACTTATCAAATGTCTGCCATATCTCATGAGCAGATTTGCATCTCACTATATGATCAAACAGGCTAGGTGAAATGGATCTCTTCAAGACAAACTCAACCTTTGCATTTAACTGCTTCCATTTCTTGAGATCATTCGAGTTATCAACCATGGCTTCTGGACATGTGGTATTGTTTCCATTTACAATATCCCATAGATCTTCTCCATACAACTCCTCCAAACCTTTTAATTTGACTGGTTTAGCAACTCAATACCATGGCCACCATCATGACCACTTAGATCCATTTGAGGCACCGGCTGAATCCTTCACCAAGAGTTGTTATCACATGAAGCTACCAATCCCTACGGCCCTTGTGCTCTGATACCATGTGAACAAAAAAATAGCTCTACAGCTAGTTCTTGCTGGCTCAAGATCTAGAATCAACTTGTGAAGGAAACGACCAAGAAACAGAGGAGCTTTTTTTAATATGAAAACTCAAAAAAAAAACTACCTTGAATTACACACATAGAAGCATAAAAAAATAGAACAAAAACTAAGGAAACTTTTTGGGAAGAGAGCTTAATAATATCTGCTACCTAATTGACAGCTAATAATAACCATTTCTAATACAAAATGAGCTTTATAATGTTCGTTCAATGGATCGACAGGACGCATCGTTCTAGTCAACGCGGCGGCGGCCTCCGCCCATCCTTCTTGACTCCTCGTTGAACTGTTTCTATCACGAACTTTAAGAGGTCTACCGTCTACGTCTCTGCAGCATGACTGCATCCATCGCAGTGCGAGACTTCGAGTAATTCCATGACGGAAACGAAGCAGAGCATGCCTTTCTATTATTCTTTCCTTCTTCCCCTAATTGTGATAGCAACAGCAGCAACGACGGCGGCAGCGAGCAATATCACGACGTTGCCTGGTTGCCCGGCGAAGTGCGGCGACATCGCAGTCCCTTACCCATTTGGGATCGGCGCCGGTTGTGCCCTCGAAAGCTTCGAACTCACCTGTAATGGCACCAGACTCTTCATCTCAAACTACGAGGTCGACTCCATCTCCCTCGACCCGCCGGAGGTCACCATCCAGCTCAACGCGAGCTGGAAGTGCTACAACGCCACCGGATACGTCGTCGGCCAAGAGTCTCCCTCCTTCGAGACCGGCCTAACCAAGCCCTATCGGCTCTCCACCCGCAACACCTTCGCCGCTGTCGGATGCAACACCTTCGCCGCCTTCGACGACTACGAGGGCTACTTTGCTAGCGGCTGCGTGTCGCTCTGCCACCAGGAGAGCGTTGTCGTCGACGGGGCCTGCTACGGCGTTGGTTGTTGCCGGTCGCCGGTTCCTAAGGATGTGCGGTACTACCATCCGTGCTCCGATGACAGGTTCAACAAGTCACAGGTGGTGGATTTCAGCCCCTGCAGCTACTGGTTCCTCATCGACAACGACAAGTTCCAGTTCCGGGCGGCAGAGGCGAGGATGAGTGACAGGGGAGGGTTCACGACGCCGGTGGCGCTGGACTGGGCCGTGAGAACTCCTGCCACGAGCTGTGAGGCGGCGAGGAGGAACATGTCGACTTATGCCTGCCGGAGTGACAACAACGAGTGCTACGAGACGACGAATGGAGAAGGGTACCTCTGCAACTGCTCCACGGGGTACCGGGGCAATCCATACCTCGCCGGCGGATGTCAAGATATCAACGAGTGCGACCTTAAAGAGGAGTTCCCCTGCTACGGCCAGTGCACGAACAATAATGGAAGCTATGTTTGCTCGTGTCCATCGGGACAAGAAGGCGATCCTACTCGAGAACATGGCTGCCGATCGAAGGATAGCTTCACGCTCGCTCTCAAAATCGTCACTGGTACTCAATCGATGCAGAGAATCCATACCTGACGCAGAGCTTCTCTTCTTGATCAACACTTCACTTGCAGGTGCCGGCGTCGGCGTCCTCTTCCTCCTGCTGCTGTCTCTGATGGCGTACTTGGGATCCAAAAGGCGAAGGCTCATCGAGACGAAACGCAGATTCTTCGAGCAAAACGGCGGCCTCCTCCTGCAAAAGAGCATCACTGCTAAACAGAGCATCGGGTTTAGGATCTTTGCAGAGAAGGAACTGGAGAAGGCGACGAACGGTTTCGACGACGACCGCGTCCTCGGCACCGGCGGCCACGGGACGGTGTACAAGGGCGTGCTCGACGACCGGACCGAGGTGGCGATCAAGAAGTCCAAGGTGATGGACGAGGGGCAGCGGAAGGAGTTCGCGCAGGAGCTGCTCATCCTCTCGCAGCTCAACCACAAGAACGTGGTCAAGATTTTAGGGTGTTGCTTGGAGGTCGAGGTGCCGATGTTGGTCTACGAGTACGTACCCAACGGCACCCTGTACGGCTTCATCCACCGGAAAGAGGCGATCTCCATTGACACGAGGCTGAAGCTGGCAGCGGAGGCTGCTGAGGCACTCGCGTACCTGCACTCATCTGCGTCGCCGCCGATCATCCACGGCGACGTGAAGTCGGCCAATGTGCTGCTGGACTGGGATTTCTCGGCGAAGGTGTCGGATTTTGGAGCGTCGAGGCTGGCGCCGACCGACGAGGTGCAACTGGCGACGCTGGTGCAGGGGACGTGCGGGTACTTGGACCCGGAGTACATGGTGACGAGCCAGTTGACGGAGAAGAGCGACGTGTACAGCTTCGGGGTGGTGCTGCTGGAGCTGCTCACGAGGAGGAAGGCGTTGTGCTTCGAGAGGCCGGAGGAGGATCGGTGCTTGGCGGCGAGCTTTGCGAAGGCAATGGAGAAGGGGCGGCTGACGGAGGTGGTGGATGAGCAAGTCCTGGTGACGGAGGGAAGAGAAGCAGAGTACGTGATCAGGGACGTTGCAGAGCTGGCGAGGTGTTGCTTGCGGATGACGAGGGAGGAGAGGCCGGCGATGAGGGAGGTGGCAGAGGCGTTGCAGAGGTTGAGGAGGTGGAGAGAACATCCGTGGATGCGTCTTGATCTGGAGGAGGAAGCGAGTTTACTTGGAAGAGATTGATGAAGATGATGATGCACATCAAGAACAAACAGGACAAAATTACTATCAAGAACAGCTCCTTCACCTCAGTTTTGTGAAGAATGAAATGTACCATTATAGAGATATATATGCATTAAGTGTTTAGTCCAGCAATAAAGATCATATATTTAGTGTTTTACTGCATAAAAGATCATATATATGTATGAACTCTGGATTACGATAGTGAAAAAAAGAATGATTTGTTTGGAGAGAGTTACATTAAAGGCTGCACAAATAGAGATAAAATAGTGACAAAGGCATATATTTTTATATATATGAATTCTGTTGCATTGTTATGTTGGCCTTCAAACTAAATCACGCCCTCACTTTTTCAGTCACTGGAAGAAATGGCATCAATCATCATCCTTGAACTCTCTAATGGAAAACAAGAGAAACAAATATTTCAGAGATGCTGACTCAAATTTGGTAAGCTGAAGTTTAGAGGCAAGTATCTATTACTCAAAGCTGATAAATGAAATCAAAGTAAAATTGTGAGTTTCATTCCGAGCCTAAGCAAATTGTTTTGTTAGTCTCACAAATTTTGGAAATCCTTAAATAACAATAAATTTTACTGTTATTGGTAACTAAATGTTAATAGCAACAATAACTTATTCCGACATCAGAACCTTCTAATCAGAGAGTTGCTGATCAATACTGCCAACATTGTTCCTTACTAATTGACACAACCTTGGAGCATGCGTAGGCATACTCACACTGACCTATGTGTCTGAATTCGAATAATAACCATGTTGCTTAAACATTTTATCAACTGAAGAAAGATTTTTTTTTTTTCAGTTCTACAAGTGCACTAATAAGATACGACTTGGAGTTCTTTAATAATATGCATAGGAGAATTGTTCATCTGCAATTGCCAATTTACTTGATAAATTTTTTTCTCGAACAAGCACTCTAGGAATCAAGTGTCATTTTCACCTAGTGCTTTTAGCAACAGGATAATATCCAAATGATATTGCAGCTTATGATGATGATTAAAGGAATACCTTCGATCAAGATATCGCGGTTGGATTCCAGTGCCTTGACAAGTAGTGCAGGTTAAGGTACCAGCACCATCACAGTTGATGCACTGTGAGACTTCATTTTCACCTCCTAACGCTATAGTGATCTTGCCACTTCCAGTGCAAAATCTGCATTGTTCTGAAAGAAACCAATTCCAGCTCAACTGAAGTATGGATGCTGATCCGGTTGTGTAAGGGGCAGAGAAGGAATTAGGAGGAAAGTGGAGGGCATTTTAGACATTTGGGATCAAATTAGGTTTTGGGCTTGAAAGGGAGATGACGGTTCATGAGGAGAGAGAGGGGGGGTTCGTGGGAGAGAGCCGCCGCCGCCAAACGGAGCAAGGACAGAAGCATTTTCTCCCCTTCTCGCTTCTCGCCGGCGCCGGCCACCACTGCCTTCCTCTCCTCCTGGCGATTCCGACCACAACCCTCCTTTCTCCTCACGGCATCACCCGACAGACCCGGTGGACGGCGACGAGGAGCACCACCACTGCTGCCGTCAGCGAGCACCGCTGCCGCCAGTGAGCGCCGTTGCCACCAGAACGCGCCGCCGCCCCCGACAGGCGCTGCTTCCGCCTCCGGCGACTACAGCTGCCGATTCCCTTGGCCGCCGTCAGCATGCGCGGCTGCCACCAGCGCGCACCGCTGCCGCCAGTGAGCGCCGTTGCCACCAGCGACCATGGACACCTCTCCCATACTGCCGGCAGTGAGTGCCTCCGCCGGCCGTGACTTCCAGTGGCCGTCAGCGCCTCCCGCCGGCCATGTGCCTCCTCCAGAGGCTGCCGCTACCGGCATCTCCTACGGTGGCCACTGCCACAGCGCCTTTGGCAGCCCGCGTCTTCGGCAGCCAGCGCCTCCGGCGTCTAGCGCCGTCACCTCCGGCAGCTCCTGCCGCAGCCACCGACACCCCCAGGCAGCCGTCATCACCCTACAAGCAGCCGTCATACGACGGGCTCAGGTTTGCGTATTTAGGCCTTCGCGCCAAGATTATGTTCGGCTTGTGAGCCGATGTGGATCCGGCCATCGTGCCGTTGTACTTCATTCTTCGTACCATTGTTGTTATCCGGCCTGTGTGCCGTGTGCCGGCCTATGAGCCACTGTATTGTTCCGGGTCGCTACGACTCGATTGGCGACACGACCAGCTCATCCATCCATCCGAGGGCGCCCCCCTGGGCCAGGGTACGTTCTCGTACCTTCTTTGCATTTATTTCAATATTCTATTATTATCCGGATATTTATGCATATGTGGGATTCGCCTCGAGCACCGAGGTACCAGAGACCGGGGGAACCCGGTCGCTGGATACAGGTACAGTTGACCGGAAGAGGACTTCTGACGATCTGGTCAACGTAGCGGACAGATCATCGACCGGGTCATGGGGATGCGGTCAACCTTCCAGACACGTCACACCGGCAGGTTCGTCTTCTCAGCTTCCAGACAGCATCAGATGCATTTATTGAACACCTAATTCATATGGATGTGCGGTCTGTGAGCATCAACTAAACAACCAAAAAACACTAACTGATAAAGTGAATCCTAGCCATTTCACTTCCAAGAAAACAAACTTGTCCATGAATCAAATATGTTCTTAAGCATTAAAATGAATCGCTATTCTTAAACAAACTCAATTATTGATGTACTTGAAATTTTATTTAGTGAAAGAGATTAGAGATCATTGAGTCTAGAATTAACTCGGGCGGACCAACTAACACTGGAGTAGATTACACTGATAAGAAATGTTTAAATTACTAGAGTACTGGTTCAGATAAAAAGAAAGATCTAATGTGTTGGCGATTGAACATTGTGTTGCTTTTAAAGAAAAGGGTTATAACTGTCAGTAGCTTAGCAAGGAATCCATTCTTACAGTATCCTCTTTCAAACATTTTGTAGTGAGCAAGATAACTATGTAATGAAATTTCACAAGCACCAAAACAAACAGATGATTTGCAGATCATCATTTTGTACATTCCTATCCTACATTGTTTCTTAAATACCCAATCCTCATTTGTTAGTTATGCAAGTTCATGATTCCATATAACACACTTGCAAACCATCGACAACAATGCCTTTTTATTTATACTTAATAAACCTACATTAGCAATTTTTATCTGTAGTTTTCCTTTCAGAAAAGCCTTTGTAACAGAGAAAGGCACTTTGTTCTCCCGACGGAAGGCACCTTGCCATTATGCCGCATCCTGAAAGGTGTTTTATGATGTGGCAGTTCCCATGGTTTCCGAAGGAATGGGATGCCGACAAGAGAGGGCCTAGTCCATGGCTACGCATGTTTCAGAATGCTCGCGAATGGTGCTCTTGAAAGAGGTGCACATATCCTAATCAATTGTTGTGGTGTTTCTATCTTTATTGCTGGGTTCACCCTTTGATTTTGTTACTGAGCTTGTTTTGATGCTCTTCTGCAGAGCTTGAGCAGATGACAGAGCTTCATACTTTCTTGAGATGCCTCTCTTTATCTGAGTTTAGTTCGGATGATATATTTTGAGTACAATTGTTGGATGAGACTTTAGCCCGTTCATGGAACTCTTTCTTCTTCGACTTTCTTTCTCTTGTAAAAAATAAGATCAAAATTGCATCTTGATTACTGTTATTGCACTGTCTAATGCTTTACTTGTACAAATTGCTGTGGCAGATCTTGTGCCGGTCACACGCAGAGGAAACTGGAGAAGCGATAAGCTGGCCGATCGGATCAATGCATCCACTCACCGACAAGGCTTATCAGTTGTCGCACCGTTCTCTAGTGATTTGAATGGCAGTCGGGAATCAATTTCTACAATTTGGTGATTCGACCGTGACTTAACTCAGCCTCAACCTTAGTCTTCCATTGGCCGCAAGACCTCAGCCACACGGTCTGACTTCATTCCTCAGCAGACACATGACGCAGACTCATTAAGCGACCACACAGCCTCAGTGCAGTCATAGTTGCACAGTCTCGGCTCTGATCATATGACTTCGTTCTTACTTTTATAACTTTAAGACATCATGAACTTGTTCTTGCTTTATGATCATACCATCTCCTTTCTTTTGCTGTTTTGTAGACACACAGCCTTAACCCGACCACACGGCCCTAATTCTATTCTGGTGCTCAATGACCCCACGACCACACATTCGACGACATGGCTTGATTTTACTGCTCAGTCAGCCATCGCCTTCGACCACATATAGCCATCGGTTGCTGAATCATCGAGCTTCTTACAAACATTTTCTTCCCTAAGGCTATAGTGTTATGATATGATATTTAAGTTATCATCAGACATTCATAATTTGATCTTAACTATAATATATATGTAGATTTTTTTTTTTCAAAGAAGAGTACAACTAAATAATATTAAATTTCTGAATTAATCGTCGCACGCGCTTTTAGATAAATCAAGCGTAGAAAATTATTATAAGATCAAATGGATATTTAAGAAATAATTAATGAGGTTGAGTTTAATATTTTTATATATTTAATGGACTATGCAACCAAAGTATTTAAAAATTACATATCCATTTAGGTGAGAGCTGCTTTTCCCCTCCCTAGACCCTCACCTCCCGGGCCCACCAAATCTTTTTGACCCTTATATCCTTTTCTTAGTCAATTGTCCATTTTTTCTCTTTTATCTATTGAATTTATTTTTTAATCATTTTATTTTTTTTGTCTGTTCAATCATTTTTTTTTTTTTATGTTTGTAATATTTTATTGAAAAAATTTTACTAGTGGAAAATTTTAGAAGTTATTATTTGTAAAAAATTTAAAAAGTAAAAAAATATGGATTAAAATAAAAATTATATATTTAAAATTAATAAAAATACTAGTGAAAAATTTCGACATATGTTAAAAGTTAGAAAGCGATAATTTAAAGAGATGAAAGATTTTGACATGTGTCAAAGGTTGGAATTGAGATAATTTAAAGGGATAGAAGATTTTAACATGTGACAAGAGTGGGAAAGGGGGTAATTTAAAGGGAGGAGAGATTTTGACATTATCAAGGGTTGAAAGGGGTAGTTTAAAGGGAGAGTGGTGTTTGACATGCGTTAAGGATTTGAGGGTGGGTAATTTAAATAGATGAGAGGTTCTGACATATGTTAAGCGTTGAAGAGGGGTAATTTAAAGAGAGTGGTGTTTTGATAAGTGTCAATGGTTGGAAGATGAGTAATTTAAAAAAAGTGAGAGATTTTGACATGTGTCATATGTCAAGAATTAGAAAGGAAGGATAATTTAAAGCGAGAGAAGATTTTGACATCTGTTAAGATTTGGATAGGGGTAATTTAAGTGTCGAATTAGGAAGGTAATTTGAAGGAAGGGAGAGATTCTGACATATATTAAAAATTATATAAAATAAAAAAAAATCATAAATAATAATAAATAAAATTGATTAAAAAATAAAACTAAATAAAAAATAAATAAAATTGAAAAAATAAACTAAATAATAAACTAAATTGATTGAAAAAATAAAATTAAATAAAAAATAAATAAAATTAAAAAAAATGATAAAAAATAATAAATAAAACTGATTAAAAAATAAAACGAAATAAAAACTAAATAAAATTAAAAAAATATGTAAGTATTGATAAAAGTAATAAATAAAATTAATTAAAAAACTAAATAAAAATTAAGTAAAAATAGAAAAAAAAAAAGAAGAAGGATAGAAGTGTCATTTAGCAGGGAGAGAGAGGGTGCTGTCGGGGTGGAAAAAATAATTTAAATGACCTTGACAGTCCCTTGACAGTCCACCCCTCTCTCTCCCTATTAAATGACCTTTTAACCCTTCTTTCCTTAAATAACAAGTTCTTTTTTTTTTTAATTTTATTTGCTTCTTTAATTTTTTCCAATTTTATTACTTCTTTAGTTTTATTTTTTAAATAAATTTTATTTATTATTTTTTCATCAATTTTTTTATTTTTTATCTATATTTTACTTTTAAATTTTTTATAAATAATAATTCTTAAAATTAATATTAAAAAATAAAAGATTACAAGAGATCTAATCCTCTATTCCAATATCACCTGCCCCTGTTCCCACTCGTTGCCTCAGCCCATCGTCGATGGCACCATCGGCGGCCCTCGGTCGTCGCCTCGATTAAAATTATATTCTAAGGGGAAGGTGAATGTAGTGGGGTCGCATCGATGCGATCAGCGCCGAAATTTAGTCGGATCTGAGCAGATTTTCTTTCACCGTTGATCTGAATCCCTGCTCAAATTCGACCAAATTCCGATGTCGATCGTGTCGATGGCAATCCCCCTAAGGTATAGTTCTGGTCGGGGCGACGACAAAAAGCCATCGGTAGAGGGCTAGAGGCGACGAGTAAAACACAAGGAGAGAGAAAATTAGAGACATAGGATCCGATTTCATATTATAAATATAAAAACAGTATGATATTCTTGTCGGAAAAAATACTTAATAAAGAAATAAAAAAAATAAAAATAAATGAAATAAAAAATAATATATAGATAAATAATATGATCGGTGGAAGAGAGTGGGTGAAATATTAAAATTTATAACTAAAAATTAAATAAAATATTGCAAATATATAATAAATATTTATTTAAAAAGAATAAAATTGATAAAAACTTATTAAAAAATCAAACTGTTCAAAAAAATTTGATTAAAAAGAAATAAAAATTTGTAAAAAAAAAAAACGTGGACATAAGGGGTATTAAAGTAAAAAAAAAATGGATGGGGCTGGTAGGTGAGGGTGTCAGGGGAGGGGGGAAAAAGGATGTCTCTTTACTTACAAGGTACACTGAACAGGTCATTATTCAATGGATCGGCATGACGAATCGTTCTAGTCAATGCGCAGTGGCGGCCCCCGCCCATCCGTCTTGACCATTTCCACGGTTCCACCTCCTTGTTCAACTCTGTTTCTATCACGCACTTTTAAGAGGCCTACGGCTCTGCTGCAGCCTGCATCCATCCCAGTTTGAGACTTGAGTAATTCCATGGCGGAGACGAAGCAGAGTATGCCTTTTTATTATTCGTTCCTTCTTCCCATAATTGTGATAGCAACAGTAGCAACGGCGGCGGCAGCGAGCAATATCACGACGTTGCCTGGTTGCCCGGCGAAGTGCGGCGACATCACCGTCCCTTACCCATTTGGCATCGGCGCCGGTTGTGCCCTCGAAAGCTTCCAACTCATCTGTAATGGCACCAGACTCTTCATCTCAAACTACGAGATCGACTCCATCTCCCTCGACCCGCCGGAGGTCACCATCCAGCTCAACGCGAGCTGGAAGTGCTACAACGCCACCGGCGACGTCATCGACCAACGGGCCCCCTACTTCGCGACCGGCCCCGGCAACCCCTACCGACTCTCCACCCGCAACACCTTCGCTGCGATCGGATGCAACACCTTCGCCGCCTTCTTCGACCCCCAGGGCTACTACGCTAGCGGCTGCGTATCGCTCTGCCGCCGGGAGAGCGTTGTCGTTGACGGGGCCTGCTACGGTGTTGGTTGTTGCCGGTCGCCGGTTCCGAAGGATGTGTGGTACTACGAGCCGTACTCCGATGACAGGTTCAACAAGTCACTGGTGGTGGATTTCAGCCCCTGCAGCTACTGGTTCCTCATCGACAACGACAAGTTCCAGTTCCGGGCGGCAGAGGCGAGGATGAGTGACATGGGAGGGTTCACGACGCCGGTGGCGCTGGACTGGGCCGTGAGAACTCCTGCCACGAGCTGTGAGGCGGCGAGGAGGAACACGTCGACTTATGCCTGCCGGAGTGACAACAACGAGTGCTACGAGACGACGAATGGAGAAGGGTACCTCTGCAACTGCTCCACGGGGTACCGGGGCAATCCATACCTCGCCGGCGGATGTCAAGATATCAACGAGTGCGACCTTAAAGAGGAGTTCCCCTGCTACGGCCAGTGCACGAACAATAATGGAAGCTATGTTTGCTCGTGTCCATCGGGACAAGAAGGCGATCCTACTCGAGAACATGGCTGCCGATCGAAGGATAGCTTCACGCTCGCTCTCAAAATCGTCACTGGTACTCAAGCAGAGAATCCATACCTGACGCAGAGCTTCTCTTCTTGATCAACACTTCACTTGCAGGTGCCGGCGTCGGCGTGCTCTTCCTCCTCCTGCTGTCTCTGATGGCGTACTTGGGATCCAAAAGGCGAAGGCTCATCGAGACGAAACGCAGATTCTTCGAGCAAAACGGCGGCCTCCTCCTGCAAAAGAGCATCACTGCTAAACAGAGCATCGGGTTTAGGATCTTTGCAGAGAAGGAACTGGAGAAGGCGACGAACGGTTTCGACGACGACCGCGTCCTCGGCACCGGCGGCCACGGGACGGTGTACAAGGGCGTGCTCGACGACCGGACCGAGGTGGCGATCAAGAAGTCCAAGGTGATGGACGAGGGGCAGCGGAAGGAGTTCGCGCAGGAGCTGCTCATCCTCTCGCAGCTCAACCACAAGAACGTGGTCAAGATTTTAGGGTGTTGCTTGGAGGTCGAGGTGCCGATGTTGGTCTACGAGTACGTACCCAACGGCACCCTCTACGGCTTCATCCACCGGAAAGAGGCGATCTCCATTGACACGAGGCTGAAGCTGGCGGCGGAGGCTGCGGAGGCACTCGCGTACCTGCACTCATCTGCGTCGCCGCCGATCATCCACGGCGACGTGAAGTCGGCCAATGTGCTGCTGGACTGGGATTTCTCGGCGAAGGTGTCGGATTTTGGAGCGTCGAGGCTGGCGCCGACCGACGAGGTGCAACTGGCGACGCTGGTGCAGGGGACGTGCGGGTACTTGGACCCGGAGTACATGGTGACGAGCCAGTTGACGGAGAAGAGCGACGTGTACAGCTTCGGGGTGGTGCTGCTGGAGCTGCTCACGAGGAGGAAGGCGTTGTGCTTCGAGAGGCCGGAGGAGGATCGGTGCTTGGCGGCGAGCTTTGCGAAAGCAATGGAGAAGGGGCGACTGGCGGAGGTGGTGGATGAGCAAGTCCTGGTGACGGAGGGAAGAGAAGCAGAGTACGTGATCAGGGACGTTGCAGAGCTGGCGAGGTGTTGCTTGCGGATGACGAGGGAGGAGAGGCCGGCGATGAGGGAGGTGGCAGAGGCGTTGCAGAGGTTGAGGAGGTGGAGAGAACATCCGTGGATGCGTCTTGATCTGGAGGAGGAAGCGAGTTTACTTGGAAGAGATTGACGAAGATGATGATGCACATCAAGAACAAACAGGACAAAATTACTATCAAGAACAGCTCCTTCACCTCAGTTTTGTGAAGAATGAAATGCACCATTATAGAGATATATATGCATTAAGTGTTTAGTCCAGCAATAAAGATCATATATTTAGTGTTTTACTGCATAAAAGATCATATATATGTATGAACTCTGGATTACGATAGTGAAAAAAAGAATGATTTGTTTGGAGAGAGTTACATTAAAGGCTGCACAAATAGAGATAAAATAGTGACAAAGGCATATATTTTTATACTAGAATATATATGAATTCTGTTGCATTGTTACGTTGGCCTTCAAACTAAATCACGTCCTCACTTTTTCAGTCACCGGAAGAAATGGCATCAATCATCATCCTTGAACTCTCTAATGGAAAACAAGAGAAACAAATATTTCAGAGATGCTGACTCAAATTTGGTAAGCAGAAGTTTAGAGGCAAGTATCTATAACTAAAAGCTGATAAATGAAATCAAAGTAAAATTGTGAGTTTCATTCCGCGCCTAAGCAAATTGTTTTGTTAGGCTCACAAATTTTGGAAATCCTTAAATAACAATAAATTTTACTGTTATTGGTAACTAAATGTTAATAGCAACAATAACTTATTCCGACATCAGAACCTTCTAATCAGAGAGTTGCTGATCAATACTGCCAACATTGTTCCTTCCTAACTGACACAACCTGGGAGAATGCGTAGGCATACTCACACTGACCATATGTGTCTGAATTCGAATATCCATGTTGCTTAAACATTTTATCAACTGAAGAAAGATTTTTTTTTTCAGTTCTGCAAGTGCACTAATAAGATACGACTTGGAGTTCTTTAATAATATGCATAGGAGAATTGTTCATCTGCAATTGCCAATTTACTTGATAATTTTTTTTCTCGAACTCTTGATCATCTGTTGGTTGGATGTGTATAAATGAACATATAATAGCAATAACAGAATGTGCTGTCAAAGACTAGGAATCAAGTGTCATTTTCACCTAGTGCTTTTAGCAACAGGATAATATCCAAATGATATTGCAGCATATGATGATGATTAACGGAATACCTTCGATCAAGATATCGTGGTTGGATTCCTGTGCCTTGACAAGTAGTGCAGGTTAAGGTACCAGCACCATCACAGTTGATGCACTGTGAGACTTCATTTTCACCTCCTAATGCTACACTGATCTTGCCACTTCCAGTGCAAAATCTGCATTGTTCTGAAAGAAACCAATTCCAGCTCAACTGAAGTATGGATGTGCGGTCTGTGAGCATCAACTAAACAACCAAAAAACACTAATTGATAAAGTGAATCCTAGCCATTTCACTTCCAAGAAAACAAACTTGTCCATTAATCAAATATGTTCTTAAGCATTAAAATGAATCGCTATTCTTACACAAACTCAATTATTGATGTACTTGAAATTTTATTTAGTGAAAGAGATTAGAGATCATTGAGTCTAGAATTACCTCGGGAGGACCAACTAACACTGGAGTAGAGATTACACTGATAAGAAATGTTTAAATTACTAGAGTACTGGTTTAGATAAAAAGAAAATACAATTTTCTCACAATGGTAGATCTAATGTTGGCGATTGAACATTGTGTTGCTTTTAAAGAAAAAAGGATTATAACTGTCGGTAGCTTAGCAAGGAATCCATTCTTACAGTATCCTCTTTCAAACATTTTGTAGTGAGAGCAAGATAACTATGTAATGAAATTTCACAAGCACCAAAACAAACAGATGATTTGCAGATCATCATTTTGTACATTCCTATCCTACATTGTTTTTTAAATACCCAATCCTCATTTGTTAGTTATGCAAATTCATGATTCCATATAAAACACCTGCAAACCATCAATAACATTGCCTTTTTATTTATACTTAATAAACCTACATTAGCAATTTTTATCTGTAGTTTTCCTTTCAGAAAAAGCCTTTGTAACAGAGAAGCTCTATTTATAGGATCATAGTCTTCTCCAAGGCCTTCAAAATTTCATCAATATTATCACAATCGAGCATTTTGTGATGAATAAAAATGCAGAGTGCATTTGGAATTTTAAAAATTTTCAATTCTTCAATACTCAGCAGACTTGTTTCGAAAATTTTCAACTTTCCTATTTAACAGGATTCTAGTCTTCACTGAGGTTTTACAAGATTTACTACTCATCATCCATACAAAATTCTTGTGAACCATAAACACCAATCGGCTAAGAACCTCATTCTAAGTGCTAGAGAATAGACTTTACATGGCATTTATGTCTTCTTAGTGAATCTAGATTAGGCATTAGTTCTTAGTTTCCTTTCAAACCAGTGAAACCAGTGCTTGAGAACAGAGAAGCTCCATTTACAGCATCCCATATTTCACTGGGGGCTTAGCAAAATTTCATGTAAGCAAAATTTCATGTACATTAGGCAATTGAGTATTTTGTTGTAAATGGAAATGAGTGAATGATGCATATGGAACTTCTTAAAATTTCTTATTATTCAATCTTGATCATAACTATTCTGAAAAAACAAAATTGACTTACTGCCATTTCAAAACCAGCAGATGAATAAAAGAGCATAAATTGAACCAGAAAAAACAGATAACCAACTGCATATATCTAGCCAAGAACTTCAATTTTTTCTTGTTCTTGACCACAAGGTGGAGTCGACTCCCGAGCCAATCTAGCTCACTTACCACCATACTAAGCCAAAAGCTACGATTACAATGAAAGAAATTGTAAAATATGGTGTTCAGTACTTACGAGCGCCGGATCCATTGCAAGGAAAACAAGGCTGGGAATTCTCCCGCTTAGCCTGCAAATCCAACAAAAAATTTCACCATCACAGCATCCCAGCCCAATTGAACATCCACGACAAAACTTACCGCATTATCAATCTGAGACTCGTAGAACACGGGTATAGCAATCCCCACCGCAACACTCACAACCCCCACGGAGATCGCGACGAGCTAAAGCACAGAACAAACGCGTTACGACCGGCCATCGCTAGGGCCCCTCATTTGGGAGATGAAACGGAAGAGGGGATTACCGTGTCCTGGTCCAGGTCGAGGGCTCGAACGCGGGGGTACGAGGCGGGAGGACGGTGGCGAATCGCCGGGGGATTAGGTGGGAAGGTGAGCCGGGGGTGGGCGGAGGGGGAGGCGAAGAAGGAAGGGCAGAGGGTGGCAACGACGGGCGGCGCCAAAGCCATTGCGAGCGACGGTGGCGATCGACTGCCGTCGGCCGCCGCAGTGGCCCTTTTCTGGATCTGGCTTCGATCGTCTCCGGCCACACGTTGAGGATCAGGATTCAGGACGATGACGTGCGAATAGCAAGCGAGTACGCACCACTCATATGAACTGATCGGGCCCGACAGCCGTCGCGTCAGTATTTGATTGGATGCCCAATATCAATAATTCTAATTAATTTTATTTTATGTTTTCGGATGTTTAATTAATTATTAAGTACCATTTAAACTGCCATTATTTGAATAATAATTACACATAAATGATCTCGTGGACCCATTTATTATCCTCTCTTCCCGCTCCTTCAAAGCAACGCCATCCGATGCCTCTCTGTTTCCTTTCCATCTCATAACGCCGACAACTCACTCGACTAGTCGACTTCCCTTCCACTCTTCCGTCGCTTCCTTCCTTCCTTCCGTAACGCTTCGATTTCATTAGGTTTCCCGTCGGCAAAGGATCGGATCTCGTACGACTTCCCGATCCGATCGGGTTGTTCTTCGATTGGATAGGTAGGTGGTTTTGCTGGAATTCGTGAGAGGAGAGGCGGAAGGCGGGGATGGGGCTGCTCTCTGGGTTGGTCATGGGGGCGATTGTCGGGATCGCGTTGATGGCCGGGTGGGCACGCATGATGAGGCGTCGCAGCTCTAAGCGCGTCTCCAAGGTGAGAATTTTGTTTTTTTTTTCTCTTTCATTCCCCGGGGATCTTGGGTAGTTTCAATACCTCGTCGGCCTTTTTTTTTTTTTTTTGATGTTTTAGTGTAGTGTCTTTTTGGATCTGGAATTGCGACGGAAATTTGGTTCTTTTGATTGACATGAATGGCTCATAAGTCTTCTGTCTCTCTCATTCTAGTTGAATTGACAGAAGTGACAGGGAATTTACTGGTGTTAAGTCGTGGGTCTGACCTTTTTCTCGCTGCAGATGAACCTGATGATAGGTCTTCCTTTTTGATTGAGAATCATCTCTGCAATTCTGCAAAAAGTAATTTCTATTTGCCAGTCTGAATTCTTCTTTAGCCAGTCCTTCAACACACTTGTCGGAAGTTTTTGGGAAAAGTGAGAGAGTTACCTGTCATTCCCTGCTCAACTATTGGTCAATGCTCTCCTTGTTCCCAACTGCTGAAAGAATTAATCGTTTCATGACAAGTTGGAAATCCTAGCAAATCATTGTACTGCAATCAAATGACTCTAGGACTTGGTGACTGAGTTTCAACAAGCGCCAAGCTAGAAATAATCAAGTCAAGAGTTTTTTTTTTTTTTTATCATGATGGCTCTATGGTTTACTCTGCTTGTTGTCAAGTTTCTATTTCACAGGAGAAATTGATTTGATATTCATGTTTAGGTTAGCTAGTAATTGCAGCGGCATGAAATTTAATTTTTGGATTAACGCTTTTAATCTGTTGCTCACATTCACTTTCCTACAGGCTGCTGACATAAAACTTCTTGGGTCTCTAACAAGGGATGACCTGAAGAAACTTTGTGGTGATAATTACCCTGAATGGATTTCATTTCCTGCATTTGAACAGGTTATTGCAACAAAATAAAGATTATCTTTTTTTAAGATTTTTCTGTAGTTATACACCTGAAATGTTAAAATGATGATCCTGGACGGATATCCTGGAATATTGACGTGATGCATAACATGGCTTATTAGTTGTTATTATGGTTGAGGTGGAATGCTATTTAACATAGACAATATAATATGAAAAAGTCTCGATAATCATTTAAGGCTCCTAGATCTAAGGATGAAGGGGTTTTGCAGCTTGATGTTGCGACTGGGACTCATCTGTTGCTGAACAAACTACCAGGTTATTGTGTCACTACATATACTAGGTACAAATTATCTTGCTAGGAGTTGCACCTTATGCAAGCTCCCTATCCCAGAAACCACTACCTGCCCTAGTCAGTTCTAGTCACAAAATTAGACCATTTGTATTTTTCTTCTCCTAATAGTTATTTCACTTTTTCAATGAGATCAAATAGATTTGTTATAGCCTTAAGGCATCCTAGGTAGTATGAAAATGTTTTTTCTCTCTACAGTATATGCATTTGATTGTTCTATTTTACTTTGTTCAGTTTTACACGAGTATCTTCAATAAATTTAATTTACATTTCTGTTTTTTTCTTCAGGTGAAATGGCTAAACAAGATGTTGGGTAAATTGTGGCCTTATATTGCAGATGTAAGCTTTGTGATTTTTTTTTTTTGTTTAGAGCTCTACTTCTATTCTAACAATTTCTCCATTAAAATATCTTTCATTCTATTTGTAAGAGTTATTCTGAGTTTGTGATTAGCAATACTGATAACCTCATTTCTTTTGGATGCTCTATTTTTTTAATGGGTTGGTGGTTATGGTAATTTCAGCTATAAATATCACGCTGTGAAAAAGGAAATTAGTCATTCTTTGACAAGTAGAATACACAATTGACTGTGATCTGAATCTACAAATGTAAATTCGTGTTTCCTTTTGTAATTGACTGTGAACAGCGTCTGCTACTCTACTGCCATAGATTTTTTTGTTTATTTATGGGTTTTTGAATTTTTTTAATCTATTTTATTTTTATCCAATAGTATATATCTTTTGCTTTCTGGTTGCTAGTGTTTGAATTTGAATCAGCCAAATTCTACTTGCATGCTAACTTATAGGTTTTACATGGTCATAGGCAGCAACACTGGTAATTAGGGAAACAGTTGAACCATTACTGGATGATTACCGTCCTGCAGGAATAACTTCACTTAAGTTTAGCAAGCTATCTCTCGGGACAGTGCCACCTAAAATTGAAGGTTTGTTTAGGTTTCAATTTTAAGTATCTGTATATTCTAATAAATTTATATATGCTTCCTTAATTGTTAAACATTGTAGTTTCATTGTCCAATCAAGTCTATATTTCTAATGATTTTCTATATGCTTCCTTAATTATTAGAATAATGTTGTTACGTTGTGCTTATTGTCCTGTTGCTTAAAATATAACTCTTAGTGTTAACGTAGTGTTTGTTCTCACTAACAGTTTGTGAATTAATTTTACCGTCTAGTCCGTTCTTGTTTTCACAGTGAAATACTGATTAGTTGTCCCAAAATGGGAGGTATATATGACTGTTTTCTTCTTCTTATTTTCTTTAAACAAACTAAGTTAATGAATTGTACTTTCCTAATTCTTTCCATTAAGCTTCCTGGCTTAATTTACCTATTTACAGTGAATCAAAACTTATGCCTGTATGGGTCTATTTTAATTGATTCCTAATTTCCAACCTGAAAGCTTGCTGTTTTCTATGATTCTTTTTCATCTTGACTATTCCGATTTTTTATTCAGAAAAAGGATATTTCTAAAACAACATAATCCTGTACAGATGAGCTATTCAGCCTGAATTATGTTGTACATTGTAGTTGATGTATTTATCTTTTACAAAGGTATCCGAGTTCAAAGTCTCAAGCAAAGTCAAATTACAATGGATATAGATTTCCGATGGGGTGGAGATTTAAGCATAATTCTTGCAGTTGAAGCACTTGTTGCATCACTTCCTATTCAGGTTAATAGTTGATTATAATTTTCTAAGAATTTCTGTAGCCCTTGATTATCATTGTGCCTTATGATATTTTATGTGCTGCTTCATTTTGCTGGTTGTAGTTAAAAGATCTCCAGGTCTTTACGGTCATTCGTGTTATATTTCAACTTTCTGAAGAGATACCCTGCATTTCTGCTGTTGTTGTTGCACTTCTTGCTGAGGTATGCTTAAATATTAATTGCACTGTTATGGTATATTGGTGGCTTCAGTTTATAATCATTGTCTAAAACAACCTTTGTTATTATTCTAGACAACTACCAAATATATTCAAGTTTGGGACTAATTTCGTTGCTAAACTTTGACAAATTCCAGGCAATGACTATTTAGTTATTAGTGTTTTAAATGATGATACGTAGCTTGGATTTTGGAGCACTTATTTGAACTGCGATATGGCATCCCAAGTTTTGGACGTAAAATAGATAACAATCCTAATGTTATTTTCTTTTGTTGTTAAAAGTCCTAATAAAATTGTTAGCATAGATTTGTTCTATGAAAAAAAATGGTGAAAATTTGATGTAGTTGGCAGATGGAAAAGATATCCAAGCTGTGAAATGTGGTTAACTTTGCACTATTCCTATTGTATTATGAAGGCATTTTCACCAGATATTGCTTCTGCATGTTTGCATATAACTGATGTACACAACTTTGAATATCAAGTTTATATTGACTTGAAGCTTCCCCTTTCAGCCAAAGCCTAGAATAGATTATACATTGAAGGCTGTCGGAGGGAGCCTCACTGCAATTCCTGGCCTTTCAGACATGATTGATGTAATTAGAATTCCATATCTTCTGTTAAGAAAACTTGGTATAAATTTTCTAATTATCAAAATAAATAATGAGGAAGTTCGTTCTCTATTTGATTTGTAGGATACTGTCACTTCAATTGTCACTGACATGCTTGAATGGCCCCACAGAATTGTTGTTCCACTCGGTGGAGTAGATGTTGATGTTAGGTACTATCTCTGTTTTTATATGTTTATCATGTGTTTTTTTTGTTGTACTTTGTAGTACATTTCGCTGAAAGCTATATTGGACTTTTATGCTTGCCTTACCAAGTTATAGTGTGTACATCGTTTATTTTTTTGTTTATCTCTCTGTGTAACCAATCTTCTCTGGTTGAGATTCTTTGTAGACTATCTTGTTCCTGTCATATTTCGCTTCTCTTTGTTATCTTTCAGTTAGTTGAAATTCTATTAGCATCAAATTGTTTTAAAAAATCTGAATGTGATGATCACCAAAATCTTCAATGCTATTTTCCACTTCAACTTCTAACTTGATCGTATGTTCATATCCATTCTATTTGTTCCTTCATACAACTAAATATTTTGAGGTTTGCTACAAAGATTAGTTACTGTAAGGTTTTTTTTTCTTACTCCATTTAACTTAATCAACAACCTTTGTTTCTATCTAATCCTTAGCTAAAGTCAAAACCAACAAAAAAAGAATCTATAGTAGTTACTCTCCTCAATTAAAATTGTTAATTAAATTTGGATAACCATGTGTGTCATGTCATATTTTATGTGTACTTTCAATTTCAAGAATGACATTCAACTAGATCTATACCTTTTATGTCCTAGAGGTACATTCAGAAAAAAAAAAATTGTTTTATCTTCTAATCAACCAGAAATTAATAAACTAGTAGTGCTGTAGGTTTTGTCTACTCTTATGATGAACTGATATGTTAATGATGTTGTGCAGCGAGCTAGAGCTTAAACCACAAGGAAAACTCACAGTAACAGTTGTCAGAGCAAATAGTCTAAAGAATCAAGAATTAGTGGGAAAATCTGATCCATATGTGGTTTTATATGTTCGCCCAGTATTCAAAGTGAAAACAAAGGTAGTCGACGACAATCTCAGTCCTGTATGGAATGAAACATTTGAACTGCTTGCTGAAGACAAGGAAACACAATCTATTATTTTTGAGGTACATTTTTATATCTAACTCCTTCAAATACATGGTAGATCTTGTCTCATAATACATCAATGTAAAGCAAAGATGGGAGTAGAGAGTATCTGGATGAACAGGCAAAGGTTTAGTTTCTTGTGATGCATAATGCTTTACTAGGTATTTTATTATTATGCCAATGAAAACAATTCCATTGACATACTATATATATTTATATCTCAGTCCATTGCCATTCTGTCCACTTGACAACGCTTTTGATAACCTCTTTCCAAATCTATATTAATGTACAAGGCTACAAGCAATGTAAAAAGTATCCAAATTGCAATTGCTTTACCATGATATATTATTTGCTCATCCATCTTTTATCACAAGTGTTAAAGCTGCACTTGTCATGCCACCTTTAGTTCGTTCCTGTTATTACTGCATTTGATAAAGTAAAACAAGAGTAGAAGAAACCAGTTCTGCTTTAACATATGTGCAACTGAAGTTTGCTTTCGATTCTTCTGTTGCTATTTTTTTCCCCCTATGTTGGTTTGTTAGTAAAACCTCACCACCCGACCTTGAGCTTAGCCTGAGTTGAAACTGAAACCTTTGGGAACATCTTTGTTAGGATGTGTTGTTGGTCACTGGCAGAGTTTAAGTTTCAATGCTACACATGAAACTTGTCTCTCTCTTTTTTTCCTCTTTAGCAACACAAATGTGTCGACCTGTGGAGAAACTAAGATTTTCTACTCAAAGGGACACCAAATATGTGTCCTATGTTCCTACATGTAATTCTGCCCTTCATCTTGGCTGTCTATTTTATAATTGGGCTGTCAGCACCATGATTTACTGAGAGGACTGTCCAGCAAGTTCCTGTATAGCAAACATTGCTGTGTCATATAAACGGGAAAAATGATTAACAATTAAGTAATTAACTTCTTATTGTTAGCACGTTATTTTTTCCTTGTAATGACTACAAATGCTCGATGCTTTCTATACATGCTTGATAGTTGTTCCTTCACGTGTTGATAGATGCCTTGTTTTGCCAAAGAGAACTTCCTTCTTCACTAAAGTTTGCTTCTTGATTTTCCAGGTTTACGATGAAGATAATCTTCAACAAGACAAAAAAATGGGTATCGCAAAATTAGGCTTGCAAGAATTGGAACCTGATGTCACAAAAGAAATTGAACTAAACTTGCTTGCATCACTAGATACACTAAAGGTCAAGGATAAAAAGGACAGAGGGAGTCTTACCATAAAGGTCAGTATATGCTTGCTTCAATCTACAACGATTACTAATTACTCGTGGGAAGCTTTATTAGTTCTAATCGGGAAATTATTTGTTTACATACTTTGGACTACTAGTCGTGCTTGACAACTTAATTGGTCAGATCACTTATTTAAATATGTCATAATAATTGATATCATAGTAGATCTAATTATAGGCACGATGAAATGTTGGAAAATTCTACTCGTCTGAGAGTGTACCTATACTGTTGGACCTTACACACTATTATTGATTGTAGATGATTTTAAGCTGAGTAGGATTTGGAACAACATCAAGCCCTAAGTAAGTGTAACAATTACACTCTATAACTTAGTCCATGTTGTGAATTGTGAACTAATAAAGAACTTTATAATCTTAAATGAGTATACTACTATCAACTTAGTTTAAAGCATTTTAAATTAATGGTTGAATTTGGCTAGTTATTAAAACATATTTGTCATCAGAAAAGGTTGGGACATTAAATACCATCAGTGTATTTCATGTCAACGCCCCCAAAATTGTTTGCTGGGTTGTCACTGTTTTAACTCTCATTTTGGAACCTAATAAATTACCCATGGCACTAGTTTGAAACCTTAATAGCAAGTATGTTCCTATCATTATAACAATCAAGTTTCAATATTAAACATTAACGTCAGAATAGTAAGGTCAAAGAGAAAGTCAACTAGATTAGAATTTATAAGAAAATCATACACAAATTTCTACTTATCCAACATTTTTATATTATAAGATATGTACCATAACGATTTCTGATAAATCTATAACAAATCTATGCGCATTTAAAATTATCTGTTTCTTATTTTACTCCTTCCGTAAATTACTATGATGTTGTATTCAAACAACAACACTCGTGTTGCATTTTAAAATTAGTACTAGTGTGATGTTGGTTTTCAAAATACAACATTGATCTTGGTTTTTAAAATACAACACTATGGTGATGTTGATGTTTAAAATGTAATACCAGATGTTTTTTGAATGTAGCACTAGTTGATGGGAGGAGTAAAATAGAAAATAAGTGCGTCCGATAAAAAAATTTAAAAGTTAAATACATCTTTTAAAAATGGACAAAGGAGATGATTGGTCGTAAGTTATAGATTATTAATGATATTCATCAATGAGATAGATTTATTATTTTGTTACATGGCAGGTGACAGATTTATTATTTTTGAAAGAATTGATTGATTGATTAAAAGTGGTAACTGTAATATATTACACTAGTTTGTTGAAGTTTCCATAACC
This sequence comes from Zingiber officinale, assembly GCF_018446385.1. Lineage (NCBI taxonomy): Eukaryota > Viridiplantae > Streptophyta > Magnoliopsida > Zingiberales > Zingiberaceae > Zingiber > Zingiber officinale. Next base: position 1,795,295 of record NC_055991.1, read on the forward strand.
TTCCATCTTTAGGTACTGTACCATCCATTCACAAAGGAGGAGCAGCTGGCGGCGCTGGAGGAAGAAAAGAGGATTTTGGAGGAGAGGAAGAAAATGAAGGAAGCTGGGCTCATCGGAAGCACGATGGACGCACTCGGCGGCGCAGCTTCCCTAGTCGGTTCAGGGGTCGGGCTGGTCGGCACCGGCATCGGAGCAGGCGCCGGGCTGGTCGGCTCCGGTATCGGTGCAGGCGTCGGTCTGGTTGGCTCCGGCCTCGGCGCTGGCGTCGGGCTGGTCGGGAGTGGGCTCGGCGCCGTGGGCAGAGCCGGGAAGTTCATGGGCAAGAATGTGACGAGCCAGTTCAGCAGCTCCAAGAAGAACGGCCACACTGATGCGAGTGCAAGTTGAAAACCTCAAATTTCTTCACGGATGGCAGTCGATGCAACAAACAGTGTCATATGTGCAAATGTTCAATTCGTAGCTGTTGAGAGTCCGAGGTTCGATCTTCGTTCTTCGATGTAATATTAATTGCTGAAGTGGTTCAATTTCCCAAGTGTCTGGAGTAACTAAACATGAACCGAGTTGTAAACAGTTGTAATATTAATAGTCTAAAAAATTTCCTTGTCAACCTTTGGGACAACCGATCCTGTCAAAAAATTTCCTAAGCAAAAAATTAACAACGATATCTACAACGTTTTTAATATGGCACCCACTACTAGTCTTCTACTACACAAGCCTTGAACAGAAGGCAATGGCTTCATATTGCTCAAAGAATTATCAACGTTATCTACAACGTATTCTACCATTGTGCAGCTAATTTCCCAAATGGCCTGTAGAAAATTACAAAAAGGAAAACAATGAAAAATGAGTATCGAATTAGTTAGGCGACCGCGGATACGGATTTATGTAGGGAAGTTACGGCTCTTGATTTCTTCGTTGACCGTATGCATCAGTTCTTGGTTGGATTTGTTCGATGGATCATTGCCTAGTACTGTCTGTAGAGAGTGCAGCTCGTCCATGTTAGCTTTCTTGAAGAGGCCTCTGATGGATACAAAAGAAGCGGTCTGCGATGGGTCTTCTCCAATGCCTCGACATCTTTTAGTAGGTCTCTGTTCCTGAGAGTTCGTGGAGTTTGCCTGAGTATCTGCTGCTGGAGGCTTCGGTCTAGATCTCCAGTACTCGGTGCAGACGAAGTCCTGATCAAGCGCCTGAATTGCCTGCAATGAAGAAATTGATGATACTGCTTGAGGATCATTTTGAGTCACCTATAGAGCAAGAAAAGATCATTACATATGCTGCAAGATAAGCATTCGAAATTGATGGAGAAACACAGTAATATAAGAGATCTTGAATTAAGACGAAAAATGTAGGGAGTTGTGTTAGAATCAGCGTTAAACTTGTCTAAACCTCTATGAATATGAATTTTCATCCTATTTTTCAATTGCAGGGTAAGATTCATGTAGCTGGTCTTAAATAATTTTGAAAAACAAAATTTGATGATGATGATGATGGGGCACGATTCTAATTTTCCAACTAATTCACAGGAAAACAAACTTGTTGACAAGCTAATGACCGGCCCAAATCGAAAGAGTAGGTATTACCAAGTTGGATCATTACATTGTCCTCAGATATAACAAAGCATCTCTTGACAAAAGGAAGAAGGACTATGCAAACGACAGTGATGGTATCGGTTAAACTTATTTGAAGGATATTCATTAGAAATTTATTATTGAGCATGTCGGCAAGAAAAGAAATTTGGCAGTGATATTAAAATAACCTCACCTGAAGGATTTTTGGTGATGATAAACCAAACATTTCAAGGCCATCAAGAGATCCTGGAGGCTGCAAGGGAGGAAGGTTTTGCCTTCCTGTACCACGGTGCTGCCTAATTTGATCATTCACCTTTTCTCTCACCATGTCCCAGCATTTTGTGGCAGAAACATGGATGAATACTTCACTTGGACATTGTTCAACTACAACCTGAAGATCAAAGGAAGAAACAAAGTATTATATGCAATTGCAACATTATGAAATGACACTTCTCTTATAATCATGAGGGGAATAACACAAGCATAATGCCACCCAACTCAAGACCAGAGAGCATGCGAGTGTTTATTCATTTTAGTTGTAGCAATTATGGAAGAACAGTACATTGCAAACAATCCTGCTTTTATCTGTAAATGCATCAATTTTTTTTTAATTGAGAAGATAACAAGTCTAAAGTAAACAAGAAAATGCATCAACAGCACTTTAACTAAAGACCCAAGCACACTTCTTTGATGTTCAATAAGATAACTTGATGCATGAAGAAGAATTAAAAGGCTTACTCACCATAAATAGGGGCCCAAGCAATCCAGCATCCAGAATCTCAGATATGTAGCAGCACATCTGTGTTGGATCTAGAACACTGAAGTACCTGACCCGACTTCTGTATCCTGTAATGAAAATGGAATCATAAGCAACTGTTGAAGGGAGAAAATAATGAGTGAATGAGTGTAGGACACAGAAGTGGTAGGAGTAATTGAATATACTTACAAAATACAAAAGCAAGCTAACATATGATAATATCTCTATTTCCAATAGTAGATGCGTTTATAAAATCGTAAAGTCAACCAACCTATGATAGAATAACTAATTGTACATTTACAAACATAAAGCTAATGAAACGACGATAGAACTGAAAATAGCATTCTAATAAGGAACATAGTGCTCACACTTTGAATCCACCACTTTAAAGTCATCAAACCACAGTTATGAAAATGGTAAAGATTAGGGCTTGATAAGCCGTGTGTCTCATCATGCCTTTGATAACAGAGCAAAAAGGGAATTTCTAGAGATTGTTCAGGCAACTTTTTGGCTTAACTTAGATACCCTTCCATATGGATCAATTATTCAACTTCTTGGCATACTAACTTGCAGTAGATCTACTCAGTAGTAGATGTGGCATTACAGTCAACCAACTATGTCATTAAGGCTCTGGCACGATTCTCTTTCATTCAATCTTATCCTCTTGAAACAAGAAGGCATAATCTTCTAAGGTTTTGAACTATTTAACAAATGTCAAAAGAATAATCTATTGAAAAGATAGGAACCATAGTGACAAATATCTAGGTAATAGGTTAACACGTGTGCTGTAACAAATCTGAAATGTTAGAGGGGAAAATCTGCAATTGGTGAGTTTAGCAGAAATAATAAAACACAAAGAAAAGACATGGAGCAACAAAAATATGTAAATCAATTTCAAATACAGATAAAAATATGAAATCATAATATGAAAAGGAAAGAAAGTAAAAAATATTCCAAATGGGGTAAATTCCTGGGATACTTCGACTATAAGCAATTATACCTTTTGGGAATATGGCCTGACTAGTGGACCATAATTTTCCGGAAAGCATGACACCATATTCCAACACCTGAACATTGCAATTAACACGCCGCACCACCTTGGCTATGCGAGGGCCCTTTTGTTGCAGATAGTATTTATCAATATTATTTTGTGGATAAGAAGCTGAGCTTGTTGCAATTGGATTTCTTCTGTCTACCCCATTATTCTCTGGACTTGATTCAATTTTCCCTTTACTTTCATATATTTGCACATCACCTCCAGAAAATTGATGATTTTGGAGAAATTTTGAAGAATCACCTCCATTTGTTTCTTTTAAATAAGAAGGATCTGTCAATGGGCTTGTGATGATGTCGTTGGCAGATTTAGGGCATTCAGACGCTTTGCCAAAAGGCACCGTCAACAATTGTTGATCCAGTATATTGGATGAATACTTAGTGAAAGTTACCTTTTGTTGCATCTTGACATCAGGCTCTATAGAGCTTAAATTCTTACTGCTTGATGTTGCCATTACAGGTAGCATGTGGATCTCTTTTTCACTCAGTAGTGATGCATTTGTCTGAGGGGTGATAAGATCTTGATCCTTGTGAGAACTGCAGGATGTCACCTTATCTTCAGAATTCAACAACCTAGACAATGATTCAGAGCAAACAAATGATGCTTCCTCAATTTTATTTGTTAACGATTTCTTTGCATCTTTAACTTCATTGGCTACTGGTGCAATGCCCCCTCCACCAGATAAATAACAGGTTTTTGGTTCGGTGTTGCCAAGTACTGAGACGCTTGTACTTTTTATCTCTGTTATTTCACTAGAATTGGTTTGCAAAATAACATGGTTTAAAGTGCTATTGGAAGAATGTTGAGACTCTGAAGAGACCACCGAAGGGGCATGTGAACATCCATTTGCTCTAGGATTTAGACCACTCAAAATGCTGTTTTGATCTGTTACAACTGACAGATATTTTGAAGCATCATCAGCATGTTCACCAGTTGACTTATCCATGTCATGAGTTTTTCTTTTTCTCTCTTCTATTCCTTCAAAATGTTGCAGCTTTGATGCATCATAGTCTTTATATGAACTGCATCTTGCATTGACGGTCCTTTTTTGATTAGCCATTGTGTTATCCTTGTGCGTTGTTCCTTCTTTACAAGCCGGAAGAACTTGTTTGCACTCTTGTGCTTTCTCTTTAGTAACATGAGAGCTTAAACTTAATCCAAGATCAATAAGGCCCCATCTATGAATTGCACTCAACTTCCCTGCTAAAGCATCTAGTAAGACATTCAACTCGCTGATCTCATAGCGGAACAAAAATGACCTCATTGTCAAAGCACATGAGCAAAGCTGTTTTGCGTGAACAAGACACGCATATTTGTCTGGTGAACATTCACATTTGGTAGCTGAGATGTATAAGTCATAGTGGCAAATGAAACATTCCCTTTCACAGTCAGTATCAAAGTTAGAGTCCATTTTTGCTGACTGGGAAGAACAAAGATTCTCTCTTCTAGCTCGCTCCATATCAATTCGTTCCTAAACAAGAAAGATGTCAGTTTCTAAATGTTTTATGCAAAACTACATGGGAAATTAGGGAGAAATAAATCACCTTGAGTGCCTTCACCAGTGTGCTTCCAGGTCCACAGAGATTTTTCCATCTTAAATTATCTGGAGTGTTTTTCCTCAGGAATAGAATATTCCACTGTGCTCTAATGGCTTCTCTTGCAGCTCCCAGCAACAATTTGTCATGCGATATGGATATCCTGCGTCCCTGTTCGCGGTAAAGCTCCACGGCATGCTGCCCATGGAGCAGCCAATCAACAGGAGCTACATTTACAGCCTCCGCACAGTTGAATCCAGAATTGAAACCAGAATGATATGCTCGTGGGAACGTGAGAACAAATTCTCCTTCATTTTGAACACAACGATATACAGGTACACCTTCCAACCGTAAAAGAGAAGGTGAAAATTGTGTCACCTGATAAAAGAAGGATTAGTAAAAAGAGATTCTAGCACATAAACTAGATGTTTAAAAAGATTTTCAAGTTTTAATTTCATTAACAGATACATTTAAAATAAAACACGATTATAACAGTGCATAAAAAAGGAATGAATATTATTGTAATAGGATTACAAAAACCAAACATATACATACAAGATTGTGCAGCAAGTCCGGTTGTTCTTCAAACAAATCTGGCAGATTTTTTTTCATAGCTTCCTCTAATTTTAAGGCATCTTTCCCTGCAACTCCATACCATATTTTTGGTGCACCCCAATGCATATAGTTTAATGAGTATAGATGATGATCTTCCACATGCTGTTAACAAAAGAAACATCAATTAGCCTACAAGTTCAAAGTAAAGAACTATGCACTTGCAATGTGCAAGTTTATTAGATGCCAATTCTACGGCAAGTTTATTAGATGCCAATTCTAAGGCAGCCTCATGCCACATGTAAGCTATGGATTTGCTGAGTGTGTGATGTGAGAAATACCATCTTACCCAACAAAAGGAGGAAAAGCACATTCCAACATACAACCATGGCACTAGAACACCAGAAATGTCTCCACTTTCAAACGATAAAACAGAGCCCGGAAGCCGAGGGAAGTTATTTAAATTCCATCCCGAACTCATATACTGATCCTCTAGTGTTGGTACCTTCGCAGAGGATAACTCTTTGGGAAAGCCACTACTGAAAACTCCAGTGTCAACATCAGCACCATAAAGAACCTAAACAGTCAAAATTAGCATATGAGTTAGAGTTCTACCTGGCTGCAGGTTCTGGTCAAAATCAATATATGAATAAAGTTTCTAATATTAAGGTATGGAAACAACAAAGGGTTTAAGGAAAGAAGAAAGTGGATACAGCACATCAAAGTTGTGAAGCCAAATTGTGAAATAAATCAACAGATGAAAACGCATAATGATTATGTATGTCTGCATATGAAAGTGGTGGCACCTCAATCTCTTCTGTTGGTCTTTCCACTATCCGCCAATATTCACCTTCAATATCATCAACGGAAGGTTCCTGCTGGCAGGACCCTAAAACAAATTCTGCACTTCTGCTAAAATATTGTCTCTTGAACTCATCTGCATATGTCTCAAAAGATTCCAGAGTGAAATCTGGACCAGGTACAAATCCAAACCTCTCAACATTGTTACAGCAATTAGATTCTGCCTTATCTTCTTCATTGGTATTCTCTGTTTTCAGGGCCTTTCTTCTTCCCCTCATAAAGATATGACTTCTGCCCATCTTCTTTGATGTAAGGCGGTTTTGAAGCTTATCTACCTGTTGGATTCGGGTAGCAAATTTTGAATTTCCCCATATTTGCTTCTGCTTGAGAAGGCACGTGGGATTCCAAGATGAGGGTGGAACTATTCGGCATATTCCATACTGCTCTGCACTTTGGCGTATAGTTGCAATATATTTGATAGTATCTTTAAACTCCTATTCAAAAACCAAAATTATTCATTAGCACCAAAAGAATGTACAAGTTCAAATCTAGAGCAGTCTTTTCAGATAGCACTATAAATTAAAATAACCTCTTCAGTAGGATAAAATACAGGCGCATTGTCAAGAACAGGCTTGCGAGCATCTTGTGGCTTCCATCTTGCAGTAACCTATTACAGCACTCTAACAGTCATTTTGTAAACTAGAAACAAAAACTGTGTAAGTAATGTCTGCAAAGTTATTGATGGAATTTCACTACCTTCTGACAATTTTCACATTTGGCACATCCTCGAAAAACACCTTTAGGTAGACGGCGAGTTGAAGAGATGGCCTACATGAGAAACAAAGTAGGTTATTAAGAATGGCCACATGCATCATATTAGCAAGGCTCCAACAAAATTAATTTCTTAGAACAAAGTACGATGCTCAACAAGAGATTCTAACTAAAAGCTCATCATTTCCAAGACTTCTGTGAAGGTCATCATCTACATCTACTAACCTCTTCAAAAGGTTCATAGTCAGACTCTTCATCTGAACTAGTATCAAACTGGCGATAATTTATAGATGGTCTTTCTCGAAGAGACTTCCTTGATTTCTCTTCTTTTGTGGTGCATTGTACAAATTCAGGAGCATTTCTAGAATTTTTAAGGTCTTGGGAGATCTGCAAGGTGACACTTGATTTGTCATCTCTCATGATATATTGCAACGCTTCCGATGCATTTGCTGGAGCCTTAAGATCCTGGGCATTATGCATGTTCAATAATGCGATTGGTGCAAAACCTGGTGGAAATTGTGACATTCCATCCAGGTCGTCTTTAACAAGGGTCCCAATGCAGTCTGCTCCCATACTCTGTTACAGAAAGACAGCACAATGTACTCATGATATCACCATATAGAATGTTTCAGATCACTTCATATGTACTTAACTAATAAAACTTAACCATTCGGCAGGTAATTTCTAGAGTCTGATGATCAATGGAATGACTATGCAAGTAAACACTATAATTCATCCATGATTCGTTGTAATGAGATTGCGTCAAATCACTTCATACACAATTACACTTCACTAATAAACCTACCCATTAAGATAATGACTTCCGAACTCTGATGACCAAAGGAGTGACTATGCATGCAAACATTATAATCTATCCATGATTTGATGTAATAAATATTTAAAAGGCACAAACATCATAAAGAAATAACACATGTATTTCAATGAATACCAGAGCTTAATTAATATACAGCCTGAAAATTTAATCATATAGTTAGCTCATATTGGATTACTAAATCTACTTGCGATGTAAGTCATCAAATTCCAAACAAGATAGATATCAGCATTCATGAATTTGCTTATGGTGTAATTTCTAACAATTTACTACTAGATATATGTACTCAACGTCACAAACGTAAGATCAAGACTGCAATTATTTCAAAAGAAACAAGCCTCACTCTCTATCTAATATATGCCAGAATTTAGATAGTCACAAGTGATTTGCAAAGAATCATGAATATCACTTCTAGATGTGTCTCACCGAAAACCTTGTCAAACAACGAAGCATCAAAAATGAAATGCCATGGACCTCTAGGCAAAAGCCAAACTGCATCTAGACTTTGGCAGGTCATCAGAGGCCTCCTACAAGGGACTAGTGAATCTTAGGTTAATATTTCTAAGCTCGCATCTAAAATTCAACATTTCAACTGCTGATTGCTGAATGATGAAATAGCCAATTACTTGTGTTAAAAAACCACAATATTTTTTGAGCTAGAATTGATGAAAGTTCATCAAAATTCAAGCTTACAATCTTCCAGAATAACTAACCCCAGACTCTTATCTCAAAATAAAAAGCATTCATTAAGACAACACAACAAGAACCTACCAAAAACAGAAATCAGCACGCATACATTGACAAATAACAACATTATTCAAGAAAAATGCCAACAGAAACTACATGGACTGACCATTTACAGGTAGATCAACTCACAAATCCTCGAGTAAACAGCCTCGATCTTCTACTGGAGGTCAGCTGTTGAATTCCAAGTTACCTTGCAGGAGCACAAGAAGGCAAAAAGGTGAGGACCCCAAGAACCCTAGCAAAGCTGGATCTTGGTGATGGATAACCCTAACCCTAACCACCACCAGGAGACAAACCCTTTCCCAAAAGATCCATATCCCTCCTGCTGCTCGATCAAAAAGAACAAGAAAAAAAAAAAATCAAGAACTCAAAGGATTGGGGGTTTTGCAAGTTGAATCCGAACAGATCGACATCGGAGGGACGAAATCAAGAAGATTGGGGGGGCCAAACTACAGGAATCAAGCGAAGGCCGACAGGTGAAAAATTAGGCAATTTGTGAGATCCCCAAATTAGGGGGGTGGGGAGGAAATCCCTAAATCAGAGATTTTTTTCATTTTGTTCTTGAGTATTAATGATGCGATTACAAGACGATTCGAGAAAGGAAGGATGACCAATGCGGTAGAACTTGGCAAGGGATCATCATCAACAACAACAACTACATGATCATCATCTACTTTGCTTGTTTGATCTTGAACAGGTGACGATAAAGGTAGATTGGTTGGGCACAATAAATAATTGCAAAAATATTATCGTAGCTATTAAAATAATTAATAGCGTGCCTGGAAAAAGGTTGGTTTAATCTAAGCCGTCCATCCGAGGAGTTCGGGGCCGAGTATTTGCGACATTATCGCCGTCCATCTAAATAATATTTTTTTTGTTTTTGCCCTTTTTCCAACTTTTTATATTTTATATTCCGACAAATGCAATAGATTATAAATTTACTAATTTTATGTATTAACATTATTTATATTTTGAATAATCAAGTAGAATATTTGAATCTTATATTTTGAAAATTTTAATTAGTGGTTTTGTAACAAAAATAATTTGACTCACCAAGTGATGGCGTGTCATCGTTGACTCGACGGAATTTCTCAACCGCTCTCCCTCCCGCTATTCGCGCCACGACACCAACCGCCAACTGCCTTTTCCTGGAACCAAAATAGCCATAAAAAAGAAGACGAATGAATTTAAGAGGTTGGGGGTAAAAACAAACGAGAATCCGTCGAGTTAATTTCGAGAAATCGAGTCGTCGATCTTTTTGATACCCGGTTGGCAGCTGCGTTGACTGCATCAGCCAACATGGTCACCGGCGTGAAGTTTAAGAACCTCTTCCGGGGTCTCCATTACATATCTCAATTCCTTGGTGGGTTTCGGTGACCTTGATGATTAGGTTATCTTGTTTCGACGAGTCTGAGACGAGTTTGTCGAACTCATAATGCAGGGATAGAGGAGGAGGAAGAAGAAGAGATGCAAATCGGCAACCCCACCGACGTTAAACACGTCGCACACATCGGCTGCGACACTCAATCGATTAATAATTCTCCTAGTTGGGTGCGTTTAAATTTTATTTTGATCTTAATATTGTTTTTTTTAATGTTTTATAAGGGTTTTTTTTTAAACTTTTGTTGAGAAAGTTTTATCACGTTTCGTTTATCATGCGTCTTCCGATCTTGATCTGACGGACGTCTCTGATTGCCTCGGTCAGATGAGCGAGTTCCGATCGCGCCCGCCCACATCCGACGCGGATACCGCTTCCGCCGACGCCGCTTCAGGTTCGTCACTTCACCATTTTTGACGCGATCGACGCCTCGACCGACCCTGACCTCGCTTTTCGGCCGCAGACCCCCACCCTGGCAGCGGATCCAACACCCGCGACGAGGCGGCGCCTCCCCGGTCCTCGCGGCACGTGGAAAGCCCCAGCCGCGAAGGCTCCGTCCGGGGAACGCGAGGCCACCAGTCGTCCGGCGGCAACGACAGCCCGTCGAGGGAGCCGTCGGATGGGACCAGAAAGGGGGCGCGGAAGCACCGCGGAGGCGCCGCCGCGGGCGAGGAGCATCTCCCGGCCGTTACCAAGAAGCCGCACCGCCGCAAGCCCAAGGCCACCTCCTCATCCTCGGCCGCCTCCTCCTCCTCCCCGAGGTCGAAGGCAGCGGTGGGATCGAACGTATCCGGATTTGAAGAGCAGGTATCCGACTCCTCGAAGCCCGTGGCAGAGGACGGTGAACCGAAATGAAGGATGCGATCGCAGCTACGGGCTGATGGTAGGCACAGAATAAGAAGAGAAGCAAGTGATTGAAATCTGAAGAGATAAACTTTGCAGAAAACTTAAAGACATAATTGTAAGATTATGGAAGATCCATTTGTCGGAATTAGATGCGAAAAATGCAAATTTGAAGGATATATACGTATATATAATCATGTAATCGACTAAACTAGAAAACTATGGAGATAGCAAATTGTTTGATGGATTATGAGATATATATGGAAGATTACATGTGGTTTATCTGATTTGTTTACCGCCTTAATTATAGTTCAACAAAAACCTCAATTGAGAAATGAAGGCATGATGCTCTAAAGTTGTATAACAGCCACACAAAGGAATGCTCATAACAGAAGACGAAATCCTGAATTAAGTCAATATCAAGAACTAGTTCATTAACTTAATTTTTATTAGCTCAGAATTCATCGTACAATTAATCACGTGGAGTTAAGCTGTGGGTGTTACAATTAGCATTCATTGAGAGATCATTAATATCAAAAGCAAGAGATATCGAATGATTAGGATCTTATCAATCAAGAAAGAAAGATTATCTTTGACAGAATGGTTCGTCTTCAAGCATGTCAGGGTTTAGTGGGCTTAAAAAGAAACAAAAGAAAGGAACTATGACTAGAGGCAGCACTAGCATAATTGCTAATTAACTACCATAAAGCTACTTAAGCTATGGTTTTAAAAGACCAATTGAGTTTTACTATTGGCCAATTTGCACGATGCTCTCCCTGTGGATCTGCACCAACATTGCCATAAACCAAGAATATTGCAAAGCAAACTACCAAATGATGAAAATGGACAACATGTAAAAAATGAGCAAAAAATAACGATAAGATTGTCATTCATTGTGCTCCACCACCGTCCTATCAGACAATGTATTGTCCAGTGGAGGGACGGGGAGGAAAAGCAATCATTTCCCTTATCTAATACAATAAAATAATAATAATAATAATAATAATAATAAAAGAGAAAAAGAAAGGAGCAATTAATTAATTTGAAGGTACTCTGCCCGCTAAGTGTTAGCTAACAAATTTCTAATTTAAATACTTTTTTATATATTATAAACATTCAGGTTTAGAACATTAAAATTTTTCCTACAAGGAATAATAAGCTAAGAGATTGTCTCTCTATAGCTTCTAACTTATTTTCCCGAACTCATTTGACAATGAACCAAACATCTTTTCTCAGCAAAAGTTCAAGTCTTTTCCTGTAGTACTAAACAATTGTCAAATAGCCATCATTGATCCTCCCACACTACCATCATTTTTATTTGCACGCTCAAACCGTGCTTTCCAGTCTTCTGGAGAATTTTTTATATCCACGTAGAAGTGGCCTTGAAACTTGCCAGTGCCACTTTATGGTTTCACTCTTCTATAAATGCATAAGCCTGAAGGCAGTGAGTGTATCAGCTAAGTCAGGTACACACCAAGTAGCTGTCTCAGAGAATATGGCCATGGGAAGAGGCAGTTGCTATGCAGCCCTGCTACTATCCTTACTGTTACTTTTATGTTCACCCAGGCACTCTTTTGCTGCCACTCATGATGTTGGAGAATCACAGGGCTGGGGTTTCTCATTGTCCTATGATAATTGGGCGAGGAGCAAGAGCTTTGCCGCTGGAGATACTCTTGGTATCTTCTCTCTCTCTCTCTTTTTCACTATACTGATCGGGCCAAGTGTCCCTAAAACATCCAAGAGATCGGTAGTGTTACTAGTATGTTATTGTTTGAGAATTCTTCACTAAGCCTGCATAAGGTATAAATAAAGTGTCCATGCACACATAAATACTATGTGTGAAAAGAATTTATCATTAAGCCAGCGAAGTCATCCCTCTCTCCTTTGTTATATATAAATACTATGCACATGTCTATATAAAAGTGTTCCTAACACATCTAATTGTCTAAAGATTGCAAACGTTCCTTATATATTAGTGTTCGAGAGTTCATCACTAAGCCAGCAAGGTATATCCCTCTCTCACTTTCATTATATATTGACTTCTATGCACATATATATTAAAAATTTCCTACAACATCTAGAATTTGGTAAATGTTCCTAGTATGTTATTGTTCAAGAACTCATTGCTTGGAGCCTAAGCCTACAAAGTTCGGAGAAGGCTCTTTAGGTTTGAATGCTAATGATGGAATTTTCCAAACTGGCAGTTTTCAAGTACCAAGCTGGTCAGCATAATGTGGTGCCAGTGAGTGTGGCAGATTACAGGAGCTGCAAGGCATCAGGAAAGGCAGCTGCCACGGGCAATGACAAGTTCTCTCTCAAGAAAGGGTATAACTATTTCATCTGCAGCCTCCCAGGTCACTGTGAAGCAGGCATGAAACTCCAAGTGGTTGCCAACTAAATGCCAAATCCTATGTCTATCGTCAACGATGACTCAACTACATATAGTAACAACTAGCAATGGCCAACGGTTGCTCAGAGAAACAGTCACTCTGTTTGCTAGCTTAAATAATGACTGCAGCTCCTCCAAATGTCATGCTTCTAATTATTCCTCAAATGAAAGCTTCAATATCTAAATGATTGTCTTATAATTTTTAGGTGATCCTAAAATAACCAAGAAATAGAATTGCTAATAAGCTTTTTGCTTAAAATTAGCACGCATCTAAAAATGACAGAATTGAATAACAAATGATTTAATAACTGTCATCAAAGTTTACAGTTGGTTTATTTAACAAATTGCACAACAGCAACAAATAACCTTCATTAACAATTTTTAATATAAAAATATATTGCAGACAAATAGAATGATGGGAGAAGTGTGTCATAGCATTGGCCTAAGAGGAATGGGCAACTCACGTGTGGGGTTGATCCTCATGCCTACTTTCAAGGTATAAATCAGAGAGCATAATGATAATAAGTTAGGATGGAGCCTACTATATTGTGATTGTTAATTTCCCCAATTGAGATAAAAGAATTTCATCAAACTATATTACCATCTACAGATGCTACACTCAAGAGACTTTTAACAAGCATGTTGTATTAACAAGGTTAACTTTCCGAGTTAATTCCCCATTAAGTCATCAACTACTAATGGAGTGATTAGCATCCATCAATCCTAGTTTAAGAGGCAAAACTGAAACTGGTGAAAACTTGGATGACTTAAGCTAGAACCAGTAGGAAACCAATAAGGGCAGCCATGAAAAAAAACAGCAAAAAGAAAACCTGAAGACATTGATTTGTATTGCAAAAAACAGTAATTACCATTTTGATACTTAAATTGGCAGAGAAATTCCATAAAGATTTGGATGGTGGAAATTTCTGCAGGAGATAAATTAACTTTGACAGGATATCCTCCTTATGAAGTTGATATTCCAAATTAAACAAATCCAACGAAGTGTCAGCTTGTATCTTTTGGACTTTCAAGAGATACTTAGATCAAAGAAAAAGATGTTGAGACTGTAGAAGAGTACAAGACTATAACAAACTAGGTATACAATTCTAAATACAACTGTTAGACGACATTTCTACAGGACAATCATAGAGTAATTATGGTGCATACATATCTAATCACAATAAATACCTCCAAGAAGCAGGACGGTCTCTTGATATGACAAGAATTCTTGATCCAGAATAATCAAAAGTAGGGCGAAAGTACAAATCGGCAGGGCAGATTGTTTCCTTCGCATAAACTATATTCCCATGATCAGAGCAAAAGGCTTGAGATTTTTCATCCTGCAAAGAATCAAAGACGAAAAGTCCCATCTCACCGATGCCCATCACATTGTTGGCATTTCCCCATGTTTGAGTTAATGAGGAATGGAGAAACTTAGAATTGAATTCTGGTAGTTGATATGATGTAATAAGCTTTCCTTTGCGCAAAGAGTAATGTTGCACTAGTGATTGTGGACAACCTTTATTGCACAATCTTTGTCCAGTGCTTCCAACATATATGGAGTCCCCACGAGAAAAGACTGAATATCCTATGCCTCCATGGTTAGATACTTTCATACCAATACCAAATGGAATGCGAAAATCAAGCACGTTAATACTCTCTTGACAGCAGAAGACACCATCATTACCCTCCACCTCAGAATAACTCACTCTGCAGTTATTCAAAAATTATCACAACAACAATGAGCCGTCAATGGAAATAAACAGAGACAATAAAAAATCAATCATTAATTCTGAAAAGGAAAGAACTTAGCAGGATCTTTTACAAAAGATACAAATAACAAATAACAAAAATAAAGTTATGAGAGTTCCAGATCTCTTTTAGCTTATGCATCTATCTCAGGCTTACAAAACACTTACACAAGACCATGTGATAAAATATGTTTTCCATTTCAAATGAATGTTTAAAAGAATAGAAAATTACCTTCGCCGAACACCAACACTGATCTCAGAATCAGTGTTGTTTACATGAAGGGAGTATATCTGTTTCCCAGCACAAGAAATAGACAATAAAGGCTGTGGGTTAACAGCATTAACATCCCAAAGACTAATGGCTTCAGTTCCTGCTATGATAACCTTTCCTTTACTTCGCCATTGTAGAGGGCTTGAGTAGTCCATCCCAATCACAGGACTACTAGTCTCCCACTTCATTACTAAGTCCCCATCACGAATATCATAGGCACTGGCAATTTTTTGCCCACTAGCAGCGGAGATTAAGAGTGGGCCAGAAGGCTTGCACCACCACTGTTGTGGTCCAACAATCATCCCACATGAATTACTCTGCCTTAAACCCATATTACTTGTTGAACCAGGAGTAATCCTAGATGAGATTTGTGATGGATAATTGTCTGTCAGTTCTCCAATACAAAATGCTTTAACATCTCGTGTGTAATAATCCCATGAACAAAATCCAGATTCTGCAGCATTCCCAGCTGATGCTGCGACCACATATTTTCCTGGCAATCCGTCTACACCTGGTGCGAGGATTAACCAACAATCGCCCCACAAATTATCTGACACTCGTGATGGTGGTTTGTATTCAGCCTTGAACTGAGACATGGAAAGGACAAGTAAATTAGTGGATACATATACTAAGGGGCATCTCAGAAGCAAGCAGGTGGTTCACCCAGTGCTCCACCAACTGCATTCAGGAACAAAGAGGCACACAGAATAGATCAATTTAAGCATTAAGAAGATCTATAGGCATTAAAAGTTCAACCTTTTACCTCGTAGTTGACTATGTCATAGTACGAACAGGATCCATCATGGTGAGCAAGAAGAACACCTCCTTCAGAAACAAACCATCCACAAGTCGAGGGTTTTTGTCCTATCTCACATAACAGTTCTTTTTGACGTTCCTCAGTTTGTTCATGCAACATAGCTGAAGGTTTTTTCTCTGTGCTATCAAATTCCTCCAGTATTTCATCTGATGTGAGTTCAATTTCCCCCTTGGAAAGTTCACTAACCATCTTCTTTGAAACATGTTCAGCTGATGATGAGTTTTTGTCAGACCCAGATGCTTGTAATGACACATCCTTAGTTGCTAAATTCACTGTGCGCTGACGAGGCTCATCTTGCTCTAAATCATTATGACCTGAGCTATGACCTCCCAAAATGCCAGATGCTTTCCTGTTTCGTAGTAACTTATAATGAGGCAAATTTTTTGCTTCTACCAAATCATAATTCAATTCTTTAACAGAATAAATTGGTCCATTTGTTTGTTCAGTGTCACCTGATATCTCGTCATTTATTCGCAGGCCATTAGCTTGGACAACCTCAGTGAAACTCAATTGAGTTGTGGTATCACCATATACATTAGCAACGACTTTCTCAATTCCGCATATTTGGCTCTGGATGTCTGACAGAATCAGCTTCACATCATTTGGTTTGTTGCTATCCAAGATTTCCTTAGACCACAAGATTTCAGATGTTATATTTTGAACTCTCTCTTCCAACACTGACAGCTTCTCATGCAGCTTACTGGGGTACTTAGAAACAACATGAACACCTTTAACACCATCATTTGCCTTCTTAAAAACACCAATATCAGCCTCAAATTTTGTGACTGAATCAACACATGCCTTCTCAGGAATGCCCTTAATATTAACGTCAAGTCCATCCTCTTTTGAAGTCTCCAATTGCAAAATTAAACAATCTTTCTTTATGTCATTCGATGGAACATGTGTGACGAATTCATCAATTTGGTTCGAAGGTTTTGGATTAGATGCTCCATACCATGCATCCATCAATCCATTTTGATCGGGATGACCCTTTGACGCTTCTCTACCAGTAGATTTTAAACTTGAGGCCATAAAGACTTTATTTATACTAGTTTCTGGTGGCAGACTTTCGTTCAAACTTCTTGGTTTCTTTGACGGCAATAGAGCTCCATTCTTCTGTTTTTCGGAGTTAGAAAATCTCTTTGCATTAGGGCCACCATCAATTACTGCCATGGGATCCAATGCAACCATTTCTTTGCCCGAGCGTACCTCTGATTCTTCACTGCGCCCAATCCTGCGACTTAGAATCTCTGTGATCAAACCCAAAGAACTGATATCTTTGTTCACCTCCTGCAAGCCTACGACCCATTTATGTTTACGGTTCTGAAGCCGCGAGACGCTAATCCTATTCTTAAAACCCTGATCATAAAGCCCCTTCCCTAGCAGAAACCTGTCGGAAACCCGAATCCCGCCAACACTACTACAACCTTCGGCCTCTTCTTCCAGATCCCTCCCCAGCACTCTTTCTAGTTGCTTGGACGTGGAAACCCTATAGAGCAGTCGGCCTCTGCAGAGGTCAGAAACCAGATCGGAGGCCTTACCGCTAGCCAAATACGAGGTGGAGCAGCGCGCCCCAGCGAAGGAGTCCGGAATAGAAGAGTTCTTGACGGCGGCGACGGGGAACCAGACGGCGACCTCTCCGCGGGGCTCCGGCGCCGTGATCTTCGTCCCGTCTCCACCTCCTCTCTCCTTGAGCCGCGTCGACATCTGGATTCCGGCGACCGCGATGCGGATTCGGGAGTCGGCCGCTCGCTCTTTTCTCGAGCGGAGACTGCGATTTGAACTAAACGGGCAGAATGTGATGGTCTTAAGCCCATTTATGAAACGGATTGAGCTCCGGCCCAAATCGCTTCGTTCCTTTCCTTTGCCCATTTTCTTTATTTTTTTATATTTAAAAATTAAACTTTTCCTTTATTTTATATTCATAACGATACTTGATTTATGGTGACGTTTAGTTATAGATAAACTCATCTCTCTCTTTTCTTTCTTTGAGTTTTGGGTAAAATTATGTTTAATATATTTATTTAATTTTTTCTTTCATCTCATTTTCTCATTCATTATTCTTTATTATCATACTTTCTCTCGCTCCTCATTGTATCATCACATTCTCTTTTTCATTATACTTTCTTTCTCCTCAATTTCTACGATCATATACTCTCGGATGGGTCTAGTGGCTAGCGCATAAGGTGTTGCCACAATGAGATCTAGGGTTCAAATGTCGACAAAGTCGAGGTAAATACCTCCCTTATGTGCTAGTCACTATTCCAAAGGCTGGTAGTCACCCATGATTTATCTCCTCCATATTGGCCCTGGGACGGGTTAGCAGGGGCACTGGGGGCGAGCGTATTCGTCTTTTTTTTTTACCACAATATACTCTCACTCCTTATTTCTCTCTAATCACACTTTCTCTCTTTTTTATTCTCTCTCATCATACTTTCTATTTCATCACTTTCTCTCTCCTTATCTTCTCTTATCATATTTCTCTCCCATCATGTTGTCCCCTTTGATAGGTCTAGTGGCTAGCGCATGAGGTGTTGCCACAATGAGGTCTGGGGTTCGAATCTCGACAAAGTCGAGGTAAATACTTTCCTTATGTGCTAGTCACTATTCAAAGGCTAGTAGTCGTCCGTGTTTTACCTCTTCTGTGTTGGCTTTGGGATGGGTTGGCGGGGGCGTCGGGGGCGAGCGAATTCACCTTTTGCCACAATATTTCTCTCCCATCATGTTTCACCACCATGTTGGGGCGCTGGGGGCGAGCGTATTCGCCTTTTGCCACCATGTTTCTATCTCATCACGTCCTCTTGGGACGGTACGATGTTGAGGCATAGAGTGTTGTCACATAAGGTCTTAAGGTCGAAACTCAGCGTGTCCGAGCATGTCATTTCCCATGCCATGGCCACTTGCACTAATGGCTAGTGTTAGCTAGAGCCCTAGAGTCAATCATTTGATGATTGTATTTTGGACTTATTGTATCATATTCTATATAAATAAAGGCATTTGGATTTTGGTTATTATACTTACTTGTATTAGTGCCAAATAAATTAAGTATAATAATGTCCTTGAGTAGACGGTTCTCACCTATATCAATCAGTTAGTTGAATCGATAGTGAGATGATATAGGGAACACTACTCTTAATCATTCCTAGTCGAGTATTAACATTCAGGGACAATGTTAATGCAATAAGACTAGCATGTAGGTCAACTCGATGACTTGATCTCACAAGTCATGGATATAGAGATATCAAGTTGACACATGAGTATACATTAGAGAATGTATACTGAATGACCCGCCATGAGAAAGTATCATGGATCGTTATATGAGTGTCATATACTTTCTCATGTGGCTATTAGTATGACTACTAGTCCTTAGACCTGAAGTCACCATAGATCCCTACATAAGGAGTTATGTACTTTGGTTTCGTCAAACGTCACCCGTAACTGGGTGGACTATAAAGGCGATTACTGGGTATGTAACGAATTATGCAGAGGGATGTGAGTGATGTAGATGGGATCTATCCCTCCTATATGACGGGAGAGACATCGGTATTCTTGATAGAGTGAGACCACGAAGTGCATGGCCATGCCCAAATGAGTCAATATAGGATATTGAGCTCATTTGATTTAGTGAGTCTACTTGGAGTTCAAGATTTAGATTGGTCAGAGGATGACACGGTCTATGCCTCACATTGACCAATCTAGATGTCTAGGATAGAAGGACACTTGTCATATATTGTGAGGAGTCACAATTAGTAGTCACAAGGTGATGTTGGATCTCAACATTCTTGTAACTTGGGTAGTAATGATGTGTTGCTAGATACCGCTCATTACTTATGCTCCTAAATGAGTTTCGGGCATTGCCAACGTTACAAGAACCTATAGGGTCACACACTTAGGACAATTAGATGGAGATTAGGTTCATATGATGAACTAAGAGGATTAGATTCATTTGATGAATCAAATTGGATTAAGAGTAATCCTAATTGGGCTAACTTGAGTTGGACTCAAGTGGATTCATGTATTCAATGAGTCTAATTTAGATTATGACTGATCCTATCCGAACCAGGAGTCAACGGAAGCTGGGGGTGTGGCGCTTCTTGTTGGATCCTCGAGTGCTCCGGCGAACCTGCAGCAAAACCGAGCCGGGAGGGGTGTCCCGGCGACGGCCCTCCGACGCTCGAGTCAGGCGAGGGATAACAAAAAGGTGGCCTCAGGATCAAGACTCGCGTACCTCCGGTGAAGAAAAGGAGACCTTATATAGACCTCTCGAAGGAGCCTGGGCGCGCCAATCAAAGCAATCACCTGCTTTCGACCATGCCCAGGTATGGGTCTGTCAGAAAGACCATGCCCAGGTATGGGTCTGTCAGAAAGACGTCCATAAGGCTATACCGCTACTGTACCAACCTCTCCATGATGTGACGGCGAGATCCTCCATCGTGCACTCTGGTGTACGGCGTAATCATCAGACATGCCTTTGCTGACATCCCATATCCTGAGCTGAACGAATAGGCCGCTCGGCTAATCTTTGCATCCTCGCTCTTATCCTGGACGAGCGGACCGCCCGCTCGGCCCTCGGTCCCAGCCGGGCGGACACCCGCTCGGCCATTCAGTCTTCCCGCCTTGGCGTCGGAAACCCAAGCCCATGGCTGGGTTATCTTTGGTTCAGCTCGGACCTACTCAGCTGCTCGGCGCGGCCATTAACCGCTTAGTCAGCCCTACATCTGTCCTCAAGCTGAGACCCCTCAGGAAGTGGATCCCCCATTCTTACCGCCGGATCACTTGCCTTCCCTTCAAGTCTAGTCGAAGGAGGCAGTGAGTCCGACTGACTGGACTATGTGTCCGAGCGGGCGGTCGTCGCCTTACCATCGCTTATAATATCCCTTGAGCCGTTCGACCCTTATGCCAAATTCAGCCGCTCGGCTCTTCGTTTTGGTTGCCTTATCGCTTAACGTGGATGTTTGCTTGTCTAAATCTTCTCGAAAATCACGCAAATCCTCTTCATTAAGCCGAAGCATGCGCGGTATGGGGGCATTAATTGCGCCTGGTGACAGAGCGCCACGTGGCTCTTCTTGCGTGGCGGTGATGATCCGTACGATGGGACGCCGATTACTTTGAAATGGACGGTTAGATGATGACCTCGTCTCTCGTGACCTGCATCCGACGGCGGAGGCCGACCGGCCTCGGCCGTATAAAGCCTCCGTCTCCTTCCTTCGCCGCATGCTTGCTTGCGCGTTGTCCTTCTGCCTCTTCTTCTGCTGTGGCCTCCGACGATCCAGTTCCTGTTTTTCGGCGGCTACCATCCCACCGGTGATCCTTTCCGCCTGTTTCCTTCTCAGTGAGTCTCCTCCTTTCGTTTACAAGGTCTTCCCAACTCGTTTTGCCTCTTTCGTTCCCGTTCCTTCGGTTTCTTGCTATCTTTTTGCTTCTCCGAGATGGCAAGCTCCTCCGAACCCGCTGTTGCTGTTCATGGCCCTTGGTATCTGACCATGGAGAGTCGATTTGATGAAGAGGGCGCTCGGCGCCTTGTTCGGACGTACGAGATTCCTGATGACCATGAAATAGTTATAGACGACCCGACCGACCGGCCCCATGACCCTCCGATCGGCACCGTTTGTTTTTTTCTAGACCAATTCCAGGGTGGCCTTAGATTTCCTACCCATCCCTTTATTTTAGAGGTTTGTAATTATTTCTGCATCCCGCTCGGCCAACTTGTGCCGAATTCCTTTAGGCTGCTGAGCGGGGTGGTCGTCCTCTTTAAGCTGCACAGTATCCCACTCGACCCCAAGATATTCCACTATTTCTTCTACCCCAAACAATCCGAGTTGGGCACTTTTATTTTCCAAAGTAGAATAGGCTTCAAATTTTTTGATAATATGCCGACCTCCAACAAGCACTGGAAGGAGTTCTTCTTCTACATACGACTTCCCGAGCGGCCAGCATTTAGAACCAAATGGCAGACCGCTGTGCCGACCCAGCCAGATCTCGGCAAATTCAGAAGCAGTCCAGCCTACCTTCATGCGGCAAACTGGTTGTCCGGTCAACGGTACAAAATCGACCAGTTGCTTCTCAAGGGGGTGTTGTACATTTTTGGATTATCTCCCATTCGGGCCAACCTCCCCCACCGCATGGGTAAGGACTCTTTACTTCTTTCACCTTTTTTGTCTAACTGATTTTAATTTCTTCTGCTGCAGCTGAAGTCATGTGGCGCTCCAAGGCTACCGACCATCTGAAATTGAAGGCCGTGGAAATTGAGGCGGCCACCAAAAAAGAGCTCGCCGAGCGGGGTCTCATCCCCAGCCGCCCGGCAGATGCAGGAGAGGGGGGGCGCAGTCTGCCCCTGAAACAGAAGTTGCCCAAGCCGCTTCAACGGAGGTCGAGGCGGATCCTGTTTCTTCTGCTCCAGCCGAGCTGGGAATCCCCCAGACCGGGGATTCACCACCGGGAGTTCGGCGGAAACGTCAAAGAGACTCCAGCCTTCCGCCGACCAAAGAGGGCGAACCACGGGCGCCGATCGAGATTGCCTCGCCCGATCGCACGGAGTCGCAGATCGGGACCCCCGTGGCCTCGCCTATCGCACAGCATTCTGGCTCTCCTCCGCGGACTCGCCGTCGCTTACGACGGTTGGGCAAGACTTCAACCATAGGGGAGTCCTCGGGCCAGGCGACTGCGGCCGAGACAGGGCCGGCCGGCCACCCGACCATCAAGACGACCCTCCGATTTCCTTCGGAGGAATATTTATTATCTGTCGATCGGCCATCGAGCCCCGTTCACGAAATAACCCTGACGGGTCCGCTTGCCAAGCTCTTCGAGGACGCCCAGATTCAGGTGGCCCTCATGACGCCCAAGCAGCTCAGCGATAACAACATGCAGCAGGCCACTCAGGTACGTTAATTTTTCTTCCTGTGACATGCTACCGTTTGGCTCCTGATTTTATTATTTCCCTTATAGCGTTGGGCTGAGCAAATCGCCACTAGCCATCGGCTAGCCGAACTGGAGGATCTCCTGGAAAAACTCCAGGTGTCGGGAGGTCCATCGGCCGAGCGGGAGAAACAAGCCCTCAAGGCCGAACAGAAGAAGGCCGCCGACCTGGCTACAGAGGTGGCTCGACTCGAAGACTTGGTGAAGAAGCGCGACGGGGACGTGAAGCGTGCCAGTAGCCGGAAGAGGCGGGCGATTGCTGATCTGGATAAGATGAAAGTTGAAGTCCGAGCCCTAGATCAGCAATTTAAAAAGCTAGAGGCCCAACTGGCTGCCGAACGGGATGGACGCTCTGCTAAACGCACCAAAGCGGAGGTGGACCAGAAAGTTCTTCAAGATTCACTGATTGCCTCCCGGGCGGCGCTCAGACAATATAAGGAGGGAGAGTCGAGTCGTCTAGCAGCAGCGCGCCAAGAATACCTCCGCTCGGAACGGTTCAGCGCAAAATTCGGCGGCAACATCTCCTCAACCTTCGCCGAGGCGGTCAAGGTCACCATGGCGTACTTGAAGAAGGGTGGCCACCTACCTGCGGGAATGCATATTCCCGCCTCCGACCTGGCGGCCATGATAGATGATATCCCGGACGCCTTTTTTAATTTTGAGGACCCGGAGTGAGGCGAGCTCTTCTAAGTACTTTCTGTATTTCATCTGCTTTGCGAATGTAGGACTTTTGTACGTGCCGTTCGGCATAATTGTGTTCCTTTACTTGTATTTTTGTTTGCCCTTCATTGCCCCTTTTTATTCCGTTTGATGCTCATTCGTAGAATCAATTAGGCTCCACGTGTTTCTCACTAGACGACCGATCAGGTTAATCGATTGGCTCGTTTTCCTCAAAATCGTTTAGCGCTTGGCTATACTGTTTGCGTTCAACGAATGCGAAGTATTGACAAACTGACGGCCGATCGGCCTCAATCAATTTAGTACTTGCGAACGCTCGTTATTTGGCGTCCTTAGTTCCGTCCAAGAAGTTCACAGTCGCGGGTTCGGCACTCGATCTTTAACGACGGAGCTCGTCGGCGCGGGTATTTATAGCCGATCGGCGCGGCTCCCGATCTTTAACGACGGGGCTCGTCGGCCTTCCGCTCGGACATTTATAGACGTCGGCTCGTCTCTCGATCTTTAACGTCGGAGCTCGACGGCGCGGATATTTATAGCCGATCGGTGCGGCTCTCGATCTTTAACGACGGGGCTCGTCGACCTTCCGCTCGGACGTTTATAGACGCCGGCTCGTCTTTTAATCTTAGCTCCCAGCGCGGATATTTATAGCCGATCGGCGCGGCTTTCGATCTTTAACGACGGGCTCGTCGATCTTCCGCTCGGACGTTTATAGACGCGCGGCTCTCGATCTTTAACGCCGGAGCTCGACGCGGATATTTATAGCCGATCGGCGCGACTCTCGATCTTTAACGACGGGCTCGTCGATCTTCCGCTCGGACGTTTATAAGCCGGCTCCTCTCGATCTTTAACGCCGGAGCTCGAGCGCGGATATTTATAGCCGATCGGCGAGGCTCTCGATCTTAACGACGGGTTCGTCGATCTTCCGCTCGGACGTTTATAGACGCCGGCTCGTCTCTCGATCTTTAACGTCGGAGCTCGACGGCGCGGATATTTATAGCCGATCGGCGCGGCTCTCGATCTTTAACGACGGGGCTCGTCGATCTTCCGCTCGGACGTTTATAGACGCCGGCTCATCTCTCGATCTTTAACGTCGGAGCTCGACGGCGCGGATATTTATAGCCGATCGGCGCGGCTCTCGATCTTTAACGACGGGGCTCGTCGATCTTCCGCTCGGACGTTTATAGACGCCGGCTCGTCTCTCGATCTTTAACGTCGGAGCTCGACGGCGCGGATATTTATAGCCGATCGGCGCGGCTCTCGATCTTTAACGACGGGGCTCGTCGATCTTCCGCTCGGACGTTTATAGACGCCGGCTCGTCTCTCGATCTTTAACGTCGGAGCTCGACGGCGCGGATATTTATAGCCGATCGGCGCGGCTCTACGGTTTAACGTCTGGGCTAGACGGCCTAACTAGGCTAACTCCTTACCAGGTCAAGCGACCTTGGCCTTCATACCTTATCCCGTGCTTGAACAGTTTTTATGCCCATCCGAACGACACGGGTCATTTGCTTACGAATCTAAATGCATACTCCTCCTGGCCGATCGGCTCGGGGGCCTTCGCTATTCGAACGCTTGGCTCGAATACTCCATATGCCCCTGCCGAACGGTACACCGTTCAGCGGAGAATGCTCAATGTGTTTTCATCTTTTTGCTCCCTGCATCACAAGTATATAGGCGACCAAAAAGTATATAAATTTATATTTAGCGCACCTTTCTCCTAGCTTAGAGAAAGTACTCCTGGCTGAACGGCTCAGGGTCTGCTTCGTCGAGCATTTCGGCTCGGATAATTTACCTTCGTCCGAACGGTACGGGGCCTTCAATTCTTGTTGATGATGCCTTATATTTGTTCTCTTGATTCTTCATTTCTGCATTTCAAGTATTCAGTCGAAAAAAGTACACAAGATGATTTACATTGATACACCTTTCACCCCGCCCGGTAAGGCTGGAGGTGGTTCGCGCTCCACGGTCTATCTAACTGCCGACCGTCCTCATCCTCCAAATAATACGCGCCCGAGCGGAGCTTTTCGATGATTTTGAAGGGACCTGCCCACGGAGCTTCAAGCTTGCCGACGTCGCCGACCGGCTTGACTTTCTTCCAGACCAGGTCGGTTGTAGTTTTGCTTCATCCGCTGACGGTATGCCATCAGCCGAACGGATGCCTTGGCTCGCTCCTCGTCAACCAAATCCAGCTCCATGTTCCTTCGCTCGGCGTTGCCTTCATCCTAACATTGGACCCGGACGGACTCGACGCCGACTTCAACCGGAATGACCGCTTCGCCGCCGTACACCAGATGAAAAGGTGTGACGCCCGTTCCTTCCTTAGGAGTCGTTCGTATGGCCCACAAAACGCCCGGTACTTCATCCGACCAACTTCCTCCCACGTGGTCGAGCCGAGTGCGCAGAATACGGAGAATTTCCCGAT
Organism: Zingiber officinale; assembly: GCF_018446385.1. NCBI lineage: Eukaryota > Viridiplantae > Streptophyta > Magnoliopsida > Zingiberales > Zingiberaceae > Zingiber > Zingiber officinale. The sequence goes on from NC_055991.1 coordinate 1,821,376, forward strand.
TGGCTACTTCGGCTTGACCGTTGCTTTGGGGGTAAGCCACGGATGTGAAGTGTTGCTCGATGCCGTAGCTTTTGCACCAATCTTCTAGCACCTTCCCTGTGAATTGCCGCCCATTGTCGGAAACCAATCGGCGAGGGATACCGAACCTACAGATGATGTGTTTCCAGATGAACTTTTTGACCATCTGCTCGGTGATCCTGGCTAGCGGTTCGGCCTCCACCCACTTGGAAAAATAATCGACCGCCACCAGCAAAAATTTCCTCTGCCCGGTCGCCATCGAAAATGGACCCACAATATCCATTCCTCATTGATCGAACGGACATGAAACGGTTGATACTTTCATCTCCTCTGCCGGTCGGTGGGAGAAATTGTGATACTTCTGGCATGAAAGGCATGTTGATACTGTCCGAGCGGCGTCTATTTGTAAGGTCGGCCAAAAGTATCCCGCTAGCAGGATCTTCTTAGCTAGTGACCGTCCGCCCGGATGTCCTCCGCAAGATCCTTGATGTACCTCTTGGAGGCTGTAAGCCGAGTCTTCCGAGCTCACACACTTCAACAGCGGGCGAGAGAAAGCCTTCTTATAGAGCTGATCGCCGATGAGTGTGAACCGACCGGCCCTCCTCCTGAGCAGCTGGGTTTCTTCCCGATCGGCCGGTGTGACACCCGAACGCAAAAACTCTGTGATGGGAGTCCTCCAGTCGTCCGGAAACATGAGGCCTTCCATCCGGTCAACGTGTGCCACCAAAGATACTTGTTCAATTGGCCTTGGTACAATGACCGGCGTTATAGAACTTGCTAGTTTGGCCAACTCATCGGCGGCTTGGTTCTCCGTTCGGGGAATCTTCCGAATAAGAACCTCTCGGAAAGTAGCTTTGAGTTTTTCAAAGGTCTCAGCATAGAGTCTAAGCCGAACGCTGTTGATTTCAAAGGTGCCAGAAAGTTGCTGAGCGGCCAACTGTGAATCCGAATAAAGCGTCACCCGACCGGCTCCTACATGCCGTGCTGCCTGCAATCCGGCTATGAGGGCCTCATACTCCGCTTCATTGTTGGTTGCTTTGTAATCCAGTCGGACGGATAGGTGCATCTTTTCTTCTTGAGGTGAGAACAGCAATATTCCAATCCCACTTCCGAGCCGAGTGGAAGACCCATCCACATATATTCTCCACATAGCTTCCGGCTCTGGCCTTTGCACTTCGGTCACAAAATCAGCCAAGGATTGCGCTTTGATCGCCAAGCGGGGCTGGTATTGGATGTCAAATTCACTTAGTTCTGTCGTCCACTTGATGAGCCGTCCGGACGCTTCTGGATTCAACAGTACTCTTCCTAGTGGACTGTTCGTCCGGACAATGATGGTGTGAGCCAAGAAATATGGTCGAAGGCGCCGAGCGGCTAGAACCAAAGCAAAGGCCAACTTCTCGAGCCCGGTGTAACGAGATTCAGCATCTTTTAAAATGTGGCTCAGAAAATACACCGGCTGCTCTTCGCCGCTCGCCCTCACAAGTGCTGAGCCTACAGCATGCTCAGTTGACGACAGATAAATATAAAGTGACTCACCCCCGATCGGCTTGGCAAGTACAGGCAAAGAGTTAAGATATGTTTTCAATTCTCCGAATGCTCGGTCACATTCTTCATCCCACTGGAACTTAGTAGCCTTGCGCAGGATCTTGAAGAATGGTAGGCTTCGATCGGCGGTTTTGGAGATGAATCTAGACAAAGCAGTTATCCGACCGGTCAACCGCTGCACTTCCCTTGTATTTCTGGGAGGCGGCATGTCTTGTAGAGCTTTCACCTTGCTGGGATTTGCCTCGATTCCCCGCTCGGTCACTATGTACCCCAAGAAACGCCCTCTTTTTGCTCCGAACAGGCACTTCTGGGGATTTAGCTTGACTCCATATTTGCGTAGCGTTTGGAAGGTTTCTTCCATGTCCTTGAAGAGATCGGCCGCTCGGACGGATTTGATAAGAATGTCGTCCACATAGACTTCCAAATTCCGCCCGATCTGCTCTCTGAACACCTTGTTCATCAAGCGTTGATAGGTGGCCCCGGCATTCTTCAATCCGAACGGCATCACATTATAGCAATATGTGCCGTCGGCAGTCACGAAGCTGACTTTTTCTTGATCTTCACGGGCGAGCGGCACTTGATGATAGCCTTGGTAGGCGTCGAGCATACATATTAACTCGCAGCCGGCCGTAGAGTCCACCAGCTGATCTATCCGGGACAGGGGATAAAAATCTTTGGGGCATGCTTTGTTTAAGTCCCTAAAGTCGATGCAGACTCTCTACTTGCCGCCCGGCTTGGAGACTAATACTACGTTAGCCAGCCAGCTTGGGAACTGCACCTCGCGTATGTGGCCAGCCTCCAGAAGTTTCTCTACTTCCGCCCGGATGATGGCATTCTGCTCGGCACTGAAATCTCTTTTTCTCTGCTTTATCGGCCGAGCGTCCGATCGGACATGCAACTCATGCTGCGCTATGCTCGGCGAGATTCCGGGCAATTCATGTGTCGACCAGACGAAGACATCATGATTTCGTTGGAGGCATTGGATCAGCTCTGCCTTCTGCTCCTCCTCCAGATCAGAGGCGATAAAAGTCGTGGCCTCCGATCGGGTTGGATGGATCTGAACCTCCTCCTTTTCATCATAAATTAAAGCAGGAGGTTTCTCGGTTATGGCGTGTACCTCGATCCGGGGCGCCTTCCGAGCGGAACAGGCTTCTGCTCGTAGCACCGCCGAGCTGCTAGCTGATCTCCACGTACTTCTCCCACTTTGTCCTCCACGGGGAACTTGATCTTCTGATGGAAGGTTGAGACGACTGCTCGGAATTCGCTGAGCGCCGGTCGTCCCAAAATGACGTTGTAGGACGAAGGAGAGTCGACCACCACGAAGTTTATCGTCCTAGTCCTCCTGAGCGGCTCTTCTCCCAGCGAGGTAGCCAGTCGGATCTGTCCGACCGGCTGCACTTCGTTACCCGTAAACTCGTAGAGCGGCGTTGTCATGGGCAGCAGCTCGGCTCGATCAATTTGCAGCTGATCGAACGCCTTCTTGAATATAATGTTGACCGAGCTCCCTGTGTCAACAAATATGCGATGAATAGTGTAATTTGCTATTACCGCTTTAACGAGCAGAGCGTCGTCGTGGGGCACTTCAACGCCTTCTAAGTCCCCAGGCCCGAAAGTGATTTCCGGTCCACTTGCCCGCTCTTGGCTGCAACCGACTGCGTGGATCTGGAGCTGCCGGACACCCGCCTTTCTGGCTCGGTTGGAGTCTCCGTCGGTCGGCCCACCAGCAATAACGTTGATCTCGCCCCGAGAAGTATTGCTCCTATTTTCCTCTTCCCGAGTGGACGGTCGGGACTGTTCTCTGGACGCTCGACGATTCTCCTGTCTTGGAGAGCGGTGCCGATCGGGCGTCTGTTGATGTCGTCTCTCGGTGCGGGTCCGGTCGGCTTCATGGGTCCTTTGTCTCCTGTCGATGGAAGGAGACCGTCATTCGACATTCCTGGGAACGGGATTAGCCACGAAGGGAAGACTTCGACAATCCCTCGTGTTGTGCGTATCCGTCCGGTGGAAGGAGCAGAACATAGGGGTCCATTTCTTCTTGGGCTTGCTCCGAGCGACAGCTACTTCTTGCACTTGGGACCTCATATGAGGGGAGCGGATTACTTCAGCTCTTGGTCCTTTCGGCGGTTGATGAGCGGCGAAGGGTCTCCACTCGGCAGGAGGAGCCCGCTCGGTTGGCATTTCTTTTTTCCTGGCCGCTTGCGCTTCCTCCACGTTGATGTATTTGTAGGACCGTTAGATTCGGTAGAGGGGGGGTGAATATCGATTCGAAAAAACAAGAGTTTAAATGCAGCGGAAAAGTAAAATAGACACAGTGGTTTTACTTCGTTCGGAGCCTGTGACGACTCCTACTCGAAGGCCCGTGATCCTTGACCACTTTCGTTGGGCAATCACTAGCAATTCGGAATAATAATTACAACAGAACCGTACAGGGAATGCTAATGAAACTGAAAAACAAATACCGACAAAAGGGAAAAGACGAAGCGTAGTGTCGGAGCTTTGTTGGCGTCGCACTGAGCGTCGAGCAGCAAGACCAGCAGTAGAAGAGTTCTCAGCTTGATTGATTTCGCTCTGCCGGGCTTCTTTTATATCTCCGGCGCTGGATTCCTTCCGCACCGGAGGTGACGTAACTGCTCAAACCAAGATGCTCCACGTGGCGACGACTTGGCTGGATAAAATTCGCCTTCCGGGTGCCCGGACTACCTTATTCCAGAAAACTCCCTTTTCCTGCAAAACAAAGTTAGTCCGAGGCAAATGTATATCCTGTAAAACAGATTGTCAGCACAGTTAAAGTTCAACAGATGGATAAAAAGAGTATGACTTAGATTTCGTCTTTCCGAGACCGGAATCTAGTCACGATCTCGACTTAGACATCCGAAATGGATCTAAGCCGGATCGACGCCTAATGTCCCCTTCCCGGGAACGCGTCCTCACAGTCACTCCCCTCCAGTGACTTACCTTTACCTGCCAGACGTCCGGTCAGCCCGTCGACCCGTCTGGACTTCTCGCCAAGCGTCCGGTCAGCCCGTCGACCCGCTTGGACTTCTCGCCAGCTATCCGGTCAGCCCGTCGACCTAGCTGGACTTCTCGCCAAGCGTCCGGTCAGCCCGTCGACCCGCTTGGACTTCTTGCCAGCTATCCGGTCAGCCCGTCGACCTAGCTGGACTTTTCCTGCACACTCGATCAAAGTGTCAGACAACAACAAAACTAACTTAACCTATTTGTCATTCATCAAAACCTGGGTTAAATCGTTAGTGCTAACCGCACCAACAATCTCCCCCTTTTTGATGGAATGACAACCTGGTTAAGTTAGTGAAAACATATGCAAGAAGCAACATGCATTTATGTGGTTTTAAGTTAGTTTGTATTTTCAAATTGGTTTAGCTAACTTAACCACCTAACCCTCCTCCCCCTTTGACATTCATAAAAAAAAATGAACAAAGGTAAGTAACCATAGTGAAGAGTTACTGTAACAGGTAATCAAATTTTGAAAGATAGCTAAGTTTGGTTCAAAATTTGAAAGATAAAAGTGCAATTTTTAACACCAAGTTAAAAATTAGGCAAGTTGACTTGGGGTAGACAAGTTGAGTTTTGAAAAGTTAAAGTTAATCAAGTTTAACTTTTCAAGCGTGTAGAAATTTTCAAGACAGGTTTTTCAAATTTAAGTAACATTTAATTTTCAAAAGGTAAATTTTTCAACTTTGATTTAAAACAAAGTAAAATTTAAACTTTTCAAGAAATAAAATTTTTGTCAAGATTAATTTTTAAAGTTAATTTTTCAAATCAGGTTTGAAAATTAGGTGGGATTAAACTTTCACATTTTTCAAATACTTAGTTAAATTTGATTTTTTTTTTTTTTTGTAAATCAATGTTCAAACATAGGTTAGGTTTTAAAAGGCATTTTCAAACATACAAAATTTGAGTTTATTCTCCCCCTGAACTTGATACTTACTCTAACCAGCTGTCTAACCAATTAGCTACTAACTGACTATCAGAAGATAGTAGCTTTCACTTGGTTAGTCAGATTAAGTTAATTATAACCAGTCAGTGTTTGACTTGACTGATGAACTTTAATCTGATTAATGTCTGAATTGTATTTAACGTCCAGACTTATGTTGATGCACTGAAATAAGCATCTTAAGTCCAGACAGTTGGCCTATGCATCTCACCCCTTTCTATGTTTGTCAAACACAAGCAAGGTAAACCTAAGGTGTTGGTGAGATGCTCAAAAACTAGTCTTATGGGTATATGCTTTCTAAGGATTCAAAACTAGTCTAAGGCCAAAATTATTTTTGAAAATCTAAAAATGGAAAGTTTTGAAAACAACCAAATTTGACTTATAATTTGAAAGAGTGATTTTTGAAAGCAATTTTGAAACTTAAAATTTCTAGTCTATTGAGCACATTCCTAATTTTCGGCGTAAGTTGCTAAACTCACTTTCAGGGAGTGGTTTTGTGAAAATGTCAGCTAAATTTGATTTGGACTCAATGTATTTGAGTTCAATATCACCTTTAGTAACATGATCCCTGATAAAGTGGTGCCTAACTTCAATATGTTTGGTTCTTGAATGATGCACAAGGTTCTTGGTTAAGTTAATTGAACTTATATTGTCAATTAATACTTTTACATTTGTAATGTTTAAGTTGAAATCTTTTAGAGTATGCATCATCCATAGTAATTGTGCAACACATTCACCTATGGCTATGTATTCTGACTCAGTTGTAGATAGAGCAACACAATGTTGCTTTCTACTAAACCAGCTAACAAGTGATGAACCTAATAATTGGCATCCTCCACTTGTGCTCTTGCGGTCTAATTTACATCCAGCATAATCTGAGTCAGAGTACCCTATTAGTTCAAAATTATTGGTTCTAGGATACTAAATTCCTACATTTATTGTTCCTTTAAGATATCTAAAAATTCTTTTAACTTGTGTCAAGTGGGATTCCTTAGCACAAGTTTGGTATCGTGCACACATACTAACTGCAAATAAAATATCAGGTCGGCTTAAGTATAGTAGGCTACCTATTGCACTCCTATAATATTTTAGGTCAACTGATTTTCCATTTGGGTCATTATCTAAGATTGTGTTTACTGCCATAGGTGTTTTTATTTCTTTTGTATTTTCCATTCCGAATTTTTTAAGTAATTCTTTAGTGTATTTGTGTTGATAAATGTAATTTCCCTCATTTGTTTGTTTGATTTGTAATCCTAAGAAATATGTTAATTTTCCTACTAGGCTCATTTCAAATTCTTTTTCCATTAGATTAATAAATTCCTCTAAAAAATCTGAATTTGTTGAACCAAATATTATATCATCTACATAAATTTGTGCAATAAATATGTTTGAATTTAATGATTTAACAAACAAGGTTGGGTCAATTTGACCTTGTTTGAATCCTTTAGATGTTAGGTAGGATGTTAGCCTTTCATACCATGCCCTGGGTGCTTGTTTAAGTCCATATAATGCTTTCTTTAACTTAAATACATAATCAGGGTGTTCTAGACTTTCAAACCCAGGAGGTTGACCTACATAAACTTCTTCTTTTATTAGTCCATTAAGAAAGGCAGACTTAACATCCATTTGGTATAGTTTGAACCCTTTATGGGCTGCATAACTTAGTAACATTCTAATGGATTCTAATCTGGCTACTGGGGCATATGTTTCATCATAGTCAAGTCCTTCAACTTGACTAAATCCTTTGGCAACCAGCCTAGCCTTATTTCTAGTAATTTCCCCAGTTTCACTTAGTTTGTTTCTGAATACCCATTTTGTTTCTATTATTTTCTTATTCTCAGGTGGTGGAACTAGGTCCCAGACCTCATTACGCTCAAATTGGGCTAGTTCTTCTTGCATAGCTATTATCCAATCTGGGTCTAGGAGGGATTCATCCACAGTTTTGGGTTCAATTTTTGAGATTGATGAAATTTGACTTAGGTTTCTAAAGGATGATCTGGTTTGAACTCTTAAGTCTGGGTCACCGATTATTTGATCAATTGGATGATTTGGGTTAACCCTTATTGTTCTAGGAGGTTGATTCTCTTGATGTTGTTCCTCTTCTTCATGACTTAGAGTTTGGTTGGTTTCTGGAACAAACTCAGGTGTTTGTGTAGATCCTATGTCTTGTTTAGTTTCTTCAAACTTTACATTAGTAGTTTCTTCAATTTTTAAGGTAACCTTATTGTAAATTCTGTAGCCTCTACTATTTAGGGAATATCCTACAAAAATTCCATTTTCAATTTTAGAGGTGAATTTTCCTAAGTGTTCTCTTGTATTTAAGATGAAAACTGGGCACCCAAATACCTTAAAATATTTTATATTTGGTTGTTTATTATAAAACAGTTCGAAGAACGTTTTGTTATGAGTTTTATTTATTGTCGTTCTGTTCTGGACATAGCAGGCTGCCCAAAAGTATTTAGGTAGGTTATACTCATTTAACATTGTTCTAGAAGCTTCAAGTAAGGTTCTATTTTTTCTTTCTACAATTCCATTTTGTTGGGGGGTTTTAGGGCATGAGAACTCATGATGGTAACCGTTTTCTAGACAAAAACTGTTAAAGTGGTGATTTTTAAATTCTCCCCCGTTGTCACTCCTAATTCTTTTAATTTTGATATCTTTTCGTTTTCAATTTGTTTGCAAAAAATTGAAAAAATTTCAAAAGTTTCATCTTTATGTTTTAAGAATTTGACCCAAGTAAACCTAGAATAATCGTCTATAATTACTAAGCAATATAAGTTTCCATTTATAGATTTGACTCCATGGGAGTCAAAAAGGTCTAAATGTAGGAGTTCTAAGATTGAGATAATTTGTGGTTGATTTGTTTGTTTGTGGGTTGATTTAGTTTGTTTGCCTTGTTGACAAGCATTACATATGGTTGAATCTAAGTTAGGTAACTTTGGTAATCCTTTTACAAGTCCATTTAGTTTACTTATATTTCTAAAGTTGGTGTGAGACATCCTCCTATGCCATAACCAAGTTTCTTCTTTTTGTGTTAAATAACACTTAATGGAAGAAATGGTTAAGTTGATGACATAGATGTTGTCTTTTCTAAAACCTTTTAGGCTTATGGTAGGATTATCTAGATGTTTGATTGAGCATTCTGTAGATAGAAATTTGACCTTATACCTAGTATCACACAATTGACTTATACTTAGTAGATTATATTTAAAGTTTTCAACAAGTAAGACATTTGTAATTATAAAGTCTAATTTTAATTCAATATTACCTATACCAATTACCTTGAGTTTGCCGTTGTTTCCAAAGGCAACTGTTCCTAGGCTTTTGTAAGTGAGTTGAGTGAACTTGGTGTGATCTCCAGTCATATGTTTGGAGCGACCACTGTCCAAAATCCACTTGGTTTCCTACCGTAAGTAGGATTTAAAGTTAGTCTTTTGAGCATGTATTAATTTAAGTTTAAATTAAGATTTTGAAATTAATTTTTAAGTTAAAATTAAAAATTTTGAAATTAATTTTTAAAGTTAAAATTAAAATTTTGAAATTAATTTTTAAGTTTAAATTAAGATTTTGAAAGTAATTTTTTAAAGTTAAAATTAAAATTTTGAAATTAATTTTTAAGTTAAAATTAAAAATTTGAAATTAATTTTTAAAGTTAAAATTAAAATTTTGAAATTAATTTTTAAGTTAAAATTAAAAATTTTGAAATTACTTTTTAAAGTTAAAATTAAAAATTTTGAAATTAATTTTTAAGTTAAAATTAAAATTTTGAAATTAATTTTTAAGTTAAAATTAAAATTTTGAAATTAATTTTTAAGTTAAAATTAAAATTTTGAAATTAATTTTTAAGTTACAATTAAAATTTTGAAATTAATTTTTAAGTTAGAATTAAAAATTTTGAAATTAATTTTTAAGTTAAAATTAAAATTTTGAAATTAATTTTTAAGTTTAAAATTAAAATTTTGAAATTAATTTTTAAGTTAAAATTAAAATTTTGAAATTAATTTTTAAAGTTAAAATTAAAATTTTGAAATTAATTTTAAGTTAAAATTAAAATTTTGAAATGTAAAAAAAAATTTTGAAATTAATTTTTAAGTTTAAAATTAAAATTTTGAAATTAATTTTTAAAGTTAAAATTAAAATTTTGAGATTAATTTTTAAGTTAAAATTAAAATTTTGAAATTAATTTTTAAGTTTAAAATTAAAGTTTTGAAATTAATTTTTAAGTTAAAATTAAAATTTTGAAATTAATTTTTTAAGTTTAAAATTAAAATTTTGAAATTAATTTTTAAGTTAAAATTAAAATTTTGAAATTAATTTTTAAGTTTAAAATTAAAATGTTGAAATTAATTTTTAAGTTAAAATTAAAATTTTGAAATTAATTTTAAGTTTAAAATTAAAGTTTTGAAATTAATTTTTAAGTTAAAATTAAAATTTTGAAATTAATTTTTTAAGTTTAAAATTAAAATTTTGAAATTAATTTTTAAGTTAAAATTAAAACCTTGAAATTAATTTTTAAGTTTAAAATTAAAATGTTGGAATTAATTTTTAAGTTTAAAATTAAAATTTTGAAATTAATTTTTAAAGTTAAAATTAAAATTTTGAAATTAATTTTTAAGTTAAAATTAAAATTTTGAAATTAATTTTTAAGTTAAAATTAAAATTTTGGAATTAATTTTTAAGTTTAAAATTAAAATTTTGAAATTAATTTTTAAAGTTAAAATTAAAATTTTGAAATTAATTTTTAAGTTAAAATTAAAATTTTGAAATTAATTTTTAAGTTAAAATTAAAATTTTGAAATTAGTTTTTAAGTTTAAAATTAAAATTTTGAAATTAATTTTTAAAGTTAAAATTAAAATTTTGAGATTAATTTTTAAGTTAAAATTAAAATTTTGAAATTAATTTTTAAGTTTAAAATTAAAAATTTTGAAATTAATTTTTAAGTTTAAAATTAAAGTTTTGAAATTAATTTTTAAGTTAAAATTAAAATTTTGAAATTAATTTTTAAGTTTAAAATTAAAATTTTGAAATTAATTTTTAAGTTAAAATTAAAACCTTATTCATCTCACCCGATCTATATTTTCAATCAGGGAATCCTATGATTTCGTGAGATGAAATTGGATTTTTAATTATAGAGTTTTGGTTTAACGTGTGTTAGATTCAGATTTAGTTTTGGTTTCCACAAATAGGCATTCTTCGGATAAACTTCTAAGCTTGGTGAGTCACATGGACATCATTAGAAGTAACCAACCTTTCGAGGTTTTTCAAATAGTCCTATCCACGGAACTTAGAACTAAATCTTGGATTCATTTAAAGGTAGCTTCGATCGGTTCCACTTGGCCAAATGCACCGATCGAAGCCATATCTTTCTAGACATGCGATGCCCAAGCTTCCTAACGTACTATCATCCAAAAATTTCACCAGTACCATGATTCAAGTTAAACTTGGTCTCTTTTAACTAATCCTAATTACCTGCCGGGTTAATTTGTTTTGGTTACCCTGTCGGGTAGTTTTGGAGGTGCCAGCTATTCTGAGCCTCCCCTGAATTATTGGCCATTAATTTAAGTTTTAATTTTAGGCTTGTGTCGATTCTTTTTATAGTTATAGTTAACTTGGTGATAATTTTGTTGTTTCTTAAACTGTTTAGATTTTGAATTTGATTTAGGTTTGTATTTTGGATTTTGGTTTGGTTTATTTAATTTTATATAATGTATTTTTTCTTTAGGTATATAATATTGATTAAGTCCTACTTGCGTGGTCAGACACGCTTTCGGAACCCAAGCTAAATTGGTTGACTTGTATTGGGTTATTAATGATTTGAAGGTTTTATTTGAATTCGACTTATATCCTAGTCCGGTTTTATTATAACATGCTTTTTGATTATTTAGGATTAAGTCTAGATTTTTTGATCTTGTTGTAAATTTTTCTAGCATTTCTTTTAAATCTTTAACATCATTTTTTAATGATAGATTTTCCTCTTCAAGTGTTAGATCTTGAGTTGGATTCGAATTTTTTAATTGTTCCTTGAGGTTTTGATTTTCCTCAAGAAGTGATTTGTTTTCATTTTCTAATTTAGTTAATTTACTATTTAAACAGGAAATAATTATAAAAATTTTTGTTTAAATTAAAGTATACCTCATTCGGCCTTCGAAACGAGTACGGACTCGTGGCTTGTTTCAGCAACACCGTCTTCATCTTCCGACTCGTCTTTTGCCGGCCATCAGTGCGAGGTGGCTTTGATGTTTCCGCTCTTCTTCCTCCGATTCGTCCGAGGAGTCATCCCACGTTGCTTTGAGTGCCTTCTTTTGGTTGGCTTTGGTTTTTCAAACTTTAGTTTTGGACATTCGTTCTTGTAATGTCCCTTTTGTTGCGTAGCAAGTCACGTTCTTTTGTTCTGAGGAGAGCTGATCTTTTGAAGATCCTTTTCAAGCACTCTCTTCTTTCTCCTGGTGAACATTTTTCTTACCAAGTTCACCGGTGTTCTTCGTCTTCGGAGTCTTCTTCAAGTTCGGCTTGCTTTTCTTTTCTTTGGAGGAACCTGCAAATAGAGCTATACCTTTCTCGGCTCCGGCATTAGTTTGTTCGTGTAATTCTAATTCACAAAACAGCTCGTCTAATTTTAAGTTGAAAAGATTCTTAGAAATTTTGTAGGCATCCACTATTGATGCCCACAAACTATTACGTGGAAAGGCGTTTAAAGCGTACCTTATTAAGTCTCTGTTCTCCATTTGGTGGCCTATCGCATGAAGCCCGCTGAGGATGTCCTTGATCCTCGCGTGTAGTTGATTCATTGTTTCTCCTTCCCGCATTTTTATATTAAAAATTCTATTTATAAGTCTCTCTTTGTTACCTTAGCGTCGCTCGTTCCCTCGTGCGATCAGCTTGTCCCATAGCTCTTTAGCGTTTTGTGTGGACCAACTCTGCTCAGTTCTTCTCTTGTCAATCCGCATCGTAGAGTGTTGATCGCTTTATTTTCTGTTGATGCTTTTTCTTGAGATCTGCTGTCCGGTCTTCAGGATCCACTAGAGGTGTCTGCCGGAATTTTGTAAGGTTTCGTAATGCTCATCCACCGGTCGAAGTCTGTTTTGAGGTAGACCTCCATACGCTTCTTCCAGTAGGGAAGTCGTCCCGTTGAAGAGTGGAGGTCGACTGTGCTGAATCCTTCTTGTTGGGACATTCTGTGCAGGTAAATAACAAAAAAATCCCAAGACTTGGTCTTGGATTAGAGTGAGGGAAAATAGAGAAAAATCTAGATTAGTGTTGCACTAATTTAAATTGATTAGAGAAATATTAAGTTAACGAAACACCGCTTTAAAATTAATTATTCAACCAACACTCATCCGCAGTCTTGGTCCCTCGGACGCACCGCATACCTGTAGGACCGTTAGATTCGATAGAGGGGGGGGGGTGAATATCGATTCGAAAAAACAAGAGTTTAAACGCAGCGGAAAAGTAAAATAGACACAGTGGTTTTACTTCGTTCGGAGCCTGTGACGACTCCTACTCGAAGGCCCGTGGTCCTTGACCACTTTCGTTGGGCAATCACTAGCAATTCGGAATAATAATTACGACAGAACCGTACAGGGAATGCTAATGAAACTGAAAAATAAATACCGACAAAAGGGAAAAGACGAAGCGTAGTGTCGGAGCTTTATTGGCGTCGCAGTAGAAGAGTTCTCAGCTTGATTGATTTCTGAAGCTCCTGCCTGGGGCTTCTTTTATATGCTGTTCCGGGCGCCTGGATTCCTTCCGGGCGCCTGGAGTGTGACGTAACTGCTCAAACCAAGATGCTCCACGTGGCGACGACTTGGCTGGATAAAATTCGCCTTCCGGACGCCCGGACCTCCGAGCGCCCGGACTACCTTATTCCAGAAAACTCCCTTTTCCTGCAAAACAAAGTTAGTCCGAGGTAAATGTATATCCTGTAAAATAGATTGTCAGCACAGTTAAAGTTCAACAGATAATTAAAAAGAGTATGACTTAGATTCCGTCTCTCCGAGACCGGAATCTAGTCACGATCTCGACTTAGACATCCGAAATGGATCTAAGCCGGATCGACGCCTAATGTCCCCTTCCCGGGAACGCGTCCTCACAGTCACTCCCTTCCAGTGACTTACCTTTCTTATCTACCAGACGTCCGGTCAGCCCGTCGACCCGCTTGGACTTCTCGCCAGCTATCCGGTCAGCCCGTCGACCTAGCTGGACTTCTCGCCAAGCGTCCGGTCAGCCCGTCGACTCGCTTGGACTTCTTGCCAGCTATCCAGTCAGCCCGTCGACTTAGCTGGACTTTTCCTGCACACTCGATCAAAGTGTCAGACAACAACAAAACTAACTTAACCTATTTGTCATTCATCAAAACCTGGGTTAAATCGTTAGTGCTAACCGCACCAACAGTATTCATTGGCTCGGTATAGCATATGATCGTAATCTCGGAGCGGTTTTCGAATGAGTGATCGGAAAAAATCCCCATCCACTAGTCCCTGTGTGAAGGCATTCATCATGGTCTCCGAGGTGGCTGTTGGAATGTCCATGGCCACAGTGTTGAATCGCTGAATGTAGGCTCGGAGAGATTCGCGGGCTTCCTGTTTGATGGCGAACAAGCTGACACTTGTCTTCTGATAACGCCGACTGCTGGCGAAGTGGTGGAGGAATGCCGTTCGGAAGTCCTTGAAGCTTGTGATGTATCCGTCCGGCAGCCTCCGAAACCACCGTTGAGCCGATCCAGAAAGGGTGGTAAGAAAGACTCGGCACTTTACACCATCTGTATATTGATGGAGCGTAGCTGTGTTATCAAATTTACCCAGATGATCATCCGGGTCCGTTGTTCCGTTGTACTCGCCGATCGTCGGGGGCACGTAGTGCTTCGGTAGAGGGTCTCGTAGAATAGCCTCCGAAAATTGGCGATTGATCCGCTCGGGAGATGAGTCCACTCGGGGAGCTTTCCCCTTTCTGTCGTCTCGCCTAGGCATTTCGTCTGAAGAAGATCCTCTATCTCTCCGAGCTGGTACGACTTCAGGGGTGCGAAATAAGGCCCGATGGAATGCAACGGTGGCTTGAGGTGCTTCTGCTCGGCCACCAGACGCAGATGTTGCTTGTTGCTCCGGCCGCTCGGCGGCTGCTTTCTGTTTTTGCTCCACAAGTTTGGCGGCCCTTATCTCGACCAGAGCTTCGAGTTCTTCCGTCGAAAGTGCCACCGTGTGTTGTCGTCCAGCCTCATCCATTGTTTCCAGTCGGATGCAGGAGCGTTCCCACAGACGGCGCCAAATTGATCCTGTCCGAACCAGGAGTCAACGGAAGCTGGGGGTGTGGCGCTTCTTGCTGGATCCTCGAGTGCTCCAGCGAACCTGCAGCAAAACCGAGCTGGGAGGGATGTCCCGGCGACGGCCCTCCGACGCTCGAGTCAGGCGAGGGATAACAAAAAGGTGGCCTCAGGATCAAGACTCGCGTACCTCCGGTGAAGAAAAGGAGACCTTATATAGACCTCTCGAAGGAGCCTGGGCACGCCAATCAAAGCAATCACCTGCTTTCGACCATGCCCAGGTATGAGTCTGTCAGAAAGACCATGCCCAGGTATGGGTCTGTCAGAAAGACGTCCATAAGGCTATACCGCTACTGTACCAACCTCTCCATGATGTGACGGCGAGATCCTCCATCGTGCACTCTGGTGTACGGCGTAATCATCAGACATGCCTTTGCTGACATCCCATATCCTGAGCCGAACGAATAGGCCGCTCAGCTAATCTTTGCATCCTCGCTCTTATCCTGGACGAGCGGACCGCCCGCTCGGCCCTCGGTCCCAGCCGGGCGGACACCCGCTCGGCCATTCAGTCTTCCCGCCTTGGCGTCGGAAACCCAAGCCCATGGCTGAGTTATCTTTGGTTCCGCTCGGACCTACTCAGCTGCTCGGCGCGGCCATTAACCGCTTAGTCAGCCCTACATCTGTCCTCAAGCTGAGACCCCTCAGGAAGTGGATCCCCCATTCTTACCGCCGGATCAATGACTCATTAAATCAACTTAATTTAATGAATTAGATTCATTATATTAAGTTAGCTTGAATCAAATGGTTAGATTAGATCAACTATGGAAGAGATTTGGTCAAGTTTGACTTGACTTGAGAGAAAGATTAAAAGTCAAGTTTGACTTGACTTTATGTCACCTCATTGTGAGTTGGCATTGATGTGGACCAATGATGTTACTCCACATCATCATGGGTGCCACCTCATGGAAGTTACAAAGCCATTTTCTTTAATAGCTTCACATTAATTGCACTTAATGCAATTTTTTGGGAGTTACACAACTTGAAAGTGGCCGACCACTTTTGAATGGGAATCAAATAGATTTTCCTCATTCAAGTGCATTATTCCTTCTTCTTCCTCTTGGAGCTCTCTTCCTCTCCCTCTCCTCCTCAACTTGGTCGAACCACACATAGGTGCTAGCACACCTCTTTGTGTGTTTTTCTCCACCTACGAGTCCGTGTGGATACTTCTAGAGGAGTATCTATCTTGATACTCTTGAGATCCGGCACCGTTTGGACGAGCGGAAACGCGAAGGGCTTCGTTTCAAAGGTATAACTCGTTTCATGTAGATCTAGGAGTAGATCTAAGTAGAAACTCGTACTCATAATTTTTTGTTTTTAAATCTTTTCTTCGCACGAGATCCGTTGGCTAGGGTGATTTGGGGTTTCCGTGACGCGAAAACGCGGTTTTCGTGGCCCGAAAAACCCAACAGTGGTATCAGAGCCACGTGCGAAGCGAGTACGAGTTTAGATTCATATTTTTATGAAAAATATAGATCTGTAAACTTTCTGTAAATTCATGTTTTTATAGTTTTAATGGATAATTTTCTCGTAGAAGCGAAGCACAAGTGTTTCGGCACTTGTAGGCTTCGACTACTGAGAAGTTTTTCCAAAAACGGTAATGTTTCGACCCAAAATCTTTTGGGGCAGCGGGCTAAGGCGCTCTTGGATCGCTTAGGAGCAACTCGCGATGGTTAGATCGCGGGTAGGGGTACTACCCCTAACCCCGCAAGGGGATTTGCTCCGCGATTGCGCCCGAAATCACTAATCGGGACCGTCGGGAAAAATTTACTCATAAAATCTGTAAAATTATGAAAAAAAATTACAGAAAATTATGAAAAAATAAATAATTTTGAATTATATATTATTTTTGTGATAGTCATGGCCCAAAGACCCAATTCGATTGGACAATTGTGTTGTAATTCATAATACGACCTGCGTGCCGTTATGTGATGTGCGTGCTTGTATTTTATTTTTATTTTATTTTCACGACCTGCGCGTCGTGCCTTTCTCTTATATTCTGGTTGTAAATTAGATTTAGACTCGAATGTAACTCGAGTTTCAAAATTGTAATGTAATTTTGAAGCGGTGGAAGGTCCACACGAGACGGAGTTACAAGGAGGGCGCGAGCAACACAAGGTGGTCAAAGGAAGAAGCTTGAAAAGCTGTTGACCTTAGGTTGACCATCCGATCTTCTCATTGGCTTGAGAAGATCGTAGTGGGGCCATGACTAAATCACAAATTAATTTAATTAATTACTTTTGTGTGTATGTGATGCATGCTAGTTAATTAAGTAATTAATTAGTGTCTAACGATTAGATTAGATCTAAGTCGTGCACATGATGCACCCTTCGATTAGATTAGATCTATCGAGTATATGATACGCATCATCATTTAGATTAGATCTAAATCACGTCAACTCGTAATGCCTACCATGTCGTGATACCTACCACTACCTCGATCGCATGTAGTTGTTGAATCTGCCAAAGCAGAGCAACACATACTATCTTGGTAGGGTACGGAGGGACAATCTTGGTCCCGCCTAGGCGCCTATCAACGCATGGGTGAGTACAACTCAATTAGATTGAGTATTCCTAGTTAACTCGGTTGGATCGAGTATAACTATAGGCATTCTTTCAACGGTTGGAAAGTTAGGTCAAAATCACATATATATTAACTCTCGGGCGTATTAGCCAAAGCTAACTCGAGTTTTAATATAAATGCGGATTTTGATTCTATAAACAAGAGTTGCATAGAGATGTAATTGGTAATCGTTACCTACCGATCATACTAAATCTTGGGCGTTTTAGCCAAAGCTAACTCAAGGGTTAGTATGATGTAGATCTTGTCCCACATGAATTATAGAATTCAGTGGGAGCATCATTTAGTTAAAAAGCCTAATTAAGTGATTAAGAATATGATACTTATTTC
Source organism: Zingiber officinale (assembly GCF_018446385.1). Classification (NCBI taxonomy): domain Eukaryota; kingdom Viridiplantae; phylum Streptophyta; class Magnoliopsida; order Zingiberales; family Zingiberaceae; genus Zingiber; species Zingiber officinale. The sequence continues at coordinate 1,839,118 of NC_055991.1, forward strand.
TGCATTTATTTCTGTTGTAAAATTGCCATGACGTCGAACACGAACACCTTCTCGCTGCGATCTGTCCTCGAGAAGGACAAGCTCAACGGAGCAAACTTCCTGGACTGGTACAGGCACCTGAGAATAGTTCTCACCCAAGAACGTAACCTGTACGTTCTGGAGCAGCCCATTCCGGAGGCTCTTCCTGCCACTGCCCCGCGAGCTGACCGAGATGCTTTCAAGAAGCATCAAGATGATGCATTAGATGTGTCTTGTCTAATGCTCGCGACCATGAACTCTGAGCTTCAGAAGCAACACGAGTTAATGGGCGCTTACGATATGGTTGAACATCTTCGTCAGCTGTATCAAGGACAAGCGAGGCATGAGAGATTTGAGATCTCAAGGGCACTGTTTCAGATGGGGCTCCCGTAGGCCCATATGTACTCAAAATGATTGGGTACATAGAGAACCTACAAAGGTTAGGGTTCCCTCTTGGCCAAGAGTGGCCACTGACCTGATCTTGCAATCCTTGCCGATAGCTCTAAACTACAATATGAACGAGATTGACAAGCCACTGCCCGAGCTGCTTAGCATGTTAAGAACTGCTAAGCTAAACCATAAGAAGGCGAAGCCCAACATTGTTCTGATGGTTCAGAAACATAAGGGCAAGGGCAAGCCCAAAGGCAAGGGAAAGTCCCAAGCCAAGGGCAAAGGTAAGGCACTGAAGCCTAAAGGAGGGGTCGCCAAGGATGCTACCTGCTTCCACTGCGATCAGACCGGGCACTGGAAGAGGAACTGCAAGGTATACTTGGAGGATCTTAAGAAGAAGCGAAGTGAGACTTCCACTTCAGGTATATATGTTATAGAAGTCAATCTATCTATTTCTACATCATGGGTATTAGATACTGGATGTGCTTCTCACATTTGTACTGATGTGCAGGCGCTGAGAAATAGCAGGGCATTGACAAAGGGCGAGGTGGACCTACGAGTAGGCAATGGAGCACGGGTTGCTGTTGTTTTATCATCTATCTCTGCCCTCCGGGCTTGTACTAGAGTTAGTCGATTGTTGTTATGTGCCTGCATTAACTAAGAACATTATATCAGTTTCTTGTTTGGACAAGAAAGGTTTCTCGTTTACTATAAAGAACAAATGTTGTTCCGTCTATTTAAACGATATGTTCTATTGTAGTGCACCTCTGATAAACGGACTCTATATTCTAGACCTTGAGAGCCCTATCTATAACGTAAATACCAAGAGGTTCAAGTCAAATGACATGAACCAAACCTACCTCTGGCACTGTCGCTTAGGTCATATAAATGACAAGCGCTTATCCCAGCTCCATAAGGATGGTTTGCTGGACTCATTTGATTTTGAATCATATGAGATATGCGAGTCATGCCTACGAGGCAAGATGACCAAGACTCCCTTTAGTGGGCACAGCGAGAGAGCAACTGATTTGTTAGGACTCATACATAGTGATGTATGTGGCCCTTTCAATGTTGCTGCTAGAGGCGGTTATAGATACTTCATCACATTTACTGATGACTTCAGTAGATATGGTTATGTGTACTTGATGACACATAAGTCTGAATCCTTTGAAAAGTTCAAAGAATTCAAGAATGAAGTACAGAACCAGCTTGACAAGAGTATTAAGATACTTTAATCCGATCGAGGTGGAGAATACCTTAGCCATGAGTTTCGTGACTATCTAGCAGAGTGTGGGATCCTATCCCAACTCACTCCTCCTGGAACACCACAGTGGAATGGTGTATCCGAAAGGAGGAATCGTACCCTATTAGATATGGTACGTTCTATAATGAGTCACACAGATCTTCCGACATACCTTTGGGGCTATGCTCTAGGCACGGTAGCTTTTATACTCAACCGAGTTCCATCCAAGGCCGTGATAAAGACATCATATAGGATATGGACTGGGAGAGATGCCCATGTGTCTTTCATGAGGATTTGGGGTTGTGAGGCTTACGTTCAACGTCAAGTCTCAGACAAATTAGGACCCAAATCTGACAAGTGCTTTTTCATTGGATATCTCAAGGAAACTAAGGGATATTACTTCTACATTCCCAGTCAACACAAGGTAGTTGTGGTAAAGACTGGGGTCTTTCTAGAAAGGGACTTTGTTTCTAGAAAGACTAGTGGGGGCGCGTTCGATCTTGAAGAAGTTCAAGATGCGAACAATAGCACTGATGCCTCGATGGAAATTGAACTGGAACCACAAAGTGTTGTGGATGATGTTTTTCCACAAGGAGTTGAGGAACAACAACTAGTTCAAGTAGACATACCTCTTCGCAGGTCTGATAGGGTACGTCGTCAGCCTGAGAGATACTCATTTCTCTTGTCTGACCATGATGACGTTATGTTCATAGAGGATGAGCCTACCACTTATCAGGAAGCTGTGATGAGACCAGATTCCGAGAAATGGCTAGAAGCCATGAGATCCGAAATGGAATCCATGTACACCAACCAAGTATGGACTTTGGTTGATCCACCTGAAGGGGTAAAACCCATAGGGTGTAAGTGGGTCTTTAAGAGAAAGACTGACATGGATGGACTTATCTATAAGGGTCGCTTGGTAGCTAAAGGTTTCAAGCAGATTCATGGTATTGACTATGATGAAACCTTTTCTCCAGTAGTGATGTTTAAGTCCATTCGGATCATGCTTGCTATTGCAGCCTACCATGACTATGAGATATGGCAGATGGATGTCAAAACCGCGTTTCTGAATGGAAACCTGCTCGAGGATGTGTACATGACACAACCTGAGGGTTTTGTAGATCCACAGCATACTAGCAGAGTATGCAAGCTACATAAGTCCATTTATGGACTAAAGCAAGCTTCTCGGAGCTAGAATCTTCGATTCGATGATGCAATCAAACAGTTTGGTTTCATCAAGAATGAAGATGAGCCTTGTGTCTACAAGAAAGTTGTAGGGGATATAGTTGTCTTCCTCATATTGTATGTGGATGACATACTACTCATTGGGAAGGACATCCCTATGCTTCAGTCTGTCAAGACCTGGCTAGGGAGTTGCTTCTCAATTAAGGACTTAGGTGAGGCATCCCGCATTCTAGGGATACAGATCTATAGAGATAGATCTAAGAGATTGCTTGGCCTAAGTCAGAGTACATACATTGACAAGGTACTCCTTCGGTTTGCCATGCAGAACTCCAAGAAGGGATTTTTGCCGATGTCACATGGCGTGAGTCTTTCGAAAACTCAAGGTCCCTCTTCTAGAGAGGAGAGAGACCGCATGGATCAGATCCCTTATGCCTCAGCCATAGGATCGATCATGTACGCCATGCTATGTACTCGACCTGATGTCTCGTATGCTTTGAGCATGACGAGCAGATACCAGTCAGATCCAGGTGAAAGTCACTGGATAGCGGTCAAGAATATTCTTAAGTACTTAAGAAGGACTAAAAAATATTTCTTGATATATGGAGGCAATGATGAGCTAACTGTAAAGGGTTACAGTGATGCTAGCTTCCAGACCGACCAGGATGACTATAGATCGCAGTCAGGGTTCGTATTTTGCATTAATGGTGGTGCTGTCAGCTGGAAGAGTTCGAAGCAGGATACAGTAGCTGATTCTACAATAGAAGTCGAGTACATTGCTGCATCAGAGGTAGCAAAGGAGGTAGTTTGGATCCGCAAGTTCATCACTGAACTTGGGGTGGTTCCTAGCATTGCTGACCCTATTGAGCTCTATTGTGACAACAATGGAGCTATAGCACAGGCGAAGGAACCTCGCTCACACCATCGGACTAAACACATACTACGACGCTTCCATCTCATTCGAGAGATCATCGAGAGAGGAGATGTGAAGATTTGCAGAGTACCTACAGAGGCTAACATCGCAGATCCCTTGACCAAGGCTTTGGCACAGAAGAAGCATGATTGTCACACTAGGTCATTTGGGCTTAGAGCCTACACTGATTGGCACTAGTTGGACTCAAGTGGATTAATGTATTCAATGAGTCTAATTTAGATTATGACTCATTAAATCAACTTAATTTAATAAATTAGATTCATTATATTAAGTTAGCTTGAATCAAATAGTTAGATTAGATCAACCATGGAAGAGATTTGGTCAAGTTTGACTTGACTTGAGAGGAAGATTAAAAGTCAAGTTTGACTTGACTTTATGCCATCTCATTGTGAGTTGGCATTGATGTGGACCAATGATGTTACTCCACATCATCATGGGTGCCACCTCATAGAAGTTACAAAGTCATTTTCTTTAATAGCTTCACATTAATTACACTTAATGTAATTTTTTGAGAGTTACACAACTTAAAAGTGACGGATCATTTTTGAATAAAAATCAAATTGATCCGACCATTTTTAAATAGAAATCAAATTGATTTTCTTCATTTAAATACATTATTCCTACATCTTTCTCTTGGAGCTCTCTTACTAAAAGAATCGAACGTGTTGTTGCATCGGTGACATGGACAAAGCCAAAAGCGAACACATTGCATTGCCGACGTGGGTAAAGCGGTAAAGGCTAATAAAAAAATAAAAGAACAAAAACAAAATCAACTTTATGGCGTGTCAGTGCGATTTGTGAGTCATCGCACACATGCATTGCTAAATTGTTATTTTGCATAAAGTAATTCCAAAAAAAAGCCTAAAAAAATATTTTATAAATTAAATGTAAACTCCAAGTGACTTTTTTACTTTTCGGACATTTTTATTGGAACCAGGGACGCCCTTTTGAAAAAGACATCATTTTTAATTTTTATGAAAGGGCAAATCATTCAGCCATTTAATTACCCTCACTAGTTTTGAATTTTTGATTTGATTTTCTTAATAGTTTGATTTTAAATTTAAATCAGATTTTGACCTGATCAATATAATATGTTTAAAAAATATTCACTACGATAGTAATAATATTATTACATTTATAGCAGTTATAATTTCATATTTATTATAATAAATTTGTATTAATTATCGTTGCTTTTCATAGATTCAAAAATTATCGGCTGTTGCGTATACTGCTCGAGTTACCGGTAGGTATTATCTAGTTCATAAAAATATATATATATATATATATTTTTTATTTTTTTATTTTGTTTCTTAATCTGGCGTATGACTTCGAGGCTAAGCTTCTCCGCAAAACCTCTTGGTGAGCTGACCGGGCCATGCGGCCCCTATATATAACCAGAAGTTCCGTTCCTATCCGTTAAGATCCAGAAGAAAGCGACGATGTTCGTCGGGCCTCTCTGCGAGATGAAATGGGAATCCGAGGCCAGCCGACTCGTCGAGCCGGGAATCGAGGTGCTTCCCGAGGGATGCATCGCCCACGCCATCTCCCTCACGTCGCCCCGCGACGCCTGCTGCTCCACCGCCGTCTCCACCGCCTTCCGGTCCGCCGTCGCTTCCGACACCGTCTGGAACAGCTTCCTACCCTCCGATCTGGAGTCCATCCTCGCCAGAGCCGACCGTCCGGTGGACTTCTCCTCCAAGAAGGAGCTCTTCTTCCGGCTGTGTGACAAACCGATCCTCCTCGACGGCGGCAAGATGGTTAGTTGCAATTTTCCACAACGTTTCGCTAATTGATAGGGTTATGGTTCCCTATTTTCGATTCCTCACTCTGGATTACTTTTTTAGGTTTGAAAGTTAACTAATGTTGTGAATTGGGAGACTTTGCTGATTAGGGATTCGAGGGGGGAAAATGGGGGAATTTTGAGAGAAGTATCATTTCTGTTTATTTGATGTTTGTTAGGTTGCGTTTTGCAGATTTTCTCATTGGATAGATCTAGCGGAGCCAAGTGCTTCATGCTTTCAGCTAGAGAACTAGCCATTACGTGGGCTGATACGGACTCCTACTGGAGATGGGTTCCGGAACCTGATTCCAGGCATGTAGTAACAAATGTTCTTCTTTTCTTCTTCTCTTCTGTTTAGTCATTGAATGCTTCTTATTTTAAAGTGTAATTCTGTAATCGAAGTCTTAATCATTAACTTTTTGCAAAGTCTCATTACTCTTTTTTTTATTAAAATGATCAACATTTTTTTATCATGCCTTTTCTTCTTGTGATGGCCAATCCCCTTTGTCTAATGCCATAGTGGAAACAAGTCTCCTAAAGCAGGGTTACATAGATAGGATTCATAATGTCAAAGTGAATTGAATAACCCATTTATCTCAAAACCTCCAAATTTTATGAAGAGATTAATCTTTGTATTTATACTCCCCTTCATGTGTAGATGGATGCACTTCGCTTGACAAGCCCAAATCAAGCGCACTAATTAATCAACAATTATTTTGTATCATGCTTGTTTTTCATGTCATAAAGCATGGATTATATAGAGATCAAATGTATTCTGATGTATTGGGCAAAAAAAGGCGATAACGCTCGCCCCTAGCGCCCCCGCCGTACCTTGCTCAAGGCCATCACGAGGGAGGTTAATCACGGTAACCGGAGAAGCTAGTGCGCAGTGGGAAGAAGGACACGGGGACCAGGGATTTACGCCCTGATTACCCCGCGATTCGAACCCACGATCTCATTGGGCAATCTTCTATGCACTAACCACTCCGGATAATCCCGTGGGGCTAAATGTATTCTGATGTATGATGCTACAGTTGATGGACTAGCCTCTTACCTCAAAAGCTTAAACAAATCATTGTATTTGTACGCTTAATACTCCCCTTTAATGTTTGGGTGGACATGCTTCATTTGGCAACCCCAAACCGAACTTGAGCTAATGAGATAATGTTATTTAAAACCAAACTCTAATCCCATGATAAAGTTGATGCTATCTATTTACTTTAAAAACTCTAGCTATTCATCCTTGGTATACAAATACTCTTGTGTTTTAGCTACCATTGTTGCTTGTCTAGTCTATGTATCTAGTATGTATAGTAGTTGCATACAAGCACACATTGTACTGAGAGTTATGAACATCACACTTTGTTCTGCTTTTACCTGTCAACTCATGTTTTAAAATTGAAATAAACTTTGCAAGGTGCTACGAGTTACTGAACAATTACATGTGCAAACTATCTCGACAGGTTCTCAGAGGTTGCTGAACTCCTAAGTGTATGTTGGTTGGAGATTCGTGGGCACTTCAAATGCAAAATGCTTTCTTCCAAAACAACATATGCTGCCTATCTCATCTTCAAGCTGTCTGATCGCGCTTATGGTCTGGGCCATCCACTCCAAGAGGCATCAGTAGAACTTGGAACAGAGTCATCCACTAGTGTGGTCTGCTTACAGTCCAGCGACATGTATGCGCATATGCATGCTCGGAGGAGCAGGGTTTGGTTCAGGCGTGGTTTGCACTGGAGACGACGAGTACTGACGGTCAATGAGAGTCAAGAAGCAGATGATGAAGCCAAGGAAGCCGCTGGCCGTGTTCCGCAGTTGAGGAATGATGGATGGATGGAAATCGAGCTGGGTGAGTTCTACAACTGCGGGGAAGAGGACAAGGACGTCCATGTAAGTTTGCTGGAAGTGAAAGGAGGACACTGGAAGATTGGCCTGATCATTGAGGGAATTGAGATAAGGCCTAAAAAGTAGTGCTGAAAGTAACGCCCCTAACTTTTAGCATCCATTGGGGCAGTAAATTCAACTGCAAATGTTGCATATGTTAGCTTCAAAAGAGAATTGGTATGCAGTTGATCCATAAATCTTTGTTCTTTAGGATTTTGAAAGGTGCCACTGAGAGAATCTGCTCCATATTGTGGAAGAATATGATTCTCGTTGGAGTTGTTAAGGTGTCTCATTTTCCATATTGCTTCATCACCAATGTTGGCATGTTGAATAAATTCTAAAGCATGGGGAAATTATTTTAAGTATTAATAATACTGGCCAAATTTATGCATTGTTAAATTCATGCCTTAAGATACAAGTAGAATAAGCATTAACAACGATTAACAGGGGCTTTGATGTATGATTTTCCTATTTATCTAATATTAAAATCATCATTTAAAGAATAATGAGTAAATAAGGATTTTGCTTTTTTAAGAAAAATATTGAAAATCACTGTGCAAACGTGGCCATTTTTTTAAAAAAAATATACGAATAATATTGAAATAAAAATATTTTTAGGATTAAAAATAGGATAAATCATTATGATGTATATATTTTAAACTAAAATGCCTTTTTGATTAAAAGGATAACAAATTGAGTCCTTTTACCTCAAAAGCTTAAACTTTTAGAAAAAGACAAATCTTTGTATTTATTTACGCCTAATACTCCCCCTTAATGTTTGGGTGGACATGCTTCATTTGGCAGGCTCAAACTGAACATGAGCTAATGAGATAATGTAATTTAAAGCCAAACTCTAATCCCATGATAAAGTTGATGCTATCTACTTTAAAAGCTCTAACTATTCATCCTGGGTATACAAATAATCTTGTGTTTTGGCTACCTTATTGTGCTGGATGTGCCATTGTTGCTTGTCTAGTCTATGTATCAAGCATATATACACATTGTTCTGACTTCTGAGAGATATGGACATCATATTTTGTTCTACTTTTACCTGTTCAACTCTTTTTTTTTTGAAAATTGAATTTAACTTTGCAAGGTGCTACGCGTTACTGAACAATTAAATCTGCAAAACTATCTCGACAGGTTCTCAGAGGTTGCTGAAATCCTACGTGTATGTTGGTTGGAGATTTGTGGTCACTTCCAAGGCAAAATGCTTTCTTCTAAAACAACATATGCTGCCTATCTCATCTTCAAGCTATCTGATCGCGCTTATGAACTGGGCCATCCACTCCAAGCATCAGTAGAACTTGGAACAAAGTCATACTTTAGCATCGTCTGCTTGCAGCCCAGCAAGCGTAGGCACGCTTGGAGGAACAAGGATTGGTTCTTGTGTCATCCATTAACAAGGGCATTGATAATTACCATTTAAGGAATAAAGAGGAAATAAGGGTTTGGGTCTTTTAAATTGAAATGTTTTTTTATATATTAAATATTAGGATATCGACTCCATCTAGTGGGATAGATAAGATTTAGTTGTTGCTCTATTAGATATTCAAGTTATTTCTTACAATTCAACTAATCTTATAATTGTCCATTTAGATTAATGGTCAACATCTTTTGGTTTGTCATCCTATTAGAAGAAAAATATCTATCTTATAATACATCGTAGTTAGAATTTAAACATTAGGTATTTAGTTAACTTTGACTGTTGCACTAAAATCTAGGGCTTATAATATTGCTTTTATTAGATAAAATTATTTTAATTTGATTAAATTTATTTTAATATTATTATAGTACTTTTGTTTAAATTTGTTATAATATGTAATAGTTTCGATCAAAATTATTATAATATAAATAAAATTGCTACACGTTGGAATAATTTAGATAAAAATTACTATAATAATATTGAAATAACTAAAATGTTGCGATGATATTTTTTAAACTAAAATGCCTTTGATCAAAAGAGTAATGAAGGATATTTTGTTTTTGTTCAAATTTCTTTTTTATGTTATACTATAAATTCAGCTCATTTCAAACTGAGTTGGGGATAAAAATTTTTCGGCAAATTACTTAACCACGTTGATTAAATTTTATATTATCCAAATCGGGTAGGTAATTATAAAAATACTCAAATCGCGGGCTTGATACTAATTTTACCCCTTTGTTCGTTCGCTTTTGCTCGACGAATCGATTGTTACAGTATAACAATTGATTCGATAAAGTACTGTGATCATGAATCGTAACTTAAATTTATTGTTACACGATAACAATAGATTAATTTTTTTTTAAAAAAAATATTAAAAATCCTTCTATGATCAAAAATTTGTTGCTCTCAACATAATATATCAAATTGATATTTGATTACATGGATATAATAGCATTAAAGAATTTATAAAACCTAAGCCGTAAGAATTCTGATAAATCTAAGCCGCACGAATTCTAATAAGAGAATAAGAACTCGAATAATAGGAAATACAAAAATATGGATCTTGTTTCATCGTGAACATGACAGAGAAAACAAAAACTTAAACTAAAAGTGACAATAAACCTGATTGCAACATAGTTATCATTGTCACAAGTGTCGTGCCCTTCAAAGGTCTCGAGATCGTATGGAAAAAGAAGAAAGAGGAGAGGCCTTTCAAGGAAATTAGGATGATGACACCGAATTATTCTTCATCATTGGAGAACGAAGAGATGTCAAGAAGATGTCTTAAACCCTCGAGTACCGATCCTTTAAATAGAGGATCCAATCTGTTATCAACCCATAGATGATAACAGATCGGGCAAAAGGATTCTACACAATCAACCCACATCTTGTAATTCGAAACCCAATAAACTTAAGTTAAATCACTTTAACGGATTCAGATCGTATTCACATATACAAATTACAATAAAGCCCACTTTAAAGAGATAAAGTCCAACAATCTTCCACTTAGGCTACATGTGATGTATATATGACATATGAGTAAACTTTAGTTGATATCAAACTTTATAGGTACAAGATACCCCTGTAAACAATCTAATCCATTAACTTCATTGTTATAAGACTAAAGAGTTCATATATATTATATATGACTATAACAAGCCCCAACAGTAATGACAATACCGATGTCATTAATGACATATATTAAGATGGTGATGTGTAGTATGAAAGTTACATGAAATATGATCAGTACATCTAAATTTTCAACTAGTCATGAAGTGATCCAAAAGGGTCTAATCATATCTGCAAAATACTTTATACTAAAATTGTACCGGTAAATCATGATCTAAACATTATGATTCCAAAATGAATCTATATCATATTTACAAACACCAAATGTTAAATAACAATAGTAAATCATGATACTTTATTCAAAGAGTATCAAACAAACAAAATTCCTATTAATGATTGGACTTTAAGTATGTACAATAATCAAAATAAAATATTTAACTTTATTAATATAAAATAATAAATAAATGCAGACTCCACTAGATGAATTCTTTTTCTATAAGAAGAACTCTCATATCTATAATATGTTGGATCAAGACACACATTAGGAGAGGGGGGGGGGGGGGGGGCCTTAATCACATGATTTTAAAAAATTTATCTTTCTCTTTTTGAAATCAAAAGTACGCAACAGAATTAAGTGCAGAAATGGAAAAAGAACACAAATATGCAAACTCGGTCGGTTTTACTTGATTCAGAGCCTTTGACGACTTTTACTCCAAGACCCAAGTCGCGCGAACCTATCGACAGGTAATCCACTAAATGTCTCATCCGGAACCGACAGAAGAGGGGATTGAATATAAAAAGGTCAGGACAAGTGTAACACGTTACACTTTAAATCCTTTATACAAAAATTAAGTACAATATTGAACCTTCGTTATCCAACACATTCGAAAATGATCGGATCGGGCTCAGTGTTGGATGGCTTCTCAGCAGTAGTCAGACACAACAACGTCGTAGCATAGCAGCATTACGAAGCCGGAGCATTCAGAACGTCAAATGGACACATAGAAACTTGTAGAAGAGTAGTACTTGAGTTATTGTGAAGTTTTGGTCGAGACACTCTTTTATTGAGCATTGAAGGCGCATTCCATAGTACTGAATGTGCCTTCCATCCACTAAGTTTCATCATAAACAGCTCGCCACTTATTATCGATGAAGTTTGATTTTTATCCGACCGAAGGCGTCTTCCAAGCTCCTGAAGGCCTTCCATCGCTTAGCTCAAGGCGCCTTTCATCGCCTGAAAGACGTCTCGGGCACTGTTCACCCAAGACATTTTGTACTCCTTTTGTCCTAAAAAATGTGTTAATTCAATATAAAATAACTAACATGCAAAATAAAGTTAGCACAATTAATATAATAGTAGTAATAATTAGTTCATGTCCTTCCAAGACCAAGAACTAGTCAAGGTCTCAGTTTAGGATCCAAAATCAATCTAAACTGGATCGATGGCTACTATCCCCTCAAACGGGACGAGTCCTCACCGAGTCACTCTCCTCCAGTAACTTACCTTCACTTACCAAATGCCAAGTTACTTCCTTGACGTCCAATATGACCCACCAGGTCTTCCTGCCGGAATCATGCGCACATTCGGACTTCGCCAATCGAGAATCAAAAATCTCAACCTCCTGCCGGAATCACACATCCGGACTTCAACATATCAGGAATCAAACATCCCGACCTCCTGCCAGAATTTCACATCTGGACTACGTTAATCAGGAATCACACATCTCGAATGGACTTCCTACCTAGTGTCTAGTCCTTTTGACCGATCAAGTTAGTCAACTCTGCGCATTTGGTAACAAGGTTAAATCAACAAGATATCTAACTTTAATCCATTGATCAGTTATCAAAAATCAAGTTTGATCATTAGTGTCAAATGCACTAACAATCTCCCCCATTTTTATGCAATGACAACCTGGGTTAAAGTTAGAAAAAAAATATGCAAAATGTATATAGTAAAAAAATGATTTTAAGAGATCTAAAATGAAACAGTTAAGTTTTATTCTCTTGATCATTTTTAGGGTTAAATTTTTCATATTTTCTTTGTTATTTTTCTTACTTAAACCCTAACTCTCCCTCTTTAGCATTCATCAAAAAAAATATGCAGATAAGTATAATAAATTATGAAAATGTAAATACATGAGTAAGCACAGCAAGTAATAAATTTTTTAAAGTAAGCATAAAAACTTACAGGTTTATTGTAGGGAGTAGTTAAAAAAATTCAAAAGTATTTTGAAAGGAGTTTTCAAAATTTACAAAAGGTTTTCAAAATTTTAAAAATTGAATTTGCAAAAAATAAACCATTTTGCAAAGCTAATTTTTGCAAGAATTTTACAAACTATTTTTCAAGATAATTAAAAAATAATTTGTTGCAAAGTAATTTTTAGAGTTTCAATTGTTCAAGGCAACTTTTGAAAAGTTTTGTAAATTATCTTTCCAATTTTTTTTAAAGTATTTTCAAAGAAATTTGTCCAAAAAAATTAATTTTAGAAATATTTTTACTTTTAAAATAATTCTCAAATAAATTTTAAAAAGTTTGTCAAAGATATTTTTCAAAGTAAAAGGATAACTTTTGCAAGAATTTTATAAAACCTTTCAAAGTATTTTTGAAAATATTTTTTAGAGTATTTTTAAGCCGTTTTTCAATGCAATTATCAAAACTCTTTAATTTTATTTTTCAAACAGACATTTGAAAAAGTATAAGAGTATTTTTTTCAAAGCAAGTTTTGAAAGAACGTTTTGAAAGTATTTTGTTAAATATTTTTCACAAAGATTAATTAAAGTAATTTTTAAAGTTTGCTTTTCAATGTAACTGATCCGGCGGTAAAAATCCGGAACCCCATAAGGAGTCAACGCTGAGGGGAGGTCAAAGGGTCTAGTGGTTCGCCAGAAAAGGGCAAGCCGACCGGACTCAGAAGAAAGGGAAATCTGATAGTAAAAGGCACCCTGGTAGGGACCAGGGTTCCGACGCTCAAATAAAACAGTGTATAATGACCGAGCGGAAGGAGGTGCCGCCCGGACGGCGCAAAGAATCAAGCCCGTCCGGACGACGTTCATCGCCCGCTCGGCGGGCCGGGCACCCCCGTCAGACGGTGGGTAAAAGACGGGGACGTCTGCTGACAGCCGTCAAGTCGTATGGCTATGCCATACTTCTAGTCTGACAACGGGTGGTCCTGCCGTCCCATCAAAGGACATGCTCGACGGTGGCAGCATGGTGTCAGGTAAGCTCTCTGACAAGTGCATACCGTGGTATGGGTTGCTGACACGTACGCACCTCGGTAGGCGTGCATCAGTTCCTTCTCCATCCTATATAAAGAGGCTATTACTTCGCCGAAGGTACGCATAATAAAAATTTGGCAGCCACTTTCTCCACCACTTACCTGACTTGAGCGTCGGAGGGTCGTCGTCGGGAACCCCTTCCCGGCTAGACTTTGGTGCAGGATCGCCGGAACTTCGTTCGACCAGCCGGAGGTTCACTCCAACGATTGGGAGCGTGCCGTGTGCCCAGTGTCCCTTGGTTCAGCGATTCGGACAGGATCAGTAACTTTTGAAAGTAAATTTTTCAAAGTAAATTTTAGAATATCTTTTCAAAATATTTTTCAAATAAAAAAAATTAAGTAAGTTTCAATTTTTTTTTTGTTTAAACTACCGGTTTGCAAAAAGTAGTAAGAAGAGGGAAATTTTTTGAAATAAAATCTTTTAAAAGTAATTTTCAAATATCCTCCCCTGAACTTGATATTATTTAAAAAGTAATATTTATCTAAAAATTATCTTAAATGTCTAACCATTAGTTACTAACTAACTATCAGAAGATAGCAATGTTCACTTGGTTAGTCAAGTTAAGTACTAATGCCCAATTAAAATTTACTGAAAAGGGATTACTTAACTTGATCAATGTACTGTTGTATTTTTCGCCCAGACTTATATTGATGCACTGATATAAGCATCTGAGGTCCAGGTAAAAAGCTTATGTATCTCACGTCATTCTAAGTTTTTTTTAATATACAATCAAGGTAGACTTCGTATGTTTGTGATATGTTCGTTATCTAGATCTATAGGATTATGTTGTTTAGGGATTTATCCTAGACTAAGGTCAAAACAATTTTGAAATACTAGGGAAATGAAAATTTTTAGAAAACATAAGCAATGAATTTTCCTAGAATTTGAAAGTTGTTTAAGGAAAAATACATCCTACCCTTTACTAAGATTTTCAAAAAGGAATTTACTAGATTATCCAAACAAAGTAGTCAACAAGCAACTAAATAGATAGATCAAGTCAAACAAACAAACAATATATATAAATGCACTAAAAAAATAGTGTCTAGTCATCATCGACAACAGGTGGAGGTGGGAGCTGATCAGTCACTCATAAGGCCTGAAGTATAGCCTACATCTGTAGGTCTAGCCGCCCAAAGCCAGTGGTCATCTCATCGCAAAGAGAGATGAATCCCTCTGAGACTGACTGCCAGATCTGTGCGGAAGACTCCTCAAGTCTAGCGAGGCTAGGGCTGTAAACAAGCCAAGCCGAGCCGAGCCAAGCTTTGAGGTGTTCAAGCTTGTTTGATAAGGTAATCAAGCTGAGCCGAGCTGAGCCGAGCTTAAAATGAACCAAGCTTTTGAATGAGTGTTTAAACTTGATTTGGTTTAATTTTTATGAGCTTAAGCTTGTTTGAAGCTTGGCTTAAGTTTGGTTCGTTTAGATGTTATCAAACTCTCAATTCAAGCTTGGTTGAGCTTGGTTCGTTTATATGTTATCAAGCTCTCAATTCAAGCATGTTTGATTATTTAAAACTTTTAGTTGTTTGATTGATTATTGAGCATGGTAATTTAAATTTATTTATTTATTTATTTATTTTATTTTATTTTATTGTTTATTTAGCATATTGAAAAGAGTTTTATTAATGAATATTGTTTGTGAACATTGTTCATGAACGTTGTTCACGAACCTTAACAAGCTGAACACATATGTGTTCAAGCTTGTTTATTTAGCTTAATGAGATGTTCAAGTTTATTTGTCTAATTAATCTTATGTATATTGAATGAACATAAACAAGCTCTTACCAAGTCGAACACCAAGCTTGTTCACGAATGCTTGGTTCATTTACAGCTCTAAGCGAGACAATCCTTTATGGAAAGTAAGGTAGAGGGTTAGGTTAGGGTTAGAAGAGGTCCAAAGAGCTCCTCAATCGTAAATGCTGGCATCTCCTCCCCCTTGGCCGGAATGACTGGTGGGATATCCTCCTCAGCCTCGTCGTGACCATCTTTCAATTCACCTTGATCACTAGTGCTTGGTGTGCATCACGGTTAACCGTTGTATCTTGAGAAACAGACGACCCGAGAAAATCTCGAAGCATAGTCGAAGGTGGGGTGAATCTGTTTCACGGAAACTATGTCTTTCACAGGCCTCGATTCACTTCGCCCACTCGCCCGCTTCTCCTGCTCGGTCGCTCTACATTTAGGTCGCCTTGCCTTTAGGCCGCCCTATCTTTCCCCTCTCCACCGCTATACTCAGTCGACTACTCTACCCGGTCGACCACTCGGCCTGATCTACTACTTGACTGCACTACACGCTCAACCACACTACCTAGTTGGTCGATTTGCCCAATCGGTCACTCACTCTAATCTGCGACTCGACCACCTTGCCCTTTCGGCTACTTTGCCACTCAGTTGCTTGGCCTGATCTGCCGCTTAGCCTGCTCAGCCTGATCTACCGCTTTACGCGCTTGGCTACTCTACTTGCTCGGTCGCTCTGCTTGCTCGGCCGCTCTGCTTGCTCGGCCGCTCTGCCTGCTCGGCCGATCTGCCTGCTTGGCCGATCTGCCCACTCGGTCGTTCTGCTCGCTCAACCACTTGGTAATTAGCACTTGACAGAAACCAGTCCCCGCTGTCACCCTGAGATTATCAGCTTAGGTCATCTCGACAAATAAGTTAAATTAATTTTGTGTATTTAAATTCGGCTAATTCCTCGAAATCTTCGACAGATTATCCAACAATCTTGAAACCGATTCGATTTTGTTGAGATTGCCACAGAACAAAGTATTGAGGTGCAACATACTCAACACATGAAGACCCCCTCCGCCTTGATTGGAACTATGCCAAGCAACCACGAGGAAAAGAAGAGGAAGTTCACTGGAGTGAACTTCTAGAGGTGGCAGTAGAAGATACTCTTCAACTTGACCACGCTCAATCTGGCTCGATTCTTGATCAAGGACCATCTCAAGTGTGTTGAGGATGTTGATCCACAGACCATCAGTGCGGTGAAGGTATGGACTCATTTTGAGTTCCTTTACCGAAACTACATCCTTAACTGTATTGTCGACTCGTTGTATGCTGTGTATAGCATGAAGAGAACGACTAAAGAGTTGTGAGAGTCCTTGGACAAGAAGTACAAGACGGAGAATGCAGGGGCCAAGAATTTTATCGTGAGTCGATTCCTGAATTATAAGATGGTTGACTCCAAGACGGTGATCAATCAAGTCTAGGAGCTTCAAGCGATTTTACATGAGATCCACTCAGAAGGGATGGTTCTGAGTGAAACCTTCTAGGTGACTGCTAACATTGAGAAACTACCTTCAGGCTGGAAGGACTTCAAGAACTACCTAAAGAACAAGCGAAAGGAGATGAATGTGGAGAAACTGATTCTTAGACTTTGCATCGAATAAGACAATAATAATTCAGAGAGAAAGTTGTTCTCTCAGGCTACTATAAAAGCCAACGTGGTCGAGCATGGTTAAAACTCGAAATAGAAGAACTCCAAGTCTTCCAAGATGGGACCTAGAGGAGGCATTAGCAAGAAATTCTCTGGGAAGTGCTTCAACTATGGTCGAATCATTCACAAATCTTTGAAATGTAGAAAGATAAAGAAGAAGCAAGAAGCTAACCTAAATGAGGGACCATAAATAGATGACCTCTACGTTGTTGTCTTCGAACTGAACCTACTCAGATCGAACCCACGAAAATGGTGGATTGATACTGGAGCAACCATATATGTCTACTGCACTAGGAGCTACTGTACAACTTTGAAGAAGTCATGGAGACAAGCTGTTTATAGGGAACTCAGTATCTCGGACATTATAAGCTAAGGAAAAGTGGTGCTGAAGATGACCTTGGGCTAGGACCTTACTTTGAATAATGTGTTGCATGTTCTGGAGATTCAGAAGAATCTAGTGTTCTGATCACTATTAAGTAAACATGACTTTCATATTATTTTTGAGTTAGACAGAGTTCTACTTTCCAAGAATGAAATATTTGTAGGAAGAGACTATGTATCTGATGGGCTATTCAAGCTCAATGTAATGACCATTAAGCCTAAGATAAATAAAGATGAAATCTCTTCCACTTATATGCTTGAGTCTTCAGATTTATGACATGATAGACTAGGACAGGTTAACTACGATGTGTTGTATAAATTAATAAACATGCAAAGTATATCTACATTCCAGCTTAACCCAAAACATAAGTATGAGATTTGTATTGAAGTAAAAATGACAATGTCATCATTTCAACATATTGAGAGAAGCAACGAACGACTCGGACTAATTCATATCGACGTGTGCAACACAAGGTGGGAATAAATACTGATCCGGATATGAAAGGGGCAGAGAAGAAATTAGGAGGAAAGTGGAGGGCAGTTTTGTCATTTGAGGGGGAAGGGTTTCTTGCTCTTTAAGGGCACGATACAGAAAAGAGAGGGCAGGGGTTTTTTCCGCCGCCAGAGAGAGAGAGAAACGGAGGGGGAGCTTTCCTCTCCATCTTGCACTGTTTGCCGGGGTCATCACCGGCCTTCGCCGGCAACTTCTTCCGTTGCTCTCCTCCTCCTCGCGACGTAGGCGCTGTGCCGTCGCCATCATTCCCCAGCAGCTCCCTCGCCGGCAGCCTCCGCGCGCACAGCGCCTCCTTCGCCGGCAGCCTCCGCGCGCACAGCGCCTCCTTCGCCGGCAGCCTCCGCGCGCACAGCGCCTCCATCGCCGGCAGCCTCCGCGCGCACAGCGCCTCCTTCGCCGGCAGCCTCCGCGCGCACAGCGCCTCCCTCGTAGGCAGCCTCTACACGCAGAGCAACCCTCCTCCGGCACTTACCGGCAGTCCTGGTGCCGACTTTGCCTAGTGTTCCGGCCTACGCGCCGTTGTCACATTCCGGCCTGCGAGCCGATGTCGTACGCCGGTCTCGTCGCCGTTGTATTCCGATTGTGTGTCACCTTTCAGACCCATGCCACATTCGGCTCCGCGTTGTCACCTCCGGACCCAGCTCCTCTTCGGTCGGTTCAGAGGCATCCACCCTTCCGGGTCACGACGACTCGGTCAGTTTCACGACCAGCTCACTCATCCATCCGAGGGCGCCCCCCTGGGCCAGGGTACGTTCTCGTACCTTCTCTGCATTTATTTCAATATTCTATTATTATCCGGATATTTATGCATTTGTGGAATTCGCCTCGAGCACCGAGGTACCAGAGACCGGGGGGACCCGGTCGCTGGATACAGGTACAGTTGACCGGAGGAGGACTCCAGACGACTCGGTCAACGTAGTGGACAGATCATCCACCGGGTCATGGGGATGCGGTCAACCTTCCAGACACGTCACACCGGCAGGTTCGTCTTCTTAGCTTCCAGACAGGATCAAATTGGCGCCGTCTGTGGGAACGCGCCTGATCTGGAACGTGAAGATGAACGACGCCGGATAGTTCTGCCATCCTCATGACCACGGTCAGTTTTTCTGTTATTTGTTCTGTCAGTTATATGATCTGTACAAGTCCCGAAGGCCCCCGAGCCGATCGGCCGGGAGGTTTATATCCGAGCCAGGGGCTCGAAGCCGAAGGCCCCCGAGCCGATCGGCCGGGAGGTTTATATCCGAGCCAGGGGCTCGAAGCCGAAGGCCCCCGAGCCGATCGGCCGGGAGGTTTATATCCGAGCCAGGGGCTCGAAGCCGAAGGCCCCCGAGCCGATCGGCCGGGAGGTTTATATCCGAGCCAGGGGCTCGGAGCCGAAGGCCCCCGAGCCAGGGGCTCGAAGCCGAAGGCCCCCGAGCCGATCAGCCGGGAGGTTTATATCCGAGCCACGGGCTCGTTGACGAAGGCCCCCGAGCCGATCGGCCGGGAGGTTTATATCCGAGCCACGGGCTCGTTGACGAAGACCCCCGAGCCGTTCGGCCGGGAGGATTATATACGAGCCACGGGCTCGATGGCGAAGACCCCCGAGCCGTTCGGCCGGGAGGATTATATACGAGCCAAGCGCTCGATGTGAAGGCCCGAGCCGTTCGGCCGGGTATATGGTATCCGAGCCAAGCGCTCGATGTGAAGGCCCGAGCCGTTCGGCCGGGTATATGGTATCACTTGAAGACCGACGAGCACCGTCGTTAAAAATCGAGAGCCGCGCCGACCGGCTATAAATATCCGTGCCGACGAGCACCGTCGTTAAAAATCGAGAGCCGCGCCGACCGGCTATAAATATCCGTGCCGACGAGCACCGTCGTTAAAAATCGAGAGCCGCGCCGACCGGCTATAAATATCCGCGCCGACGAGCACCGTCGTTAAAAATCGAGAGCCGCGCCGACCGGCTATAAATATCCGCGCCGACGAGCACCGTCGTTAAAAATCGAAAGTCGGACCGGCGACTATAAACCTCCCGGGCGACCGACCAAGAGTCGGGACGCAGTCGGGCCGGCGACTATAAACCTTCCGGGCTGAAGACCTCTGCACGGACCAGCATATCATATATTCTATCTCCCCTGTTCAGGGTCGAGTTATCACCGAAGGCCCCCTAGCTGATCGGCCGGGAGGTTTATATTCGAGCCACAGGCTCGAAGAGGTTTATATCCGAGCCACACGCTCGAAGCCGAAGGCCCCCGAGCCGTTCGGCCGGGAGGACCAGTATATCGGACCAGTATATCATACATCTATCTCCCCCGTTTGGGTCGAGTAGCCGTCGCGAGCATCTATCTCCCCCGTTCGGGGTCGAGCAGTCGTCGCGGCCAGGTATCTATTCTTCCGATCGACGTCATCACGGTCGCACGCGCGGCATCGTCCGCCCGGCATCTATCTGACCGATCGACGTCACCACGGTCGCACGCGCGGCATCGTCCGCCCGGCATTTATCCGACCGATCGCCATCATTCCGGTCGCACGCGCGGCATCGTCCGCCCGGCATCTATACATCCGATCGGCAGCATTACGATCGGTCGCACGAGCGGCATCGTCCGCCCAGCATCTATCTGACCGATCGACGTCACCACGGTCGCACGCGCGGCATCGGCCGCCCGACATCTATTTGACCGATCGGCGTCACCACGGTCGCACGCGCGGTATCGTCCGCCCGGCATTTATCCGATCGATCGACCTCATTCCAGTCGCACGCGCGGTATAATCCGCCCAGCATTTATCCGACCGATCGCCATCATTCCGGTCGCACGCGCGGCATCGTTCACCCGGCATCTATACATCCGATCGGCAGCATTACGATCGTTCGCACGACAGCATCCGTTCGGCATCTATCCATCCGATCGGCATCACTCCGATCGCTCGTTCAGCATTGCCAACTCCTCGCTACTCGACTGCCGGACCAGCATTTTATGTTCGCTCGTTGACCATTCTCGATGCTGCTCATTCAGTGCGTCAGGCCAGTATTTCATGATCGATTGATCGTCATTTTCTCTGTCGCCCGTTCGGCGTTGTCCGCTCAGCGTCTATCCACCCGATCGGCATCACTTCGATCGTCCGGTCGGTATCTTCGTGGCTGCATACTAGGCATTGGTCCGGTTACAGATTTGATCCGCTCGGCACGAGTACTATCTCATTCGACATTGTTATTATAGCGACCGCTCGTAGGACAGCGTACATTGTGTTCAACTATGTGACTTTGGTATCGAAAGCGGTTCAATACTTTGCGATAGACTGTCCAGTCAGTCGGACTCACGCCTCCTTCGACTAGACTTGAAGGGGAGGCTTGTGATCCGGATATGAAAGGGGCAGAGAAGAAATTAGGAGGAAAGTGGAGGGCAGTTTTGTCATTTGAGGGGGAAGGGTTTCTTGCTCTTTAAGGGCACGATACAGAAAAGAGAGGGCAGGGGTTTTTTCCGCCGCCAGAGAGAGAGAGAAACGGAGGGGGAGCTTTCCTCTCCATCTTGCACTGTTTGCCGGGGTCATCACCGGCCTTCGCCGGCCTTCGCCGGCAACTTCTTCCGTTGCTCTCCTCCTCCTCGCGACGTAGGCGCTGTGCCGTCGCCATCATTCCCCAGCAGCTCCCTCGCCGGCAGCCTCCGCGCGCACAGCGCCTCCCTCGCCGGCAGCCTCCGCGCGCACAGCGCCTCCTTCGCCGGCAGCCTCCGCGCGCACAGCGCCTCCCTCGCCGGCAGCCTCAGCGCGCACAGCAGCTCCCTCGCCGGCAGCCTCCGCGCGCACAGCGCCTCCCTCGTAGGCAGCCTCTACACGCAGAGCAGCCCTCCTCCGGCACTTACCGGCAGTCCTGGCGCCGACTTTGCCTAGTGTTCCGGCCTACGCGCCGTTGTCACATTCCGGCCTGCGAGCCGATGTCGTACGCCGGTCGTGTCGCCGTTGTATTCCGATTGTGTGTCACCTTTCAGATCCATGCCACATTCGGCTCCGCGTTGTCACCTCCGGACCCAGCTCCTCTTCGGTCGGTTCAGAGGCATCCACCCTTCCGGGTCACGACGACTCGGTCAGTTTCACGACCAGCTCACTCATCCATCCGAGGGCGCCCCCCTGGGCCAGGGTACGTTCTCGTACCTTCTCTGCATTTATTTCAATATTCTATTATTATCCGGATATTTATGCATTTGTGGAATTCGCCTCGAGCACCGAGGTACCAGAGACCGGGGGGACCCGGTCGCTGGATACAGGTATAGTTGACCGGAGGAGGACTCCAGACGACTCGGTCAACGTAGTGGACAGATCATCCACCGGGTCATGGGGATGCGGTCAACCTTCCAGACACGTCACACCGGCAGGTTCGTCTTCTTAGCTTCCAGACAGGATCAAATACTTTATCACTTTTGTAGATGATAATATAAAATATTGTTATGTGTATCTTCTCAAAAATAAGGATGAAACTATAGAGAAATTTACTTTCTATAAGAATGAGATTGAAAACTAACTTAATAAAAAGATTAAGGTGGTTTTAAGTGACCGAGATGGTGAATATGTATAACCGTTCGTTGTGTTGTGTGCTGAACATGAGATCGGACATGAAATAATATCTCTTTATATTCCTCAGCAAAATGGAGTTGCTGAGCGAAAGAATCGAACTCTAAAGAAGATGATAAATGCTCTTCTATTGAGCTCTAGATTACTAGAGTTCATGTAGGGAAAGTTGTGTTAACGGCTAATTACCTTTTAAATAAGGTGTCCTGAAAGAAAATATATAAGAGTCTTTATGAGTTATGGAATGGAAGACAACCGTCCTATAAATATTATAAATGGAGGTGTCTTGCTAAAATTTTGGTGCCTAATCCAAAAAGGATTAAGATAAGACTAAAGATTGTTGATTACCTATATATTGGATATACACATAATAGCAGTGCGTATCAATTTTTTTATGTATGAGTCATAAATATCTGATATATATAACTCAATAATAGAATCAAGAAATGTCTTGGTCTTTGAGCATGTGTTTCCGTATAAGATCCGAGAGAACGCTAGCTCCTCAAAATGGACATATGAAACACAAAGGTGAAGAAGATAATGATGAACCAGTCGAGGTTGAGTTTAGACGGAGTAAAAGAGCTCGGGTAGAAAAATCCTACGAATTGGATTTTATTACTTTCGTGTTGGAAAGTGAGCCCTGAAGTTACTCAGAAGTCGTAAACTCTTCTAATGGATTTCACTAGATAGAGACAATTGCATCTGAGATAGAATCTATCTTGTAAAATTGTACTTGGGAACTTGTAGATCTTCATTCAGGAAGCAAACCATTAGGTTGCAAGTAGATGAAGGAAATGAAGTAGATGACACAATTGATAAGTATAAAGCCAGATTGGTAATCAAAAGATACTGATAACAAGAATACTTTGATTACTTTGATACATATTATCCGATATCGAGAATAACTTTCATTAGAGTATTGTTGGCTATAGTCGCTCTATGGAATCTCGAAATATATCAGATGGATGCAAAGACAGTCTTTTTAAACAAGGATTTAGAATAGAAAATTTACATAGAGCAACCTGAGGGATTTTCTGTACCAAGATAGAAAGACAAAGTTTGTAGATTAGTAAAGTTGTTATATGGCTTAAAACAAGTACCAAAGCAGTGATATGAGAAATTTGATAATGCCACGAATGAATATGAATTTTAGATTAATGAATGTGTTAAATGTGTCTGCATGAAAGTCACAGAGAATAACTACGTCATCTTGTGTCTATATGTAGATGACATACTTATCATTAGGAGAAATGATAAAATAATCAAATCTACTAAAGATATGTTGAACTCAAGATTTGATATGAAAGACATGGGCCTAGTTGATATGATTCTAGGAATTAAAATTCTTAGAACAATAGAAGGACTTATTCTTAGTCAGCCCCATTACGTGGATAAAATTATTGAGAAATTTACCAAGTGTGATATTGCATTGACACGAATGCCGATAAATATGAGTTAATATATATCGAAAAATTAAGGTGAAAGTATCTCTCAGATAAAGTATTCTCGAGTGATTGAAAGTTTGATGTACCTGATGAGTTATACAGAACTAGACTTGGTGTAACGTCCCAGATTTTTTTTTACAATTTATAAATATGACTACAGACATAACCTACTCATACTTCCATAGCAGTTTCTTAGTTCAAATAAAATTACATAGACGGTTCAAAAGAAAGCATAGCTAAATGCAGAATTTAAATTAGAGAGTCTTCGGGTTGTACTGTCATTGTCCCGAGCTAGCTGACTGGTCGACACCTCCCGTCTCATCTGTCCCATTATCTGAAAAAGAACAACATCTGTGAGTCAAAAGACTCAGCATGTTCAAACTGTGTCATGCAATAGTTAACGTCTATAATTTAGTGTACTAAAAGAAACACATGCTAGGTACCTTAGGACCTTCCTACTAATATACCATGAACGTAAGCATTGGCATCGACATAAGGAAGAGAGAATAAACACAAGCATACATATGAATAAACATAATCATGAGTATGTACATAAGCATACGAATGTACTTAATTGTGAGCATGAATATAACATATCATGAACTTAACATATTTATAGCATATTATGAACCTAACATATTCATAACATATTATGGACTTAACATATTCATAGCATAACATAAATCTGAACTTAGCATATCCTGAACCTAACTTATTCATGACATATCATGAAAATCGATATTGGGTTTCCTCTGGGGCCTTGTCCTGTAAACGGGATCCCTCTAGGGTTTTTTCCCTCACAGTATTCCCATAAAAACCTCATCATTCTGTCACATTTGACTTATCCAATGTTGGACTCTCTCTAGGACCTTTTCCCATAAACGGGCTCCCTATGGGGCATTTTCCCGTAAACGGACTCTCTCTGGGGTCTTTTCCCGTAAATAGGCTCCCTCTGGGGTCTTTTCCCGTAAATGGACTCCCTTTGGGGGTCTTTTCCCTTACTGTGTCCTTATTAAATCATTATCATTATCATTATCACTTTGTTACAGTTAGCCTACCCGATATTGGGCTCCTTCTGGGGCCTTTTACCGTAAATGGGCTCCCTCTGGAGCCTTTTCTCCTAAACGAGCTCCCTCTGGTGTCTTTTTCCTCACGATATTCTTATTAAATCTTTATCATTATCATTATCACTTTAAAGTATCATAATCATACAATGAAGAACATAAATATAAACTTCAACACCAACATGCAAATTCATACATAAGCTTAAGCATGAGTTTCAATGTAATTCTGTGCATAAACTTAGTGTGAGCATGCATCACATAAACATAGCATAATCATGAATCTAAACATAAGCATGCAAATTCGTATCATATCTACCGTCTACTAAACCCTCATGATGTGGAGCAAGAGTAAACACAAGCCTACTTAAACTAGAAATCTCAAAGTTACAAGTCCTAGGAGCTATGATATCAACTTCTCAGTAGTAAAAGAGCATGAGGACTTATACAATCCGAACCCTACAAACCTATAAAAGTTAACAGGGTATCATCTTCTTAACCCATATATACAATCAGAAACCAAAACTTACATGGGGTATCCTAACTTGAAAGACTAACATAAACATACTATGAGATAGTCTTGAAGAAACTACATCATGATATTTAACCTAGAAATAGAATTTAAACTTGCTTTTATCATGTCCGAAACATTCAAGATCTATAAATTAACATGGTTGAAAGCATGCACAATTCATATGAACTGAAACATGATATCATGGCAAGAAAACAATCTAACCTTACAAGCTATAAAATTACCAACTTCACAAGATTATAGAAACTAATTAAGAGCATTAACATGATTGAAAGCATGCACAATTCATTTAACTGGAACATGATATCATAACAAGGAAACAAGCCAACCTTACAAGCTATAAAATTTCCAACCTTCACAAGATTATAGAAGCTAATTAAGAGAGTTGAAAATATGCACAATTCATTTAACCAAAACATGATATCATAACAAGGAAACAAGCCAACCTTACAAGCTATAAAATTTCCAACCTTCACAAGATTATAGAAGATAATTAAGAGCATTAACATAATTGAAAACATCCACCATTCATATGAAACCGAACCATGATATCATAATAGGGAAACAAACCCAACCTTACAAGCTACCTAATCCGAAACTTCAAAGAATTATAGAAACTAATTAAGAGCATTAACATAATAGAAACTGCACCATTCATTGAAACTGAAACATGATATCATAAAATGGAAAAAAAAAACAAAAACTACACAAGACTATAGAGGCTAACTACAACAATAACATGGTTGGGAATATGCCTTAGCATTGAAACTGAAACATGATATCATAATAAGGAAACAAACCTAACCTTACAAGCTACCTAATCTGAAACTTCAAAGAATTATAAAAACTAATTAAGAGCATTAACATTATAGAAACATGCACCATTTATTGAAATCGAAACATGATATCATAATAAGGAAACAAACCTAACCTTACAAGCTACCTAATCCGAAACTTCAAAGAATTATAGAAACTAATTAAGAGCATTAACATAATAGAAACATGCACCATTCATTGAGACAGAAACATGATATCATAATAAGGAAACAAACCTAACCTTACGACCTACCTAATCCGAAACTTCAAAGAATTTAGAAACTAATTAAGAGCATTAACATAATAGAAACATGCATCATTCATTGAAACCGAAACATGATATCATAAAAAGGAAAAAACCCAAAACTACACAAGACTATAGAGGCTAACTACAACAATAACATGGTTGGGAACATGCCTTAAATACTTAGCTATTACTCCTTGTCTTCCCTTGCAACTCTAGCACCGGTGGAGAAACAAAGGATGGGGAAATCTTCTTAGGGTCAGCGGCAACAAGAAGAATAAGTGGTGTTCTAGGTAAGGGTTTTATATAAGGTGAAGGTTTTAGGACTTGTCTAGATTTTTATCTACTAAACCTTTATCCCTGTCTTTTATCCATATTCATAATTATCTGAATTTTATATATACATATATAATTTGTATGTGATAATATTATAGTTCTTAGTTATTATCTACAACATATGCATTTTATAGATTATGTATATACACGTGAGTCACATATAAGTTCGTATACTTTTATTTAATACTAGATAGATTTTATAAATGCTAAGTCCCATATATTATTTTTATAAAACTTAATGCTAAGTCTAAATAGAAAATTATATCCATGATTATATAATTCCATATATATCCACATATATAAAATTCGTAAGTTATAGATTTATAAATGCTAAGTTATTTATATTATTTTTATAAAAATTAATACTAAGTCTAAAATAGAAACCTATATCCTTGGTTATATAAAATTTTATATGCATAATAAGTCATCAATTTGATATATATATATATATATATATATATATATATATATATCAATCAGTATTTTAAATCGCGTAGCGTTGATTCATAGCATTTTTATCTTGTCATCGCATAGCGTAAATAGCGAAGCGTATAGCGCAAGCTTTTTATGCACGTCAATATTTAAATTTAAAAAATAAAATAAAATATACTTATATAAGTAAAATAAAAATAACATAACCTAAAATTATAATCAGTATCATCCAATTCTATATCAATATCATCATCAATAGTGTCTATGGTTGGAAAATTTCCACTATCAAAGTTGTTGGAATTACTCCATAATTTTCAGTATCAAGATGATTATCTTTCACATCAACAAGACTCAACCTTGCTTGTTTGTCTTTGCTTCCACCTATTATATAAGAGATACGACATTTAAGAATCAATTATAGGTGAAGTAGATATAAATAAATAGTTTGCATATGCTTAGTGCTTACTTGAATTTTCAACAACTCTTTTTTTTTTTGAATTCGTAGGAGGAACTTCAACTATATCCTCAACATCTTCGATTCGCTTATCTGAGTCGAAAAGACTTTCAAAGGTAGCCGACGACACACTCACAATAGGATCACTTTCAAATAATTCATCATCTTCAAGTCATTTAGTAGTTACAGAGAGAACTGGACCTTCTTTCTCAGTTATTCATTCATCATCCGAATTAATTTCAACAACTACAATGAGATCAATCTTGTCTCTCCTCCTAATGCTTCTCTCCCTAAGCTTGAAGTTATATTTCACAAACACCAATGCATTCAACTTTGCATGTTCAAGCCTATTTCTCTTTTTTGTATGAATCTAATATTACAAAGAAGAAAACATATATATATATATATATATATATATATATATATATATATATATATATATATATATATATATATATATATATATATATATATATATATATATATAAATTAAAAATAAACAATGATATGAAAAATTATAAAACAATTAAAATTCCAGTAGAGTTAGAAATTTAGAATACTCATCGATTCAAAAGTGCTCCAATTTCTTTCACATCCCGAAACACTACAAGTGAGACCAAGCAGTCGAATTGCAAATGTAGTAAGCTCGGGTGTCTTACTTCTAAAACGTTCCCACCACAAGACTAATAAGTAATAACATTAAAAAAAATTACAAGAATGTATATAATTTTAAAATATGAATGCTAGTATAATTTTACAAGAATAGTTACAAGAAGAAAATTTTACCCGGAGTTCACAATATTCTTGTTCGTTTTGCTATTGGAGTTTCAAATTCTCCTTCAGCTTTATTATACAAGTCCAATTGGATGTATGGTTTAAGATGATCATTAGAAGACAACATCCTATCCATGCAAGTATACAATCCATCTCTAACTTCATCACAATCAGAAAATGTTTCTTCATAACACAATTGCGGGTTCAAATAGTACCCGGCTGCGTGTAGAGGATGATGAAGTTGTGGAGTCCATCGTGAATCAATTTTTTTCCAAATGGGCTTGTATTTTCTGTCAACTCCCCCACAATTAAATTTTATTGTCTCTTTTGCCTTATCCATAAGTTCATAAATATATCTCATGGCCGATCTCTCCTCCGAATCAACTTCCCCTAACACACTTACAAGAGAAACAACACTCTTAACACAAAATGCAACATATGGCCAAAAGTTGGGATCATTAATGACAATTCTCTTCACGACCTTCCCCTGAGTTGTTTGAGATAGTGGTGAACTAACCCAATCTTCGGAAGCAAACATTTGTTCAAGTGGCCTTTTAACCTTATACATACTCTGAAAAGTGAGAAATGAAGTAGCAAAGTGAGTAGCAGCGGAACAGAGAATTTCTTTACCGTTTGTATACTTTCTCATCAAAGAAAGTATAGTCCCATGACCATAAAGGAACTTCACAACCATCTTAGCTTGCTCAATTGTATCAGAAAAAATCTTCAACTTTGCAATATCCTCCAACATTAGATCAATGCAATGCGTCGCACAAGGTGTCCACCAAATTCTTGTTGGTGCGGGAAGCATCCGACGATCGAACCTAAGTTTTGATAATAGAAAAGGGATTCAAAGTTAAGTTTTTTGTTATCTAACGTGCTTAAATGAGTTTTCAGGAAAGTCCTAACTGCGGTTAGGCAAGAGGAAAATCCTAAGGGGTGGTGGTAACCTTAGGTCCTAGGGGGTGGTAACCCTAGGAGGAGGAAAACCCTAAGGGGTGGTAATCTTAGGTCTTAGGGGGTAGTAACCTTAGGTGGAGGAAAATCCTAAGGGGCGACAACCTTAGGTCCTAGGGGGCGGTAACCCTAGGTGGAGGAAAATCCTAAGGGGGGGGGGGGGGGGGGATAACCCTAGGTGGAGAAAAATCCTAGGGGCGGTAACCCTAGGTCCTAGGGGTGGTAACCTTAGGCAGAAAGTCCAATCAGTTTGGAAGACCGGACTGACATAAGGTAATCTCTCCTGAGGGGAGTAGGTGAGGGCGCGTTCCCCGGAAGAGGGAACAGTAGGCGTCGATTCGACCTAGGGTTTCCGATAGGAAATCCGAAGTCAGAATCGGATAGCCCGAAGGTTGTCAAATATTTTATTTATTATATTTATTATGTGCTAACTTTGTCTTGCAGAGTATATGGTTGTTTTGTGGACTAACACATCTTGCAGGGATGAAGGAGACACTTTTGCCTCGGATGAACAGTACCCAAGGCGCCCTCCATGGAGCTTGGAGGCGCCTCGGGTGCAAGGCAGAAGCTGGCTACGCAGTGGGCTCGGAGGCGCCCTGGACGCTGGCTTGAAGGCGCCTCAGTGGTTGATGGAGGCGCCTCCAGGCGGATAAGAGGCAGCGACCCGAAGACTTATCACAGCGCAGGAAGCGGGATGAGATTTGAGGTTTGAGGCGTCTCCATGGGGCATTGGAGGCGCCCTCAACGTCCAATAAAAGGACATCTCGAGGCAGCAACAAAAGAATCACCTTCCAAGCAATCCTTACGCAACCAGCTGCTAATGAGAAGTTTCGACGAAGCTACAACTTAACGCCAACGACCCGGAGCCCCGATTCTACTATTTCTTGTTTGTCGTCGGTAAATTTTACTACTGTTGATTGTACTTCATTTGTAAACATTTTAACGATATTATAATTGTTGCCCAACGTAAACGCTCAACGAGCGTGGACCTTGGAGTATGAATCGCCACAGGCTCTGAACCAAGTAAATAACTTGTGTTCGCGTTATTTTTATTTATTCCACTGCTTGTTATTCGTTGTTTTACGAATCCGAAATGTGTGAAAGCCACAAGCGCTATTCACCCCCCCTCTAGCGCATCTCGATCCAACAATTCTATGTCTAGTCTCCATAATTTTTTTCCCCGCCTTAATGCAATTCGAAGCATTATCCGTGACAATTTGAATTACATTTTCCTCTCCCACCTCATCAACAACATCATCAAGATATTTAAAGATCAATTCCCCATTTTTAATAAAAGCTAATGCATCAATAGATTTAAAAAAAAAAGTGTCGGCGGGACTATTTACCAAAAACTTAATCAAACTTCTATTCTTTCCATCCGTCCAACCATCGGACATAATAGTGCATCCATATTTTTTCCATGCTTTTTTATGCTCCTCATATATTATGTTGATGTCATCAACCTCAGCTTTAAGTATCGAAGTTCTTAACTCATGCATTGAAGGAGGCTTGAACCCTCTTCCATATTCCGCAATGCTCTCAACCATAGGCAACCAATAAGGATCATTCACAACATTAAACGGAAGTGCTGCAAAGTAAATAAAACGACCAACTTTACGCTTCACATCAACCAGTAAATCTTTTTTGTATGTCGAATTTAGAGTTGTTTGTCGAGGTTCAGAACTAACAAATCCATGAAGGGTACCTTTACCTTTTGGTTTACCACTACCAGAGCATCCAATTGAATTTCCCCCTACACTTCCAACTTTTGATGATTGCGTATTCATACTCTAGGGGCCTTCACCAATCTCTCGTAACAATTCGGTTTGTTTGCTTTTAGATGCTCTAATTTTGTCAAGTGATTCTCTAATTTCTTTCTTAATATCATCTGGAGCACTAACACAAGGTGCACCCCCTTTATGAGTTTGAGCTAAATGTTCCTTCAAGCGAGTAATCCCTCCATTCGATATATGATGGCGAAATTTGCACCGAACAGATTTTTCCCCTTCATTTTGATAACAATATTTCCAACCAATATCTTTTTTATCTTTTTTTGACAAATTCGTAGACATTGCAAATTCTAACCAGACAATCAAAATCCTAGAAAAACAAAAGAAAAAAATTAGAACAAATAAAAGCTATGATCGATCAATCAGAACAAATGGGAATCAATCAAGGCATCTAGAAGATCAATCATTGGATCGATCCAAGGAATTGGATATCGATCCAGGGCATCTGGATCGATCACTGGATCGATCCAAATCCTTTCTGTTCAAACAGAAAGGATCTGGATCGATCACTCGATCGATCCAGATACCTGACTCGTGAAATCTTTACTCCTTTGAGGAAAAAAAAAGAAAAAACGAAGAAACGAAAAAAACGAAAGGAAGGAGAAAAGCTTACCTCTAATCGTTGTTCCTCGCCGCCGCTCACAGGTCACTGCTCGCCGCTCGCCTTGTCGCCCGCCGATCACAGGTCACTGCTCGCCACCGCTCACAGGTCTCTGCTCGTCGCTCGCCGCCGCTCACAGGTCTCTGCTCGCCGCTCGCCGCCGCTCACAGGTCTCTGCTCGCCGCTCGCCTCCTGTCGCCTTTGCCCTACCTCGACGATCACGATTCGATGCCTTTGCCCTACCTATTGTGTAAGCATTTACAATTATAACGCCCACTATGGGCCGCTAAGTCATGATAGCGCACGCTATGTGTGATATCTACGCTTTTGTCCCGAATAGCGTGGGCTATTCGAGACAAGCGCTAATTAGCGAACGCTGCAGAGCGTTCGTTGATCGTAGCGCGCTATTCGCCGCTAAAAAATAGTGAAACTTTTTTTTAGAACTTTCCATGTGTCACGTTGTTTATATTTCCTTTGTGTTGTTGATATTCTCTTTAAAATGAAATTACTCAGCATGTAGCCCTAGATAGTAAGTGAATGAAAAATTTATACAATGAGCAAAGGATCAAATTCTAAGGTTGACAGGGTGTAAATCCTTGCACCCTAGTACAACTCATCTTCTCATCTATCTTACCTCTCAATCACCGTGATTTACATTCCTCGTGATGATCCTAGGCGGATTGACGAAAGGTGAGCAGGACTGACGAGGACGCTGAGGGCAAGTGTAATTGCTTTTTGCCCAATGAAATTACTCAGTGTAGAAGAATTGTTTCCCAAAATCTTTATCGGTTAGAAGTAGAGGTGCAAACGAATTGAACGGGTTCGTGAGCCTTTTGAGCCGGCTCGAAATTTATTTAATTCGTATTCGAAATTATTGAATTTGAGCCGACCTTGAACATATTCGAATAATTTTTTGAGCCGAATTTGAACTTATATATTTTGTTTGATTATTCACGAGTCGTTAGCGAGTCAAACTCCAATTAAATTCTAATTATTTTTACATAATTTTTACATAAATATATTCAAATTAAGGTTCAAATATTCAAACTGAATTCGAATTTAACTCATTTTGAATTATAGTTCAAATGTGCTCGAATCTTGATATGAATCGAGCTCTAACTCCAATTTTATTTCGAATATAACTCGAGTCCAAACTATTTATATTTTTAAGTTTATATATATATATATATATATATATTTTTGAATTCAAATTCAAATATTAATATTTTTATATTATTCGACTCAATTTAATTTATTTGTACCTTTAATTGAAAGTCGGAGACGTACCGTTTGCATTAACGGCCTTGTCTCGGAGGCATGGAACTGATGGAAGGTAAGTTCTTGCACTATCATCGGGTAAATACTTGGCACCCTGAAAGCAAGGAACAGTAATTTACTGAAATTCCTTTACTGGTACTCAGTGTAGAGAGTGTTTATTGCAGCTGCTGCTCTCGTTTCTGGTGGATTCCTTATCGAATTAAAGGGGTTAGGTTACTTCAGAAATAAGTGATAGGGCACCCACCCTAGTGCTGAGAGTACACTACAGGGTTAGGTATTGAGGCTAACCTGCCTAAAATCTGAATGGGTGGCATACTGCTGTGGTTATGAATAAATACGATTGTGTTTAGTTAGATTAATTAGCATGTACATATGCAAATCGAAGTGTTGCGTGGGTCGGACTGATTTTGACCTAACTTGACATGGTACCATGGATTGTGCTCGGCATGGCCCGCAGGTCACGTTTTGTCTTATCCCTAACCCTTGCGGCTTGCTCATTGTACTTAACCTAGTGTGGTGGGCTCGAGTTATGGTAAGGTATGACTCGTTGATACTCCTCTCTGTATCTATATAATAATTGTACATCCCTCTAGCTTCATCTTCGAATCTCCTTCATTGCGACTAATTGCGATAAGTGACTCTGACCTGTGTCGCGATATTGAGTCGCTCCGTGTGTCGATCCAAACTCAAAAAACAAAAAAAATCAACCAGTGTTAATTGACATAAAATAATATTTCAGTAAATTAACTACGTAGATAAAATTTTGGAATACCTAAATTACGTATCCAATTATCAAATTATGTATCCCATATACATTTTATCCCACCACATTTATTCCAATAGATTGTTACCGTGTAACAATCAATTCAGGATATTGTGCATGTATCAATATAATATAGTGAGATTTCAAATCTATTGTTATACTATAGTAATCGATAGGGTTAGCAATGGGGTGGGGCGGAGACGGGGTTGTCATTCTCATCACCGTCTCCGAATTTCATCTCCGTCCTCATCCCCGCCCTCATCTCCACTTTTTCGAATTCAGAGAATCCCTGAATCCAAACCATCGGGGATCAAATCCCCATTCCGACCCCATCCTCGCTTTCATCCCCAAATTAATTTAATATTATTATTATTTTATTATTAATATTAATATCAGTAATAATAATAATAATATTATTAATATTTTAAAATTTTTTAATATTAATATTATTATCAATATTATTATTAATATTTTTAAAAATAATATTATTCATGTCGGGAAGCTGAGAAGGCGAACCTACTGGAATAACGTGTCTGGAATGTTGACCGCATCTTCATGACCCGGATGATGAGGTGCCTTCTGTGTTGACCAAGTCATCAGAAGTCCTCCGGTCAACGCTACCTGCAGCCAACGACCGGGTTGCCCCGGTCTCTGGTACCCCGATGCTCAAATCGAGTCTCACGAATATATAAACAGCCGATCGACTAGTAACAGGACAATAAGATAAGTACAAAATGAGTGCGACGACGTACCCTGGCCCCGGGGGCGCCCTCGGATGGATCGGTGAGCTGGTTGTGATGCTGATCGAGTCGTTGTGACCCTGAAGAGTGGATAAGCGTCCACCAAATAATAGCTGACTCCGGCGGCTCGGATCCGGATGCGGTATGGATTCGTGAGATGATGCACGGTCTCACTACAACATCAGCTCGTAGGCCGGAATAGCGGCATGAGGGTCAGAATACAACAATGGCTCACAGGTCGGAAGACAACATCAGCTCGCAGGCCGAACACCCTACCCTCACAACTCGAAGGTCGGAGCAGACAAATAGTAAGGAGCGTAAGCACTCGGGGGGCTACCCAGCTGGTGACTGTAGTGGCGGCGATGACCGCTAGAGGCAGCGATGGTGACGCCCGCTGGAGGAGAGCGCACTGGAGGTGGCGCCTGGCTGCCAACTAGAGGGCTGCTGCGCGTGGAAGCTGTGACAGGCCGTCAGCGAGGAGTCGCAAGACGAAGATGAGCTAGCAAGTCGGACGCACCTGATCCGGCGGCAGGAGTGCAACCAACCACGGTGACATTGGGAGTGCCACCAACCACTGTGACACTGTGCAGCCATCAAAGGTCGTGAGTCGGCCGACAGAGGCGGCGGCTAAAGAGGACCAGCGCGTGAGTTAGGGCGCTAGATGCTGTCGGCGATAGGGAGGCGACGGTGGCGACCCCAGTGCTAGAGATGATGCTCGAGCGGGTTACCGGCGGGTGAGTAGGGAGAGGAAGAAGTAGCTCCAGTGTAAGCGGCGTCGGAGGGGTGCGTGAGGCGAAGAGGAGGTGGCTACCGGAGGCCTCAGCGGGAGAAGAGGAGGGAGGAAGAAGTGGCTTGTCGGCACCCTTCTCGAAGGCGACGGCGAGCGACGAAGAAGAACAAGCGCCTACTCTTCATGGTGGTGGCGGCGGAGAGCAAAAGCCCCCTTTCTCGAGTGAACAGTGCCCACTTTAACAACACAAACCCTTAACATGCCAAAAGACCGAATTGCCCCTCTCCCTCCTCCTAATCACTCCTATGCCATTAGCTACATCCCATCAAATATTATTATATTAATAATAATAATATTATTATTATTTTCGGGGCGGGTTCGGGGATGGAGATAATATCCCTATACCCGCCACGAACCCGCCCCATTCTTGAAAAAAATCCCCGAACCCATCCCCATTCCCTAATAAATCGAGGATCCTCGTCCCTATTTCGGGTTTTTCCCGCGGGGCCCCGACCCACGGGAAAAATTGTCATCCCTAGTAATCGAGTAAAAAATTTAATTCGTGTTAAAAAAAATCAAGAATCGGATTTTTTTTAACATATTTGTGTTAAAAAATTAGTGCTCTCAATATAACGTATGAAAATGACGTTTGAGAGTATGAATATAATCAGAAAAACTAGATGAACATATAAGACTTGATTTTATGTTATTCTGAGCTCTCTATATGCATTGGTCAATTTTGATCAATTTCAGCTAAAATCGATTGATGGACCTAGAGAACTCAAAATGACATAAAATTATGTTATATGTATTTGTCTAGTTCTCTTAATTATATTTATGCACTCAAACATCAATTTGACCTACTATATTAAGAGCATTGATTTTTTGAACTCGAATCAGATTTTTTAGACACCTTCATGTTTAAAAAATCACTGTTCTCAATATAGTATGTTAAATTGATATTTGAGAGTATGAAAATATAATCACGAGAACTACCGAACACACGAAACCTAGTTCCATGTCATAGAGAGTTCGAAATAACATAGAACGACGTCATATGTGTTCGTCTAGTTCTTCAAATTATATTCATATTTTAAACATCAATTTGACCAAATATATTAAGAACAATGATTTTATGAACACGAATCAAATTTTAAAATTTATTTTTAGGGCCACAGAATCATTCTAATCAATTGGTAGATATGCTATAGGTATAAGATGTGTTATTTGATAATTTTAAAACTTGAATACATTATTTAAATATTTTAAAATTTCATCTACATGGTTTGGTAATTTGCCCATAATATTTTGTTCCATGAGTTATGGTTACCAGCCTTATCCTGCCAGTATAAAAAAAGCCAAGCTAAGCTGGCCGACAACATAAATAAATCTCGTCTTCAAGCCTTCTTCTGTTGCCCTGCACCACTTGCTCTCCCCCACCACATGACGAAGCAATGAAACTATTAATTGTTTGCCCTTTTCTTTTCTTATTCTGCCCAAGACAAACACATCCCTTGCATAATGGTATGCTTCTTGGATTCCCATGAATCTTTTTTTTTTTCTTTTATCTTTACTCCCAACTACTGCATTCATGCCAGTTTCTTTTACAAAAGCGACTCACAAAAAAAGAGGCACACATTAGGAGTTAGGCCAATTGGATTGATGTTCTATCGGAAATGTAATGGCCATCACAGCACCATCTTATGATGTCCTTCAACAATGGATGTCGATTGGGAGGAATACACAAGCACAAAAGAAGAGAGAACCTTGGTTAGTCAGGTCAGTGAAAAAGATAATTCAGACACTAACTCTTCAACTAACTCCTCCATCACCCACCTTCCAATCTCCTTGCTCAGTTCACACACTTGCAGCCACCTTGTTTCATCCGATTTCCTTCCAGCCACCTCGTCCATAACTAACCTATCTGCCACAATGCCAATGTGGCCTGGCTCCTCAGGCACCCACTTATTGCATACCAAACGTTTTCTGACAATTGACCAGACTTGCTCGGCCACCGTGGCATCACCATCTCCGTCTTTCCAAGGCTTGTGGTGTCGTCTTCGGGTCCATGGATATGCTGCGAACAATGTAGCCTCGCTGATGTCTATTAATGAAGCATTTATGGAGTCGAACAGCAGCTTCCGGCAGGAGTGCTTCTCTTGGCATTTCTTTTCCTTGTCTTCCATGTGCTGGGACTCATACAGTAGAGATGGATTCAAAGGACTGTCGAGCGAATGCCACCCTTTGTAAACCATCCTCTCCTCGCTGTCTAGTCCGGAGGACAATAACAAGTTCTGGAGAAAGGCAAATTGCTCTTGCTCTTCATCTGCCTTTGTGAAATCCATTAAAGGATTCAAGGACTTTGGTGATGCCAAGTCCAAACAGGAGATGTAACCCGATAATGAACGAGCAATGGATGCAATTGGTGGGGACCTAGAAACTGCTGCTTAATTAGATTGGCGTTATAAGCAAATTCTGATAGAGTATGTGCATAACTAGAAGTAGAATTAGGTGTATAGTACTTAAGTGGACATCTAACAGTAGTACCTCCCGATGCCAGAGACAAACCAATGTTGAGATCAAATTGTAATGTTGCTTGAGAAACTGAACTGCTGTTAGACTTATTCTGTTGTTCTGCAAAGTTTCCAGATGTTTGAGATTTTTTGACAGGAGCCTGCAAATCATGTGCACCATTAAGGAGTAAAAAGAATGATTTAGCAATCTATGATGAATTATAGATAAAACACAAGGGATTCTAGTATAGCGTCCTGCTACATAAAGGAAGAATAAATGAGGAGGGGGAATTTCTTACCTCAGGAAACATTAAGGTTTCAGTTGATCTGCCATATGATTCATCAGAATCACCTAGGGTTTGTTGTGTGAAAGCAACGTTAAAAGACGATAAAACATCACCAATTGAGGGAACTATAGAATGCTTGTATCCTCTTGGCTTTTTGCTTCTAGATAAGAAAAAACTTGAGATCTTATCCTTCAAAGATGACCTATTATTTGGCTTGTGAGCCACTTTTCGAACAGTTGCTTTGGAGATTGAGTAACTAGACATCCCACCATTAAGTTCATCAGCTCCATGAGTTGAAGAAATGGGGAGAGATTTCGATGTAGACAAGTTCTTCTGGGAATTTTCTTCAGTGTATTCATCCTTGGGACTATTTTTTGACAAAAGCACAGAGTGCGCATTCAGGTCATATTCTGCATCAAAGTTAGAATGAATAAGTTCCCCATTGGTTCTTTCTTTCTTCAACTCGGGAAAGGCAAGCATCTCCCCTAATGTGCTTGTGGATCTCTTCGTGTATCTTGGCTCCTGAAAATTGCCGTTTGATGCTACCAAAGCTAGCTGCTCTGAAAGCTTTTTCTTGGTTTCTATAATAACCAATTCCGGAGAATGAAATGATTGATCAAAGGATGAGGCTGATAGTGGACTGCCGCTTCTATTGATGCCCCAAGAACACTCCGCAGCTGAAGTTACAATCTCAGAGCGGCTTGCACTTTCAACCTCATCTTCCAAGCTTTCATGACCAGTGCATCCATTTGATGATACAGAAGACGACATGGCCTCATCTTCTATGTTTCTACCTAGGCTGTCTTGGTCCTGCTGCCTTAAACCCTCAACTGCTTCTCTTGAACTTGCTGATTCATTGCATGCCAGACCTCCACTAGAGCTACGTAATGTTGGGAAGTTGTTGGCAGGTATAGTCATTGTGTTGTATGGTTTTCCAGGGCTAGGCTTCAGTATAACTATCCTTGTTGGCTGAGACAAAGCATCAGGTCTAGCCTCAGTGGAACTGGTGCTCCTGTGATGCTCATTTGGTTTTCCCACACTTTTGTCAGAATCTGATAGTCCCAGTCCTTCCAAGGATCTGTTAGCTTTCCTGTCCATGGTATTGGAAGGTTTCAGCACAGTAATACGAGTTTTCTGAGAAGGTTGAGAAAGGCTCCATGGGTCTGTTAGCTTTCCTGTCCTTGGTTCAAAGATACATTTTGTGAACAGTGAGTTTGGTTCTTCCAGGAATTTAAGGAACAAATCTCTGTTTGAGTTCAGAACCTCAACTGCATCTTGGAACTTTGAATCAAGAAGCTTGCCATCAGTGGCCAAGTTTTTTGCTTCTATGAACTTCTCCCGAACAAGGGACATTTGTCTCTGATATGAATCCTCATCATATCTTAACTTCTGCAGGGACTGCTCTTCAAACCAAGTATCCTTTGGTGGTTGATCTAGTTCATATATATCTCTATACTCTTCTTCATGTGTCAAAGATTGAATCTCACATGCCATTGGGTTCCCGAAGTAGTCACCCTCCTCCTGCTGTTGGCACTGTTGATGCTCTCCCGCCAAACCATTGCTTACATTGTTATAGTTTTGAACTTTTGCCTTGCTTGTCACTGAATTCTGCTCGACAACAGCCGGTGCTATCTTTCTAGATTCAGTATCTCCCGGCATTTCCTGGAATATAAGCATATTAGTCGGTGTTCAATCCCAAATTGTATTAGCACTTTAGCAGAGCTACTCCTTCATCACTGTTTATCTATGGTTAGGTACAAATTAGAATAAAAATTATTACAAACATTTAAGATTGCATACTTGCTTTCCTTCTATATTCTCCAGGACAGGATATATCGACCTCATTTATCTTATTGGATCATAATCTTTACCAGCTGCAAAGAATTAATATATTGATATTAATAGCAGCTGAGTATAGAAATTACAGTTCATCCTGATCAGAAATTTCAATGTAGAAGATGTAAAAGAGGAAACTTTACATGTGTGAAAGAAAAAAAGATAGAACAATATGTAATGATGAAACATTGTAATAAGGATGGAATAAAAAGCAGGAATTTAAAGCATTGAACAAGAAACAAGCAAAGGATTCCGCACCCACAACGACAACAACGATAACTATTACCAAAGAAGCGATTTCATGCCTTTTCTGAAGGGAAAAATACTCGAAAATTATGGGGCGGCATAGAGATCCCTCCTGCTACAGGAGTTCTGGAATTAGTCTTTGATAGAATAAAAATCATTCACAAGGAAGAAGGATGATGCAAAATGAATAGAATGAGGAGAAAAAGAAGAAACATTGACGATAAACAAAAAGAACCAACAAATCCGTCAGAGGCAATTTGAAAGCAAACAGAAAGAACAGGAAGACAGAAGACTATGCTGCAATTTCTTAGTAGAAAATGTGTCTTCTTATGAAAAAATTGCAACCAGAAAAGCTAAACCTAAAGAATGATTCCGAGGAGAATCGCTAAAAAAACACATCTAGTAAACTACCCAGAAGCTAACCGAGCTCAAACATCATCCGAAATGTCAACAAATTAAGCGGAAAAACACGAAAAAGCTCGCCCCTTGTTCCACGGTCACCAAGAGAATAAGCAGTATGCACATCAATCACTCAACGAAATTGTTACAGAACACTGGCAACCAGAAAAAAAAAAGTGAGGATTCACGAAGTGCTCAAACTCGGAGCACACGAAGCAAAATCCACCGCCGAAACACCCACGGGAATGCTGCAATCCTCCTGGGAATGAGATCTTCGAGCTCCGATTATCAAGATCGGAGTCCAAAAGGAGTAAGGAAGGAAAAAAAAAAAAAAGAGAGGCAAGCATGGGTCAAAGAGAAGGGAGAACAGGTAAAAAAAGAAACCGAGATCCATGACCGACCTCACTCCCTTCCGGCTATCGCCGCTGCTTAACCTCCAATGCCACCGCTCTCTCCGCCGCCCGCCGCCTGCCGCCTGCCGCCTGCCGCCTGCCGCCTGCCGCCGTGCTCTCAATCGCTGCGTGGAGGGAGAGAGCGGAGATATGAAGGCCAGCGAATTGGTTTTAGTAGGGAGAAAATTTCACTTTGCCTCCGAAGGTATTAAAATTTCCAATTTACATCTTTATAACAAACGGGAGGATGCCATATACCATTTACATTTTTTTTACATTTAATAAAATAAAATATTCATCCTAACAAATTTTAAATCTAAATATTTTTTATATTAATAATTATTTATCTATCTATATTATTTATTTACAAAAAAAATGTATATTTTCCCCGTTAAAATTTACATTTACCAAAACAGGAAAAAAAAACAAACCGTGCAAATTGGTAGAGCTGGAGAAAGACGGAGGATAACCTTCGCGTCGCCTGGCGATTTCGTCGGCGATCTGCATTTCCTCCTCCGCCCTAATGCCTCCTCTGCGTTCTACGACGTCGTTCTGATATGCCTCACCCGATGCTCACCTTCTCGATGCCTCATATGGCCGCGCCCTCCTTCCTCGAAGTCGACCGATGTGGCTTCTTCCGCCTCCCACTCCCCCTCAGCGACAGATCCTTCCCCCTTCGCTTCCACTCACAGCCGAGCCTCTGCTTTCTTCTTCCATCTCGCCGAATTCGCCTCATCCCCTCTAGCCGCCTCCGTCCTTATCGTCTTTCTGCTGCCTTCGTCCCCTCCAAGTCCGGCTCCGAACACGATGATTCCGTCGAGGTAATCTTCCTTCGCTTTTCCACGAAATTGCGTTTTATCTGTGTTAATTTTGTAGACCTATAATTAACTTGGCTATTTGCTGGGGAAGGCTGTGGAGGCAGCGGTCGTGAGCCCAAAAGGGAAGAATAGCAGCCAGATGACGAAGCGGGTGACCTTTGGCCTTGGCATCGGACTGGGTGCTGGTGGAGTTGTGCTGGCTGGGGGATGGATGTTCACGGCAGGGGTGGCTGTTGCGGCGTTCCTTGGAGGTAGGGAGTACTTTGAGTTGGTCCGAAGTCGGGGGATTGCTGCTGGGATGACACCGCCCCCAAGATATGTATCGAGGGTTTGCTCGGTTATTTATGCTCTCATGCCCGTACTGACTCTGTAAGTTCTCTATCCCTGGATGTTCTTCAATTTTACATCTCAAATAGCACGATCATTCTATGTTTCTGAGCTAGAGCTGTTTAGTGGATCAGAAGGGGTGGGGAAAGATACCTCATGTTAGAATTATGTCAAACGAAAGGGGGAAAAGAGGAAGAAGAAAGACAGCAATTCTCTTAGGTGAACTGCTGTAGATTGAATGAATTTCTCAGACTCATAGTTCTGTTGAGATCAATTTAAATGCTTTGCCATGTACAATTTTTTTTTTTTAAATTTCCAAGTCATCTTCTTGCCCTTCTACAGTATACTGTGATTAATTGCTTTATATTGTGATCATGTTCTCCTTAAAGTAAGAGGTTTAATGTTATTAGTGATATCGTATTGCATAGAGTTCAACAAAGGATAACATTCATTTAGCTGTCCCAGATAGTTGGGAGTAACACGACTCTATGATTTTGATAAAACTTGTTACTCTTCTTGTCATACTCTTATTATCAAAATTTGCAACACAATGTGTAGAAGAAAGACTTATTACATTGAGATTTCCATATGCTGTTACCTGGAGTTGGCACTTTTCTACCTGCGTGGTATCTGATTTAGATTAAGAACACGTAGCATGCACACTAAATTTTCGCAACTTATTCTTGCTTCTTGATTATTCAATTATTATGGACAGGTATTTTGGA
This sequence comes from Zingiber officinale, assembly GCF_018446385.1. Lineage (NCBI taxonomy): Eukaryota > Viridiplantae > Streptophyta > Magnoliopsida > Zingiberales > Zingiberaceae > Zingiber > Zingiber officinale. The sequence goes on from NC_055991.1 coordinate 1,882,186, forward strand.
AACATAGATGTGTCAGCGACATCATTTGCATTTATTGTTGCGACTGCACTGGTGCTACAGAGAGGAAATCCACGTTTTGCACAGTTAAGCAGTGCTGTTTTTGGGCTCTTTTACTGTGGTTATCTTCCTAGTTTTTGGGTTAAGCTCCGCTGTGGTCTCTCAGTTCCTGCATTAAATACTAGTATGTCAATGCCTTTTCTTCTTCCTCTTATTTCTTTATTCTTATTCATTACTTCACATAAGATCTATAAACCAAATTCTATCTTCTTCAATTTAGCGGCCTGGAGTACATTATGCATAGTAGAGCAACTGATTTTATGTTTTCTAAGTATGGAGGTGCAGCATCTATCACATGACAATGCCTAACTATGGAGCTTATAATTAGTCAAGTTCTTAGTTTTAAATATCATCATATTGAACTAATGCTTTAACTATTGGGCATACTGTAAAAATTAGCCTGAGGTGTGGAACTACATAAATGTTCCCTTTCTTCTAGTTGGATACCTGTTGAAATTTGCTCTGAGCCATGCGAGGTGAAATGCAGTCAATTAAACCTGATCCATCTGGATTTTTAGCCAAGTTGTTGAATACCTCATTATATTCAACTTATTGAGTCATTAGCTTGATGGACCACAGTTTATATTTTAAACAAGAGATGCTGATCCAAGGGTCTCATATATTTCACACATGTAATTGTCTTAAGTTCTTATTCTCTTGATACTTTTGGTATGCAGAAGTAGGACATGGATGGCCTGTTGTTCTTGGTGGGCAGGCTCATTGGACAGTTGGACTTGTTGCAACCTTGATATCTATTAGCAGCATAATTGCAGCAGATACCTTTGCGTTTCTAGGTGGAAGGGTAAGTTTTTCTCTCATAGATATATGCAGGTTAAGAAACACATTTCTCTCAAAGTGGTTATTTCATACTATTTTAGTTGAACTTCATAAACTGTTGCTATATTTTAAAACATATATAGTATGAATATTATATGTTGCATCAAGTACTTATCTGGTGAGTAGTTCTCTATGAATGTTGATGTCATACTAGTTACAACTATTCAATTGACCATTTGTCTAATTTCTTTTACGTCTATACTAGTTATATAGTTTCTCCTATCCGTTAAGATATATTACATCTTTATTGAAATTGACCTTTGATGAAATTAAAGCAAATAGAACCACCAATCAGTATTCTTATAATAGATTCCAAATCTGCATGCCTCCTGGCTTCCCCTAAGAATTCGCTTTCTAGTCTATGTAGTAGGCTATGCATGTTTATCAAGCTGTTTAGTCAATATTTACTTAATGAAATACATTTGTGTTTATGTTATTGAGGTTCTATATTAATTATGAACTACAACTCAAAGGGTACATCATTTTCCTTTTGTAGTTGTTTCTTTATTTCAACACATCCATGCTGAATTTCCATCCTTTTTTTCCCTGTCATAGGATGCAAAGGTCCCTTAACATTAACTTGAGTGTATTTTTTAGTATGTTCATATGAAATGTGTTACTGCTAGACATTTATGAGATAGGATATTTTTTTCAACGAAAGCTTCATAACAATGTAATTTTCTGTAATTCTTAGGCATTTGGCCGTACGCCACTTACTAGTATTAGTCCAAAGAAGACCTTCGAAGGGGCTCTTGCTGGTCTAATTGGATGCACCATGACTGCTGTACTGTTGTCACAGATTTTATGCTGGCCTACAACAACATTAAGGTACATAACTTATGTTGTGTGGTGACATACTAATGTTTTTAATAACCTACATTCTTATTTTGACTTGAATGCACAGTCAGCTTTTCCCCCTTTTCTTTTTATTTTTGTGAAATATCCTTATAGTTGACTGAAGGTGTTAATTGAAGTTACTAAAAGCATGTACTGATTAGGTGTCAATTACTTTAAGAGGAGATCTAAAAAATCGTGCAGGATTTACAGGATTTATGGTTAATGTTGATTATTTGACTATCCATATTAATTTGAATCTTTTCTTGGTTTTTTTTAGTTTGTTTTCAATTTGATATTGAACTATTAATTTGTAAAATGGCCACCAGTTTCAACAAGAAGCTGGTAGATAACAGCAATAAGTTAGGAGTCCCAACAACAAGTAGTAGATCATACATTAGTTAGATTGGTTCTGTTTACTTTCTCCATCTTTTTGGTAATATTTATGTTTCAGTCCATATTTGTGCTCATTACATTCATAGGAGAAAGTGGGAGTTAATGTTAAGATGTCTTCCTCAACAATGAATGAGGCATAACCATCTTCAAGCATTTGTGTAAATCCCTGCACCCCTACACAACTCACCCTCCCATCCATCTTACCTCTAAGTCACCGTGATTTACCCCCCTCACGATGGTCCGGAGGCGGACTGACGGGGCACTGGGGGCAAGCGTAGTCGCCTTGCCCAATGTATGAATGCTTTTTATTTGTTAAGGTTCTCCTTGGTTATCACTAGGGGTGTAATTGAACCTAGCCGAGTCAAATAGTAAGAGGCTCGAGCTCAAGCTTGGTTCGTTATCCCTAAGCTCGAGCTCGGCTCAAGTTCAATTCAAGCTTTTGTTAAGCTTGAGCTCGACTCGTAATAAAATTAAATAGCTCAAGCTCGGTTCAAAAAAAGTTCGTTTAAAAATTAAATGAGCTTTGTTCGAGCTCATTTAAGATAATAGCTATAATAATTGATAATATATTATTATATTTATTATATATATATATATAAACGAGTCTTTTAATGAATATGTTTGCGAGCTTACGAACTAAATATTGTTAAACTTGAGTTGGGCTCGATAATGTTTTCGAGCTCTAAATCAGGTTCGAGCTCATTAGCTCGGCTCCTTAACTTAATCGAATGAAATTTTTTTCAAACCGGACCCGAATAGTTCACGAGCAAGTTGGCTCGTTTACACCCCTACTTATCACCTCATTCTTTACTGATACTTGTATTGCATCTTTCTTATTTAGAATCACTTCAAATTTTACGGTGGGGATGGTATGTTTTGTTGATGTAAAATCTTGTGGTGTTAACATTTTATATTTTCAACAGTGCTGCATGTTTTGGAGTTCTAAACTTCGTTGGGTCTTTGTTTGGTGATCTTATTGAGTCCATGATCAAACGCGATGCTGGCGTTAAAGATTCAGGATCACTCATACCTGGGCACGGTACATTTCTTTCCTCAAGTAACACATGCATGTGGTAACTGCTGTTTTTTATAGTAACTGTCTAACTGAGCATATAATGCATATTGATGGCGGAGAAAAGGAATGCTCCCAGTATGGTATCTAGTCACTAAACAACTCTCAAGCCCTTCTCTTAGATCATATAATAATTTTCTGGCGTATCTCATTAGGTGGTGGGTTGTCACTGTTGGGTCGTCCGCTAGCTTGGACTGAGTACCTTGCTGGAGAGATTCACCTTCATTTTTGTCACGCCATTGACCTACTCCATCTTTCCTACTAGTAATTTTTGTCTTTCAAATCCCAAACACTGAAACTCGAAACTCTTGCGCTTTAAACTGATGCATCTCAATTGACTATGAATTTCAAGCAACAATATGGAACATAACTACTATCTGCAACATTCTACATTTTCCGACGTAAAAAGCACTCTTACTATCTCATGCAGGAGGCATCCTTGATAGGCTGGACAGCTATGTGTTCACCGGCGCGCTCTGTTACTCTTTCGTCAAGATCGGACTTCCCCTTTTCGGAGTTTGATCGACCGTTGAATCTAGAGGTAGAATGCAACCGATCATTCACCAGATGTTTGAAGAAGGAAAAACACACACTGCAGAATAAAGGCAAATCTATAGCATATTTTATGTATTTTGTTTTTTTAGGCCAAAGGGCATAAGTTTGATCAATGTCATGATTTTCTTTTTTCTTTTTTCCATTTGTGTATACGTAATATATAAAAGTGTAATAATGGCTAAAAAAATCATTTTCAACTACTCATTTATATTTTAACTACTATTATATATTGATCTATTTGAAAGTAAATAATTTTATTTATTGTTATTATTTTTAAGTAAAAAATTATTTTAATTTATTTTATGATTTTTGACTTGTTAGATGAGAATAGTAACACTTTAACACTTGTATTGAACGTATTAAAATTATACAAAAAAATATATAAACCCTTATCATCTCATACAAGAGAAATATTATCCCAACAAGTGTAAAACAAGCTTCCATGCTCACATTCTATCATCTCATACCAGAGTAATATTATCCCAATAAGTGTAAAACAAGCTTTTATGTTGATCACATGCTCGCTTATGATACACCCTCTCAAGATAAACTAGTGGCTAGTGTATGAGGTATTATCATCATGAGGTCTGAGGTTTGAATTTCGGCATATTAATATAAATATCTTTTTCATGTGCTAATCATTATTCCAAAAATTAGTAATTATCCGTGATTTATCTTTTCCGTGTTAGTTCTTAGACGGATTAATGAGGGTTATCTCTTGTCACCATGCTCGCTTATGATACGATTATCATTGAATTATCATTCCTAATTCCTATAAGTTTCGAGGGGAGAAAACTTTAAGTAACCCTAAGGAGGAGTTATTAGCTTTCAAAGTGGTCAATTTTTTATTTTGTTTTGTTTTATTGAAAGGCCAATGTTATCAAGGTAAGCTTAAAAGCAACATGATGATGAGGTTAGGGTTCGGGGTGATCCCATTGCTGTCCGGAGTAGGTTGAGAGAGAGTGAGAGCATCATTAATCAGTGGAGTCAGAAGCATTGTCTCCTCTACTGCCTTCCAATCCTTTCCTTAGCTTCACTTTTACTTCCATTAATTCCACCACTGCAAATTATCACAGATGCTCTTCCACCCCCATCATACGTTTCCCTTCACAAGTAACATACATCATCATGCACCTTTATCTACACAATTATTGGCCTCTGCTTCCATCAATTCATTCCCCCCCCCAACAAAATAATTACAAACAAAAAAAAACATAATAATAAAACGACCTACTTAAAATAGTAATACACAAATTAAATACCATAAATTATATCCTCTACTTCATACCCTAATTCTCTTATTATATATAATACATTATGAATAAACTAGTTTCAAAAACCCTAGCCACAAAATCGTATGCATGCATCAATTAAGTTGCACTCTAGGCGTGGAAGGAAAGATGATAGCTAGGGTTGGCATGATGAGCCTTCACATGAGAAGTTTCACGCACACATCATGTTATCTTCCTCTACAAACAAACACTTAACTTACCTCTTCCTCCTCCTCCTCAACCCTTAATTATAATTAATACTCATCTTTGCAAGAATTAATACCCCATGTCCACTTCCTCCCCAACAGCCTGCCTTTTTTGACCTAAATGTTTGGATCCCCCCTCTCTCTCTCTCAAGCCTCAACCCTCATATTCCCTCTGACCTATATATATATATATAGACACACATGCAGACAGTTAGTTTGCTTTCAAGGAATATGAAAGTGATGTAGCCTCATAGCTTTGCTTCCCTGCATGGACACCTCTTCTTCTTCTTCTTCTTCTTCTTTTCTTCTTCTTCTTCTTCTTCTTCTTCTTCACGTCGTCAACATCTCTTCTTAGTTGCAGTCTTCTTCCTCTTCTTGGTAGTCTAGCTAGTTGCACATATATATTGATCATTACTGCATAGAAGTACTGTAGTATGTAGCCTTCTGATAGTCGAGCACAAGGTGTTTCCATGTACTGCAAGTAGCTGAGGAAGTTCTGCCATTGATGAGCAAGAAGTTTTTTCGACACAGAGTACTCAAAGGTAAATAATGTTCATATCTCTTAGTGTTGTATGGCAGAATATATTTGTATTGATTGATGGTTAAATGGGTTTGTGTCATCAATTAAGGAAGATAAGCATGGTTTATGCTTGAATATTGTCAAGATATATATGCATGGGCATTGTTCATTCATTTGCTACCATAACCTGCAATTATAAATACTTTTTATATTTGATTATTTCCATCTGTATGAACAAAAACTTGTATTATTTTGATTATGTATGAATAAAAAGTAGGTGTTGTACCCATATCATAATTCCTTAAATTAAATTACAATAGTGTTATTATTTTTTATGAAAGGAATGATTAGTTAGATAAATTAAAGAGATGTGTATATAATTTAGTTCCATTATTTCTCTACAAATATTAACACTACACTTTTGTTTTTTTGCTTTCAATTGCAAAAATAGCTGAGTGGCACTATAAGCATTGGAACTTTATTGATATATTAAAGCTTGGTCTAGCACACAACCGATCGATAAGTAGGAATATTTAGGGAAATTAAACAAGCTTAATTATCGCAAGCTAGCAATCGTCTTGTTCGTATGTACAATACCATCATAGATTGTCATTTTCACATATGATTCATTATCATAATTTGCTAGCTATGTAGTATATATATTGATTGTTCTAGAACTCCGAATGAATTCGGTTCTTCTTTGATGTTTGAATCATTTCCATGGATAAATTTGGCAGCTCGCGGAAGATGAAGATGGGAGTTCCATGCCGTGTTCTTGTTCTTGGCTGACTTGAAGTAGATGTTCAGCTTCTTCTGAGCACATGGCTTTCTTTGAAGCATCATGGCTTAGTTGGGATGCAACAAACTTATCGAGAACCCTCCAATCCGTCACTTGATCAAAAGCTTGGCTAATGTTCTTGTTGTTATTATTGTTGTTGTCGTTGATCTTGATTGCCTCAAGTTGATGTCTAGGTTGCCCAATTGCTTCATCGCTCTCCGAGAAGATGAATCGTAGGTTCATGTAGCTAGCATTTCCCTTAGGGCTCTCAATTGGTGGGAGTGCTTCATGATAAGTGTAGTACTCTCTTGGCAAGTGGTATTGGATCTTCTTCTCTCGCTTGTAGAAGAGTGGTATTGGTAATGCCCTCGGTGAGTCGATATCTTGAACGAATGATCCTTGTTCAATGTCATACCACGGCATATCGTCGCTCTCTTTTCTAGCGGTAGGCAATCGTTTCTTGAACACCCTACACACCACCCATCCTTCTTCCTGTAAATTGTTCAAAATTCAAATTCAAGTACTTCAAACATTAACAATTCTTCCTTTTCATAAAAAAAAATTGTTCCTAAATCTATTCAATTCCTTCAAAAACAAAAATCAAAACTTACTTGTGGAGGTCCATTTTCATTCACCTCAAGGCGATACTCGTGCATGATCCAATCCGACTTTTGTCCATTCGGCGCTCTTCCTTTGTAATAGACCAAAGTCTTTCTCATGCCTACCAACCTAATTTTGGAGTAAATTGGCTTGTCTCTCCCGGTCGCCTTCCAAAACCCGGCGGTTGTTGCTCGGTTGGTTCGAGTTCCGGTTGGATACTTTTTGTCCTTGTGACTAAAGAAGTACCACTCATCTTGTTCTTCGGCTCCAAACCTACATATCTCTACACGATTTATTGAAAATTATCAATTGCAATATGCAAATGCTAGATAGATAGATAGATAGATCCCACAAACATAAGTAGATTATGAACTTATAGTGAAGCACCTTGAAGATCCCAAGGTTCAATTTTGTATAGATCAACATCTTTTATCACGTCTAAGTCGATTCTTCGGGCACCCACTTTCTTCCTAAGGTAGTAGTCGACTAGTTCTTCGTCAGTGGGGTGGAACCGAAAGCCCGGTGGAATGTGCGAGACAGTGTTCATCTTGATCTTTAAGAGATACTTGTAGTACTTCTGAGTCCTGTAAAATTCATCAAATGTTAAAATTAAGTATATTTGTTCTTCATGTCATCTAATGTAATGCTAAATAAATAATGTGATCTCCAATATAATTAGTTGTATGTTATCACATGTAATGAATCTCTTCTTTTAATTTCTTTTCTTCATTTTATGTAAATAAAAATTCACTATAATCTTATTACATTTATGTTGAATAGATGAAATAAAAATAAAATAACTTAATTTTCTAATCATCATAATTAATGCTCTACATATCAGGCTAATTATGTTCATCTCAGTTACAATACATAGGATTAGAGATAATTAACAAAAAGAAATTAAAGATATCTTCATAAAAGAATCATATGAACTTATTGACCTAAATAACTGTTAAGCTCTGCATTAACAACATGAATTTAATAAACAAGAAAATGTGCGAATATCATATGAAATATTCTTCATAAAACTCAAAGACAAAAAACACTTGTAATTTAAAGGAATAGATCCACAATTAAAAAAACAAAACTCATGATCTATGATCAAAGTGTGGGCACAATATTCTGAAACATGCATAGATGCCTACTTGTGTGATAATGAGTAGTGATCATTAAACTGAAACTTATATAGATCTCAGCAGAACATTTTGCTAAAAATTAAAAATTTAAAAATAAATAAAAGGGGAGAGATGAAATATATATATTTGCATGCATGAATTTGTTGTTAGCTAGAGAGTGATCACCTGCAATCAGAGTGCCACTCTTCGCCTTCGACCGATCTCTCTATACCTACGATCTACACCACTACAATTGGCTACCAAGAAGAAGGAGATGAGGAAGGAGGTAATTAGAAAGAGGAGGATCGATCGGGGTGAGGAGGAGTATGGAGATCAGGAACGGGAAACGGAAGAAGAGAGTGAAAGGAGTGTAATAAGTAAAGCTTGTGGTTGAGGTTTTGAAGGTCGATCGGTCGGCCTCTTGCACTTGCACTTGCAACCACCTCCCTCAACTTTTCTTGCTGCCTATAATTATATGACCATAAAGAAAACAAAGAAAGAACAGGCCTGTCTTTATATATATCATTCTTTCTACCCTACAACACATTTTACTTTTATATATATATGTATATATATTCACTCCTTAAATATCTCCCAGAAATTATATATTTCTTTTAAGTCTGTATCAATGGATTCAATCGACTAATTCTTCTACTAGAAGATCACAGGTCGGTAGCATTGTCTGGCTCGAGCTCGAAGAGTATAAGAAGCAAGTTCACCCGATGAACCATGATTTATTTGTCTGTATCTTTTCATGGGTCAGTGATATTAAATTACTTACGATGAACAATATCATTTTTCTCTAATGATCATATTGAATATTATCTTTTGAGTGTGTACAAGGTTGGTATATAAGGTGCCCCGAGATTATGGTGTAGTGGAAGGATGTCTAATTGTCACCCAGGTATTCACGATTTAATTCTCAACTATAGCATGTTTATAGAGATTCCCAAGTACTATAGTTTAGAATGCTAGGTTTCTGAATTGTCCGTTGAAAAAATTTTATAGAATCAAATTGTTGATCTTAAATTCGGCGTTATCTGACCTAAAAAGATTAGTATATAAGGTAGGGGAGGTGGAGGACGCAAGGAGTGTGGAAGGAAAGGAAGACCGAAAGAACGAAAGTGAAAGGCATATTGACGGAAACGTAACTGAACAGGGCCCTCCGTCCACAGCGTATATACCACCTTCCCCTGAATGCGTGGGACCCTCCTCGCCCTTTTCTTTATTAATTAAGTAATTAATTAATCAATTAATTAATTAATTAATTAATGCCTTTTCCACCTTCCAACATCATGCATGCTTCTTCTTCCCATCTCTCAGCTTTCACAACAGCATGCAACAATATAAATAAAAGTTTCAAAACAGTAATTAATTGACAGGAAAAATTCGCATGGTGATAATCTTATTGAAAGGAGTGTGACTTTGTTGTTGCTCTCGTGAAAGCATTTTTTTTTTGGAAAAAAAATTTTTAAAAATAGTAGTAAAAGTTGTTGTTTATTATTATATATATAATCCAGTTGACTTGGCCAGTGGCTTCTAGTGCACAAAGGTAGCAAGGAGGAAGGGGAACGGGGGGTCAGTCTGAGTGTGAGTGGGCGAAGGGACCCACTCACGGAAGAGGGATATATGATGGGAGCGTGGGGCCCGGCGTGGACTGGCCCCGATCATTAGGACGCCCCTTGTAGTCTTTGGATGGTGGCCCCGCACCAAACACGTGGGCCACGGTTTACACGTTGCTAGCCGATCAGGGTGAGTTGGTCGAATTGAGCCGAACCGGATACCTCGGCCCGGTCGGAGAATCAAAGATCAATCGAATTCAGTGGAAAGTAAGCGTCAGATCACCATTTTATATTTATTCTAAAAGTAATTATTCTTTCTTTATTTTATTTTGTAAAGAGTCCAATCGCTAGCCGATTGAGTTGACATATACAAATTGATGATGAACCAATTTGTCGATCAAGCTGACTAGATCAAACATGTTCTCTAATCTAATTATAGTGATTCAGATCGATCATATAAGTCGATGATGCTGAAGGAACAAATCTACCTAAAAACACTAAACAAGGCGATTATGCCAAACAAATTATAAGCCGAATGGACCAATTGTAAATTGTTTCACCAAGAGCTATTCTATCATTATATATACACACTGTTCTTTATTTATCATTTAGGGTTTCTTGAACAAAATTAAGAAATAAGTATTGCTATTCTATTCCTCATCAATTCAACTCTTGTTCTATGAACCAACCCAAGATTGGATTTCATGCCATCCTTAAGATCCACCAAGCATGCTGTTGAATGATTTTTTTTTTTTGAAAAAAAAGTAAATATGTAATCACAAGCAAACTAATTAGGAAACAAAGTTTCACTTCTAAACAATTCACAAGATCTATCAGCCAATTAATCAAACAATCAACACCAAATGCATAAATTCCCATTCCTATCAGCAGAAGCCAAAGCTTTTCCCAGCCCACTCCACGAGCATGACACGACTGGCGACGAATGCCCTTCCAAAATGCTCAAACCGTTGTCCTTTACCCTCGACCATATGTGGACTGATCCATCAGCTGACCCAGCCGCAATGCAGTTCTCGTCGGCGCTGATACACGATCTGCTCCAGTTCGATGCCACTCTGTTCCCGCTGGCTCTGAATGTCCCACACACTTCTAATGTTCTCAGGTCGAATAAATTGTGCAGGTTGTCCCTCCCACTAGTCAGCACCAGGTTACCACTTTGTGATACGCAAACTGATGTGACTGCCTGAGAATGTGCAGCTACTTCACTTATCGTTTTCCCCATCCGGCTGTCCCATATCCGAAGGTTTCCGTCCACATGACCGGAGCAGAAGGTGAGCCCGTCCAAGCTATAGGAAAGTGCGTTGCAGTTGCTCTGGGAGATGATGGTGTTAGTGCAGTAACCTTTCATTAGGTCCCACACTTTGATGGTATGATCATAGGCAGCACTGACTAAATTGCGGTTAGAGACTTTGCTAGCATCGACAGTGCAAACTTTCTCGGTGTGGCCAGTCAGTGTGTGGCGTACCCGACCAGAACTGGCTTCCCACACATAAAGGTTATTTGAACTGCTTGCTGCAATGATGGATCGGTTGTCGTGTGTAACAGCAAGGTCAAGTATTGACCCAAGGCAGCCATGGAGAGTGGATACTAGGGTTCCAGAGTTGCTATCCCAGATCTTAACTGTTCGATCCTGACCACCACTGATCAACTTATCGGAATTGTTTTGAAACAAAATGGCAGCGCACCCACCTTCATGACTCTGGATGGTGTGCTTGCAGTAAGACGGAATTGTTGACTCGACATGATCTACATATCCTGCTTCCCTTTGGCGAACTACTCCGTCGACTTGTTGCTTGGCAAGTTGTTCGATGCTGGACATCTTGAATTGTTGCATCACGTAGTCATACATTGCATTAACCTGTTAACATGATGAGCATTATATGAACTGATGAAGAGACTTTATAGCCTGAGATGTTGAACAAATTCAAACAACTCAAATTTGAAGAAAAATGAATGTGAGACAGATTAAGCAAGGTAGAAAACTCAATGCAAGAAACTTGTTTATGATCAAGAACATACATACAAACAAAAGTAACGTTTTGGAGAATATCAAAAGTGAATAATGAATAATTCAAAAACATTTTTTTGGTTCTCGATTCAACCAATGTTTCATGAGCCTAAGTACATAAACAAACATTTATCTAGCATGATCCATAGGTAGGTAACAGACAAAATAAAATTTCTCAAGTACCAAAAGAGCCCAAGGAATAACCAATAAACTACCTACTCAGAGGCTTTGTTTGGCCATTGTTGCCAGATTTTAGTCTAGCATAACCCCTTATACATATATATATAATGGATTTTAAAGCTGAAGACAATATAAAGAGGAAGTTGGACAATAGCTTATTAACAAATGTTAAAGGATTCAAATATTTCTTCCCAATTGTCCAGTAAGCTGAATACATCTATAAGACATTTATAAAGATCCTAGTGAATGTTTGGAGTATTGCAGTCAAAATGAAGACTAAGTAGAAAACCTTCAGGTATAAACTGGAATAAAGTGCTATATAAGTAATCATACATGAGATAGCAAAAATTCAAGTAAACTTTAACTCATTCGACTAAATATTCTATAAAACACATTAAGATAGGAGAACATTTGGCACATGTATATGCTATGATTAAATACCTCATTCAGCTTTTCTGCAGAATTCATTTTCTCCAGCATCCATCTATCAATTAATTCCTTGTTCTCTGACTCTGTTTTTATCAGCTTTATTCTAATCTCCTCAAGTTGTGCCTTAATTGACTGATTTTCACTAATTAACAAATCCAATGCTTTTGTCTTTTCCTCTAAATCATGACTAAGTTGTAGGTTTTCTTCCCTGAAATATTAATTTATATCAGGTTTATTAGAACTTTGGTCAGCTAACAATAGCATTCACTTCAAAGTAGAAGATACTGCAGCACTCAAGCAACCTTGTTTGTGACATCTCAATTTGCAAATTGGTGAGCAATTCTTCTTTCTCTTGAACAAGGGCTTTTGCTTCCCTGCATTCTGCAATTTCAGTGACAAGTTGATCGGACAATCGTGTATGAGCTTTGTAATATTGTTGCAGTTCTAGTTCAAGCTTTTCAGCTTTCTCCTTCCACTCCAAGCCCTGCTTGTGATATTAATCAAAGAATAAATAAAGTAAAACAAAAATAACCTAGAGAAGCTGATTTTTTTTCCACAATCTGCATTACATGGAAGAATTGAGACAATCAAGTAAACATGTCATCATCATATTGAGATGACCAAGTTTATGGTGGGAGGAAACCTTGTCATGTGGTAAGAAAGAGCAAAAAGAGTAATGTTGATATTGATGAACAGCGTACGTTAGCAAACAGTACGTGGAGTTTCATAAAGATTGAAGGTCTTTTATCCCTCTGCATTATTTATATTCTCCCTTCTATTTCCTACCACAATCTAAGAAAGGACAGAAACCCAAATAACCTTATTGAAAATGCACAAATTTCTTACTTCTCTTAGTTTGGGCGGTGAAAAATGAAAAATTAACCTTTAATGAAGAATAGGGAGGATAACAATTAGCATAGATGACTCAAATAGTTTGTGTCTCATTGATCTTGTTTCTTAAAGTGAATTTTTTGTGTTTTCCTTGAGAAACTAGATGCCCTCACATTGAATATCTCCATAATTGTACAGATATATACATACTCAAATTAGCATTTTTTACATGACAACAAAAAATGAGCCATTATGTATAAGTTCATGCGGCAAATTGGCTGCTTGAAAGATTGCAAGGTTATAATTGAAAACAACTGGATGAAAATAATTAACATTATTAGATCTATATTTTAGCAAATGAAAAATATTAACATACTGATAAACCAAGTGGTTTAACCGAGAAATGACAACAGAGCCATATAAATGTGACGGGACCTTTCAGTATGAAATAATAGGAATCAACCAACTAAATGGACAAATTTTGGAAATCAAGGACAAGTATAAGATGCTTGTGTAAACATATCTAGACTGGCATTAGTCACGTTTGAAGCCCAACATAGAAAAATTTGACTTCTTCTATAATGACTTAATGAGGTCTTAAAATCCAACCTCTTTCGTAGTCTATTGATTAGTTTCATCAGGTGTAGTAGTGTAGCTCAGTGATTTAAGAATTAATACTTAGACCATACACAAAGTTAGCAAATGAATAAATTGTACGTTTTATGGTATGAAATTATATATATCCAGAACAGAACAAGTTTGAGAGAAGAAGCATTCAGACTATCTAGCTGCATTAATTTCTAAACCTCAAGACAGCACAAGAATTTCAGATAATCAGCCTATTTTACTTTCTGTACTCACTATTCAGAATAGATTTCTCACTTTCTCACCATAACAACAAAATCAAGTCAGAATTCTATGAATTTTAGCACAATGGCCAAATAAAATCATATATTGTTGATTTTATAATTTGTAAATCCTTAGAAAATTTGAACACTCAAAGCCCAAAGATGAAGAAATAAAGAAAGAATCAGTCTTTTCCCAGGTCCATGATCTAATAATATGGACATACCTGTGCCACGAGGGGTCTGGAGAGTGCATTGATAGCTGGAGCATGGGCGCCTTCCTCAGCCAAGTGCCGTTTACGAAGGGCTTGGATGGCACACCTAATAGCAGCCTTCCCAATCTCCTCTGAATTCCTAGAAAAGCAAGAAAATATGAGGACAATGTTGTAGCATACTGTAGCAAGATAACTATCTCTACTCAGAGGAAACAAGAAAGATTACATGTCACTGAATCTAAGCATCAACAGCGAATCACGTGGATCTAAATCATTGATGAATCTTTGTCTTCCTCTGAGGCAGCGGATTGACAGGGAGGATAGCAAAGGCAGCAAGCAAGAAAAGGCGAAGGAACCTATTTGTTGGCTGCAACTTTCATCATCAGCGAGGTAAAATCACAAAAGTATAATGGCCTTCTAAACAAAATAAGAAATTTTAAGTAAATCATATTCTCAAGTAAATCATATTCTCAAATAATTAATTTAAAAAATATGAAATGTAAATAATTTTAAATGACAAATATCTGTATGCATTTATTATAATGAACAATTATATACATTATAGTTATCAAGAAAAATCATTTCAGTAAATTAATTTTCATAAATAAATTTAAAATATCAAAAATAAGAAATGCTAAAATTAGGTAAACATATATTTAATTGAATGAAATTAGTTTGATGGAATGAAATTAATCAATTTGGCCATTTATAAAAATTTAAAGATATATTTATCTATCAATTAAAATTTGCATTTATCTCTCTCTCTTTTAATAAAAAAAATCTTTGATATTTTTTCAATCACTTAAGCTATTTCACCAACTAGATAGAGAGCATTTTGGTAAAAAATAAAAAATAAAAGGAGGGGCTTGCTTTCGGCTCTTTGAAACAGAGAAGTCTAACTTGGGCATTTCCCAATATTATTTTTCTCTCTTATTACTGATTACTATATTCTTAATGTTACTCTATGTATATAATACATCTTTGAAATGATAATGATTAATAATTTAAATCAATGTAGTAGATAGTTGGACCTATTCTTTTTATATATGTGATTGTCCAAAAAGTATGTATACTAGAGAGAACAGATAATTGGCAGATAGAGATAGATGAGAATATGTAGATGAATGCAAATGAGAATTTTGAATAGAATGCTACAAAGCAAGTAGACATTCTTCATGAGCCTTAGGTAGAGTACTTGGGTAGAAAATTCAGCGGATGGAAAGTCCAGTGGGTGGATTTTCTAAATTTTCCATCTTTCTTACAATTAGATTGATGGATGAATTCAATGGAAAACCATATGATAGAGAGATTCCACTTCACTGTAGTTTTGATTAAAATCCAATAGAGGCAAAACCTTGATGAATCACACATGTAAAACAAACATGCTTTATTTGACAGAATGTTCACCCACAATTTCGATATGTGACTTGAAAAGAATTTTACGCTTTATTCAACATAAAACAAACATGCTTGATCACTAGTGAAATTGTCTTATCAACTTTTGTAAACAAAGCCTGTGAACAGTTCATAAACAGTTGTTCACAAACGTATACGAGGCTCAATTAGGCCTTTCTTTAGACTTCAATCAAAATATACAATATCTCGTCTGTTTATTTTTTTTATATCCTAAACATTTTTGCGTTACAAATTCAATATAATAAGTTAAAATGAGTGATAGCATTATTTATTGGGTCAATGATTAAACTAAACTATAAGGACAACCATATCGCTGATTGAGTTTGATAAAAGCTCAAGAATGGCTCGATCTCCCTAAGCTTTTTTAATAAACAAGCTTGTGCAATCTCAGTAAGATAATTAAACAAGTTAAAACATTGTCAAGCTAGCTCCTTTACAGGCGCACATCCATGGGGTACCAAAAACCATTAGAGGTGAAGCTAAAGAATCAAAATAAAAGGTGGAACAGATAGAGAGAGAGAGAGAAAAAGAAGGGAAAATTTTAGCTCAGAAATTAAAATGGCTACCCTAGATGATAAACCTAAAGATTTTCATGATAAATCTGCCTAAACTATTTAATTTGCATCTAGAGATACAATCAACATAATGATGTTGTATCCATATCTCCAAGCATCTAAATCAACACGAGTCTTCTTCCAAAAACATCATCGACTGTTCGATCAAAAAGATAATTGAACATACATACTCCAAAAACGGAAATTAAACACACACACACACACACACACACAAATGATTTTCTGACCTCTGTCCTGCATCAATGGAGTCGAACAGGAACAACTACGTCGTCTAGGAGAAAAGGAAGCTCCAGCCGCTGGATTCTGAAAATTGGATGTTGCGGGAGAGAGAGCACAGCCCGCGGTCAGGATAGATTGATCTGAGGGATCAAGGGACGGTATTGGCGTGCGAGGACGAAGAAACAAAGGTCGTGAAAAGAACAGAAAACTGACTCGCCAGAGAAAGGGCGATGACCGACGGAGAGCAGTCGGAAGGAAGAAGGGGAAAACTATCCAGAGAGATCGGATAAACGAGATCGAAAAGGAAAGGAGAAGGAATCGCCTCCGAGAGAGGCGACTGAGTTGGGCGACGACGGCGAGGTACAGAGATCACGATGGGAAGGGGACGAGGGCGGCGGTGGGTGTCGGGGCAAATACGCGAAAAACAAAAAGAAAATAGAAATAAATAAATATCAATTACTTTTTTGGCATCATAATTAATAAATAAATTACTGTGTTAACACTTCTCTAAATCAATTAATTTTCATTTTTCTAAAATATGTCATACTAATTGAAATAATCTAAAACTAAAATAAACTATTTTTTATTTTTAAATTACTATCTATACTGTTTTAATAAAATCTAAAATGTTTTGAACTCTATTTTCTTTTAAAAAAAATACCACTTAATTACATCTATAATGCTAACTCTCCAACATTAACATTTGGGAAAAAAAAAACCGGAGACGAAATGTGACTATAGCCGTGAATTTGGATTCATCGATTAAATTAGTTAATCCCATCGAATAATCTAAATGAATTGTGTTAGAATTTTATCAATCTAAATCTACTAGGTACAGGCATTTCTAGACATGTGATTTGCATAGCCGATCTATTGAGAAATACATATTAGATAAATTTTATATCAATTTATTATCTTTATAAAATTAATATTTTCATCCTAATTTATGTGTATTTATATTTAAAATATCTATTTTTAAATACACGTGATCGATGAAATATTTCTGAAATAAAATATGTAACTTTTTTTTATAGACCTATGGATTGACCCATCTAAACTATAATTCACTTTGGACTGAGTTGGGTTGTAAATTTTTTAATCTGTCAAAATGACGAGTTAACTCACCCCGCCCTGCCAAATGACTACCCTACCACACAGTGACGGATCTAGGGGGGAGCGGGTGTGTGCTTCAGCACCCCCTTGCTCTCGGAAAATTCCATCAGTATGTTGCAGTCCGAGGGGCAACGAGAAGAAAGACAAACTTTACCTCCCTTCTTTGAGCACCATTTTCTTTTTTTGTCTGGATCCGTCACTGGGCACCACATGTTGATATGTCCTACCATGAGTTGATATGTTTGACAGCTCTAACTATGAGGAGCGCTTAGGATGAAGGGTTAATTCCCGACGAACACATATCCTGAGGGAAGGGGTTAATTTTCATAGGAATCCAATTAACTAGAGAGTAACAACTTTACTACAATTAGACAGAAGGTTAATTATCGATAGACCTATTCTTTTACGAAAAAAATTCCTCCCATCTTCTATCCACTTAATGAACAACTATAAACTGATCTTGTGGGATGGGTTATAAGGGACGCTCGTGGGACGAATTACGAGAGACACTTAGATTGAGTATAATTACTGCTACCATGAAAAAAAATAAATTTATTATAATTAAAAAAAATAAAAATAATTACATCGTTATTTATTATTATAAACTCTCAAATTAATAATTTAATTTTATTTGTATGGATATTAATAACTTCACAGATAAACTTGAAGTCCCGGTAAATGGTGTAATGGACATAAATTTGAATGTATTTATTTAATATATATATTTTATTTGATTAGTGTCCCATATAATGCGTAAATACTAATATATAATATATATCTATAAGGACAAAATCATTTTTAAAAAAAAAACCATAAATATAACTTCGTTATTGAGAATATTAATAAATTAATGAGTTTGTCTATCGATCATCATAGATATTCTCGGATGTTTGACCTCCGGTTTGACTCGACCCGGTCAAAATGCGATTTGGATTCTGATAACACTCGTAAATCACGTGCGGGCGTCGAAGGCCCAACATCCACAGAACATTGCTGGACATCCTTGGAATCGCCTACTTTCTTCCTCTTCTCCCATCGACCGTGTCCCATCAGGCGACGACGAAGCTTTAGGGCGAATCATCCATCGCCGGAGAAGAATTCACCTTCAATGACGCTCGGTGGTTCCGGTGGATCCAGCGTCGTCGGTGAGTTCTCCGCTTATCTATTCTAATTTAGACAATTAGGTATTTTACGCTGACCAAACGGTCAAACTTTTGCTGGGAACTCCTCATCCATGGGTTTTCTCGGAACAAGATCGTAGGATCTGGTTTAGGAATCGATGATCGGCACGATTGTTTCTCCTTGTGGCCGTGCCGGCCGTAATCATAGATTTATGAGAACTGAATTGCTGGATCTCTAGTAGTTTTTTTTTTTTTGTTGCCTTTCGGCAGATTTTTCAAACTCAATATCGACCCCAGGCTGCTGTGCTATCCGGTTGAGAGAAGCCCTGACATTGCTAACAATTGTTAAGTGTAATTAGTCATGTTAGATCTAATAGAGAGTGATCTATCAACTCCTACAAGTATCATATTCAAAGTCTGTTCCATGCACTCCTTATTTTAGACTCATTTGTTCTTTCAAAGAAGTATTCTTGATCGCTGTTGTCGAGTTGGTAAAGAGACTCCCTTTTTATTATGTCTGCCTGTGGTCTGGCTCATACTTCCTGTTCCACTGAAAAGAAGTATGCTTCCCACTTATCTATTTTAAAACCTTTTGCTCAAATTGCATAGAAAAAAATACTCTGATTAATCTTTTGCCTGACATCAGCATAAACAAAATTGAAGTTTCTTTGTGAAACTGACAGTTCATTATTTATCAGGAATTAGTGGAGCCACAGAGATATTGATTACTTCTTATGGTGCTCGTGTTGTTGTAGAAGAACCCATCTCGACCTAAGGGTGTCTTTGTTATTCCCTTATTTCTCTACTTCCTCTTTCCTCTTGTAGTTTATCTCCTCGGGCCTACCTTTGGGGGATTGTTTCTTTATCGTGTAAAGTTGTATACCAGGAGAAACCAATAAACATTCAGACACCAATCTGATAACAATTTAGACCCGATGACAAACCACTGTTGACTAAGACATTCTCTTGTACTGAACTGTTCCATCTCGTATCTATTTGAATCCTAAAACTCTTATATTATGTGATTTTGTGCAACTTTGGTTCTTTGGTAAAGGAGGTCAGCTCAATGCACCACTATGATGCTATCTAGGTTATTGCCAATGCTAGCATTCCTTGATTGATGTTATCTAGAAATTTGTTTCTTTTTTTTTTCACTCTGAAATGTTGCATAATTTATTAATTTCTCTGTTCATGGCAGATTAACATTTTCTCAGTAGAGTTGGTAACTTTTGCTAAACAATGTTAACATGTGCTTCAGGCATATTGATACAGATTCTTTTCTTATACCTTTTTTCCCCTTCTCTAGTGAATACAATCATTCAGTTTGGTCACACTCATCAATTGCCATAATCTTACCTTCATTTACTTCGCTTGCAGTTCCTCGGAACTTCAGATTGCTGGAAGAGCTTGAACGAGGAGAAAAGGGCATAGGAGATGGAACTGTAAGCTATGGTATGGATGATGGAGATGACATTTATATGCGATCTTGGACTGGAACAATAATAGGTCCTCATAATGTAAGATATTTTAGTTTAACACCTTGCCATATTTGGGCCATCATGATTTATTCTGCTAGCACTCTCACAGACTGTCCACGAGGGTCGCATCTATCAACTCAAGTTGTTCTGTGATAAAGACTATCCTGAGAAACCACCTAGTGTCCGATTCCATTCACGCGTCAACATGACTTGTGTCAATCCTGACACTGGAGTGGTAATCAATATCTGTTCAAAGAGTGATATTTTCATGGTGGTTCAATAATTTGATCTGCCCTGATGATTGATCAATAAAAACAGGTTGATCCAAGGAAATTTGCAGTTCTAGGGAACTGGCAAAGGGACTACACGATGGAATATATCTTGACCCAACTCAAGAAGGAAATGGCTACATCACACAATCGCAAACTGGTTCAACCTCCAGAGGGCACCTGCTTCTGAGACAATGAATTTCAAGCACGACAATGCTAGTTCCAAGGTGACTATCAGTGTTTCGATTAATCATTGAACTGAAGCTTTTCATTGGGTGCTGCATAATGAACTTTCGATATATATATGTCAGTGTAGAGTGTGTTGTAAAAGTTGACTGCAACGAATTGTTATAATCTATCATCAAACTCGTTGTTCTGTTGACCTTTTCTTATCTGAAAATCTATTATCTTTGCATTGTTGGTCAGCTTCTCAGACTTCTGTTGGCATAAAGTGGGTTTGGTTGATAGGAACAACTATTTCATTCGCCATGGATTCTGTTAAAATAAGCATTCTTATATTATATTTGTTGTGAAAATGAACATGGAATGACACAAGTTCACAAGGAGTAACTATTTCTCTTTCTATTCCACTTTATCTAGTTTATGCTTGAAATACTTTATATTCTTACTTGATTCAGCCCTTGAAATAATATATATTATGAACATAGACTCGGCTTATCGTTGTGCCTGCAGGGACAGACAATCTAGTTGAGTTGAGTTGAGAAGGGCAAGCAATTAGAATGGACCAATTAGGTTGGATGTGTCCGTTGGGTTCGCGAGTTAGATGAATTGAGTGGGTCGGATGGGCTGAAAAGTTTTGTGGGCAGACCACTTAGGCTGGTTGGGCTAGATGGTTCAGAGCCAGACTGAGAAGGAGAACCAGAGGTGGTTGTTGGTCTGTCTGATCAGGTAAGAAAGGTAATGGGTCGCACTTAGACACATCACGTTGTTATGAAAACTACTACTTGTCTATTCCTTTTTAACATTTACTTGTTCCCATCATTCCTATTCAATTCCTTGTACATTCTATTCCCTAGAAATGGACATTCCATCCATTTCTTGTCTAGTAATTGATTGCATAAGGCTGGAATCAGAGCTTTCGTTACACCTTATGATGGTAACTTGGACACAGCACATGCTACCCTTCATGGCCTTGACCATGCTTAGCAAAGCATAGTGCCAGATTTCGACAGCAACTGTTTCTTGGAGTTGCTTCTCATAACATTCCCTGAGCTCGAAAAACTTAGATCGCACAGATGCATGCATCATTGTTCTCTAATCTTTGTTAGTAGGTAAGGTTTTATGATCAGCACTAAAGATAAGATTCAATTATGAGTTTGGGTTTTTCATGTGTTGTCCTGCTTTCTCCAGCTGCCATTAGCATTGAGTGTCTTGTCGCTTCATTAGCGATAGGTACGGGGATGAAGGATGACTGTGATATGGGGCATTGGTGGAAATTTGTAACTAGTCGCGCTGTTTGAATGGGAATGGCAGTAAAGATCCATAGTAAACTCGAGCTACTTAAACTCCTCAAGGTCCTCTTAACTATGATCCTATGTGAATCATAAAACAAGCTAGCGTACGCGCTCACAATGTATACAAATCTATACATGTAGGGCGACGAGTGCGTCTATACTGACTTTAGAATACAAAATTGTTGGACTTCCAATATGCTTAAAGCATTTAGATATATTGATTTGGTCTCTCCTCTATTATCATTGTTTTCGATTCTATTGATTGATGGCAAATTGGCAATGCCCCATATATACATTGCCCCTAGTGCTGTAGTGCAGTGTAGTAGAAGAGCGTTAAGTTGTCACTCAGGTGTCCGTGGTTCAATCTTTAGCTACGATACATTTGTATGAATTTTTTCTCTAAATGAGGAATACAATCACAGAATGTTAGACTTTTGGGTCGTCTACCGTGAGTGTTTTCCAATTTATTTTGACGACCAGAAAAAATTTGTGGAGCTGAATCAATCGTCCTACGATGTTATTTGGTTCCATATTTTTTATTTTTTACATTGCATTTACTCCAAATAACACAATGTATTGCAATTAATTGCGACAATTAGAATGAGTATTATTTGAAATAAATAAGAATTCATAAAAGTGGGGTATTTTAGGCAATAAGGTGGTTGTAGTTTTAAAGCCTAACAAAATGAGCTTGAAAGCTGCTCGTGAGAAG
This sequence comes from Zingiber officinale, assembly GCF_018446385.1. Lineage (NCBI taxonomy): Eukaryota > Viridiplantae > Streptophyta > Magnoliopsida > Zingiberales > Zingiberaceae > Zingiber > Zingiber officinale. Next base: position 1,904,893 of record NC_055991.1, read on the forward strand.
CATCACACGTTGATGTCGATAAGTCATGTGAGAAACGCGACAATTAGGTTAAAGTTTAATTAGATAAACTTCATTGTTCTTGATTTATCACGAGAGCATAGAGACATTGAGGAGGTTTCTAGAAGTACTTTTATTATATTTTTCAAATATGGAGAGTCTTAGAGTATCCAAATCAGTTATTTTATTTAAAAATTTTATCTTAAATTTTGAATAGGATAGTTAAAAAAATCTTTATATCAATTAACCTATCCTTTCTCTAAATTTAGATTCGATGAATAATAATTCTCTAAATTTAGAGAATGAAATCTCTATCTTAAAATAAAATAATATTTCTTTTTAATCTCTCTCTTTCCACTCATTTTTTTCCATCTTTCTCATTCCACTTATTCCATAAATATAATAATAAAAAATAGATAAAAGAGAAGAAAATAATAAAAAATTAAGGATGATGAAAGTTGGAGGGTAGTTGATGTAATGTATAGTGAAAAATGATTGTCTAAATTTAATAAAATGAGTTATTTATTCTAAATTTTAGATATAGTAATAAGAAATTGATGTGGATGTTCGATAGTGTTGATTAATAAATATTAAAGAAATGATATTTATCGCGACAATTCGCCGCGACAACTTGCCGCGACAACTCATCGAGAACTACTGATCGGTCTGTAGACCGATCAGTAGTTCTCGATGAGTTGTCGCGGCAAGTTGTCGCGGCGAATTGTTACAGACCGATCAGTAGTTCTCGATGAGTTATCGCGGCAAGTTGTCGCGGCGAATTGTCGCGGCAAATATCATGTAATAAATTTAAAATTTCATTGCTCTTAATTTATACAATTAAGAAATAAAAGCATAAGCATTTTAAGGAGATTTATTGGAATATACTGATTTTGATTGGTTTTGGTTCGAAGAGATTCCAAAATTTTTAAATCTATCAATCAATTTCAGAAGAAATTGTCGTACGTGCCTGCGCAGTTGAGTAAAATGTTGTTTTTTTATTCTTAAATTTTAATTCATAATTTCAATTAAACATCTCGTTTATATATATCAATTTAACAATTTGATCCTTCTTAATACTATAATTCTGAATCCATAATAACGAGGTTCCCAATTATGTCGTTTTTTTTAACAATTCGGCCCTTGTAAATACTCACAATTCAACAAATTAATCCCACGAAATCGAACTACAGCCCGTCATTTCCCGGCGATCGCCGAGGCGAGGAGGGAGCGGAAGGCGACCTCGTCGCAGGGGACCGTGAGCCCATCGCGGTGTTCGAAGCCGAACTCCTCCTCCGCCAACCGGAGCAGCCTCTGGAACTCAGGGTGCTCCAGAGAGGAGATGGGCACGACGAAGCGGCTCCGGCGCTGCTCCCCCACTACGTACACCGCGAAGTGGCCCTTGGGCACGTCCGCTGGCGGCCGCCGCTCCTCCTCCTCCTCCATATCCCGCCCCTTCAAGCTCGAGCACCGCCTCAGTATCTGCTTCAGCACCGGGCTGCTTTGAATCATCTTGCTCTGCCTCCTCATTCCCATTGATGAAGCAGAGGAAGCGCGAGCAGAACAGAGCAGAAGAAGAAGAAGAGGAAACAGAGCAAGTTTGTATGCTTTGGGATGGAGAGTTGGGTGGGGGGTTTTATTTATGGATGCAATAAGGTGGAGTTGGATTCAAAAATAAAATATATAATAATAATAATTAGAAAGATTGTTTTTTATATATAAATTTATAATTTAATTCTTTTTTTTTTTCAAAAAAAGTTTATATATATATATATATATAAAATTGAATTGAATCCTTCATTGTTTATACTTTAGAATGTTTAAGCATTATCATTGGCTTTAATTAAATTGGTCGAGAGTAGCCAAACTTCTTTGCTAAAGGGTGGTTCTCGACCTCCTTGCAAGGAACATCTCCTAAGAACCATCATATGTTGCCCATTAAAGAAGTCTTTGTGCTACCTCCATTTCCATGGATGTCTTTTGCCTCTTTGACTATGACATGATTCTATGTAATGTCTTCAAATCATTGATCAATAAAAGTACATGATATGTTTCAACTTTGAGAGTACACAATATCTATGCATAGAAAAATATATAATATATTTATAGATAGATCCCTTAAATTTCATAATTTTAATAAGCATTTATAAATATGTTTGAACATACTATTCCATATCAGTAAAATTACTTATTATGTGAAAATTGCTACCATCTTGGAGGGTATTTTTGACATTTAAGATGATGATGTAATAAACACGTGAGTGTTATGGGATCTGGGCTGGGCTCCTAATGGGCTGGGAGATTTATTTCTGGAGGCCGAATAAGCCCAGCTCTATTTATAAATTATCGAGTCCAACCCTAGATACGTTTGATTTCTCTGGTGCGCGGGACGGAGGAAGGGCAGCGCGACGGCGGATAGGGCGGGGTAGGAGAATGAGTTCTCTTCTGAATCGTTTCCCCTGTATGAATTCCATTTCTTATCTGAAACTTTTGCTCATTGATCCGTTCGAATTTTCGTTTTAGATTGTGCGTATAAGTTCGTTTTAAACTTGAATCGATGGAGACGGCGGCGGCGGCGTATGGAGCAATGAAGCGGACTAAGATAGGGCTGGAACAGCCCCAGGAGGAGTTGCACCGCATCCGGATTACACTGTCCTCCAAGAACGTGAAGAATCTAGAGAAGGGTGAGGCGATGTTTGATCTGGCTCAAGCGGTTAACACTTATGTTTTGTTGTTTGTTTCGGGATTTTGATCGTGTTTTTGTCTGTTCAGTGTGCGCGGATCTTGTAAGGGGAGCGAAGGACAAGGGGCTGAATGTGAAGGGGCCTGTGAGAATGCCCACTAAGGTTCTTCACATCACCACCAGGAAATCTCCTTGTGGCGAAGGTATTATGACCCCTCTTCTGGGGGTTTTTCCTACAGTTTTTTTTCTCGTCATTTCTGTAGGCAGTTGGTTTCTCTGTGTACCATTAATGCCATGCTACTAATGCAAGTGTGTACTAAGTCGACATATATACTAATATTTTAATGCTAGTGTCTTAATTAGTTATTAATACATAATTATATGACTTGAAGTAGTATGTATTATAAAATTAGTCGACATATATACTAATATTTTAATGTTAGTGCCTTAAGTAGTTTTTAATTATGTATTATATGACTTGAAGTAGTATGTATTGTAAAAGTAGTCAATTTGTCTTGGGCACATTCAATACAACATAAGGTATAAGTAACCCATTGCAAGGTACGAGTTTCTCATTGCTAGTAGTATTGCAATTGATCAGAATATTTAGTCTAGTGATTATACAATTAAAAAGATATAATCACAAGTTTAAAAGTAGGCAGTAATAAAAGTTATAGTAATAAACACACAGTAACAATATGAGAGCCCCAAATATAGGAAGCAATTATACATTATCGATACAATAAGTATCTTGATGATCAAGGTGTTATTTTTTCGATTTTTTTTTTTCAATAAATCAAGCTGTTTATAACTCATGCATGGTTCAATTTCTCTGGTTATCTCTACTAAGTATCCTTTGATATAACAACTACAGGTTTGGGTATAACTTTTTAATTTTTTGAATTAATTTTCTTTTTGGGTTGAGTCTGATTGATTGAGCTTGGAAGATATTTATAAAGTTCAGTAGTAGCAAGTGTTGATAAATATAGTGCTAAGTGTGTGGTGCGGGTAGCACCTGGTTTTAGATGTGCAGCGACAAGGGTTGCCAACTAGATCTTTTTGGTTGACAATTGATTTTGTGGTTGAATGAAAGACAGGGAATGAGTTGCAGTGTCTTTTGATTGTCTCTATTTGAAGGAAGGTGGTTGCTTTGCTGTTGAGTTCTGAGGTAGCAAGGTGGTTCTGCTGTGCAGAACTACCAAAGAGTCGAAGCTAGTTTTTGTGGTAACCAAATAAGTTGAGTGGTTCTGCTGTGCAGAACTACCAAAGAGTTGAAGCTAGTGTTTGTGGTAACCAAATAAGTTGAGTTGGAGCAAGTCTCTCAACCTCAAACCAACGCCCACCAACCATGACCAGGTAACAGCAGCATCATATGGCAAGAGAGCTGTTCTTATGGAGATTGTCTGTTGACATTGGTGAGGAAATCAATAGACACTGGTTCTAATGTGTAGGAGATAATATTAAAATTATCTATCTATTTTTTCATGTTTCTAAATTAAGTCTCAATAAACATCAGCTGTTTGCATTTCTTTTCTTTTCTCTTATTTCTCTCCAAGTAAATAGATCAATATGGAATGCTAAATCAGGAATTCAATGTTGAACTTGTTCTTGTAGGAACAAACACATGGGATCGGTTTGAGCTCCGGATTCACAAGAGGGTTATTGATCTCCTCAGCTCTCCTGAGGTTGTGAAGCAGATCACCTCCATCACGATTGAACCTGGTGTTGAGGTTGAAGTGACAATTGCAGAGTCATAAAAAGCTTAATAGATATGCACTGCTATTTTTCTTGAAAAATAGTATGATTCTAAATTATGTATGTATTTCTCTTCATTATTGCGTCATTCCATTCCGTAAAAAGGATGGGGAACGAGTCACAATTAATAATTCCTTTAGAAGCATTGAACACTCGTTGCCGTTTTGGAATCTTTGATTTTAAATAGAGTTTTTGTTTTTCTAATAGTGTTTTTTTCTTCTTAAACACCCGTGCATATAGGTTCTTAAATTCAATTTTTAAAAATATTTATTTCTATATTTATTTCTATATTTATTTTTTCTAAGAAATATATTCTTTTAAATAGAATCCATAAATTTATTAGAACAAAAATTGATCCAAAATTCGGTGGCAAATTAAGAGGTTATTGATCTCCTCAGCTCTCCTGAGGTTGTGAAGCAGATCACCTCCATCACGATTGAACCTGGTGTTGAGGTTGAAGTGACAATTGCAGAGTCATAAAAAGCTTAATAGATATGCACTGCTATTTTTCTTGAAAAATAGTATGATTCTAAATTATGTATGTATTTCTCTTCATTATTGCGTCATTCCATTCCGTAAAAAGGATGGGGAACGAGTCACAATTAATAATTCCTTTAGAAGCATTGAACACTCGTTGCCGTTTTGGAATCTTTGATTTTAAATAGAGTTTTTGTTTTTCTAATAGTGTTTTTTTCTTCTTAAACACCCGTGCATATAGGTTCTTAAATTCAATTTTTAAAAATATTTATTTCTATATTTATTTCTATATTTATTTTTTCTAAGAAATATATTCTTTTAAATAGAATCCATAAATTTATTAGAACAAAAATTGATCCAAAATTCGGTGGCAAATTGTAAAAAACCCCTTGCTGCTGAAATTGGATGATCTTTGGGTGACATCATGGCTGACATCCATCGGTTTAACAACGGTTCATGGTTCACGCGAAGCAGCCGACGACTGAGAGAAGAGAGAGAGGGGCACCACGAATTGGTCTGCTCACCTGCGGATCATGGCCGTCGCCGAGACCGCAAACGGCGTTGATCTAGCCGCCGTCGATCTCGACGGAAAGGAAGCGCCCGACTCCAATAAGTTCACGGATCTCGCTTCCGACGCCACAGTCCTCGCCGTCAGCGATTCTCTCCCCTTCCTCCGCCCTCACGTCGACCCTAATGGCTTCCTCTTCGAGGATCAGCAGCTGCACCGCGACTCCGATCAAGGGCGGCCCGCGGTGGCGCAGCGATCCCAGGGAGCGGAGCAGGAGATGAGGGATCTGGAGGAGCTCCTGTCGAAGTTGAATCCGATGGCGGAGGAGTTCGTTCCGCCGTCGATTACCGGCGGCGGAGTGCCAGCGCCACCCTATAGAGGCTTCGGCGTCGGGTTTGGTGGTGGGTTCTATGGGGTTGGATTTGGGGCGAGCCCTGCTTTGGGGAATGGCGGCTTCGATGGAGGCGGTGGATGGAGGGTAAAAAGGTTTTGCCTGCGTTATGTTGTTCTATTGCTCTCTTTGTCGATCTCTTATTTGGTTTGATTTGTTTGATTAGAAGAAGAACGAATACGGTCAGGGGAAGCGTCGGATGAATAACCGGACTAGTCAAGCACAGAGAGATGAGGTGATCAGAAGGACTGTCTACGTTGCAGATATAGATCAACAGGTGTAGAAACTACAAAACATCCTTCCTGTTTGCGTTGGCTGTGCGATGGCAATTCTTGGGCTATGTTATTTATGAACTAGGACTTATTTCCCATTTTACTGTATGCTCTTCTTTTCTCTGTTATGCTGCTTTTGTTATATTTTATTTGGCAGGATGACTTTTGATTATTTTAGGTTTCATAAAGAGTTCCATAGGGATTGAATTAAATAGATGAATCACATTGTAATTGGGTTATGTGCCTATAGATTTTGGCTCTTGTAAGTGTAACTTGTAGGTAAATATTTCTGTATATTTTGAAAAAAAAAACATATTCACCAAGTCTCTTTAATCACAAGGGCGCACAAGAACCAGTTGAAATGGGCTTGAGATGTTTGGTGATCTGTGAAAAGAAAAAGTCATGCACTGCGACGGAATCTTTCTGATAGAGATGAAGTGAATTTTGAGTGTGCTATAATTTGGTAAATCTAGCTTTTTTCTTACCTTTGGTTCCAAAGATGTTTGATGTGACAATGATTTCAAACTTCATGTTATCCATACAGGTTTAATGTGGGCTTCTGATAACTAGCTTCAAGAATTTGATTCAAGTGCTTGAAGAATTTTATTCAAGTTTTAAATAGATTGAGATTCAGCAAGGCATCTCGCCCAGTGGTTCTAGAATCTGGAAAACCAATAAGATAGACACGCACCATTCTTAATTTTCATGGGTGTTACATATTAGGGCTTGTTATCAATCCTTGGCTTTGTAGCTTCTAACCAATTCAAATATGTTTTCAACTGGATTTGTTAGATGGTTTCAGGAGCCTAAATATCTTGTAGAGTGTAGATTAACCTAATCGTGGAAAGAAGTATGGGCTTGCATATGAGATTGAAACATTGCCATGTTCACATGAAATGAATCTAAAACTAGGAATTAGGATCCACGATCTTTTATTTCGTTTATTCTTTTCTATCGATTTGGAGATATTTTAGCCATTGTTGTCTTTGTTCATGTGAGAAGTAAACTCACAGTGCTTCCATACAGTTCCTCGTGAAAAAAAATAGTGCACATATCTGCTTATGTATTTGACATTATGCTCTGTACATTCTCATGCATATAGATTCAGAAAGAGAGAACTTTTAAATGTGCGAGGATAACCCATCTCAGGTGGTAATAGCTGCTAAATAATCAAAGATGAAGTTCTTTCATCTAAAATCATATGCAAGAAATAGAGCTGTACCTTCTTAGTTCCAATAATGAGTAGAAAATTTCCTTATTTCTGGATCTACCATTATAGCATTATGAAAGAAAGAGTCTATCTGTTCCTTGTTTGATGAATCATGTGTGTTAAGTGCCTATGCTTCCTCTAGAATGTAGATTAAATAATCATCAAAATGTGTATATGTTTGCTGATAAAACACTGAAAATACGAAGTTTCAAACATTGGCAAAAATGGAATTAAAAACTAAGAATATTAGATCCTCAGTCTTTTATTTCATTCATATTTTTACTCTTATCGATTTGGAGATATTTTATCCATAATTGTTATTGTGTTTGTAAACTTCCTAATGGATTCATAAGACAAGTAAACTTCAGTGAGTATATCTCTGATGATGAGTGATACCATACAGTTCCTGGTCATGGTTGATATCATGCTTTGAGTTGTTTGTCCATATAGCTTTTACTATTACTCCTCTTATTTTGGTATTTTAAAAGAGCTACAGAATTACACCAAGTGACTTGTTTGAGAATCTTTAAATTGAGCTAATGTTGTTTCACAGTCGATGGATTTATGCATTATGAGCAAAGAGTTTATTTGTTTATTCTGTTGCTTGGTTATATGTAACTAGTTAATACCAGATTGTGCAAGCCTTTCCCTTAATGCATTTAAAACATGGCTAAAATCTGTGTCCTGGATATGTAGGTTACTGAAGAAGAGCTTGCAACACTTTTCAACAGCTGTGGACTTGTAAGTTTCCTTAATGCTTTTCAAGCCACTTCAATTCAATTCATTTGTTTAAAATGCAAACCATTTTTATCTTTCAGGTTGTTGACTGTCGAATGTGTGGCGACCCAAAAACTATTCTTCGTTTTGCTTTCATTGAGTTCAATGATGAAGGCATGTACAGCTCAATATATCCTTCATTGTTTGTCTGCAACTAAATTGTTTATTCATGTTGCTGTTCATTATTTGTGATTATGCAAATCCAGAGGGTGCAAAAGCTGCTTTAAATCTGTCAGGAACCATGCTTGGGCTTTACCCTCTAAGGGTTCTTCCTTCAAAGACTGCAATTGCGCCTGTGAATCCTACATTTTTGCCACGGGTAGGAGAAATAAGTCCTTCATGTCTTCTTAAGCATTTTCTATACTTCTATTGTTTTAAATCTGACTGCCTGAGCATTCCTCTTGTTTCAGTCGGATGATGAACGTGAGATGTGCTCAAGGACTGTATACTGCACAAATATTGACAAGAAGGTAGGCGATACATTCTCACATTAGTCAATCCATCATTCTAATAGCAGTTTAATACAACTTTCTTTTTAATGGCTTACAGATTAGTACATTTTAAATTTTCTCACCTTTGGTTAGTTATGACCTGAACATTAGGTGGAAATAACAATTTCAGTCAATTACTTTCACAAACAAAGAAGTTTGGCCTTATATTAGAATGAATATCACTATTTTATTGTTTTGATTACAATTGCAGTAGCTATGTGTTCATCACTAGCTTCCCTGTTGTCTAAGTCACTATAATTTTAGGTGTCTCTTGAACATAAAACATTGCATTTATTTTCACCTGTTAGGTATCTCTTGTGCTATTATTTCTCTTCAGCTTTTATTTCTTATGTGCTAAAGCAATTCCTCTCCATCCATTGCATCAAAAACTTCTCTTTCCATCATGCAGAATGTAAGCAAAAGAATTGAATAAGAAAGCAACAGAAAACAAAAGGCTTAAACAATCTCATCAATAAGTATGAGTTAACTGTTTTTATATATAGATGAGTTCTCATTATGTACAAAAAAAACCATATTAATATGCTAGTATCAATAGGATTATTGCTGGTGGGTTTAGTTCTGTATTAGTATTTAGGTTTAATATTTTTCTAGAGTCTTGTATATATCAATACAATTATTCTACTTTCTCCAATAACTCTATTGATGCTAATACCTCTAACAACTTCTGAATTACTTAAGAGGTGTTCTCTTTGTTGGTATCTTTCGGCTGAACATCTTGTGCCTCAATGCATTCCTTTTTCTTACACTATTGTATTTTCAGGTATCTCAAGCTGAACTTAGACTCTTCTTTGAGTCCATATGTGGAGAGGTATGTATCCTCTGTTCATCATATTCAGTTTTGCTCTTTAAAGTATTTCTGCTTAGAATAACTTTCCAATGCAAATCACGACTCTTATGCTTCAGGTTTACCGGTTAAGGCTTCTCGGAGATAATCATCATTCTACTCGGATTGCTTTTGTTGAGTTTGTAAGGGTTAGTACTATTCTATTTGCTCAACATGACGACACTAAACTTTATGATTCAAATTCCTTGATTTTCACATATTAGACCAAGATATTTATCAATGACAAGAATTTCCAAACTCATGGCCGTTTTAATGATTTTTAAGATAAGGGCATTTTGAAAAATAAATTAAACCTTGGGGGAAAGGGGAGAGTCAAAAAGTTTTTTTTGTTTTTTTTTTGTCTCAATAGCTTCTCTTCAACTACTTGAATATTCAATCCCAGAATTAGAATTAACAAATTTCTGAACTCTGCATATCCTTCTTAATTATACCATTTTTTTTTATCTTATATTATTTGATTATAAAATAACAGTGTCAGAATTTGAAGTTTTGTTGCTTCAAACTCTTTTTTTCCAGGCTGAGAGTGCAACTGCTGCACTGCACTGTAGTGGGGTTGTCTTAGGATCCTTGCCAATCAGGTACAGTTTGCATGCTATCTCTTTGGTCATAGCATCACATATAAAACCAAACTGAAATATTTGAGTTCAAAAGATCCAATTCATCTTATTTGAAACTGTAAATTATATTTATATATTATATTATTGTCTCTATATATCCTTTAAAGCAAGATTTTGTGAAAATAATAATAATCTTTTTTGCAAGTTAAAATCTTTGTTGATTAATGAATATAACAAGTAATAACAATAAATCATACTAACTAATATGCTAACTTGTCTATCTATATGCATGTATATATATTTAGAATCTTAATGTTTAAATTCGGTTTTAACCATTTGTTCAAGCTCAAGGCAAACCAATAATTTTAGCTACCTTAAATCAATCAAAAACTAGTTTTCATACAATAAAAATTGAAAATATAGTAATAAAAATAAAAGGTATGTTAACTAACATATTAACTTACATGTGTATATATGTAATAAAACCTTAATTGTATGGTTTGGCTCTGTTTTATTGGTTTGTACAAGATCAAGCCCAAACTGATGGTTACCGATCTTGCAAATCTAAACGAAACCAAATAAACTGTGTATAAAAATTTTCAATTTGAATTGATTTAGTTTGGTTTGGTATTGATTTCAAGGTATGTGTTCCGCCCTTCTTTGATATCACTTTTCTGTGGCTTAATTTCTTTTAATCAGTTGAAACATCCGTCTTAAGCTAACCCAGCTATTAATGTTGCAGGCTAAGCCCTTCCAAGACTCCTGTGCGCCCTCGCTCTTCTCGCCCTCCCATCCATTGAATCTTTGTAGGTTGAAGAAGTGTTCCATAGCTATACTACAAGATATGCATATACACAATTTATTATACATTCTGGCTCTAAAGTTATATTTCTTCCGATGAAGAGATACTTATTGCACATAGATCTTTGAAATATGATATCGTCATGTTGAAAAATCTCACATGGCAATGTAAGCGGTCAGCACATTTTACTTCTGTTTTTTCAGATTGATTTTATTAGTTCTGTCCTCATCATATAAATGTCTATTTATCTCCAGTTGGAGACTGAGATGTCTGTTTGGACACTGCTTTTCAGAAGTCGTCGAAACTTTGCTATCTAGTCTTGATTTTGAGTTCTGCTCTATTGATAGAAGTCTATTGCAACAAAACCTTCAATGTGGATCCTTGTGGATCCCAAGCTGAATAGCCAATAAAAAAAAACAGAGGATTGTATTAAGCTTTGATATTTTAATAAATGTGATTTAGTTATTTCAATTTTCAACAGTGGCTCTATCTTGCATTGTAGTATCAAGCATGCTGACAGTTCGAAATAAGATCACGGTGAATATATCATCCATATAGATATGTTACTCAAGCACTGTTCATTATTATCACCAACCATGACGTCATGTCATAGTGCTGTTCATCATGAAACTCAAAAAAAGAAAACAAGTAAATGAATAGAAAAACAGAAACTAAAACAAAACTGATCCCCGATATAGCATTCAATAAAACTATCCGATAACTGGAGGATCAAGCAAGAGAACATCCTTCAGACTTCAGAAGAACAACTTTCGCGACCTAGATGAGGGCGAAGCAGTTGCTGCTGACTTCAGAGGATGCACCACATTGTTACTCTCGTGACTATCGACAACCTTAGCTGCCTTTGGATCCGCAAAGAGAGTCCTTTGGAATGACTGAGAAAAACCTGTTGCAATTATTGTCACATGGATTTCTCCACTGTAACGGTCATCCACAACAGCCCCAAAGATGATGTTTGCAGAAGGGTCTGCAAGGCTTGTTACAACCTGCAAATTGTGGATTAAAAATGAACTTTCGAACAAAATCTTGGACTTTTTAAAGTAAACCATACAATATATATACTAAGAACGAGTTCAAAATGTATGATAATTTGTGGCTTACCTGAGAGACCTTGTTTACTTCTTGCAATGTGATATCCTTTCCTCCTGTTATATTATACACAATTCCTGTAGCAGACTCAATTGAAGAACCAATAAGAGGTGCTAGTGTAGCTTGTTCAGCTGCTTCTTGCGCACGGTTCTTGCTGGAAGATACACCGACTCCAAGCATAGCTGTTCCAGAGTTCTTCATGACAGCTTTTACATCTGCAAAGTCGACATTGACAAGCCCGGGAATCTGCAAAGTTGGGAAAGGTCAGTTGTATCATTATTATCCCGGAAATTGCAAGGTGTATTTGACACAAATATAAAAAACTCACTGTTATGATGTCCGATATCCCTTGCACCCCTTGACGTAGAACATCATCAGCCAGGAGAAATGCATCTTGAAGAGGAGTATGCTCATCGACGACATCCAACAACCTATCATTTGGAATAACTATAAGAGTGTCGACACTCTTCTGTAACTTTTCTATAGCTTCTAAAGCCTGAAAATTACAAAAGCACCAAGTTAAACTATTTAGGTGAGAGTTACAATGAAAGCAGTTCAGAAACATGTTTCATCATTCAGACTTCCGAGTCAACTAGAAAATGTTAAATAGAATTACCATCATAATAACGGAACATACCATATGAAGTATTAATAGGGACAAGAAAACAATGAAGCCCTCACCCAAGTGCATAAAAATATAAAGCATATTCAGTAATTCAGGAACTATAATTTCTGTGTTAATAATTCTCTAATTACGGATTATTTCAGTTCATATTCATTTTTCTTTTCATTTGGATATGATGTGTACTTTTCACTTGTGCAACAAATACGGTAATAGCTTGCGTTGTTTGATTTTATGAAATGTGTGAAATATTTATATGCTGCTTGAAGATATTTGGCTACAGAAGTTCTTATAACCAACTGTGTTACCGTTTCATTGGTTGCCTCCAATATGTAAAGTCCTGACATATTACTAGCTTACAGTGAGATGAAATTTATTAAAGATAGAAGGGTAAAAAGAAATCCTTAAATAGAGCATCATATGCAACATGGGAAGTGCTTCAGTACTTTCTCCTCAAACAGATATGATGTTTTTTGGGGGGGGACTTTCTCCTCAAACAGATATGATATTTTTAGGGGGCCCCCAAAAGACATCATATCTGTTTGAGGAGAAAGTACTGAAGTACTTCCAATATTGCATATGGTGCTCTATTTAAGGATTTCTTTTTATCCTTCTATCTTTAATAAATTTCATCTCACTATAAGTTAGTAATATGTCAAGACTTTATATATTGGAGGCAACCAATGAAACTGTAACACAGTTAGTTATAAGAACTTCTGTAGCCAAATATCTTCAAGCAGCATATAAATATTTCACACACATTTCATAAAATCAAACAACGCAAGCTACCGTATTTGTTGCACAAGTGAAAAGTACACATCATATCCAAATGAAAAGAAAAATGAATATGAACAGAAATAATCGTAATTAGAGAATTATTAACACAGAAATTATAGTTCCTGAAGGGCAGCCTAGTGCACGAAGCTCCCGCTATGCGGGGTCCCGGGGAAGGATCCATTGTACGCAGCCTTACCCTGCTTTTATAGTTCCTGAAGTTTAAAAAAAATTATTCTATGTGCAGATATAAAGAAAGAAAGTGAGTGAACCTGCCTGTAAAGAGCGCTTCCGACCTTCAAAACTGAATGGATACGTGACCACGCCAACAGTCAGATATCCTGCTTCCTTTGAAATCTGAGCAACAACAGGAGCAGCACCAGAACCAGTTCCCCCACCCATACCAGCTGTTATAAAGACCATATCTGAATCCTTAAGAACATTTGCAATGGCTTCTTTTGATTCTTCAGCAGCTTGCTCTCCAAGAAAGGGATTTCCACCAGTTCCTGCATTTCAAGTGATGAATTAGCTTCTCTAATGAATTTATACAAATTTTACATATTAATTTATCACTAAAGAAAGTAATCAAGGAAAAAATGTCCTATATGCTTCTTTTTTTGCTTTCATGCTATTCTCACATATAGAAGTCTAAACGGATCATGCATAACCAACATCATTTTGTTTCTCCAGCCATGTGATAAAAAAACCTAACTAGATGTGGTTAAACATTAAAAGTGAAATGATATGACACACAGACCCGACAGGATTTACATCTTTTCCTAAATCAAACTATCAATTTGTCCTTAGCATCTTATTAATCTCTAAAAACCACACATGCAAGACAAACTAACTATATGAATTGGTATCCATAGGAAAAACATGTAGAATTACAAAGAGTTGATACTTACATTAGTAATATTTCCTAATTTCTAATAGAAAGAAAATAAATGGCAGAGTAATGCATCTACCAATCTGGTACCCATTAACATATGATGTTGCTGAATCAATATTAATTTATAAGTTAAAGAGTGCCCAACCTAATCCACGAGTCAAGACTTCTCCAATCTGAAGCGGATTTTTTGCTTGAGAATGCAAAAGTGCCTGGGAATCCGTGTTGATTGAAAAAAACTCAACCCCCTGTCAATCAACAAGGCAATGGAAACCCGCATTAGATTCCACTTTATTAATGAATCTATTCATGGAAGCATTTATTGAAATGTAAATCATCAAACAAAAGAAATTTCAAAAACCTAAGCATCTATTGATCGGGCAAAGAAAGTTATAATTGAATATTATTGCAGATGCAAAAGTTAAATCAGACACAAAGGAATGTGAGCTTATTATTGAACATTTGAATCAAAATTCCTTTGCTCACTTAGAATTGCACCTCAATCGAGCATAAGTCTAAATCCCCAGCTTATCTAAGGGAAATGGAATTACAAGTCCAGCCTGCATAAGTTTACCACAAAATAAAAATTGTTCAGGTAACCAATAAGAATTATCTGATTGGCATTCGGACTCTAAATACATACCTAATCTACTCACCAAATATATGTCTAGACTAGTTCTGCAAAGAGAGCAAGTCATTTGAGTTTGCTCTGCTACGTTTTATCATACATACAAATTACTTTCGAGAATACCAATTATCAATCCGCAGGTAAATCAAAGACAAGAACGCATGACATTGTAGTACCGACACTCTAACCCCAAGCAAATTGCAGAAAACCAATTGCAGAGAAAAAGGAGCTGCACGAATTTAGGTATTCTGAATCAGCCACATGGATGCGGGAACAAAAATTGCATCTGAAGGTAACGAACAAAGCACTAATCCAAGTAACAACAGCTAGACGACAACGGACAGGCACCTGCAAGCCGCTCCCGATCATGCGATTGACGGCGTTGTTTCCACCCCCTCCGACACCGACAACCTTAATCCTGGCCGACTCCACCGGGACGAACGGC
The DNA here is from genome assembly GCF_018446385.1 of Zingiber officinale. Classification (NCBI taxonomy): domain Eukaryota; kingdom Viridiplantae; phylum Streptophyta; class Magnoliopsida; order Zingiberales; family Zingiberaceae; genus Zingiber; species Zingiber officinale. The sequence goes on from NC_055991.1 coordinate 1,920,140, forward strand.
GAGGAGCATCGGACGACGGTGACAGACACTGGCCGCCGGAGGGCCTTCCTCTGGGACGCCGGAGTCGAAGAGGGAGCGCAGAGAGCGGGGAGGGAGGAAGGAAAGGCGGAATGGAGGCACCAAGTGGTAGCCATTGACGAGGGCAGAGCTGAGAAAGGAACAGAGTGCGACACTTTCAGATCCGAAGTTTAGGGTTTATGAAGTGAGAATATTTCAGCTAGCTCCCAAACGTTTAACAAAATATCGTCGCTTAATCCTGTAGATTCAAACTGTAAATTAAAGAAATATTAGGTGTGACATATAAATCTACCAAATTAATGTTTCTATTTCTACCATCTTTGCAAAAACTGAAGGTTGAAAATGTAATTTTATTTTTTTCCAATCGATCGTTAGATTATAATAAACGAATTTAAACAGAATGAATAATTCTATTTATTAAAAAAGATTCTGAATTATACTTAAAATAACATTTTCCATATTTAATATTATCCATATAAACTAGTTAATTAATCACATAATTTAATTATTTATTTTGGGATTGCATTGTATTATAGCTTAATTTAACTATAATCAATCCACTTAAATTTACTTTAAATATTTAAATACATTTTAATTTATTTTTAAAATTAATATGATTTTTTTAAATTCAGATATTCAACTTTTTAAACTGATTAATTTTGAAAGTGACCAATCTAATCCTAAAAATATTTTCTATCAGTCATTAAAATAAATAAGAAAATAAAATATGAAAAACTTATAATGTTGGACCGTTAAAGTCCGTTAAAATCCATTCGTCTTGATTTACTCTGATAACAAGTAAATTTTTTTTTATGAATTCATTAATCAGTTCATTAAAAATTGAATATCTGAATTATATATAAAAAAAAATCTGAGATTATTATTCGACTCATGGAGTATGATCACTGTAAATTTATTTTAAGGGTCCACTCAACATCACAAACCTTAAACTCCTAGACTAAGATGCAACAAAAAAGACATCAAATTATCATCAAGACATCCGTGATTTAATCCCAACTATAACGTATTTGTAAAAACAAATTCTCCAAATGGAACACGCCAACTAAGAATGTTGAACTTCTAGGTCATTTACCACAAGCGCTTTTCGATTTATCTTAACAGTTGATTGAAAACTTTTACGAGACCGAACTAGTCATCCCATATTCAATGTTACATTTATCATTTTTTTTTAATAGTGAAGCTCAAGGACAAAGCTATCCTTTTCTATTATTATGGTTCTTTAGTGATCAACAATGGATGATATTCATCATGTTTAACTTTCTTATAAATATGGAGATAATTATTCTTCAATCAAAATATTGAGACATCTATTCTTCAATTTCTTACTTGTCCCAATGATCTTCCTTGGACTTGTTATGAGAATAGAACTTGACTTTAAATGATGATCTCTACAGTCTTAGAATTATCGGATTGGATGAGTACCAAAAACTGATGAAGAACCACTCGAAGACCATGAATGTGTGTGAGCTTAGAATCTAACAAAAACGATCAAAGTCGTAAGTAACCGATAACTGTACCTGGGCTTCGTAGAAGACAGTTTTTGGAACGAAATTAACTTTAATGCCCAAAGCAAGACAGTGAAAGCAAGGAGTAAAGCTATTTCCTGAACAATCCGGAACCCTGAAGCGTCCTGCAGTATTCAGAAATGATTGGGGATTTCTTTATTAACTCCCAGATTTTAGCTGAGTTCCGCAACCATTCACGCTCAGAGATGTTTCTCCCAAATGGATGGCCATTCATCGACAATACCTATAGGAAAAGATAAAACAGTCATAAACTACACTAACAAATCAAGCACCTTTTTTCCCCTCATGCTTAGTGTCGAGCTATGTTATACAAAATGACAACTAGACCTGCTATATTATATAGAGTTGAATGTTATATTATAACTTCAACACATGAGTATAATAAGATATTAAAGTGAATGTGTAGACATACGAGGATAGAGTAAGAAATGAAAACATTAGAGAGAGTCAAAATTACATCTATTGATAACTATACATTTAAAATGGTACGAACATGTACTTAGACAAGCAATAAATGCTCCAATTAGCAATATGAAACTATGACAAATATATACAAGAAAAGGACCAAAAAATGTTTGGTTAACCATAATAAAATAAGATAAAATTTATTTAAATATAGATGATAATATAATAGGAGATAGAGTCTAATGACATAGAACAATCCAAATAACCGACCTCATTTAGTAGGAAAAGGCTTTGTTGTTGTTATCGTCGTCTTAGTGTCAAAACAAGAAACAAGTGCATGATGTAGTTCGAGGTTTCAACAAAAATCAATAGGTTGACAAACAATAGATTAAAGGGTGGAGAGTGTTACTTGATCCCGTAGCTTTCCTACTGCAGAAAAATAGCTCTCAAATTGTGGTTTGGGTTTTTGCAAGTTTTTCTCTCTTGCAGGGAGCAGAAACACATCAGGATGTTCAGAGACCGAATCCTTTGCCGTTGAGTTCAGAGAACTAGTTCCCGATTTGTTGATTCTGAAAGAGGATGAATGGAAGAACTGCAACAATGCTTTCCTTAACAGTGGCCCATTAAGATGAGATAAATCTTGATTTTGTAGTCTACAAAAAATCAGATAAATAGTCAGAAAAAGATTCTAACAGCATATGGGTGGCAAAGACCCCAAGTGAAGGTCCCAATGCGAGTCATAGCTATTAAACGATATAATTAAATAAACGAGTAGTATTAGTTGATCGAGATAAAAACAAAAATGACCTTGGAAAACATTCTAGCTACCAATTCAAGCAATGTGCAAATCACCAAAATCCATGGAAAGTTGAATAGAAAATTTTACAAGCACAAGAGACGACCAATACCAGTTTTCTTTTTGTAATCCTCTTTGATTCATATTATATGTGTGCACGTGAACTTTACAACAATAAACTGAAAAGTCAGGACTATCCAGGTTGAATGTTGTAGATAATACACCAATAGTAATTTATTCCTGTCTAAAAAAAAGGTGGGACAAATGTGTAGAAGATAGTTGAAGAACGAACAAGGAATATGATGCTCACTTTGAATGAACAAAAACAAGGGCAGCTGACAAATATTCACTAGTAGCCAGAAGATTGCCTCTGACTTCCTTCTCTAGTGCAGAATTCAGTAAAGATGGTTCTGGTATTCCATGCTTCAATAAATCAACCTGCTAAAATATAGAATACATTATATAATGCCGACATGTGCAGCAATTTGACTGAATTTTGAATAAAATGAAGCAAAACAAAGTTCTAGAGATGTTGGAATGCTGTTGAATGCGCTTGCCTTTACAGGTTGCTATAAGAAGTCAATGAATGAAGTTTGATTGAGAACTAGCAAAGAGTTTTTAGTTTACTGGACAGAAGCAAGGTATTTGAACCCTACTAGAAAGAAGGGGTCGGTTTGTATAATCAGCTCTTACAAATTAGTACATGCAGTAACTTTAAAGTACCATTGCAAAATATATCATGAATGAATGATCATGCATGTGAATATTTTCTCAGTTCTCCCCCAAGTTCTTAGACTGTTAACTCGTGGAATATGATCTTGCTATTGTATGTGGCATTCAACTTTTGCATGAAGTCCCATAATTTAGAATGCATCCACTAGTTTAAAATGGAATAAGTATATTTGAATATCTATTTCAGTCTGTCATTACATGCCATGCAATTAGATACTTGGATAATGTTCTCAGAGACTTGTTTTATAATAAGAAAGTGTAAATGGATTCAAGTAATAAATCTAATTACGCTCACAACTATGCAATTATGTCATACCAAGTCTTAAAGCTCATGTCTTGAGTCGAGTACAAGCAACAAATACCCAGTACAAGCAATAGCTACCCAGTGCTACCCACTCCAAAACTACCATGATAAACAGCCACATACTGAATTCATGAATCCCATCAGACACAACCAGCAATGCATTGCAAACAGTTGCTAGAAACACATTTGAATTACTTAGTTTTGACTGCCAGAAATTCACTTGTAAAAAGATACTATGAATCAGAAGTAATAAATTCAATGATGATACAACTATGAAATTATGTCATACTAAATCTTAAAGTTCACATACGGACTCTAATATGAGCAACGGCTACCTATTGCTACCCACTCCAGAACTACCATGATGATTTGAGATAGAATGTGTACCGTAAGCATAAGCTGCCACACACTGAAGTCGTGAATCCCTTCTGAGACGACCATCAAAACATTGCAAACAGATGCTAGAAACACACCCAGCTAGAATAGTCTCTTGCAGCACCCAACAAAAGAAAAAATGCTAAATCAGAAACCACTAAAACAGATAATAAAATATATATATATAAATGGATTTGATTCTATATCTAACCTGAATTCCCATCAGTTCATGAGCTAAATCTGCAGGTAAGGACTCTCCAGTCAAAACAGGAATAGCAGATGAACCATCAGGCTTCATCATATCTACTAATATAGAAGGGCTAAATATTGGCTGCATATAGAGTAAAGTTTGACAAATATAAGCAGAAAAGGATATTAAAAGAGCAGAAAATTAGTAAATGAAACAGCACCAAAGCATTCTTAAACAAATTAAAGTGCTATGCAGCTCATCATCAAGCCGTCTCTGGCCCAACCATATGGGATTGACTACATGAATCTTATACCTCCAGTGATCTCTATGAAACTATACTAAACAACCAAACTAAGAAACTTCAATGTTGATAAGGGTTACACTTCAAACAGAAGTGATAATCCATATGCTACAAATCATGCTGCCCTTTGGGACAAGAGGTGCAATGTACACCAATATAATCATCAAGTTTCTATAATTACTAAAATTGAATGATTTGACTGCCATATCAAAACACTAAATAGTATGAAGAGAGAACATGAGCAAGCGAAGGACAACCTCCAAAATTTTCCTAGGTTGTATAAAGATGAAAGAGGAGATAGTTTACATTATCAAGCATTATATGAACTCTGAAAAGATGAATAGTTAATTCCCTCTATGTGCAATTTAAAGCAGAAAATTGAATGAGAAGAACAATTAAAAACCTGGGTGAATACTGTTCTAGAATCAATCATATTCTGTCATGAAATTGAATTAAAAATGAAAGGTATGATGCTCCAAGTGCAGATCCTATCACATGCATGCATCTAAGTTACCAAAAAACTCACACATCAACTAACCTGGGCATCAAGAAGTATCAGTCGTTCAGATGATACCCTCAATTCAATACCGACTGTACAATGTTTTGCCATTGCTCTACTTTCATCAGACTGTGTAGCAAAAGGCGGAAGCATTCCTGCAATAACATTTTTGCACTTTCAGAAGACAGTCAATTATCCACACTTTGCAGTTGTCCACAGCAGTGCATACACGAACAAATGTAAATTAAAAAAAATCTAATCTGAAAATACTTAATATACACTAGAATGCTAAAATTTGGGCAGCAGTGCATACACGAACAAATGTAAATTAAAAAAAATCTAATCTGAAAATACTTAATATACACTAGAATGCTAAAATTTCCCAAAGCAAACGATACCCTAGCATGTGTGGCATCAGCAATGTTGCATGGAGGATATTTGTTACACAGCATTTAGAAATGACATTTCTGTGCTCATGGTCATTTTACATGTAGAGATACCATATTATATGATCAACATTGAACACTTAAAGAAAGTATGAAGCAATATTCTCCCCTACCACGGGCTTGATTTATTTTAGATTATTTTCCAAATTTTGTTGCATCTAGGAGTATTTATTCACAGTGTTTTCTATTACCTAGGAACTCTGATACTCAAAAGTCTTTATGTCTAATACCTACAGTACACATCCGACACTTTGACACTAGAAGTCCAACTTGCTATAGGCATTTCAATTGATCATGTGTAAAATTCGATATAAAATGAAATATAAGACATCTAAATCTGTAATCGTATCTGATAGTCATGCCAGGGTTTTGAGTACTATAATGTAGTAATTTGTTTTCATTTGATGAATTTGCTAAGGTTGCTGGGTCTAGAATTATAAACTTACAATAATGAATTACTCCACATTCTAAACCAACTTGTCAAGAAAATGCTTTTGGTTCAGTGGCAACATGGGGATAAAAAAGGGCCAGAATTGTATTATTAACAGATGTGTAGGGAATATCTTGAGTACTTCTAGCATTATACTCATACGAAGTTCAAGATAGCTAAGCAATCTTTTAGCTTGTGTTTTGGATGAGTGTTCTTTAAGCTTCAAAGTTTCTTTCCCTTGCATCTAAGTTCAGAAAATATGAAGCACAGTGCCCATTCATTTCTAACAGCTAGGCTTTTCACAAAATCTGGGGGCTTTTTTTTTATTAAGAAAACTGAAACCTTAAAATAATAATAGTAATAAAACTTCCTGCATTGAAATAAACCAAGAGTTCACATTGCAAAATAAGGAGAAATAATACTTTAATCAGTCCATTTTTCAGTTGTTAAAGTTTCAGCTTCGTACTCTTAAAAGGCCAATTGTGGACTTTATAGAAAATCCAGAAGGATAGGTCAGGAAAAAAATCCAAAAAAAAAACAAACAACATAGCTACCTGGATCTACAAAAGACATAACAAATCACACAATAAATTTCTATCTATGCGATTAAATAGATAACAAAATAATATATACAAGGACTTCATTATGTCACAAGACAAGCAGAACTGGATTTTTATCTTGATTTTTTATGCCAAAACTCATCATTCAGCGCCTTGTTTATGGAAAAATTAATGAATTTTAAAAAGGATAAGCTTATAAGACTCTTTGATGATACCTTCCTAAAGGGTCAACCAAAGAAGAAACAAAATGTTCCAAATCACATTATTTACTTCAACCAGAGTTTTCAAACTATAAAAACAGTTAACACATTAAAAACAGGAAGATTTATACCTGGGGAGCTTCCGTCGAATCCATAAAGCTCATTCATGATAGTAGACTTACCAACCCCAGGTGGTCCAATAATTCCAATTACAGTGAAATCGGTGTTCTCAGTTAGAAACTGCACAAAAAAAAAAAAAAACGATCATCGGGTCAGAGTCCTTCATCAGTGATCACTGTTCACGATGAACTACGAGGGGGGTAATCCAGCAATGAAGAAGGCATCAGTTTGAAATTTCGCCACTGCTAAACAAACCTCGTCTACCTAGTACTAACGAGTAAGGATGCTAGCGAACTAGCGAAGTATAGAAAAACGCGAACCGGAAGGATCCGCTCGGTGTGAAACTCCCAGGATTCGGAGAGAAGATTTAAAGATCCAGGCTGTTGGGCATTTCGGGACCGGTGAACGACGGCGGAGGGATCGTCCTCCCGGCCGAGCCTCTGGCCTGCTGCTGCACCGCCCGCTGGCTTGGCGAGGAGAATCTTAGGAGGAGGTGGGGGAGGAGGAAGCCCCGACGACAAAGACGAAGAAGAGGGAGCCTGAGGGATCCCTGAGGTAGGAGGCGCGCCGCCTGACATTCCGGCGAGCGGAGAGCGAAAGTGGCACGTCCGCCGCGAGCAGAAGGGGAGGGATTTTGACTGCTACTTTGGATCCGGTTGCGCAAATAAAATCGATAAGAGACAGAATCCGAATCCGAATCCGAATCCGAATCCGAATAAACTTTCTTTCCCGGGCTGAGCCCAGTCCCATCTTTAATTTTTAATTATGTTTCATATTATGTTGTAACCCTTTTGATTTTATGAAATTACGTCAAAATGCTTCTGGTAATTTCTCACGTTTTCAAAAGGCAACCCGTAATTTTAAATTTACTAAAACAACTCTAAACATTTTAAATTGTTAACATCTTACCTCATAACTATCAATGCCATACCCTCGAGGTTTACGCCGCATCGCCTCGGAAACCCGAACCGAAACGGCGTTCAACGCCGCCCGCCTCCCATCCTCCCTCTTCTGGCCCTTCTTCGCCGGCGATGGAGGACATGGATTGGGACGTATCCGCCTTTTCCGGCGTCAAGGCCGAGGAGGACGGTCCCCGCCTCTACTGCGACTCCTGCGGCAGCACCGACTTCGCCAGCGGCGACGATGGCTTTTACTACTGTCAGATGTGCGGCTACCAGAGCAAGGACGTCGTCGACACTGGATTTGCTATGGAGGACATCTTGGGCGACAACCATGGATCCGGTGCGCTCTACAACCTCTGCCGCAGCCGCGCCCGGACCCAGTCGCAGACCCCTACCCCCGCGGTCCGCAAAGATGACATCCTTCGCTCACTCGCCAATTCGCACGCCTCCGGAAGAAACCCTAAGAAGGAGGAACAGAAGGGGACTCCGTACGGCTTCGAGGAAGAGACATCAGCGCTTAGGGATTTCCCAACGGGCCCGTGCTCGAACGCGGACGCGCTCGCAAGCGGGATCCGGATGCGATACATACAGGGGTTACAGGTGATCCTTCAGCTTCAGTGCGAAGCGCTCGTAGTGAAGTTCGGCGTGAGCCCCATAATTTGCGGTCTCGCAGGGACTATCTGGTTGCGCTATGTGGCCTCATCTGCAGTGTTCGATGAAGGTTGGGCACGGAAGACGATTGAGGTGTCCGAGGCTGCTTTTGCCCAAGCACACCAAGGAAGACCAGGTATAGGTTTTCACCATCTGTATGCTTCATCTCAAGCAAGGTTTTAACTTAGATAATGTGTGTTTCAATTACAGAAGAGAAGAAAACTGTGAAGCGCGATAGAACTAAATGCATAGATCCACGGAATGCATATGGACAGAAAGCTGTATATATTTGGCTTCGTGCATTGAGGAAGACAGTACCTGTATATTCTTCACTGTCTATTTCGTTTTTGGTTTGCCATATTGCACGAGAAGCAATTCTGCCGACTGATATTCACAGATGGGCAGCAGAGGCAAAACTTCCATATCTCGCAGCACATATGTTACTTGATAAATACCTCGGAAATCCTCAAAGTTCTTGTCCATTGAGTTCAAGGCTCATGTTCCGACCTGTCCGACTTCTTGGAGCTTGGCAGATGGAGAGCATAGCCGGTTCTATTGCTCAAACAATTGGACTACACCTCCCCTCTGTGAATTTCTATGCTCTTGCATCTCGGTACCTGAAAGATCTCTCCCTTCCAATTGAGAGTATACTTCCACACGCATGCCGTCTTTATGAGTGGTCGATCTCTCCAGATCTTTGGTTGTCTTCTAATGTTTCTAAGTTACCAACTCGTGTTTGTGTTATGGCAATTTTAATTGTCACAATACGAATGCTGTATAACATACACGGGCAAGGATTCTGGGAAAAGACTTTGTCAGATGTAAGAGATACTCCAAGCAATCAAACTCCCATTCATGATTGCTTCAGTCAGAGTTCTGATGCTAAAGAATGTGGTTCGACAGAAGTTTCTTCCGAAGTTAACCATTTGCCATACATAAAAAATTCATATTTCAATGTCAACGAGCTGCTGGACATTCTTCAAGCTACTTATGATAGGGTCAGAAATGTGCACGGTAACTAATTTAAAGCATTTGTCCTGTTAATAGTTGATTAATATTTACATTACAGATACCTGCAAGAGTCCTTCAAACAGTTTCCATTCCTGTAGGTTGAATTTATTTTGAAAATTTTCATTTCTAAGTTCATAAAATAGTAAGATATTTTTAGACAACTTGTATAATTGGAGCTATAGTTCTTAAGTAGATTTAACCTGGAGTTTACTTACCTTCTGCTAGTAGCTCCTAAACCAGGTGAAATGAATATTACATTAGCTATAGTTCCTAAAACTGGTCAATTAGTACAACATATAGTTGTCAAGTGCAAGGTGTAGCTTGATAATGAAATATGAAAGTTTTAGTGGTTTGGATCCTGTTGAAATGCAACATCAAAAGAACTTTGATTGAACGAAAGTTGACTCTTTAAGCTGGTTTATTTCGATAAAGGAGTACCAGCTCTTTTTTAGCTAGTCAAGTAATCACTCACTTCCCTGGCTGTGCTGCAACCATGGCATTATTTTTTCCCCATTCGTCATTCATTGTGTTTCAGTTTAGTTTGTTAAATAGAATGGTCAGAGTTGATTAAGATGCTTAGATCTAAGCTTTTATGTTTGAATTGACTCAAATTTGATGTCCTAGGCTTTTATGTCTAAGCTCTAGTTTGTTTGATACAATTGTCTAAGTTGATTGAGTATTCTTTATATTAAAACAAATGAAAAGTTGAGCAACTAGAATTTCTTCAAAAGCAATAGGAAAAGTGGAATTCTTTCTTGAGAATTTTGTTTATTTGTTATATCAGTCATTCTTTGCCATTATATATTCGCATGTTGTCATTTCATTTTTACTCTTTGATTACCAGCAAATCAGGCATAGCCAAAGCAGTTTGGTATTAGTGCTCCATCAATTAACATGTGCTATATTATTGACAGACTATTCAAGAGACTTCAAATCCTTTCTCAAGTACTCCGGTAATGTTATTTTGGCTGGAATGACAAACTCATATGACGAAGAAACGCTAATAGAAAGACTGTGGGAAATATATGCGAAGGAAGAGGTACTCATTACTCAGCAGCTCTTTTGTCTCTCTCCTTGACAACTACAGATTCTTTTGCATAACAATTGAAATAGTTGACTGAGGTATTGCTATCTTAATATTTTCTGCGCTATGATGAATGTATGAGGTTACTAGAAGAATAAAAAAATATTACCATTTGTGAATAATTAAATAAGGTGATAAAATGATTAAATAATATGAATATGCTCAAAACAACAAAGATTATACACCAAAGAAGATTCTAGGTAATGTAATCAAAGGCGAGTTTAAGAGACCTTAATCTTATGCATAGAATTCGATGGAGGGATATCCTTTTTATAGCTGGCCTTAAATAGTTGAGATTTACACAGCTGCATCATGATGATGCAATTTAAGGTAATATCAGACACTAAAGCATATTCCCATGACATGTTTGTCAAACGTATTCTTATCAATGTATTCATGTAACCAAGAATGCATTCCTACACTGTCAATTTATGGTGTCATCCAATACATTCGTGCATCATAATTGGAATATTCTTTCCCTCATGGGAATATGGCATTCCATGAACCAGGTGCTCCTTAAAAAATTACAAATATTCGAAGTGTATCTTCTAGGATTTGATGATAAAAAAAAACAAGCTCTGCACTTGGGATTAAGCCTTCTTATGCAAATTTGATATTTCTTGGATTCTAGAAACATTATTATAAAAGTATGAATGAATCTTACAAATGGTAATAATTATGCATTAGGCTGTTTTATATATCAGCAGCTAATGCCTTCTAATATTTCTCTAACTAAACATACCTAAATTTGATGAGTATCTTCTGGTATGCATATTCATGCACTGCAAATCTGCTTGTCACCAACTAAAACAATATACATTTTTCTTCCCTTGATTTTTTCATTGTGATTTTGCTTCTAAAGTTAATTTTACTCCGATCGCAGGATGATACTCATAAGGATGAAAAAGTTGACTTTCTTGCATCAAATGGTAAGAGACAGAGAGACGAAGTACCTGCTACTTCATTCTTTGACTTGAAGAAGCCAAAAGAACAAAACAATTCCATCCAACATGCAAGCAGAGAGGGAGTCCATGAAGATTATGTTGGTACAGCCGATCAAAATGGCATCCCATGTAACTCTGCTGCCCCAATCCAGAAACCTGAAGTTAGTAATTCATCATTGAAACCCTTGAGAAATGTTGCAGTTGAAAGAATGAAAATAATCATGGAGGAACATGGGTTTCATTACCTTCCACCAAGAGTTCGGCGTAGGGCAGATGGTTATCTTAGCTACCGTAGAAAGAAAATAGATAGCAAACTTACTTTTGCTGCACATGCTGATTATTACATATTACTAAGGGCTTGTGCAAAGATTGCTGAGGCTGACATCAAGCTAATGCATCTTGGTGTACAGAAATTTGAGAGAAGGCTTGCTTGGCTCGAACAACGAATTGATATGAGCTTGAATGGACTAGCTGATCGTTTGCATAAGATGCATGATGAATAATGCTTACACCGAAAACTAGAGTTTGTATTTATTTTTTTTTTGGATACTAATCACTCCTCAGATTATGTAAAAAGAGGTAAATTATAGGATTAATTTATAACTAACAGTCAAGTGGTTAGGGGTGGAAACTTCATGAAACTTCTTTTTTGTGGTGAAGTGAGGCTCACAGTTTCTTATTCGAAGCACTAATTCATCTTCGTTCTTCCAAATAAGTTGGTTACATCACCTCAACAAATCCTTTTTACAAGCCTGGAAGCTGTCATGTTAGATAATCACACAACTAACTCTCTGAAGCTGCATCTCATTCCTTAAACTCTGAGACCTTTTAGTGAAATGAAAAAAAAAAATAAGTTTTTTTAAAAAGGAGGGAGCTGACTTTTTATCTTTTCAAAATCTATCAAGTTATTACCATAAGTTCTCTGTATATTAATCATAAAAAAAAATTAAAATTTTCCTCTCATTATCTTATTTAATTAGCAAATTGTCTTTATAACTTTAGTAATGAGGATCTTCATGTACAGAAACCAGTGTGCTACTTAATATGGTTTTTAATATTGATAAATATAAATATCAAAATAGTATACAAACTTATCAAAATAAACCTCATATTCCAATAATTTTTATTGTCATTCTTAATAAAAATCTTACATGAAAACTGCCTTTATTGTTTTTTTTAAAAAAATTAACCTATCCAGAACATGTGAAATAATTACCCCAAACATATTTATTTTTTTCTTTATTTTGTCCATATCTCCATTTTCAATTTGCCCCCATTGCTATGTATCTGTGCCCCCGAAGCTACTGTATAAGACGCTTTCATGGTCAATTATGAAATTAATTTTCTCCCGTGGAAGATAATTCTGAAACGCTAGTTATCAAACAATGAGATATTCGTGCATTTTTATTTATTTGAATGATCGTTGAAAGTTTTTTATAGAACTAGTTAATCGTCTTTAATATTAATGGATTATGGATTCAATCCAAAGTATATATATATATAGTTAATCGTGCCAAACTCGAATATTTGAATTATTAAAAAAATAAATTCATTATGATTAGAAATCCTCAAATTCACATAAGTACTTCACAATATGAATATAATCCCTAAATACATGATTAAAACACATGTATATTCCTAAAAAAGTTTTGATTAACCCGATTAGAAGAAACTTATTTTGGGTTCCAAAATCATGCTTAAATTAAATTTATTTTATGCATGTCGTACTTTTAATTGATTTAGTTTTTGTTATTTGCTTAGAATTATCAAATAATTTTTTTTTCATAATTTTTGTTAGAAATTAATTAAAATTTAAAATTTTCCGGGAAAGAGGATTTTATTACTCATCTATAGAAAAAATTTTAAATTTTTTTACCGTTGTATTCTTTTTCTATGAATTTTTTAACAAAATTTTATATTTTTTTATTTAAAAATATCTTGCAGTGTAAATTTTTTTAAAATTTATTTTTTCGTGAAACTTTATAATTTTCTCTATCTACGAAAATTTTTCTAAAATTTTTTTGACCATAGATGATTTTTCTATGAATTATTTATCTAAATATAAATTTTTAATATATTGAATTTTTGAAAATTCAATTCTTTAAAATTTATTTTTTATGTAACAATACTTACTCTATTATATTATCAAAAAATTTCTCAGCAATTTTTTTCTTCTCAGAAACTATCTGTAAGAAAATTTATTTTTTATATAGAAAAAAATTTATTAACGGCTTAAATTCAATTAAACTTTTCGTGAAAATTTTATTTTAGATATTTATGCTTAACAGTTATAAAAATTCTCAGAATTTTTGGATACTTAAAAATAATTTTAAAATTATTTTTTTCATTAATAATTTATCAATTATAAAAATCCAGATTTTCAAAATTTAAAATTCATAATTTTTCTGGATTTAAATTTATCCCTTCGAAATTCATGATTTATGCTTATGATTTTTTAAAATTTAAAAATTCATGATTTTTATCCCCTAGACTTTGATTTAAATTTATTTTAAAAGTTCTTTTCATGAAATGCTCTATTTTTAATTTGATCAAAGAGAAGAATTAGAGGTTAAGTTTAGGGGGAGATATATTTTTTAGTAAATCTTGATTTCATCTTGATTTTTTTGCAAAATTTATACCATACTGTTATTTGTTTGTGGTTTACCCTAACTTAACTTGAGTTGTTCACATCAAAAAGAGAGAGATTATAAGTACCCCGTGGTAGTTTTGATGTGATCAACCAAGTCAAGTTAGGTTTTGTTATGTGTTGATGTCCTGTGTCAGAGTGTATAGGAACTTAGCAGCATAGGAGGTCGAGCGAAATACACAGCTAGTGAGAAGGACAACATGGGAGAGAGTCGACGAGCTTGGTGTGTCCGAGGGATGAGGCAATGCAGAAGAGTACGCTGGCGGATAAAAAGGAAGCGCACGACGGTTCCGAGGGACGAGAAGTCGGAGTGGAAGGTTACTTGAGAAAGTCGAAAAATAGGTTCGGGTGAGCCCTATTCTGGATGGCCGAAATCATCGAAGTGAACAGAGCCAGAGCGAACGGAGCCGGAACGGGAGACAGTCAACAAGCCTGTTGACTGGCCAGATTGGTCCGGGTGCCCGGACCTGGTCCAGGCGCCCAGACCCGTCGGGGCAGCCAAGGCACCCCGGGATTGAGCCCTGCCCACAGGCTGATTTAGCCCGGTCTGGATACCCAGACCAGAAACCTTATCGGTTAGCCAACTGTCACAATCCATTGTGACGGGGATAAAATTTTATCCACACTTAGACGCCCAGAACCCTTCCAGAAGCCTGGAACTGGGCTATAAATACAGCCATATTTTCAGTAGTTAAAGAACACTTGTGAGCAATTCATCTACTGTTTAGTTTTGTAATTGAGTGTTTTAACTGTTGTAAAAGGTTTCTCCGTCTGAAGGAGATTTATAGTGAGCTTTCAAATGCCTTCGATTAGCAATCCCCTTATTGCAAACCAAGTAAACCTCTGTTTCTTTCTCTTTTTAATTAGTTTCTTAATCCTTTTGTATAAGTGGTTTGTTATTATTTTCAAAGTCGAGAAAGGTGTTTTCTTTTATTGTGCAGGGCTATTCACCCCCTTCTAGCCGCCCGCAAGGGACTTATAATGCAAGAAACTATACCTCCTTTATGTATCCCACCTCCAATAGTTGGTCCACTTATGCTTGAATAATTTTATTCTACTCGGCATTGAAGTGTCTTCTCTTTCGTTTTACCGGTCGGGAATCCAGCAAGATATTCAACTGGTGCACCATTAGATCAGGAAAAACACCTTTGACCTCTTTTGGTGACCAGGCGAAAATACCATAGTCCTCCCTCAAGAAATCTAGCAGTTGCTGCTTCAATCTTGGTTTCAGATTGGTGGAGATTTTTGCGATGTCATCTTCCCGCTCAAGATGAATGCAAATCTCTTCTTGATCATCTTCCTCTGGTCGGTGAGGCTTCTCCTCTTTCTTCGATAAGGGTAAAGGAAAATCTTGAGCAATTTGTAGAGTTTCCATGGTTTTCTGAGCTTTTCGTGATTCAAGCCGGACCACATCCACATAGCATTTCTGAGATGCCAGCTGATCACCTCTTACCTCCCCTACCTAGTCGCTAATCGGGAACTTGATTTTATGGTAATAAGTTAAAACAACTGCCTGGAAGCCATTCAGAGCCAGCCTCTCAAGGCTGACGTTGTACGAGGAAGCAGTGTCCACCATTACAAACAATGTTCTTCTAGTCCTCTCAAGATCCCGAGCAGCGTCGCCTAGCGATACAGAAAGAGAAATCATCCCAAGCAGTAGCAACTCTTCATCATCGATCTACATCTGGTACATAGCTTTCTTGAAGATGATATTTACCAAACTTCCTGTATCCATAAATATCATTTTGATAGTATAATTTGCAATTGAAGCTTGTATTACCAGAGCGTCTTCATGCGGCGTCTCAACCTCCTCTAGGTCTTCTGGCCTAAAGCTGACAGAAGGGCCGACTCTCAGCTCGCGACTAATTCCCACTACATGGACTTCTAACCATTGAACGTGAGTTTTCCTAGCACGGTTTGAGTCACCGTCGGTTGGTCCACCCTAGATGATTCCAATAAGACCCTTTACAGGCTCTCGAGCTACTACTTTTCCCTTTTCTTGTCTCCTCCGTTCCTCTTATCTAGAAGATGGGGGCACTCCCGATTGGTTTGGGGGCTCCTGCTCTGTTGCTCCTTCCATGCAGATCGGCTGCCACCCCGACTAGGTTTCGTAAACCAAGAGGAATTATATGGTACCTTTCTATGCCATGTCTGAGCGGAAGCTCATTTTTGCTTATTCCTATGAGTGTAACAATCTTTGGTGGCATGACTCCGAGACTGCTGATAAGTGCAGAAATGCTCTTGCTTGGGAAGTTGTTGTGATCCACAATGCGGAGCTGCGGGAGCTGTCTCTATATTCTGAATTGCTTCTTCTTGATGATCCCTTAGTTTGTACGAGTAAGCTTCTTTTGCCTTCAATGGGAGGAGGTGCTTTCCGCTCAGGCTGAACATCATGTTGGCTCGACATCCCAGGATATTTGCTTCGAGCTGACTAAACTTCCTCCATATTCACATACTTGACTGAGCGGCCAAGCAAATCATCAAAATTGGCTAGAGGCTTTCTTACGAGAGATCTAAAAAATCCCCCTCTAGAAAGCCTTGTGAGAAGGCACTTACTAGTACTTCAAAGGTGGTTGAGGGAACATCTTGCGACATTTTGTTAAATCTTTGAATATAATCCTTCAATGTTTCCTTCGATTTCTGTTTCAAGGCAAACAGGTTCATGGAAGTTTCGTGATGCCTCCTACTACTGGTAAAATGGTGTAGGAATATAGTTCTGAATTCCTCGAACGAATGAATCGAGTCTGAGGGGAGTCGGGTGAACCATCTTTGCGCATGTTTCGATAGAGTAGTTAAGACTACTCTACACTTTATCCCCTCTGATTATCGATGCAACAATGACATATTCTCAAACTTGCAGATGTGATCCTCGAGATTGGTTGAGCCATTATATTCCCTCGTAGTCGATGGGCTATAATGGCGAGATGCTGGATCTTCAAGAATCTCCACTGTAACGACCCAATTTTCCTTATTTTAAGTTCTAAAAGTCCATAAAAATATTTGGAAATACTTTTAAAATATTCTAGAGATTTTTTGGAATTTTTAGAGTATTTTTATGTAATTTTTGGAGGTCGTTTAGTAGGGTTACAAAAAGAAAGAAGTTTTGATAAAAACGTTGCAGGGGAGACTCGAACCCGAGACCTTGACCCGAGCCGAATCTCAGCGGAACCCAGCCAACCAGCTGAGCTACACGGTTTTACTAACCTAGTATGGAGAGAAATAGAGTTAAGCATAGTTGGGATCGAATTAAAACTAAGTTATAAAGGGTTAAGTGTTTTTCCCGTGACCTAAACCTAACCTTTTCCTCTCTTTTTCCTCTCCCGACGGCGCGATTCTTCTCTCGGGCGAAAATCGCAGCCAAGGCTAGGGTTTTCTTCCTCCGGCGTCGACGAAGGGTTTTCCGGCCGGTTTCCACCCGTGGGTGACCATTCCGACAAGGAGAACTCGGGAAATACAAGGAATCGGTAGAATCGAGGTTCCACCGAAACCCTAAAGCATTTCCCTTCGGTTGTAAGTCCAAGAACCCGATGTAAGTGCTTCTCACCTGCGGTAGGAGTAGCTCTCGGGTTTTTATTTTGCGTTTTGTTGTAAGATGAACAACAGAAATCTTTTATCATGGTATGTAGTTTCGGATTTTGACCTTGATCTAGCAAATTGGTTTAGGTCTTTGGTTTAAATCTGTTGATGTTTTTAGTGCACGGGCAGAAGTTTCTTTTTGGGGTTTTCTTTGATTACCACAGCATGCTAATTAGATGGGTTACCTTACAATTCAAGCATGATTAAGTAGTAGATTTCCCTTCAAGTTACAGCATGATTAAGGGTCTGTTAAGACTCGAAATAGGGTTAGTTTATACAAGCTTGAGATGTGAAAACTTTTACTGCCATGAGCCTAACTAGGAAAAACTTTTCCATACAGTTTTGTTATTGACTGTTGAAATTCGGTTTGCAATATACCATGTTACTTATCAGTAGTGTAGTTGTTTTTAAAACTCTGTGGAGATCAGTTTGAATAAGTATTGGCTTATATTAGTGATATATGCTTTAGAATCTCTCGTATAATGAATAAAAGAGAGAAGTGCAAGTAAAGAAAGACTAAGTCACAATCTGATCCTAAATTTCAGAATTTAGAATCAAAGCACACTAAGTGCTTAAATCAATGCCAAGACATTTTATTACAAGAAGTATTTAAAGAAGGATATAAAGAAAAGTATTTTACTTTTAAAAGGGCATGTACCGGACACAAGGTCCAAGGGATGAGCTCCAAGTTGCCCCTAGACATAATGTCTAGAAGTGTCTTAATGGTTTTGGGATTAGCTACCTCAATTCTCATTAAGAAAGGCGCGCAAAGTGGTACAATGCCGGGCCCAAGTAAAGTTGAATATTATTTTAAAGTATAAAAGTATTAATTTGGAAACAAACAGAACAAGTTCATTTATCTAAGTTGCAAATTCTAGCAAGTTAAATTGTTGTTTCCTTTAGAGATGCATGATGTAGTTCTATCTGCTATTTTCATGTTGAGCATGTACTCCCTGTTTTCAGTTATGCTTACGCATTCCTTATCGGATTTTGTGAGTAGAAAGCACTTACTAAGCTTTTAGTTTATAGATACTACTTTTTCCTCCTACCGCAGATATAGATAAAAATAAAGGAAAAGTTAAAGTGGTGTAGAAGAAGGCGACAAGGAGACGTCGATGGTGTGTGTGTGGTGGCTGATATGGAAGCTTGGGATCTTGCTAGATGATTTTGGAAATATTCTGCTAGTGTTCTTTTGATTTCTGCTATAGTGGAACTACATTGCCATGCTAAGGATTGTTATATACTCAGTATTTTTATGTGCATGTTAGTATTCTATATGAGTTTTGTTCTATGGAGAAATTTGCATGGGATGTTCGGTTGTTATAAGCTCAGTACTTTTATGTGCATGTTAGTATTCTATATGAGTTTTGCTTTAATGGAAACACTGCAACATGATTAACTTCTGCTGTAGTGACTTTTTTTATTACAGTAAGTGGTATACATGAATAGCTAGCAATTTCCTATGGTCGGTATTCCTTTTGTTACTGCTGGGATTTCAATCTGCTGTGAAGTAGTGTGCTCAGCATTCTTTATTGCTGCTGAATTTTTGGTCTGCCGTGAATTCCTGGTTGATTGTAGTTTGCAAATTTTGTTAGAAGGGTGAAGTGATATGCTCGGTATTCTTGTGAATATGCTAGGTTATTTTGCTACTGCTAGCTTGGAATATTCACTTGGTAACTGCTTTACATGCTAGTATTTCTGCATTCTTGTAGAAGTATTTGTTTTATGGAAGGAAAATATGTGAGTTTCGGATTTGTGTGCAATAAAATGAGCAGTAGGTTTAATTGACTTCCTTTTATTTCTCTTCGGTTGTAGAATGAAATGAATGCAAGATAACAAGTGGTGTAGTAAGCAGTAGAGGTATTTAAGCTCCATATGTCTGTACGTTATACTTGCTGTTTCACTTATTGCATGTTTAATCCTGTAAAGAAAAAAGGAATAAACCAGAAAGAAAGAAAAGAAAAAAAAAATATATGTATCAAGAAAATTTTATGCTGCTATTTAGAGACACATTCTGATATGTGATATGTTTCCATTAGTTTAAAGTATCTCTGGTCTTAAAGTAAGTGGTATCAGTTATGTGTAGTTAGTAGAATCAGTAGCGGTCACCTCAGAGTAGTAGTAAGGAGGGTGGCCGTTACATCCACACTGAATGAAGAAACCACCAAAGTTTCTGCTTTATTTTTTGGTAGCACTTATTGTTGAACAAGGTCGCGAGGAGGAATATTTCCAGTAGATGATTCAAGCGATCGCCCCCACCCCAAGATTCCTGATCGGAGTGTGCCCATGCCTCCATTGTGCCTCTCTGTGGGTTGCGATAGATGGGGATGCTCCATTTGCCAACAGGCAGGGTTCCATGAGGAGGGTGATGAACATGCTTTTGTTGTATTGTCACTAGTGGTGGTTGCTCTTGACTCATTTGCTGTTGTAGTACTTGGTTTACTAGATGTTGCTCTAAGGCATCTTTCACATCATCTGATACAATCTTAGCTAACTCTGCTTACGTCAAAGTAATATTATCAGTGTCTTCTATGAGTCTGGGTTCAGGTTAATGAATTCTCACAGACAACGCTAATTTGATCCTGCCCCGAGATTCTCGAGCTTGACTCTCTGGTGCTCAGGTAAAGGAATACCCTAAGGGTGCGTTTGGTTGGGGGTTATCCTTGATAACCTTGGTTATCCATCCAAGGTTATCAACAAAAACCTTGTTTGGTTTAGGTAATCGATGATTCCCGAGTAATGTTACATGCCCGACACGTCAGCAAAAGGGGCATGCAACCAGGAATCGGAAAACCTCGGAAAATTGAGATTTTTCTTGATTCTGGGGTTATTGAATTTTTTTTACCCAAAATATCCTCGGATAAAAGAAAAATATGAAAAAAAGTAAAATGTAAAGAAAAAAAATAAAAAAACATATTTTTTTTTTAAAAAAATCATTAAAAATAATAAATGGTAAAAAAACTTTAAAAAAATAAAAAAAATTTTAAAATAGAATTTTTTTTTAAAATTTTTAAAAATAAAAAAAACATAAAAAAATAGAAAAACATTAAAAAAAAATACAAAAAACATAAAAAAAAATTAAAAAAAAAACGTAAAAAATTTAAAAAAGTAAAAAATAATAAAAAATGTTAAAAAACATTAAAAAATTTTAAAAAATAGAAAAATGTAAAAAACTTTAAAAAATAAAAAAAAGTAAAAAATAAAAAACTTTAAAAATATAAAAAAAATAAATATTAAAAAACATAAAAAAACATAAAAATATATATAAAAAACGTGAAAATATAGTAAAATAGAATAGAGTTTAAATAATAATAATAATAATAATAATAATAATAATAATATTATTATTATTATTATTATTATTATGATTATTATTGTGATTATAGTTGGTTTTGTAACTAAGGGTAATCTAGTAAAATACTAAACTAAGTTATTTATTAAAACCTTCAAACAAACATGTTTTTGTTGCATTACTTAGATTGAACCAAACAACATTTGGTTATGTGTTTTATTCCCCATAACCTTGGTTATGTGATTATCTGGTAATCACATAACTAAGATTATACATGATAACTTAAACCAAATGCACCATAAAGATTACGTAAATAGTCACGTTTTAGGGGAGGCAGTAGAAGTTGTAGAAAAAATTGAGAAAAAGAGAAAAAAACCTTCCCTGTTCTTTTCTTATTATGGTCTTTTTATACATTTTCCCCACACCTTTCGCCTTCCTCATTATTAAGGTTACATTTATTACAAGAGAAAGGAGTAATGAACCAATTATTGATTCATGAATTACAAGGAATCTTCGTTTTGTCTCCCTCTAGCTTTAATATAGCTATTATTAATAACAGTAAATCTATTTGGCCAGAATCTGGTTGGTCAGAATTGAATTATAATACATACATACAATTAATATGTAGAGATGATATTACTAAAATATCCTTGATAATGACTTACAAAATATATTCTGACTGACCAAGTTCTAGCCATTTAACATTGTCCTATTAATAAACCCGTTATAAATGAATAAGAATATGAGTTTGCTTCTTCCACCCGTTTCCCATTCTCATGCTTTTATGAGCTCATATAATATAGGTAGAGTCGGGTATTTAATACATCAGATTAATGTGATGATTTTTCTGATCGGTAACTTACTTACCTGAGCGGTGCCCAAAGTTAAGGCACGATTCCTCGAGACCTGTAAAGGTACTCGAATGGCCGCTCAGATGTTTGTCCGAGTGGGAATGGAAACTCTACTATAAAATCTGCTCGAGAAGGTTTAAAAATCATAAGAGCTTATCCTGATAAATGAGGTGTCTACTCCCGATTAGATTGGTCATCATCCAAGCGATGTATCTTCATTCTCCAACTCTAATTTTAACTGACATCCGACTTTCTATGTTGACCCTTTTAGATGTCATTATGTCTTCTATGAACGGTTACATCACAAGAATTGCTACAGGCCTGTAATAAAATGGAAGAATACATTAAAATTAGTCAACCTTATTAGCTCTTGATAGCTTCCTGAAATAATTCTTCATAATTTCCCGAAGCAATTCTTCATTTTCCGAGCTTTGACCACTCCGCTCCACTTAAATCTTGATTGATGAGTCAAAGATTACAAATTAATATCATTCATACGAGATGTCCAGCTGGCTCTAGCGAGGGGGAATGCGGCCCCGAGGAAGGGGAGGAAGGGGAGGAAGAGGACCTGGAGCAGTAGCGTCGCCGGACTCGGCGTAGATATGCAGATAGACGATGCAGGCGTAGGCGACAACGAAGGCGATCAGACAAATGCCCATCAAGAATAGCGCCATCCGGTAGCACAACGGCACCTTCCGCCGGAAGTCCTGCTGCTTGAACCGCCACGCGACCAGCAGCCTGAACAAGACCAGCGAGGTGGCGGCGCAGGAGAACCCCACCACGTACACTCGGGACGAGATCTTGAAGGCCATTCGGTTTCTCTCCTGGTTGTTGGTGCGGAGGATGAAGAAGCTGGAGGTGAACAACATCGTTGTCAACCGCAGGGAGATGTTCTGGCTATTCTGCTTCAGCTTTTCACTGCATTCCTTCAGCGTCCCCTCGTGCGTCTCGTCGAACACCTCCCGGGCGGTCATCCGTCTTCTGTTTCGGTAGTTCCACAGGTATTTAGGAACGATCTTTTCCAGCATCTACGAAAACACCACAGACACAGCCCTTTAACATCGCTTTTGACGTTTATTTAGCATCGTTGATTTGATGATGAATTTATAAGTTAATCGAGTGATATATTTGAAGATTTTACTAATTTATAATTGCTACCTCAAACCATTCGAGTTCATCTCTCAGCCGTAGGGGGTTTGCTTCATTACTGGAGATCTTGTTGGAAGCTGCGATATGCAGAAGGGTGTTGTTGGTGTCGGGCTCCAGATCGGTGAGCAACCACCGCGGCAGCCAATTATCATTTTTGATGGCCATCACAACCCGCCTCCGGCCATACTTGACGGCGACCTGGAGCACATTCGTGCCGTCGTAATTGAGGTAAGTGGCCAACTCTGGGCGCATTTGGAGGATTTTAATCACGAAGTCGTCGAGGCCGAGCTTGACGCCGGAGGTCAGCGGAGACTCATCCCATCTTATCCTATTCTTCACTTCCGGTTCCTTGTCCAGCCGATCATCAGTATCTTCTTCGGCAAGCAGCGCCCCGGAATTTTTTAAGACGACAGAATGAATCGGTGTATGGCTTTTGATTGATCTGTCAGATGTGAATCCCTTGATGTAGAATTCGAAGTCTTCGAGCTGGACTAAGAGTTTCAGGAGTTTCATGCTCATTTCGTAGTTTGACTTATCTCTCACTTTCACTTGTCCTGCAGAGTTTCAGCAGCTGATAAACAATTACATAACTAATTATTGTTTTAAACAAATAATTAGTTTTAATTTTCTCGGAAACGAAACTCACATAGCATTAATAAATTTAGTAGAAATTAATTAAAAAGCACAAATAATTAGTTGATAGCAAAAATATACAAAACCATGTTATTATACAAATACACAATTACTACTGTGTGTAGATACGATAAGTACCTGGCAGGCGCGGCCACCAATAATAGACCATCATCATTTGCAACGGGGAGGCCCCATCAGCATTTCGTGTCCATATCAACTCAGGAAATTTCTCTGCGATGTCCAAAGCTTCTTCTGCGCGTAAATGACTTGGCCTCGTCAAATAGATGATGGAGAGCTAGCACTTGTTTAACAACAGGATAGTAAACGAACCAAGTTGAGTCAAAGTTTTATAGTATTTTAATTTTTTTATAAGATAATTAAGTTAAATCAAGTCGAGTTCAAAATAATTAAATTATTAAAATAATTATTTAAGCTGGACTTGATTCATTTTTTACGAGCATGAGCTTAGTTCAAGCTTGACTTGAACTTAATTTATTTAGATTTTATCGAACTCTCAATTCAAGCTTGGTTGATTATTTGAAACTTTTACATTTTAAACTTATTTGATTGGTTATTGAGCTTGATAATTGATATGTCAAATACGATAGGGCCCCCGAAATGAGATTGAGGTCAAGAAAGCCGGCTGAAATGATAGTCAAAGTCAAAGAAGGGTTACCGAGTAATTTGGCCGATCAGATCCCATCATAAAGCCAACCGGCAAAATAGCCAGTCGAACCTCCAGGGGTTCAGCTCCCCACTTCTCCGGAGCACGACTCCCAGTATATTCTCGATCGGCCCATTCGCCGGTCGGACCTCCAGGGTTCAGCTCCCCATTTCTTCAGAGCACGGCTCCCAGTATATTCTCAGTTGGCCCATTCGTCGATCAAATCCACTCATCATTGCTCATGAGCATGACTCCCAATCTACTCTCGGTCGGCCCCATTGCCAGTCGGATTCTCCAGGACTTCGCTCCTCATTTCTCATAGACATGACTCTCAGTCTATTCCCGGTCGACCCCAGTGTTGGTCAGATCCTCCAGGACTCAACTCCTCATTCCTTATGGGCATAACTCCAATCTACTCCCGGTCGGCCCTAGTGCCGGTCGGATCCTCTAGGACTTAGCTCCTCATTCCTCATGGGCATGGCTCCTAGTCTACTCTAAGTCGGCCACATTGTCGGTCAGATTCTCCATGTCTCAACTCCTCATGCCTCATGGGTATGACTCCCAGCATATACCGGTCGACCATAGTGTCAATTGGATCCTTCTTTTGGGAGACATCACTATCAAAGAATCGCAACAGTTTGTCAGGGAATATTCTGCTGCTACAAAATATTCTGCTGCTCTGACACAATGGAGCTTTCCTCTACCCAATGGGAGGCTACCGTACATTCTCTACTGTCCAACATAATTTGATACCAGACATGCTCTGACACCAGACGTTCTCTAACGCCTCATTATTGTGGAGGTTATAAGAGACACTATAAAAATTGGGGGGAGGGGGGGGGTCCTCTCTGTTGGCCAGGTATGCTCTCACTCGTACACACACAGATCTACTACTATTCTATTGTTCATCATCTACTCCGGCTACATTTCTGACTTGAGCGTCGGTGTGTTTGCACCAAAGACCCCTTCTCTAGTTCTCGCTCCGATGTTCCTATTGGCTCTCTTTGTAATGCGTGCAAGCTCACGGTCTCCAACCCTAGGTTCACTCAGCCATCCGATTTACTATTCAAGGTCTTCACACAATCAACAATCGAGCCACCTCAACACCACGTACCTGGTGCTCCATTTTTCTTGATTTCAGACAGGATCAATTTTGACACCGTATGTAGGAACTCTGTCTGAATATGAAACACGAGAATGGAAGAAGTTGGACGACTCACCACTATATAACCTTATCACAAGAAGACCTAGAGTTATTAGTGGTCGCCCGATCGCAGTAACTGGTGCAGCAGTAGCAAGCACCAATCAGGAGCCCTTGCCAAACAACTCGACCATGTCGATGATGGGCCCACACACTGAGAAGAGAACCTGGGTGGAAGGACCGATTGTTGGCACATAATCGACAGATAGCACAGGTTGCAAAAGAAAAATAACACAAGGAGAGAAGATGGGCTGAGAAACGATTAAAAACACCGTGCACAATAGTTATAGAAAACTAAATGCACAGTATCCAGAAACGAACGCACAGTACCAAGGAAAAGAAATTGTGCGCAGAGATAATAAAGATGCACTGTAGCATTCCAAACAAAGAAACTGCGCAGGGAAAAATTAGACACCGACGCACAGTTGCAAGGGAAAAAACGGGAACTGAGGGAAGAAAATAAAAACTGGAGAAGAATATTATTACTGTGATCCACATTACAACCGAGAGACTCGACCCCTTTAAATACACCTCAAATGATAAAATTTGAAGCTAAAAATAGGGATGACTCATACCCTAAAAATAGGAAACGATAAAACCGATTAATGAAGAAAAACCATTGTGCGAGAGACGGAAGGAGAAAAATATGGTGAGTGCTCCAGGTGCAGCAGACCGTGGCGATTCTATCTGTCCATGTCTGAATTATTTGCTTCATTACTCCCCCTAATTCTGACATGGCTCTAAGTCACGTATGCCGAGTAATTGTCGCATGGCAGCTAACTTCACTCCTGACAAAGCTTTAGTTAATGCATCGGCTCGCTGTTCTCCAGTATTAATGAATTCAACCATAATCTGTCCCTTCTCAACACATTCTCTGATAAAATGAAACTTTGTATCTATATGCTTGCTTCGACCATGGAAGACAGGATTCTTCATGAGAGCTATAGCAGATCTGTTGTCAACAAACAAAGTCATCGGTTTTGGCTCTTCACCGGTTAATTCACTGACAAGGCTTCTTAACCACAAAGCTTGACAGGCTGCAGTTGTGGCTGCCATGAATTCTGCCTCACAAGATGAAAGCGCCACTGTCTTCTGCTTCTGTGAGTTCCAGGACACCAGACTTTCATTAAAATAGAAAGCCATTCCACTTGTGCTTTTCCTCCCGTCGAGATCACCGGCTAAATCGCTGTCCGAGTAGCCGAATATACTAATTTCCTGGGGTCCCTTTGTGTAAGCAAGTCCAAAATAGATTGTACCTTTCAAATACCTGAGGATCTGTTTGACCACCTTATGATGCATGCTTGTAGGCTTTTCCATGTATCTGCTCGCCATGCCGACAGAATATGATAGGTCTGGCCGTGTGTGTAACAGATATCTTAGACAGCCAATGACGCGCCTGTACTCCGTGGCATCAATTGGAGTCCCTTCCAGGTCTTTATGCAATTGTGTCTTGGGTTCCATCGGCTGCTTTGTGGCATTACAGTCTGCCATCTGGAATTGAGATAGAATTTTCTTAGCATAGGATGATTGTCTAAGTAAAATTCGGCTCTTCTGTTGTTCCACTTCAATTCCTAAGTAGTAGGAGAGAAGACCCAAATCACTCATCTCAAATTCTGTCATCATTTGTTGTTTGAACTTGTTTATTCCTTCTGTGCTCCTTCCTATCACGATGAGATCGTCAACATACACTCCAACAAGTATACTAGCTTCTCTTTTACCTCTTGTATATACTGCATGTTCTTGATTGCATTTTTTGAAGCCGAGCTCTTTCAGACTCCTGTTCAGCCGCATGTTCCAAGCTCGTGGAGCCTGCCGCAGTCCATAGAGGGCCTTGGATAACCTGTACACCTTGTGTTTCTGATTTTGTATTTCAAACCCTTCTGGTTGAGTGACATATATTTCTTCTTCCAGCTCTCCGTTCAGAAATGCCGACTTCACGTCTAGATGGTGTACCTCCCAGCCTTGATTTGCTGCAAGTGCAAGAATGACTCGAATAGTATCAAGTCTAGCGACAGGTGCGAATACCTCTTCAAAGTCGATGCCTTGTTTTTGCACATAGCCTTTAGCAACTAATCTTGCTTTATGCTTAACCACTTTTCCAGCTGAATCTTTCTTCAGTTTGAACACCCATTTTAGGCCGATAGGTTTGTGGCCTAATGGGAGCTCAGTTAGGGTCCAGGTCTTGTTCATCTCAATAGTCTTCAGTTCTTCCTCCATTGCTTCGTACCAGCAAGCCTCGGTTGCAGCTTCTTGGTAACAGGTCGGCTCTTCTGACATCATCAGCATTACCTCATTCTCCTCTTCATCAATACCAATTATTTCCTCAGTGTTGGCATAGATATCGGCAATGGACCTATAACGGACTGGCCCTTCATGAGACTCGGGTGAGGTAGTTGCTTGGGTGCTCGATGATGGTGTAGACGGACTTGATGCTCTTGTCGAAGATGGGGTAGCTAGACTTGATGATGGTGTGACATCTTCCGCCGCTGCCTCAATGTCTGCAGTAACAATCACCTCGTCGGTGTTGAATGCATTCATCACCACAAACTCAGGTAAGTCTTCTTTATCAGCACCTGCGTTCCATGTCCATTCACTATTTTCTTGAAATATTACATCTCTACTTACTTGTAGCTTGTTATGCCTTGGATCAAATAGACGATGAGCTTTGCAGCCTTCTTCGACTCCTAAGTATACCATAGGTGAGCTTCTGTCGTCAAGTTTCTTAAGGTGAGGGGTTGTATTTTTTGCATAGGCAATACAACCAAACACCTTCAAGTGGGCAAGATGTGGCTTTCTCCCCATCCAAGCTTCAAATGGAGTACGCTCTCCTAGCGCTTTAGTTGGGAGACGGTTTAGCAGATAGACAGCATGCCTAACCGCCTCTCCCCAGAACCTTGCCGGCATATGTGTACCCTTGAGGAGAGATCTTGCCATAGCCATCACTGTGCGGTTACGACGCTCCACAACGCCATTCTGTTGGGGTGTGTAGGGAGCCGAAAGGTGCCTCTCAATTCCTTCATTTTCACAGAATCGAGTGAACTCCGTGGATAGAAACTCACCGCCACGGTCTGTCCGAAGTGTCTTGATCTTGTACTCAGTTGTGTTCTCCGTCACGGACTTGAACTTCTTGAATGCTTGGAATGCATCTTACTTTGCTGTCAAGACAAATACCCACATCCACCTTGTGTAATCATCAACAATCAAAAAGAAATACTTGTTACCGGCAAGTGTACTTGGTGAAATTGGCCCGCAGATATCAGCATGGAGAAGTTCCAAAGGCTTCGTCGCTCTAAAGTTTGCTTGGTGCGGGAATGACGATCTTGCATGTTTGGAGATCACACACACCTCGCAAAGCTTGTTCGTCTGGGGCAATAGTGGCACACCAACCGCCAATTTCTTCTCCCCCAACAGCTTCAAGTCATGAAAGTTTACATGTCCGAGCCTTGCATGCCATAACCAGGTGGGGTCTTCTAGACTTGCTTGGAGGCAGACTTGCTTGAATGTCTTCAAGGTTATCTTGTACAAGCGATTTTGCGTTCGCTTTACCAGCATCAAGAGCTTCCCGCTCCTATCAATCACCTTCATGGTATCTCCTTCCATGTGCACCTCGTTCCCAGCTTCTGTCAACTGACCAAGGCTTATGATATTACTACAAAGTTTCGGAATGTAGTATACCTCGTGGAGGGTCTTCTGATCGCCGTTCTTGCATTCGAACACAGCCGTCCCCTTGCCCATGATCTCAATGGTTGATCCATCGCCAAACCTCACCCTCCCGGTGATAGTTTCATCTAGTTCTTGAAACTTCTCGCGATGTCCAGTCATGTGATTGCTGGCACCATTGTCAAGGTACCAAACGTCTTTGTCTTCACCTTTCTTGACGCCCCGGTACACCTCCGGTAGCAACCTCTCTTCACTGAGCAGAATGGTATCCTGCCGCTGAGATTCTTCGTGGAACATGGTCATCATTAGTGCTGGCTCTTCATCGGTGGCGCAAGTGAGGTGAGCCTCATCTCCACGACGCTTGCTGTAGCATTCAGACGCATAATGCCCCATTTTCTCACAATTGAAGCATTTTATGTGTCTCTTGTCATGAGTGCCACTGTTGTTGCCGCTCGTGCCTCCTGCACTATCTTGGCGCTGTGTACCACGACCACGACCGCGCCCTCGGCCACGCCCACGCCCTTTGCCACGATTAGAGCTGTTGGACCCACGTTCCTTGCCTCCTGACGAAGTGTCCACGCTACTCCCCTTTTGTCGCATTTGCCATTCGGCATGAGTAAGTAGGAGCTCTCCTTCAGTGTCGTTGGTGTTGCTGCGTAATCGAAGCGTTCGTTCCTCGTACGCCTTCAGTCGCCCTATAGCCTCCTCAAATGGTATAGACTCAAGGTCGTAGAACTGCTCAATGCCGGCAACAATAGGGAAGAATTTATCAGGG
This sequence comes from Zingiber officinale, assembly GCF_018446385.1. Taxonomy (NCBI): domain Eukaryota; kingdom Viridiplantae; phylum Streptophyta; class Magnoliopsida; order Zingiberales; family Zingiberaceae; genus Zingiber; species Zingiber officinale. The sequence continues at coordinate 1,950,103 of NC_055991.1, forward strand.
ACAGAATCGAGCAATTTTTTTTACCAACGAGGAATCTTCAAGTGTGGCTCCAAGGGTGGAGAATTTGCTGCTTAGGGCGCTGAGTTTGCCAGCAAACTCATCAATCGTCTCGGTCTCTTTCATCCGGAGGGCGTCAAACTCGCTCTTCAACGTTTGTACACGTGCCTTCTTCACCCGATCACTACCAAGATATCTCGTCTTTAGGCTGTCCCAGACATCTTTCGCCGTCTTCTTTGTTGCAATTTGGAGAAGGATGTCTTCGGGGACACACTGCAAGATGTATGCGCGCGCCTTTTTGTCCTTCTTTGCATCCACCTGTGCTCCTTCCACTGGCTCCACCGTCTCCCAGACTCCCTGGGCATCAAGGATCGCCTCTGTCTTTATCGCCCACACAGTGTAATTGTGAGGACTTAGCATCGGATAGGGAAATGACACTCCGCCGTTCTCCTTTACTGGGATGCTCGACATTTTATAGAATCGTAGATTCTTGGATGTCTTATACTACCAACGCTCTGATACCAAATGTTGGCACAGAATCGACAGATAGCACAGGTTGCAAAAGAAAAATAACACAAGGAGAGAAGATGGGCTGAGAAACGATTAAAAACACCGTGCACAATAGTTATAGAAAACTAAATGCACAGTATCCAGAAACGAACGCATAGTACCAAGGAAAAGAAATTGTGCGCAGAGATAATAAAGATGCACTGTAGCATTCCAAACAAAGAAACTGCGCAGGGAAAAATTAGACACCGACGCACAGTTGCAAGGGAAAAAACGGGAACTGGGGGAAGAAAATAAAAACTGGAGAAGAATATTATTACTGTGATCCACATTACAACCGAGAGACTCGACCCCTTTAAATACACCTCAAATGATAAAATTTGAAGCTAAAAATAGGGATGACTCATACCCTAAAAATAGGAAACGATAAAACCGATTAATGAAGAAAAACCATTGTGCGAGAGACGGAAGGAGAAAAATATGGTGAGTGCTCCAGGTGCAGCAGACCGTGGCGATTCTATCCGTCCATGTCTGAATTATTTGCTTCACCGATTGGGTTCCCTCCAGCCTCTCTTCCAGTCGATTTCAACCAAGTTCTGCCACGACTAACCAGCCTCTCACCTGGGCCACCATCGTTGCTCGCATATCCTTGAGTGTTGTTTCACAGGTCGTGCGAGGATATAGACTGAGCGGAGAGGCCCCAAGAATCTTCCTCTAGAGACACGCCCGCTCGGGATGTACTGAAGTGAAAAGCCCCAGTTGCTAGCGGCTCGCCCGAGTGGATAAGCATGCCATTCTCCACGGAAATATTAGAAGAAAAGCTACCTCGCCACTACCGACCTCCTACGATCTGGGAGTACGGAGCCACAACCGACCCGGAGGACAATTTGTACAAGTTTGAAAATGCCACCATGCTACACCAATACACTCATGGGTCAAGTGCGAGTGTTCCTAAACACCCTCTCTGGCTCTGCACTAAGGTGGTTCAACTAGCTGTCGACCGGCTCCATTCGCTGCTTTAGGGATTTCCGTAAGGCGTTCCTCCACCACTTTGCCAGTAGTCACCAACATCACAAGACTACTCTGAGTCTATTTTTCCTCAAGCAAGGGCCCAAGGAATCTCTACGAGCATACATCAAGTGATTCAACCAAGTGGCGCTAAACGTTCCGTTCACCACTTCCGAAATATTAATAAGTGTCTTCTCTCAAGGCCTTTTTGAAGGAAAGTTTTTCGGGGACTTCATTAGAAAGCCCATAAAGAACTTTGACAACCTGCTGGGGAAAGCGGTCAAATACATTAATGTAGAGGAAACCTATGTCACTCGAAAGAAGGAGGTGACTGTCCCAGATTCGGCCAGCCAAGCCGATCGAAAATCATCACAACCTCCACTATGCCCTAGAGACCCTCAACCAAATCTTCTACTAGTCCTACACCATGCTTCTATTCTCCAAGGCATTCGGGTAATATATCGTGTCTCCACTCTCTAAAGCATTAGAGTCATACACTATGCCTCCATTCTCCAAGGCATTCGGGTTCCTACATCGTGCCTCCAAAATTCAAGGCATCTGGGTTCCTACACTGTGCCTTAAGCTCCAAGGCATTCAAATCATATACCGTGCCTCCACTCTCCAATACATTTAGGTCATACACTATGCCTCTACTCTCTAAGACGTTTGGGTCATACATAGTGCCTTCAAGTTCCAAGGCATTCGGGTCCTACATCGTGCCTCCAAATTCAAGGCATCTGGGTTCCTACACCGTGTCACCCAAGTCCCAGATTCTCGTGTCGCTCGGTTAAGTTATAAGCGAGCCTACCCTCGCGCTCAAATCCTAGATTCTCGTGCTGCTCAACCGAATTATAAGCTAGTCTGCCCTCACGCTCAAGTCTCAGACTCTTGTTTAATTTTGCTCAGCCGAGTTATAAGCGAGTCTGCCCTATCGCCCAAGTCCCAGACTCTCGTGTCGCTCTGTCGAGTTATAAGCGAGCTTGCTCTCACTCCCAAGTCCTAGATTCTCATGTCGCTCGGTTGAGTTATAAGCGAGCTTGTTCTCGGGCATAAGCTCCAAAGTATTTGGGTCATACACTAAGCCTCCATTCTCTAGGGTATTTGGGTCATACACTATGCCTTTAAAATCCAAGGCATATGGGTGTCTACATCGTGCCGCCCAAGTCCCAGACTCTCGTGCCAACCAGCTGAGTTATAAGTTAGCTTGCTCTCACGCTCAAGTTTTAGACTCTTGTATCACTCAACCAAGTTATAAGCGAGTCTACCCTCATGCCTAAGTCCCAGACTATCGTTGCACCTAAGTCCAGACTCTCGTATCGCTCGGCCAAGTTATAAATGAGTCTACCCTCATGCCCAAGTCCCAGACTCTCATGTTGCTCAGTCGAGTTATAAGTGAGCTTTCTCTCACGCCCAAGTCCTTTGTGCTGCTCAGCTGAGGTATAAGCAAGCTTGCCCTCGCGCACAAATCCCAGACTTTCATGTCGCTTGACTGAGTTATAAATAAGTCTACCCTCACACCCAAGTCACAAACTCTCACACCACTCAACCGAGTTATAAGAGAGTCTGCCCTCGCACCCAAGTCCCAGACTCTCGTGCTGCTTGACCGAGTTATAAGTGAGTCTGATCTCACGCCCAAGTCCCAAACTCTCGTGCTGCTTGGCTAAGTTATAAGCGAGTCTGCTCTTGCGCCCAAGTCCTAGACTCTCATATCGCTCGGTTGAGTTATAAGTGAGCTTGCCCTCACCCCCAACTCCCAAACTCTCATACTGCTCTAGCGAGTTATAAGTGAGCATGCCCTCATGCCCAAATCTCAGATTCTTGTACAGCTCAACACTCATATATCACCACCCGCTCGACGCTCATATATCACCTCCTAGTAGGCATTCATATATCGCCACCTGCTCGGCACTCGTATATCGCCGCTCACTTGGCATTCCTTACTAATTTTAGCCTGTTTGGCATTCCTTCCTCATTCGCCGTCCACTTGGTACTCATATATCACCGCCCGCTCGGCATCGCCATAGCTACTCACTCGACATCTTATAATATACTTGACAACTAGACTTTGTAGTCAGGAGCGATTCAACCTTTGCGATAGGTTGTTTAGTCAGTCAGACTCGCGCCTATTTTGACTAGATTTGAAGGGGAGGCTTGTGATATATGTTAGAATTTGAGGGATGTCCTAAGGTAATCGCCTTACAATTTTTTATTTATTTATTTGATAAGCATATATTTACTATTTGATTGCATATTATATGTTTGATTATCTTAAACTCATTTACTGAATATCTATAATATAATTAATAGCATGAGAGAATTTGTGATTGGATCGCAACTAGTGATTATCTTTGCATGTGCAACTATGAATATATTAAAGTTTCTCTAGTCATCGAATTGATGCATGAAGACACCATTAATTCTATAAGATTAGCACGGGTTATACTCCCTGGTTCGGCCAAACAGATGTTTTCTCACTGGATGAAGACATTGGGATGTCGAGAGTTAAACGTGGATGTTGGTTATTGTAACTAGTTCATTGGAGTGACTCGTTGTAAGACTTCATATGGTTCTCTACATATATATAGATATGTATGTGAAGTTCTTACTGCAGCACGAGTGCAAGTTTCCTTCGACTTAAGATATACAAGTCATCTTGGTCATAAAGACTTATACTTTGACATCTTAAGTAAATATCTCATTGATGTGTGGACCCGAGATGATTGAGTATAAGTTGAAGTGTCTGAAGATATTTGGATAGCCCACAGAGGATTCACCGCTCCTTACGAGGAGATGTATACCTTATGACCACTTGTTAGGATTATTACTCAAAGTCTTTGGCTAAAGCATCACATGTTAAGACCATGTCCTGAACTAAGTGAATATAAGATGAGTAAAAGGAACGAGACATGACTCATTGTAGTTGCTGAAGGATTTAGAATTAATTCTAAAATCAACTATGATTTTTTGGTTAATTAGAGATCATGATGTACTACTAGGTGTCACTCATAATCATTCTATAATTAAGTAGTTAATTATGAATGGCAAAGATAAACCGAGAACCTATTACGTCACACGTACTAACGAGTCTTTAAAATATGTAAAATAAGTTAAAGAATAGGATTCTTAGATCAAGAGATAAATGTTTAGTTGGACCATACATAAGATAAATATGAAAATATTTATCGCAATGGAAGCACGGATGTGCCACATCTCTTATGGAAGAGTTGGACCATATTTGGTTTAATCATGAACTAGTCATGAACCAAGTTGGTTTAGTTGTGAACCAAACCAAGGGGTTAATCGACTAATTTTTTGTTAAGGGATAATGGGTTGGATTTGGACTTTCTAATCAAACTCATTAATGAGGGCTATATATTGATATGGTTGAGAGAAGATTATACACATGAGATCATTAATTGGCTTGTAAGGTTTTTGGAAAATTTTAACTCAATTTCTCTTCTCCTCTCTCTCTCCCCTCTCTCTTTGCCGCCGCCAATTTCCCCTTGTTGCCATGATCACCACAAGGAAAAAATCTCTTCCTTGTGTGCTTCTCTACCTCTTCCTCTTAATTCCTCTTCTTCGCTCATGGTTAGTAACTTCTGAATGAGAGGCTTGTACTCAAGGAGTTGTCTTGAGGAGCTCGACGTGGATACGAATAGAGGCGAGGTTCGACAACGTCGCTACGGTTGATGCCCTTCTCGTTACAGGTCATCCGTAAGGTACACCTAGCGTAAATTTACTTTTCATACAAATTTAATTATGCGACCATGTTTGGCATATTGTATCCTTGTATGTGTGTGGTGCGTGTGATGTAATAATTTAGGAATTATTATTGTTTTATTTTCTGCTGCGTATGTTTACGAAATATGTTGTAGAATACACCGTATCAGGCATATCCCAACAATATAGCAAATAAGGCAGGGCCCCCAGAATGCGGTCAAAGTCAAGAAAGCGGGCTGAAGTGGCAGTCAAAGTCAAGGAAGGGTCAACGCTCGGGTTACCAAGTAATTTGGCCGATCAAATCCCATCATAAAGCCCACCGGCCAAATAACCGGTCGGACCTTCAGGGAATCAACTCTCCACTTCTTTGGAGCATGACTCCCAGTATATTCCCGGTCGTCCCATTCGTCGGTTGAACCTCAAGGACTCAGCTCCTCATTCCTCATGGACATGACTCTAGTCTACTCCCAGTCGGCCCCATTGCCGATTGGATTCTTCAGGACTCTACTCATTATTTCTCATGGGTATGACTCCCAGTTTACTCCTGGTTGACCCTAATGTCGGTCGGATCCTCCAGGACTCAACTCCTCATTCCTTATGGGCATGACTCCTAGTCTACTCCCGACCGGCCCATTACCGATTGGATTCTCTAGGACTCGACTCCTCATTCCTCATGGGCATGACTCTCAGTCTACTCCCGGTCGGCCCCAGTAGCGGTTGGATCCTCCAGGACTCTGCTCCTCATTTCTCATGGGTATGACTCCCAACATATACCCGGTCAACCATAGCGCCGGTCGGATCCTTCTTCTGGGAGACAGTACTGTCAGAGAATCACAACGACTTGTCAGGAAATATTCCACTGGTCTAATACAATGGTGTTTTCCTCTACCCAATGAGAGGCTTCCATACATCCTTCACCGCCCGACATACTTTGACACCAGACATACTCTAACACCATACATTCTTTGATGCCTCATTACTATGGAGGTTATGAGAGACATTATAAAAAAGAGGGTCCTCTCTATTAGCTCGGTATGCTCTCACTCATGCACACACACACATTTACTACTGTTCTACTATTTTACTGTTCATCATCTTCTCTGGCTACATTTTTGACTTGAGTATCTGAGTGCCTACGTTAGGGATCCATTCCTTGGTTCTCGCTCTAACATTCCTATTAACTCTCTCTGTGGCGTGTGCAGGCCCGCGGTCTCCTGTAACGCCCCAAATTTCCTCAATTAGAGTCATAAAAGTAATTTAAAAATATTTTAAAATGCTATAGAAATATTCTAGAGATTTTTAGAAATTTTTAGAGTATTTTTATTTAATTTTTGGAGTTCGTTTGATATTTTTACCAAGAGGAAGAAGTTAAAAAAAAAAAAATGTTGAAGCCGGGTTTTGAACCCAAGACCTCGGACTTGGCCGAGTCTTAACCGAACTCAGCCAACCAACTGGCCTGCAAATGTTTTGTTAACCAATTATGGAATGAAATACATTTAAGTAGTAGTTAGGAGCTTTTAATAAAAAGATTTCGGAAAAAAAGGCCGAGCCGAGGCTCGACTCGACGATCTCCGGCTCAACCCGGGTTTTAAGCGGAGCGGCTGACCAGCTGATCCAGCGGCCGGTTCTATTTAGGAAAGGGTAACAAACTTACTTAAAGAAGTTAATAGGAAGATTAGAGTTATAAAGAGGAAAAAAAAGGGTGTTGGCAGGATTCGAACCCGTAACTCTAATCACGAGCCAAGTCGTGGCTAACCAAGTGTGCTGCGGATGTTTCGTAAACAAATTTACAATGACTAGGTCTTAAACCATAACAGAAACGCTAGGCTATAAGAGAGATAAGTTGATATTGGTTTTTGGCTAAACCCTAAATCCCTCTCTTCCTCTTCTCTCTCGTTCCCGACGCGGCGATTTTCTTCTCTCAGGCGAAATCCGCAACAAGAGCTAGGGCTACTCCGGCGGCCGGTTGAGAAGGTTTTCCGAGAGCCATTCACATCGTTGAGGTCACCTTGCCGAGGAGAGCACATAGAGGTGAGAAAGAGGCAGAGATTTTCAGCCCTCCGAAACCCTAGAAGTCCTTCCTCTTCGGTTTGAATCCAAGAACCCTAGTAAGTGCTTTCCTCACCTGCAGAAGAGTAGTTTTGGATTTCCCGTTAACCTTTTCTTTCTGATTTTTGCAGCATGTTATTAAGAAGGTTTGCTTCCTTAAGTTGCTGCCGCGAATTGAGGATTTAAATCCTTGTATCTTCTTGATGTTTATTTTGAAACATGCTGTAAGGAATAGGTTGTAAAGGGTTAGTACACGGTTTGAGTTTTTCAGAATTCGGATTTAAGCTGTAAGATTTGTTGCTTAAGCTTTCTGCCGTGAGTTAAGTTCAATTCACCAAATGACTTAAGTCTTCTGCCGTGAGTTAAAAGGAAGAACAGGTAGTTTTTGTTCTAGTGTATCATGTTTCAATTTGTGATAGCAGCAGTAACATGTTCTTATGCTTTGTTCGGTTGGAAACAATTCAACATGTGTAGATCCATTGAGTGCATGTTTTAGTATATCACGAGTCGACCTTTGATAGCAGTAGTAACTTTTTCTTAGGCTTTGCTTGGTTGAAGATTTTGTTAAAGATGGCTACTTTATGTACAAAATTAGAATTTGGAAGAGGTTAAGAATAGCATGCGTGATTTGATTTCCTCTCTTCTGATTTCCATTGTAGCATGTTAAAGATTTTGTTAAAGTTTATATGTAGAATTTTGGTTAAGTTGCATACAGATTTAAGTTTCCTTGTTAGCACAGTATGCGGATTCTTGTTAACTAAATATGCAGATTTTTATAAGTATAGCATGTAGATTTTAATAAGCAGATTTTTATAAGTATGACATGCAGATTTTGATAAGTATTGCCTGCAGAACTCCAATCTTAGAACAGATTTTTATTAAGCTTAATATATAGAATTTTAGTAGCATAGTATGCAGATTTTTGGTTTAAGCATTCTGATGTTAGAAGTTGTTTAAACATTTCAGTTTTTAAGGAAGCATTCTTCTATTAGAAGTATTAACAAGTTTAAGCAAGATAAAGAAAAGAAAGAAAAAGGCCAAGACCTTAAGAAGATCCCAAAGTCAAGACTTTAGGGATTTTGGCACAGAAGATGCTAAAGAAAATGTCGAGACATTATATATTAGAAGTATTAGAAGATAACAAGTATTTTACTTTGATCAGTGGCACTGTGCTGGACTCTCAGTTGTCCTTGGGCTGGGCTCCCATAGTCGTCCATAGATTCAGATAACCTAGTAGTAACGGCACGGCCGACGGCCGACGGTCGACGACCCGAGGGTCGCCAAATGAGCGGCCAAATGGGTCGGGTCGTTACAAAGTAAACCCTACTAGATTCGGGACCAGATATCTCGGGTTTAGTTAGGGATGCGCGCATAGCAAGTACAGTTGTCGGGCCCAAGAAGAAGTTGATTATTATTTTGAAGTATTATAAGTATAAGTTTTTGAACAAGTAAAACGAGTTTTACATAAACATAAAGTATTAAAGATTAAGTTTAGAACAAATGAAATAAGGTTCATATAGTTCTAAAAATCAGTAAGTTTAGTTCTTTATTCTACCATGTTTATCTAGTAGATGAGTAGTTTTTCATGTTTACCTATTAGATAAGCAGCATGATTAGCTATTAGAATTACATGAGTAGATTCCTTAGCTTTTCTTTGCTATTAGTTTGACATGAGCAGTTATGTTTATGCTTTATTTCTTCTTAGAGCATATAGTTTCTAGTTCTTTTCGTATACATGCACATTCGTGATTTTGTGAGTTAGATAGCTCTTACTAAGCAAATTTTGCTTATAGATTGCATTTCCTCTTACTGCAGATACAGGAAAGGAAAAGATATAGAAAGGAAGGCGACAAGGAGGTGTTCGAAGGATGTGTGATGCTAGGACTATGGAACCTTGGGACTAGGAAAGAAGTTTTATTTTAGTTTCCATTGTCTTTTGCTATGTTAGGAGTATTTGAGATAGTATTTGTTATTTTGATGTGATTAGGACATAGTAGAAAAATTGTAATCTTGTGTGATGATTTCTGGTGTTGTTCTCTTTTGTTTTGGATTTATTAAACTACGTGAGAGTCTGTTACATGTTCCAGCCGCCTGTGGCTGTGTATATTATGTATGTATGTCAGTTTAAGGTCACCGGTACAGGGGAGATTCTGCCGAAATTTTTCGGTAGGGTTTCCTTGTGATTTTAATCATACCGGTTAAGTAGAGTTAGTAGTTAAGTAACGGTCACTCTTAGGTAGTAGTAGTAGTAAGAAGGGTGGTCGTTACATCTCCAGCCCCAGGTTCACTCGGCCATCCGGTTTATTGTTCAAGGTTTTCACACAATCAACAACAAAGCCACCTTGACATCATGTACCCGGTGCTTCATTTTCTTGGATTTCAAACAGGATTAGTAATACAAACTCGTTTATTTATTTTGAAACTTTATTTTCATTTATTTAGCATGTTGATAAGAGCAAATGTTAACGAACTGAACACATGTATTCAAATTTGTTTATTTAGTTTAATGAGTTGTTCAAGCTTGTTCATTCAATCGATTGTGTATATTGAACAAATATAAACAAGCTCTTACCAAGCTGAATACTAATCTTGTTCACAAATATTTGATTCATTTACAGGTCTATATTTAAGAATAAATAAATAAATTTGTCTAATTATATTATTAATTACAAATGAGAAATATATATCAAACAGCAATTTACCAAAAGGTACATCTACATTCTTAAATAAACCAAAAGGGGTATGCTACTTAATATTTATCAAATGACACATTTAATTTTATACTCTTTTGTTTTACCCTTTCTGCTAAATCTAACTTTTTCTCTTCTCTTTCCTATTCCTTTTCTCCTATCCAGGTAACCTCTCTTCTTTTTCATTTCTTTCCGGTGTCTTTTTGCATTTCTCTTCCCCCCCCCCCCCCCCCCTCTCTCTCTCTCTCGTTTTTTATATATGCATAAATATCATTCATATCATGCCCAACGTGGGTCCATATTGGGATTTAAAATCGATTCTTTTTTATTATATTTTAACATATCTAGAGAAGCCAAAATTAGCAATGGACGACACCGTTGGACTCTTTGCAATCTTAGAAATCAACATGACCTAAAATGAGTCCAATCAGACATGTGTAGGTCAATCAATGGGTGTGTAGGTCAATTAGTAGATTTTGGTCAAAATTCATTGATAGACCTAGATATGTCCAATTGAATATATTTCAGGTCTTTTGGATTTCTAAGACTGCAAAAAGTCCAATGATATCGTTCATTACTTATTTTAGTTTCTTCCAAAATATTATTAAAATATAGTAAAAAAGAATCAATTTTAAATCTTAATATGAACTCACTTTAAACCTAATATGAATCATATCAAATTCACATCAACCCCTCGTATAAATATATATCAAGTTAGTACAAGATCTGATATAAAATATCAAACTTATATTGAGCTTGATATAAATATACATGAGGCTCACGTTGGAGTCAGACCAACATTGATTTAATATTTATGCATGTATAAAAAGAGAGAGAAGAAGGAGGAGAAATGTAAGCGGAGGAAAGAGAGAAAGGAGAGGAAAGAGATTAGAGGTAGAGGTCTTATAAATAAGAGAGAGGAAAGAATAAAAGAGGGAAAAAAAAATTGACAGAGAAGGCAAAACGGGAGTACGGAATTAAATATGTCATTTTATAAATATTAAAGTAGCATTCCCTGGTTAATTCGGAAACGTAAATGTGCTTTTGATAAATTACCGTCTATCAAAGCTAGCGAAGTGATTGAAGAGATGGAGTACTTGGCTGGTTGCGCACGATGGCGTAGTGCAAGATGGTGAAGCCGTCGCCGGTGCGAAGGGAGGCCATTTCGTCGCCTCCCGCATCGATGATGATGTTGAACACGTCTAGGTGGCCGAACTGCACCGCCTTGTGCAGCGGCGTCTCCCCCTTCCTATCAATCACCGAAGCAGCCAGCTATGTGAATAACAAGACACTAAATGCATATATTTAGCGGCGATTGACTCGTTAACACACACACATACTTGTTCTTCTTGTGCGCGAGGCTTCCGTCCCCCGCTACCAAGGCTTTAGCCACCTCGCTGTTGCCGATCTCGGCCGCGATGTGCAGCGGTGTGTCGCCGAAGTAGTTCCGGTGGCAGAGAATGTTGCGGTTGATGTCATCTGGGAGGCCGATGATGGCGACGGCCAAGTTGATCTTCCTACTGGCGATCACCACATGGAGCACCGAGTCGTTCATTAGGTTCAAGGGCTTCCTGATGCCATGCACTTCCCCGACCACATTTCTCGCAAGAACATCAAAAGGCATTGTTTCTTTTTCATCAATGCGCTTCAGCACAATTTCGTACGTGTCCTGATCGAAATTATGAGGTCGATCCTCCTCCTCCTCCTCCTCTGACGACAACGGCAGTGGCAGCGACGGCGATAGCTGCCGTGACGGAGACAGCGGCTGAGATGGCGACAGCGGCCGCGACTGCGATTGCGGCCAAGATAGAAGCGGCGACAACGGCCGCAACGGCGATTGGGGCCGAGATGGAGAAGGCGACGGCGACAGTGGCCGTGACTGCGATTGCGGGCGAGATGGAGACGGCGACAGCGGCCCCGACGGCGATTGCGGGCTAGACGGCGACGGCGACGGCGACGGCAACGGCGACGGCGACGGCAACGGCGACGGCGACGGCAACGGCGACGGCGACGGCAACGGCGACGGCGACGGCAACGGCGATGGCGGCGACGGCGATTGCGATGGCGGCGTCGTCATGGATGTAACTAACGGAATGATATATTATTATTATTATGTCGACTGATGTGTATATATATAGAGCATTGTTTAACATTCAACTTTTACTTTTTATCCCTCCGTAAATGAGCTCCGCGACTTTTACGTATTTGTCCATATGAAATTATTGAGCTCGATCCTCCCCAAGCCGTCGCGATGGCAACGGCAATATTATTATATCGGCGGCCAGCTGCCGTGATTCCTACGGCAGTATTATTACATGGACGGGCGGCGCCTTGTTATTATTAGGGCATATTAATTTAAATGTTAATATATATCACAAAATAACAGGTCGCGAAACTATTATATTAATATTTTATTTTATTCTAGACTCCGTTCTGATTTATAACATAATTTATATCAATCTCGAATTAGAAAAGGAATCCTCGGTATTAGTCCTACAATATTTAAGTCAGTCATTAATAATAAAATAGAAGACGGAGCAATAATAATAATGATAATAACAACAATAGAGTATTGCATATATCTCCGTTGGTGCTTGGATCCCTTTTATATAGAATTTCTGTAGCGCGCGTACATGTTTTTCAAGATGAGCACACATCTTTAAATTCTTTCTAAAAATATTTGTCAGTAAAATATTCCTAATATAATATCTTAATAGACCGAACATATATTTAAAATCACAATGAAAATTTTCATCATACGATCTTCTATTTTATCATACCATCTGTCAACCACACTAATTCTAAAAAGGATATTAAAGGATGACCTTATAGATCCATTGTTAGTCCAAGCGGGCATGTCACTCAACCTACACTTTGACCTGGTATATCCATCTGCTCGACTGGCGCTCCATTGCACCTGTGTCTCATGTGCTCGGCCAAGATTCCGCTGTGTTTGTCCCGAGTCTGCCATTCGGCGTGGAATCTTTCTTTATTATGTGGGCGGCAGCGGCCGTGATTCCAGCTGTCGCGATGGCATCGGCAATATTATTATGTGGGCAGCCAGCTGGCGTGATTCCGACAGCAGTATTATGCGACTTGTTATTATTACGGCATATTAATTTAAATGTTAATATATATCACATTTTGAAATAACATGTCACGGAACTATTATATTAATATTTTATTTTTTATTAACTGATCCTATCTAGTAGTAAACGAGACAAATGCAAAAGATATGACGCTCCTGTTGATTGACTTCGTTCTAATTTGTAATATAGTTTATGCCAGTGTCAAATTAGGAAAGGGATCCTCGGTATTAGTCCTCCGATTCTTAAGTCAGTCACCGATAATGAAATGGAAGGCAGAGCAATAATAATAATGATAGTAGCAACAACAGTGTATTGCACATATCTCCGCTGATGCTTGGACCCCCTTTATATAGAGTTCTTGTAGCGCGCACGCACGTTTCCCAAGGCGAGCACGCATCCCCAAACTTCTCCTGAAAAGATTTATCAGTAAAGTGTCCCTAACACAGTATCTTAACAGGCCGAGCATATCTCTGAAGTGACAGTGGAAGCTTTCGTCGTACGATCTTCTGTCTGACCATGCCACCTATCAGCGGCACTAATTCCCAAAAGGATATCGAAGGATGACCTTATAGATCCGTCGTTAGGCCAAGCGGGCACGCCACTCGGCTTGCACTTTAGCGGACCTGATACACACGCTCGTTCGACTAGCACTCCACCGCACCTGCCGAGATTCCGCTACGTCTGTCCCGAGTCCTGCCGCTCGACATGAAATCTTTCTTTGTTGAGCGTCGGTTGTTCGACACATTGCCAAGTCAAAGGTGATGTCGGATCAGGCAATCTCCCTCCCGGTCGGACGAGACGATCGCCCGACCGGTCGATAATATTTGAGCGTTGACCATCTTAACTTTGACCATCGTAGCATAATATCCTCAGCAGGGTGGACACCCCCCTCTGTATCACCGCATCATTAACGTACATTTATATTTATTTTAATATTAACTTTAATTATTTATAAATCTACTATCTATCTATTCATTTTTATTTTTTATATTTAAAATTCATTTTCTTATTTTTATTTTTTTTTTATAAAATCCATTCATTAACCGTGTTCAATTATGTTAATATGGGATATTATAACACTGATTCATATTAATGGGGATGTTCTAAACCCTCCATTATAAACCCCACCCCCTATATGAGTGAAATTTATAATTTATTTTTTATAAACCGATCTTAAAATCTTTGTATCAATTTATATTTTTTTTAAAAGAAAAATTATAAAGAGGGTTTATGTTCTCCCTCTCGACGTGCACGTGAGGGAAGTAGGCAGCAAGGGCCCGTTGCCCTATTTAATGTTTTCTTTCTCTTTTTTTTTTGTTTATTTATACTTTTGTTAAATTTAAACAAAAATAAGTAAATGACAATGGGGTGATAAAATCTTGTTGGAAAAAAAGAGATAATTTCAGTTAGTTTCATTGACTATCCTTAGAGTCATCGGTTCAGTCCCACGGAAGTTTTCCACTGGCAACTAGTGTAAATCGAGAAGCGTATACGATGGGCAGCTCAGACGCCCAGTATCCTTTGTTTTCGTGCCCCATTTGGAAGAAAAATTCCTACAAATAAGTCATAGCTGGGATCGAACCACGGATGCCTAGATGATAACTTTCATGTTCTACTACGCACCATAATCCTGAGGATGATAAAAAAATTATTGGAGAGGTTTATGATAGTAGAGAGAGATTTTTAAAAGGGGTGAGATTTTTAACTTTTAATAAAATAGTGATATAGTGGAGAATAAATTTTCATAAGAGATTTACGATTATGGATACCTTAATGTAACGCCCGAAAATTCTCAAAACTATTTTAAAAATATTTTATGATTTTTCTGGAATTTTAGGATATTTTTGCAGAATTTTTAGAGTAGCGGAAGTGGCAAAAACAAATAGAAAACGAAAACGGCCTAAGCGGGAATTGAATCCGAGACCTATGGTTTACGGATAATTCTAGTAACCAGTTGAACCCAGCAGGGCCGTGCTGAAAGAAAGGGGAATCAATTATATTTATATGTAAGTTGGGCCGAGTTACCCACTTAATATAAATAGAAAATTTAAGTGGGGTTTGGTTTATTTTTGGTTTGGTTCAGCAACTTTCTTCTCCTCACCCTAACTCACGCCGACTCCCCTTCCCTCTCCTTCTCTCGGCGCCAACCACAAGAAGAAACCTAGGGTTCCCTTCCTAGGGCTTCAAGGACACCTTCCGGCGACATCTCCGACACGAGGACGTTCCCCTTCGCAAGAGGAACGCTTAGACGCGAGAAGATCGTAGAAAGGATCGTCTCCTCCGGAAACCTAGCGATTAGAATCGTAAGAAATTACGAATAGAAGGTAAGAAACCCCTCACCTACAGTATAAGTAGCTTTCGTTTGATTGCATGCCTTTAGTTTAGCTATATGCAGATTTTTCGGCACCCAGGGTGTGTTTAAACCCTCCTCGCAGACTAGGGATCTAGTTGAGCACCTCTAGATGGGCCAGACACGTTATTCTCCTTCAATTGGAGGCTCTAGACGTTGTCGGGTGCCTAGAGGTGGTCTCCCTATTAGAGGGGAGAGTTGGAGCACACCAAGTGTTCGACAAAATGATTAGTGTAGCTAAATACCACCTCAGATATTTTTAACAGCTCAGTTAAATGCATTAGTAGCATTTAAATCAGTATATTAGTCTAGTTTCAGCTTACATGGGACTACGGTCCAATGGGTGGGCTCCCACAGTCGCCTCTAGGTTTAGATAACCTAGCTCTAGGTTCAGATAACCTAGAAACAACAAAATAAGCAATTAGTAGCTATATTCAGTATTTTATTTTCAGTGGCACTGTACTGGATTAGATATCCATTGGGTTGGGCTCCCACAGTCGTCCCTAGGTTCAGACAACCTAGTAACCCTACTAAATTCGGGACTTGCAAACCCGGGTCTAGTTAGGGATGCGCGCACAGTAAAGTACAGTTGTCGGGCCCACTAGCAACATGATTATGTATTTTCACTTATTACGATAATAGCTTTCAAATTCATAACCTAGTCATGTGATTATAGTTCAGCTCAGCACTAGCTTAGTTTCAGTTACAGTTTCAGCTTATTTTCTCCTAGTTGATATCATGAGATAGCTCCATGCTTAGATTTTATTATGCATGCCATGTTTCAGTGTTTATGCCATGTAACTTCAGTATGCCATGCTTTAACAAATTCAGTGCATGTTTTCAAATAGCATTCTTTAAAAACATGTTTGCATCGTTGCATGTTTTAGTGAGGTAGATGGTTTCTTACTAAGCTTAAAGCTTACAGATACTATTTTTCCTTATACTGCAGATAAGGGTAAAGGAAAGATGGACTAGCAGAGGAAGCTGGAGGTCAATGCAGTGATGGTGTGTGTGGCAGCAACCTGGAATGAAGATCCTTAGGGAGTTTAGCAAATTAAGAACTTAGTTTCTTTTCTCAAGTACTTTTATGCACTTTTAGACCTTAGAATGTTTAAACCATGGAAGATTTGTTTAAGTTGTTAGTAATTATGTTGGAATGCTAGTTAATAGATGCTAGAACTTATTTCCATTGATTTTAGAACTCTTATATGAGATTTTGGCACGAACTAGTGCTGAAATCAGGGTTCTAATTCGAAATCAGAACCCAGATCGGTCTACAGACCGATCAGAGTTTGGGTTGTGTCGCTGGATCGGTCAGCGGAACGATCCAGTCGCGAACAGAGAGTTGGCGTATGTTATGGATCGGTCAGCCGACCGATCCAGATGCGAACAGTGAGTCACTGGATCGGTCAGCAGACCGATCAGTGTGCTCCTGGATCGGTCGGTAGACCGATCCAGCCGCATACAGAAGCAATCGAGTTCAGATTGAAATGCTCCGTGCCATGGATCGGTCAGCCGACCGATCTAGAGCCTTCTTCCGTGCCAGTATCAAGCTGGATCGATCACGGAATCGATCTGACAGCCCAATCGATCCATGGATCGATTGAAATGCCTGATTATAGCTAGCAGGACATCCGAGAAGCATAGATTGTCTTCCCTAGCATGTGTACAACTCCTAGGTACACCTAGAATATTAAGTTCAGATTTTCCAGTAATCAGTTTAGCAAAATTTTAATCAATCCAGATTTCCGCAATAGCAATTTAGCACAGCATAATGTAGCGATCGACCTTACAGCTTAGTTAGTAGAAGGCGGGTTGTTACAGAGTGGTATCAGAGCAGTGTTCCATACTTCCTTCACACACATCAGCATTGAACCTGCAGCTTCCAAGTAAGAATACCTCTGCTTTATTTATGTTTCTTGCTTTCTTGTTATAGCTCATGTTTATAAATAATTGATGCATGTTAGTATGTGATAGTATATAACATGATAGCAATAGTTATACAATTATAATTGTATTAGTTATGCATGTCATGTCCTCCATGTCTTTAGAAATGGCACGGGGACGCCCAGCTAGAAGGACACCAGCTACTGAGCCCCAGCATGAGACAGGCAGTTCAGTGCCTCCCCCAGACCTTACAGTGTTAGTGGCTCGATTCTGCAGAGCAGAGATAACCACTCTCGGGGCTAATCGTGAGAATACCCCACAACACCTAACGAAATCGACGACTCCGGGTCTTAGAGGTTCCACCACCAACCTACGGCACAGCCTCAGCAGCAGAGGCAAGGAGAGAAGTCTATCCGATCCAGGTGGCAGAGAGTCAAGCCGAGAACTTCTGCACTAGTGAACCATGGGATCGCAAGCCCGGTTCAAAACATCGAGAGTACGATGGAGCTTCGGACCGCCGTAACACGAATGTGAAGTGTGCCTCCTTCTGCAGGGGATGCACGCATGTGGTGGGAGAGAATCGAGCGAGCGCCCAGTGAACCGGATGTGGGCTGACTTGAGAAGGAGTTCTTTGAGGAATTCTTTCACATGCGGGTCACGAACCGCCACTACGACGAGTTCACAGAGTTTCGTCAGGGCAACCTTTCAGTGGAGGAAGCCGTGAAGAAATTCAACAGGTTGACTCGTCTATGCCCAGAACTAGTCAGCACAGAAAAGAACGAGTCCGGTTGATGCTCAAGATGCTGAGGCCGGAAATAGCAATGAACGTGGCTGGCGGCATCCACAGGCCGCAAACCACCGAAGAACTAGTCAGCAACGCCTTGACCACTAAGCACTACCAGAATAGTATCAAGCAGCAGAAGCAAATCCTCTCAGAACCTAAGGGTCAAGGAGGCTCAGGTACCCAGAAGCAGCAAGGCTACAGCTCTCATGGCTCTAACTGGAAAGGGAACTCCAGCAACAAGCGCAAACCAGGGAGTTACCCAAAAGGAGGACCAGCCAGCAAACAGCCCAGTTATCCAAAGTGTGCTACTTGTGGGAAATTCCATCCTGGAGTTTGTCGTAAGGGCACACGAGGATGCTTTGAATGTGGACAAGAAGGGCACATGGCTAAGCAGTGCCCAAACAAGACCAGTCTTCCTCAGCCACAGCCGATTCAAGACGGAGGCCAGCTACATCAGATGCAGGCCGCTTTAGATGGTCCACACATCAGCCAGGGCAGATTAGAAGCCCCTCCAGCTATGACCAATGCGAGAATCTACTCACTCACCAGAGAGGACGTAGCAAATGCCTCGACAGTTGTTACAGGTCAGATTAATATTTTTCAGCAAATAGCAACTGTCTTATTCGATACTGGGGCAACCCATTCATATATATCCAGGGCATTTGCCGAGAAGTTAGCAATACCTCCAGAGGTACTCAGTAGTCAGTTTCTGACGACACTGCCTTCAGGAGAAAATTATGGCATCCACGCACTGGCTCAGAGCAGTGCCAGTCATTATAGCTGATCCGGCAGTAAGAATGGGGAACCCACTTCCTGAAGGGGATCAACCTGAGGACCGATGAAAGGCTGTGCGGAGGATGGCCGAACCGAGTGGATGGGTAGGTCCGAACGGAGCTAGAGATAAGCCCATCCATGGGCTCATGTTTCCGACGCCAGGGCAGGAAGACCGAAGGGCCGAGCGGGAGTCCGCTCGGCCGGGGCCAAGGGCCGAGGGGGTTGTCCGTTCGGCCAAATAGGGGCGAGGGTATAAAGGGTGCCGAGCGGCCTATGCGCTCGGCTCAGGATATGAGATATAAGCAGAAGCATGTCTGAGGATTAGGCCGTACACAAGATCGCACGATCTTGCCGTCACCTCACGGAGAGGCTGATACAGTAACAGTATGGTCTCATGGGCGTCTCCCTGACAGATCCATATTCAGACATGGCCCTTCTGACAGACCCACACCTGGGCATGGTCAAAGGCAGGTGGTTGCTTTGATTGGCACGCCCAGGCTTCTCTGAGAGATCTATATAAGGCTTCCATTTCTCCACTGGAGGTATGAAAAAATCTTCATCTTGAAGCCACCTTTTTGTTATTCCTCGCCTGACTTGAGCGTCGGAGGGCCGTCGCCGGGACACCCCTCCTGGCTCGATTTTGTTGCAGGTTCACCGGAGCATTCGAGGATCTAGCAGGAAGCGCCACGTGCCCAGCGTCCACTGATAACCGATTCGGACAGGATCAATAGCAGACAGAGAACTCTTCTGTGATCTGATCGTGCTAAATATGACTGACTACGATGTCATTTTTGGAATGGACTTCTTGATCAGATACGGTGCTTCCATCGAGTGCCGTAAACAGAAAGTCATATTCCAACCCGAAGCAGAAGCACAGTTCGAATTTGTCGGAGAACATAGGAGAAAAGCCAAGAAGTTTCTCTCAGCTATGAAGGCACAGAGGTTGATGGATTCAGGATGTACGGGGTTCTTAGCACACGTAGTCAGTACCAGTCAGCACAAGGACCAACAGCTAGCAGAGGTCCGAGTCGTATATGACTACCCAGCAGTCTTTCCTGAAGAGTTACCAGGCCTAGCACCAGACAGGGAGATCGAATTTGAGATAGAGCTCATTCCCGGTACAAACCCTATCTCCAAAGCACCTTACCGCATGGCTCCAGCAGAACTGAAGGAACTTCATGAGCAACTACAGGAGCTGCTTGACAAGGGCTTCATCCGTCCTAGTCACTCACCATGGGGAGCACCTGTATTGTTCGTGAAGAAGAAAGACGGGAGCATGCGCCTGTGTATAGACTACCGGGCACTGAACCAGGTCACAATCAAGAACAGGTATCCTCTTCCCAGAATAGATGACCTGTTCGATCAGCTAAAGGGAGCAGCAGTGTTCTCTAAAATAGACCTCAGATCAGGTTATCATCAGGTGAAGGTTAAAGAAGGGGATATACCCAAGACAGCATTCAGGACCAGATACAGACATTATGAGTTCGTAGTCATGCCCTTTGACGTGACAAATGCTCCAGCTACTTTCATGGACCTCATGAATAGGGTATTCAGAGAATACTTAGATAAGTTCGTTATCGTGTTCATCGATGACATTCTTATCTATTCAGGAACTCAGGAAGAACACGCAGAGCATATGAGAATAGTACTGCAGACCCTCCAGCAGAACCAGTTGTACGCCAAGTTCACAAAATGTGAATTTTGGTTAGATCAGGTGTCCTTCCTGGGTCACATCATCTTAAAGGATGGTATCATGGTAGACCCCAGTAAGATAGAAGCTGTGAGCAACTGGAAAAGACCCAAGAACGCCAGTGAGATCAGAAGCTTTCTGGGATTAGCAAGCTATTACAGAAAATTTGTAGAGAACTTCTCCAGGGTAGCCTCCCCACTGACAGCTCTTACCAGAAAAAACAGAAAGTTTCAGTGGACCGAGGACTGCGAGAACAGTTTCAGCGAGCTAAAACGAAGATTGACCAGTGCACCTATTCTGACTCTACCAGAGAACGCAGATAGCTTTGATATATATAGTGATGCCTCGAAGTTGGGACTAGGAGCAGTGCTGATGCAAGATGGCAAGGTGATCGCCTATGCCTCCAGACAACTCAAGGATTATGAGAGGAATTATCCTACCCATGACCTTGAGCTTGCAGCAGTAGTGTTCGCTCTCAAGATTTGGAGACATTACTTGTATGGAGCTCAGTGCAGGGTGTATACAGATCATCAGAGTCTGAAGTACTTCTTCACTCAAAAGGATCTGAATATGCGACAGCGCAGATGGTTGGAGCTAGTCAAGGACTACGATATAGACATCCTTTACCACCCAGGGAAAGCAAATAGGGTAGCAGATGCACTTAGCAGAAAGTCCAGTGCTACCTTATTATCTCTAGCAGCCATGTCACCACCCCTACAGAAAGAGATCACAGATTTCGGTCTCGAACTCATAGTTGGACAGCTCTCTACTATGACCTTAGAGTCGACCTTGCTTGGTGACATCCAGACAGCTCAGGAACAGGATCCTGAAATTCAGAAAATCAAGCAAGGATTAGCAGAAACAGAAAGTGGAGAGTTTAGAGTGTCAGCTAGCGAGGTGTTGTATTTTGGCGACAGATTATGTGTTCCAGATCAGGAGGAACTCAGAAGGAAGATTTCAGATGAGGCTCACAAGACTCCCTATGCGATGCATCCAGGCTCCACCAAAATGTACCAGGACTTGAAGAAACGTTTTTAGTGGCCTGGGATGAAGAGGGACATCGCTAGATATGTCAGCACCTCTCTGACCTGTCAGAGGGTCAAGGCAGAACATCAGAGACCAGGAGGAGTTCTGCAGCCCATTCAGATTCCAGAATGGAAGTGGGAAGACATTTCTATGGATTTTATAGTGGGACTACCCAGAACCACGAATGGTTTCGACACCATCTGGGTAATAGTCGACAGGTTGACTAAATCAACTCACTTCCTAGCTATCAGAATATCCTATTCCATGGAGCAGTTAGCTCAGTTGTAACTCAAGGAGATCGTCAGGCTGCATGGAGTCCCACGAACCATTATTTCAGACAGAGACAGCAGGTTCACGTCACACTTCTGGGAGTGTGTACAGACAACTTTGGGCACGAAGTTAAAGTTTAGCACAACTTTCCATCCTCAGACAGATGGTCAGACGGAGCGAGTAAATCAGGTACTCGAAGATATGCTCCGAGCATGTGCCCTAGACTTCAAGGGAAGTTGGTGCAAATATCTGAGCTTAGCAGAGTTTGCATACAACAACAGCTATCAGGCCACTATCGGTATGGCACCTTACGAGGCTCTCTACGGGCAGAGGTGTAGATCTCCAATCTAGGGTATGAGAGTGGTGAGCAGAAGAACTAGAGCTTCAGACAGATCAAGTACCCGATCGCACAACAGCTATACATCAGATCCGCCAGACGATAGAGACAGCTCAGAGCCGTCAGTGCTGATACACGGCGCAGACCCTTAGAGTTTACAGTTGGGGATACAGTGTTCCTCAGAGTAGCTCCCATGAAGGGAGTAATGCGTTTTGGAAAGAAGGGCAAATTGAGTCTCAGATATGTGGGACCATACCTTATCACCAGAAGAGTTAGCAAGGTAGCATATGAGCTAGAGCTACCTCAGAAATGTCACCTGTCCACAACGTATTTCATGTCTCTATGCTGAAGAAGCATATCTCAGATGCCACCCAGGTGATTGAGCCCCAGTCGGTACAGATCCGCGAAGACCTCAGCTATGACAGTCGGCCTATTCAGATAATAGACCGAGCAGTTAAGAAATTACGGAACAAGGAAGTACCATTAGTCAAAGTCATTTGGCACAGTCACACAGCAGAAGAGGCAACTTGGGAGACAGAGGCCAGCATGAGACAGAAGTACCCAGAGTTATTCTAAGTTCGAGGACGAACTTTTTATAAGGTATGGGGGATTGTAATGCTCGAAAATTCTCAAAACTATTTTAGAAATATTCTATGATTTTTCTGGAATTTTAGGATATTTTTACAGAATTTTTAGAGTAGCGGAAGTGACAAAAACAAATAGAAAACGAAAACGGCCTAAGCGGGAATTGAACCCGAGACCTATGGTTTACGGATAATTCTAGTAACCAGTTGAACCCAGCAGGGCCGTGCTGAAAGAAAGGGGAATCAATTATATTTATATATAAGTTGGGCCGAGTTACCCACTTAATATAAATAGAAAATTTAAGTGGGGTTTGGTTTATTTTTGGTTTGGTTCGGCAACTTTCTTCTCCTCACCCTAACTCACGCCGACTCCCCTTCCCTCTCCTTCTCTCGGCGCCAACCACAAGAAGAAACCTAGGGTTCCCTTCCTAGGGCTTCAAGGACACCTTCCGGCGACATCTCCGACACGAGGACGTTCCCCTTCGCGAGAGGAACGCTTAGACGCGAGAAGATCGTCGAAAGGATCGTCTCCTCAGGAAACCTAGCGATTAGAATCGTAAGAAATTACGAATAGAAGGTAAGAAACCCCTCACCTACAGTATAAGTAGCTTTCGTTTGATTGCATGCCTTTAGTTTAGCTATATGCAGACTTTTCGGCACCCAGGGTGTGTTTAAACCCTCCTCGCAGACTAGTGATCTAGTTGAGCACCTCTAGATGGGCCAGACACATTATTCTCCTTCAGTTGGAGGCTCTAGACGTTGTCGGGTGCCTAGAGGTGGTCTCCCTATTAGAGGGGAGAGTTGGAGCACACCAAGTGTTCGACAAAATGATTAGTGTAGCTAAATACCACCTCAGATATTTTTAACAGCTCAGTTAAATGCATTAGTAGCATTTAAATCAGTATATTAGTCTAGTTTCAGCTTACATGGGACTACGGTTCAATGGGTGGGCTCCCACAGTCGCCTCTAGGTTTAGATAACCTAGCTCTAGGTTCAGATAACCTAGAAACGACAAAATAAGCAATTAGTAGCTATATTCAGTATTTTATTTTCAGTGGCACTGTACTGGATTAGATATCCATTGGGTTGGGCTCCCACAGTCGTCCCTAGGTTCAGACAACCTAGTAACCCTACTAAATTCGGGACTTGCAAACCCGGATCTAGTTAGGGATGCGCGCACAGCAAAGTATAGTTGCCGGACCCACTAGCAACATGATTATGTATTTTTACTTATTACGATAATAGCTTTCAAATTCATAACCTAGTCATGTGATTATAGTTCAGCTCAGCACTAGCTCAGCTTTAGCCCAGTTTCAGTTACAGTTTCAGCTTATTTTCTCCTAGTTGATATCATGAGATAGCTCCATGCTTAGATTTTATTATGCATGCCATGTTTCAGTGTTTATGCCATGTAACTCCAGTATGCCACGCTTTAACAAATTCAGTGCATGTTTTCAAATAGCATTATTTAAAAACATGTTTGCATCGTTGCATGTTTTAGTGAGGTAGATGGTTTCTTACTAAGCTTAAAGCTTACAGATACTATTTTTCCTTATACTGCAGATAAGGGTAAAGGAAAGATGGACTAGCAGAGGAAGCTGGAGGTCAATGCAGTGATGGTGTGTGTGGCAGCAACCTGGAATGAAGATCCTTAGGGAGTTTAGCAAATTAAGAACTTAGTTTCTTTTCTCAAGTACTTTTATGCACTTTTAGACCTTAGAATGTTTAAACCATGGAAGATTTGTTTAAGTTGTTAGTAATTATGTTGGAATGCTAGCTAATAGATGCTAGAACTTATTTCCATTGATTTTAGAACTCTTATATGAGATTTTGGCACGAACTAGTGCTGAAATCAGGGTTCTGATTCGAAATCAAAACCTAGATCGGTTTACAGACTGATCAGAGTTTGGGTTGTGCCGCTGGATCGGTCAGCGGACCGATCCAGTCGCGAACAGAGAGTTGGCGTATGTTATGGATCAGTCAGCCGACCGATCCAGATGCGAACAGTGAGTACAGAAGCTCACTGATCGGTCAGCCGACCGATCAGTGTGCTCCTGGATCGGTCGGTAGACCGATCCAGCCGCATACAGAAGCAATCGAGTTCAGATTGAAATGCTCCGTGCCATGGATCGGTCAGCCAACCGATCCAGAGCCTTCTTCCGTGCCAGTATCAAGCTGGATCGATCACGGGATCGATCCGACAGCCCAATCGATCCATGGATCGATTGAAATGCCTGATTACAGCTAGCAGGACATCCGAGAGACATAGATTATCTTCCCTAGCATGTGTACAACTCCTAGGTACACCTAGAATATTAAGTTCAGATTTTCCAGTAATCAGTTTAGCAAAATTTTAATCAATCCAGATTTCCGCAATAGTAATTTAGCACAGCATAATGTAGCGATCGGCCTTACAGCTTAGTTAGTAGAAGGCGGGTCGTTACACTTAACATTCAACTTTTACTTTTTATCTAGAAGGATAGTCGAGCACACATGGCATTATTAAGTCAACGGTAATGAAATAGAAGTTTAGGTCAAGCTCAGATTCTATCAAGATGGGCTTGAATCAAGTCAAACTGAGTTGGTCTATTTAAATTAAGTTCAGGTTACGTCAAACTGAGTTGGTCTGTTTAAATTGAGTTCAGGTCAAGTCTACCGTGATAGCAGGGGCGGACGTATCGGGGAGGCCGATGGAGTCTTCAACTTCTCCCAACCTAACTACCTCCCACAGACGCCAGGAGCGGGAGTTGCTCTTGTAGCCCCCATAGACGCCAACAACGGTCCATGCTTAGGGCATGACGGCATGGACCACACAGCTCATGCCCCTGCAACAAGGTGATCGAAATGATCTAAATCAAGATGATTATGATTTTTTCATATTTTGTTATTATTATTGATATAAAATTTTAATTATTAAATATATTTATTTAGTCGTAGAAAAAATTATATGTACAATTTAACCCCCAACGCCATGTTTTGCTCGATTGCCCAGACGTGAAACTCAAACTCAACTTGACGTTTGCGAAGACGCTGATGAAACGCCAGTAATAATTCTCCCTCTTTGGCACACCTCAAAAACTATTCTCCTTAAGAGTTAGTATGCTTTTTATCATGAACAAAAGAAATAGCATTAATTAATGGTACCTTAGGTTTTCCCTTAGATGCTCCCCCTCACTTGAAGCTTCCTCCTTTGTTCTTGGCCGAATTCTCCCCCTGCGGACATTGGCTCTGATAATGCTCATTTTGATTGTAAGAGAAGCACACAATGTGCTCCTTACCTTTGCGTACTAAGGGGCCAACCTCTTTGGGGTTCTCCTTGCCCTTAGGTGTCAATTAACCATTCTTCTTGGTCAACTTAGGACACTTACTCTTGTAATGTCCATTCTCCCTACACTCAAAGCATATAATATGATTTTTATTATTAACAATTGAAATTTTTATACCTTCATTTGTTGGGTTGGCATTTTCTTCTCATGATCTAGATGTAGAGGTCTCTTCTTGATCCGAGATTGGTCTACACTCCCCCTCAATTCTTGAGGTGGATAGCTCTTCAACTTCATCTTCGGATGTTGAGCACTTCTTAACCTCTGAATCCTCATGCACATCAAACAAAGAGTATACCCCTTTGCATTTGTCTTGACACTCTCTTGAGGATGGATCTTTCTCCGAATCTTCTTCATCCAATGAGTCTCCCTCTTTGGATTCTTTTTGACTTGGTGCAGTGGAGGGAACTTCATGAATATTTGTCAATTTTCTCCAAAACTCCTTGGTGTTTTGGTATTCCCCAATTTGGCTTAATATGTTGCTAGGCACTAGATTGACCAATAATTTGGTTACTTTTTCATTTGCTCTTCTTGATGAGCTTGCCCTTGTCATTTGTTGGAGCTTGAAAGTCTTCTATTAGAGCAAATCATTGCTCTATCTCCACTATCAAGAAATTTTCGATCCTTGATTTCCAAAGATCGAAGCTTGTAGATGTGAATGGTGGAGACATCCTTGTGTGATATCCGAGTCTATCTCGGAAATCCATCTTGAAGTTGAGCTTGTTGATGAAGTCTTTGACTATATTGACTTTAGGCTTCAACTTCTTCTTCTTCCTCTAGCTCTTTGCCCTTTCCGGCGATGAGTCTAGTGAAGAGCGGCCTCCCTCTGATACCACTTGTTGGGGCACTCCGGAGTTAGGGGTGAATAGCTCTCTCGTTTTGCTTCAATGATGATTTGCAGTGGAAAAGATTCGAAGTAATGCTAACGCATTGGTTTAACTTGGTATCCACCTCAAGCGAGGTGACTAATATAAGGATCCAACCCTCTCTCACACATCCACTATGAAATAGCTCCTTCTTGGAAACAATCCGAAGGCGGAGAAGCTTCGTACAAGCTCACACACAGAAATACAAGAAGAAGAACAAGAAGAAGCTAATACAATATGAAATCTTACAAGATTCACACACAACAAATGAAACTCTAGCTTCTTACTTCTTGCTTGTAGACACCTCTTGATCAACTTGAAAGTGCAACACTTCTCTCTAAGTCTCCAAGGACGAGTGTTGAGCGGTGAGAAATTTGTTGCGAGAGTTGTAAGTGAAACGATCACGAAAAACCCTTTTCTAGGGTTATCGTTGGCGCCTTAATTGCTTCAGCTTTTCCCTTAAGTGCTTACGCCTCTGCAACCTACTCAGAACGGCTAGTTTTTCAAGCTTAATCGATTACCCTAATTGATTATGTCTTCCTAATCGATTAGGAAGCTTTCTGTTCGCGTGAGAATTTGTCGTAAGCGATTAAGCTTCCTTGCTTAATCGCTTATCATAGCTACTGTTTCCACAATTAGCCTTATGACAGATGGAATAATAATTCTTGCTCAAGGTGACATTGATTATTATGAATCTAAAGTCAAATAAATATGTTTAAAAATGAATATGTGAAATTTAGATTGTCTACTTACATATGATTTGAATCATAGTGCAAATTCTTTTTCGCATAAGTAATCAAACTCTTGTGTCAACAATTCAGAATATAAGTTTTAGAAAACCCTATCATAAAAAAATAAATTATAACACAAAAAATTTACGACATAACAAATACAAAAAAATGGGAAATATATACTAACTCATAGTATGACGAAACTTCTAGATAATTCAGTAAAATATATGTCTTGGCTATCTATCATTCTTAATCAATTAAATATATCTGCTTACATTGTCCACTTGGTCAACCAAGATAGTTAAAAATTGAGAATGAGTTCAAATTGGAATTAATAGAACCCTCATCATTTCTTTTCGGTCTCCATCTTTTGCTCTAAATGTGAGGCTCAAAATAATATGATGCAAAAGTTATTGCATCCTCCACAATGAATGAATTAACAATAGAGACTTCAACTCGTGACTTATTTTTCACTTTTTTTTTTCAAATGATATAAGAATTTGATGATAATAAAACAAATTATATTAGATATTAATATATGATCAAATTAATCAAATTTTATGCAATTATCAAAATATAGAAGATGAAAATTTTACTTTTTAAATGGATGCATCCATTGAAAATTGACAGGTCCTCCAACTTTGGCCTTATATAGCAAGTGAATCAAACAATGTTCCATATAATCAAAAAATATGGGTGGAAATATCCTTTCTAAATTATACAAAATGATTGGAATGTCTCTCTCTAACGTCTCCATGTGTGAATGTCTCAAAACTGTTAAGTAAATATCATGTAGAAAATGTTTAACTCCGTAATAGCACCCATACAAAATTTGGTAAGAGTTTTTTAAAAGCAATAAGAATAAGCCTTTGCATGAATATATAGCAGTCATGACTTTTCAAACCAATCAATTTGCATTCCTTCATATCAACCTATCTTTCAATATTAGAGACATAATCATCTGAAAATTTCAATGATTTCAATTATTCACAAATAACACGTCTATGATCATTATTCAATATATAAATTATCTTTAGCTTTGGTCCCCTGCTACTTTCATCGACATCAAGAATTGATCTTTTACAAAGGAGTTTCATATCTTTTCTTACATACAAATTGTCTTTTATTTTTCCGATCCATCATTGTATTTATCATATTATCAAAAAAAAAAATTCAATAAGCATTATATCAAGATTATGATGAATTAAATGACTAAACCAATATGATAAATCCCAAAATATATTCTATTTAGTCCATTTATATGTACTTCCATATTCATATATTGTATCATGTGGCTTTTCAATAACTGATGGAAAGTTAAGCACTCTGTACCAAATCTGCTGACCTGTTAATCTCAATGGCGGAGGTGCTCTTTCAATTTTATTCTTAGTGAATTTTTCATAACCCAAGAGTATACTTGTCTGTCAAACCGGATGGTACCCCCTAGTGACAATATAAAAACTACTCGATACCGAACACATTCAAGCCAATACAACATTAACAAGGTACAAATGTCAATACGTGTATGTATACATGTACATGTAATCATACTAGACTAAACAGTTAAACTATTATAACAAAACTCAAAGATTCAGCTAGGAAATACAACCATAAACAAAGGCAGCAGAACAGAAGAATAAAACAACTCGAACAAAAATCTGAACATCTGAGTGACACAACACATCCTCTACTTGCAAACATGGAAATAGAGGAAAAACAATGGGTAGTGAGTACAACAACTCAGTAGATATAAGAAGATAGTGTATGATACTATATATAAGAGGATCAAAGGATATAGTCTCGAGTAAAATACTTACTAACCAACGTAAATGCCCCAATATAATCACATGCTAACTAATAACATAACATTACACTAACTTGCTCAACCAAGTACAACCAATATATCGGGAATGCATACAGTACCTCCAAACCTGCACTAACAAATACATGACCGACATGTAGCAAGCATATAACAAGCCCTGGTTGTAGGAGAAACGCTCTACCACAGATGGTCCCGTGTATAGTCAGGGTAAATAACTAATCACTATTTGTGAGAGAATGCTTTATCATAGATGGTCCCGTGGGTGGACAAGATGAGGTAGTTATCTAACTCCCCTATCACTGACTGCGGGAGAACGCTCTACCATGGATGGTCTCATGGACAGTCAGGATATGTAACAGTCACTGTCTGCGGGAGAACGCTCTACCACGGATGATCCTGTGGACAGACAGAATGTATAAGTGTACCAGTCAAAAATGATACATAAACAATGATAGTCACCTCTAAGAGTAAATTTTGCTAGCTACACTATAGTATGGTCTCACTATCATATAGGCACTTATATAGTATACAACTATACTATAATACCGCTAACATATGGTCAATAAGTGTATCACTATGTCCGAGCATAAATTTGTAACTATACTACGGTAATACTCAAACAATACATACATGAAAACAAAAAAGACTGCATAAATATCAAATAGACTAAACATAAGGGTAAGCAATAAAATATCAACTCAAGAAACAAATAGAGTCGAGTAAAGATAAGTAATAACAACTATCTAATCAATAAATGACAATAAATAATCATATACTAAAATTAAAGAACTAAAGATATCAAAGCAGAAATTATCCACCTGATCTGTAGATTATGTTAACTGTCTTCACGTCTGGGAGTCATATCGGACTCGAATCCTACAAGTATACGACACGAAGCCGATCTAAGGATATATATCTATAACTCATATAATTAACCTATTAATTAATCAGATAATTAATTAATCTATTAATTAATTAACCAATCTATTAATTAATTTGCCAATTTATTAACCTCGGGCGAATGAGCCGAGGTTGTGGTTAGCAGCAATGATCGACCGTCACGTGCTAGAGGAAGGAAAAACGGCACACGGGAGAAGGATAAAATGAAACTTAGATTTTAATTAAGGAACTTAGGGCAAAAGGTTCAATCAACTCCTTGTTGTGTTAATTAAATAAATCAATTAGTGGACTAGTTAATCACTACATTAATTTTTTAATCAATTTATAAAAAAAAATTCAATCTACTTCGACGTCATTTAATAAAAGGATTAATAACATAGCTAATTATATAATCATCCATTATCTTCCCAATTAAATTCAATTAACATCAATTATTAATCTATCGAATTAATCTGATTAATTAATTAACCTATTAATAATTAATCTCTAATTATAAAATTTTTAACCATTCCCTTAGCTAGTGTTCACCGTTTCTTCTTTTTTCTTCAGCAGTGGAGGCAGGCGACGGTCAAGGGTGGTGCGTGAGATGACAGTGGCGGCATCGATAGCAGTGGGGGTTGAACGATGATCGACGGCACCTGTAGGCGGTGGTGCGACTGATGAGTAGAGGGATGCAGCGACTGCCGCCCAAGGAGGGAGGAAGTGATGGCATTGCTCCTAGAGGTGGCGACTCACGGCGGGAAGCAGCCAACCATGGCACGTGGTCAGAGCGGAAGATGGTCGGTGGTGGGTCGCGACGGTGGCGGTGCGCGACGTCGGCAGGCAGCAGGTTGTTGAGGCCGTATACCAAGATCGGGGATCCCGATCGAGGAGGGTTGCCGGTTGCAACGGGGCGGTCCAGTGTGAGGTGGCGGCTGCGGCGACGTCGGCTCCGTCAAGAGCAAGTGTCGTGCACGGACAGAGGGGCCAAGGTTGTGGTTGGCGATGGTGGTTGAGCGCTGCGTGCGAGAGGAAGGGAAACCGGCACATGGGAGAAGGATTAAATGAAACTTAGGTTTTAGTTACGAACTTAAGACAAAAGGTTCAATCAACTCCTCAATTAAATAGGGTATTCTAAAATAGGTCTTATATCCTACCCCTTTATCTCTATAAAATCTAAAATGACTTATTAGTTGTTTCAGTTCTACAATCAATAGTTGCATATAAGCATCTATTAACTTCTTCGGATTTTGTGGGTCAGGTACAACAAATAATGTTAAAAATATATAGGGTGATTTCATGCTCATCCCAGTGGAATATTATATGGAGTTAAAATAACTAGCCAACAAGAATCATTTCTTCTTGATTTGCCAAATGGAGCAAATACTATTAGTGTATAATGCACTGATAATCAAACTTGTATTTTGATATATAACAAATAGTTTAAAATCAGAACACATGTATCTAATATGCTTCTTAAATGTGCAGACTCAAATGCCTTGATGGATCTACAAGACCAGCCACTAGGCAGAAAGTTCAAATAGGTTAGGAGGACTAGACCGACAAAAAGCCCAGATAGGTCAGAAGGACCAAATCTAGCAAGAGGATTCGGTGGGTCAGTAACACCAGCTGGTGGGTCTGGGATTAGACATCAAGCATGAAAATCTGACATATAGTAAGTGAGGTAAGCTCCTAGAGTGAGTGCAGTGAGCTCCGACCCCATCAGGGATAAAACCTAGGTACTTATCCAACTGAAAAAATCAATGGAGGTTTCTACGTTGAGATCAAGGCAGTCCATATTGTCTTCATATTGCATATTATATCTATTCTAACATTGTTTTGCATTGTAAATGCTATATTTGTTCTAACTTTATTTTGCAGGATAAAATTCTCTAACTTTGTTTTACATGTATTCTATCGACGGAAAGTATTGTTCAGTCGACGAATCCACAGATTGTTCCGTCAATGAAATAGAGTGTTCAGTCGACGAATCATGCTCATCCAACGGATCAGATCATAGCATACAAGGAAAGCAAGGTTCAGTCAACGGATCAGGTGATTCAATCGACAGAACAGTTTGATTTACGGGAACTGATGGACTGGATCAAAGCATACAAGGAAGGGCATAGGTCCCTTCGATGGATCAGGTGGATCGGTCAACGGAACAACTTGATTTCCGGCATTGCACAAATCAGATCGAAGCAAACGAGGAAGGGCAAAGGTCCCGTCGACAGATCAGGTGGATCAGTCAACATAACAACTTGATTTCAGATCGGATCACAAAACACAATGCTCCGAATCAAGTTAAAAAGCACTTGTCTCTTGTCTTCTTTATTTTTATTTCCATTGCGAACTCGTGTTTTAATAAAAGAAAAGAAAGTTTCAAAGCGACGAGATTCCCCCCCCCCCCCCCTCGCCCTCAACGATCCTTCAATTGGTACCAGAGCAAGGGCTTTAGATTTTGGTACAACCACCAATCAAGAATTTCTTTTCTTTGCTTTTATGTATTAAGGTGTTATTATTTCTATTGCATTACTTATCCCAAGATAAAAGTCTTGGAATTTCTGTTAAGTTTTCTTTGCAAGTACAATGGCTCAATCTGAAGGATATTCAACCGTACATCCTCCACTCTTCAACGGAAATGACTTTTCCTACTGGAAAAGGAGGATGGAAGTCTTCCTCAAAACGGACATTGAACAATGGTTCTGCATCTGCCAAAGCTACAACATTCCAATCAAATCTGGAGAAGTCTTTGTTAGCCAAAAATAATCTATTGTCGGAGATTTTCAGGGACTTAGTTGAATTTAAATTACACGAAATAAATTCAACTTATCTGTTGAAATGACCTGAGTTGATAATCTCAAGCTACCAGCAGGAGCTGGTGTCTGTTAAGTGTAGGTGCAGCGGAGGCCGACAAGAAGGGGGTGAATTGCCTGCAAATAAAAATTATACCCTCCTCGTGCTTTCAACTCAACTAGTGCAATAGTAAATAAAATGATAAAGCAGTAAAGAAATAAGAAGACAGAAATTTAACCTGGTTACAACCAAGAGGGTTGTTAATCCAGGGCAGTAAGAAAAGCACAGTAGAAAAATCTCCTTTGCTGAAGGCGGAGAAGCCTTTTACACACTAACGGCTCAGAACTATTGCTAGGAAGTTGTTACAAAGTTGAATGAATAATTGATATTGAAATCCTAGCTCCAGGGGTCTTTAAATAGCCTATGGAAATCTGATCTCGAGAGTCCAGGGTGCCTCCAACAGGGGTCCAAGGCACCTCCATCGAGTGGGTGGATAAAACTTTATTCAAAAGCTCAACGTTCAAATCTGCCGGGTCCGAGGTGCCTTCAACAGGGGTTGAAGGCGCCCTCAAGCTGGAGGCACCTCCAAGCTGGCTGGCAGCATTTCCAGCTTGGTTGCTTCTTTGCTTCGTCTTCCGAAGTCTCGTTCTTTTGGGTGATTCCGGCCAACCGAAATAGGGCTCACCCGAACCCAATTTCAGGCCTTCTCCTCGAGCAGGCTTCCGTCCGACTTCTCGTCCCTCAAACGTCACACACGTTCTTCTCGTCCACCGGAGTACTCTTCCGCGGCTGTTTTGTCCTTCGGACACACCGAGCCCATCGGCTCCCTTCCCGTGTCGTCCTTCTCGCTAGCTGCGTCTTCCGCTCGACTTCCTGCGCTCCTAAGCTCCTGCACACTCAGACACAGGGATCAAACACAAAGCAGGACCTAACCAACTTGGTTGATAACATCAAAACACCCACGGGGTCCAACAATCTCCCCTTTTTTGATGTGCATCAACCCAAGTTCAAGTTAGGATAAAAATAGACAGAAAAGTAATTTAAAAAATCACTTAAACTAACATGTTAAGCATCAGTTTGCAATAAATAAAATTGCAACTACTTAATTAAGAGTTAACAAAAAAATATTTTGTAATTTTTAAAAAAATACTCTCAAAAAAATACTCTCCCCCTAAACTTGTACTTCTCTCTCTCCCTTTGATCACAGCAAAAATGGGGTAACAGAAAATATTTTAGCAAAAGTTTTCAAAAAAATCTAAGTAAAATTTCTAAGTGATAAAAGAATTCTAACTAAAATGATTTGTTTGAATTTTTTTTTAAGATAATTCTAAGTCAAAAAATAATTTTGAAGATAATTTCCAAAACAAATTGTAAAGAATTTCTAAGGCAATGTTTAAAAACTTTTCAAGGCATTATTTAATTTCAATTTTAATGCTTTTATCAAAAAGTTAATTAAACATTTTTATTTCGATATTTCGGCTTCCAAGTCATGGCGAGTCACTAGGCATTTTTGGTTATTGGAGCAACAACTACTTCCTTAGACAAAGCTTCCATAAAGAAACTCAAAGTTTAATTTTCTCACTGGAAGCTTTTAACTAAAAGAGCAAATTAAACTAGCAAAGATTTTGGAACCCAATAAAGGTTCCTTCCTATAGGATTGGTTAAAAATCTAGGGGGTACATTAGTTTTAGGAATTTTCCTAAATTGACCTTGATACTTTCTAATATACCAGTTTAATTTCCCATAAATTCTAACTTTTGATTTTGGAAATCTATTTAGGCTTGCATCATTATCTTTCAATTTCTTAATTTCAACTTTTAATTTTTCATTTTCTAATTTTAGATTATCATACATTTCTAGTGGGCATGCTTTTGCTAGGTTTAATTTCAATTCAGCATTTTCTTTTTCTAATTTGAATAAATCTCTAGAAAGACATTTAATAAATTGAAAGGACTGAGTCGGGGTTAGGTTACTTACCTTACTTACCTGACTCGGTGATTCTCCCCCTTCATCGTCGCTTTCTTCTTCTGATGATCCTCCCCCTTCATCTATGCTCATCTCTGAACTTGAGTCATCTTCAGGAAGATGGTTGGCTGCCAACGCCAATCCGGAGAAGACTTAGATGTCTTATTCGGAAGAAGGCGAATCTGACCAGGTGGCCTTCATATTCTTGTGCTTGGAGGATTCTAGTTTCTTGTACTTTGTCTTTTCCTTCTCTTTCCCCTTTTTCTTCAAGTTCGGGCAGTCATCTTTGATATGCCCTTCTTCGTTGCAGTTGTAGCAACGGACCGTCCTTTTTCTTTACTGATGCCTCTTTGTCTGCGATCTAAATTTATTAGATTTAAAAAAACTATTGAAGCATCTTACCAATAGTGTTGCTTCAGATTCGTCGACCGAGGCTACGGAGTCAGAACTGTTTATTTTTGCCTTTAAGGCAATGTTCTAACTAGTCTTTTCTACTCCATTGGGCTCTGCAACTCGAGATTCGTGAAGTTCAAAAGTAGAAAACAGTTGTTCTAGAGTACTTACCTCGAAGTCCTTAGAGATGTAGTACGCATCTACTAAGGAGGCCCACTCTGGAGTTCTAGGGAAAGCGTTGAGCGCATACCAGATCGAGTCCCGGTTCTTTACTTCTTCTCCAAGGTTGCTTAATTGCGTGATCAGCTCTTTAATCCTCGCTTGGAGTTGCGCTACCTTCTCGCCTTGGTTCATCCGGAGGTTCGTCAACTGGGTCCGGAGGATATCGCGCCTTGCTAGTTTCGCTTCGGAGGTACCTTCGTGAAGCTCCAGGAATTTTTCTGAGAGATCTTTCGCTGAGTCATAGCTTCCGATCCGATTTACCTCCTGAGGTGGCAGAACGCTGAGCAGGTAGAACTCAGCCTTTCCGTTGGCGACAAAATCGGCTTGCTCCTTCTTGCTCCACGTGTTTTCTTCTTTATCTTTCGGCGCTGCACATCCATATTTCATTATTAAAAGTATATCAAATTCAGTTTTAAAAAATACCTCCATTTTTTGCTTCCATGTGGCGAAATCTCCGTCGAACTTTGGAGGATGAAAATTTACTCCGGCCATCATCTTGATCGTTGTGCTTCAGTCGGCGGTTAGTCCTTCTGAGACGGTCTAGCTCTGATACCAATTATAGGTGCAGCGGAGGCCGACAAGAGGGGGTCAATTGCCTGCAAATAAAAATTATACCCTCCTCGTGCTTTCAACTCAACTAGTGCAATAGTAAATAAAATGATAAAGCAGTAAAGAAATAAGAAGACAGAAATTTAACATGGTTACAACCAAGAGGGTTGTTAATCCAGGGTAATAAGAAAAGCGCAGTAGAAAAATCTCCTTTGCTGAAGGCGGAGAAGTCATTTACACACTAACGGCTCAGAACTATTGCTAGGAAGTTGTTACAGAGTTGAATGAATAATCGATATTGAATTCCTAGCTCCAGGGGCCTTTAAATAGCCTCTCAAAATCTGATCTCGAGGGTCCAGGGTGCCTCCAACAGGGGTCCAAGGCGCCTCCATCGAGTGGGTGGATAAAACTTTATTCAAAAGCTCAACGTTCAAATCTGTCGGGTCCGAGGCGCCTTCAAAAGCTCTATTTCTTTGCTTCGTCTTCCGAAGTCTCGTTCTTTTGGGTGATTCCGGCCAACCGAAATAGAGCTCACCCGAACCCAATTTCCGGCCTTCTCCTCGAGCAGGCTTCCGTCCGGCTTCTCGTCCCTCGAACGCCACGCACATTCTTCTCGTCCACCAGAGTACTCTTCCGTAGCTATCTCGTCCTTCGGACGCACCAAGCCAGTCGGCTCCCTTCCCGTGTCGTCCTTCTCGCTAGCTGCGTCTTCCACTCGACTTCCTGCGCTCCTAAGATCCTGCACACTCAGACACAGGGATCAAACACAAAGCAGGACCTAACCAACTTGGTTGATCACATCAAAACACCAACGGGGACCAACATCAAGTGCTGAAGGTAGGCTTTAAAGTGGTCGACCGGGCGAAATAGGCTAAGGTCGACCAAGAGAAGGGGCTAAGGCCAACCGAAAATAGAGGCTTAGGTTGACCGAGCGAAGAGGCTAAGGTCGACCGATAGTAGAGGCTTAGGCCAATCGAGCGAAGCTTAAAGCCGAACGACCGAAGAGGCCGATCGAGCGAAGCTTAAAGCCGACCGAGTGAAAAGGCCGACCAAGTGAAGCTTAAGCCCGACTGAGCGAAGAGGTCAACCGAGCGAAGAGGCCAACCAAGCGAAGCTTAAGGCCGATCGAGTGAAGAGGCCAACCGAGTGAAGAGGCCGACCGAGCGAAGCTTAAGGCCGGCCGAACGAAGAGTCTGACTGAGCGAAATGGCCTACCGAGTGAATTTAAGGCCGACCAAGCGAATCGAAGGCTTCTGCCAAGCTAGTTGCAGGCTCTTTCCTCTTCCACCTCTTCTCCATTCACATCTCTTATATCCAACAGTCCTCCCACCAGAGAAATGGATTAACAAAATAAAGAGGAAGATCCAAGTCGACTCAAAGATGCTTAACACACTCCAGTGCGGACTAACAAAGGAAGAGTTCAACCGAGTTGGCCCATATGACAACGTCAAAGATCCGTGGGACCAATTAGTTGAGCCACATAAGGGTACTAATGAAACCAAGTTAACTAAACGAGACCTCCTTTTAAATCAATTACTTAATATTAAAATGAAGGAAGGTGAAACCAAAAATCAACTATATAATGTTGGTGCAGCGGGGCCAGCAATAGGGGGTGAATTTCCTGCAAAATTAAAGATACCCTCCTCGTTCTTTCAACTCTAAAAATATACAATAATAATAAAATAATAAAACACAAAGAATTAGAGAAGACCAAGAGTTGACTTGGTTACAACCATGATGGTTGTTAATCCAAAGCGATGAAAAGCGCACTAACGATCTCCTTCTCTGAAGGCGGAGAAACCTTTTACACACTAAAAGCTCAGAACTATTGCTAGGAATGGAATACAAGAGTTGAATGCAGTTGAATTATTAATTACAAGCTCCAGGGGCCTTTATATAGCTCCTGAAAATTTTATCTCGAGGGTTCAAGGCACCTCCAATAGCCTTGAGGGCGCCTCCAGCTCGGTGAATGGATAAAACTCTATCCGGTGCTCGAACGATCACTTTGACCTGGATGAAGACGCCTTCAACAAGCAATGAGGGTGCCTTCAATGTTGAAGGCACCCTCAATGCTTGATGAAGGTGCCTTCAAGGCTAGTATAAATAGTTTCCTACTTGCATGGTATAAATAGTTTTCAGCTCCTCTTTTTCTTCGCTTTGGATTCCGAAGCTCCGTTTGCTTGGGTGATTTCGGCCAACCGGAATAGGACTCACCCGAACCCAATTCTTGGCCTTCTCCTCGAGCAGGCTTCCGTCTCGGCTTCTCATCCCTCGAACGACGAGCACGTTCTTCTCATCCACCGGTGTACTCTTCCGCAGCTCTCTCGTCCTTCAGACGCACCGAACCCGTCGACTCCCTTCTCTTGCCGTCCTTCTCGCTAGCTGCGTCTTCCGCTCGACTTCTTGCGCTCCTAAGTTCCTGCACACTTAGACACATGGATCAAATAACAAGCAGGATCTAACCTAACTTGGTTGATCGCATCAAAACACCCACGGGGTCCAGCATATACAAGTGATCTTATCTGAAACCTGCGAGGTGGTGTGCTGGTGCCAGTGAACAGTGATCTCTGATGTAGACCATCTCTTGAAGATCCGGAAGAACTCCTCAACGATCCTGCTCACAGTGAGAAGAGCCAACAAAGCGTTAGTGACCTAAGACTGGGGTGGGGATCCCTGGCTAGGCCCTCCGACGCTCAAGTCAGCTCCTCTCTCGAAGGTGGAAGAAGAAAGAGAAAGAGAAGAAAAAGAAGAAGAACAATAACTCAAGTACTTGGAAATAGAGTTTGAATGCTAGAACTTACTTACTTTGCCAACAGGGAGGATCCCCCTTTTTATAATATCTTATATAACCTACGTAGTCATAAGGTGATCCCCGGTTTGTTAGAGTTTATTAGAAGATGAAGTCATCTTCTAGGCTTCGTGCAATAATCTTTTAAGTAATCCTTTTTGTACCCCAGATGTACCTCTTTTGTCGTTTGTGACTCGTATTTCTGATGAAGTATGCATAGGAACACGTCACTATAACTGAAGAAGCTTCTAGAAGATATTTCCCGTCAAATTTACCAAGATGTCATACTTTTGTACTTCAGTAGAGCATGTCTCGACCGGTCATTTAGCCGATCGCATATATAATGAGAATACCCTCTGTTAAGCATGTTCTAGTCGGTCATTTAAGCCGACCGCATATATAATAAGAATACCTTTTGTTAAATGTGTCTCGACCAGTCATTCAAGCCGGTCATAATATGCATTGAGAATACCTTCTGCTGAACATATTTTCGCTGAGACTGTACCATGATTTGTATAAGACTAAGTGCCTTTGAGCTTGGTCGGGCTTTGCCCGGCCGAGCGTATATAAGCACATTGGTGCTCGCTCGGCCTTCACTCGGCCAGTAATATATTATAAGATGTATAAGGATAAGTACCTTTACGCTCGGTGGGACTTTATCCGGATGAACGTATATGAGCATATGGGTGCTCGCTCGTCCTTAACTCGACCGGGAATGTACTAAAAGTTGTATAAGGTTAAGTGTCTTTACACTCGGTCGAGCTTTGTCCGGACGAGTGTGTATGAGCACATTGATGCTCGCTCAGCCTTAACTCGACCGGGAATGTACTAAAAGTTGTATAAGGCTAAGTGCCTTTACACTCGATTGGGTTTTGTCCAGACGAGCGTGTATGAGCACATTGGTGCTCGCTAGGCCTTCACTCAACCGGTAATATATTATAAGCTATATAAGACTAAGTGTCTTTACACTCGATCGGGCTTTGTTCGACCGAGCGCATGTGAACACATCGGTGCTCGCTCGGGCTTCACTCGGTTGGGAATGTACTAAGAGCTTTGTAAGGCTAAGTGTCTTTATACTTGATCGGGTTTTGCCATGCCGAGCGTATATGAGCACATTGATGCTCGCTCAACCTTAACTCGACCGGGAATGTACTAAAAGTTGTACAAGGTTAAGTACCTTTGAGCTCGATCGGGCTTTGCCCGACTGAGCGTATATGAGCACATGGATGCTCGCTCGGCCTTAACTCGACCGGGAATATACTAAAAGCTTTGTAAGGCTAAGTACCTTTATACTCGATCGGGGTTTGCCAGGCCAAGCATTTGCAGAAAGCCTTTATTTGGTCATCCCATATCCTATTACTTATCCACTCACCCATGACTTCTACCTCATCCACCATGCCAGTCTATCATAACTCATATCACTAGTCGCCCCTTCAAGTCTAGTCGAAGGAGGTATGACCGATTGACTAGACACGAGTCTCAATTTTGTTTACTTGCTA
This sequence comes from Zingiber officinale, assembly GCF_018446385.1. NCBI lineage: Eukaryota > Viridiplantae > Streptophyta > Magnoliopsida > Zingiberales > Zingiberaceae > Zingiber > Zingiber officinale. Next base: position 1,990,698 of record NC_055991.1, read on the forward strand.
TAATTATCTAACTTATTGTTTTATACCTTGATAGTCAAGCAGTTTTTTAAAATTATTTCATTGGTAATTAGTCCTTCAATGGAAAGAGATATGGTGTCTCAGCCTATGATTTGATCTGTCATATCCATCATAAATGCCTCTTCCTGGATGAACACCACGCAGCATTTTTTCCTATTTCTTGACGCAACCTTTATCATACTTTTTTGTTCATGTCCTATCACATATTCCTCTTAGCAGATCAACGACTCTCCTATGTTGAGCTGTTTTAATTTAACAGAGATTCGTATACTGTCCTAAAACCCTAAATCTTTTTTAATTCTTTACTCTTTGTCTTCCTCCCATTACTTTCTGGCGATTCTCTTTTCCGACTCTCCTCAACACCCCGTGCTTCTTCATCTTCCCAAATCTTCTTCTCCTACCCTCTTTCTTTAAGGACCCAGTAAGTTGTCTATTCCATAAGTGTTTCTATTTTTCACCATGGTTGAGGAATCATTAGTCCCTTGGTGCGGGTAGCACTAACGGTCTAACTTAGGTTTTGATGAATGACAAATAGGTTAAGTTAGTTCTGTTGTTGTCTGACACTTTGATCGAGTGTGCAGGAGAAGTCCAGACGGGTCGACGGGCTGACCGGACGTCTGGCAGGTAAGTGAGGTAAGTCACTGGAGGGGAGTGACTGCGAGGACGCGTTCCCGGGAAGGGAACATTAGGCGTCGATCCGGCTTAGATCCATTTCGGATATCTAAGTCGAGATCGTGACTAGATTCCGGTCTCGGAAAGACGGAATCTAAGTCATACTATTTGTGCTAATTCATACTATTATAAAATGTGCTAACAATCTATTTTGCAGGATATATATTGCCTCGGACTAACTTTGTTTTGCAGGAAAAGGGAGTTTTCTGGAACAAGGTGGTCCGGGCGCCCGGAGGGGATCCGAGCGCCCGGAAAGCAAATTATATCCAGCCAAGTCGTCGCCACGTGGAGCATCTCGGTTTGAGCAGCTACGTCACATTTCAGGCGCCCGGAAGGAATCCAGGCGCCCGGAGCAACATATAAAAGAAGCCCCAGGCAGGAGCTTCAGATCATCAATAATCAATCAGCAATCATCAATCATCAATCTGAGAACTCTTCTACTGCTGATCCTGCTGCTCTACGTTCCTGCGACGCCGACAAAGCTCCGACAAAGTGCTCCTTCGGTTTTTAGTTAATTTCTTTATCGGTATTACTTTGTTTCATTAGCATTTCCTGTATTCATTTTGTAATTATATTCGAATTGCTAGTGATTGCCCAACGAAAGTGGTCAAGGACCACGAGCCTTCGAGTAGGAGTCGTCACAGGCTCCGAACGAAGTAAAAACAACTGTGTTCATTTACTTTTCCGCTGCTTATTTTTACTCGACTTTTCGAATCGATATTCACCCCTCCCCTCTATCGAACGATCACGGTCCTACAAGTGGTATCAGAGCAGGTACCGCTCTGATTTGGTGCAACCACCAATCAGACAGGGGGTGAAATTTTTTTTTCTTTTTTTGTTTTCAGTTCGACGCTTAATTCTAAAACTGGTGTATTATTACTTTAATATTTTTTAATTAATCTAAATTGGTGCAACACGAATCTAGATTTTTTTACTACTATTTATCTCTGTCTTCCCGCACTATTAATCCAAGACCAAGTCTTGGGATTTTTTTTCTCTTTTCTTTCGTCTGTGCGCAGGACTAAAATGTCTCAGACAGAAGGATTCAGCACAGTACGACCTCCACTCTTCAACAGGGATGATTTTCCGTACTGGAAAAAGCGGATGGAGGTCTACCTCAAAACAGACTTCGACCAGTGGATGAGCATTACAAGACCCTACAAAATTCCAGTGGACAACTCCGGGAATCTACTGGATCCTGAAGACTGGACAGCAGACTTGAAGAAAAAGGCATCAACAGAAAATAAAGCGATCAACACTCTACAGTGCGGATTGACAAGAGAAGAACTTAACAGAGTCGGTCCACACAAAAACGCTAAAGAGCTATGGGACAAATTGATCGAACTGCACGAGGGAACGAGCGACGCCAAGGTAACAAAACGAGACCTGCTTTTAAATAAAAATTTTAATATAAAAATGCAGGAAGGTGAAACGGCGAATCAGCTCCACACAAGAATCAAGGACATCCTTAACGGGCTTCATGCGATAGGCCACCAGATGGAAAATAGAGACTTAATAAGGTACGCATTAAATGCTTTTCCACGTAATAGTTTGTGGGCATCAATCGTAGATGCCTACAAAATTTCTAAAAATCTTTCTAAATTAAAATTAGATGAGATTTTCTGTGAATTAGAATTACATGAACAAACTAATGCTGGAGCCGAAAAAGGTATAGCTTTGTTTGCAGGTTCCTCCAAAGAAAAGAAGAGCAAGCCTGAGTATGAAGAAAATTCCGACCAAGACTCCGAAGATGAAGAACACCTGGTGAAAGAAAAATGTTCACCAGGAGAAAAAGGAGCTTCAGCACAAAGGACCTTCAGAAGATCAGTTCTCCCTCAGATCAAAAGAACGTGACTTGCTTCGGCTGCAACAAAAAGGGACATTACAAGAACGAATGCCCAAAACTGAAGTTCGATAAACCGAAGCCAACCAAAAAGAAGGCCCTCAAAGCAACGTGGGACGACTCCTCGGACGAATCAGAAAAAGAAGAGCAGAAACATCAGAGCCACCTCGCACTGATGGCCCGCGAAGCTGAAACAGAAGACGAGTCGGAAGATGAAGACGGGTCTGAACCCGAAACAAGCCACGAGTCCGTACTCGTTTCCGAAGACCCGAATGAGGTATATTTTAATTTAAACAAAAAAAAATTTAGAATTATTTCCTGTTTAAATAGTAAATTAATTAAAATAGAAAATGAAAACAAATCACTTCTTGAGGAAAATCAAAACCTCAAAGAACAAATCAAAAACTCAAATCCAACTCAAAATTCAACACTTGAGGAGGAGAATCTATCATTAAAAAATGATATTAACAATTTAAAAGAAATGCTAGAAAAATTTACATCAAGATCAAAAAATCTAGACTTAATCCTAAATAATCAAAAGGCATGCTATAATAAAATCGGACTGGGATATAAGTCGAATTCAAATAAAACCTTCAAGTCATTAATAACTCAATACAAATCAACTAATCAAGCTTGGGTTCCAAAAGCGTGTCTGACCACACAAGTAGGACTTAATCAATATTATATACCTGAAGAAAAAATACATTATATAAATAAACCAAACCAAAACCAAAATACAAACCTAAATCAAATTCAAAGTCTAAACACTTTAAAACTCAACAAAATATAAACTATCACCAAGTTGATTATAACTATAAAAGAAACAGACACAAACCTAAAAAGAAAATTTAAATTAAAAGGTCAATAATTCAGGGGGAGGCTTCAGAATAGCTGGCACCTCCAAAAATAACTTACCCGACAGGGTAATCTAAAATAAACTAACCCGGCAGGGTAATTAGGATTAGAGACCAAGTTTAACTTGAATCATGATACTGGTGAAGTTTTTGGATGATAGTACGTTAGGAAAACTTGGGCATCGCATGTCTAGAAAGATATGGTTTCGATCTGGTGCATTTGGCCAAGTGGAACTGACCGAAGCTACCCTTAAATGGATCCTAATCAGTTAGACCAAGGTTGAGTACTAAGCTCCGTGGACAGGACTATTCGGAAAACCTCGAAAGGTTGGTTACTTCTAATGATGTCCATGTAACTCACCAAGCTTAGAGGTTTATCCGAAAAATGCCTATTTGTGGAGACCAAAGCTAAATCTGAATCTAACACAAGTTAAACCAAAACTCCATAATTAATTTCATCTCGCAAAATCATAGGATTCCCTGATTGATAATATAAATCGGGTGAGATGAATAAGGCTTAAAAATTTTAATTTTAAACTTAAAAATTAATTTCAAAATTTTAATTTTAAACTTAAAAATTAATTTCAAAATTTTAATTTTTAAACTTAAAAATTATTTTCAAAATTTTAATTTTAAACTTAAAAATTAATTTCAAAATTTTAATTTTTAAACTTAAAAATTATTTTTAAACTTAAAAATTAATTTCAAAATTTTAATTTTTAAACTTAAAAATTATTTTTAAACTTAAAAATTATTTTTAAACTTAAAAATTAATTTCAAAATTTCAATTTTAAACTTAAAAATTAATTTCAAATTTTCAATTTTAAACTTAAAAATTATTTTCAAAATTTCAATTTTAAACTTAAAAATTAATTTTAATTTCAAAATTTCAATTTTAAACTTAAAAATTAATTTCAAAATTTCAATTTTAAACTTAAAAATTAATTTCAAAATTTCAATTTTAAACTTAAAAATTAAATTCAAAATTTTAATTTTAAACTTAAAAATTATTTTCAAAATTTTAATTTTAAACTTAAAAATTAATTTCAAAATTTTAATTTTAAACTTAAAAATTATTTTCAAAATTTTAATTTTAAACTTAAAAATTAATTTCAAAATTTTAATTTAATTAATTTCAAAATTTTAATTTAATTAATTTCAAAATTTTAATTTTAAACTTAAAAATTAAATTCAAAATTTTAATTTTAAACTTAAAAAAAAAATTCAAAATTTTAATTTAAAAACTTAAAAATTAATTTCAAAATTTTAATTTCAAAATTTTAATTTCAAAATTTTTAAAACTTAACTTCAAACCTAATCTCTAAATTAAAAAAAAAAAAAAAACCAGGGGCGGGCGCCCCTGGTATTCCCCTCCGGGGCGCCCGGAAGGGGATCCGGGCGCCCCGCCCTGAATCAACCCCGGGCACCCGGAGTCCCCTATAAATTAGGGGCAGCAGACGCCCCCAACCTTTGCCCCACCAATTCTCACTTTTGCCAAGGTTCACTCCGAACCTCAGTGCGAAAGTACTTTAAATCAAAATTTTCTTGCGGTGAACGCTGCTGCGATTCAACCGAAGTCGTCAGATCTATATTTGTCGATGGCTCCTCGGTAAAACCTCTTCCCCTCTTTAAAAGTTTTTAGAATTTGTCTTCTCAAGTTTTTCTTAGAATATTTCTTATATATATACAGTAGGAAACGAACAAATACTGGTGCTGGACCCTCTAATGCTAGCATTGACCCTAGATTTCCCACAGATGAACTAAGGATTAAGTTTGAGTCAACCATTTATAAGGCCATTAGGACTACCTGCATAGATAGATCGTTCTTTCTAGGGTCATGTCCCTCCGTTTTAGAGGTTATAGACCACTATAACTTAAGGAACCTTGTCGAATGTACCAGTCCAATAAACATAAGTCTGTGTGTCGAATTTTGCAATAACCTAGTGAAAGTAGACAATCTCACCTATACCACTAGGGCAGCAGGCACTGATATCACATTTTCCCCTACGACTATCCGAGAGTTTTTAGAGTTGCGTCCATTTACTTGTTCCTTTTTATGCTATCCTCCCAGGGATCTACCATTCGGAGATCCCTACTCACATATTACTCTCGATACGATTTATTTGTATTTTTTGGGGGGAGAGCGAGATCCCACTGTGACACAGTTTAGGTCGGTAGAACTTCGGGTCCAGGACTACGCTCTTTATAGGGTTTTAGTCCTTTGCATTTTACCACTGACTACTCGGGACATCGTTGTGATGCGCCCATTCCATTCGTTCTTACTCTATGCCCTGAGTCATAGGTTAGATATTGACATCAGCCTACATATCTTCTCCACCATCATCTACTCAGCTGGATTCGTGACTGATAAACGAGTCCACATGCCATTTTGTCACATTTTGACAGCCTATATGTCCTCGTTGCACATTGATGTCACTAGAGGAGACATTGCCCATATGACCGAGTTCGATGTTATAGCAACTCGGAACTTCTCCCTAGCTGGTGTCCAGATAGATAGGGATGACGAGACTATGTCTTGGCGGAGGGGGGCACAGCACCAGCCCGATCCAGACGCACAGGTGGACGAGTTCATGCTCGCACTATTTCCAGAGGAAGCCGCACCGGCTCCACCACCGCCCCTAGCTCGAGCACCACGTCACGCTCCCCGCACTCTAGTCGATCGTATGACCGGACTAGAGAGAGCTATGGCGAGTCTCCAGCAGGAGAACTCTGATTTTCATCGGGACATTCGGCAAGAGGTTGCCGAGTTACGAGCTGCCGGGGATATCCGACACACTGAGCTGATGGCGCTTCTCCGATCCTTGGGATCTGGACCACCCCCTTCATCATCTCAGTAGATCTAGTTATGACTCACTTCTGTAGCTACACTACCTGTAAAATATTTTGGATCTATCTAGTGATATTTCAGACTTACATTGATTATGTTCTATCTTGATAGACTAGGATTTTTCAAAAATACTTTCAAAAATGGTTTTATCAAATTATAAGTTAAACTTGTTTGTTTTCAAAACTTTCCATTTTTAGATTTTCAAAAACAGTTTTGGCCTTAGACTAGTTTTGAATCCTTAAAAAGCATGTACCCATAGGACTAGTTTTTGAGCATCTCACCAACACCTTAGGTTTACCTTGCTTGTGTTTGACAAACATAAAAAGGGGTGAGATGCATAGGCCAACTGTCTGGACTTAAGATGCTTATTTCAGTGCATCAGCATAAGTCTGGACGTTAAATACAAATCAGACAGTGATCAGATTAAGATCATCAGTCAAGTCAAACACTGACTGTTTATAATCACCTTAATCTGACTAACCAAGTGAAAGCTACTATCTTCTGATAGTTAGTTAGTACCTAATTGGTTAGACAGTTGTTTAATTTTAAGTGTCAAGTTCAGGCGGAGAAATTAATTAAAATTTTCTTAAATCTATTTTAAAACTAATTTATTCTTAGAACACTATTTTTCAAAAAAAAAAAAAAAGTTAAATTTAATGAGTGTTTGCAAAATTGGAGGTTTAATCCCACCTAATTTTTAAACATGATTTAAAAAGTTGACTATTGCAAATTTAAACTTATTCAGTTTTGTAACATATGCTTGAAAATTAAACTTTCCAAATTTAGCTTTTATCAAAATTAGCCTTAAAAATTTATTTTGGTAAATTTAATCTTACTTGTTTAATTTTTGCTTTGTTTTGAAAAATTGAAGTTGAAAATTTACCTTTTTGAAAAGTAAATGTTACTTAAACTTGAAAAGAAAATTTGAAAAACCTGATTTAAAAATTTTACACGCTTGAAAAGTTAAACTTGATTAACTTTAAATTTATACTTTTCAAAATTCAACTTGTCTCCCCCAAGTCAACTTGATTTTTTTTAAACTCAGATATTTTTCAAGATTAGCTGTGATTATTTTTTTACAGTAACTCTACACTATGATTGTTTACCCTTGCTTATTTTTTTTTATGAATGCCAAAGGGGGAGGGTTAGGTGATTAAGTTAGATAATCCAAATTGAAAACACTAAAACTAACTTTAAAACCGATGTACCTGGTTTTTGCGTTCTTTCACTAACTTAACCAGGTTGTCATTCCATCAAAAAGGGGGAGATTGTTGGTGCGGGTAGCACTAACGGTCTAACCTAGGTTTTGATGAATGACAAATAGGTTAAGTTAGTTCTGTTGTTGTCTGACACTTTGATCGAGTGTGCAGGAGAAGTCCAGACAGGTCGACGAGCTGACCGGATGTCTGGCACGAAGCCCAGCTAGGTCGACGGGCTGACCGGATAGCTGGCGAGAAGTCCAAGCGGGTCGACGGGCTGACCGGACGCTTGGCGAGAAGTCCAAGCAGGTCGACGGGCTGACCGGACGCGGGTCGACGAGCTGACCGGACGTCTGGCAGGTAAGTGAGGTAAGTCACTGGAGGGGAGTGACTACGAGGACGCGTTCCCGGGAAGGGAACATTAGGCGTCGATCCGGCTTAGATCCATTTCGGATATCTAAGTAGAGATCGTGACTAGATTCCGGTCTCGGAAAGACGGAATCTAAGTCATACTATTTGTGCTAATTCATAATATTATAAAATGTGCTAACAATATATTTTGTAGGATATATATTGCCTCGGACTAACTTTGTTTTGCAGGAAAAGGGAGTTTTCTGGAACAAGGTGGTCCGGGCGCCCGGAGGGGATCCGGGCGCCCGGAGGGGATCCGGGCGCCCGGAGGTCGCCCGGAAGGGATCCGGGCGCCTGGAAAGCAAATTATATCCAGCCAAGTCGTCGCCACGTGAAGCATCTCGGTTTGAGCAGGTACGTCACATTCCAGGCGCCCGGAAGGAATCCAGGCGCCCGGAGCAACATATAAAAGAAGCCCCAAGCAGGAGCTTCAGATCATCAATAATCAATTATCAATCATCAATCTGAGAACTCTTCTACTGCTGGTCCTGCTGCTCTACGTTCCTGCGACGCCGACAAAGTGCTCCTTCGGTTTTTAGTTAATTTCTTTGTCGGTATTACTTTGTTTCATTAGCATTTCCTGTATTCATTTTGTAATTATATTCGAATTGCTAGTGATTGCCCAACGAAAGTGGTCAAGGACCACGGGCCTTCGAGTGGGAGTCGTCACAGGCTCCGAACGAAGTAAAAACAACTGTGTTCATTATTTTTCCGCTGCTTATTTTTACTCGACTTTTCGAATCGATATTCACCCCCCCTCTATCGAACGATCACGGTCCTACAGTATGCTCAAATTCATTCCTCCTTTAGCACCGCCGATCGAACTTCCATTCGTTCTCAATATGAAATCCCTAAGGAATATCGTATCAAAGTCCCGCAACCTAATGTTTATCCCTATCTTCCTCCGGATAACTACATTACCTTTTCCAAGGATCAACTAGTGGCAGGTTTATGCTTCCCTATTCCTCCATTTTTGGTAGAAATAAGTTAGTATTTTGGTATTCTTTTACAACAAGTTGCCCCAAATGCTTTCCGATATATGTGTGGGCTATACATGGTATTTCGCTCTTCAGTATTCCTCCTACTCCTCAAAATTTTTTCATGTTCTCTTATCCTAAAAAATCATAGCCAAGAGTAATTCTTTTCCAATCTCGCCTAAAGATGGTGTTCTTTGAAGAAATGTCTTCATCCATCAAGGGTTGGAAGTCATGTTTCTTCTTCATAAAATTTCCTAAACTTCTCACATGGTCTACTAAATGGCAATCTTCTTTTTCCCCTCTTCCTGATATAAGAGAACTTCATCAACAATCAGTTTTCTATGATTACTCCAACAAATTAGTTGGTCATCGCTTTTACATTCACAAATGGATACGTGATGATCTTCTATACTTTTTTGGCCTAAGCCTCGTTGATCGAGCTGCACGAGGGAACTTCCGACACGAAGGTAAGCAAACGTGACTTAATATTAAATAAATTGTATAATATAAAAATGCAGGAAGGCGAATCGGCAAGCCAACTTCACGCGCGGATCCAAGATCTACTGAACGGCCTCCATGCAATCGGACAAAGATTAGAGAATCGCGATGGCATCAAGTGCACGTTGAATGCTTTTCCGAAGAATACCTTGTGGGCATCCATGGTAGATGCTTACAAAGTATCCAAGGATCTTTCAATTATTAGATTAGATGAATTATTTTCCGATTTTGAATTACATGAACAGATTAATGCATGCCCGGTCGAGAAAAATATTGCATTGGTTGCAGGTACAAGCAAGACGAAGGGAACCAAAAAGAAGTACCAGATCGAACCTGAGTCCGGAGATGAATCAGACTCACACGAAGACAAAATCACCATAGATATTGTGCTTTCTAAACCCTTTAAGGTTTATAGTAGGGTTATCTAGGTGCTTAATTAAATATTTAGAGGAAAGAACCTAACCATATATCCAGAATCACATAATTGACTTATACTAAGAAAATTGTATTTGAGTTTTTCAACAAATAATGCTTTCTTAATAATGAATCCAGATTTGAGTTCAATATTACCTATCCCAATTATCTTGAGTTTGTCGTTGTTTCCAAAGACAAATGTTCCTAAGTTTTTGTAGGTTAATTAGCCGAATTTGATGTAATCTCCAGTCATGTATTTGGAGCAACCACCGTCTAATATCCAATTAATTTCATACAACAGGTAGAAGTTAAGATTAGTTTAACTTTAACATTAATTTTAATTTTAATTTTAATTTTAATTTAGTTTTAGTTTTAGTTTTAGTTTTATTTTTAATTTTATTTTATTTTATTTTAATTTTTAAATTTAATTTAATTTTTAAATTTAATTAAATTTTCAAATTTAATATATTTTTTATTTAGTTTAAATTTTTAAATTTAATTTAATTTAGTTTAGTTTTAATTTAATTTAATTTAGTTTTAATTTAATTTTAATTTAGTTTTAATATAATTTTAATTTAGTTTTAATTTAAAATTTTAATATAGTTTAATTTAGTTTTAATTTAATTTAATTCTAATTTAGTTTTAATTTAATTTTAATTTAGTGTTATATTAACTTTTTATTTAATTTAACTTGCTTTAGATTTAATTTAATTTATTTTTATTTTTATTTTTATTTAGTTTTCATTTAATATAATTTTACTTTAATTTTAGTTTTAATATTTAATTTGATTTAATTTAGTTTTAATTTAATGTAATTTTTAATTTAGTTTAAATTTTAAATTTTAAATTTTTTAATTTCATTTAATATAATTTAATTTAATTAAAATTTAGTTTTAGTTTAATTTTTAAATTCAATTCAATTTAATTTCCATTTAGTTATAATTTTAAATTTTAATTTAATTTTTTAATTTAATTTAATGTTAATTTAGTTTTAGTTTTAATTTTAATTTTTAATTTATTTTAATTTATTTTAAATTTAGTTTTAATTTAATTTAAATTTTAATTTAATTTTAATTTTAAATTTTAATTTTAATTTAGTTTTATTTTATTTTATTTTATTTTTAATTTAGTTTTAATTTAATTTTTTAATTTAATATAATTTAGTTTTAATTTAATTTAGTTTAGTTTAATTTAGTTCTAATTTAATTTAATTTTAATTTAGTTTTAATTTTTATTTATTTTAATTTAAATTTAAATTTTAATTTATTTTATTTTTAATTTAGTTTTAATTTTAAATTTTTAAATTTAATTTTAATTTAATTTAGTTTTAATTTCAATTTCTTAGTTATCTCACCCGATTTATGTTTTCAATCAGGGAATCCTATAATTTTTGTGAAATGAGTTTAAGTTCAATTTTATGGTTTGGTTCAACTTTGTGTTAAATTCAGATTTAACTTTGGGCTCAACAAACAGGCATTCTTTGAATAAGCTTCTAGGATATGGTGAGTCACATGGACATCATTAAAGTAACCATGTTTTCGAGGTTTTCTAAATAATCTCATCCACTGAACTTAGAACAAAACCTTGATCTAACTAGTAATGATCCATAAGGGGTAATTTCAGTTAGTTCCACTAAATCAAATGCAACAGGTCGAAGCCATATCTTCTTAGACATGCATAGACTGAACTTTCCTAACCTACTATCATCCAAAACATTACCAGTATCGTAGGTCAAGTTAAACTTTTGTCCCTTTTTACTTTAATTCTAATTACCCTGCCGAGTAGGTTATCTTTTGAAGATGCCAACTAATTTTGAGTCTCCCTTTGAATTATTGATCTGGATTTCTTTTGTTTTTGGGTTTATGTCAGTTACTTTTGTAATTATAATAGACTTGATGATAGTTTGGGTTTGAGTTGGTCTTGTAGTTGTTTCTATAATTTGACTTTGGTTTAGTTGATTTAGTTTTATATTTCAAATTTTAATTTGGGTTATTTGATTTTACATAATATATTTTATTTTTGGGTATATAGTATTAGTTGATTCCTACTTGTGTGGTTAAGCACGCTTTTGGAACTCAACCTTTAGTTTCTATTTTATTTTGAGTTACGAGTGATATAAACGACTTATTTGTTGAACTGGACTTGAATCCAAGCCCAGATTTATTGTAGATAGTCTTTTGATTTTTTTTTTTTAAATTAGATCTAAGATTTTAGATCTAGTTGTAAAATTTTCTAACAGCCCTTTAAATTTGTTAATTTTTAATATTAAGTTTTCCTCCTCGAGTTTTACAACTTGATTTGAATTAGAATTTTCAATATATTTCTTAAGGTGTTGATTTTCCTCAAGGATCATTTTATTTTGATTTTTATTTTCGGTTAATTTTTTGTTTAAGCATGTAATGATTTTGAAAAAAAAAATTAATTAAGATATACCTCATCGGAACCTTCGGAAACTAGTACGAACTCGTGGCTTGATTCGGGTTCGGACCCGTCTTCCGATTCGCCTTCCGATTCTGATTCACAGGCCATCCGCGTGAGGTAACTTCGGTGCTTCTATTCTTCGGCGCCCGATTCATCCGAATATGATTCGTCCCACGTCACCTTGAGTGCTTTCTTCTTGGTTTTGTCGTTCTTCAACTTTAGGCACTCGTTCTTGTAATGCCCCTTCTTGTTGCATCCAAAGCAGGTCGCGTTTTTGTTGTTAGGATCGGTGGTGGAGTTGATCTTCTGCAAGTCATTTCTGCTGAAGTTCTTTCTCCTGGTGAACATTTTTCTTACCAAGTTCACTGGTATTTTTCGTATTCTGGGTCTTGGTCAACCTCATCTTCAAGTTCAGGTTTAGTTCTTGACTTGTCTTTGGAGGAACCTGTAAAAAGAGCAATTCCTTTCTCGACCTGTTTTGAGTTAGTCTATTCATAGAGTTCAACTTTACAAAATAGTTCATCTAGTTTTAATTTGGAAAGATTCTTAGAAATCTTATAAGCATCCATGATGGATGCCCACGGTGCATTTCGAGGAAACACGTTAAGGGCATACCTTATCAAGTCGCAGTTTTCCATTTGGTGGTCGATAGTGTGAAGCCTGTTGAGGATACCCTTTATTCTCGCATGGAGTTGACTCGCAGTTTCTCCCTCCTACATTTTTATGTTAAATAATTTATTTAAATAGAGGTCTCTTTTGGTTACCTTCGCGTCGCTGGTTCCCTCGTGCAATTCAATGATCTTGTCCCACAGTTCCTTCGCATTTTCGTGTGGGCCCACGCAGTTTAGCTCTTCCTTCGTTAGCCCGTATTGTAGTGTGTTGAGAGCTTTGAAGTTGGTCTGGCCTTTCTTCTTCCTTTCCGGATTCCAATGTTCCGAGTCCATTGGATTTCCGGAGTTGTCGACGGGAGCCTTGTAGCCTCTGGTGACGCTGAACCACTGGTCGAAGTCGATCTTCAGATAAACCTCCATTCGCTTCTTCCAATACGAGAAGTCGTCGCCGTTGAAGAGGGGAGGACGGACAGTGCTATATCCCTCATTTTAGGTCATTGCTCTTGCACAAAAAAAGGAAAAATAGAGAGGGTCCCAAGACTTTGTCTTGGATTAGCAATGTGGGATAAAAAAATAAGAATATTAAGACTGAATTGGTGTTACACCAATTCAGATTAATTTGCTATGAGAACATTTTTCCAAAAAGGTAATTGTACAAATTTAAATTATGTCGAAAAAAACTTAAAACCAAAAATAAGAAAACAAAATTTTCACCCCTTTTGCCTGATTGGTGGTTGCACCAAATCAAAACAGTACATGCTCTGATACTACTTGTTGGATCGAAAAAAACGCTAGAGAGAGGATGAATAGTAATCGTCGAAAATTGATACTAAAGTAAAGTACGCAGCGGAAAGATAACAGTGAAAACAATGCTAACAAACCAAGTTTTACTTAGTTCGGAGCCTTCGTCGACTCCTCCTCCAAGGCCCACACGTGAGAATGCTTTCGATGGGCAATTCACTAATAGTTCGCAAATCTTTTTAAAAAATTAATACAATGAATGTATATAATCTTAAGTGCAGAAGTAAACAAATATACCAACAACTTTTCATAGATCTGAAAGAATGTACTTTCAGTTGTTGGAGTTGGGTCACTCTGTCGCTGGAGTTGTGTTGCTCGATTGTTGGAGCAGCGTCACTCGACCGTCGAAGTCACGTCATGGAGTCGCAGGAGCGTCTTTAGAGCAGCACACAAGAAAGTAATCGCAGAAGAAACTTGTGTTTTGTGCTCCTAGTGGAAGGCTGCTTATATAGGCAATTCCGAGCGCCTGGACCATGACGTCAACCAACCAATCAATGAGCTCCAAGCTAACGAGTAGATATGCCTTGGGCATTCTGGGAGCCCGAACCACTCCGAGCGCCCGGACCACTCCGAGCACCCGGATCCCTTCCAGGCGCCCGGACTACCTTTTCTAGCAAACTGTTTTCCTGCAAGAAAAATTTAGTCTGAGGTAAATAAAAATTATATTACCTTGCAAAACAGGTGGGTCAAGGTTAACCGGGCACCTAGTGTTGAGAAGTCCAAGTAGGTCAAAAGAGTGACCGGATACTTGGCACAAGAAGAAAAGTCCAAGTCGGTCAAAAGTTTGACTAGACACTTGATGGCGAAGTCCTAGCAGGACAAGGTTGACCGGATGTTAAGCATTAGAAGTCCCAACAGGTCACGGTTGATTGGATGTTGGATTTGGAAACCCTAGACTTGACTCAGACAAGTTAGGGTTGGTCAATTTGATCAGGTGATCAAATTAGACCGAACTCAATCAATCAGTCGATCGATTGGGAGCTGTTTATCACGAGCACAGAGAACAGCCCAATCGATCTGATCGATTGGGGCGGAAATTCGGGAGCCCTGGAAGCGCCGAGTATAAAGTCGTGTCGAGCTTTCTTCTCACAATTGTTTCTTCTGATCTTCACGCGATCTTCTCCGACACTCTTCGCCAGTTCTTGGAAGTTCTTGGGGATAAGTGTTGCTGCACTTCCAAGGTTCAAGAGACGTTTTTCAACAACAAGATCAAACAAGAAGAGATTTTTCCTTTGTGTACTTGTATTTTTTTTCTTGCGTTGAGTTGTATATTATGAGAGTTCTTGTACGACATTTCTCCACCTCCGGTAGTTACCGAGAATGAGTATAGTGCATGTCATGTGTGGATCCTTAGATTAGTCACCTTTTTTTGAGGTGGATACCAAGTAAATCCTTTGTGTTAGCATTGTAAGTTTTGCTTTCAGTTCTATCCGTTGCATCATCATCACGAAGTATTAAGTTAACAAGCGCGATGACCTATTCCCCCCCCCCCCCCCCCCGGGCCCCCTCTCTAGCTACAAATCGACCCTAACAAGTGGTATCATAATGATATCGCTCTTTACCGGAATCATTATTGAAAGGGCAACAAGCTAAAGGGAGAAGAAGTTGAAGCAAAGTTCAACAAATCAAAGACTTCACCAAGAGGAGCTCAACTTCAAAAATAGATTTCTGAGATAGACTCGGATATGACATAAGGATGCCTCCACCATTCACATTAACGAATTTTGATCTTTGGAAATCAAAGATTAAACATTTCTTCATGATGAAGATAGAGCAATAGTTTGCTCTCATAGAAAGATTTGAAGCTCCAAGAGACTCAAAAGGCAAAATTCTCAAGAAGAGCAAATGAAGTCAAGAGAAAATTTAAAGATGCGAGGCAAACAAAGTTATTGGTTAGTCTATTGCCTAGTACTATTATGTGCAAAATTAGAGAATTTGAAGATGTTACGGAGCTATGGAGCAAATTAGCTAAAATCCATGAAGAACCTTCCACGACACAGAATCAAAACAAATCCAAAGAGGGAGACTCATTGGAGCAAGACAAAGAGGAAGAGGACTCCAAAGTTGAGAGATGCTCAACTCAAGAAAAAGAAGTCAAAGAAGCTTCATCCTCAACGGAGTACAACGAGAAGGGCAAAGAGGAAGCATATTAGTTGCTCAATGGGCAAGAGGATGAAGATGAAGAAATCTCCACCTCTAGGATTGAGGGGGAGCATACTTCATTAACACCGGAGCAAGAAGAAACTTCCACCTCCGAATCAAATGAAAAGGAAGATGGTGCCACCTCCACAAGTCAAGCAAAATCGATTGGAGGATCATCATTGTCAGATCAAGAGGAAGCCTCTACATCCGGATCAAAAGGAGAAAATGTCACCCCCATAAGCGAAGGTATAAAAATTTCAAGTTTAAATAATAAAAAATACATTATATACTTTGAGTGTAGGAAAAAAAGACACTACAAGAATAAGTGTCCTAAATTAGCCAAGAAGAATGGTCAAGTGGCACCTAAAGGCAAGGAGAAGCTCAAAGAGACCGCCTTCATGACAAAGTTAGAGCAAGGAGCACATTGTGTGTTTCTCTTGCAATCAAAGAGGGCATTACCAAAGTCAATGTCCTAAAAGAAAGAAAACAGTCAAAGTCAAAGGAAGAAAATCAAGTCAAGGGGGAGCTTCTAAGGGAATCTCAAGGTATCATTTATTGAATCAATTCCTTTAACACATGGTAAAAGGCATGCTAAGTCTAAATTATATCATTTCAATGTTATTTATCATGAAAATAGAAAGTATGATAGGATTAAAGAGAAATAGGTAGCTCTTCATGCCAAGACCATCTCACCTAAGGTTAGGAAGGTAAATAACAATTTAGGCAAAAATTCTATGGATTTTAGATATAAGCCTAGAAATAGAAATGCTCAAGAATTTAATGGTAAATCAAAATCTATGGTGATCCTGTCCGAATCGCTGAACCAAGGGACACTGGGCACACGGCACGCTCCCAATCGTTGGAGTGAACTTCCGGCTAGTCGAACGAAGCTCCGGCGATCCTGCACAAATGATCCTGTCCGAATCGCTGAACCAAGGGACACTGGGCACGCGGCACGCTCCCAATCGTTGGAGTGAACTTCCGGCTAGTCGAACGAAGCTCCGGCGATCCTGCACAAAAGTCTAGCCGGGAAGGGTTCCCGGCGACGACCCTCCGACGCTCAAGTCGGAGAAAGTGGCTGCCAAATTTTTATTATGCGTACCTTCGGCGAAGTAATAGCCTCCTTATATAGGATGGAGAAGGAACGGATGCACGTATACCGAGGCACGTACGTGTCAGCAGCCCATACCATGGTATGCACTTGTCAGAGAGCTTACCTGACATCATGCTGCCACAGTCGAACATGTTCTTTGATGTGACGGCAGGACCATATGGATTTATGAAAACAAAATCAAATCTTAAGGTCAAGGCTTGATAAAATGGAAAAGACTCTAAAAAAGATAAAAAAATATCCTTAAGGGACAAAATGAACATAACCTAAGCATAGAACACAAAGGCTATCCAATGGTCATAGAGGTTTAAGATACAAACCTAAGACTAAAAAGGATGTAGCCTCATACCATAGAGTTCTATATAGTTATGGAACTAATCCTATGTTTAAGGGTCAAGTAAAAAATACAAGGGAAGTTATCCCTAGAAGTATTTTTGCAAAGGTTAACGTGACTAAGACTTCTAAGTAGTCTAGCAAAGTCACTAAGAAAATCACAAGGGAAGCAATCCCTATAGTCGACCTAGAGGAAGTGATCAAGGCTTCTAAGAAGCCTAGAAAGGTCGTTAGAGAGATAACTAGGGAAATTATCCCTAGTGAGTACCTAGAGCATCCAAGGAGCACCAATAGATTTTGGGTTCCTAAGAGCATATTCTCTACACCCTAGATGGGTTTAGAGAGTGTCAACTCTAAATGGGAAGGGTGGTTAACCCAACCTTGGTAAAGTTGACATTTGGAGACATTTTCAAGGTTTTTGTTAACCTTTGAAAATGCAAAGGATAAACTGCTTATTGTTTGGAAGAGTAAAATGTGCCAAATTTCAAGGATTTGGAATTAATTTAAATTGGCATAATTGGAAAAGAAACAAAAGAAATATCAAGTTGGGATTTTGACATTTGCTTAGGGGGATAAGGGCAATCTAGGAGCAATTTTAGATTTAGCATTTATTTAGTGATACGTAGATAAATAATCCAGGTATGTTTATTTATGCTAAATTGTCATGATTAATTGCTCATCATATGTCATGACATCATGTTGTATTCATGTTTATTATGAAAAACACAAAAATATCATGTCATATCATACATACATCATGTAGTTGAAAAAAAATATTCCTTTTAAAAATTATTCTTTTGATGTATGCCATAATTAATCATGCATTATTTTAAATTTCTTATAATTAAGGACAATGACATTTACCAACAAATTAAAAATTATCATATCAACAAATAATAAAGGATTTTATCAACAAATGACATCTTAGGTGGATGTTCATAAATTAAAACGTCTAGATAGATATGCATGATCCCTAGTTTAGGGCAGAATTAAATGCTACATCTCATAAAGATTATAAGTTGACTTGTATGTGTTTTGGTACACATTAGATACAAATAAGATGTTAGGATGATGAACAAAAACTTAAGATGCTGATTTTGTGCATCTTTTTTAGTTTTAGATTCATCAAAATACATAGTTATGTGTTTTCCAATCATTGGGAAAGTTAATGTACAAGCCATGTGCATTGAGCCCAATGAACATGGTTAGAAATTTATTTTGAAAAATATTTTAAAAATACTTTGGAAAACATTTGTGAAGACTATCTTTTGATAGTGATCATCATTGAAAAGTTAAACACAAATTTGAAAGAAACATTGAAATTTTTACAAATTTTCAATTTTGTGTCAATCTTTGTAAATAAGATATATTTTCTTAGAAAACTATTTTTTCATGAAAATATATGTCTTAAATAATGTCTACATAAATTTTTATGATTTTTAGAATTTTGTAGAATTTTTAGGGCATTTCTGAATTTCGCTGAAATGGAATTTCAGGAAATCAGATTAGCCGATCGATTGAGAAGTCTCAATCGATCAACCGATCGATTGAAATTGAGTTTCTCGCGAGCAGAAGATCATAAAATCGATCAGTGGATCGATTAAATAGGCGTCAATCGATTGAGTCCCAACTTTAATCAATTGAAAAGGCTGATTTTGGCTGTAAAAGTCTGATTTCAGCGATTTAAGCCATTTTGAGTCACATTAACCATTCCTAACCCCTTGTAATATGTTTATCCACTTTTAAGGATAGTTTTCTTGATGAAAACAAGAAGCAATGGTTAAGGAAGAATAAGTTGAAGTTTAAAATGAGGTTTGTACTCAATATTGATATGCAAACCTCAAAACTTCAAATTTTAGATTTTCTAAAGGTTTAAAAACTCCAGTCATTGTTGGTGGAATGACAGAAGTTTGAAGCATGTCTTTAGGAGGAGCTACTCTTTAAAGATATGAAAACTATTTTCACAAAACCATGGAAGGTGGTTAAGCCTTCGCTTGAGTGAATGTTCTAGGATGAGCATTGTGAAGCGGTTTAATGCTCAAGGGTGAGCATTTAATACAATGAAGAGTATGGGACCTTCATTGTAGTGTTGTGAACAACGTATGAGTAACTTTTCAGGGGAATAGTTTTTAATGTGTACCAAAGGGGGAGAATATAGAGTTTAAGTTAGGTCTTCATTACCCGAGGAGGGAGTTTGCCCTCTAGGAAAGGGAGAAAGGGAGAAAGGGAGAAAGCGAAGGAAACCCTCATTCATGCTTTGGCATGAAGAAGAAGGTGCAGCTATTTGATTAGCCTAACTTAAAAATATTGTCAAACATCAAAAAGAGGGAGATTATTGGTGCAATATTCCCTGGGTCAAGGTTGACTAGGTTAACTAAGCTTGAGTTGGCTCAAGCTTGAGTCTTGATTTGGGTTTAGATGTTTAACAATATATGGAGATTACAGGTGCAATCGTCCGTTTGGGAAGATTGTTAGTGCAATTCCCCACTTGTCAATGTTTGACCAGGTTGACAAGAAGAAGAGTCGAGTAGGTCAAGGTTGACCAGATACTTGACTAGGAAAGCCCTAACTGGAGGTTAGGCTAGGATAAGTCCAACAAGAATGTTGGCAGAAGAGAGAAATCCAAGTGGGTCAGGTTGACCGAACACTTGGTGTGAAAGTCCTAGTGAGTGAAGCTAGGCAGTTGAAAGACCTGGTGAGTAAAGCCAGACAGTTGGAAATCATAGTGAGTGAAGTCATGTAAAAAACTTAGTGAGTGAAGCTAGGCAGATGAAAAACCTAGTGAGTAAAGCTAGGCAGATGGAAGACCTAGTGAGTAAAGCTAGAAAGTTAGAAATCCTTTTAAGTGAAGCCAGATGAAAGACCTAGTGAGTGAAGTTAGGCAGATGAAGAGTCCTGGTGAGTAAAGCCGGGCAAGGGAAGTCAGGTGGGTCAAAGTTAATCGGACACCTGGTATTGAGAAGTCCAAGTAGGTCAAAGAAGTAACCGGATACTTGGCACAAGAAGAAAAGTCCAAATGGGTCAAAAGTTTAACCAGACACTTGGTGGTGAAATCCTAGCAGGTCAAGGTTGACCGGATGTTAGCATTAGAAGTCCCAACAGGTCACGATTGACAGGATGTTGGATTTGAAAACCCTAGACTTGACTCTGTTGGGGTTGCAAGGTTGCAAACATAGTCCCATATTGAAAACACATGGAAAAGATCATGGGTTTATAAGAGAAAGATATCTCCATTGGCATGAGGCCTTTTGGGTAGAGCCCAAGAGCAAAATCATGAGGGCTTAGGCCCAAAGTGGACAATATCATGTCATTGTAGAGATATCTAAATTCTTTTCGATCCTACAATTGGTATCAGAGCCCAGACTGCCAGAAGGTTTAACCGTCGACTGTGCACAAGAGCTATGGTCTGATTGAATCATGTGAGTACAATATTGACCTCGAACAAAGAAAGTGGGAGCTCCTATGTTCGATCAAGAGGACCAGATACTAGGCAGGAAGTCTTAGTTGCGGCTAGGCAAGGAAGTCCTAGTAGGTAGGGTGGACCGAGGGGCAGGAAGTCCTAGTAGGTCGGGTAGACCGAGGGGCAGGAAGACCTGGTGGGTCAAGGATCGGACGTGGGAAGTCTATGGTCCTTTGTTTGAGGGGGGGATTGTTGGGGTTGCAAGGTTGCAAACATAGTCCCATATTGAAAACACATGGAAAAGATCATGGGTTTATAAGAGAAAGATATCTCCATTGGCATGAAGTCTTTTGGGTAGAGCCCAAGAGCAAAACCATGAGGGCTTAGGCCCAAAGTGGACAATATCATGTCATTGTGGAGATATCTAAATTCTTTTCGATCCTACAATTTTTGTTTGCCCCTTCCGGCGATGATTCCGGTGAAGAGCGGCCTCGCTCTGACAATATCTTGTAGAGCTTCTCCGCCCTTGGTAGTTACCATAAAGGAGAGTTTTATTAGTGGAGGGTGTGTGAGTAGGTGTGGATCCTTGGATTAGTCACCTCTTGTGAGGTGGATACCAAGTAAACCAACCGTGTTAGCGTTGTATGTTGTTTCTTTGTATTTCCGCTGCCATCTCTTGAAAAACAAGCAACTAAGCGCAACCAAACGAGACGAGCAAACGAGAAGAGCTATTCACCCCCCCCCCCCCTCTAGCTACTTTTCGGTCCCAACAAGTGGTATCAGAGCGAGGCCGCTCTTCACCGGAATCATCGCCGGAAGGGGCAAACAAAACAAGCAAAGCTAGAGGGTGAAGAAGTTGGAGCAATTCTACAAGTCGAAGACTTCATCACAAGAAGCTCAACTTCAAATGGAATTCCGAGATGGACTCGGATTCGACACGAGGGTGCCTCCACCATACACATCTACAAGCTTCGATCTTTGGAAATCAAGGATCGAAAACTTCTTGATGGTGGAGATAGAGCAATGGTTTGCTCTCATGGAAGGTTTTGAAGCTCCCACAAATTCCAAGGGCAAAGTACTCAAGAGGAGCAAGTGGAGCAAAGACCAAATCCAAAGATGTGAGGCCAATGACAAAGTGACCAAGCTTTTGGTCAATTTATTGCCGAGCAACATCTTGGAGAAAATAGGAGAATTTGTAGATGCCAAAGAGTTATGGAGTAAATTGGCAAGGATTCATGAGATCCCCTCCACTGTACCGAATCAAGAGGAATCCAAAGAGGGCGACTCATTGGAGCAAGATCAAGAGGAGGACTCCGAAGTTGAGAGATGCTCAACTTCCGAAGAAGAGGAAGTCAAAGAAGCTTCATCCTCAAAGGAGTGCAATCAAAAGAGCAAGGAAGGAGCATATTCCTTGTTTCATGTACAAGAGGATGAAGAAGAAGATGAAGCCTCCACCTCTAGGATTGAGGGGGAGCAATCTTCATTGACACCGGAGCTAGAGCAAGAAGAATCCTCCACATCCGGGTCAAGAGAAGATGAGGATGAAGAAGCTTCCACCTCCGCAAGTCAAGCAAAATCGAATGGAGGAATATCTTCGGATCAAGAGGAAGCTTCTACCTCCGGATCAAAAGGAGAAGATGCCACCCTTACAAGCAAAGGTATAAACATTTCAATTAATAATAAAAATCATATCATATGCTTTGAATGTAGGGAACATGGGCATTACAAAAATAAATGCCCTAAATTGGCCAAGAAGAAGGGCCAAGTGGCACAAAAGGGCAAGGTGAAGCCCAAGGAGACCATCCCCAATACAAAGAAGAGCAAGGAGCATATTATATGCTTCTCTTGCAATCAAAAGGGGCATTACCGAAGTCAATGCCCCAAGGGAAAGAAGATGATCAAGGCTCAAGGAGGAAGCTCAATTCAAGGGGGAGCCCCTAAGGTAAAAAGGAAGGTAACTTTCATTGAGCCTATTCCCTTGCATAATGGTAAAAAGCATGCTAATTCAAGTTTATATCATTTTAATGCTATTTACCATGAAAATAGGAGACATGATAAAATTAAAGAAAAACATGTAGCTTATCATGCTAAGACTACCACACCTAGGATTAGGAAGATAGATAAAAATCTAGGCAATCACACTAAGGACCATAGTTATAAGTCTAGAAACAAAAATGCTCATGGGTGTAATGAAAAATCAAAATCTAAGGATTTAATGATAGAAAATCAAGTCTTGAGGTTAAGGCTTGATAAAAAAAAGGATGGAAAATATCCTAAAAAGGCAAAATGAGCATAGCCTAGGTCTAGGAGCACAAAGATCATCTAATGGCCATAGGGGTTTGGGATACAAACCAAAGGCTAAGAAGGATGTAATCTCTTACCATAGGGTTCCATATAGTTATGGAACCAACCCTAGGTCTAGTGGTCAAGCCAAAAATACAAGGGAAGTTATCCCTAAGAGTATTTTTGCAACAAATGTGACTAAGACGTCTAAGAAGTCTAAGAAAGTCACAAAGAAGGTTACAAGGGAAGCAATCCCTAGAGTTGACCTAGAAAAAGTGACCAAGACTTCTAAGAAGCCAAACAAGGTCACTAGGAAGGTATCTAGGGAAGTTATCCCTAGTGAATACCTAGAGCATCCAAGGAGTACCAATAGGTTTTGGGTTCCTAGGAGCATTTTCTCTACCCCATAGATGGGTTAGAGAGTGTCAACTCCGATTAGAAGGGTAGTTAACCCAACTTTGAGGAAATTGACACTCAAGGAGCATTTTCAAGGTTTTTGTTAACCTTTGAAAATGAATTGAAATGATTATTTACTCCTTGAAAGAGTAAAATGTGCCTAATGGTGGAAAGATTGATTCTATCTAAAATGGCACAAATTGGGAAAACCTTGAGAAATACCAAGTTGGGATTTTGGTATTCTCTTGGAAATTTAAGGCAATCCGGGCCTTGGTTTATGTGATTACTCTTGATGAAAAATGGAATATGCCAACAATTGAGGATATGCTTAATTTTTAAGTGGCATAAATAAATCAAGAGAAATAGAAATGTCAATTTAGGTTTTGACATTTTTTTGAAGCATTTAGAGCAATCTAGGTTTAACCTTTTAAGGTAGCTAAGTGATTAAGGATACTTAGATAGGGAATCTAGGTATACTTTTATTTATGCTAAACCTTGCCATGATTGTTTGCCCATAATATGCCATGACATCATATTTTATTTGTATTTTGCATTCATGACTTATCATGAAAAATACAAAAATACCATGTCATGTCATACATACATCATGTAGTATAGGAACTTTCTTTTGAAAGTTATTGCATTTTGATGTATGTCATAACATCAATCATGCATTAAGTTTTATTTCCTAAATTTAAGGACAAATGGCATTAGTTCAACAAGTGGCATTTGTTTACAACAAGTGAAATAAACAAGTGGCATTTGTTTAACAAGTGAATCAACAAGTAACATCCGTGGTGGATGTTTACCACTCCAAATGCCTAGATAGATATGCATGATCCCTAGAATAGGGCAAAACCAAAATCTCACATCTCACAAAGACCTATAAGATGACTTGTATGTGTTTTAGTGCACATTAGATACAAGTGAGATGTTAGGATGATGAGCAAAACTCAATATGTTGATTTAGTACATTCTTTTGAGTTTTAAGTTCATCAAAACACATAGTTATGTGTTTTCCCATCATTGGGAAAGCTAATGTACAAGTCATGTGCATTAAGCCCAAGGAACATGGTGGGAAATTGGTTTTGAAAATGTTTTCAAAATGATTTTGGAAAACCTTGGTGAAGGCTATCTTTTGATTGTACTCATCATTGAATAGTTAGACATAAAACTTGAAGAAAACACTAAAGTTTTAGCAAGTTTTCAAGTTTGTGTCAATCTTTGAAAATATGAAGTATTTTCATAGAAAACTATTTTTCCGTAATAATATATGTTATGAGGAATGTATCCTCAAAATTTTACAATTTTTGGAATTTTCTGTGATTTTTTTGGGGTTTCTGAATTTCGGGAGAAAAATCAGAAATCCCTATCAGAGATTTGTGGACCGATCAGAGGGGATGTTGATCGGTCCAGGGAGGTCTGGATCGGTCACCGGACCGATCCAAGGAGGTCTGGATCGGTCACCGGACCGATCCAGGGAAGTGTGGATCGGTCTGGTGACCGATCCAGTGAGGTCTGACCGGTCTGGTGACCGATCGGGCGTGCCAAAATGCTGATTTTCGACTGTGTTGTCTGAAATTTCAGCTGAAAGTTAAAACACAGTTTGTGTTTTGGATTTCTAAAGGTTTAAAACTCTCCAAGACATTGTTGGTGCAATGGTCAAGGGGGAGTTGATCTTTAGGAGGAGTTTTACCTATTAGTCAAGGGGGAGTTGATGTTTAGGAGGAGTTTTTTACTCTAAAAACTTGAGTGATATGGGATTATCACTAAATTGATTGTTGACTTTAGTATCAAGGGGGAATTTAAGGGTTTCAATGAAAGGTATGGGACTTTCATTAGGAAGAAACTCTTAACCTTGATTCACTCTTTTTGATGTGTGTCAAAAAGGGGGAGAATGGGAGAATGTCCAAAGAATGTTCAAGGAAGAACATTAGAGTTTGGGGAGAATGTTCAAGGAAGAACATTGGAAACCTAAGTAGGTTATCAGGTTAACCTAACTTGATTATGGTTTTTGTCAAACATCAAAAAAAGGGAGATTGTTGGTGCAACCTTAGGTCAAGGTTGACCTGGTTGACCTGACTCGAGTTGACCTGACTCGAGTTGTATTTTGATGTTTGACGAGAATATAAAAGTTCTATTCTGATGTTTGACAGAATACAAACTTGGGAGATTGTGGGTGCAATCTTTGGTCAAGGTTGACCTGGTTGACCCGAGGTGAGTCAACCTGATTCGGGAAATCCTGGTAAGTGAAGCCAGGTGAAAGTCCTGGTGAGTAAAGCCAGGCAAGGGAAAGTCCTGGTGAGTGAAGCCAGGCAGATGGAAAATCCTGGTGAGTGAAGCCAGGTAAAAGCCCTAGTGAGTGAAGCTAGGCAGTTTGGAAGTCCTGGTGAGTGAAGCCAGGCAGATGGAAAACCCTGGTGAGTGAAGCCAGGTAAAAGTCCTGGTGAGTGAAGCCAGGTAAAAACCCTAGTGAGTGAAGCTAGGCAGTTTGGAAGTCCTGGTGAGTGAAGCCAGGCAGATTGGAAATCCTGATGAGAGAAGTCAGGTGAAAATCCTAATAAGTGAAGCTAGGTGAAAGTCCTGGTGAGTGAAGTCGGGCAAGGGAAAATCCAGATGGATCAAGGATGATCGGACATCTGGTGTTGGGAAGTCCAAGTACGTCAAGGGAGTGACAGGATACTTGGCACGAAGGAGAAAGTCCGAGTGGGTCTAAAGGATTGACCGGACACTTGGCGGAGAGTCCTAGCAGGTCAAGGGAGTGACCGGATGCTAAGCATGATGTACCAATAGGTCAAGGTTGACCGGATGTTGGTGTGGAAGGCTTGGGCCTTGGTTTGGGTAAAAACCAAGAGCTGGATCGATCAGTGGATCGATCCAGTGATACATTGAGTTATCTGATCGATCTGGTGACCGATCAGTAACCGATCAGTAGCTTTCTGTGAGAGTTACTGATCGGTCTGGAGACCGATCAGAGACGAGGCCAACTCTCACACAAGAGTTGGCTGATCGGTCTGGGGACCGATCAGCCTAAGGCCTGATCGGTCCACAGACCGATCAGAGTCCGATCAGTGCGGCTCTGTGAGATGGCTGATCGGTCTGGGGACCGATCAGAACACTCCTGGACCGATCAGGAGTGTGCCTGATCGATCCAAGCCCTAGCCGTTGCGACACAACGGCTAGTTTATGTGTCTTCTTCTTCGCAGATTCATCTCCAATCTTTCACAAGCTTCTCCACAGC
The DNA here is from genome assembly GCF_018446385.1 of Zingiber officinale. NCBI lineage: Eukaryota > Viridiplantae > Streptophyta > Magnoliopsida > Zingiberales > Zingiberaceae > Zingiber > Zingiber officinale. Next base: position 2,017,171 of record NC_055991.1, read on the forward strand.
GCTCTCAAAGTTTAGTCGCCAGTTCTTGAAGGATCTTGGAAGTTTTCCAAGTCAAGAGGCGGATCAAAGCAAGAAAAGAAACTAGGGTTAGGGTTTTACACTCATTGTAAACTTGTAAGCTTGTATTTCTTGTATCCCTTTCCTCTCTTCTTGTATTGAGTCTTGTAGGGCTTCTCCGCCCTTGGTAGTTACCATAAAGGAGAGTTTTATTAGTGGAAGGTGTGTGAGTAGGTGTGGATCCTTGGATTAGTCATCTCTTGTGAGGTGGATACCAAGTAAACCAACTGTGTTAGCGTTGTATGTTGTTTCTTTGTATTTCCGCTGTCATCTCTTGAAGAAACAAGCAACGAAGCGCAACCAAACGAGACGAGCAAACGAGAAGAGCTATTCCCCCCCCCCCCCCCTCTAGCTACTTTTCGGTCCCAACAAACTCAAGCAAGTTAGGGTTGGTCAATTTGATCAGGTGATTAAATTAGACCGAACTCAATCAAATAGTCGATCGATTGGGAGTTGTTTATCACGAGCACAGAGAGCAACCCAATCGATCAAGCGATCGATTGGGGCGGAAATTCTCACGAGAAAGCGAGAGCACAAAGGAACTCTGAATCGATCAGTCGAACAATTCAAGTCTCCCCAATCGATTGGTCAATTGATTAGGATATGACCGTTGTGCAGGTAGTGAGCTTTGAACAGCTGGGATGGAGCGGATCTGATGTGGCAATCGATTGGGAGCCCTGGAAGCGCCGAGTATAAAGCCATGACGAGCTTTCTTCTCACAATTTTTTCTTCTAATCTTCACGCGATCTTCTCCAACACTCTTCACCAATTCTTGGAAGCTCTTGGGATAAGTGTTGCTGCACTTCCAAGATTCAAGAGGCATTCTTCAACAACAAAGTCAAGCAAGAATTGGTTTTTCCTTTGTGTACTTATATTTTCTTCTTGTGTTGAATTGTATGTTATGAGAGTTCTTATACGAGCTTTCTCCACCTCCGGTAGTTATCAAAGAATATTTTCTTAGTGGAGTGTGTGTCATGTGTGGATCCTTGGATTAGTCACCTCTTCTTGAGGTGGATACCAAATAAATCCTTTATGTTAGCGTTGTAAGTTTTGCTTTGAGTTCTATCCGCTGCATCATCATCACAAAGCATCAAGTTAATAAGCGCGACGAGCTATTCACCCCCTCCCCCTCCTCTCTCTAACTACAAATCAAACCTAACATTTATGACAAGTACCAATATATATGGGAGGTGTGTTCATGAATTATACTCTTGAATTTATTTATTAGATGAATTAAATGAGAGGATTGTTTATCTCCATAATTAATGGAGAGAAACTAAGACATTTGAATTATTAAAAAAAAAAAATATTATGCATCTGCGAGTACAGTAAGCAAAACTCTCATTTTGAACCAACAGTCAAAATTTCTACTTCAAATAAAATTCTAAATCTTATAATTAGAAAAGTACATAAAATTATGATAAATACGTATATTAAATGATAAAATGAGAAAGATAAAAAAAACTTAATTAATAATAATAATAATATAAAATTTATTTAAAATAAAAAATGATATAGTAAAAGATAAAATTCGTTAGTATAAAAAGATTCCTATAATCAACTTCAACCCCATCTAATGACATAAGGGTTGTTGTTGTACAATTAGATAAGTATCAACCTAGTTATTGCTTGCATACAGAGTTTATACGAAGACACGTCCTAAAGTTTAAGCCAATTCGAGGAAGGACAGAGTGGAGAAAGAAGGGCACCACAAACTGCAATGACAGAAACACGTGTTGGACTAAACTTTCTGCTAATCCTAATCCATTTGATCTTCTGGATTCATGAAAAAGCAATTACATTCCAACTAAACCACTTGCAGGAAAACAAAAACACATGTCCACCTTTCAATCCTGAGGTGGAAGGTGTAGTAGTCCTGCATGCTTATGTGGGCGTGCAACGCAATTGCTATGCATGCAAATTACGTCTGGGAGTCGCACAAGGAATGCATGTAGGCATTTTCAGTCATCTTGCTTGTAGGTCTTTGAATACTTTAACTCGACCATATATTCGTTTGGCCAGTATTCCAGCTATTTATGGACAAAAGGAAGATTTGACAGCAATGTGACGAGTTCTCTTTAACTCGTGTTGTTTTTGCCAGTGCGCTGTTCGTGGAACATACATTTGGCATCAAGAGTTAATGTGTAAAGTTGCATGGAAAATGTTCGTCAAATGTTTGCTGGGGAATGCGACAGTCCTCCAATCTGTGCATGTTGATTGTTAGACTCAAACAGCTCCTAAATAGAGTTTCTAATAAGCAACAAAGACTGGACCAAATGTAGGATAAGGCATTAACTCAGCTGAATACTTAAGTCTAAGAATTCACAAGTTGAGGGACTCTTTGCCAGATCGATACGATAGCCATCACGAGTGAGGTGAGCTGACTAGAGGTAGAGGACCGATCGAAGAACATAAATCGAATGTGGTAAGTAAAGCACGTACCTCACTGACTTAACTTGTGGAACTTGACCTTCTCACTATATTAAACTAACTAAAGGTCAGTGGTGCCATAGACTTCTGTGTTGGTCACTAGAATTTTTTTGACCAATTAGTTTTGATCACTGTTTTTGGGCAATGCTTAGCGTAGAAGCACCAAGTTGTTCAACATTTTCCATGCGGATGATTCTGTCTGTTGCAATTAATTGGCCGTGCACGATTCTATAACTATACTCGTGCATGTCTACATCTTTTCTACCTGTTTTACTACACTCTGCGTATATTAAAACTACTGGTAAGCAATGTATATAAAGTTATCTAATATTCTTTTAAAAATTAAAACTCCATTAATGTGGGAGTTCCAAATAGCTTTTATGAAAAATAAATGAATAACTAAATAAGTAAAGCAATGAAATTTAGAAAAGGAAAATAAAATGCATTACATGTTACCAGACAAAAGCAATGAAATCGACTAATTATAAATAGAATAAGAATAAGCATTACTGCCATCACAGTCTTCCGGACATTAGTCAGTCAATGGAGCAGCGAGTAACGAAATAGCATGAATCGTTAATCAGGTGACACTCAACTTTGTGGGCTGTGAATCATGTAGGCCGTCCGATGCTACGGGAGCAAATCTTATGTAATATTTGGTATAATATTTTCTATAATATTGACTTGTCAAGTGTATCCAATGTAATAATGGTAACTTCTCGGCACCCGACAGCCAAGACACATGTCCATCGTTGGAGGCCTCCGAGTTATTTTCAACTTATCTAGTCCGATCCAAACTACGATCTGAATAGAAAAATGATCTTAGAGAAGGGTCGTAAATTGCGATCAGATTCCAACCAAAATATGACCATAATTACAGGGCGTTTTTATAGGTGTGGATCATATGACAAATTCATAAATATGGGACTGTCGATTACCGAATGTCGAGTGCAAAGAAGTTACCATTATTAAATTTGATACAACTAGTCAATAATTCGATGTTATAGAAAATGTTATACCAAATGTTATAGAGAATTTGTAATTCTTATACCAAATTCTTATAACATTTGGTATAATATTTCTTATAACATTAATAATTACTTGTCAATAGTATCAAATTTAATAATTATAACTTCTTAGCACATGACAACCCGATCGCCCGCCCATCGCCGACCTTCAGATAATGTCCAGTCGTTTATCCCGACTTAAATTATAACCTGGATAAGAATGTGAATCCAAAGAGGGATTACACATAATTATGATCGGATTCCAACCAAAATTCGACCGCAATTATGGAGCATTTTTAAGGATTTGCTGTCGTTCACTATAAGTGCTTCATGATTTACCCCCCGAAATTAATAATCGTATAAGAGTAATTCCTCATTTTTATCAAAATTCGATCAATCTTTGCTCAATTCTATAAATATGTCATGTAATAATCAACTTTGGGCAACTAAAATTATATTAGAAAAAAATGATAATTTCAGTTAGCCTCATTGACTATTTCTGAGATGACCGGCCCAGCTCCATGAAATTTTTCCACTGATCATCAAGGTAAATCGGGAAGCGCACGTGACGGGTAGCCCAAAAACTCAGCATCCTTTGGTTATGTCTCCATTTGAAGAAAAATTCTTACAAATACATCGTAACTGATATTCAAATCGTGGATATTTAGATGACAATTTAGATGTCCTACCGCGACATTATAATACCGGGGACAACTAAAATTAGATTAGAGAATATTGATCACGTGGCTAATTCTTCCCAAGGTCAATAAATAGCCACCCCTCAGACCCCTTTCCGATATCAACTGCCACACACTTGGAAATTGCCTTTCTCCTCCGACAACTCCTCCGAGCTTACAGGATACAGATCGGTCGCCAACTGCGACGTCCATGGCTTCTGCTACCGGTTTCACACTGCACTCACCAACCAATTCAATTTCTAACTACAAACACCATCGCCGGTCAAACCGCACGGTGGTAATTCGGTGCTCTTCCCCAGCAAATTCTCTCAGCTCTGACGCTGCCGTTTCCGTCGCCACTGTCACCCCGTCCTACCGTCGGCTTTATAACAAAGATGCTACCGGTACTACCGGAGTTGTTGTCAAAAAGCCCGCGCTGAAGTGGAACTTGCTCCAGCGCCTGGCAGCGGCCGCTCTCGATGCCGCCGAGGAAATGTTCATATCGGCGGTGCTCGAGCGGCCGCGCCCTCTCCCGAGGACTGCAGATCCAGCCGTGCAAATTGCCGGCAACTTCGCACCGGTCGACGAGCAGCCGCCCTGCTATGACCTCCCTGTTCGCGGTCGAATCCCTCCGTTCATCGACGGCGTCTACGTCCGCAACGGCGCAAATCCCCTGTTCGATCCCGTCGCCGGGCACCACTTCTTCGACGGCGACGGCATGCTGCACCTCGTCTCCCTTCTCAACGGCACGGCCGCATCGTACGCCTGCCGCTACACGGAGACAGAGCGCCTCCAGCAGGAGCGCGCGCTAGGAAAGCCTGTGTTCCCCAAGGCGATCGGCGAGCTCCATGGTCACTCCGGCATCGCGCGCTTGTTACTCTTCTACGCGCGGAGTCTCTTCGGGCTCGTGGACGGTAATCGAGGGACGGGCGTGGCCAACGCTGGCCTCGTCTACTTCGCCGACCGCCTCCTTGCCATGTCAGAGGACGACGTTCCTTACCATGTCCGCATCACCCCTTCCGGCGACCTCGAGACAGTGGGGCGGTACGACTTCGAAGGCCAGCTGCGCTCCTCCATGATCGCGCATCCAAAGTTGGACCCTGTCTCGAGGGAACTCTTCTCGCTCAGCTATGACTTCATCTGCAAGCCTTACCTCAAATACTTCTACTTCACCCCCAACGGCGACAAGTCCTCCGAGGTGGAGATCCCCCTCGACCAGCCAACCATGATTCACGACTTCGCTATCACAGAGAACTACGTCGTGGTGCCGGACCAGCAGGTGGTGTTCAAGCTGCCGGAGATGCTCCGCGGCGGCTCTCCGGTCATCTACGATGGCGCGAAGGCGGCACGCTTCGGCATACTGCCCAAGTACGCTGCCAGTTCCGCCGAGATGGTGTGGATCGACGTGCCCGATTGCTTCTGCTTCCACCTGTGGAACGCGTGGGAAGAGCCGGTCACCGGCGAGGTGGTGGTGATAGGCTCGTGCATGACGCCGCCGGATTCCATCTTCAATGAGTCCGAGGAGAGTCTCACGAGCATCCTCTCGGAGATCCGACTCGACCTCCGGACCGGCGAGTCCACGCGCCGCCCAATTCTAGCTCCGGCGAACCAACTCAACCTGGAAGCCGGGATGGTGAACCGGAACAAGCTGGGGAGGAAGACCCGCTACGCCTACCTCGCCATCGCAGAGCCATGGCCGAGAGTTTCCGGGCTCGCGAAGGTCGACCTCTCCACCGGAGAAGTGCGAAAGTTCATCTTCGGCGACGGCCGGTACGGCGGCGAACCCTGCTTCGTGGCGAGGGACTCGAGTTCCCAGGAGGACGACGGCTGCGTGGTGACATTCATGCACGACGAGCGGACGTCCAAGTCGGAGCTGCTGGTGTTGAACGCTGCAAACATGCAGCTGGAGGCGGCAGTGGAGCTGCCGTCACGAGTGCCGTACGGCTTCCACGGCACCTTCATAAGCAAGAGGGAGCTGGAGTCGCAAGCTTAGAGATTAATTAGAGCACTAATTATAATGGGAATGATAGAGATTAACAGCAGAGTACCGCACCATGCAATGTAGGACACTGTTTGAATGGGTAGGTCTCCTGTTGGTGGTGGTCAATAAGGACACGAGGCAGAAAGAAGAGGATAGTACCTTACTATTGGGTTTGTAACGTGGCTGAGCCCGAGCTCAGCCAGTTTCTTTCGTTCTTGTTCATCTGCACTGTTCATATTACAGAGGCGTCAGTCTTGCTCATCGTGCATGTCCTTGTTGCATTGATTGATCAAGAGTTCACCATCATGGCTACTGCCAATGATGGTAACGGATCGCGGCAGAGAAGATCACGACGAGATCCGAAGCACAAAAATGCACAGTGAAGCTTCTAAAAATATGTGATGAATTGCAGGGGAAGCCATCAAGGAGACGAATGCACGGGCAAATGTAGTTAGTGAAGCTTCTAAAGATGCTCATAATAGGCTCAGTTCACTTCTTCGAGTTGGATGAATGATCCAACCAGATGAATCAAAGCTGGAGTGAGAAGGGATTGCGTAACTAAGCCTAATTAATTTGACTAAACAATCCAAGACACTTAGAAAAGAACCAGCATAGCGTGGCGTGGTGGAAGATACTACGTTATACAAAGCATTGACCGTGCAAGTTGCATGAGTCAAACATTAAACTAAGCCGCCATTCCATCTACTGGGAAGTCAACCCATGAGCTTATCCCTTTATCTACTTTGCATTCCCATAAGCCTTGGCTGTCCTATAATACCACGAGCATTCAAGCAACTATAACTGCTTTAATGACATCGTCAACAAGTGGCCACTCAAACCCTTCCCACTTCAACGATTGGAGAGACCATCCATGATTAATCTGTGCAAGGATAAGCAATTATAGAGTGAAAGCAATTGGCTAACGTAACAATTGGAAGTTGACTAGGAATAATTAAGTCAAATGATTGGACACTTTGGTCAGCCACTTCTCCAGCAATCTACCTAACTAGTGAACCCATAAGACCAGGAATTATTGTTGTTTCATGAATCCAAATATAGACAACAGGTGCATGTCTTCAAAGAAAAAAAATCTCTCCCACCCTCACCCTCGTCATTTGACGATCAACTATAAATTAACTTCATGATTTATTTCTCTAAGAACAGACTGTTAGGAACATTTGGGATAAACATAATCTACCATTACAATAAATTGATTGGCGTGACAATGACAATGGCAGCAGCAACACTGGAGACTGCCGATTGGAGACGTGATGACAGCGAACACTTGAGATTTGTGGAACAGGCAACTGGGAGTCGATCACATCGTATCAAGCCACTAGGGTTTGTCATGTCAACGCCAACACAGTATATTTTGGAAAAATTATAATGCTACCGAAATTGGCATTTGACTGAGAATGAAATAAAAATATAATTTCTTAATTTAGCTTAATTCATCTCACTTGATTCATTGGAACCATCTGTACATCAAATGAAGCAAGAGTTACTAAGGAGGTAAAGAAAAGATTAAGCAAATGAGCCTCGTTTTAGCAATTAAGTGGCACCATGGTGGTTTACAAAAGGATTAAACCATTCCTAGTTATCTGATAAAACTCTCTTTTGGAACATCAACTTATTTCCTTGTTCTTCTTCCTCCTCTGACCTCTCCTCTCTATGCCCCTTTTTTTCATGGGGATGAGCCTCCTTTTACGAATAAAGTATGAAGTGGAGAACTTTAACAAGTCAAACCCATCTACCTTCCAATAAAGAAAGAAGTAAAAAACAACCAGTCGCCGTCATGGTGACTTGGCCGTTGACTATGTAGATGTGTTTTCCACACACTGTTTTAATGAAATACCTCGTACGGAGATATTTTTGCAATTACTTGACCTGGCTGATTTATATTGCGCAAAAATCCAACAGCACCTTCTTATTAAAATCACTAAAGTGACGTTGCCCCATTAAAATCATTATAGTGGTATTATATGGTCAATGCTTCCGAGTGAATCTAATAATTAATAGTTGGATTACACATATCATAAAGGTGGGGTTTTTTTCATCTATATCATAAATCTAGCTGGGATATGCATTAACTTTTTATGTCCTAATTGAAAATGGCTCTAGGGCAATACAATTATACTACAAAATCTATGACATATGGCTTTGCGTAAGCAAGTCTAATCCCTGATATTCAATATAATCTGACCTTTTGCTTATTTGTAATTGCATGAGCTTTAATATTGTAGTTATCATCAAGTATTTCAAATTTTTAGGCCTTCTCAAACCTTAGAATTCAGTACATTCTGTATGCCAATCCATGTATACATATATTCTATCTATGCTGAGATGGAAAGCATGCAAGTTTCTATTTTTATATACAAAATATGAACTTTGAGATTTGGTGTTACTTAGTTAATCTCAAAATCATTTGATCTATGGCAATTGTGTGAGTGTTTTCCTTTTTGTGTCACCCCTCCTAGAGACTCTGAACTTTATGTTGGCGTTTACTTTGTGGTTTTAATCTCTTGTTTGATTTGCATGCATGTTCTTTCTAGCAATTGTATCCGTCAGAAAATAAGAATTCAGAGAACATCAAGGATGATGGACTTCTTGTTGATCTTAAATTACCTGTTAAGCATGTATTGTCTAGGGAACTACGAGTATATTTTTTTTTCCCAACTATCTTTTTATGAGCTTTCTAGGTTTTGTTGCTGAAGAACTTTAGCTTCTATGAAATGGTCTCTCTTCTTTTTCTCATTGCAACTCTACTTCGATAAAATTACTGAGCTACCACCACAACATCTTATCATTGGCTCAATGCTACTATCGCTGAAATAGATGATCCAATTATTTTTAAGTGGCAAACCTCAACAAATGTAACCACCATGATACAGTGGATCTTGAAATTCAACAATGTCAACTACTTTGACAAACTATTACATGATAACAATCCACACAATCAATATCCAAATCGACCATCAATACTATTATACAATGTATGTTGAAGATCAATGCCAACAAATCAGTTGCATCAAAAAGCAACATTTGAGACACTAATACAACATGTCTCCACAAATCTATGGCACCCAATTTTAATAATTCACCTTGATCAACACATTGTTCGACATTCCCCAATTGATAATATATAATCATCACTATCAAAGTCATAAACTAGATAATTATTTTCAGTTAAAGCAACCTAAATCATCACAGATCACTTCATCAACAATGCCAACTATCTATTAAAAATTATCATAGCACCATAGTCCATATAGATCATTATAATCACCATCATCATCACATAAACACTAATCACCGCTACAGTCAATATCATTACAGATTCCATTTTGAATATCAATACCAACACATGATCCATACCAAAGAACAATCTTAGCACGCTAATATAATCAAGCAATTTGGAAACCAGAAATTCATATTGTACTCAATGTTGATTATTCGCCTTGATCAACACTTCACATCAAATATCTCTTCACTACAATTGATATCCACCATAAAACTACAATTGATATCCACCATAAAACTATGATCACAACAGGACAATGTTTCCAATATCAATACCACCCACACAGTTCGTAATTAGAATAGGACAATGCATATAATATCAACACCATCCCAACAATTCCTAATTGGAATGTCAGCCAATTTAGTAGCCCACACACAAATATCTACTGCAACCACAAAGAATCACTATCTGACATGTAGGTGCATCTGTGCATCTGATTCCCAACCTCAATATTCTTCCAAACAACATATCACTTAAAATTAAAACTCAATTAAGATAACTCACAACATTTATCTAATAATAGTTTCTATCATTCAAATCAATTACTTGATATAACCACTTAAGGTTCACTTTCTTTACAAGTGTAAGACTCTCATTTCATTCAGAGATTACCTTCTAAAAAGAAGAGGTCAAGATCCTTTCAGGATTTGTTCGCTCGTTTTACTATGTAAAGTTTGACAGTTTTACAGAGAGAAGAGTAAAACGTAGAGGAAGGAGTTTTGAGGGAAGAACTTGTTTCTTTAACATCATCAAAATATATGCTTATATTAGATTATTATGAAGAATGGTATGAAATGAATCTCTAATTTTCAACTATAGCTGGCTACTTGTCACTTAAGGTGTCTAATAATTCTTCTTGAACTAATGTGGGAAGAAAAAAATCGCTAATTGTCTATATAGGTGGCTAAAAGTGGGTTAGTTATCTAATGCTTGCTTAACACTGACCCTCTAAGTTGAAGCATACACATTGGAGATGCCCAATTTATCTATGGAAAGGAAATGTAATCTCCTCTGAGTGCCTTGCTTAAGATGTCAACCAATTGGTACTTGGTTAAAAAACAACTTATTGAAATTACTCTAATTTAAACATGGCTTTGGACAATATGTTTGGCCTTTTCGTGAAACATGAGATTGACCTCGATGTGGAGAGTGGCTTTATTATCACAATAAAGATGTTGGTCATGAGTGGTCAATGTCACTGAAGCCCTTATCCATAACAACTTGTTTGTCACTATTGTAATTGACAGGTACTCTACTTCTGCTAAGGATCTTAAGACAATCATCTGTTTCTTGGTCTACTAGGAGATAGGGCATTCCTATAGCATCATAAAGAAGTATGACAAGGAATGCTAAGTTAATCTACAAATTTCCTAAATCTTTCCTTTATCCAATCACTTGAAGTTAGAAATAAAAGTTAGACTATTTCCTTCAAGAATGAGGTCATCAACATAAATTAAAACAACTAATTTATGTCACATCGCAAGTAAAAGCCTGTTTGAAGTCATATTCCTTTATTGCAAAAGTGAACTTCTCGAACAAATTATGAAAAGTCTATTTCAACCCATACAAGTACTTTTGCAAGGAGAAGAATAAAAAAATGAGTGGTTAACTTACAGCAAAATGACATCAAAAAGGTTCCATCAATGGGCTCGGGGAAGAGAATTAAGATGCTGAAAATGAAGATCAAATGCTGATAACCAAATATTCCCTGCAATGGAATAAGCAAATATGAGGTGATCAAACAGAAAGAGAAAGGGAACAATTAAGTGAAAAAAGAATACAGATGATTGCAATCAGCTCATAGCAGTCCTTTATCAATAATTGTGGCATTCATAGACAAAGCACAATGGCATGACTAGAGTAAACACATGGAAGTATCTCGCATATGAACCGAACTTTAACGTTTTATAAATGGAAAAAAGTAATACTGGGGGCATGTACTAAAGGACCAAGAAGCACATGTTGATCTTGGTTGCTTTGTCAAGAAATCTAAAGTGGCTAATAGAAAAAAAAATGTTGCAGAGAGTTTACTCTGGCACTGACAAAGTATAGACTCCAATTTAGTCTTGCAAACAATTTCACTTAATTAGAGGCACATGTTGAAGTCCAAAAAATATATATAACAATTTGAGGCCATAGTATTATCAAGATAGATAGTCACTGTCGGTAATTTTTGGTAAAATACAACCATAATTTAAACTATATGCATCAACCAAAGCATAAGCAACAACATTTAATTTTTTGCACTAAAGTGATATTCAACTATTTGAAGTTCTATTATGATAATACATCCCCATGCATAGCACTTGCATTTTGCTCTGACTATTCTATGATTTCAAACATTCAGAGCTTGATTGGCTCTTCATTACTCGATTTTCTTTTTTATTCTTTTCGTACAACTATGATGACGCGGAAAAAAATTTGGTGATTGGCAGCACAAATTCAAGCAGAAGTGACAGTGCTACTAATGAACTAAGAACTTGACTAGTCAGATCAGAAGGATAGCAAAAGATCAGCCTCTCATAGGAAGGTGGCTAAACTATTCTCAAGGGTAAAGCCAAGAGCTCCTCAGACCCAAGTGCTGCCCCTCTGCTGCATTGCTCTAACAATCAAAGACAATGCCAAAGTGTGTACATAACTTTAATTGCATGGCAATAGCAGTATATAGACACCGAACGTTCTCCAGATGTAATCGACGTTAGTACTAATTAACTCTGTCTTCTCTTATGCGGGTATCATGGAGGAAGAATTGCTGATGGATTTTGGATAAACATCCTAAATGCTTTGCAAAGAATTGTTTATAACTGAAAATGCATACCAAATCAATGCAAACATTCACCACCCAATTTGTTTCGACTTTAGAAATGGTTGTTTGGAGATTCTTAGTACGATTTAGTTTCAATACTCGATAGAAAAGCTAAGCGCTAGTGCACGAGGCTTCTGATAATACCACATCTAATTAGTTCCTCCGCGATCAGTATACCTAAACGTGGGTTCTGGTACCACATTACAAGTACATAGAACAAGTACCTCTTAAGCGTACATCGATTGCAGATTAGATCCACCGACTTCTAAGACAGCCAGTATACAGGATCGCCAGCATAAAGAACGATCTAGTATTATCTTGTAAGAGCAATTCATATTCCATAAAAAAATAAAAAACCATTATTAAATACGAAAGCATACTTCGACGATCAACAAGCACAAAGAACGCAAAGCCGAGACCAAGATAAAATAAGTAGAACCCTAACCTCGAACACCAGCTACCAGGATCCATCGGAGAGAGAACTAAAAGAGAGGTTAAAAGGAACGAATCGGTAGTGGAGGTGCTGGCCTTTGTTATTTATAGAAGTTCCTATCAAGTTCCTGTCCAAAACAAAGAATTACTCTTGTCGCAATGAAATCGTTTTGCCCGCTCGTTCATCGATTGACGATTTTTTGAGGTATCTTTGGTGCCGAACATATGGACGGCAGATATTTCGAACGGAATAAATGAAGGGTCACGATGGCCAAGGGACAATTTCGAGAGAGGGTGCGTCTTGAAGAGGATCCTCCTGCTAACTTTTACGAAAATGCCCGCAGATAATGAAGATGGCGCGAAAAAATCCGTTATGCGATGAGTGATTTCTTTGAGTAGCGTATTTAATTTAATTAGTTATAACTCAAACTGTGCATGCGAGGAAATGAAAAAATATATATATTATTGTAACAATATAGAAACATGAAATAATTTTCTTGAATAAATTTAAACATCAAAGCAGAATATCTAGTAAACAGAAGAACTCCCTTTGTATATCATTGCTGACAGTGATAATGGCAAAAAGACAAAGACTCTTCTTTGCTGAATTGAGGATGAGCTTTATGAAAGTTTTTTATTCGACCACTTGAATAAATTCTAAAAGCGTTAACAAAAATGCTCTTCCTAGGAATTGGTCTCCAATGCTTTTGTTGATGTCAATATTACCTTGCCACTCTCCTATATATATCTCTAGTATATATAAAGTTGTATCACTAATGAATAAAATCAAATTTCCGAGTGCATGTAATGAAAAAGCAAAATTATAAACAGATAAGGACAATTAAGTATGCACATCTAAGAGTTCTATCGATCTTCTTAAACTTGTCTAAACACAGATTAAGAAAATAATAAAAATCTACCTCGTGTACCCTTCAAATACTGCTAAAATCTTCATAGTGGCAATAATCCACAGAAAAAAAGGGAAAAATGTGAAAATAAAAAACCAATCAAATCCATATTCTTGCAAACCAACGCATCCTTATCAATTACACGTTACGCTCAAAACTTATCTTGTACACAAAATCATCAAAGAAATTACAGCGACGGAAGTGCAATAAGGGAAAAGACTGTTATTATACATGGCTCATAGTAATTGTTAACCTCGGTTTGTCTCGACAAGGAAAGAATAACTACCACAAAAACACTATTGGCGATTTCAACTGGCGACGCAATACATATAGTCACCTATCCAGCAGCAGAATATACAGTGGCGAAGCTTGTGTCAACTGGGGCAATCTCCGATCACTTTCCTGGTGCAGTAAACTGGCCAATTCACATGTTAAGTTACATGGTGAAAACTCCAAACACGTCGGTAAGCAACTTTCAATCAACTTTACATGTTGAAATATCTAAGAGCTTTACGAATTTTGATGGCCAGTTTATAAACCCAGCTTGTTCGAAAGAGTAGGTCCAACAGCTGAACCACCAGGAACCTCAGTTCACGGGAGGGGAATTAGTATACCATATTTGGGATGATTACTATATCCAGGCTAGAGAACCTCGATCATTTGCCACTTGAGGTCTGCCTCGGGTAGGCGTGGCTGGTCTGTTGGCATTAATTTCCTGAGGAGATAAACAATTTTGTTTCCAAGTCATAAAGAATGCAGATAGATGCAACAATAAAGTGCAAACATCAAAAGAGTTAACGCAGCAATACTTGCATCCATGTATCCTCAATATGACGCTCCGGTGATATTTCAGGTGAATGGAAGGCAGGAGGTAAGGGATGAATTAGCTTTGGGACAACCACAAGATCTCGTCCCAAAACCAAAATTGCCCCCGCGTTATTTGCTGTTCCTGGATATATGGATTGAAAGAAAATTAGGGGAATTAATAGACAAACAATAGATTGAACAAAACTATGGATCCTCACCACAATAGTTAGTTGCAGAGAAAAGAGTGATTAAATGACCCTGAGCAAATCGTTCAAAACCATCCATGACACACTCATGTGCCCTTACTATCAACTGGAGGTCATTATTATTGCAGAACTCAATAACTCGGTCAGGCTGTCACATCAAAAGATCAAACATTTGAAACCATTGTACAGGAATTGAGTAGAAAATGATCCGAGCCAAACATATAATCACTCACCCCAAAAGTAACCAAGCCAGGCCCCCTGGCATTTGGTCTTAACCCCTCAACACTGTCGTTCTCTGTTGGATCAGACCTGCATGAATAAGAAATAGGAAATAGCTATTCACTGAAATAAATATATCAAGCAAAGGCATTTCTTTTTAGTTATTTATTTGTATGACCATAGCAGATCCATAAGAACTATTGCGCCAGTTTCCATTGTGATAGGTCGTTGAAGGTTTTCGATCTGTTCTACATGATTTATGGAACGGCCAATACCACCATGCATGCAGATAACTTTCTTCTCAATTAAAGCAGCTAAAGGCAACCAATTAAACAATCTGTTAATACGGTGCCATGCCCAGATTCCGTCTTGTTCTCCCTGTTTCCAAACAATAAACAATGATATGGAACACAATTTTTCCTTGATAAACTAAATAATGACAGCAAACAGAAATTAGTGGTACCATTCTCTCGATGCACTCGGTACGAAACCCAAATAAAGCATTAATGTCTGTTGCCTCATGGTTTCCACGAATTAAATGTATATTATGTGGATATTCAATCTGTAACATTGATTCAGAAAATTTTGAAAAGTTTAAAGATACAACATATTTGTAAACATAAACCTGTACAAGAAGAGTGCAAAGTAATACCTTCAAGAATTCTTTGATGCTAAATATTTTCATAAAAATATTTGCTTGGATAAGACTGATCACATTGACAAGCTTGAGGGGAAAGTAATACCTTCAATGCAAGGAGAAGAGTAATAGTTTCCAGGCTATGTTGGCCACGATCAACGTAATCACCCAAAAAGAGATAATCAATATAACTGAAAGTGGCAAAAACATAAGACAGTGTCACAAGCAGATAAAGGAAAATATGAACTAAAATTAACACTACAGATTTAAAAAAAGATGCACCCAAGTGTGTAGCCAAAACTGTGTATCAGCATCTATTTTCATGCTGCAATATATGCAAATAGGACAAAGCAAACTTAAACCTAAGATCTGAATAACTGAAGTCATAAGAGTACAAGTGCAAACCAAAATAATACAGGTCAAAAAAAGCTGCACATTATCATCTGGGAAAAACTTGCAGTCAGTAGCTGCTTTCACACTGCAACATAAGCAATAGATCAAAGCAAACTTAAGTCTAGCGTTTAAATATCTGGTGTTAAGAGCGTAAGGGAAGGATATAGATAAGAATTCTGTGCTAACTGAAACATGAAGAAAACCTGGTGGAAATCATGGAGGAAACATGGTAGAAATCTAGTCATGCTTGATAATATTAGTGAAAGTTGAAAGTGCTTACGAAATGTCCCCTGCCGTTGAAGGAGCACCATACTCATCAAACAAGCGCATGAGATCCCCAAACTGACCATGTAAATCACCAAAGATTTTGACAGGAGCTTTAATTTGTAGAACAGTTGGCTCACTAGTGAATATTCTTTCAGCACTATCACAAAGCTCAGAGATCTCATTACAATCTAAGAAGAACTGCCTGCGTACAGGGGGTTTCCAACCACGTGGTTTCAGAAGATGAGCAACAACCTGTAAATTGAACACATTAGGCTATCATCAATAGAAGATTTACTTTACACGCATAATCAACAAGACATTATAGATATTAGATACATTGTTCTTGCTCTTGTATGAAGTATCTATTTGGTTAGCAATATGAACCATGTTCTAAAGTACTGATAAGTGCTGGTACTAGCAAATATTCTCTGCACTGCTTAACTTTGAGAATTCAAACCTAATCTATAATAGCTATGTCTGTATTAAACTGTGCATTAGCCTATGCGAAAGGTTTGCTACTCCCTTTCCTGATAAGTAGTGGCTTGACAGTTCACAGACACCAGAATCAGTCATTATATACTTATTTAATATCATGAATCAAAAATGAAAGCATAAAAACAGAAAACAATTATTTGTTATTTGTTATTGAACTGTCTAGTTAACTAGATATGCTTACAAAGGATCAAGATTGAATAACCCTATAACACTGGCTGGTCCATAGACATCTAAACAAAAGCAAAGGTAATGCCTCTATGAACACAGCAAGAGTACAAAAGCAGTATCCCTCTTACTTACAGTAGTAAGTTTATAGTTACCTTTTTGGGTATACTATTAATAGACATTTGACGATCTAATAGTTTCCTAGCTGCAGTTGCATTCTCCTGTGTGCCATAGCTGACCCTTCTGCCTTCATTTTCAAACTGATCAATTGAGAGCTGCCTGACCATACCACCCAATGCACCTCCTGTCTCAGCTGCTACAACCACCTGCCAAAAGAGCATTGTAGGTGTGATGGCACCCGAAATAGCTACTGTCTTACCCCTCTAATAATTATCTTCCAACCATATGATAAACTTCAATAACTGTGAAGAGTCAGTTAAAACTCGAAGGAGGGGCATAATTCAGTGTCACAGAATACTGACCGCTCTATGATGTAATCGAACCCCAACTGAAGATGTACCATTTGAAAGTGAAGGGTCTGATATGAGACTTGGGAGTTGTTTTCCACGTGGAGTAGACTCTGAATCATAGGCTTGATCAGGTAAATGCTCGCCATTAATTCGTCGTGCCTTGGCAGCAGCTAAAGCAGCACTAATTGCCTCAGCTTCTGCTGCTGATGCTTCTACTAAATATTCAACACCTTTGTTCAATCTACAGAACCCAAATATTTCATAAGCTGTTTAAAAAAGAATACCAGGAAACACATTGGAATATCACAAATGTGTCAGTGATTAGCAGATTGTATATCCAAATCTTGGAATAGCACCGATAAAGAAGCACAGAAAATGTTAATCCAAATCTAAACTAATATACCACCTTGGTCCTTGAAGCATGGTGTTGTCGGGGCTCACGTTGGTGCACATATCCCCATTGACGGGAGGAGACACTGAAGGAGCCATCGCCGCTGCACCATCAGGAACTTTTTCAGGAGTAGCTTGCCTTGATCTTTCATCAGAGAACATGTATCTTCCTGGTGATCCTCCTATTTGTACATTTGCAGTGGAACCTGAAGAAGCAATGTGGGAAGCTGCACTTGTTTCAGCAGCAGCTAAATCTTCCGCAATAAGTAGGTCATCAAGAAGCATCCCTGCATAAAAAAGTATATTTAGCTGAAACAAAAGCAAAAAAGATGTGTTGTGTGTATATATTACCAGCATGAAAATCAAAGTGAGTCATCTAAATATGCATGATAAATGAATAGTTCGAAAACCCAGAAATAGTTTGCATGGGCATACACAACTCACTTGAGATACAGAGTTTTTGCTTATGACAGACAGTTCGAGACAAAATGGCAGCTCAAGAAGAAAAGTAAAGGGTAACTGTTCTCTGCGCAGATGCCACATAACTTCAGCAGTGTTTTTCTCTAAGATTTATGATTGACGCAAAGAGGTAGGGCTCAATTAAAGGCAGTTGACTATTAAAGCTTAGAAGCTAAATGAGAGTAGTATTTTTCTTCTCTCTCTCTCTCTCTAAACTCGCCTATGGACACTACACTTCAGCAGTGGCATGACTATTGAAAAGTTGCACCAATGTTGAAATATACACTTTTGGTTTTCAAAATGTATAAAGAGAAGTTGTTTTCGGAAACAGAGATCTTGCATAAAGTAACTAAATCAACACATGACTCATTCTCCTTTCTTTGGCTTTCTTATTGGAGTATTTCTTGCATATTTTGAAGAACTTTTAATAACACCACCAAATGATTTCAGTTGATAACAGTATTGTATAGCCATTAAGCCTCATAAGATCCAATAGGTGACACAAACATTCTTAAATATGGAATTTTAATCTTAACTTCAGAGATTCAACTGCGATTTAGGCCAGCAATCAATAATATGGTATCAGGAATATCAGTTGTATCCACCTATTTATTCCAAGAAAATGTTAATTTAGGTAATGAGAAGCCAACACGTCCAACAAGTATTGAATTTAAAACAGAACAATCACACAGTTATCCCTAGTGTAATACCAGATGTGGATGGCATTAACAAAATGAGCTACTTTTTCAAGAAGTCCTAAAAGATGTGATAACAAATGCGAGTCACAACTAACATGAGGTGATGCGTGATACTGGATAAAAAAGCTAAACAACTGGTATCAGACTCTCTGGAGTGACATCTGATATGCATCAGAGCACAAAACACTGACACTACAAATTTATGATTCATAGATACAGGTTAGTAAAAATTCAGTAAAACCGAATTAACCGCACCAAACCAACTAAATTTTGAAATTCGATTCGGTTTTTGGCTAATTCGGTTCGGTTTCGGTTTTAAAATTCGTAATTCAGTTAAACCGAGTAAGGATATTAATTTGATTATTTTTTATTTAAAAATATAATTAATTAAACAAAATATGTAATTAATTAAACAAAATATGTAATTAATTAAACAAAATTTAAATTCGATTAATTTAGTTTTAAAAATTTCAATTAGTTCGGTTAATTTGGTCAAAAACTGAATTAACCGATATTTAATCGGTTTGATTTGTTCGATTTTCATAGGAAAATTCGGTCGGTTCGGTTGATTCGAAAAAAATTTCAGTTTGTTCGGTTTTCGATTTGTTCGGTTCGGTTTTCACCGAATGCTCAGCCCTATTCATAGATCAATAATAAGAATGATGTTTTGCTGGTAAATTTTGCTAGTATGCAGTACAACATGGTCTTTGAAATCCCTGAGTAGAATATCTCTGAAAGCATTAGTTAAAGCATTCTCAACTGGACTAATTTGACCCATGCAAATCTTGGAGCCAGAATATGAAATCAAATGATTCGAGATCACAGCATTTAAGTGTAAATAATTCACCGGACACTAACAAGGGCAACAGAATAGCCTAAAAAGTCCACGTAATATTATAAATAAGAAAATAGCAAGCAGAAAACCAAAGTGAAGAGAGATTGTAGTTTGTTTTCAGATGATACAAGTTGAATGAAGTAAAATTTGTAAAGCAGAAAAATGTTTGGATTCTTACCGCCATGTAATCCTCCATAAATAAAAACTTTATCAGCAACTGCAGCAGCCGCATGTCTACAACGCCTTGTCAGCTCAACAGACGATTCTCCACCAGCTGCATCAGAACTATATCGCCCTTTTCTGGGACTTGTAACAACAGACTTGGTATCACACCAAACTCCAGCAGCAGTGTCAAGCACTAAACCATGGAAACACATGCCGTAAATGAATCTATATTATTAGGAAGATTATGTAAACGGGCATATGCTTGAGACTAAAAGGCAAAAGAACATTGGTTATCCTAATCATGATCCAGAACCCATCAATTGGTATGATATGGTTTTGTTATTGTTACAAGCCAATCTTTGATGACCATAAGTAGTGTGCATGTGCATTGAGATATACATGAGTAGTGATAGGCCTGTGATATTAAGTAGTGTGCATGAGCATGGAGATATACATGATACCCTGTTAAAGGTCTTGCATATTTGTAGTGATAGACTTGCGATATTATAGTACTTTTGCCTTTGATCTTCTGGCTTTGCACCTAATTATTTGTTTGCTTTCATTTCTTGTGAGTTTATCCTACTAGCTTAATTGACATCTTTTATTAATACACCTTCAAAAAAAGTATAAGGTGGGTGGTAGAGGATTAAGTTAGATTATTAGGCATACTGCTATATTTGTTGCTCAAGAGATCAGTGTTCCTATAGCTGAAAATTTGTGACTTTTTTCATTACCTTATTGTCATTATTACTTGCACTTTCATTGTAGCATTTAGGAAACTTATTGATACTTTACCTTATTGCATTAAAAAAATGATTAACCAAGCTAGGGAACGTCGAGCCTGGAGTGACCGGCCTGGTACCACGGAAGTTTCCCACCGGCCACCAAGGTAAATCGGGAAGCATTTGTGACGGGCGGCTCAAGATCCCTTAGTTGCAAGTCCCATTTGGAGAAAAAATCCCTACAAATATGCTATGACTAGGAATCGAACTATGGGTACCTAGGAGACAACTGAACACCCTTACCGCTGCACCATAGCCCCAGGGGCACCTTATTGCATTAAGACTTTATGCATAATTGAACAATAATATTTTGTTTGTAATAAAACAATTCTTGCTTGGTCTTTATACCTGTGTGTGGTGCTTCTGTATC
The DNA here is from genome assembly GCF_018446385.1 of Zingiber officinale. Classification (NCBI taxonomy): domain Eukaryota; kingdom Viridiplantae; phylum Streptophyta; class Magnoliopsida; order Zingiberales; family Zingiberaceae; genus Zingiber; species Zingiber officinale. The sequence continues at coordinate 2,038,128 of NC_055991.1, forward strand.
TTTTAATATTAACGAGGAATTGTTACAAACATTGTCTAGAATTATTGTGCTGCAGAGTGAGCATTCGCACCATCAAAAGCGGTTTCCTTGGAGAATGACAAATAATGGGAAAGGTAAGCCTATTGTGAGCAAAACTTAGCTTTGTAAAATTCCCTGAGTCCACTTTGTAAATGCTTGAAAATTGAAATACCAAACTTTATTATCAAACATTTAATTGGTATTTAACAAGACATTGTGGAGGTGTTGCCTGAACAGACTATCCTTATGCACCAAAAAGTTAAAATTGTTTCATTGCAATTGTCAACTTAAATGTAGTATAAGTGTATAACTTGCAAGCCACATTCTTGGTAGAACATACAAAAACCTTCTTCCAAATTATCTTAAGAGACTAAAAAGCATATTGCCTAAGCATGAACGAAAGTTCATAACTTTCAACTGCTAAATAGCAACCAACCAATCTTTTATTTGGCAACATCATGGAGGGATTATGCCAGTTCAAGTATTGACTAAGGCAAATTTAGGTCTACTCCAAAAAACAACATCCTTTTTGTGGCTACAAAGTATAAGCATACCAGCAATGCTTGAAGAGTCTTCTACAATACGTCCACCACCAAGAGCTCCTCCAGAGACATGAAGTCTAGCATTGACAAAAACCTACAAAAATTATTGACAATTATATCAACTGTACTCCAGCACATAAACAGACACAATAAGCGTGAGAGTGTTAGTAAAGACCCACAGCAGCATGCTGGTATCTTGGAGATGGAGAAACTCCAGGAGCAATAGCCCATTCCCAACGACCATCCCTATGTTTTGCAAGACCATATGCACTTGATAGAGGCTGAAGGAATAACATGTTAAATCTAGAACAGTGATCAAAATAACTCTTCAGATACAAATAAGAACAAAGAAAAATTTTATTTCTGTTCGGATAAACAACAATCAGGCTTGGCTTGAAAATAATTTCCCAAGATTGACTGCAAACTTTCCACAGTTTGCTAAATCAAACTAAAATGGATAAGGAATTTGATTTGAGAGAAGCATCCACTGACCACGCCGTTCGCATCTCTCCCACCACAAAGCAACAGAAGACCATCTGACCGTGCACTTGCAGTTGCATACCTGAGACATGAACAAAATGACTATCAACTTTACAAATTTGTGAGCAATTGGCAATAATTGTACCTCATAAATGAAGTTAGAACAATCACTATTCGTATACGTGCACATGTATGCCTAAACTATGTGCAGTTAAGCCTAAACTGCAGTGGTGCTACTCATGTGATTTTAAGTTCAGTTATAACTGGTTACGTGACAGTTATCACAAGTTGTTGCACCCAAAAAACCACAACTGGATCCAAACTGTCTATTGCTAACAGCAGTGTAGTTAAATCACTTCATAATTGGCTAAATAATGTGGCAGCAAACTCATGAACAATTGAAGTAAACATCAAATGGTTAACAGAAGTTCCATAAAAGAAAAGCATTAGGTAGGAAGTACCGTGAACAAAAGACAGCAAGTACAAGATGATATAGAAAAATATTAAATACAAACCACTTTTCTAGTTGGTAGACAATCAAGAATCAAGATAAAACAAGTGCCTGTAGATCTTAAGCAAATAGTTTGTAACTTCAGAGACATCCAATAAATATGGACACCTACAGTGGTAGTCAATGAAGTATAACAGATTAGAAAGATACCATCTGACCGTGCACTTGCAGTTGCATACCTGAGACATGAACAAAATGACTATCAACTTTACAAATTTGTGAGCAATTGGCAATAATTGTACCTCATAAATGAAGTTAGAACAATCACTATTCGTATACGTGCACATGTATGCCTAAACTATGTGCAGTTAAGCCTAAACTGCAGTGGTGCTACTCATGTGATTTTAAGTTTAGTTATAACTGGTTACGTGACAGTTATCACAAGTTGTTGCACCCAAAAAACCACAACTGGATCCAAACTGTCTATTGCTAACAGCAGTGTAGTTAAATCAGTTCATAATTGACTAAATAATGTGGCAGCAAACTCATGAACAATTGAAGTAAACATCAAATGGTTAACAGAAGTTCCATAAAAGAAAAGCATTAGGTAGGAAGTACCGTGAACAAAAGACAGTAAGTACAAGATGATATAGAAAAATATTAAATACAAACCACTTTTCTAGTTGGTAGACAATCAAGAATCAAGATAAAACAAGTGCCTGTAGATCTTAAGCAAATAGTTTGTAACTTCAGAGACATCCAATAAATATGGACACCTACAGTGGTAGTCAATGAAGTATAACAGATTAGAAAGATAAGGTAGGAAGTACTATTATTATATTTTAATAAAAGCATTAGTCTATAATTATATGATCCATGTTGTAACTCAGCAAGCAAGCAATTTGTCATGTTTTCCATCCAACGTAAAGTATTGATAAATATGTTCCCAAGAAGGACCCTTTTCAGATCTGCCCATAAAGAGATATGTTCTAAAACTGCTATCATGAATATTCTTTTCAGGCGCACATACAGGAAACCATTCTCCACTTGTTCATTTGTGCACCTGCCATTGGATATTCAGCTACTTGTAAGTTGTAACTTAGAATTTCAAAGGCATATGGGGATTATGTGATGGGCTGATTTGATTTCTGAATTCTGGTTTTGCAAGAATTGTTTTTGGAGAAACCAACAAATACAGACTAGAGTGGAGGGAGATACATTAAGCTAATTATATGGAACATGCATACTATATAGATCAATGTCTTTGAGTCTTATCTTCCTCAAAATAGAAAACATTAAAAGTTAATTATAAAAGATGCTTTGGGTATTATATCAAATTGATATGTTCGTTGAGCTTAAACGATATTTAAAAAGGACTATGCTGCAATAATCCATGAACAGCATAAAAGTTACAGCAATAGAATTTTCTAGACCAAAAGAACCAATATGGAGGGAAAAAAATCTAAGCATACTAACGATGAACCAAAAGCCAGCATAACTTTCCAAATAATGGTTGGACTGATAGGAATTAAATAGATCTATGCAAACAACTTAATATCTACTACTAAGTAGATAAAATATACAATAATTCACTTTCTGTATATAAGCATCCTATGATCTTATTTTGAATCACAAATTTTATTGTTTCAAGCATTTTTGTGAACAAATAACAAAAAATGGATGAAAGGGAATGCAATAAAAAAAATAAAAATAAAAAACACCATCATCAGCTAGTAGCGTTTGTCCGACCATTTGGGGTCTGCTACAAGAAAAGAGCATCATTAACTAAGCAATTTCAAACACAAATCTGTGATGTAACTACAAGTTGTCACTCAATTAGAAGTTGGTTACTTGGTTTAAAGTCCCAATTAGTTAACTCACATGCATGGGGGTGGACCTTCACCTTCGGGTTCCAACTTCCTCCATTCATAGGGTTTGGCAGCAGTATCTAGGGCCCAAACATCAGCTAAAGGGTGTTTCCCTGACAATAATGTATTGTTTCTCATAAGTTGAACCATGAATGATTGGATGCATATAGTAATAGTTGATAAAACATGTTTCTACATACACAAGTAAAATGTCCTACCATCATTTCCACCAATTGTCAATAGAAATCTCTGCCCAACTAGAGCCATCACATGACCATAGCGTGGTCCTGGACCAGGTCCTTGAACAACAACCCTATATTCAAGAATGTCACTTAATCAAAAAGTTGACAAGATAAATAACTAAGTTTACTGGATTAGATAAATAACCTATGCCACCGTGGCCGCTGCTGAGTCAAGTCCAGAACATGAAGATCCTCTGCTGACAAACCATTAGGACCAATCCCACCCTAAGAGATTAAAGAAATATCTACTTCAAAAACTACCTTATTTTCCATAAACAAATTTAATTTAGTTAAATAATCAAAGAGCGTATAGTATATAAAGAACCGCGATGCACTAGAACATACATATACATGATTACCTGGATTACCACCATAGTACCCACAGAAGTTGCAACGTGTGCAGCCCTAGGTGAAGGGGGTTCTCCAAGAGGTGTCAGCCTGAGAAACGCAACTGCATTATGCTCTTAAGCTAAATAATATCAACCTATTGCTTAAATTTGATTGAAAAGCTCTGCCCAATAGTTGTTCTCATAGAGATTGTTCTTAGTATTAGATAAGTGAAATCAGCTAAAATATTATGCCATATGATGTAAAGAATATATCAATTAGCACTCTGTTAAAGAATACCTTGTCCATTTGTTAGTTATCACATCATAACAATGAACATCAGCCGTTGCACCTGCAAGGCCTGCAATGGAGAAGCAAAAACAGTATTTGAAATAATTCAATCTTTCATCCATCTCAAAGTAGCTTAATTCCATCACAGTGGTTCCTCCCCGTCTTCTTCAATTATCCCGAATAACTAGGATGTGTTTCTAAGAGATCAATGAAATTCGAGACATAGCCTACATAATTGTCTATGTTTTGAACACAAGCCAAGACTTCTCAGTATCAAGAACGCATTAGCAATCCGCACGACAAGAATTTGAGATTAAGACGACGAGGGGTATGGCTTACGAATGCCAGCATTTGCTGCCGGAGATGGTGGGGCCGTTGAATTGCCCTCGAGCGCCGTTGCACCTCCAAAGAGAATAAGCCGCGGCCCTATGTACCCAGGTGTTCCCTCCTCCCCGACACCCGCTACAGCCGTAAGCGTGTGACCGCACCTGGACGTCGGCCCGTCCTCCTCCATTTCTATGATCGCATTCACCACCGAGTACCTCGGCGCGGGCCTCGGCCCCACCACGACCGGCTGCGGCTGCCCCGTCTCCACCGTCGGAAGCGGAGGCGAGGCGGTCCCATTCTCGAGGTCTTGGCGGGTTCCTGCCGCCGGATCGCGGTCCTTGTCCGTCACCATCGAGGGATCGATCTCCATAACGGCGGAGATACGGCAGCGCCGCGACCTACGACTCGGTCCAACCGTCAGGTATCGTCCTTGGCGCGGTAGGCATCGCCGTCCGCACTCGATGAGGGTGTTTTAATTCAGCCCGACCGCCGTCGCCGGAGACTCCTAATCCCTCGGAGAAGCTCGCGTTGGCCGGATCGAGGCGGAGAAGCTTAACGATGGAGAGGAGTAGGAACTAGGAAAGGAGGTGGATCGCCTCTTCTCTCCTCGCTGGCTTCGATTCCCACCACCGATCGCTCTCTCTCTATTCTCTCTCTCTCTCCCGAATCCGAATCGGAAGGAGCGGAATTATTATTAGGGAAATTAATTAAAGCGGGCGAAGATAAATGAGAGGAGGAAGCAGGAAGAGAACCCTCCTGGCTTTCTCCCGTGTTGATCTTTTCTTGATTTTTTGTTTCGCCCTTTTTCTTTTAATTTCTAATTTCTCCGCAGTCGTTGTTTCGTTATAATAACAAAAAAAAAAATCAGGTTTCGTTATAATAAAAAAAAATCAGTTATTAGTTACATACTGTTATATCACAGAAGGATCTGCAATCCTCTTTGCCGTTGGTAAGGCCGGGTCTGCTCAACAGAAGGATCAATGACACGACGGTGGTCAAAATTAAGATGATCACACCCCGGTATTATCGTCCGATCGGGTAATCCTCTTTGCCCGAGGAGGAAGAATCGCTGAGTCTACATGAGACAAATGTTAGCAAAACTTGAGATCGAGCTTAATCACCCATTACAATCATGAACTTGTTGTCCTTTATTTTAAGGTTTCCTACAAATCATTAGATAGTCATACACATTATTCTCGATGATATTGTCCACGAGAGTAAAATCTTAGGGGGCGTTTGGTTTAAGGGAATAGAGATAAGGAATGGGAATAGCAATCAATATTAATGTTTGGATTACAACAATGGGAATATAAGGGGACGTTTGGTTTAGGGGAATAGGAGTGGGGAATGGGAATGAGAATCATTGTTAATGTTTGGATTATAGGAATAGGAATACAAATAAAGGAATGAATCTTTGAAATTACAGTTACCCTGCCATTTTGTTTCCCCGTTTCTCCTACATCGTCAGTGGTTGACTTGAGCGTCGGAAGGTCATCGCCGGGGAACCCCTCCTTGGTTCGGCACTGACATTGTTGTGGTTGTAAGTTTCACTGACGAAAAGTCTACCAATGATCAGCAAGAACGTCATATCCCCAACATCCATCGCCTCGACTCTCGGACAGAATCAACAATGTTTTCAAATATGCTTCATTTTATAAACATGTTTCAGACTTTGAACACAAATATAGAAATACTATGTCTTCTAAACTCTTATACTCAGTTGATTCTCGAGTCTAAGTGAACACTACAACCAATTGAGGAGTGTCCCACCTTCAATTATCTAAATCTGTTTAGAGATCTCGACTTTCCTCAATTTACACTCTCATAAACTCTATCTTATGGATAGGGATGGCAATTTTCCCCGCGGGTTTGGGGCCCCGCGGGGAAAATCCGAAATGGGGATGGGGATCCCCGATTTTTCGGGGATGGGGCGGGTTTGGGGTGGACCCGCCCCGAATATTATTATTATTAATATTAATAAATAATAATATGATTTTTAAAAAAAGTATTAATAATAGTATTAATATTAATATTAAATTTTTTGAAAATATTATTAATAATAATATTATTAATATTGATATTAATATTAATATTAATATTATCAATTGACCCAAACAAACCACAGACATTAGAATAGCTCATGCCAGGTCAGATTACATGTATTAATATTAATATTAATATTGATGATAATATTGGTATTAATACATGGCAGTTAAACTTTCACCTCCATGGATTGCAATTGATGATACAGTGACTACCATTTTGGTGTTTCTGTGTCTGTGATTTGTTTGGGTTAATATTCTACTGTTTCTGGTGTCTGTGGTTTGTTTGGGTCAATTTGGAAATGGGGCGGGGATGGGGAAACCCCGAACCCGAAAAAATAAGAATGGGGCGGGGATGGGAATGGCAAACCCGCCCCCGCCCCGCCCCATTGCCATCCCTACTTATGGATGCTTTTACATATCACGACTCTATCTTATTGATACTTTACATAGCACTCGAGTTCAACTTGCGAGAAGAAACACAAACAGAAAGATTCAAACACAAAGATCCAAACCAACTTTTTTACAACCTCAAACGTTTTTTACAAACCAGTAGAAAATCAAACAGCAATGCCAACTTCACAACACGACATTCAACAGTCCAAGCAAATAAACACAACTCCAAAAGCACAAACCATGAAGTACTTAACTACTACAGATTTCTGGTTCAGCCACGTCAGTATCAGTTTCTACAAACTTTGAGGTGCAAAGAGGACTTAGCAATCTTTTAACCCTTTAGGTGATTTCTCTCAAGTCCTAATGCGGATTCATAAGCCAAGAATGAATTGCCTTGAAGCAACCTTGACATCAGGTTGCATGAAGCACAGGAAGGGAAATGACCAAATGCTGCAGTTAGAAACGGCCCTCCTGGGTTTCATTTTACTTCCATCAGACCTTGAGGAGGCCACAGCAGCCATCAGCTGCTGCACCCCATTTGCCATGGGTGATATTGTCTCCCTCATGCACTCCATCCATCATGTTTGAGAGAGATTGGAAGACGGATGGGCGTAAGTGCCCATGGATGTGATATTGTTCGACATCTTCCTGAGCATAAACACTGCTCACCTCTGATCCTGTTATATGTGAACCACCACTTGCTGAGTTGAGGTTTAAGCTATCAGACTGCAGGATTTCAGAGCTTGGAGATGTCACAGCAGCAGTTGCAGAAAGCGGAGGTGCCTTCCCCTTGGGGCTGGGATTGTTACCCTTAAGATTGCCGTCTTTTTTTGTGTTCAAAAACCGACCACCACAACCTCTTACACGGCGCATTGCATGAAGGTGACGGGATTCATGCAGATATGGCTGCAGAAAACTAAACTGAATTAGGATAGAACAAGTTATTGGGCATATAAACCACTCATTTCATAGTTTGTAACTAGCATATTTAAGAAACCATTAGTTATTGACAACATGATGGTAATGGGAAAAAAAACATTATAAAAGGAACTCAAGATCATGATTGCAAGTGTCAATTTGTACCAGTCAGCATGGCTGAACCGATCAACCTACCTAGATCAATGTTGTGTTGGCAATGGTAAATTTCATTATGAAGCACATGTTGCTACACTTTTGTTAGCACTGATTGCTCAAGACATGCTCGACAAAAATTTTAATTGAGTTACTACCTAGATTTATATTGGAAGCAAGCAAACTAAGTAGATGAAGATTAAAGGATTGAAACCCATATGAGTAATCTCAGCACGTTGTTTAGGGTCAACATGAAATGATACCGAAATTGCAGCATTCCAATTGAGGTTGAAACTTTAGCATGGAACAATACAATCAAGGTTCAAAATCTTGAGCCATGTTAAGAGTTTCAAAATCTATTTCAGTATCATGTCAGTGTTTCGACATATGGTATCAGTGGAGAATTGTAAGGGAAGAAAGAAGACTAAGTAGCTAAATGTGAGAGAGAGAGAGTGTGTGAGAGAGAGAGAGAGAGCGAGAGAATCTTATACCTAACTTTACACTTTATGTTTCATTTGAAATGATACAGTTTTGACATTATATTGTACAGACAAAAGCTTTAAAAAAATAACAAATATTTTTCAATTTATCTTAATGCATTTTGTAGCATATTAAAGAGTCTTGAATGTACATATTCATCAACATGATTGGCACAGTGACAGAATTAAATTTTACATGCCAAGGGATGAGTGCCGAGTAGTACCAAATTTTAATAATTTATTAGAACAATACATTTTAACTGTCCAACACGGTAAGAGATGTCAAATAATGACTTGAATAATCAAGCAAGTGCACTAATAAGAATAGTCTGCACTGCCAAAATTTACTTAGCCAAACTTCACTTCTTTTATGGTTGTAAGGATGAGTCACCAGTCAATAATTGAGAACCATTTCATAACAATTGTATGAAGCACTTTAACAAGAATGGTAGGGTTCGCTGAAATTAGTTTAGGTAAGGATTAGTTGTTTGAATGTTCATACAATAGAGTATAGCAGTAATGGTAAAGGCATACCTTACGAGCTTTAGCTAATTTGTTCTCTTTCGCAGCCTTTGCACGAGCTCTACGACGACGAAGAATTGCATTAAATTGCTTTGCATTTACAAATATTGGTCCTTCAATAGACACATCCATAGGCAAAAGCATGCGACCCTGCTGAAAAATGAAAACAACAAAATTATGATGTTGAACTTGAAATGCATGAATTACAGTGATTTTTGAGAATTTTCATCGAAAATTAGAAAGTGTTATGTGCAATTAATCTAAAGAACCTGAACTGAACTAGAGAACTGCAACCTACATAAACTCGGGAAGAAGTCTCAATGTAAATCAAACTTAAACTCCATACAGGATATTTAGAAGATCCACATGATTACTATCCTTAAAAGCATATGCAGTTTGATAATTGTGTCAATCCTCAGTGATTTCTACAAAAGGTGTTCATTCGCTAAATCCTTGATTTTGCATCGCCTAACTTAAACATTTATTAGTCATCTAAGTACATGTCCATACTATCTTAAATGCATCTAAGTACTTCTATTCAACATTATATAAGTGCATAATTTAAGGTGACCTGAGTTCTAGTAAGTAGTTAAAGCAGTCTTTAGCCTTATCCTATGGTATCAAAAATAGTTGTGATCCCAACAACAGTTTTTTTAAAAAATAAAAAATAAACTCATGTGAAAAGTTAACAAAATACTATAAAAAAAATGCATATGTGGCATTTCTCTTTAAACATCTCTAGAAAGAAACAATGCACGGGGATAAGCATCAAATAGATGATATGAATGGCAGAACATATTGCTAGCCTAGCATCTAACGAGAACCAAATACCACTAGATAAACTCAGTTCTTGCTATACACAAACAGGTTGTTCCCAAATGACAAGATCAGAGATAATTAACACTTGATTCTTGCTTAGAGGCAAAAGGATAGTTATACTTCACAGTTAATTCTTGCTTATAGGCAAAAGGACGGTGATAAATAATATTATTTTGTTCAGTTTCATAACTAACAATGAAACTTCAGTTTTCAAGCTCATAAACAAAGTAGAAAAAGATTGGGAACACTGGAAATCAGCTAACCAATCTTTCAACTAAATAATTCTAAAAATACCAAAAATACTAAGAAGTTGTGTATTTGTTCACTCTTATGTTATTCGTCATGGGAACTAAGCAAAACGAAATCCCTGTTGTCTTTAGAACAAGAAAGAAAAATGGGAAACAAACCATTGTTTGAGCACCATATGCTGAATATAAGCCATAAAACTGATCAGGACAAGGATGAGTAGGACAAACCTGCACAGAGATAAAAATTGGAAGATGTTTGTATTATGATACTATTCAAAACAACTATTTAATCAAAAGGAATTATAGCATGACAAAAACAAATTACCTACCATAGATAGACCAAGTCCCTCATCGAATTGACTTGGATTTTCAGGTAATGATGACTGCAGAGGAAAAGGAACAAAGTATTGCTGAGTCTTCTGCTCTCTTACTGAATCCTTGACAGCTAAAGGAGCAAAAATACAGTAAAAATCATATTACTAGGCCATCAGTAAATAAATAGCAAGAAGGTTGTACAACAGCCCTACTAACTTGACATAACAAATCTCTCAGAGATATAAACAAGGAAAGTTATTACTCATCAGTACTTCACCAACTAAAAACTATGAAGGAAGCAGCTGTCTTTCATATTTACATAAATGAATTACTAGGGATAATTGGGAAATCTGTTATTACACTCTTGCCCCCAATTGAGCAGGATTCAAAAGAGGAGAAATCATGTCCCCTAATGGATATGTAGCAGCAAAAATTACCTGGGAATACTGAGAACCTAGCAGCAATATGTTCATCCTTCTGTGGGATTTCAAGCCCCAGCCCTGACCCCTGCCTTGGATCTACAAAGTGATTCATTCTTCCAGGCACGGCAGGAACCTGATCCTCTCCATTGATATGGCCGACATTTAGAGACTTCGGAAGATTAAGAGGTTCTAACCAGGGAGGTTGAGATCTTACCAACCAAGGGACCAAAGTAGCATGGAATGTCTGTTGCTGATCAATTCCATAATCCTTGAAGAAAGGTGATGTTTGCATCGTGACAACTTCAAATACCAAACAAACATAAATCTGAAGGCCCAAATCTATTGTGCACCACGAACACGAAGTCCAATCCCAACTATGCTAGAATCAATTGTGGTCATCCATCACCCTGCAATTCGAAAATCAAAGTTTTAAATTAAAACCAGACGATGAATTAAACCGCTGAGAGTGAAATGCGGCCAGCAAACAAACGACAAGAAGCCGCTGGCACCGAGAAGGAAACATAGTTTGAAAGGAACATCGTCAATCAGGGAAGCAATAACCAAACCCGGACAGATCAGCATCAGAAACCCTTCTTTACGAAGGAAACTAAAAGCTTTCTCCAAAAGGCGGTTTCAAGCTTTCAAGCTGCCGCCGATGGATACAAACACAAAAAAAAAAAAAAAAAAACCTTTGAAATTTCCAGTTTTACTATGAAAACTCATACGAAACTGATGCAACGAAAGAGAAATCATCCCAAGGAGGATTTTTTTTCCCCCACTAATCCGACGAAATATCAACGCGGCGCAAAGAAATCGAGGAAGCGGCAAGAAGGACTCACAGGAATCCAAAACGGACACGGAAAGCGCACACTTTCGTCCCGGCGCAGAGATTGGAGAGCAATCGCTCAAATTCCATCCAGTTTAGCCGCCGTTGGGATCCCCCAAGACATGCGGAAAAGTGCGGCGGAGGCGGCCAATAGCAGAAGCAGGAGATGAGCGAGCGAGAGAGAGAGAGAGGGGGGGCGTCAAAAGGAAGCATGTTACACGGATATATAGAAGAACCAACGCTTCGTGTCCTAACAAGAAGCTTTAGGGATTAATCAATATTTAATGGTGGATTATCGCATGGATTACCCACCACTGTCCACTAAACATCTTTTTTTCTTATCTTTTCAATCACCTTTTTCTTCTATTTTTAGCAGTGTTCGGTTTTCTTTAAAGGCAACTTGGATTAGGTTAGTGCAGTGTACTTTGTTTAATATTAATTAATTAGTGAGCTAATTAAACGACAAGAGAAAGCAACCCCATTTCCCTCTCCCACCAAAAAAAATGAAATTTTATTTTATTTTGTTTATTTAAGTCAATAATATCAAAAAAGATGATTTTGAGCATGATTTAATGATTAAATTCCAAGTTGGATTATAAATGATGTTTAATTGGTAAGAGATTATTTATATTTGTCTCAAATATATAAAATTAAATAAATATGAACAATTCAACGAATTTATTTATAACTTACAGTTACACCTAATTTTGCATCTCTTTCTCATGACTATATTTCTAACTTCTACTGTTGTTGAGATTATTTGACTATAATTTATTTATTTATTTTCTGTCTGTGAGTATTTAATTAATTTATTTAAATATTTCTTTTGTAAAGAAAATAGCTACTTCTCAATTAGAAACATGGCAAATTAACTACTGCTAATATTTGATTATGCAAATTGATTGATTTTAATTAATTAAACCAAGTTGACTAAATTTTGATAAACATTAACTAATCATATTTTTAATTTCTAGAACTTAGAATGTAAAGGATAGACAATTTGTCACATAAAATTTAATTAATTATAAATATGTTTCAATGGACTGTTAGCCTTTTGAACAATTATGTGACCTCATAGAAGACCTGGTCTACATATCTAAATTATTGAAGAGGCCCACCATTTAGTTCAGGGACCTTGTAAAGACAATTTACTTGAGGATTTTGTTTAATGAAAGATGATCTTGAGCATCATCAAGATTTCATTTTTAGAAAACATAGGGAAAAAAAACATTTTCAAATCTTAATGGATATAAAAAATTTATTTATTATTTATATATACTCAATAATGGACTTCCAAAATATTTTGCTCCGCTTAATATTTTACCATATTATCACACCCGTGAGGATAAAAACACTATTAACAAAATCATTAAATAAATTATTTATTTTTATAACTTTAAACCCCTTATGTTTTCCTTCCAAAAGCAATTTGCCCCCCTATATTTAAAAAATGACACTTAATCCCCCTATGTTTTAAAGAAAAAAAGACAAAAAATAATAAATGATCAAAATAACCTTTACTTTGCTATTTAAATGTTAAATTATGACTAAATTTTATGAGAGTTTTTTTTAGGAACAAGTGAAATCTTTTACCTATATATAAATCAGAATTGATTAAGATTAAGCTTTGATTTTTTATTTTTTACTTGTCTTTTTGTCTAAAAATCTAAGGTTACCTTAAATAAGGATGTTTTAATTAGAATAATTTTAACATTTAGAATAGTAAAGGAATTATTTTGGTCATTTACTATTTTTTTCTTTTTTAAAAAAAACATAGGAGGCTAAATGTCATTTTTTTCAATATAGGAGAGAAATTACTTTTGGATGAAAAATAAAAGGGGCTTAAAATTATTTAACCATAATTTTAACATTTAAATAAAAGTAAGGGTTATTTTGATAATTTATTATTATTTTTTCTTTTTTCTTTAAAACATAGGTGAGCTAAGTGTCATTTTTTTTAATATAGGGGGCAAACTACTTTTGAATGAAAAATACAGGGGGTTGAAAGTTATTTAGCCTAAATCAATCTCGAAATATTCTCCCTATTTGAATCTTCCTACTCTTGTCACTTAAGTTAGACAATGATAATTTGTATGCTCAGTTGTTAATGACCTTAACACACTTAATACACCCAATAAAAAAAATACTAATAATGGAGCACAAAGCTATTTTGAAAATGTCATCATTAATTAGAGGGAGATGATTCACTTCCCAAGGACTAAAGCATTATTAATTAGAGGGAGTAAATGCACTTCCTAGGTAACTACTAGATTATTAATTACAAACAGTGGGGCCTATCCCCCTCATGGTCTGATTCTTATGCGGCCACCATAAAAAGCAACTTCGGGTTTATCTCTTCTTCTTCTTCTTTATGTAAATAATTTATTGCAAAAAGGAATTCTCTTACGCGCATAGAGACCGAATCCTTGTTGGATTGAACTACAAATGGATCTTAAGCTTTGGCAATTAAGATTTACCTAATTAATTATATGACATATTTAAATACATATTTATTTATTTATATTTCCCGATCTTATCAATTCATTAGTGTAAGAGCATGAGTTATTGATGCCTAAAATTCGATTTCGTAACTACTACAACACAGACGACTCAGACGACATGATACGGAGGAATAGAGCACAGCTTTACAAAAGTGTGTTCGACACACAACTCACAGCAAAGTACCTATAGTTAGTTGAAATCTCGAGTGAGAGATGGACGAAGAAACAAACGTTTGATGGCTCTACGTGCACCTTCTCCTCTTGAGTTCATGTAAGCAGTGTTCTACGAAACGTCATGGATGCTAAATAACGAGTACAGGCGCGGGGGCAAATGCTCCAGCCGGCTGAAGAGGCCATGAAACCTGGCAAAGAGCCTCCTCCGGTGATGCGGAATGAGCATCCAAGCTGAGCTCGCCGGCTGACTCAGTGAAGTGGAACTCGACCTGGAGACGTTGATGCAGTAGAGTGGATGACATACGACCTTTCTTGACATCAGCTTGCAGTTCGCGTATCGGAATCGCTGCGAGGAAGCTCTTAATGTACTCCTTGCAAGAACCCTTTCCCCGGCATACCAGATCCCCCTCTACTGCAACATTTATCCTTTCCTGGTCTGTATTCTCGCATTCGGGGTTACCATTCTTCTTGTTGTTAGAAACCAAATGAATAATTGTGCTGTTGTCGAATTTGAGGATGTAAGCTTGTTGGCACCCCTCGTATAGCCACTCTCCAAGGGTGTCGATTATGTAATAAGCATCGCGTTCCACCTTCAGGATGAAAAAGTGGTCGTTCCAGCTTACGATATATAGCTGAGGCTTTGCATCACTGGAGCAGTCGGATCCCGCTCGGCTGATTTCATCCCAGATGCTGTCGAAGGACATAGCTTCATTTAAAAATTCAAAGTCGCTGTCGGCGTCAGTGCCTTTAGGATGAAAGAATCCAATGAAAGACTTTGTTGGAGCAACAGCAAGTGGTCTGATCTTAGCTTGAAGAACTGTTTCCAGGTCGAAGTGCTTGTCGGGGAACCGCTCCTGATAAACATGGTTCTCGCAAAGGTTTCTCCACTCGAGAGAGCCTTCTCGGATGAGGCTATCAAACTGAGATTGAATGGGCATGATGTTGTGGTCTGTGTGAAACCAATTAGCGATGACAGCAACGAGAACCGTGCATGCGCTCTCACCGGAGGCTTGCTCACTCCTCTGGTCAATGGATGCAAAGAAAACATGGGTGGTGAGCTTCATGTAGCCATCCCGGCTAACTAGTTCCTTTGATTCCCAGTTACCAATCACAAAACGATCATCGCCGAAATCAGATAATGAGTTCAGAGCACTTCCATCATCCCCTTTGTGCCTCTGCAAGAAAATAAACAAATTCTTTAAACTACAAGAATAACAAGTACAAGAATTTAGTCGATATCGAAATATTTGATTATCTATCTCGGACTTTGAGCCAAGACGAACTCATATCCAATTACAACATACAAATCTATAGCGGGTAAACCAAGAGAGCAATAACTACTCGACGATATCAAACTAAACAGACTTCCGAAGTCAGTGAAACTTACACTTGCAGAGAGAGATTCGTCAGAGGAACTCAACATCCGCCGGTCATAGTCAATGTCATCCCCGCCATCCTCATTTGCTTTATTAAGCAATGGCTCCCCCTTTGGCTTAGGGGATCTGAAACTCAATTTCCTCTTTTTCCATGGAAGAATACTCCTCTTCGACATAGAAAATTCAGGAATGGAGGACGGTCCGTCCTCCACATGAGAACAACCCACATCTGATCTTCGATGATTGTAGTAGACCCAATCCTCGTATTCTCCGTCTACCATCATCTCGTTGCCAACATTGTTAACATCTGCTAATGTTCCATAACTGAATGATTTCCTAGCACTAGTATCCTCTTTGTTATCTCCAACTTCATCATCAAGATCATCTGGGGAATCTGTATCAAATGGATAAGTATATTCTGCATCATCACTCCTAGCAGAGCACTTTCCTTCACTACCATCGTCATCTGGACATGTCTTTTTAGATTTCCGAGTAGATACAAATTCTGTTAAAATTTTCACCTTTCTTAATCCAGCTTTAAGAGCAGAGAGTTCATCTTTCTCAGAAGGAGTAGCATCTCCAGACAGAGGCGAGGAGGTATCAGTCGGTGGATTCAGTACAATCTCAGAAGAATCTTGTGGAGATCTCAGTTCTGATACACTGAGAGCCAGCTGCAAATGAACATATTCATACATCACATTCTTGGTATCTGTAAAATTTCCCTACCGAGATACTTCAGAATTATAACATATGTGACAGAATGATAGAAGTTGCCGGTGGCAGAAGGAAAAAGGTTGTACAAACTTGGGAAAAAAACATTATTGTTTATTGAGTAATCTTGAACAGGATACTCGACGCATCCATTATCTCACTTGATTTCTTCATGAAGAAATGTAAAACAAATATCACCAGAATTACCTATCTCAGATAGAACTTGTAGTCAAGAGATTGTGTTCTTCTAGATAGCCTACATCTAAATCATAAAAATCAAAATCTAAAAGGTTCAGTAACATACATGAAGAGATAAATTAGACTCAGCAGCCCCAGGAAGTAACAATGGAAGGTAGAGCTCAGTCTCTTGTTCTACTGAAGTGAGTTCTGCTATGTTCAGTGACGCCACACCAAGCACAGACTCCTTGGTCTTCATGTTTTGGTTGGAAACCTAGAAGGAAAATCAGTTTAGCATCTCTTCATAAAATTCACAAATACAAACAAGGAAAGAAAAGACACTAAAAATGGTTTTGCTTAAAGGCCAAGTAAAATAACTGCCAATGTTAATCTCAAATAAGGACGAAAAGGATTAAGGTATGTGAAAGAGGTAACGTAAATTATCCCAACTATTACGAGTATGACAAGGGTTGTTGTTCTTCTTCTTGTTGCTATTGTGATCCCATGAACTACTCAGCTACTTCTGTCAGTTATACACCTTCAGATAATTATTGACTTTTAGGCAATTAACTATCACAACTTTATTTCACTGCATTTTCTAGCTACTTAAGAAGAAGTTAGACATTCCGCATTGTTTCAGAATCAGTTTCGATATAGGAATTACTGTCTAACTAATGTGTTACATAAATTAACAGCCATTGAGATGAAATGATAAACACAATTAAAAGAGTGAAGCCATGATTTCTCAATTAAGGGAAGCCAATAAGAACACATGCAGCAGAAATAAATCAATAATTGGAAGGAGAACAGGAATCAGCTAAATAATTGGAAGGAGAAAAAAGTAAGAATAATTCACACACGGAGGAAACAAATTAGGATCAGCAGGTCTCTCAGATCGCCCTACATCTAAACATACATGAAATTAAATGACAACAAACTAAAGAGGAAAAAACTGAAAATCCTTTTAGAGAAATTCAAATCAAAACTTTGATAGGACTAAATGAAAGATCTAAGAGAATTTTAAAAGCCTAGACATCAGAGAAATATCAGAAACTATAATACCCCAAACCAAAGAAAATCAGGCAAATATGAAGCACAGTTAACAAGATGAAGCTAATCGGTAAATTGTTAGGGTTCATAGCACCCAAACAATAGTACTAATAGGCCCGAACTAGGAATCGAACTATAGAAAGAAGCTACGTGAATAGAAAGTTAGAGCTTCAAGGACTGACTTCGACTCACATTGAACAGAGAAAAAACGACCTCCCAGGGATGGAAAGCGTTCTCCTTTTGAGCTGTCAAGGTGCAAACGGTCTCGAATTCCTCATTCCACTCCACCATACCCCCATCGCTCACCTCCTCCTCCCTCGTACG
Organism: Zingiber officinale; assembly: GCF_018446385.1. Classification (NCBI taxonomy): domain Eukaryota; kingdom Viridiplantae; phylum Streptophyta; class Magnoliopsida; order Zingiberales; family Zingiberaceae; genus Zingiber; species Zingiber officinale. Next base: position 2,056,127 of record NC_055991.1, read on the forward strand.
GTTCCTCTTCGCCGTCCTCCTCAGCGAGCTCAGAGCCAGCTTCGGCCCCTTCCACCTCACCTCCGCAACAATCTTCCTCCCCGAATCCGCTGCCTCGTCCCCAGCACCGACCCCCTCAACTCTCTTCACCACCAGCTTCACCTGAAACTTCTTCGACAATAACGGCGGCCACGGCCTCCACCGAATCATCCTCGACGCCATCCCGATCCGACACCTTCAGATCCCACGACCCAACAAATCCCACTTGGAAACCCCCGATCGCCACGGGAACGTCGAATCTCCACCAAAATGAGCCTCCAGACCAAGAGCAAAACGGCGACTTGGTATCAAAACCGGCGAGCCAGTGGATCGATCGACGAAGAAAGAAACAAAAGGAAGACTTTTGGCCAAAAATCAGTGGAGAGATCGAGTAAACGGGATAGAGACCAGAGCAAAAGAGCAGCGAATACACCAACCCTCGCCATGGATTTTTGGCCTCGAAAGAAATATATAAATAAATGAGGGGTTTCTCCGAAGTGGATGCCGGCGTTACGCTGTCGTGAATAATTTGTTACTCACGATGGGAAAAAAAAGCTAACGGTTGTCAAGGCTAACGGTAACTGAATAGTTGTCCTAAATTCCCATTCTATGGCCCCTGAAATTGGATAAAATTAAACATTTAAAAGCCATTAATTATTGCGCACAAAAATGAAACATAATTAATATTGTTCCGGCTAGAGAGGGTTGAATTATCTGAAATATTAAAATATATTTCTCGATCTTTCAATTCAGGTTAGTAACAACAGTATAAAGTTAAAACTAAACAATAAGAAGCTAAAGAAAGAGACATTATAATTTATTTGATTACAATTTAGATGGTTATTAATTCAACCCAAATGAATATTCTTAAAAAGTCTCCTTCACTGAAGACGGAGCAAGTTGTTCTTTCTTTCCTAGATCCATGGGTCTTTTTATAGCATCTAGAAAACCTTTTTCACAGGCTGAAGGCACTTTCCATAAGGGTGGAAGGCGCCTCCAGCAAGGTAAAGGATAAAACTTTATCATGGTCGAATGCGTCTTCCATAGCCATGGAAGGCGTCTTCCATAGCCATGGAAGGCGTCTTCCATGGCTAGTTGAAGGCGCCTTTAGCCGTTGAAGGTACCTTCTGCTTGAAGGTCGCGGAGGTGCCTTCAACTCCTGTTGAAGGCACCTTTAGCAGTTCCATAGCTCCATTCTAGTTCTTCCGTTGCTCCGATGGTGATTTCGGCCAATAAAATAGAGCTCACCCGAACTCAATTTTCGACATTCTCCTCGAGCAACCTTTCTCCCCGACTTCTCTTCCCTTGGACCATCGCGCGCGTTCTTCTCGTTCGTCGGTGTACTTTTCCACAGTACCTCGTCTCTCAGACGCACCGAGTTCGTCAGCTCTATCTCATACCGTCCTTCTCGCTAGCTGCGTCTTCCGCTCGATTTTCTGTGCACCTAAGCTGCTATACACTTAACTACAGGGATCAAAATATAACATAACATAACCTAACTTAGTTGATCACATCCAACCATTAACATTAAATACTTAATTAATGAAAATATATAAATATGCATACGCTATCTTTAAACTACTTTTGTGTTTATTATAAATAACTTTATATATATATATTTTTTATAAAAAGGCATTTAATGGATTTTCATGTGGTGCTTACACTTTGGCAATGTGGCATCAAACATCATCATCTCACATCAATAGCATATCCACTAGAATCAAAAACCAAACCGCATTTGAGTCAAACCCGCAACATTCACCAAAATTTTTTTAAAAAAAAATTAATAAAAAGAGAAAGAATCCTCAAAATGCATGAGGTGACAAAAGCATATGCTCAAAAGGTTGTAGTAGTGAATGATGATGATGGGATGTTGTATATATGAGTTTGTGTTGATCGAATCACCAAACGTTTGTAGATATCATTGCCTTTGCGTGAAATCAAAGATTTCAATTGCATGCTTCTATATGCAGCACATGGTTCATCATGTACTTATTTTATTTTCTAATAACTAAAAAAAATTATAAGTCCTTGTTTTTTACACCAATATATTATAATATTAATGAAAGTATCAAATGAAATATTCGCATCTTTATTTAGACTGATTATTCTCCAATTTGGTAGATAAACAAGTCCCTTGCACTTGCCACTTACTAATCCCATCATTAAATTACCTTTTTTAATAATGGTTTGATTTAATATTTATCAATTAAACAAAGCTAAATCCCTACACTTTCTACGAATGCATCATTGTATGGATAGAATCAAATTTAGATTTTTGTTTTATTCTTATTTCAGAGCTAAATTTTGCAACTTCAAATAGGCTTGTCTTAAGAGTAGTGGACGTAGTATGCATATCATAGTCATCTTTATCATCTTCATTATCTTCTTCTTCAAACACTTATAAAACAATTAAAAAAAACATTTTGAGTGAAAAAAAAAAGAAAAACATACTGTTTTATCAAAAGACCAACTTGAAATCATGAACGTAAAGTGTCCTGTTGAACCGTTTTATTTCAAGAACTATTTACAGAAATTAAAAAAAAAATGTTGTTTACAAAGGAGAAAAGAGAGGGAAGAGCTAGAAGAGAAGACTCGGAGAAGATCTAAAGGCGATCTCGGGAACTCTACCGGAATCCGTCCGCCGCCGCCGACTGCCTCCGGTGCTCCGCGCTGTCAGCCGACGGCTCCACCACGTCGGGTGCAAACCTCACTTTCTTCTTGCCCCTCTTGCTCTCTCGATCTGACCAAAGATTGGATTTTTTTTTTTCCTTGATCAAGGAAAAGCGGGGCAAAATGCAGATTCCGCGAGCAGGGAAAAGGACCAAAATTTTGAATATTGAAATGCGCACTTGCTTACCGATCTCGTATTCGAACTTCTTGATCAAATCGGAGGCCAGGCGCCTGTGGGCCTGGCAGGCGAAGAGGGCGACTCCGCCAGAGACGGCGACGACCGCCACGAGTCCCACACAGCCCGAGCTCTCCATGCTCGATCGAATCGAGACCGGAGATGAGATCGAGAAGTCGACGCTGATCGGAAAATGCCAAGAATTTGGATTGGGAACTGAACTGGGTTGGCGAAGGACACAATGCTGCGTAGGGAAGAAGAACAGGGGAGGGAATTTAAGGAATCAACGTTGATTTCCACCGAAATCACATTATTCACACCCGCTACAGCTTACCCACACAGATACCTGCCTGTTCACTGATGAATACTGGGTACTCAAGTATGGGGCCCGTGATATTATTTATCATCTTGATTTAATCGAATTAAAAAAAAATACAGCAACAGTTTGTAATTGACGGATTAAATCGGGATAAGATTGACTCAACTCTTTTAGTAAGAAAATTAATGAATAAATCAAGAATTGTTATCTTCAAGAAAATTAATTTTGAGGTGCTCTAGAATACCTTATCTATCTCAATGCTAAATATAGATTGAGTGCAATCCTTGCAACAACAAGAAAGTTATCCACAAATATTGTTCAAAGTCTGATTGATACAAGCCTGAACTCATTTCACTTGTTCTAAAAGCTTCCCAACTCGGGCATCTACATGAGATTGAAGTAAGAACAGGAAGTCAAACCATTAAATTTCAGTCTGAAAAACTCCAATTCGATCATAATAGATGATAGCAATTAGTATTACCTCTCCCTTTTGCTTCATTCTGAATCACTCTCCATGGACATGGCCTTCAATCCTCTTCTCCTCTGCGAATTATGGAACAGGAAACAAAAGAAAATGAGATGTGAATGGGATGCAGGAACGAGACGAGCAAAATGGTCGAAGGTAGAGAGAGAATTTCTACCTTTCTTGATCCCTTCTTCTCCCTGACTACATACCTCTCCTGTGAGAGATCTGACAGCCATGCTCCAGGACTCACCAACTAGATCGAGTTTGTCAAAGAAATTAGAGGAAAAAATCAGTTTTTTTCGACTGTTTGATCTTAAAAATCGGATTTTTGGAGGGAATGGAAGCGTACGAGTATGCATTTTTGGACGAGCTTGGATCTCTTCTTGGGTCGCTGCGGCAGCTTGCACCCCTTCATCGCCATGAAGTCCTCCTCCTTCTCCTTGTTCGACAGCGAAACGAAGAATCGAGGTAGAGAGGCTGCCGAGGCTCTCTCGTCGGCGTTCTCGCCCTCGCATACCAACGCCGCCGATCCCCTGGTCGTGTAGCAACGGTCATCCTTATCCGGCGACGACGAGACGGATCGGGAGTTATGGTTCTCGCTCCCGGCCGATTCCGACCTCCTGTGGATGAATCCGAGCAGTGGTTACTTCCATATCTCACCGGCGACGCCTCAAACTAGATCAAACCCTAACTTTTCCGGATCAACCTCCGATCTATTACCTGAGGGGATAAAGAGGCGGGTGCGGGGGGAACTCTTGATCTGCGATGCGGCGGACATTCCGAGACGCGATTCCCCTCCGGACGCCAGATTTTGCGGCGGATCCTTTGTCCCTGACCTTGATGCGGCGGAGGCGCTTGCGGCACCCCCATTGCAAGGGGAAATCGGGCTCCGCTGGAGCTACTCCGGCATGATTCGCCCTCGTCTCCCTAGATCCCTTATCCATCTGAATCAAAACAAACAATCTTCAACAAAACCCCAACATAAAACACGCAAATTTCGACAAAGAAGAAGAATCCGATTCCGAACCTAACTGTTTGCGCTCCAAAATCCGATCTTTGCTACAAAGAACAGCGAGGAGATGGCGAAAATTGTACCTCTGCGGATCTCCGAGATTGGAGATCCCGACAGTGTGGATTTGGAGAGGGAGAAGGAGAAGTATGATGATGGAAAAAGAGAGAGTTGGGCACCAAAACCTCACCTACCCTTCGTCTACCTGATTCTTGTTTAATAAGCTTGTTACTAATTAGTGATGAGCATCCATGTCAATTTTTTTGGTTACTATATCTAAATGATCTATTTTATTAAATTTAAATAATCACTACATACTACATCAAATATTTTAAAATTTTCATCATTTTTAATTTTTTATTATTTTCTTCTCTTTCTTCTATTTTTTATTATTATATTTATGGAATGAGTGAAAGGAGAGAGATTGAGTGGAAGGAGAGACATTAAAAAGAAATATTATTTTATTTTTAGGGTAGAGGTTTCGATCCCTAAATTTAGAGAATTATTATTCATCAAATCTAAATTTAAAAAATAGATAGAAAATTTAGAAAATAAATAGGGTAATTGATGTAGAGGATTTTTAGTTAACCTATCCAAAATTTAAGATAAAATCTTTGAATAAGATAACTGATGTGGATGCTCTTCTAATTGAAGTTAATATCAAATTTACTGCTTTTTCTAAATACTCCCGAAGGTTAAATTAATATAAAAAAATAAACTCTAAAGTTTCTATTTTGTTGTCGATTTTGAAACACATGCCACAATCATAATTTATAGAGTTTTGCAATATGCCCTAACAATATAGTCGAGTTGATATTCAGATAGCAAAATTAGTTCATTAGGTAAAGGTCAATTGGTGAATTCATTTCCATGAGAATTAAATGTTCTCCCACATAGGAGGTTGCTCATTACGTAATTTATGATCCTACATCTCCTTGTGCGACAGACGATAAGAACACTCGGGGTAAATGAAATCATCTTTTTTTACTTCATAGAATATTCAAATCACATACATCAATTTTAAAATAATCAAATTACATACTCAATTCCTATTTTACCTCATCTCTTCCATGTAGCAATCGATTGGTAATAATAACTCGACCAATCAATTGATATGAAACAATAATGCAACCATGAATTGGTAATAATAACTCAACCAACCAATCGATTCGAAAAGGTTTTGTGGTCGTGAATATCAATGGATTGCTACAGTATAACATCGATTGATATGCTCATGAAGTCATGATGGATCTAGAAAATCACTCAAAATATTATATTCATCTAAGTTTCCTTAATATATCTATACTCTCAAACATTAATGTGATATACTATATTAAAGCAACGATTTTTTTTCAACTCATTCTTAACATGAAAAATTATGTCAAATGCTCATTATAAGTATTATAATGACGATATTTACTAACTGACACCATTCCTAGGGCCTAACAATATCAAATTTTTGATTTTTTTTTAATAGCACAAGTCCGTCAATTGGCTTCGTCAAAAAATGACTGATGAACTAGAGATTTTCGAATCACTCCAAATCAAAACTTTTATACTTGTCTAAGTCTCTTTAATAAACACATGCCCTGATCAAACATTAATGTGATACTCACTAATATTGAAAACAGTGATTTTTTCAATTTATTTTTCGACATGATAAACTATGTTAAATGCTAATTACAAGTATTACAATAATAATACTCACTAACTGACATCATAAATAGACTTGGCTCAAGGCATAGACCATTAAGGCTCATGCCTAGGGCCTCAATTTATTAGGGTCCATTATTATTTTAAAAAATAAATAGATTTCATTTAGATTTTGCTCCAGATTTAGCTTACTTTCGTTCTAGTGCTTTTTCAACTATTTTGCTTCAAATTTTGCTCCTTTCAATTTCCATAGTGCTCTTCAATTAATTACAATGACAACTACATTTAATTACATATTAATTATAATTATTATATTCTCTAGTCCTAAAATCATATCTAGATCTATAAAATAACTATATAAGACGTTACACCTAATTTCTTTTTTTTTTCATCTCATTTTGTAATTAGTTGATCTTTTACTCATTCTTTCATTAGTGCTCTATGTATTTTTTTTCCTCCCTCATCATTGGTTCTCTAAGAAGACATTCTTCTCCTATCTCACTCGGTAATATTTTTTTCGCTCTTTTCTTTTCCTCGAAATATTTTTTATTATTTTGTATAAATGATAAACTATAGAAGGAATGGACTATGAACCCAAACCCAGATTATTAGCAATTGTATGAGAATTTTCTTATATATTTGTGTCAGTAATAGTGGAACTTTGAAATATCATCAAATTAAAATTACATGACATGAATTTTTAAATCTGATTTATTAAAAAAAAAAGTTAAATCCGTCGTTGTCAATTCCAAGCCTGTATAAAAAAGACAAAGAATTTTTTTTTTTTAAAAAAAATATTATTAAAGGCTTAAATTTTTTTTGCCTAGGGTCTCGTGAACTTTGAGACGACCCTGACCATAAATGAGTTCATAGAACTTCCCTTCCTCGGACAATATCGAATTTTTGATTTTCTTAATGACATAGATCAATCAGTCAGTTTCATCTAAAAGTGATTAATGGACTTAAAAAACTCTAAATAATTCCAAATCAAGACTTTTATACTCGTCTAAGTCTTCTTAATACACACACCTACAAACATCAATGTCATATGCTATATTAAGATTAAAAAAAAAATTAATTCGTTCTTCATATGAAAAAATATGTCAAATAAGTATTACACAATAATACTTGACTTTATTAGATAATATTAAAATTTTGATTTTCTAAATATCATAAATTTATTAACTGATTTCATATATATAAAAGTGGCTAGTATATATAGAAAATTTTAAATCACTCTAAACAAATATTTTTTCAAGGCTTCTAAATATATTCATACTTTCAAATATTAATACGACATATTATATTGAAAACGATAATTTTTTAAACTCGTTATCAACATGAAAAATTCGGTTAAAGACTCATTATAAATGTTACGACGACGATACTCACTAACCAATATCATAAATGAATTTTAGGACTCCCCTTTAAAAAAAATATTAAAAATTTTAATTTTCTAAATGATATAGGCCCATTAGCCGATTTTCTCATAAATTGATGGCAAAAAGGCGAATATACTCGCTCTAGCGCCCTCGTCAATCCGTCCCAGGACCAACACGGAGGAGGTAAATCACAAGCGGCTATTAGCCTTTGAAATATTGACTATTACATAAGGGAGACATTTATCTCGACTTTGTTGAGATTTGAATCCCAGATTTCATGATCAACACTTCATGCGCTAGCCACTAGATCCATCCGAAAGGACTGATTTCCTCCTAAAGTAGCTGATTGGCCGGTGGAGTTAATGTTTACTATCAGTCATGATTCAGAACAGTGGTGCAGATGGGACGAGGGATAAAATGAGAATCGAGTAAAAGAATTTAGTCGATATTTGATTATCTATCTCGAACTCATATCCAATAACAACATATAAATCTATAGAGGGTAAACCAAGAGAGCAATAGCTACTCGACGATATCAAACTAAACAGACTTCAGTGAAACTTACACTTGCAGAGAGAGATTCGTCAGAGGAACTCAACATCCGCCCATCATAGTCAATGTGATCCCCTCCACCAGGTAGGGGATCTAAAACTCAATTTCCTCTTTTTCCATGGAAGATAACTCCTCTTCGACATAGAAAATTCAGGAATAGAAGACAGTCCATCCTCCACATGAGAACAACCCACATCTGATCTTCGATGATTGTAGTAGCACCAATCCTCGTATTCTCCATCTACCATCATCTCGTTGCCAACCTTGTTAACATCAGCTAATGTTCCATAACTGAATGATTTCCTAGCACTAGTATCCTCTTTGTTATCTCCAACTTCTTTCATCAAGATCATCAGGGGAATCTGCATCATCATTCCTAGCAGGGCACTTTCCTTCACTACCATCGTCATCTGGACGTGTTTTTTTAGATTTTCGAGAAGATACAAATTCTGTTAAAATTTTCACCTTTCTTAATCCAGCTTTAAGAGCAGCGAGTTCATCTTTCTTAGAAGGGGTAGCATCTCCAGACAGAGGGAGGAGGTATCAGTCGGTGGATTCACTACAATCTCAGAAGAATCTTGTGGAGATCTCAGTGCCGATACACTGAGAGCCAGCTGCAAAATGAACATATTCATACATCACATTCTTGGTATCTGTAAAATTTCCCTATACTTCAGAATTATAACATATGTGACAGAATGATAGAAGTTGTCGGTGGCAGAAGGAAAAAGGTTGTACAAACATGGGAAAGAAACATTATTGTTTATTGAGTAATCTTGAACAGGATACTCGACGTATCCATTATCTCACAAGATTTCTTCATGAAGAAATGCAAAACAAAGACCAACAGAGTTACCTATCTCAGCTAGACCTTTTAATCAAGAGATTGCGTTCTTCTAGATAGCCTACATCTAAATCATAAAGATGCAAAATCTAAAAGGTTCAGCAACATACACGAAGAGATAAATTAGATTCGGCGGCCCCAGGAAGTAACAATGCAAGGTAGAGCTGGGTCTCTTGTTCGACTAAAGTGAGTTATGCTATGTTTAGAGGCGCCACACGAAGCATAGACTCATTTTTTTTAATGGATAGTTGACCTAAAAATGTTAAGCTAATGGATCATCTATTGTGAACACTTCCTAATTTATACTTGTGGTCTATAGAATTTTCGTAGGATCAGATCGATCACCTCAAAATTAATCTACATAAGTTGGATACTACAAATATGAATTATGAATACTCAAACATATAAATAAAATAATTTTTATTTTTTTTAACTCTAGCCCTAATAATCATTACACTGAGCTTAATTAGCTCATTAGTTACATAACTATTTTCTAAAAATACTCCATTTTCAGATAGAACAATTCTGTCTAACTGAAAAATAATACAGAAGCTATATTTGTTTAACAGTAATCCAGACATTAGATTTTTTTTTTAATTTCTGAAACATACAGCACATTGTTGATAGTCAACTCGTTGTCTGAGATCATTTTCAACACCCTATTTTCTTAGGTCATAATATCTGAGGTTGATGAGTTCCCCGTGAATAGTATATCCCCATCTTTGATTTCTTCAAAGTTGTTGAGCAACTTCTTGTTGTAGCATATATGTCTAGCGACACCAATATAGATTCACCATTGTCGCAGATTTGAACCTAGCAAATTTAGTTCCTCAATCAAGTTGGTCTCTTGTTTCGTCTTCGGATTTCTATACTCCGAAGATTCGTGACCGACTCTGTCACAGTTGAAGCAACTCCTAGATAACTTCTTTTTGCTTATGCCTCCTCTAGGTTCTATTTTGGGAGCTTAGGATTCTTCGGTTTCCAATTTTAATTGTGCTTGATCACGTTGGCTTTCAAAGTACGTTGACTTTCAAAGTAACCCGAGAGTACAACGTTCTCTTGGAACTCTTATTGTCTTCCTTAATTAGAAGTCTAACAATGAGTTCTTACACGTTCATCTTCTTCCACTTGTGTTGCGGTAAATCTTGAAGTCCTTCTAACTGGAAAGTAACTTTTCAATGATAGTAGACACTTGGAGGGTTTCAACATAACGATGCCTTCCGAGTGTATCTCGTGTATGATCACTTGAAGTAGGGCTGCAAACGAATCGAGCCGGCTCGAAAAATATTCGATTCGTATTCGAATTTATCGAATTCGAGCCGAATTCGAACATGTTCGAACTTTTTTTCGAGCCGAACTTGAGCCCAAATTATATTGTTCGAGCCGCTCACGAGCCTTAATATTTATTAATATAAGTTAAATATATATTAAATAAATAAGTTTCGAGCCTTTCGAACCTATTTTTGAGTAATAATTCGAATAGTTCGCGAACATGTTCGAATATTTCGAGCCGAATTCGAACCCGAACCCTAATTCGAATCGAACTCGAACCAAATATTTTAAATTTTTCGAGCTTCGAATCGAGCTCGAACTCGAATATACCTATTTCGAACCGAATTCGAGCCTTAAATTTTCCAGCATATTCGGCTCGATTCGATTCGTTTACACCCCTAACTTGAAGCTCCTGGACTTGGCTAATCACCATCTTGGAGTCAACCATCTTGTAGTCCATGAATCGACCATGATAGATTTCTTAGCCTCTGCATCCTCTGTCTTGTACTTCTTGTCCAGGGACTTTCACAACTACTTGGTCGTTCTCTTCATGTTATACATAGCTTATAGCGAGTAGATAAGATAGTTGAGGACGCAGTTTTTGTTGGTACAGTAAGCACTAATGATTGAACTTATGTTTTGATGAATGATAAATGGTTAAAGTTAGGTCTGTGTGATCTAATCTATTACCAAGTGTACATGACTTGACGGGTTTGAGGACCTGGCACCAGGCTAAAATCCAACTAGGTTTGTCGGACCTGATAGTGTTAGGATCCTACGTACTCGGCTAGAGAGGGGGGTGTGAATAGCCGCCCCAAATCGCTCGTTTCTTCCTACAATTCGTTAGCGCAGCGGAAAAATAAACTAGAAACGAAATGAAGAATATCAAACCTTAACACAGCGATATACGAGGTTCGGAGATGATGCTCCTACTCCTCGGCGTGTCCGTAAGGTGGACGAGCCCAATCAATCCGTTGGTGGATGAGTCCCCGGAAAACCGGCTAATAAAAACACTCCTTCTGGGTGGAGAAACCTCGCCACAGAAACTTCTTGCAACAGCAAGAAAAGAGTACAAGGAAAACAAGAAATAAAGTACAATACAAATGTAAACTTTCTTGCCTTCTCTTCGACTGGAAGAAGCAGCAGCCAAGTGCCTACAAAGTATAGGAAGCTCACGCGAAGCTTCAAAGCAACTCAACAAAGCTCAACAGAACAGGAAGAAGGAAGAAGAAGCAAGAAGCAGGCTCGCAGCAGCAGCCTTTATAACTGCGAAGAAAGCGAAGAAACACGGAAGAAATCTGGCGGTTGCGTCGCAGCTAGTACTGAATCGGTATGTGGACCGATCGGGCATCATGGATCGGTCCACGCACGATCCATTCCTCCTCCTTCGTCACGATCGGTCCATGGACCGATCAGAACCTCTGATCGGTCCGGGGACCGATCGGGAGTCTTGATCGGTCCCGGACCGATCAGCCCCTCTGCGCCTCGCTCTGCTCGACTTGATCGACTCGATCGGTCACCGCATCGATCAGTTAACACACGATGCTATCGATGTATTCTTGATCGGTCACCGACCGATCGAATATTCTTATCCCGGATCGATCATCGGATCGATCCAGCTCATGGTTTTCGCCCAAACCAAGTCCAAACCAACATCCGGTCAATCTTGACCTGTTGGTACATTGCGCCTAGCATCCGGTCACTCCCTTGACCTGCTAGGACTCCCCGCTAAGTGTCCGGTCAATCCCTTTGACCCACTTAGACTTTTCTCTCCGTACCAAGTATCCGGTCACTCCTATGACCTACTTGGACTTCCCATCACCAGATGTCCGATCACCCTTGATCCATCTGGATTTTCCCTTGCCCGGCTTCACTCACGAGGACTTTCACCTAGCTTTTCACTTGCCCGGCTTTACTCACCAGGATTTTCACCTGGCTTCACTCGCCAGGACTTTCCAACTGCCTAACATCCCAGTTAGGACTTTCTCATTCACCTAGCTTCACTCACTAGGATTTTCACCTGGCTTCACTCACCAGGATTTTCCCGAATGCCTGGCTTCACTCACCAGGACTTTCACCTTCACCTAGCTTCACTCACTAGGATTTTCACCTGGATTCACTTACCAGTATTTCCCGACTGCCTGGCTTCACTCACCAGGACTTTTCAACTGCCTAACATCCCAGTTAGGACTTTCCCACTGCCTAGCTTCACTCACCAGGACTTTCCACACTGCCTAACATCCCAGTTAGGACTTTTCCGTGCCAAGTCTCCATACTTGGACTTTTCTAGTGCCAAGTCTCCATACTTGGACTTTTCCGTTGCCAAGTCTCCATACTTGGACTTTTTCCCGAATCAGGTCAACCAGGTCAACCTTGACCTACGGTTGCACCAATAATCTCCCAAACATCTATTCTTGTCCCATATCAAGAATACAACTCTTCCACGAGTGTCAAACATCAAAATACAACTCAACTAGGTCAACCTTGACCTAAGGTTGCACCAACAATCTTCCTAAGTCAAACATCAAAATACAACTCGAGTCAGGTCAACTCGAGTCAGGTCAACCAGGTCAACCTTGACCTAAGGTTGCACCAACAATCTCCCCCTTTTTGATGTTTGACAAAACCCATAATCAAGTTAGGTTAACCCGATAACCTAACTTAGGTTTTCCAATCATCTTCCAATGTCCAATGTTCTTTCCTTGAACATTCTCTGGACATTCTCCCCTTAGGTTAACCCGATAACCTAACTTGGGTTCTCCAATAATTCTCCCCCTTTTTGACACACATCAAAAAGAATTCCAATGTTCTTCCTCGAACATTCCTTGACATTCTTCCCCTAGCTTAGGTTAACCCGATAACCTAACTTGGGTTCTCCAATAATTCTCCAATGAACACTCTCCCCTTTTTGACACACATCAAAAAGGAAAAAGGAGGGTATCAAGGTCAAGAGTTTCTTCCTAATGAAAGTCCCATACCTTTCATTGAAACTCTTAATTTCCCCCTTGATACTAAACTCAACAATCAACTTAGTGATAATCCCATATCACTAATCCTCAAAAGTCTTAAGGAGTAAAAACTCCCCCTAAAAGTCAACTCCCCCTTGACAATTAGGTAAAACTCCCCCTAAAGGTCAACTCCCCCTTGACCATTGCACCAACAATGTCTTTGTGAGTTCCAAACCTTTAGAAATCCAAAAACACCATTTCCATAACTGAAATTTCAGACAACAGCTGAAAAATCAGAAATTCGGCACGCCCTGATCGGTCCCCAGACCGATCAGAAACCCCATGGATCGGTCCCCAGACCGATCAGGCATTCACCAGATCGCACCAAGCTCTCTGGTTCTTACTGGATCGGTCTGCAGACCGATCCATGCTTCACTGGATCGGTCCACAGACCGATCAGGACTTACCTGGATCGGTCCCCAGACCGATCCAGACTCTGATAGGCAGATTTCTGAAATTTCCTTCCCGAAATTCAGAAACTCCTAGAAAATTCCAGAAAATTCGAAAAATTGTGAGATTTTGAGGATACATTCCTCATAACATATACTATCATGGAAAAATAGTTTTCTATGAAAATAACTTCCATTTTTCAATCTTGATACAAAGTTCAAAAACTTTGAAATAGTTCAAGTTTAACTCAACTTTGTATCACAATGTTCAATGATGAATACTATCACTAGGAAAGCTTCATCAAGGTTTTTCAAATCAATTTTAAAATGCTTTTAAAACCATTTGAATTTAGGACCATAATCTTAGGGCTAGATGTACATGACTTGTACACAAGTTTTCCCTATGATCCTTAATTTCTTGAATTAGGGTCATCTAGGTACAAGGACAATGCACCTTGATCCTAACTCATGATCCTAATATCTCACACACATCTAAGGTGTATCAAACCACATTCAAGTCAATTTGATGTGAGATATGGGTTTAGGTATCTTAGACTAAGTTCTCATGCATTTTCTAAACACAAATTTGATCTCAATATCAAAATGTGTTTTTCATCCTTAAATCAATTCAATTGATTATAATGCAAGAGATGATGACATGGCATATAATGATATCATAAGTGAAAACATGTGCCAATGTCATGATGTCATGGCATAGAGTTTGAAAACTTAAATAGAGCATGACATATAAACTAGCCTAAGCATTATCATGACATTTCAAATGATAATAAAACTAAACATGATGTCATGACATGTGAGGGCAAACAATCATGGCAAGATTTAGCATAAATAAATATACCTAGATTACCTATCTAAGTATCCTTAACCACTTTGCTAACCTAAAATTTAACCCTTGATTGCCCTAAAATGCCAAAATCCTAATTTTGACACTTCTTGAACTCTAGATTAATTCATGCCACTTAAAGATCAAATTTATCCTCAAAACTTGGCATGTTTCATTTTTCCTCGAGAGTTCTCTAGATTTTCCCAAATTGTGCCAATTAAAATCATTCTTTTCCATAATGGCACATTTTACTCTTCCAAGGAGTAAATAATAATTCCATTTCATTTTCAAAGGTTCTCAAAACCTTGAAAATGCTCCTTGAGTGTCAATTTCCTCAAAGTTGGGTTAACTACCCTTCTAATCGGAGTTGACACTCTCTAACCCATCTATGGGGTAGAGAAGATGCTCCTAGGAACCCAATACCTATTCGAGCTCATTGGGTTCACTAAATATTCACTAGGGATAACTTCCCTAGCAACCCTCCTAATGACCCTCTTAGGCTTTAAAGCCTTGGTTATTTGGGACTCATCAAGATCAACTCTAGGGGTGACTCCCCTTGTGACCTTGGTGGTGGTCTTTCTAGCCCTAGGTTTTGTTCCATAATCGAATGGAACATTATGATAAGTGGGCTTGACCATTTGGGACTTAGATTTGTAACCCAAACCTTTCTTGTCCTTGGACTTGGGTTTTTGACTCTTAAACCCTAGAGATGACTTCTCCATGTTCTTAAGAGTATTTTCCAAAGTATCAAGTCTTGACTTCAAGACTTGATTCTCCTTCTCTAATACCTCAATTTTTGATTTATCACTCTTCCTTGAGGTATTCCTAGGCATATGTCTAGTTGATTTAGGATTCCTACCTAGGTTATCCTTAGCCTTAGATGGGTTGATCCTAGGGTTAGCCTTTCTAGAATTATCCTTATCTAGATTCACATGTTTAGCTCCTAAGCACATGTATTGATTCCTAAGGTTATCATGCTTGTTATTATCGACAAGTGCAATAAAATTCCTAGCATGCATTTTATTAGAATTGCAAAAATGAACCTTAGAGGTTACCTTAGGGTTTGCCTTAGCTCCCCCTTTACATGTGTTTGGCCTCTTGTCCTTGTGAGGTTGCCTCTCCCTTGGACATTGACTCCTATAGTGTCCCCTTTGCTTGCATTGGAAGCACACGATGTGCTCCTTGCCCTTGCGTTTCGGGACTCCGGCTTCCTTGACCTTTGGCGCCGGTGGAGTCTTTCTTACCCTCTTTGGACACTTACTCTTGTAATGTCCATGTTCCCTACACTCAAAACACATTATGTGTAATTTGCTTGAAATCACAGTGTTTGAGTTACCTAGGGTTGTGGATGGAGATGAGCTTTCTTCTTCAACCCTTCCGGAGGTGGAAACTTCTTCTTCTTGCTCCGAACTTGAGCAAGAGGAACTCTCCTCCTCTTCTTCCTTGGATGTTGAGTAGCCCTCAACTCCCAATTCGCTCCCTCCATGATGTGAGCTACTTAACTCACTAGGCTCCTCTTCATGGCTTGAAGTGGAGCTCTCCTCATGGTACTTGACCAAGTTATCCCACAACTCCTTGGCATTGTTGTATTTACCTATCTTACACAAAATATTAGTAGGTAATGAAAATTCAATTGTTTTCGTTACCTCTTCGTTGATTTCGGATTTGTGAATTTGTTCTCCGGTCCACTCCTTCTTCTCAAGAGGTTTTCCTTCCCTATCCACCGGAGGAGAAAAGCCTTCTTG
Source organism: Zingiber officinale (assembly GCF_018446385.1). Lineage (NCBI taxonomy): Eukaryota > Viridiplantae > Streptophyta > Magnoliopsida > Zingiberales > Zingiberaceae > Zingiber > Zingiber officinale. Next base: position 2,072,476 of record NC_055991.1, read on the forward strand.
TACACAAAACCAATTCATTATGTTAGTCATAAGAAAGTATTTCATCCTTACCTTCCAATACGCGAAGTCGCTGCATTCGTAGAAGGGTGGAATGGTGACGTCTTCTCCATAGAGATCCATTCTCTAGCTTTGCTCCCACGGGTGTTGATCCGTCGAAGAGCGGCCTCGCTCTGATACCACTTGTTAGGATCCTACGTACTCGGCTAGAGAGGGGGGGTGTGAATAGCCGCCCCAAATCGCTCGTTTCTTCCTACAATTCGTTAGCGCAGCGGAAAAATAAACTAGAAACGAAAGGAAGAATATCAAACCTTAACACAACGATGTACGAGGTTCGGAGATGATGCTCCTACTCCTCGGCGTGTCCGTAAGGTGGACGAACCCAATCAATCCGTCGGTGGATGAGTCCCCGGAAAACCGGCTAATAAAAACACTCCTTCTGGGTGGAGAAACCTCGCCACAGAAACTTCTTGCAACAGCAAGAAAAGAGTACAAGGAAAACAAGAAATAAAGTACAATACAAATGTAAACTTTCTTGCCTTCTCTTCGACTGGAAGAAGCAGCCGCTCCCAAGCGCCTACAACAACAGGTGACCCAGCCGCTCCCAAGCGTGCCAAAGACGAGACTTGCAGACAAACAAGTAAGAAAGAAGGAAGAAAAGAATTGTCACCGGCAAGTTTAGGGAGGGCTCTCCAGCTGCCATGGCCATGCTTCTGAATGCACTGGATTAGCTTCTGGTCCTCCTCGGGTGTCCATGGTCCTTTCTTGAGGCCATTCTCATCGCAGCAGGGCGATCTCCCCATCGAAGGAATTGGGTGATGGATCGGAGAGGTCGGGGGACTAGCTAGCCGAGGACTATGACTGATCCTTGGTCACTCCACTTTCTTACCAGAAGATGAGCTGCTTATTTATAATCACTACCTCGTATCCTTTGGATCGATCACCATCGATCCAGCTCATGGTTTTCGCCCAAACCAAGTCCAAACCAACATCCGGTCAATCTTGACTGTTGGTACATTGCGCCTAGCATCCGGTCACTCCCTTGACTGCTAGGACTCCCCGCTAAGTGTCCGGTCAATCCCTTTTACCCACTTAGACTTTTCTCTCCGTACCAAGTATCCGGTCACTCCTATGACCTACTTGGACTTCCCATCACCGGATGTCCGATCACCCTTGATCCATCTGGATTTTCCCTTGCCCGGCTTCACTCACCGGGACTTTCACCTAGCTTCACTCACTAGGGTTTTCACTCTCCAGGATTTCCCACCGCCTGGCTTCACTCACCAGGACTTTCCAACCGCCTAACATCCCGCTTAGGACTTTCTCATTCACCTAGCTTCACTCACTAGGATTTTCACCGCTTCACTCACCAGGATTTTCCCGAATGCCCGGCTTCACTCACCGGGACTTTCACCTTCACCTAGCTTCACTCACTAGGATTTTCACTGGATTCACTTACCAGATTTCCATCTGCCTCACTCACCAGGACTTTTCAACTGCCTAACATCCCAGTTAGGACTTTCCCACTGCCTGGCTTCACTCACCAGGACTTTCCACACTGCCTAACATCCCAGTTAGGACTTTTCCGTGCCAAGTCTCCATACTTGGACTTTTCCAGTGCCAAGTCTCCATACTTGGACTTTTTCCCGAATCAGGTCAACCAGGTCAACCTTGACCTACGGTTGCACCAATAATCTCCCAAACATCTATTCTTGTCCCATATCAAGAATACAACTCTTCCACGAGTGTCAAACATCAAAATACAACTCAACTAGGTCAACCTTGACCTAAGGTTGCACCAACAATCTTCCTAAGTCAAACATCAAAATACAACTCGAGTCAGGTCAACTCGAGTCAGGTCAACCTTGACCTAAGGTTGCACCAACAGATAGCTGGTGGGAAGTTCAGATAAGTCTGGAGGACCTGATATCTGACAGGAAATCTAGCTGAGCCTGCGGGACCTGACAGTTGGTCGAAATCCAATTAGTTCTGCGGACCTGACAATTGGTAAAAAAATATAGTGGGTCAAAGGAGAGTCAAGAGATTCTGCATGGTAAGTGAGGTAAGTTACTAGAGGAGAGTGATCCAGTGAACATGAGTCCCACTTCGGATCTGTGCGGAGGAGCCTCAGAGTGTCTGGAAAGTGCCCTTGAGTGCATAGAAGCTGCAATCCTCTTGACTTATCGCGACCAAAACTTAAGGGATCATATTTGAGGTTGGAGGTGCCTCAAATGAGATTGGAGGCACCCTCAACGCTCTTTAAAAGCACTTTTCGGCTAGAATTCAAGAATCAACTTCCATATGAGCTATTACGATCTTTCGGTCGCTACATCTTCGCATTGCTGTCGTGCTACTTCATGCTACTGCTACATCTGACCGCTGCCGGTCGACCGACACCAACACACGGTCTCTTAACTTCGATAATCACGTGTTGGTAACTTTACATTATTGTCACTTACTTTATTGCTAAGATAGTATAGTATGTTATATTGTTCTTAATTCTTATACTTGATTTAATCTTCCGACGATTTCGGAAGTGGTTTTAGTGGATTATCCATCGATATAATTTGAAGGATCATGGGTCCTTGAGTAAGAGTTGACAAATGTTTTGAACCAAGTAAAAAAAATACTTGTATCTTTTTTCTGTTCGTTTACTTTTCTGCTGTGCACTCATATTTTATAAATCATAAAAAAACAAGTTTTTATAATTTATGTAATTCGCCACCCCTCTCACGTATACCGCTCCTACAATTTTAGTATATAAACTAAAAACGAGTCTATGTCTCCACTGCATTGATGATCTAGACATCAGTAGAAATGGCTGATGAAGTCTTGTATGTCATTGGTGGTTTGGGTCCGTTTCTGCTGATGTTGTTGTAATTAGGTCCACTTCCACCGCCAGCAGTGATGTTCTAGCTCCACGCCACAGTGCTCGCAGAGCTCGGCGGCTGGTTGTAGTTCATGTAATTGTCCCGTTGTAGCAGCAGAGCTTCCGATTGTCATAGTCGCAGCTAGTCAAAATTAATAGAGTCTTCGACTTCCAATTGATCGACCCATAATTAGAAAACAAAATTATGGTGTGATGTTCACCTCGATGTAGCTAAGGTTTTTAGGATCCAATTCTTCCATAATGAGCATCGCGAGCCAGTTAGCTGAATCACTCAAAACTACCAACTGCAATCGAACACAAACAAAGAAATTGGTATTTCTTTGAAATCACGTCGGAACAATGATATTGAAGAAGATACAATTAGCTCACCTCTTGGAGCTCCTGCCTTGTTATCCTCCTATCCACATTGGTATCAACCCTATCACAAACTGAACAGATTAATGATGAACAAGTCTAATACCAACACAAACAAAAAAAATTAAAGAAGAGGAATAAAGTCTACAAGCAAAAAAATTCTTTAGAGAAAAAGAAAATTCTGATTTTATTCTGATAACAACTCTAGCTAGATCAATGTTTGTGTATCCATTCAACACGGATTTTCCTTCACTAAAACATAAACATGATTTTGTTGTCCCGCGAAGGTCTCTTAGTATCCACTTCACTGTAGCCCAATGCTCTCATCCTAGATTCGACGAGAATTTACTAACAGCACCAACATCATATGCAAGATTAGGTCTGGTACAAATCATTACATACATAAAGCTTCCGACGGTCAATTGATATTGAACGCTCTTCATTTGCTCACATTCCTCCTTGGTTTTCGGACTCCGCTTGACATTCAATTTGAAATGTCCGCCAAGTGGTGTTCTAACAAGCGTTGCCTCATGAATGTTGAATCTTTAAAGTACCTTTTCAGGATATTTCTCTTGAGATAACCATATTAACTACTTTAACCTATTTCAACTGATTTGCATGCCAAGAATCTTCTTAATTTGTTGGTCCTAAATCTTTCATTGCAAAAGACTCGCTTAAACCATTTTTCAACCCAATTATTCTGTCGGAGCTCTTTCTCACTATCAACATATCATCGATATAGTAGAAGTACAAGGACATCATCACCTGATCTTCATATTTATTTATGAAAACATAGTGTCCCCTCGGATGGGTCTAGTGGCTAGCGCATAAGATGTTACCCCAATGAGGTATGGGGTTCGAATCTCAGCAAAACCGAAGTAAATATCTCTCTTATGTGCTAGTCACTATTCCAAAGGCTAGTAGTCGCCTGTGATTTACCTCCTCCGTGTTGACCTTGAGAGGGGTTGGCGGGGGCGCTGGGAGCGAGCATATTCGCCTTTTTGCCATAATGTTCACCCATGAATGAATCAAACTTTTTGTACCACCGTCAGGGGTCTGCTTTAAATCATAAAGACTATTCTTTAATTTGCATACCATATTTCTTTTGTCTGGAACTATGAATCCTGTTGTTCTATATAAACTTCTTATTCTAATTTTTCATGAAGAAAGATAGTGTTTAACATCAAGTTGCTCTACGTTTAAATCTAAGTTAGAAGCAAGCCCAAGCATAACTCGGATCAAAGAAAACTTTACAACGGGAAAAAATATCTCTTCAAAATCAACTCCTTTCTTCTTAGCAAATCCTTTCACAACCAACCGAGTTTTATACCTAGGTTGAGTTCTATTTTCTTGAGCTTTCAACTTATACATCCACTTGTTTTTCAAGACTTTCCTACCCTTAGGAAGTTTTATCAGCTCGTACATGTGATTATCAGTATCTCCACCTTTACTTTGTTCAGGGCCGACCATAACTTTTAGGGGCTCTTGGACAAAAAGAGAAAAGAGACCTCCATAGGAAAAAAAATTACTAACATATAATTTAATAGAAAAACTTGAACATCAATATATTTCATTTAAAATATGATAAACTTCAGACAAAATATATTTCTCAAGATTCTTCAAAAAGTACAACACTATACAAAATATGTTTCATAAGTTTCTCCAAAAGGTGTAATACCTACAAATACAAAAAAAGTATGAAATAATTATTAAAAAAATCTATATTTTCTAGTATTTTGAGAAGTAAAATTATCAATAAGGTCTTCAAAATCAAGTTTTTCTAACACCTTATTTTTTTGATACATAAAATTATCAAGTCATTTACATTCAAATCATTATCATTATTTTCTCTCAATTCTTCTTGCTCATTCATTGCATGATTATAATCATCATTTTCTCTCAATTCTTCCCTCTCATTGATTGCATGATCATTTAATTTTTATTGATTACTCGATTGTTGCTCATTTGTTGCATAATCATTTAGTTCTTTTTGACTTTTTTCTTATAATTCATCAATTGAATCTTTAATTGAAGGGTTAGCTTTAAAAAACTTACGAAGAACACCTTTGTGAGTTTTAATAATCTGTTCCACTCTTTTTCTTTTATTTTTTTGAACCCAAGATTGATATTTTTTTTAAAAACATGTTTATACTGCAAATTTTAAGTATAAAAATAAAATAAACAAAACCAGCAACAAAGCTAACAATGAAACAAATACAAGCAGTGAAAATAATAGTTAAAGAACAATAAAGCTCGATCGGTTTGTGCTTGAAACAATCGATATAATCTATTCTATGATGATTAAAATTAGGATAATTTATTTAAACTCTTTCAAATCTATAAGAAAAATCTTAAAATATTGACTCCAATACAATATTAAAAATCAATATTGAATATTGCCACTAAGAAAAAGTATAGATAAGTACGTAACTTATGTTGTAAGTTTATATATTGATGAATGATGATATTGATAAAATTAAAATTTTAATTGGACAATAAACTTTTCTATTTAATTAAAATAGATTCAAAGGAGAAGAAAGGAGGAAATTAACATTCAGAATTCATACTTTATTCTTTAGAGTTTTATGACTTCTATAGACAAATTAATAAAGAAAACGTTATATAAGAAATAAATCTTAGAAAGAGAAAAAAAGATCATTTTGTTGGAGTGTATACTGAAAGCCTAAGCTTTGTAAACATTCATTATGAATAAAGAATCACATTTGGTCTAATTATCTACATTTGTTTGTAGTTGTTCATTTAATTTATATTGTAGATAACATAGTATGTGGTGTCACATACAGAAGATGATGTTATCAGTACCTTATAAATTATAAACAATAGCTCACGACCAGAATGGAAAGGAACAAACCATTAGAAGGTCGTAGTGTAATTAGGTATTAGTTTATCTTGACTATATAATTACACTAGTACACTCAGAGTGTATTGAGTAGGACCATTTGAGGTCGTTTCTTTTATACTGACTTTATAAAGGAACAAAGACCTCGGTTATTATGGAAGTGTGTGCTCTTAATCCTAATATAATAACAAGCACATATATTTGATATTTATTTCTTTAATTTATCAATGTGTGAGATTTAGTTCGATGAATTAATAAGCCCGATAAATTGGGAAATGATATCACTTATAGTGTGTGTTGTTGATTATAGAAGGAAACTGTGTCCTAGAGATACTAGGTTGATAATGTCCCCAAGAGGAGCTCATAAGGATTGTCATGTTAAACCCTGCAGGTGGACTTAGTCCGACATGACGATAATGTTGAGTGGTACTACTCTTGGACTTAGACATTAATTAAATGAGTTGTCAGTAACTCACTTAATTAGTGGACATTCGATATCTTAAACACAGGGAGACTAACACACTCATAATAAGAAGGAGCCCAAAAATGTAATTTGGGATTTGTGCGGTAGTTCAATGATAGTTCTCTAGTGGAATGAATTATCATTGATAAAATTAAGTTGTGTGTTCGGGGCGAACACGGGATGCTTAATTTTATCGGGAGACCAAAACCAATTCCTCCTCTCGGTCCCTATCGTAGCCTCTTATTTATAGAGTTCTATACCCACCTATACCCACCTTCTATACCCACCAATAGGGGCCGCCAAGCTAGCTTGGGAACAAGCTAGGGCCGGCCTAGGTGGCCGACCCTAGCTTGAACCCAAGCTAGTAGGGCCGGCCAAATTAAATTAAAAAGAAATTTAATTTTAATTTTTATTATTATGTGGAAGATATAATTTAAAGAGAATTAAAAATAAAATATCTCTCTTGTAAAAGATCTACAAAAGATTAAAGAAAGAGATTAGATCTCTTTCCTTATTTGTAGATTGGAGAGATGTTTTATTTTCTCTTTAAAAATTATTCACATGTTGATAAAATTAAAATTATAGAAATTTCCTTTTATCAACCATGAAGAGATTTTAAAGAGAAATTTTATTTTTTAAAATTTCCGGAAATAAATTAGGAAGTTTTAATTGTTGATTAAAACTTGTCCAATTTGTTCTCCAATGATGTGGCCGGCCATTGAAGTTTGATTTGGAAAATTTATATTATTTTTCTAAATTAAATCATGTCAAGGAAATTGAGGAAATTTTATTGTAATTAAATTTTCTAATTTGCCTAGGCCAAGGAATATAAAAGAAGGGGTGAGGGTGCCTTCATGGGATAACCCTTATTATTTCTCTTCCTCTCTTATTCTTTGGTGTGGCCGGCCAACACCCTTTCCCTCTCTTCTTCTTGTGGTGGCCGAACCTCTCCCTCTCCCTTGGAGCTCTTGTGGTGGCCGGATACTACTCGGAGAAGAAGAAGAAGAAGGAGAAAAAACTAGCATCTCTTGGAGCTTGGTTAGTGTTTTGATTTTCTTCCTTGGTGAAGCTTCCTCTTTATTGGCCGAACCTAGCTAGGAGGAGAAGAAGGTGATTGGTGGTTTCTCGTCTCGGAAGATCGTTGCCCACACAACGTTCGAGGTTAGAAGAGGAATACGGTAGAAGATCAAGAGGTCTTTCTAGAAGGTATAACTAGTAGTTTTTCCTTTTCCGCATCATGCTAGTTATTTATGGAAATAATACCAAATACAAGAGGCTTACGTTCTAGAATTTCGAATATGTTTTTCGAAGTTGTGTTCTTTTGTTTCTTTCTTTTCCTTGTGATTTGATTGTTCTTTTTGGTTAACCTAAAGTTATTTTAGGAAATTAAATATTAGCTTTCTATTAAAGGTTTTGTCTAGTCGGTGGTGGTTGCTCCCATATCCAAGAAGGCCATGTGCCTCGCCACGTCAGTACTGGGAACCTTTTATGGAAATTAATATTTAATGAAATTAATAACTTAAGGAGACTTGGGTCGAACGTGTTAAGTTCCGCAGGAGATCCAAGTCAAAACCTAAAAGAACAAATAGATTAAGTTTTGGATCAAACGTGTTAAGTTCCGCAGGCGATCCAAAATTTAATTTAAAAGAACACATGGTAGCTAGGAAAAGGTTCAGACCTTTGTACAAAATTTTTGTACAGTGGAACCTATAGGTTTTCCGAGTAGCAACCAACAATTGGTATCAGAGCTAGGGTTTTACCTCTGTGTATTTGGTATTTAGTTTAATTATGCACATGTCATACATAATTTAGGCAGGTTAATAGTAGGATGTGCTAACTCTATGGATGCAGGATCCAACTATTATGGCTTTTAGTTATTATGTGTGTGATTGGACCCTTGGACATGTCAAGGGCATTTATATGTGTGTGCATGATTGTATTAAAATACAGCAGGAGCTGTATTTAGTTTTATTAGGATTTTATTTTTGATCTAGATACATGTACATTCCTTTTATGGAATATAGGATCAAAATGTAAAATTCTATTTATGTCGCGGATCGAATCTTGCAAAGCGTGGAACCTTCTAAGGACCAGAGGCGCAGCGGAACTAGGAGCAAGATGGATGCGACAATTAGACCCGGTGGCGGTGGCCAAATATGGCAGCAGCTTCGGATGACAACACACGGAAGACAATTAAAGATAAAAGCCATAATAGTTGAAAATTAGACTTTCTATTTATTGCTTTTATATTGTGCTGTGTGTGCATGTTAGTTTACAAGTTTAGTAGGCTAGCATAGTTAAAATTCCTCATTTATAAATAACTAAGTGGGAGAGGGATTTTTAAGTAAATCCCATGGTCTCCATTACTGGTTTGTAAGTGATGCAAACAAGCTTGCGCGTTGGCTCTGAGTGCCTTCCTCCATAACGGATGAGCTTGTTTGCGGATCACTAGAACAGACTTCCATTTTTGGATGACTATAGGAAGTTAATCAAGAGCGTGTGATCTTCCCCAACGGAAGGGGCATAATCTTATTAATGGACTTAGTGTCAAGTAATGGTGTACACTTAGACACATCTAATAGTATCCTCCCCAACTGAGTCACTGCTATTATTTGTGTGACCAAATAATACCAACTATTAATTTTATTTGTCAAAAGTTAGGTTGACAAGATAATAAAATTAATGGGTTAAAACCCTCCTTTACAAATGTTGAATTTGTATACGTCCACACTAACGTGGCATACAAAATTCACGGTGTTATGAGGTGTTGGTTAATTTAAAATAGTATTGTTTGAGGAATCAATATTATTCTAAATTTAGAGTTCTGACCAAAAGTTATTTGTGATTCTTAGGATGACTTTCAACCCACTGTCCATCATACTTCAACAAAATAGACTTACTGGACCAAATTACATAGATTGGAAAAGAAACCTGAATATTGTTCACTGTGAAAGCTATAAATTTATCTTGATGAACCTTGTCATGATGCACCCATCGGTGAATCTACCCAAGAGGAGATTGAATATCATAAGAGATGGGTAAAGGCGAGATGAGATGGCGCGTGTTACATTTTGGCTTCAATGTCAAATGTATTGCAACATCGATAAAGATTTACCAACGACTTATGATATTATGAACAATCTCAAGGAACTCTTTGGTCATCGGGATAGGGCTTCTAGTCAAGAAGCTATGAGAAAGATAATGACACCACCATGCAAGAGGGTACTCCTGTAAGGGATCATATCCTAAACATGATGGCTTATCCGAACGAGATACTGATCCTTGGAGGAGAAATTGATGGGAAACCCAGATCGATATGATCCTCCAACGCTACCTAGAAGTTTTGAGCGATCCGCCCGAACTATAATATGAATAAGAGGATTTATTCATTAGGGGAACTACTGACAAGCAGCTGAAGGATTATTTCGTCACAATTCTCAAATTCACTATGCTGAAAATGGTTCTACTTCTAAACCGAGAGGAAAGAAGAAGAAGAAACAAGCTGGCTCAGCAAAGAAAGTGAATAAGTCTCAGAGTACGGGATTTAAAGCTGGAGTGAAGAAGCCGAAGGGCAAGTGCTTCATCTGCAAGCAGGCAGGACATTGGAAGGCGGACTGTCCTCGTAAGAACCAAAACAAAGGTATATCTCATGCTCTAGTTGTTGAAACATGTTTAGCGGTGTTATCTACCAGCACCTGGTGTGTAGATACGGGAGCCACTGATCATGTCTGCAATTCCTTGCAGGGGTTCTAGGAAACCCGACGACTATCTGAAGGGGAGATTACCGTCTACATGGGCAATGCTACTAAGGTGGCAGCTGTTGCAGTGGGAGACGTCTACTTATCTTTTAGTAGAAATAAAAATTTGGTTTTAAGAAATTGTCTTTATGTACCCAGTTTTAGAAAGAATTTAATTTCAGTTTCTAAACTGTTTTTAGATGATATTCAGTTTCTTTCAGTAACGATGTAGTTATTAAAAGAAATAAAGTAATTATCTGTTCTGGTGCATTAGTTGGCAATTTGTATACTTTAAATCCAATTTCTTCCACAAAGCAAAACATGGAAATTTATAATTCATCTTCTAACTCAAATAAGAGAAAAGAACCTTCAGAAATGAACCAAGCATATCTTTGGCATCTAAGGCTTGGTCATATTAACTTAAGTAGGATTCAGAGGCTTATAGCCGATGGACTTTTGGGTTCATTAGAGTTGGAAAATTTTCCAACTTGTGAATCTTGCTTGGAAGGTAAAATGACCAAGAGGCCTTTTAAGGCCAAGGGGTATAGAGCCAAAGAAGTGTTAGAATTGGTTCACTCTGATTTGTGTGGTCCTATGTCCGTCCGTGCAAGAGGAGGTTTTGAATATTTTGTCTCTTTCATGGACGATTATTCAAGATACGGATACCTAATGCGCCGCAAGTCCGAGTGCTTTGATAAGTTCAAAGAATACAAGGCTGATGTGGAAAAACGATTAGGTAAAAGTATCAATACACTACGATTTGATCGTGGTGGCGAATACCTCTTAGGAGAGTTTAGGAATTACTTATCAGAGGCCTGGATTCAATCCCAATTGTCTGCACCTGGAACACCCCAACAGAATGGTGTAGCAGAACGAAGGAATAGGACTCTTATGGAGATGGTTAGATCGATGATGAGTTATTCAGAATTACCAAATTCATTTTGGGGATATGCTCTGGAAACAACAAAGTACGTTCTGAACTTAGTACCTTCTAAATCAGTTTCTTCTACTCCCATAGAATTGTGGAATGGGAGAAAGCCCAGTCTAAGACATATTCGGATTTGGGGTAGTCCAGCACATGTGCTGAAACCAGATGCTGATAAGTTAGAATCTCGTACAGAAGTTCGCGTGTTTGTAGGATATCCCAAAGGAACGAAAGGTGGTTTATTTTATAGTCCTAAAGACCAGAAGGTCATTGTTAGCACCAATGCCCAGTTTTTAGAAGAAGACTATATAATGGATCACAAGCCCAGTAGCAAAGTTGTTTTAGAAGAACTTAGAGAGGACATGGCTACTTCATTACCAACAGTACAAGATGACAAGAAACTGAAACACGTGTCACACATGATACACAACCACGCATTGCCTCATCGTAGTGGGAGGGTTGTAAGGCAACTGATAGATTCATGTTTTTGGGAGAGTCTTGGACTTGATCCGGGTAAACATGAACCTGATCCACGAACATGATAAAGCACTCCAAGATATAGATGCGATCTTGGCAAAAGGCAATGAATTCAAATAGAGTCTATGTACTCTAATAAGGTCTGGGAGCTTGTAGAACCACCTGATGGTATAAAAGCCGTTGGATGCAAGTGGATCTACAAAAGGAAAAGAGGGACAGACGGGAAGGTAGAAACCTTCAAAGCTAGGCTTGTTGCGAAAGGGTACACTCAGAAAGAGGGAATCGATTATGAGGAAACCTTTTCACCGGTAGCCATGCTTAAGTCTATCCGGATACTCTTATCTATTGCTGCTCATATGGATTATGAGATTTGGCAAATGGATGTCAAGACAGCTTTCCTTAATGGAAGTCTTGAAGAGAACATCCATATGAAGCAACCAGAAGGGTTCATTGAAAATGACAAAGAGCATCTAGTGTGCAAGCTCAATCGGTCCATTTATGGACTAAAGCAAGCTTCAAGATCTTGGAACATCCGGTTTAATGAAGTAATCCAGTCATATGGATTTATTCAAAGTCCGGATGAATCTTGTGTATACAAGAAGTGTAGCGGAAACGTGGTGGTATTTCTTGTACTATACGTAGATGATATTTTGTTAATTGGCAACAATGTCAAGGTATTATCAGACGTAAGTGTATGGTTGTCCAAACAATTTGATATGAAGGACTTAGGAGATTGTGCACACATTCTTGGGATCAAAGTTATAAGGGATCGTAAGAAAAGAATGTTGTGTCTGTCCCAAGCTTCATATATAGATACAATCCTTGCTCGTTTTAGCATGCAGGATTCCAAGAAAGGTTTCTTACCTTTTAGACATGGAGTAGCTCTATCTAAAGAGATGTCTCCAAAGACATCGAAAGAGATAGAGGACATGAAAGCAGTTCCTTATGCTTCAGCTGTAGGAAGCCTAATGTATGTAATGCTATGTACGAGACCTGATATCTGTTTTGCCGTGGGCATGGTCAGTAGATATCAGAGTAACCCTGGACAAGGACATTGGACTGCGGTAAAGCATATATTAAAGTACCTGAGAAGGACTAGAGATTATATGCTAGTTTACCAAGCAGACGATTTGCTCCCTGTGGGTTACACGGATTCAGATAGGGATAACAGTAAGTCTACATCAGGCTATGTGTTTACTTTAGGAGGTGGAGCCATTTCATGGAGGAGTGTTAAGCAGAAATGCGTTTCGGACTCAACCATGGAAGCTGAGTATGTAGCAGCCTCTGAGGCAGCTAAAGAAGCAGTATGACTCAGGAACTTTCTAATGGACTTAGATGTGATTCCTGGTTTGCCCAAAATCATCACAATTTATTGTGATAATAGCAGTTGAAACTCGAAGGAACCACGAGCTCATAAGGCAAGTAAACATATAGAGCGCAAGTACCACCTGATACGAGATATCGTGAAGCGAGGAGAAGTTGTCATCGCCAAGATTGCATCACGGATAACTGGCAGATCCTTTCCCTTCAGGCGAAAGCTTTCGATCGGCATGTGGAGGGAATGGGAATCAGATGTATGGTAGAAGATATGACAGCTTAGTCATTAGTATAAGTGGGAGATTGTTGGAGTGTATACTGAAAGCCTAAGCTTTGTAAACATTCATTATGAATAAAGAATCACATTTGGTCTAATTATCTACATTTGTTTGTAGTTGTTCATTTAATTTATATTGTAGATAACATAGTATGTGGTGTCACATACAGAAGATGATGTTATCAGTACCTTATAAATTATAAACAGTAGCTCACGACCAGAATGGAAAGGAACAAACCATTAGAAGGTCGTAGTGTAATTAGGTATTAGTTTATCTTGACTATATAATTACACTAGTACACTCAGAGTGTATTGAGTAGGACCATTTGAGGTCGTTTCTTTTATACTGACTTTATAAAGGAACAAAGACCTCGGTTATTATGGAAGTGTGTGCTCTTAATCCTAATATAATAACAAGCACATATATTTGATATTTATTTCTTTAATTTATCAATGTGTGAGATTTAGTTCGATGAATTAATAAGTCCGATAAATTGGGAAATGATATCACTTATAGTGTGTGTTGTTGATTATAGAAGGAAACTGTGTCCTAGAGATACTAGGTTGATAATGTCCCCAAGAGGAGCTCATAAGGATTGTCATGTTAAACCCTGCAGGTGGACTTAGTCCGACATGACGATAATGTTGAGTGGTACTACTCTTGGACTTAGACATTAATTAAATGAGTTGTCAGTAACTCACTTAATTAGTGGACATTCGATATCTTAAACACAGGAGACTAACACACTCATAATAAGAAGGAGCCCAAAATGTAATTTGGGATTTGTGCGGTAGTTCAATGATAGTTCTCTAGTGGAATGAATTATCATTGATAAAATTAAGTTGTGTGTTCGGGGCAACACGGGATGCTTAATTTTATCGGAGACCAAAACCAATTCCTCCTCTCGGTCCCTATCGTAGCCTCTTATTTATAGAGTTCTATACCCACCTATACCCACCTTCATACCCACCTTGTAGGGGTCGGCCAAGCTAGCTTGGGAACAAGCTAGGGCCGGCCAAAATTGGTGGCCCTAGCTTGAACCCAAGCTAGTAGGGCCGGCCAAATTAAATTAAAAAGAAATTTAATTTTAATTTTTATTATTATGTGGAAGATATAATTTAAAGAGAATTAAAAATAAAATATCTCTCTTGTAAAAGATCTACAAAAGATTAAAGAAAGAGATTAGATCTCTTTCCTTATTTGTAGATTGGAGAGATGTTTTATTTTCTCTTTAAAAATTATTCACATGTTGATAAAATTAAAATTATAGAAATTTCCTTTTATCAACCATGAAGAGATTTTAAAGAGAAATTTTATTTTTTAAAATTTCCGGAAATAAATTAGGAAGTTTTAATTGTTGATTAAAACTTGTCCAATTTGTTCTCCAATGATGTGGCCGGCCATTGAAGTTTGATTTGGAAAATTTATATTATTTTTCTAAATTAAATCATGTCAAGGAAATTGAGGAAATTTTATTGTAATTAAATTTCCTAATTTGCTTAGGCCAAGGAATATAAAAGAAGGGGTGAGGGTGCCTTCATGGGATAACCCTTATTATTTCTCTTCCTCTCTTATTCTTTGGTGTGGCCGGCCAACACCCTTTCCCTCTCTTCTTCTTGTGGTGGCCGAACCTCTCCCTCTCCCTTGGAGCTCTTGTGGTGGCCGGATACTACTCGGAGAAGAAGAAGAAGAAGGAGAAAAAACTAGCATCTCTTGGAGCTTGGTTAGTGTTTTGATTTTCTTCCTTGGTGAAGCTTCCTCTTTGTTGGCCGAACCTAGCTAAGAGGAGAAGAAGGTGATTGGTGGTTTCTCGTCTCGGAAGATCGTTGCCCACACAACGTTCGAGGTTAGAAGAGGAATACGGTAGAAGATCAAAAGGTCTTTCTAGAAGGTATAACTAGTAGTTTTTCCTTTTCCGCATCATGCTAGTTATTTATGGAAATAATACCAAATACAAGAGGCTTACGTTCTAGAATTTCGAATATGTTTTTCGAAGTTGTGTTCTTTTGTTTCTTTCTTTTCCTTGTGATTTGATTGTTCTTTTTGGTTAACCTAAAGTTATTTTAGGAAATTAAATATTAGCTTTCTATTAAAGGTTTTGTCTAGTCGGTGGTGGTTGCTCCCATATCCAAGAAGGCCATGTGCCTCGCCACGTCAGTACTGGGAACCTTTTATGGAAATTAATATTTAATGGAATTAATAACTTAAGGAGACTTGGGTCGAACGTGTTAAGTTCCGCAGGAGATCCAAGTCAAAACCTAAAAGAACAAATAGATTAAGTTTTGGATCAAACGTGTTAAGTTCCGCAGGCGATCCAAAATTTAATTTAAAAGAACACATGGTAGCTAGGAAAAGGTTCAGACCTTTGTACAAAATTTTTGTACAGTGGAACCTATAGGTTTTCCGAGTAGCAACCAACACATTTATCTCCTCCTTTTTTTCTTTCTTTTCTTGTTTAGAATTTTTTCTTAAATTTTAATAGAAAATATATTTTTTAGACTTTTATTAAAACAATCTAATTATATATAATATATATTATATATGTATGTCAAATTCGGGGCTTCTAAAAATTGAAGGCTCTTGACCGTCACCCCTGATGACATGCCTCAGGGCCGGCCCTGACTTTGTTCGATTCTTCTTTCCGTTCATCAACTGTGGTTATGGATATCAGTATGTCTGCGTATGGATGATATAATTTCGATTGATAAACATTTGTTGATATGCTTCTTTGCTTCTACAATAGAACCATCAGGTTATCTGATAGTTGATGCAAATGGTGGTCTAAATCAACAATTTCATTGGTACATCATTCATCTATATGCGATGTTATTTAACATCTAATTAAGGCTTCTTGAGTTTTAAATTAACATCACCTTATGGTTACTTTCGATGTGCTATTGTTGCTAGATATGCAAGAAAATTGATTGGTGCAAAGGTAGAAAGTATATCTATATTTCATAAATATCTGATTTGGTTGTTATTTACTGTTGAGTTTAACTCTTATCCACATGCTCAATATATCATCATATCATATCATATGTTTTATTATCTTCAAAATTTTGTATTAGGTTCTCGGTACTCGGTCTGGATACATCAGAGGACTTGGAAGTGGGTCGAAGCCAGTTAGGTCTACTTCTTCAGATGCTACATCCTCATCCAGATCAACTAATGCTGCATTGCATGAAAGACTTGAATCGATCCAAGATGAGTTAGCGAACACCAAAATTCAGCTAGCAAACACCCAAGATGAGTTAGCATCAATTAAATCAAGACAAAATATGTTTGAACAAATACTTAACCGATTGGCACCTGGAGCATTAGATTCCTTGATCCAGGATTCATCTTCAGCTCCACCTCCACCTCCTCCATCTTAGGCTTTGATGTTGTAGACTTTTGTATAGAAACATGATGTTCTGGAATTGTTTTGAACTTGTTTGGATTTTTTGTTGTGAACTTGGTTGGATTGTTGGTTGTGAATATGTTTTGAATTTGGATTGTGAATATTGTTATTATATTTGTGTTGAAGTATGAGTTAAATGTTAGAATATTTGTGAATTTATTGTTATAGTTGTGATGATGAGTATGTATATAAATTTGTACAGAGGATGTAAATGAGGATCTGTTTTTTTTTTAACCAGATATTAGCGACGATTTTATGTTATTTCGTCGCTAATGGGCAAGATTAGCGACGAAATAACATAAAATCGTCGCTAACCTTGTTGCATTCCAAAAATATCAAAACTGGGGACGTAGTTTTTAGTAACGAATATATATAAATCGTAGGGAATATTTTAGCAACGTAATAAATAAATTCGTCGTTAACAATAACTATAGCAATGATACTCATTAAATCGTCGCTAAATAGTTTACGGCGAAATAATTTACTTTAGCGACAATAGTTTAACGTCGCAAACAGAGTAGCGACGAATTAAGCATATTTCGTCGCTAATATATATTTACGACAAGCTTATAACGACGACTCTAGCGACGAAATTTTATCTTCTCGAATATTTATTAGCGACGAAAAAATATTATTAGTGACGATAAAAATCATCGTAAAATATCTATTTTCTTGTAGTGGTTCCTCATAACTTTGAGGCTCTCTTTCTTCTGCCAAAATTACATATTCATTAAGGTTGTACCTTACTTAGGGTCGACTTTCCCTAGATGATCGTCTTAACTGAGACTTGACGAAATCTACTTGAGTGATGATCAACTCTGTCGACTCATCTCCTTCACTATGTTCAACTCCCCCTTATTTGACAATCTCTTATGTATTGTCATCTTCGGCATCAATATTCATATCTCATCTGTGAGTGTTGGATATCATGGGGATTGAGGCATCATCAAAGTTTTCGACGTCTGAATTTTCTTTGTGTCTTTGATTGTCTAATCTTTGAAGAACACCACATCTTGACTTCTGACCATCTTCTTACCGATAGGGTCATATAGTCTATAGTCAAACTCGTCTCTTGGAGATCAAGATAGACGATGCACTGCTTTATTATAGATAGAATCAAGCTTGACTCTTATCTTTCGGAATGTGGACAAATGCTCTACAACCAAATACTTTCAAATGATTGTAGGATATCTTATCGTTAGACCAAAGTTTCTCTAGGATAGCTCCATTCGAAGGAACAGATGGTGACAAATTAATTATTTCGACAACTATCATTAATGCTTCTCTCCATACTGACTTTGACAACTTTGCATGTGATCGCATACAATGAATCCTTTCTCCAATTGTTCGGTTCATTCTATCGGCTCCTCCATTTGATTGTGATGTCTTTGGTGGGGTCTTCTCATGCCTGATACCATGAGTCTTACAGCCCGAACACACTTCAGTCGATAGCCAATTTCTCTTTCAACTCGAGCATGAAATTCCTTGAAAGCCTCCAAGACCTGGTCTTTAATCTTCAACAAATACACCCAAACTTTTTTGAATGATCATCAATAAAATTGACAAAGTGCACCTTCAAGGGACTTCTCAATCATAGAACGAACATTTATATACACTAGATCCAACACATGCTTCCTTCTTTGTGAATGACCCGATCTAGAGAATGCAACTCTGTGTTGCTTTCCTGTAAGACAGTGAATACATGACTCAAGATTCTTACCAATAACATCAGGGAGGATTTGCCTTCGAGTGAGGATTTGTAGTCCCTTCTCACTCATTTGCCCGAGTCGTTTATGCCACAACTCCAGATTTTCTTTGTCAACAATGACATTTGCTTCTTCCATGGGCAATTTTCCTTGCATAGTATACAAGGTCTCTTCTTTCTTTCCTCGAGCCTGTTAAAGTTAATGTGTTATCACTTAAGTTTACTCATCACTAAGGTTACTTGCCCCCTAAGTTTCTAAGGTTACTTGCCCCCTAAGTTGCTAGGTTACTTGCCCCCTAAGTTTCTTTCAAGTCTATATAAAGGCTTTGTAATCAAAAGTTTAAGAATCAAGAAAAACTATCTATTTCTCCTCAAGAGCTCTACCAAAATCCTTACCAATTTCAACAGTTGGTATCAGAGCGTCCAGGTTCTACCAATCCAAATCCATGGCCAGCTCGAGTTTAACAAACATCAACCATCTCATTCCAGAGTTTAATGGCGAAGACTATGATTTCTGGTACGTGAAGATGAAGACCATCTTTCGATCTCTTAACCAATGGGAGATTGTGGAGAATGGAGTACAAGAGCCCGAGGAAGCCACTGCCCTCAATGAGGCCGGTCTGAAGAAATTAGAGAAGTCTCGACAAGCCGACGCAAGTGCTCTCTCAATCCTTCAAAGAGCAGTCACTAAGGCTATATTTCCCAGAATCATGCGAGCCAACACGGCTAAAGATGCGTGGGAGATCTTGCAGAGCGAATTTCAAGGAGATGTGAAAGTAAGAGCGATTAAGCTCCAATCACTACTCAAGGATTTCGAAAATGCCAAGATGCAGGAGAAAGAAACACTCATGGAATTCTCAACCAGAATCTTTGATCTGGTCAATATAATGAAATCTCATGGTGAAGATATTACAGATCAAAGGCTGGTACGCAAAATTCTCATCTGTCTTCCTAAGAAATATGATCCCATTATTGCCGTCATTGAAGAAACAAAGGACCTAACAACACTCACCGTTCAAGAAGTGATGGCGTCCCTAAAATCGTTCGAGCAAAGATTGTCCAGACATTCTGAGAAGCCAATAGAGGGTGCATTCCAATCAAAGCTCAAAATTGGTAACAACGAACGAGAAGGCCAATCACGATTTGGATAGAAATCAAGAGGACGAGGTGGACGTAACTCAAAAGGAAGAGGAAAAGATAACTCATCGAATTGCAGCAACTGCAATAAGCCAAATCACTCCGAGAAGGACTGTTGGTTCAAAGGCCAATCGAGATGCAAAATATGCAATCGATTTGGTCACCTCACCAAAGATTGCCGAAGTAGGAACTCTTATCAGGCAAATCAAGTTGGAGAAAATCAAACAGCTGAGGAGACACATGGAACATTCTATGTATGTCACACAGCCACCAACAAGGAGCAAGGAAAATGGTTGCTAGACAGCGGATGTAGCAACCATATGACGCCGATCTCAGAAATTTTCTCTGAGATCGACAATAGCATCAATGCTCCTGTTCAGTTTGGAAACGGAGAGCAAACAAAGTCAAAAGGACTTGGGAGAATCGCCATCGAGACGAAGGAAGGTCCGAGCTGCATCAACAATGTCTTGTGTGTGCCGAGCTTGAGTCAAAATTTACTCAACCTTGGACAATTGGTGGAAAATGGGTACAAGCTCTGCTTCGATAACAATGAATGTGTTATATTTGACAGGAGAGATAAGTCAAAGGTGTTCACAAAGATCAAAATGGTCAATCGAAGCTTCGCTCTCAACATCAATTATGCCGATCTAAAAGCTCATCGAGCTTCTACCTCGGACTACCTGACATCAACCTTATGGCATCGACGACTTGGTCATCTTAATTTTCAAAGCCTCAAAGAATTATCTGGCAAGAGTATGGTGCAAGGACTTCCTCACATAGAAGGAAAGCAACATATATGCGAAGGATGCGCGTTTGGAAAGCAACATCGACTTCCTTTCCCGAAAGGAGTATCATGGAGAGCTAAAGAAAAGTTGGAACTTATCCACACCGACGTCTGCGGACCGATGGACACCCTTTCTCATGCTCAGAATAGGTATTTCATTCTTTTCATCGACGATCACACTCGTATGACTTGGGTCTATTTCATGAGGCAGAAGTCCGAAGTATTCATGATATTCAAGAAGTTTAAGAGTCTCGTCGAAAAACAGAGTGGATGCTTCATCAAAACCTTAAGAAGTGACAGAGGCAAAGAATACACTTCTAAAGAATTTCACAATTTTTGTGAAGATGAAGGAGTAGAAAGGCAACTAACGGTAAGGTACACCCCTCAACAAAATGGTGTTACCGAGAGGAAAAACCAGACAATCGTTGAAATGGCAAAATCAATGATGCACGAGAAAGGTTTACCCAAAATCTTCTGGGCTGAAGCAGTCTACACAGCCGTTTATTTATCTAATCGATGCCCAACCACAACCATACCAAACAAGACTCCGTTTGAAGCATGGAGTGGTAGAAGACCATCGGTGAACCATCTCAAGGTATTCGGAAGCATTTGCTATTCTCAAATTCCAAAACAGAAACGAAGCAAACTTGACGAATCTAGCGAAAGATGTATTTTTGTCGGCTACAGCACCATGAGCAAAGGTTATAGACTATTTAACCTACAGCTGGGTCAAGTTATTATTAGCCGAGATGTTCAAGTTGATGAAAATGCTTTATGGAATTGGGAAGAAAACAAAGTTGAAAAGAAAGACATTCTGATCAGTACTGACAAAGAAGATGAAATTGAGCCAAGCACACCAGATTCAAGCTCATCTCAACCCAACGAAGAAAGCTCAACTGATCCAACTTCATCAAACTCCTCATCCCCAAGCGCAACTCCAAAAAGGTACAGATCATTGAGCGATATATATGCTACATGCAATTATTGCTCAATTGAGCCTGAGAACTTTGCTGAAGCAATCAAAGAAGAACCATGGAAAAAAGCGATGGAGGAGGAAGTTCGTGTAATTGAAAAAAATCAGACATGGCAGCTCGTCGATAAACCAAGAGACAAAGAAGTTATAGGTGTTAAATGGATCTACAAAGTAAAGCACAACCCAGACGGATCCATTCAAAAACACAAAGCAAGACTTGTGGCCAAAGGATATTCTCAACAGCCTGGAATTGACTACGGGGAGACGTTTGCCCCAGTAGCTCGGCTAGACACAATCCGAGCTATAATTGCATTCGCCGCCAGCAAAGGGTGGAAACTTTATCAGCTTGATGTCAAGTCAACATTTCTCAATGGTGAATTGAAGGAAGAAGTGTATGTAGATCAACCTCAGGGTTTCATCCTCAAAGGAAAAGAAGAGAAAGTCTACAAACTTAAGAAAGCGCTATATGGACTTAAACAATCTCCTCGCGCTTGGTACAGTGAGATCGACAACTATTTCAACCGAACAAAATTCGAAAAGAGCAAGAGTGAACCAACTTTGTATGTCAAGCAGCAAGGTAATGATGTTCTTATAGTCACTCTTTATGTTGATGACCTAATTTTCACTGGAAGCAACGAGAAGATGATCGAAGAGTTCAAAGATGACATGGCTCAAAAGTATGAAATGAGCGATATGGGTCTACTTCGACATTTCTTGGGCATGGAGATCTACCAAGAAGAAGAGACAATCTTTATCTGCCAAAAGATATATGCAGAAAAGATTCTGAAGAAATTCAACATGCTGGGATGCAATCCTGTCTCTACACCACTTATTATGGGGGAGAAATTGAAAAAGGAAGATGGAGGAAAAGCAGCGGATGTCACTCATTATCGTAGCCTTATTGGTAATTTGTTATACCTCACAGCAACTAGACCTGATCTTATGTATGCTGCAAGTCTACTCTCAAGATTTATGCAGAGTCCGAGCCATTTTCATCTCGGTGCAGCAAAGCGCGTCTTACGATATGTTCAAGGGACAACCGACCTCGGTCTAAGCTTTCAAAAGAATCACACACTTAACCTTGTCGGTTATTGTGACAGTGATCTTGGTGGATCCTTAGACGACATGAAAAGCACCTCAGGGTACTGTTTCTCTTTTGGTTCAGCAATATTCTCATGGTTGTCCAAGAAACAACAAAGTGTTGCACAATCGTCTGCGGAAGCCGAGTACATCTCAACATCAGTAGCCACTTCACAAGCAATTTGGCTTCGAAAAATCTTGGCTGATCTCGGTCACCATCAGATTGAAGGAACCGTGCTATACTGCGACAACAAATCTGCAATCGCTATGGCTAAGAACCCAGTTCACCACAACCGAACTCGACATATAGCACTCAAGCATCATTTCATTCGACAGGCAATTGAAGATAAAGAAATTCAACTTGAGTTCTGTCGATCTGAGGAGCAATTATCTGACATCTTCACAAAAGCACTTCCGAGAGAAAGATTTCAACAGCTCCGAGCCAAACTTGGAATCCGACAACACATTAAGGGGGAGTGTTAAAGTTAATGTGTTATCACTTAAGTTTACTCATCACTAAGGTTACTTGCCCCCTAAGTTTCTAAGGTTACTTGCCCCCTAAGTTGCTAGGTTACTTGCCCCCTAAGTTTCTTTCAAGTCTATATAAAGACTTTGTAATCAAAAGTTTAAGAATCAAGAAAAACTATCTATTTCTCCTCAAGAGCTCTACCAAAATCCTTACCAATTTCAACAGCCATTATTAAGCTTCCAGTTTCCACTATCGAATTGGCTTGTCATTCCTACGTCGTCCAGTTTCTCGATAGCTATGAGACTCACTCAATATAATGTCTGGAACCTGCCGAACATCCTTCAAGCTAAGGATGCATCCTGTTTCAGTTATCATGTCGATAGTGCCCCCACCGATAATACTGCTAACTCCTTGGTTCCTCATTTTGACTTTACCGAAATCACCACTTTGATGGAATGAGAACATTTCTGTATGTGGCATGATATGGAATGAGGCTCCAGAATCTCCAATTCATGAACGTTCATTCTGTACAATGTTCAAGTATTGTTCACCACATATCAAGAATTAATACTTCTTCAATCGTGGTGATCGTAGCAGTAGTCTCCTTGACCTCTTATCTCTTCAACACATTTTGGTCAGGTTTGACCTTTCCAGACTTCTGGTCTCTTATGAAGCTTTTGCACTCCATTTTCTTATGACCTACGTTTCCACAATAATAATTAACAGGTTAAGCTTGGATGAATTTTAGATTATCCTCTTTGTCAGTAAAAAAGTGAAACTGTCACCTCGACGACCTCTCAAGGGTGACTCTGCACTGTTTAGAAGGGAGGTAAATTACGAGAGACTTCGTCCATCAACAACGGGCCGTGTAAGGAGGGGGTGAAAATAACCAATGGAGTATTCCACACTTGCTATAAATATTCCTAGGTCTATTACCAGCAACACCTTTGTATGAATCAACTGCGCCAGCCTATGGGGGCAAGAATCATTTATTAAGATTACTTTATATTAATAAGTTTTGGATCATCCTCTTGATTTATCAACAAATCTATTTGTGTTTTTTTGTCTTCATTTCTCCCTTGACAACATTAGCGTTGGATTTTCATTTCTTCATTTCTAACGCAGCGAAAACTATTGATTTCGTTAATTCAAATACGAATGTCAAAAATAGTCTTCTAAGCACTTGTTAATTGAATAAAATACAAGGAAATAGGTATCCAAATCTTGCAATTTTGGAGGAAAAAATGAAAAAAAAAAATCATAGTGGTCAAGCAAAGAGTATATTTTATTAAAATGAAATGGATTAGTAATTCTTTAGTAAATTCATCCCTATTTATATAATTTTTTTATTTTTTCCAAAATATTAATTAAGTATGGCTAAATTTAACTTTAATTAGTCAGTAAATCAAACTTTGACTAATAAAATGTTAAAAATTATCGGTTAAATCTAACATTGGTCGGTATTCTGTAGGATCAATTTGATAACTGTTTTTAGAAGTTCAAGCAATAGCAAGGGTTAGTAGTAGTGCTTAACACAAAACTATTGTTAAAAG
Organism: Zingiber officinale; assembly: GCF_018446385.1. NCBI lineage: Eukaryota > Viridiplantae > Streptophyta > Magnoliopsida > Zingiberales > Zingiberaceae > Zingiber > Zingiber officinale. The sequence continues at coordinate 2,096,875 of NC_055991.1, forward strand.
TACCAAATATCAATAGTTTCCAGATTACTTTTAATAGTTATCTTCTTAAGAACAGTAATATGACCGTGAATAAGTTCCACTAATCGATTGGTAACAATAACTCTACCATCCAATCGATTCAGAATGATTCTGTGATTTTGAACAAGTTTCACCAATCGATTATTGATACACTCATGATATGTCTATGGGTAATTAGTCGGTTTCGTCGGGAAGTAGCTAATGAATCGAGAAAAATTTGGATAACTCCAAATCAAGACATTTGTAGATGTTTAAGTCTCCTTAATACATTTATGCCTTTAAACATTAATGTGATACACTATATTAAGAGCAACTATTTTTTTAACTCATTCTCCAATGTGAAAAATTATGTCAAATACTCATCATAAGTGTTACAACGATGATACTTATTAATCGACACCACAAAGGAGTTCTTAGAACTTCCTTATATCGGACAATATCAAAATTTTGATTTTCTGAATGACATAGGTCCATCAATCGATTTCGTTTAAAAGTGGATGATGAACCTAGAAAATTCTAAATCACTCCAAATCAAAACATTTATACTCATCTAAGTCCCTTTAATAAATTCATGCCCTCAAACATCAATGTGATATACTATATTGATCGTAGTATTTTTTTTAAACTCATTTCTGACATAAAAATTATATCAAATGCTCATTACAAATATTACGACGATCATATTCACTAACTAACACCATGAATGAGTTTATAGGACTTCTATCCATCGGAGAATATTAATTTTTTGATTTTCTGAATGATGTAGATATTGGGGTTGCAAGGTTGCAAACATAGTCCTACATTGAAAACACATGAGAAAAATCATGGACTTATAAGAAAAAAGATATTTCCATTGGAATGATACCTTTTGGGTAGAGCCCAAGAGCAAAATCATGAGGGTTTAGGCTCAAAGTGGACAATATCATACCATTGTGGAGATATCTAAAAATTTTTTAATCCTACAATTGGTATCAGAGCCCGGACTGCCAGAAGGTTTAACTACCGACTGTGCACAAGAGCTATGGTCTGATTGAGCCATGTAGCTAGGTACAATATTGACCTCGAACAAAGAAAGTGGGGGCTCCTATGTTTGGATCAAGAGGACCAGACACCAGACAAGAAGTCCTAGTTGCGGTTAGGTAAGGAAATCCTAGTAGGTCGAGTGGACCGAGGGGCAGGAAGACCTGGTGGGTCGAGGATCGGACGTGGAAAGCCTGTGGTCCTTTGTTTGAGGGGGGGATTGTTGGGGTTGCAAGGTTGCAAACATAGTCCCACATTGAAAATACATGGGAAAGATCATGGACTTTTAAGAGAAAAGATATCTCCATTGGAATGAGGCATTTTAGGTAGAGCCCAAGAGCAAAACCATGAGGGCTTAGACTCAAAGTGGACAATATCATACTATTGTGGAGATATCTAAATTCTTTTTGATCCTACAGTAGATTCATCAATCGATTTCGTCCAAAAGTGACTGATGGACCTAGAGAACTAGAACTCTGAATCATTCCAAATCAAGATTTTGGCAGTTGTCTAAGTCTCTTTATATATACACACACTTAAACATTAATGTGATGCATTATATTGAGAGTAATGATTTTTTTAAACTCGTTCCTAACATGAAAAATGATGTCAAATGCTCATTACAAATAATATGACGATAATACTCACTAACCGACGCCACAAATTAATTCTTAGGACTCTCCTTTATTGAATAATATCAAAATTTTGATTTTCTAAATAGCGTACGTCCATTAGCAGGTTTCATCAAAAAGTGGCTGATGGAATTAGAAAACTCTGAATCACTCCAAACCAAGACCTTTTTACTCGTCTAAGACTTCTAAATATATTCATGCCCTCAAACATCATTGTCACATACTATATTTCCAGTGATGATTTTTTCAACTCATTATCAACATGAAAAATTCTGTCAAATGTTTATTATACATATGCTACGACAATGATACTCCCCTATGTTGAATAATATCAAAATTTTGATTTTATTGAAGTATGCCCATCAATCGATTTCGTCCAAAAGTGATCAAATGGTTGATTGAGTTTTTGTTGCCAATTGATTACTCGACAATACTAACTCGATCGGGCAATCAATTCATAACAGTAATGCGGAAAGATAAGGGATGAAATGAGATTTGATTACGTGTTTTGATAATTTTAAAACTAACTTTATTGGTTCAGTAAATTATCGATTTATCCATGACTTCTACGTTCGATCTTGTAAGTTCTTTCGTCTTCGTCGTCTTCACTCATAGGGCTTGTAATAGCGCCCTCATTTGTCACTGAGGCAACAAGTTAGATTCTTGCATAGTAGAGATGTTGGTGCAATTAACACCAATGATCAAACTCAAATTTTAATAAATGACAAATGGATTAAATTTAGACGTTACGTTTGTCTAACCTCTTTACCGAGTGTGCAAGAATTGACGAGTCTAGAAGACCAGACACTAGGCTGAAATCTAGATGTGCAATTCTGATAAGAAGTCCAGCTAAGTCAACAAGGACCAAATAGTCGGCTGAAGTCCAACCGGGATGTTTGATTCTAGATGATTAGCTGAAGTCCAGATGCGTAATTTCTACAGAAAGACCTGATAGGTCAAGAGGCAAGCCAAGTGACTGCAACTAGTAAGTGAGGTAAGTTACTGGAGGAGAGTGATCAGTGAGGACGAGTCCTAGTAGGATCGTATGTGTTGGTCGAGCTTAAATCCATTTTGGAAATCGAAGCTAAGATCATGACTAGATCCTGATCTTGGGAAGATAAGATCTAATTCATAAATCTTATGTTTAATTGTGCTAACTCTGTTTTGCAGGACATTTTTTGTTATTTGGAGTTTGAACTAACGTGTACTGTAGGAGTTAATGAGGAAAGTTAAATCTCAAATGAACAGTGTCCAATGTACCTCAGAGGTGCCTCGAAGCAGCACATTGCGACACCCCAGACCCAGTGGAGGCGCCCACGTGTAGATAAACTTTGAGGATGCAGTTTGTTGTGGAAAGGCGCCTTGGAGTGCACTGGAGGTTCCTCGAATGTGAGCTTGGAGGGGCCTCGGAGTGCTTGGAGACGCATTCATGTAGATAAAGATCGAGCGCTTTAGAGATGATAAAGGTTGGAGTTCTTAGTGAATTTTGAGGTTGGAGGCACTTCAGATGAAATTAGAAACGCCCTCAACACTCAATATAAGCTCTATTCGACCAGCACTTGTACATCATATCTAACACAAGCTCCTATGACCATTTTGTTGCCATCATACTACTACTTGATGACTTCTAAACTATTACTGGTAGACTGACACTAACACACGAGCTCGATCAAGTTCATGTCTTTTAAGTGTTGGTAATGAGTTATGTTATTGTGCTTTTAATTATATTTACAAAACAAAAAATGTAGAGTTGTTACATTTTTCTTTGTTCTTTTGTATTCGATTACTCTACCGAAAGTTTACCGATAGAGGAGTTAGTGTATTACGCATTGAGAGGTCATAGGTCCTCGGTCTTGAAGTAGGAGTCCCTGAAGACTCCGAACCAAGTAACCGATCGTGTCTTGATCTTTTTCTCGTGTTCTTTCATTATTTCTGCTGTGCACTTGCTTTATAAAATTAAATAAGATAGTTTTTTAAAATCACATGATTCACTCCCCCTCCCTCCCAATCACATGCATGAGAGAGAGAGAGAGAGATGGAATGGGGTGTTCCACTTTGGTAAGCGATAACCCTGATCTCGATCATGAGTTGGGTGGTGACATCCTCTATTGGTGCAATCGACCTCCAGAGTATTAATGCTTGTTTGATAATATATTTAATGGATCTTGGTCAAGGTTGACCTAGTCAAGTGAGAAGTTTAGTCAGATCAAAGTTAACCGGATGACTAGCAAGTAGTGAGTAGTCTACTGAGTGACTGCAAGTGGTAAGTAGTCTACTGAGTGACTAGTAAGTCCAAGTAGGTTAAGGTGACTTGATGCTTGACAAGAGGGAAATCCTAGGGGGAGGTAACCCTAGGTACCTAGGGGAGGTAATGTTGGGACTTTGACGTCCACTAGAGGGGGGTGAATAGCGTCCCACCTAAATCGATCGCTTCCTATAATGTTAGTGCACAACGGAAATACAAAAAAAATCTAATAAATATAATGCTAAACCTAGAGGTAATAACCAAGACAATCAAACCTCTAATACGTTTACGTAACGTGGTTCGGAGATCATAACTCTTACTCCAAGGTTGTCCGTAAGGTGGATGATCCCAATCCATCGGTGGATGACTCCTCGGAAATCTCTGGCTAGCGCAAACCTCCTTCTCGGTGGAGAAACCTCACCACAACTTGATCCAAACACTCTTAGATCACAAGAAGAGGTTGAAACTTTGGAAGACTACTAATAGAGGTTAACCACCTCTATATCGTCAAACATACCCAAGCACCCTGAGCTCTATTAAATAGAGCTTGAGAGGAAAACACTAAGTTGTTTTCCCGCTACCAGTCGACTGGTGCATACACCAGTCAACTGGTCCTTTAAGTGAAGCCGACCGTTATCCAACGGTCGGCTACCAGTTGATTGCTACAGTGTCGTAACAGTAATGCTATAGTATTGCTACAATGTCGCTACAGTAACCCCTAAAAAACATAGGATTTTACCCTGAATACAATCATTCAACACTCGTCATTGCCCGACCAACCTAGACCTAGCCTTCTAGGCTCTTCCATCAGCCTTGTGTTCCTCGGATGTCTCCCCATCCTTTACGTCTTGCCTTCTGGAGCTTCCTTCAGTCTTGTCCTTGTTGTCGGATCTTCCTTTGTCAAAGGTTCCTCACCTCCGGGACTTCATCCATTACCAAGTCATACTTGGACTTACGTTGGCAAGACTACATACTTGAACTTACACCGCCAAGACTCATCCTTGGACTTTTCTCCTTTGCAAGATCACACTTAGATTTTCCTCGTGGTACCTGTATCCTGCACATTCACAATGCATATAAAATATAACAATAAATCTAACTTAAACCTTTGCCCAAATATCAAAACCTAGAACATCTAGATTGCTCCAACAGGTAACCCTAGATAATATGAAATCTTGGAGGAGTGAACTCTAAGCAAAGTGAAAGTCCTAGTTAGTGAAATTATGCCCTAGTGGTGAAAGTCCTAGTGAGTGAAGTTAGACAATAAAACCCTATGGGGAGATAAATCTAGGTAGTGAGAAGTCATGTGTGATGCGATTGACTGGACCAACGAATTTTGGTAAACCTAAGTATAATTTTACCAACACTATTTTTAATTACTATTATTTGGTGCTGTGCTAATTTAGTATTGCGGGAAAATTCTTAGTGGATCAAGCGATCAAACACTGAACAAAAAAAGTCCAAACAGGTATGGAGGATTAGATGTTTGGCAGGTAAGTTGAGGTAAGCTACTAGAGGTAGTGCAGTGAGGTCATGTCCCATTAGGGATAAACCTTAGGTACTGATTCAACTGGAGAAATCAATAAAAGTTTCTAAGTTAAGATCGAAATAATTCTTACTGTCTTCATCATACATATTATATTTATATTAATCCTATTTTGCAGGTTTATGCTCTAACTCTATTTTGCAAGATAAACTTTATAATCTATTTTTGTAGGATCGTTCTGTCGATAGAAAAAGGTGTTCAGTCGACGGAATCCTAAAAAATCAGAGCAGTGAGATTCGATCTAGACTGAAAAGGAAATTTTGGTTTTGTCGACAAATCAAGATGATCAGTCAACAGAACAATATATGTCCAAAATTAATCAAGATTCGAATAAGAACACAAAAGGTAAAATAGTTCAGTTGACGGAAAGACTGTGTTCCATCAATAGAACAACGAGATTTTCACGATCGAACGAAACATATCACAACAAACAAGGAAGGATTAGAGGACCTGTCGACAGATAGAGTAATCAGGCGACAGATCATTTTAGTTGATGGAACCTCTTATCAGTTGATGAAACGAGCCCTATAAAAGAAGCTCTCGAGCTCCGAGCAAAATACAACTCTTGCTTTTCAATTTTCTAGTGCGCTCGTTCTGCTCGTGCAAATTGCAACTTTTTTACTACGACACCGAGAGGCTTCCAACAACCCACACTTCATCTTCTATACGTTGTTGTCGGTTGATGCGGTGATAAGGAGGGGCACACCCTGCGGGGGATAGTTGTCACGATAGAGGTCAAAGTCAAGACGGTCAACGTTCGAGTGTCATATGGCCGGACGAACGATAAGTGTATCGGCTGGTCGGGCGATCAGGTCCCTAACCGGGAGGAGGTGTCCGATCAGACCCTACCGTTGACTCTAGGGGATGCGCCGAACAGTCGACGCTTAGGGAGGTGTTGGATGCCAGGACGATATGGTATACTGGCCGAGCAGCTACCCCGCTCGGCTCGACAGCAGGATTCGGCAGTCGTAGCGGAGTTACGGCTGAGTGGACGTAGTACGGACGCAACGAAACTCTGGCCGAGCGGCTATTTCGCTCGGCCTAACAGTAGACCCCCTGTGTTATCTATCGACATGCTTTTGGGAGTTAGCACCACTGACACCAGGCATAGTCAACCGGAAGATCGTACGACGAAAGTTTTCACTATCACATCATATATATGCTCGGTTTGTTAAAGTATTGTGTTAGGGACACTTTACTAACAAATCTTTTCAGGGGAAACTTTGGAAAGCATGCCTGCCTTGGGAAGGGGGCACACACACTGCAGGAGCTCTATGTAAAGGGGGGGTCCAAGCATCGACGGAGGTACGCGATACACTGTTTGCGCTATAGTCTTCGTTCTTGTTGCTTCACCTTCTACTTCATCGTTGGTGGCTGACTTGAGCGTCGGAGGACCAACGTCGGGGACCCCTTCCCTGGCTTGACACTGACGTCATCTGTCTTGCAGGGAGTAGCGGAGTCCATAGGCAGTCAGCGGGAGCGCCACATCCCCAGCATTCTATCTCATCAACTTTCGGACAGGATCATCAGTATATTATTTTACTTGCATATTGTATTCATACTTATACTATTTCATTATTTAGTAGATTGTCTAACGAAAGTGATCAAAGATCACTAGCCTTGGAGTAGGAGTTGGCTGAGCTCCGAACTAAGTAAAAAAGAGACGTGCTATTTATTTTTCTATTTACTTTATTCCGCTGTGCACTCGAGTTTTAACAAAAGAAAATAAATTTTTTTAAAGTGCCAAGATTCACCCTCCTTTCTTGATCTCTTACGATACAACACCCTCGAGGTAGGATCTCACTAGAAAGGTAAGAACCCTAATGTAGCCTTGGGTCACCTGCCACATGGCAGCCAAGATTTTGGCGATCCTTCAGTTTCATGTGAACGAATTAAGATAAAAAAAAATTAAGATCTTTACTGCAATTTAGGTTTTTTTTCCTCTCTCCCAATTCTGCTGGTATATTTTTTTTTTTCAAGTTATTCTTTGGCAGAGTTTGTAATATTAGTTCTTGAATCATTTGTCCTGAGTGTTGTCATGTGTGTTGTGTCGATTCCCTTCTACACAGGGTTTTCCTAATCTTTTAGTGGAGAAACAAATAAAAAATCTTTCTTGCTTGTAATTTCAAGAATGGACATACAGTGGACTTTATTGTTGTCTTTCTTATACGATTACAGTGGAAATCGCATGAAGGCATGTTTCTCATTATGTCAAATTGTCACTCACATGGTTTAATCCTCCGTTATGAATTTTTCCTCTGAATGAAGTGCAAGATCATGGGATGCTAGGCTTTTAAGTCGTATGTCATAAGCACTTTCCGATTCAGTTGGTGGAAAATTTCTATAGGATCAGGCTAGTCACCCTAAGTTCATGCTACCTGGTTCAATTTTTTTTTTCTCATTTTTTACTTAAGTCTTAGTTGCCTCCGGGGCTGCAATGCAACCAAGTGATCAAGTAGACATCCATAGTTCGATCTTTCAATCTCTAGCTACTATGTATTTATAGAGATTTTTCCTTCGAATGGAATGGACAGTCACAGAATGCTGAGTTCTCAACTACACACGGTGAGTATTTCCTATGACCTGTGAAATTTTTCATAGGACTGAATGAGCATTTCACATTTAATATTATTTGGTTTAACTTACTTGAGGATCAGTTAAATGACTTGTTTTTTTATATAACGGATATTCAAAAATTATATGTTGTGTGTGTAAATAGACGTTGTTTGAGAGAAATGTCAGTTAGGATTGTGTTGGGGAGTGTAAAATTTGAGTTTATATATTCCCTTGAAATTGGGAAAAAATTTATTTTTTTAAAAAATTATTCTCGTTTTTATATATGGAAATTAGAATTTAAACACTTAACAGTATCTCTTAGCTTATCGTATATGACATTTTATCATATTAATTGTGACTATTTGTTTGAATATCAAGTCGTATAATTTTGTATTTTATAAAAATAAAATACCTATATATACACTTTCATCGGAACGACAAATATATTGTTTTAATTTTATAATGAAAATCTTCTTTTAGATTTTTATTTTAATTTTAAGGCTCAGTGTATCTTTTTGATAGATATTTCAACTTTAAAACTATATCTTGGAATATATACTCATTTACCCTAAGTCTACCAATCCTTTCCCTGAATATAAGGTCCTTGGTCTTCCTCCTTCTCGCATCTCTTACCGAGTGCATAGTCAAGGGCAAATATATTTTGGTTAGTTTCGATCTCTATGGCCATGTATAGGTAAGCTTCAACTTCTTCTCGTATCGTGTCGTGTCATGTCATTGGCTCAAGAGTAAAAAGGTCATGTTACACATTTGTTTGTTGTTTCTATTCTAATTCTACATTGTCGCTTACACATTGACTCTTTTTGTTGCCAATGGCAACGCGTGATGTTCATCCAACTATCACAGAGGTAACGGGTTGTTCACCATCAACGTACCTCAAAATTGTCGCATCCGATGGACCGATGAACTACACGACATCTTTGTACGGGCCGTTGAGGAGCTCGGTGGTGCAATCGGTTGGACCTCTTTTCATCTTCATTTTTCCTATTTTCTCACCCTCATTCCTCCAGAAAAAAACATATTTTTTAAGGGAATTTCCAATATCTAAACATAGAAACCCTTTAAATTAATGAATCATTAATTAATGTACAGCAGCAAAGCCCACAGCGATCATGCAGGCCATGGAGAGGAGGGGAGTCACAGGCATAACTCTCCACCAAATCAAAAGTCACCTGCAGGTTTTATTATTTTATCAACAAATAAAAACTATTTTTTTTAAATAAATAAATAAATTATTTGCGCTAATTATTATTATTATTTTTACCTTGCAGAAGCACAGAAAAGACATAAGTAGAGAATCAAATAATGGTAATAATTAAATCCAGTTTAACTAACTTTTTATTTATTTAATTTGATTTATTTATTTTATTTTTTTGGAGCAGGGAGGGAGAAAAGGGCTGGGGAAGCCCAGGGAAGGCGTTGGATCGGACAACGCTCGTGAAATTGACGGGCTCGGGTTCAGGCTCGAGCTGAACTCATTGGCGAACTGTATTGTGGGTGAAAATTATGAAAGTGTGTTATGTTTTATATAAACATTAAATGCTTTGCAAATAAAGTGTTTTTTTTTTTTTTCAATTTGATATATTTGTTTTTATTAGTATTAAAGAGGTCCCATGTTTTTTAAAAACATTAAAAGGATGTTCTACTTTAAAAATTATTTAGAAAACATTTAGAATGGGAGTTTTTTAGATAATTTTTTAATATAAAATCTCTCATTGTGGCGTGCCCACGATAAGTTGAGATCCTTTGTTCTAAAAATGATGTATCTTCATGTCTATCGAATGAATTAAATCATATTTCAAAGATATAATATATATCATGAGAATATTATAACTGATCTTGTCCGAAAGTTGAATCAGCGGACGTTGGGCACGTGGCACTCTCCGAGTCGTTGATGTAGATCTCCGTCGGGTTGCACGAATCTCCGGTGAACCTGCACAGAAGTCGGGCCGGGAAGGGGTTCCCGGCGGCGACCCTCCGACGCTCAAGTCAGGCAAGAGGAAGCTATGAAATGGCTCTCGATCTCAGAGAACGCGTTCCTTCGGCGAAGTATAAGACTCTTTATATAGAGCAGTGAAAGAGCTCACGCACACATACCGAGGCAAACACGTGTTCTTAGCCCATACCTCGAGATGTGTTTGTCAGAGAGCTTACCTGACACCATACTATTACAGTCCAAGCATGCTCTCGATGGGACAGCAGAACACCTCGTCGCTAGATTAGGAGTATGGTCTAGTCAAAGGACTTGACAACTGTCATAAGATATAAATAGTCCTTCTTTTCCTACCCCATGACGAGGTGTCCGTCCGGCCGGCTGGACGGGGCGTCCGCCCGACACTTATCTTACACCCGGACGGACGGCACTCACATCCCGTCCGGCTCTTCGCATGCCTCGGTATGCTGGGGAGATCCTCAGTAAGGTGCTGTGGGAACTGCTAGCAGTATGTCACCTTGTCTTCGGCCTTCCGCTCGGCCCTTCGCTATGTTCAATCGAGCGCCGGAACCCCGACTTCTGTCGGGGCGCCTTTTGCCATAGGTTATTCACTGGTCGACCGGCCGGGAGGTCGGCCTATCCTTCTCCGATCGGCCACTTGACCCTTTGACTTCTACGTGGCATTGACCCCTCAGAGTGAGGGTCCCCTATTCTAACCGCCAGATCAATAACTATTCGATCGATGAAGAAATATAGAGATATATTATTTTTGAGACAGAGAATCTCAACTACTATCTTGAAATAAATCAGAAAATCGACCGGTAATAAAGAAAGCATTCATAGGGCTTCATTGCAAATCATATTCTATAAAAATGATAAGCATTAGTGAATTTTGAATCATTTTTTTTAAAGAAAAATATCATAAGGTAAAATGTTTAATTTAAACCATACGCACGTGAGTGTCACGTGATATTTCGCGAAATCTTTTCGTTTCCCGCTTCGTCCTCTTCGCATCGCAGCGTCGGCCTTTTTTTTGCCCTATTATATCTGTTTGCCGGGGGAATGAATCGGGCGGCATTTGGTTTCGCGCCGAGGAAGAGGGGAGAAGCATACGCCGAAGGACAAAGGGTAGAGGCGTGGCTGTGAGGGTGCAAGCTGAGGCGGCGAGGGACGAGGTCGGGCGGCGCCTGCGATGGGGATCCAAGGGCTACTCCCCCTGCTCAAGTCTATCATGGCGCCGATCCATGTGGAGGAGCTTCGAGGACAGGCAGTGGCGGTGGACGCTTATTCCTGGCTCCACAAAGGTGCCTTCTGCTGCGCCACGCAGCTCTGCAAAGGCCTTCCCACCTCCAAGTAACTTGCGTCTCTTTGACTTCTGCGCTTGTTGATGTTCTAGGTTTACATTGCCAGTGGATACCTATGGGAGGACAAAGTTTTCTCTCGGTCGAAAGATTGTTCTTTTCTCATTTACCGCTTCTCCTCTTTTGCTTTTCATTTTCCACGAGTTGGATTTCTTGATTTTCTTTTTCTTTACAAAGAAGGGTTATTGCGTTCCTACCTCTCCACATTCGACAGGCCTTGTTTTATTCTTCAATAGGTTTTTATGGCGAGAAAAGATGGATAAATACATGAATTTAGTTGATCGTTGATGATTCGTGGGGCATAGTCCACTTGTATCTCCCTCATACTGGATCTTTTGAGGAGAACACTTGTCCATAAAACACACTGCACCTTTAATCATTATTGCAATGCAGCACTTTGTCTCCTACTTTCTTTATTTCCAAAAGAAAGAAAAAGAAAGTTTTTTTTCCTTTGATGTCTTCGCATCCTGAATGCATGATACCTTTTCTTTGATTAAGAATGACAAAAATTCATTTGTTCACAATGGTGTAGCGATGATTTCATGTAAATTAACATGTACAAACAACCTGAACACATGGGTTTTGCTTTTTAATTGATAAGGTTGAAATGTTCTCATTGTCATCAAGTTATGGATTTTGTTTAGCTTCCCAATGCCATGCAATTAGATTCTGCTATTCATGCAATATTGTGTTCATTTTTAAGGTTCTCTTCATGTTCCTTAGAGAACTAACTGTGCAGTGCAATGGTATCCAGAAAATCTAGAAAGCATTCACGTTTATGGTTTTTGTTAGGACCTCACCAAAATTGTTTGATGTGTATATTTTTGTTATCTTCCTGTTCAAATTCCTTCCTTCTCTTCATTCAACAGCATTATTTATGTGAAGATGCCATCTCTTCATTATCAATAATGTTGCATTATGTTTCTGTAGTTAATAGTACTGCAGGAACATTTCATGAATTTGACAACGTATGCTTTTCAATTTCAATTTTTTACCTATGCAACTTACTGATATGGGCAATGTATAGGCACATTGAGTATTGCATGCATAGAGTAAATCTGTTGCGGCATCATGGAGTCAAACCTATTCTTGTATTTGATGGTGGGAATCTACCAACGAAGATTGTACAAGAAACCAAGAGGTCAAGGTATACAAAGATGATTGGTAGATTATTGGACTCTGTAGCATGAAAACCAACATTTGAAAGTAGGACGAACTCTAGTGTACTACTTAATTAAGGAATATAAATTGTTAAAACAGTCTTGTAATAGATGCTGTGTGTTTCTGCATCTAATACACGTGGTTCATATGCTTTTCAATATGATCGATGCTGATCTCACTTTCTGATTATTAACTTGAGGATATATTTAAAATGTCTTTCCTCCTAGCTAACTGGAATAATTGATGTAGGGCTAGGAAAGAAAATCTTGCACGAGCAATGGAACATGAAGCAATGGGTAATTCTTCTGCTGCTTTTGACTGCTACCAAAAGGCTGTTGATATTTCACCTGCAATTGCACTAGAACTAATTCAGGTAGCTGATTATGTTATTGTCAGGTTATCCTTTACCCCATGGCTTGGTTATGCTGGAAAAAGATTATTACATTCTATTTTTGATACATAGTTTTGTTCTAGTGAATGTAGATGGCTGCGACTAAAATCATTCATCAAGCCATATTTATATCTTGTTTAATTTAGGGTGCATAAGTGCAGGTTTTGAAGCTGGAAAAGGTTGACTATATTGTAGCCCCTTATGAAGCTGATGCGCAGATGACCTTCTTGTCCATCAACAAACTTGTTGATGCTGTCATTACAGAAGACTCAGATTTAATACCTTTTGGCTGTTCTAGAGTAAGTATTTTTCAAAGATTTGTCTATTTGCCAAAATTTTAGTCATTCATTCATTTAAAATATTGTTCAAATGTATATTGTCATTTTAAGGTATTAATTGCTGGAGTGTCTTACTCAGATAATCTTCAAAATGGACAAGTTTGGTCATGGAGTTGAGTTCCAGGATTCAAAGTTGAGAAAAAATAAGGATCTTGATTTAACTGGATTTACCAAACAGATGATGCTCGAGATGTGCATTTTAAGTGGTTGTGACTATTTGCCATCACTGCCAGGTATGGGTTTGAAAAGGGCCCATGCACTTGTCAAGAGGCTTAAAAGCTATGAGAATGTAAGTCGCTATTAGTAAAACTTGGACTAATGGTGCAATAATTGAAGGAGTAATATTTCTCAACCACGCCTAGATATGTTGCTTCTAATAACTAATTTATTCAATTTACTTTTCTTTTTCCCTTGTGCTAATGTTAGTTAGATTTATGCTACTGTATGCTGCTACAATGTCAGATGTTCTATCCATTCTATCTTAGTTTTTTTTTTTTTTAAATTATGATTTTTAATTTAATAAGTCTACACACACACAGACAGCTGCTAGTAATATCATATGTTAGGGTAAAAACCAGAATATTGAATTAAACAAGTGAAGTTTTCTTGTTACTTTCAGGTTATTAAGCACTTGAAGTATAGTGCTGTATCCATCCCATCTTCTTTTGAGGAAATGTTTAAAAAAGCAATTTGGGCGTTCCAACATCAGAGAGTTTATGATCCTGCAAAAGAGGATCTTGTCCATTTGTTGGAGCCACCTCAATGTCCTTTTGAAGACCTTGATTTTCTAGGCCCATATCCTACATTTGTCATATATTCTCTTGCATATATCTTATCTAATATAGGTAATACTCAATTGATTCAGATGATTATAGCTTTTCTTGACTGTTCCTACATGGCTATCCCAAGACTTAGCAAAAGGAATAGCAAAAGGCGATATTGATCCAATGACAAAGATGCCATTCCAGGTGCGTGCTTCTAAATCTTATCTGTTGATATTGGTGCAATGTTTATGTCTTTTTGGCATTTAAATTCTGCAAACTTGGATATTTATCACCACATGAGCTGTGAAAGATATAACAATCCCAAATAGTCGAGATAAATATGGTCACATTATGACTTCCTTAGAATATGCTCTTTTTCTAAGTTTGATGCATATTTCTTGTTTCTGGCACCTATATTGTTACAAACTGAAGCCAATTTGATTCGTGGCTCCAGGTTGTGTTTTTGTGAAAGTAAATGTCATTTATTGAGTTCCCTTTATCTATTGTTTATTATAGTGATGAATGATTTGCTTTGAGCTTTTGTGAATTTTTTTTAGCTAACATGTTTGTTAACTTTATCTACTCTGATTGCAGGTAAATAGTGTAGAGAATACATCGATGCTCAATGGAAGTTACCCTGTACAACAATCTGTATCATCAAGTGAGAAGAGAAGGCTTGAGTTGCCCGTCCAAAAGAATTTGTTAACCAACTACTTTTGTATCCAATGTTTTCCATCAACTTTAACTTTTTCATCACAAAATCTAGAATGCCGACTCCAATTCATTAGCGAATTGAGTTCAGTTTATGATTAATTGTCATAATTGATTTCTTTCTTCATTACACATCTGAGTTCTTTAACAGTGAGAAAGGTCTAGCATCAGTTGAAGCAAGACGGAAATTTAGGGCCCCAAAAGTCATGCAGAAAGATCTGGTAACACCAGATTCATCTTCTCCAAGCTCTGGAACCTGTAGCTCTGGACCACCTGCTTCAGCAAAAGATGCTACTTGTTATATGAGCAGTACTCAAAGCACCCCAGTTGATCAAGATGACAAGGATGGCTCTGGTCCTGAAGATCATGTTACAGAACCAGCAATGGAAACGGTATAATTTTTGAGCTCCTTTAGTACTCTCTTAACAAAAAAAGGTATAACTCTTTGTTTTTTACCAGATGGAAGATAAGTTCCTCAATCCAATCCAGAAACAGGACGTAAATAGGCTAACTGTACATGGTTAGTTAGTTTTGATTTCAGCTGTAAGTATAATTAAACTAGCCTAAGATCATGGCTTTCAGGTGGTTTTACAGGTCCGCAAATGTCCTCCTCCAGATGTAAACCATTTTTAACATCACACAAGGAAAAGACGTCCCACCAGGCAACGTCTGTGGTCGACGAGACAAGAGTGCCTACAAACAGAAAAGTCATTGTGAGAAGCTCATACTTCAAGCATAAGCCATCAGATATCAATACTCTCCATCGACCCAATGATGGTGCCACAGATGGTAATGAAAATAACGATTGTATTCCTGGTGGCTACCCTGTCAAGAAAAGAAAACTATCCGAGGACGAAAATCAGCCACCCATCTTAGTAATGAATCAGGAAAATCTGCCATCAAAGAATGCAAGGACTTCAGTTCATCATGGAGAAGGTTCGAGCTACTTCTTTCATAACCAAGTTTATGTTCTTCACGTTAGTTGATGATAAAGTTGTTGTGCTTGCAAATACTCTATAACTAGCGAAGGAGACAGTAATCACAGTCAAAAGGTTTATGCTAAGTAAAACTAACGATACCGGTACCCTGCAGATAATCAAGTGTCTCGTTTGAACAACAATGGCGCCATGGTAAGGGAAGGAGGAAAATTTGGTTGTGACATTTCACATGTGAACAACTACACAAGTGTAGCGGAGAGATCAATGGACAGATTTGCAGCGCTCATGTCATCTTTCAGATACACTCAATCGAGTGCCCGTGCAAGCGGCCTCCGTGCACCTCTAAAAGACGTTCAAAATTCTTCTTCCTCTGCAAGGTATTTTTATCATCTCAATCTATAGTGTTTCTCGATACTATCCAAGTTTCTGTTTTATCATTTCCGAACAGGAGGAAAGCCGTGCCCATTGCCATTGAAGAATTCTCATATGCATCCCAAAAATAAGGTTGACTTGGGGAGTTTCTAGTCAGCCAAATTTCCACAATTTTGTATGTATGCTCAGTGGCCTTTGGCATTTATACATTTTGGTAGGCCTCTAATGTTACAATTGTTTAACTGTAGCTTCAAGCAAGAAGTTTAAGTGGAAATATAGAAGTATGGATTTATGAACATATTTTTATTCACATGGTAATATCAGTAAACCACACTGATTTCCCCTGTTTCGAGAACAGAGACTTCATTTATGACTTACATACACACTCCTACTTCATATCACCATCTTTATTGGATTTCGACGTCTATCACCTTGCGATCCGTCGCCGTCTTCGGGATCGCCACCAGCAGCACGCCGTTCTTGAGCTCCGCCCTCACCTTCTCCTTGTCGCAGTTATCCGGCAGCACGAATCTGGAATCGTACGAGGTCGCGCTCCAACCCTTCCACTTGGACTCTTCGCCTTCTTCCTCCTTGCGCTCGCCCCTGATCACCAGCACGTCGTTCTCCACGGCCACCTTCACGTCCTCCTTCGACAGCCCCGGGACGTCGAACCGCATCCGGATCTCCTTCTCGTCCTCCATCACCTCCCACGGCGGCCGCATCTCCCCCGTGCTGCTCCCCGGGAACGACACGGCGTCCTCGAACAGCCGGTCCATCGTGTCCAGCATCATCTTCATCGTCCTCATAGGCGACATCGCGTCGACGAGCCCGAACGGCGCCGCGTCGAACGCAGACCGGCGAGGACGCTGCCTCACCATCGCGGCGCCGTTCTTGTCGACGCGGACGTCGATGGACGAGGTAGCACCGGCATCGTTTTTCTCCTTGCTCTGCGGCACCGCCGCAGTGGCAGACACGTGGAGTCTCCGGAGTCGCGCGGGCGGTGGAAGCGACACCGCCGTCAGAGGCCGGCGCTGCGGGTGGCCGGAGAAGAAGACGGAAGGACGTAGAGCGGATGCTGCTACAACGGTCGCCATCGGTGTAATGGTAGAACTCGATCACGAGCGCTGATCGGTGGCGATGATCGAGAGCGGTGGGAGATTTATACGAACAACAGGAGGGATCGGGAAGGGTCTCGTTGGATGGCGAGGAGAACGATCGAGAAACGAGCAGAACTGTCATGAAACAACTCGTTACGTGTACACGTGGACAGGATTACGTGTACTCAGGTGGATCGGCCCAATAGTTCATGGGCCGGGCAAATTCATGGCGTAAGGCCTTCAGATAGGTTAATTAGTTTCTGTTTTAAAAATTGCATTTCGATTTTGAAGGGAACTTTAAAATAAATAAAAAAATTAATCTACGGAAAATTAATTTATTCAAGGGATGTAACGCAAGCTGGCGACAACCAACAGGGTGTGACGTTCGATATGAAATGGGCTTTATTATAGATTAATATAATCTACTCTATTATATACTTCCAGCTGCATGGTCAGTACATATGTATATTATATGTGTATAATACATTGTTACGTTGAATCTGCATGTATCTGTATGCATGGAAGTGATAAAAAGGCACAGGACCACAAGGAATATATATATGTTTTAATCAGGATTAATCACTTCTAGGCTTTAATTTATCAGGATCGAGCTTGAAACACAAATGTATCTCTAATTCCACAAGTAATATAATCCCGATCAAAATTATACTGCTCAGGGTATATCTATATCTGAGTTAGTTATCATATGATTTATAAAATTGAATAAGGATTGATTTTAGACGCCTTCCATGTGATGACTTACTTTTATTTTTTAATTTACTCTCGTTTAATAGTATCAGACAATTATGGAGAATTTCTAACTTTCTTGCATAACGGTCAAAACTATGCCATGTGACAATTATTAATGTATTTAATTAACACCCCATATATCCTTTAATTTTGCATAGCATTGCTCTACTAATAACAATGCATGTAACCAAAGGCGGACTAGGATACTAGTTCAGTGCAGTAAGGGCTGATTAGGATATTAGTTTAGTGTAGTGTAGGCGCAATGGCTCACGCTACCAGGTGAGGTAACGACATGGCAATTTCACAAGCGATTGTTGCCCTGCCAAGCAATTACAACATGGTCGTGCAAGTTAACGACCATTTGCAAGACAACCACACCGCTACCTTGCGGGCAATGGCCGCTTCGCCAGCGACTGCACGTTGGTGCCTAGTAAGGCAGCGACTCCATTGTCATTTGGTGGGGTAGCATTCGCTCAAGAGGCTATCACGTCGTTGCCTCGTTAGGCAGTGCAAGTGACTGCGGCATCGTTGCCTTGCATCTTTTTTGTTGAATAGTTAAAAAAATTAGGGTTACCTTTCAGCAAAATTCTTTGCTTGCTATGCGAAGGACGTTGCTTGCTTTATATAAGGAAGGAGACGGAGGACGTTGTTTGGTGGCTTGCTATGGAGAGGGAAAGAGACGGAGGATTGCTACGGAGAGGGAAGGAGACGGTCTAGACTGAGAGCGTTGAGCCATTGCTTGCTGTAGAGAGGGAAGGAGACAGTCTAGACTAAGGGCGTTGAGCCATTGCTTGCTGCAGAGAGGGAAGGAGATGATCTAGACGGAGAGCATTGCTTACTGCTTGCTACGGAGAGGAAAGGTTGGAAGGAGACGAAGCCGAGTTGTTTGCTGCAGAGAGGGAAAGGAGACAAACAGTTTATGCATTACGGTAAAAATATGGGTAATAATTTTTTTTACTACCTGTTGGCTTCGTCTTAGGGACAAAGCCAAAAAATTCATAGGGGGTGATCCTGTCTGAAAGGTACGGAGATGGCGCGTTGGGCAGGTGACGATGTTGTTAACTTGGAGAAGACTTTATACAGGAGAAAAAGATGATAAGCTAGATGCAGAAAGGGTTTCAAATGTCTTCCTCCTTTCTGCGCACACTCAAAAGAGCCAACAGGACGTTAGGACAAAAATTAAGGAAGAGATCCCTGTCATAGGCCCTCCGACGCTTAAGTCAGTAGGTAACCGAGCGAGAAGTGAAGAGGAACTACGGTAAATTAGAGTGAGCGTAATAGAGAGAAATCTTGTGCTCTTTGTAAGTAAAGCGTGTCAAAACATACCTCTAGCGGAGAGAAACCCCCCACTTTTATATCACCTCTGATAACCTCGTAATGATAAGGCAACAAAGAATATTTGGTATTACAAGATGTTGGATAATCGAAGGTATATAATTTAACATTTGTACAGTTATCCTCTGAGAAATCTTCTGTTATATATATATGAACAATCTCGTATAATCTTCGTAATAATAATAGAAGTTGTATAGTCACCTTCGTAAGAAAGTTCTATTGAATGCATATGTTATAATCGAAAAATATTCTCTGATGGATAGTTGTTATTCTGACAATCTGTTAAGATTTCTTGACTATGTTGTCTCTTGAAATATAACCGGGACAGATACTTAGACGAATGAGGTATCTCGACTGTTTATATGTTTGACCGATTTTGTAATAAGAATAACCTTATGTAATTAACCCTTTAAAGAGAGAGTTGAATCCTATAAGTACGATCGGTCATAAGTTCGGTCGGCAATATGCTCGTAGGCTCATGCTGAAGATCTGCTAAGGAATGAGGAGCCAAATCTCGCAAGTCTGGTCAACTCTAGGGCTAGCCAGCTACATGATGAGAGACTGATTGTTGGATAATAAGACGTCCGAACTCGTAGGTATGACCGACCTTATAACCGTCTAATTTATACTAGAAGTTGTACTGCACTAGGACAACATCTGTAAATTGAAAGTAATATTGTAAAAGTGGAGAACTGAACCTCATATGTTCAACCAACCTCAAGATTGTTCATGTTTACTCTGTGTGTCTTGGCGCTAAATAGAGAGATAGGTCTATTGATCCCGTCCAGATATAGGAATGTTCGACCATATATTGAGAGTGAATACTAAACTTAAATACGCACGATCAACCTTTGGGCCGACCGATTATAAAACAGAGTTATGCGGTGTGGGTCATGATTTTGATCGACCTTTACACTGGTCAGTTATTCACAAGTGGAGCACTAATCCTTCAAGCACGACCGGCCTTTGGGCCGGTCGTCCTTATACCGAAGGTCTTAACATCAAGTGAGGAACTGAGCCCTAATGAGGGTGACGTCCTAGCTGTCACCTCACATTGACTTTGACTACCACAACATTTTTAGTCCACTCGTAACATCCCATATTAGGGGGGAGGCTGTGTTACCCCTCCCTCTATTTTTTATGCCCCTACACCTCTTGCATAAAAAATATACACCTCTTGTACTTAAAAATTTAAGGGGATTGCCGCCCCCACCTTATCTCCATCCCGGCTAGTTGTTCCCATCGCCACTTATGTTACTATTACTTAGTCCATATGTCAAAGGAGAGCATTGTTGGGTTGCAAGGTTGCAAATATAGTCCCATATTGAAAACACATAGGAAAGATCATAGGTTTATAAGAGATATCTCCATTGGTATGAGGCATTTTAGGTAGAGCCCAAGAGTAAAAGCATGAGAGTTTAGGCCTAAAGTGGACAATATCACATCGTTGTGTAGATATCTAAATTCCTTTTGGTCTTGACAATTTGTACCAGAGCGAGGTTGCTTTTCACTAGACTAACCTTTAGAAGAAGCACATGCCGAAGTCATGATCCAAGATCGAATCATGTGGGTGAAACCTTGAACGAAATAGAGGAGACCCTAAGTAGGTCAGTGTCCTAATGCTCGAGGGGAGGCCCTGAGCAGGTCAAAAGTGACTCGATGCTTGGGATTGTTGGGGTTGCAATGTTGCAAATATAGTCCCACATTGAAAACACATGGAAAAGATCATGGGTCTATAAGAGAAAGACATTTCTATTGGTACGAGGTTTTTTGGATAGAGCCCAAGAGTAAAATCATGAGAACTTAGGCCCAAAGTGGATAATATATACTATTATAAAGATATTTAAATTCTTTTTTTCTAACAAATATCCACTCGCGTACCATTTGAGTAATGCCATAATGCCTAATAGGTTTTAAATTATTCCAATATTAATTAAGAAATGCTTTAACATCTACTCTAATAATCATAATCATGAATCTGACCCAAGGTTTTAAATTCATTTAGTTTATATTTAGAAAGTAGGAATATGTTTCACACTGATTAACTAAAATTTTATTGAGAAGATGGGAAAAAAAGGAGTGTAAACTTCACTTTAAGATCATAACAATATGACAATAATTAATGCCACATAGCATATTCTTAAAGCCTTACTTCACAGAAATTATGAAAGAAATTGAATAAGAAAATTACATTTAAATATATATTTGTGTACAAATATATTCCCCCTTTCAAACACTTATATACAAACAAGAAGATGGACAGAGTTCACATGTATGCAAATTGAATTGTTGATATGCTCACCTCATCCCCAACCTTGTGATGTGTGAAAATTGTGAATCTTGTCATCACATATAACAGATTGTAATTAATTACAATATATTGGTCCCCTCATAATTTCACCAAATCATATATTTTTTGGAAAATAATAAGATGAATTTTTTTTAGTTTAATTATATGCCAAAACTCATAAATAAGTTATTGATGCTACTCCAATGAATAAGACTGTAGTTGGCATGTGGATACACAAAAGGAAGGAGTCAAATTAATGTAGGCATGCATGCATGTATGACAACACTATTGATTAATGTTGTCTTGTGTTCTTGGACCACACCTCTTGGATTAATCTTATTCCTAATTAATGCTAATTAAATTTAAACCTCAAAATCAACAATCAATGACTAAGATCATGAGTCCCCACCTTTCCTCTCTTCTATATAACAATTGCCTCTACTTCTTCTTCTTCACAACCAATAGCCCTAATTTTAGGGTGCACCATCAGTAGGTGAAGCTGCCAGCATGATCTTATAACACTCGTCCCTGGCCTCAATCCACCACAGTGATCCATCTTAAGTAACTCAATGATCGAGGCCATACGATTCGTAGATCATGTTGCATCTTCATCTTCTTGTGGGAGCACCAACAAGCTAGTTTGAGAGAGTAGAATTAGGGTTTCATGCATGAGATCGAATGATATCATATATTAATCAAGGTTAGTTGTCGGCTTAATTTTTTTTCCTTATTTTGAATCTTTATCAAGATAATAAAGTTCGGGAATTCGCGGTAGTAGAAGTTCATTCTCGATGATATATACTCGTTTTTTCTTTTTGTTTGTGGCAAAATTAGATAGTATGTTGAAATCTAAGGCTTGTCATAAATTCCATCTATCACTAATTAAAGAAGATCAACGAATCTCTCGGCTTGAATGTTTTTTTTTATTTTATTTTGATGACAATATCACACAAATCATTAAGAACAATGGCAAGAATACACATCTATTCAGTATTTCAAAACTTTTTTTTTCATCTATAATAAACCATAGTTTTTATTTAATTTATATTATCAGTATACCATGTTCACTACTACTTCATGGCATCATGCATTCATGTAGACAATAAAGACATATGATTCATTAAACCTATAACACAATCTTCTTATCTGAAAATTCTTACAAAATATATATATATAGAAACGTGAATTATGATCAGCAAATCCTGTTTATGACTCTTCAGAGATGCTCACTGATGTTAAGTCAGTTTACTGCTGCTTTAGCTCTCACTTCAGGTCATATTTGGGCTCAGAAGGGTAGCTAGCTGAAGCTAGAAGCAGATAGTGTAGGACACATGTTACATATTAGAGCTGTGATATCATGAAGCAGCAGCCCTAAAGTGGCATGCCTTTCATTCATACGACTTCAAAAGTTTCTTGCCATGGCCTCTTGTTTTATGTGTCTGTGTGTGTGTTTGCTCGGTTCAGCTCATTGTCCAAAATGACTGAGAGTGGGACATGTGACTGCAAAGGTTGGAAGGTGTTAGTGCGATTGAGGAAAGTGAATCTCTGAAAAATAAATTCTGTTGAAAGATGAAAGGGACGACTCTCCTCTTTAATTAATTACCTATTTATATCTGTATTTGAATCATGATGTTTGTACTGGAAACTCCACTGTTTTTATGATGAAACATAAAGATGCAGTATTTACTGTTCTGTGTCCAAGTACGAGATATTAAGAGTTGGAGCAGTGTGTTTTGTCTCATGTGTCTTGATTAAATATAACTCATCATGATCTTTAATTTGTCAAACACCTTGAAAGCAGTGATTTAAAGTCAAACAAATGAATTTGAAGTTTGACATTCAGATCAATCTATCCATCAATATAACAGTGTTAGAAGAATCGTTTAGGCCCCCAAAGATGTCAACTTATCGTGCATTATCTCAATGAAAGTTAGTGATTGTATGTTCTTGGTTTCTTGAATTAGTTCAAGTTAATAATGAATAGTGATTCAGCTAAATGAGAGAAGCAAAATACTCAAGTTCAAGTTAAAAATATTTCATTCAGCTAAATGTAACAGAGTTAGTACTGCAAGTTATGATTTGGGAAATTCAATAGAAGATGAATTAAAGGGAGAAAAAAGTACCAAAGAAGAACAAAGTAAGATGATGTATTGGTGAGCACTGTGAATTAAACAAGGAAACAGGGTTGTTCTTGGTTCATCTGACAAGTATTCTACAACTGAATCGATTGCACAAGCTTCTGAATTTGAAGAAAATATAATTGGAGCAATACGAAGTCAATAACTAGCAACCCGAAGGGCTCTTGCTTTCCCTTGATAAAACAATTGCATGTATTTGATGAACAAACCATTGTAATCAATCACTATTGCATATCTAACAACTTCATAGATTCTTCTGGTCACCAAAAAAGTATCATCTTACTTGATCAGCCATCATAGTGATGAGAATCTAGCTAGCATATGGGGCCTCATTTCTACTACCTACACTTCAAATATAGACACTTTGATAATTTAAAGCCATCAAGATTCTCCAAAACGTGTCCAAAGAATAAGTTCTTGAGAAAAAAACACTTGATTTGAAGCATCTTACTTGATTCTATGTGTTAATTGGTCATGATACCAAACATGATCTTCATCAATTTGTTAGGCCTGCCGACCAAACCCTAACATCTCATGTGATGCCTTCATATAAATAATTAAGAAGCCAACCAGTCACATTTGTTGGCTTTCTCAATCACATGCTCTTGTCTTGGGCCCACACACATGGGGTGTCATTGCTCAATTTTACGGTCGGGATCTCCCCGCATCGACATGGATGGAATCCTCACCGTTTATCGTGATCAGACGACATCAGTGGATCAGCTATGGTGCTCATGGATGTCTTCTATCCACCATGCAAGCTCAATTGTCATTGAATCATTGAATAGTAAGTGCTATATATATATGTGTGTGTTTGTGTGTGGATGTATAGCTAGCCAATGCCAACCTTGTGATCTTCTGTGTTGAACAAAGATCAAGCAAATTGCTATCGATCGCCATGGAGACTGCCTTGAGTATTGACAACCTTAGGGATACCGAACTAAGGTTGGGTCTACCGGGCATCAATGTGGTTGGGTCAGAGAAGTCGAGGGTCACGAAAGGTAGTAAACGAGCACTTTCGGAGGATGAAACTCAGAGTTGTGCTAAAAGCAAGTCCTTCGAAGAGGTCTATGACGATCTAAGTGGCCTCGAAACTCCAATGACAAAGTAAGTCCTTTGAAGTTAACTTGAGTCCTCAAGTGATACCTCAAAAGCATGAATTGTTAGTAAATGACTTAACATATATATGTTCATGATCATGTCATAGGGCACAAGTAATCGGGTGGCCACCGATCCGATCCTACCGGAAGAATTTACTATTGGTTCAGGCTCAAGCCGCGGTGAATGGGACAGGATTGTATGTGAAAGTAAGCATGGATGGAGCTCCTTACTTGAGAAAGATCGATCTCAAGGTGTACAAAGGTTATAAGGAGCTTAGAGAAGCATTGGACAAAATGTTCAAATGCTTTTCTTTAGGTGAGTATATATGACTATGAAAAATTGATAGCTTGTTTAAAATTCTCTTTGAAACTTTATAATCATTAAAAATGTTTGATCACTTTAAGATTTTCTTACTTAATTGTATGGTAATTAAGAAGGAAATATATTTATTCACTAACAATAATTAAAATGTTCATTTCTTGCAGGAGAGTTGCCAGGGAAGGAAGGAGGCAGTGGATGTGACTATTCCATCACTTATGAGGATAAAGATGGAGATTTGATGTTGGTTGGTGATGTTCCATGGGAGTAAGTATTTCTTTTTTGCTCTATTTTTCTAAGATATATATATTTTTAATTTTAGATGTGTTCTTTTTAAAATGATTGTAGGATGTTCGTCTCTTCTTGCAAAAGACTGAGGATCATGAAAGGGTGTGAAGCAAAAGGATTGCAGTCTAACCATTGAAGAAAAAAGATGAAAGTGATTTCAAAAAAGAAAATTAAAATCAATTCAAAGAGTTTACTGCCTTTTTTTTTGCTTGGAATTAATTTCCAAGTTCATCCGTCTGATTAATTAAGTTTGTTTGGATTATACATCTTATTGTTTAACGGATAAAGAAGATTTGGGTACAGATTATGTTGTAAAAGTTATAATTAATGAAATAAAAATGAACCACCTAAAAGATTTAGAGTATCTAAACAAATAACTCAAGTTTCTCAAGCACACACTGTATCATCATAGATCGAGCTAAAATATGCACCTTTGATTTTTGAAAAGGGCATGGCATGATTTCTTCCGATCTGTATTTGAGGAAAAAAAGAAGGGTAAATAACACAAAAATATAAGTATTGCACAAGTTTGATTTAGCCGCATGCCATCATGTTATTGTATTGTTCGATAACTAAGATCCTCTTTACAATTACCAAATAAAGCAAAAAAAAAAGAAGGATAAATATAATCACTGGTTGAAATGATCTGGTAAGCCTGCTCGACAAAGAAGAAGATGGATCTTCTGTGCGTTAAGGACTGAAAAGGCCAGTGTCCTTCAGTTTTAGACTTTGTCATCATGGAACCACCACCTAGTCTCTTTTGGAGATCTTCCATTCCTACAATTCTTCACATACCGATCATTGTCGGGTGGACGTTCCTGACGAGAATGAGAAAGATGTCAGTTTCTATATTAAAATTGACACGATTGCTAGTGTAGGTTTGGAGATAGATGATCACCTTCGCTGTGGAGCTTGATAACATGGATAAAATGCTGATGCAGACAGAGCTTACGGTCATTGCCGGTGACCAGGAATCATACAAGATATCTGCTAGACACCGATAGGGTGAATGTTTGAAACACTTGTTCTCAGAACAAACAAAATCAACATAATCTAGCAAATGCTTTTAAATGTCAAATCCACATGGAGGTCTTATGTTCAAGCTTAAGAAGAAAAGAAGTATGCATAAGATGTAGAAGGAACAACATGAGCACATATTCTAATTGCTAGATTGGGGAGTGAAGATGAAATCGAAACTTAACAGACAATAACCAAAACAGCATGGAATAAATACAACAATTGACTTGGAGGACAATATGATTACATCTTCAAGCAATCAGCAGCCTGCAGGCAAGTGCATACATTCACACAACAAGAATATGATAAAATTGAAAGACCGCCTACGACAACTTATCCATGCTTAAAGCAGGACTCTCTACTAGTCAAATTCAATGGATGGTGGTAACCACAACGATCATGGAGGAAGCCCACACTTCGTGTGATATTATCCCCATATGAAAGAAAATTACTAGTTATCATAGTCATCATCCACTGTTATGGAAGTTATGTCAAGTCATTAGGCCTTTCATTTGAGACCTAAATTAACATTCTGAGCAAGTAAGAAAATAATAATAGCTAACTTCATCTTCTACCTCTTAACCTTACAAAGAGATAAAATTGAACAATTCAGTATAGTGTTTCTTTTTAACATTTCTTGATTAATTATATGAATGTCAGAATATTTTCTTACTTATGGTGCTGCCTACCCATCCATTTGTTACCGAGAAGGCAAAAGCATATCAAGAAAACAAAGATTAATCTGTAGAAAATCAAAATTTTGAACAATGATAGGTAGTCAAACAGTCATATTCCCATTATCAATTGTGTTTGTATATAAGAATATTATAATCACAAGAAGTTATCAATTTATCCACTTTTCTTTTTTTTTGGTGTTTGATTACAAATAGTGATACAAACATTTTATTCACTAATGTAATGGAAATCAAAGCTTAAAAATTATGAAATTTCAGATTCCTAGAACTGTCACAATACCCCGTCAAACAAATCCATTATATACCAAGGTGATGATGAATACTATAGGTACAAATGTTACCTAAGACTTCAAATCAACTATGAAATGAAGAAGCATACAAAGATAAATGTTACCACCAACTTAGCTGTGCTGGAAAACATCATGAAATATTTTTGAACAAATGATGAAGGCTGTGTTCTTGTACTAGCAAATTACAGTCCAAATAAATCCAACACTTCCCAATAGATAAATGCTATATTGTGATTTGGACAATTAATAAATGATTCCCTACGGGCGAGAATGGTTTTAATACGAAATAATTAGAAGCTAAATCATAAGAAATTGAGAAGCAAATTTTGGAAAGAACTGCAGTATAAGTAGTGTAATGTGTATATTGGTAATACTTGACATCAACTGATCATGCATGCAACAAAATAAAATAGCAGAAACAATTATATCTTCTTGCAGAAATTATAGAATGGGTGCCCCTACACCAACATACCCAAGTGCTAAAAAACAAGATCATGGAAGTAGATCTTGTTAATAGATTTGGAAGTTTGAACAACAAATCTAAGAAAAATAAGTTCCAGATACTTCAGTATAAACCCATCGCTAACAAAAATGAAAAGAAAATAAACCCAACAAACAGAATTCCCTCTAACCATATCCATTCCAAGGGTGCATTAATTCCGTACTTCAGTATAAATTCCAGTAAAATCCTCATTCTTGAATTTTCATAGATCCTAGATTGGATATAATTCTCAGCCCTTGCAGTACCCTCACAGCATAAGGTATTTGATGAAACTTTGTGCCAAATGTTAAGGAGCCAAGACATTAGACGGGCAGGAATAAAAAAGTAAGTATAAATGAGTAACAAAGAACTTATCACACTGTAGAAAATTAGCATTTTCTGAGTAAATCTACGATTCATGAAAATGGGGTGAAATTTTTTTGTATCACCATAATAAATTATGAACTGTTCCAAATATTAGAGTGCATGAAGGATCTCACAATCCAATGTTATGAATAAATATATTATGTTGATATCATGTCAGAAGTATCCTTCAAGTGAATCTTCTCAGTTCAAATGGAAGATCAAAAAAAGTTTTTTTTCCTAGCAATAATAGATCCGTCAAAAGACATTGCAATGTTTTGCATTTTCCAATACCTGATGCATCAAGCCGATGCCCACATGGCTATGCAACAACTAGGCAACAAATAGTTAATAAGACAATAATTTCGACTTTTAGTTTTTGTAACTTCATAAATCAGTACATCATGAGTACAGAAAATGGATAGAAACAAAATTGGACTTTCACATAGAAAATACAGACATTTATCAACACTTGAAGGACAGAATATCACTTCAAACAACTAATCTCTGTGACAAAATGATAGTCTTTTATCAGACAAAGTTTAACCAAGTTGTCAGCGAAATCAGGAGGATTACCTAAACATATATGTCCATTGCTATAGATGTGAGGATGAAGAGGCGCAGGATGCAGAAATATAACCTGAACAAACCCATCAATTAATATTTCATCTTTTCTTACATTTTTTTAGGGGAAAAAAATTAATCATGGCAGACAATTTGAAAGTTTTCCTTACTTGCGGAGCTTCCATGGGATAATGTTCCGGAAAATCAACTTGCAGCTGGTATTTCTCGTTGGCATATAGCGTCCCGGGTGCTCCAATCACTTCAATAATCCACCTTATCAGAACACACAAACAAACTATAGTTGGGCACAAAAAGCAAACCAAAAAGGAAATCGACCTAAAATTAAAACACATGTTGAAAGTAGGGTAAGAAGAGCGACATGACGATCAAGAGTCAACCTTTGAAGGTTATCGGTGACCTTGTGTTTGAAACCGGCCGGGGGGTTGACTTGCCATTCAGACAGCTCTTTCTGAAGCCTATTGTTGGCGATCTTGCTCAACATCTGCAATCGAGGGCATCAGAAGTCGCCATACGAGTGAAGTATAAAGAGGAACACGCGGAATCGAGAGACGACACATGAGAGAGGGCCGATCGATAAAAAAAAAAAAAAACAACAAGAAACCGAAAAAGGGGGGAAGTCGACCTTGCGAGACGAGGTGCTGGTCATGCTTCCACGGCGACGGCGACGGAGGCTGAGATCGTCGGCAGAAGTGCGAAGGCGGTGAGGGAAAAGGTCTTCTTTTACTTCTCGACGCTACTTATTATATATAATTCATTGACATCTTTGCCCTGGTATAATTAATTACGTTTTGCCCCTTGTAGATATCTTATATTCATTCATATAGTCCTTTGCGGCTTATACCTTTGCAATATTGAATTTCAAAGTAGGGGCTCGTATTTTAGCCTAAAATGGTACTTTTGATAATTTCCAAACTTCCATTTCCTATTTTAACAATTTTTAATCTACAAAAAGTATTTTGCAAAAAAAGGTAACTTTTTTTAAATAGTAAAATGAAAAAGAATATTTTTTTCCTTATCATTGTCTGATCATGATACGGCTCCCAAATAAGATTTGCAAAAAAAAAGAAAGTAAAATCAAATTTGCATATTTCAATTCCAGCAGAATTTCAAAATTCTTTGCCTTGTGAAAAGAGAGATAAATCCTTTGTTGTTTGGCAAAAAATCTCGATCCCCTATGTGTAGGAGAGATAAAAAAGTAAATTAAACAGATCACCATATGCAAAGATATTTCTCCCAATTTGGTTAGGAATCAATTCTTATTTGATTTGACAATTCTACAATCCTGGAGCGATAAATCCTTTGTTGTGAAACGCACAAAGAGGATACATGTGATGCTCAATCTTCTACGATTTTGAGGCTCTGAAAAGAAGTTTGTAAGGAAATGAAGTAGCTGCATCTCCCAGTGAATGGACGAGAGAGCTCCAAATGCACAAGCCTCACATTCACACTAACACTTGGAGGAGGATGCTACAAAGCTGTGCACGGTTTCTGATGCCCAACAAAAGTTCGATGAAATGATCGAAAGTCAATGAGGGTAGTGGAGTACTTGAGCAGGATGGAGAGGCAGTTAGGTTGTGTGCCACATGAAGCTGAGTTGACACCCATGGTGAGAAATCTGGACCTCACTCGCTTCTCAAGTTTGTTGATCGGCCATGGGCCAGCATCACTGAGGTGGATATAGGGTTTTAGAGACCTTGTGAGTCGACCAGAGTTATCCACTTCCTCAAATGTTTAAATTGTCAGTCAGTCATGTTCCTTTGTTTTATGTCTGTTCATCTATTTTTGAAGACCAAAAGTGATCTTTGCATTGCTCTGATATGTTTTTTGTAGAAAGCTATGAACTATATAATGGTGTTGCGAGATATACTTAATGGATGAATGGATCATGTTGGCCCAGTGTGTGATGTCTGCTTGTTATACTGCAAGTTCTTGAACAGTTGCTTGGTTTTTTTGCTTCAGATTCAGCTTTAAAATTTTGAATAATCCTTCATTGTAATATGAGGGGACATGAATGATCCTTGACAATCTCTATACAAGATCACACATAGCTCATTGAAAATGCATCAATCCTCGTGAGTAATTATTGCTTAAAATGCCTATAAATGATGGTTTGCATGCAAATGACTATGCTGAAACAGAATTCTCAAGTCATTCATTATCAGAGGCACTCCTGCTAGGGTTCTTAATCATGAACCCATGCACGCATTGCATGAAGCCCTTCCACTCATGGTTCCATGCATGCAAACTCTATCAATTCGAGCTAATTAATTAGTTCCTTTGATGAATCACAGCTTAAATATTTTGTTTACATACACATATTACCAAATGTTATGACTGATGAAATTTTTTAAAATAAAAACTCAAAAAAAAAAAAACAGAGTACAGTGAGAAAAACAAAAACAAAAACAAAGTGTGTGAGATGTGGGAAACACGCAAAGGCAAGGCCAGAGCACGCGGCCGCCATAAGGCCACTTACTGGGCCCATAAAGTTTATTTATTCTGTGATCAGTTTCATTTATATTTTTGGTTTGATTTTTGAAAAAGGAAGAAGAAGAAGAAGAAGAAAGGAACGAGAAGAAGATGGAATTGATAAAAAGAAGATAGACAAGGAAAAGGAAGCATGAGAAAAGTGAGAAGAGTCATGATACTGAATAGGAGACAGGAAGACACCTTATGCACATTGACTGACTCCTACACTCCTCATCATCACACATTAATTGTTTCTTCTTATTCCTTCTCCCTGAATTTATCAGTGACAAAAAATATTTGCATATGAAATAAAATTAGGTAGTTAAGACAATTAATCAAAGTGTGTGGATGTCAACCTTTGGAAAACAGAAAGCTGATGCCTTTTTTTCCCCTCTCCATAACCAGCCTTTTCTCCTTCTCTTCTTTCTCTTTTCTTTTGTGGAGTGAAAGAGAGAGAGAGAACAAAAAAAGTTGAAGGCAAGCTTGGGAGTGAAGGGAGGGGCTTTGTTTTGTGTTTGTGGTGTGGCCAACATTCTCTCCTTTTTCCACTGCCAAAATCTTCCTTTTTTTTTTCTTTTATGAAAACAAAAAAATGAAACAATTTCATAACTTGACTTCCTCAATAGAACGTTATATTTTCTCTCGACTAAATTAGTCATTGAATTTCTTGGTTGTTTTTTCATATTAGTAGTTAATTATGGTTATCGAACCATATAATTACCAATCGAGAAAAAGAAAAGAACCAAAAAGATATGAAATTTTAAAATGTACTAAGAATAAGAAGGTGGAGAAGAGTAACAAAGTGAAGGTTGGTGTTGGGGTGTCCCTCCTCACTCCACTGCATCAAAAGTAGCTTTAGGTTTTCTGTTAGGGTTTAATATGTTTGGACACTACTTTGCTAGTTCAAACTAAATACATTCATGCTTTGTCCTTGCATTGTATGGGGTCCCTTGGCATTCTTCTCTTGGATTGCAAGGCATGCAAAATTACTTCTATTTCGTTCACTTTCATTGTTAGAGATAGCCAAGCATGTTTTAAGGTAACTAATTATATCGATATATGAAACTAAGGATTCATACCTCATTGTCAACACCATTACAAGAAGTATGAAGAACTTGTTCAAACAATATGATTGATGCATCCACTAACATTTAATAATTGTGGCACATGTAATTGGTCGTTTATTATTTGAGCATGACATATATGGTGTAGTAAGCTATATTTCTTCAGTATAAAAATAGTAAAAAAAATCCACTATAATGTATTAAATCCAATGAAGAATTTAATTTGAGATCCATCATGCTTTGTTCCCTAATTTTGGGCCCTAGTATTCAACTAGTTCATTATGCTCCTTATAATTAACATATCTGAGAATCCCCCACTAATCTTCTTATTCCTAATCTTTTCATCTAATTCTTAAATAATTTGTATCTCTAACTTATCAAAATTTTGTTATTGAACTAAACACACTTCATCTCTTTCTCTCTATATAGAAGAACATTAATGCAACAATACCACAGAATAAATTTTGTCTGTTTTTTTATAAAAAAAATGTTGTTGAACATTAAATCTCCCATCTTTGACTCCAGATTCGGCGCCGACGCATTGACTAATGCCCATTAACAGCAAGAATACAGTAAAACCTCCATCTTCCTGTTCCAATCACACATCACTGCCTAAAGAAGACAAATAAACAGCATTTAAATTATCCTCTGTTAATCTTCTCTGAAGAAAACAAATAAATACGCATAAAAGTTTACTTGAATCAGGCTTCGTCTTGGGGGGCAGTGTGTGCGTGAGAGAGAGAGAGAGAGAGAGAGAGAGAGAGCAGGAGAGTTGAAGGGTGGAGTAGAGAGACAAATCTAATCAGGGCGGCAAAAGATCCTGCTGCATTGCTGCAGAGATTCTGGTAAATTTTGGTAATTATGGTGCCAACACAAATTTAATTACTGTAATTATACATATTTTTTTTCTGCTTGTCGTTTCCAATAATGGCGCCATCACATATATGAGAATTGTATACGGGCATTTGTTTGTTAGTCGTCATCAAATTTCGATTGTTGTAATTCTTTAGATAAACTCTGTAGAAAAGGAAAGGAAAGAAGGAAAGGAAGAGGCTGACGTATGCTGCATCCATGGCGAGATGGAGCATGCTGTGATGGTCCATGGAGGTGGAGTCTCCTCGGCAACATGGGCATCGCTCCATTGCTTTGATTTGATAGGTGAAGCATTGAAGGCAGCGAAAGCACTTTTTATGTGTTCGCTCAGAGCCCCTCTCTCTCTCTTTTCGCTGAGACACCTGCAGTGGCAACAGCAGCAACATCAGCAGCAGCGCAGGCCGAGCCAAGCGCAGAAACAGCACAAAGGAGCAGCCACAGATCTGCCCATAAACAATTCCTCCAAAGAATAGAAAACCTCCAACTTTGTTAAATTAATGAGGGGGCGTGAGAGAGAAGAGGACATCAAAAGACCACATCGCCGCTCGCTCTCACTTTAGCTACCGCACCGCACACAGCACCGAAACCGAAGCCACCACCCAGTTCATTGTGAATAAAAGGCCCCAGCCCAGCATATTCTCGTAGCAAGACGCCTCCTTTCTGCCTCCCTTGGTCTTGCTTTTCCAGGGCAATGGTTGCTTCCGAGGAGCAGAGGATGATGGGGCTCGCCTCGGCCTGAGAGGCGGTGATGCTCCTGCTGCTGCCTCTGCCTAGGAGCCGGAGGAAGGGGGCGGCGGGGGGTTTCTGAAGGCGGCGAGTGTGGTGGACGGGGGAAGGTTGGATTTTTAGGGGTTTTTCTTTCTCGAGGCGGAGTGATGGAGATGGTAGCGAGCGGAAAGGAGGCGGGGAAAGCACAGCAGCATGCGGCGGCGTTGGAGGCGGGGAAGTACGTGAGGTACACGCCGGAGCAGGTGGATGCGCTCGAGAGAGTCTACAGCGAATGCCCGAAGCCGAGCTCGCTGAGGAGGCAACAACTCATACGGGAGTGCCCCATCCTCTCCAACATCGAGCCCAAGCAGATCAAAGTCTGGTTCCAGAATCGGAGGTAATGGATTCACGGAACCCGGAGTCCTGGTCTTTTAATCTGTTGGATGGAAGAAAAAACAAACATCTTGATTGATTTTCCCGTTGCTGCACAAAGGCGGCCTTCTTTGTTCGTTCATAAATTCTCATTTCTTCACGAGCTCCTTCATCTAATCGAGCTGATCTTATCGTGAAAACACCAGGATAGCTGAAGAAGTATTCAGTTGGAGACTTGAAAACTATAATTCATATAATCTGCAGTCTTATATTTAACAAGTAATTTTTTTTTTTAACCTTTTTTACTGTTTGAATCGATTACCATGAGAGTCTCCATATTTAAACTGTTGCATTTATTATTCCCTGCAATATTCTCTGAATCTCTTCTTTTCCGGAAAGATTTTGTTGATCATTTGATTTTGGGTCGTTGCAGCAGAGAAGTTTACTTATTTTGCATGATTTCATTGTTGTCTGCTGATTATTGCTTGTTTCGATTTGGCTTTCTGTTTCTGAAATCCTAGATTTTTTCTCCCTCCTCCACTTTCTTTGGTTAACTCTTCTCACTCAGTAAATTTTGGGGATGCGTTAGTCGACTTGATGACTAGTGTTGCTATCATTAAATTTTTGCTTAATCTTTTTGTGCAAGGCAGCTATACTGATGTGCATTAATTAAAGCCTGCAATGTTAATGCCTACTTAACTATGCAGTAAATGAGGTTGCTTTTTGTAAGAAAGTGGAATTCCATCAATGAACAAAGTTTCCAAGCCTCAAAAATGTCCTGTACTCTTAAAATTCAACACTGTTACTTTTAGCTGGATTTCTATCCGTTTATGCTTTAATCAGATACTGTTTTGATTGAATGTGATGATCCATAAACTTCTGAGTAGTGCGTGAAAATTGTGCCTTCATTTGCAGATGTCGGGAGAAGCAACGAAAGGAAGCTTCTCGTCTCCAAACAGTGAACCGCAAGCTGAATGCTATGAACAAACTGCTGATGGAGGAAAATGACCGTCTGCAGAAGCAGGTTTCGCAACTCGTCTATGAGAATGGCTACATGCGCCAGCAAATTCATAGTGTAAGTTTGCATATGGTCACGATCAATATATTTTGCTACTTTGATCAAGCAGTACCATGTTTCTTCAAGGCTAAAATCTAACAGTAATGTTGTTTCCAAGGTTTGTTCTACATGAACTGGTCTCTGAATATATGCTTGTGTTTTTTGGGGGAATTCATTCAATCAATTTTCTATTTTAGTATTTGTTCCTGAGATCATATCGTTCTGCTTCTGATCTTTGTACTTGTTAATTGAAAATTCAGACATCTGTAGCAACCACCGATAACAGTTGCGAATCTGTAGTTGCAAGTGGTCAGCACCACCATCAACAAAACCCAACACCTCAGCATCCGCCTAGAGATGCAAACAACCCAGCTGGGTAATTGGACTTTCTTGTTCATCTATGGCTTCTAACATAACTTTGTGATTGCTTTCGTCGTCGCTAACTGGCTCGTTCTTTTCTGAACATTTTTAGTCTCCTTGCTATTGCCGAGGAGACATTGACACAGTTCCTTTCAAAGGCTACTGGAACTGCTGTCGATTGGGTTCAAATGGTTGGGATGAAGGTGAAGTGAAATCAGACATTTTTCTCAGTTCATCGATTGAATTTTGTGTTCTAAGTTGATTTTCATTTTATCCTCCATAGCCTGGTCCGGATTCCATTGGAATCATCGCTGTTTCTCACAATTGCAGTGGAGTAGCAGCTAGAGCCTGTGGCCTTGTGGGTTTAGAACCCACAAAGGTGAGAGATTGCCCATGGGATTCATATCGCTTTATGTCAATGCAATTTCTCTTCCCACACAAATCATATTTGCTGGTTGGTGTTCTTAGGTTGCAGAGATTCTCAAAGATCGTCAATCATGGTATCGTGATTGTCGTTGCCTTGATGTGCTTACGGTAATTCCTACAGCCAATGGTGGGAATATCGAACTTGTCTACATGCAGGTTTGATCATGTGCTTACAGTAATACTGATTGATTCAGAATTGTTCTTCTGTTGAATTGTCTTCACTCTATTCTCATATGAACAGACATACGCACCGACTACACTGGCAGTAGCACGAGATTTCTGGACACTGAGGTACACAACAGCTCTGGAAGACGGCAGCCTTGTGGTATCGGCTCCTCATCGTTTTATTGTTTGGCAATTTTCTACAATTTCTATTCTCTGTCACCAAGCAATCATCGACCTAATACTTAATTTTGCCTAGGTCTGTGAACGGTCTTTGACACCTACAACTGGTGGTCCTCCCGGTCCATCGGTTCCCAATTTTGTTAAAGCTGAAATGCTTCCCAGTGGTTCTCTAATTCGGCCGTGTGACGGTGGTGGATCAATGATTCACATAGTGGATCATGTTGATTTAGATGTGAGTTTAAGTTCATTCGAGTCTTAAATGAGTTATCGTTTCCATAATATTCTCACAACATCTTTGATATTAGGCATGGAGTGTACCTGAGGTTCTCAGACCCTTGTATGAATCGCCGAAAATTTTAGCACAGAAAACAACCATTGCAGTAAGCAGTATTCTTTTTCCCGACCGATTTCAATTATGCTCAATTTATCACCCACTGATGATTTTACAGGCACTTCGGCACCTCAGGCAAATTGCCCATGAGAGTAATGGTGAAGTTCCATTCAGTATGGGGCGACAACCTGCTATCTTGAGGACTTTCAGTCAGCGACTGAGCAGGTATTTGAGCCATCATGATTATGTGCTAGCCGTTTGTATTGACACTTACGAACTTGTGGTCATATGACAGAGGTTTTAATGATGCTGTGAATGGATTTGTCGATGATGGTTGGTCGTTACTGGGTAGCGATGGGATTGAGGATGTCACAATTGCTATAAATTCTTCTCCAAATAAACTATTCGATACTCATGCTAATTCCTCAACGATGTTTTCAGCTCTCGGTAGTGGAATTCTTTGTGCAAAAGCATCCATGCTGCTGCAGGTGAAGCGATCAACATTATTCGTGTTCTTTTATGAGCTTTCGTGTGGGTTAATGATTCTAAATGAACATGACTAATTGCACATGTAGAATGTTCCTCCAGCTATGTTGGTTCGTTTCTTGAGGGAGCATCGCTCTGAATGGGCAGATTGTGGCATCGATGCATATTCTGCTGCCTCTTTGAGAGCTTGCCCTTTTGCAGTCCCTGGTGTTCGGCCTAGTGGTGGATTTTTGGGTAGTCAAGTCATACTTCCTCTTGCACACACTGCTGAACATGAAGAGGTAATTAACTATAAAAGTTAAGATCCTTATCTAGTTTTTATCGATCATCGGTGTTTTTTTTCTTGAGATGGTTTAGCATCTTAATTTGTTATTGCAGTTCTTGGAGGTGGTCAGGCTCGAAGGGCATGGTTTTAATCAGGATGATATAATTTTACCGAGGGATTTATACTTGCTCCAGGTTTGTGGTTTACAAGTTTTCAAAAAGAACATTTCATCATCAAGATCGGTATCTTATTCGACTATAATTTTCGCCATCGATCATCTATGGCAGCTTTGCAGTGGAATTGATGAAAATGCTGCTGGTGCTTGTGCTCAGCTTGTTTTTGCACCTATCGATGAATCTTTCGATGATGATCTTCCATTACTACCATCAGGTTTTCGTGTCATACCACTGGATCTTAAATCAGTTGGGTATTTTTTAACTCGTATTCTGCATGAAATTTAAGATTATAGTTCCTCGATATCTCAGATTATGCACATCTGTTTTCCCTATGAAATTTAAAGGCAAATGGTGGTTTACCTAATGCAACATTGTAGGATTCTCCTTCGGCTACACGAACACTCGATTTGGCATCCACACTCGAGACTGGCTCCGGGGGGACTGCTCGCTCTGTTACTGATTCTAGCTCCGGCGCTTACAATCTGCGGTCTGTCCTTACAATCGCCTTCCAGTTCACTTACGATAATCACCTGCGAGATAGTGTGGCAACAATGGCCCGACAGTATGTTAGAAGTGTGGTCACCTCGGTGCAGAGAGTTGCTATGGCAATTTCACCTTCTCGTCCTGGTAATCAGCTTGGAGTCAAGAATCCACCTGGTTCCCCTGAAGCTCACACGCTTGCGCAATGGATTTCTACAAGCTATAGGTACTTTTAACCTAACAACGGTCGGTCGGCCAGTGATCCTGCTTTCTATTTATCGTCCGGCATTCCTTAATGAAGAATTTGTTCTCGCATCTGTTCAAATATCTGACCGTTTTAACTCCTCCAGGTCTCATTCTGGGGTCGAACTTTTCCGAGCAGAACCACAAGCTAGTGATGCTTTGCTCAAACTGCTGTGGCACCACACTGATGCAATCATGTGTTGTTCTTTGAAGGCAAGTGCTAGCGCAAATACAATCTTTTTGTTCCTTCGAGAGATAGATAGCGCGGATCCTTCCCTTTTCGAATTGTAGTTCTTCGTTCGATACAGAGATATTGATTGCGATTTGCAGGCTTCACCGGTGTTCACATTCTCGAACCAAGCCGGGCTGGATATGCTTGAGACCACCTTGATTGCTCTGCAGGACATCACACTCGAAAGGATTCTCGATGACAACGGTCGGAAAGCACTTTGCTCAGAGTTCCCCAAGATCATGCAGCAGGTATGCACAACCACCTCAAATCAGTGATACTTTGTTCTCTCAAATTGTAAGGTTTTGCTTGAAACCAAATCCACGTTCCCTCAAATTGTAGGGTTTTGCTTGCCTTCCTCCCGGCATCTGCTTGTCGAGCATGGGGAGGCCGGCATCCTACGAGCAAGCTGTGGCATGGAAAGTCCTGAATGACGATGACTCGCCGCATTGTCTTGCCTTCATGTTCCTCAACTGGACCTTTGTTTGACCAAACTACATCATGCAAGTTATATCTATCTGGTGCTAGTAATGGATGAAACTTTAAAATGTCATCCCTTTTGTCTAAGTTATTGCTGTTGAACTTCTAGATTGTTTCTGAAGACAAGTAATGTCTGTATATTTAGTGCAAACCTGAAGAACTATTCTATGCAACTATGAATGCTTTCTCTTCCTTGAACTCTCAATTTCTCAATGTTGCCAATTTAAATTACTGGTTTCTTTATTTATCATCTGAAAACAATTTCAGTGTTCTCTGCCGAATTGTTTGATGTGGCAGCAC
This sequence comes from Zingiber officinale, assembly GCF_018446385.1. Taxonomy (NCBI): domain Eukaryota; kingdom Viridiplantae; phylum Streptophyta; class Magnoliopsida; order Zingiberales; family Zingiberaceae; genus Zingiber; species Zingiber officinale. The sequence continues at coordinate 2,136,291 of NC_055991.1, forward strand.
CGTTTTCTCTTATTCACATGCATCAGTTATGCATGCACAAAGTCCTGCGGAGCTACAGTTTGGAATTCGAAGATGGAGTTTGACAACTTTATTGCCCTATTTATTAGTCAACTAGCACTGAATGTTGCCTTTTGTTTAGACGGAAATCGGAAATTTATATAAAAAAAAACGCATCTAATTTTTTAAATTTACTAAAAAAAAAGCATACTATACTTTAATTATTATTTAAAGTTATATTAATTTATTTAATTTTTCTATTCTACTCCTATCAACGTCATACAACCTTAATTTCTCTCTCCACTCTCTATCCCTATTTATGAAAAGTTAGTATCATCAAAGAATTATAATGTCACGGTAGAATATTTAAATTATTATCTATATATCTATGATTTGATTTCAGTTATGATATTTATAGGAATTTTTTTTCCAAATGGAGATCTCAATCAAAGAATGTTGGACTCTTGGATTGTCCGCTGAGCGTTTCCCGATTTATCCTGGTGGCCAGTAAAAATTTTTTGTTAGATCGAATCGGTCATCCCAAGGATAGTCAATGAAGCTAACTGGATTATCAATAGTGGAAAGTTAGTCTCTTTCTCATTTATCGATTTATTCTATTCAATTTATTTTTTTCAAAACACCTCCACCAGGAAAAATAAAAAATAATAATGGATATCATGTCTGAACTCCTTATCACCTTAGAAATTCACAGGACCTAAAATGAAAGAATCGGATGATATCTCACATACATTAGGTCTGATATAAAATTTCACCTTCGTAGAAGTCGAAATAAACAATGGTGGACAAATTTGGACTCCTTGAACCTTAGGAATCCACAGAAACTAAAATAGGTACAATCGGAATTTTTTAGATCGATTAATGGATTTCGATCTAAATCCCACATGGGCCTGATATGATTTCATATCAGGCCCAATGTGGGATTTCGGCCTATTTCGATCGAAATCCATTAATCGATCTAGAAAATTCTTGATTACACCATTTCAGGTCCTATGGATTCTTGAGATTGCAAAGTGTCTAAATCTATCCTCCATTGTTTATTTCGATTTCTTCGAATGTGGGATCTTATATCAGGCTCAACATGGGATTTCAACCGATTTCAATCGAAATATATTAATTGACGTAGAGAGCTTAGATTGTATCCATTTCAGGTTCTGTGGATTCCTGAAGTTGTAAGGAGTCCAAATATGTCCTCCATTATTTATTTCGACTTCTCCGGATGTGAGATTTTATATTAGACCCAATGTTGGATTTTAGTCAATTTTTCAAAGAACATTTTAACACATCCAGAGAAATTAAAATAAGTAATGGATAACGTATTTGAACTCTTTACATCCTAATAAATCACAGTACCTAAAACGGGTGCAATCAGAGTTCTCTAGGTCAATTAGTGGGTTTCGGTCAAAATCCATTGATTGACTTAGAAAGCTCCGATTGCACTCATTTTAAGTCCTATGAATTTCTAAGGTTGCAATGAGTTTAAATATGCTATCCATTATTTATTTCGACTTCTCCGGAGGTATTAAAATGTTAGTGAAAAAATCAGTTGATATCTCACATACGTTGGGTCTGATATAAAATTTCAGTTTCGAAGAAGTCGAAATATAAATACAAGGCAACCTTAAGAATTCACAGGAACTGAATTGGGTGCAGTCAGAGTTTTCTAGATCGATTAATGGATTTCGACTGAAATCCTACGTTAGACTGATTAACTGATATGATTTTATATCAGACACAACATGAGATTTCAACTTATTTCTGTCGTAATCCATTAATCAACCTATAGAGTTCCGATTGCACCAATTTTAGTTCCTATGAATTCTTGAGATTGCAAGGAGTTCAAATATGCCCTCCATTGTTTAGTTCGATTTCTTTGAAGGTGGGATTTTATATCAAGTTCAACGTATGTTAGATATCAACCGATTCTTTCAATAACATTTTAATACCCTTCGAAAAACCGAAATAAACAATGGATAGCATATTTGAACTTCTTATAATTTCAGAAATCCATGGGACCTGAAATAAATGCAATCGGAGCTCTGTAAATCAATCAGTGGATTTTGGCTTAAACCCATTGATTGACCTACAGAGCTCCAATTACACCCATTTCAGGTCCTGTAGATTTCTGAGGTGGTAAGGAGTTCAAATATACTATTCATTATTATTTTTTATCTTCCCTAGTGAAAGTGTTTTGAAAAAAATAAATTTGAATAGAATAAATCGATAGATGAGTGAGAGATTAGCTTTCCACGATTGTAGAGAGAGGAGGAGAGAGAGATTAAGGTTGCATGTAGTTGACAGGAGAGGTAAAATGAAAAAATTAACCAAATTAGTATGTCTTTTGGTATACCTTTTGATAAATTTAAAAACTGGATACACCTTTTGGTAAATTGCCGGAAGGAAAAAAGAGTACCTTAGTTTTTTTTTGTTAAAAATGAAATAACCTTATAAAAATTTATAAGGATTTTTGGGATTTAAAGGCGTTTAGAGATACCCTATTTTTAATTAATTTAAACTAAGTTTATAATCCTACTCACCCTATTTTTAATTAATTTAACCTAAGTTTCTAATTCTATTCTCCTTATTTTTCCCGATCCTTTCTCCTTCTCCCTCATTTGTGCCAATGTCGACCCCCTTCTCATTGCCCTCTACCATGATCCACCGCCATCTCTTCCTTGACAGCTTCGATCCTCTGTCTCGTGGCCCTTTGTCTTGACCCACCGCCGACTGAGCTCTCTCCCTCTTCCTCATCTATCTCTACTATCCACTTTTGATCGTTTGCTGGTTCGGGTGTTGCCGCAGGCACGGGGCAACGCTGCCGGCTTCTTTGCTGCCACGAGCAATCGTTCGTCGGCTCTCCAGCTTGACGACGCCATAACCTCAGTGGCCTTCGTCTGTGTAGAGGCCAACTTCTCGGCACCCGATAGTATGGTCGTCGGCCGACCGCCTACAGCCTCCAAGGGGTCTTTGGCAGCCTGCCCCGACCCAAACTACAATCTAGATGAGAATGTGAACCTAGGGAGGGATCATAGTCAATTATGGTTAGATTTCAGTCGGAATCTAGCCACAATTGCGGAGCATTTTTATAGGTGTGGACCGTGCGGCAAATTCATAAAAATAAGATTGTCGAGTGACAAGAAGTTGCAATTATTAAATTTGATATAGCTAGCAAATAATTCAATGTTATAGGAAATATTATACCAAATGTTACAGGCCCTAGAGAACTCAACAGGAAAGGTTAGAATGACACCAAGGTAGATCTTGACAGTCATTCCAATGCTCAACTTAGTCCGGTGATCAGAAAGTTTGATGGAGTCTCTTTGTGCATACTTACATTCATGGAAGTGGACTCCTTTTTATACCAACCCCCAATAGGGAGGCATGAATTCTACGTTTGGGTCATGGGATTGTCACGTATATCTATGTGGCTTATCCCTATTTCATAGTCGTCCCATGTTCTCCGCTTATCATAGTACTCACGTTCCTCATAATTAAAGGGAAAGAGTTGGTGACCGCTTTTGGAGAGATCTGAAATAGGTCATACTAAAAGAGTTGGACATAGTCGAGATGGGGAGGTTTGACATAGTCGAGTTGAAGATGTCAAACATGGCCGAGTTAGAGAGATCGGATGTGGTTGAGTTTAGGAGGTCGGATGCGTCCAAGCTGAGGAGGTCAAATGTGGTCGAGCTGAAGTGGTTGGATGCATTCGAGTTGAGAAGCGTTGTGGCTGAGTTGAGGAGGTCGGACATGACCAAGCTACACGCTGGGGCTTAATTTAGCGTCTCGCCGGATCCACTTTAGGTTCATTTTGACCCGGATCGATCTTCTTGACTTACAATTTAATTTGACTTTTGATGTCCAAAAATGGAAGCGGTGGAAAGCTAGAGATGTGGCTGTTACGTTGACTGGATGTAGACCACGTCCCGCTCTACAAAACAAGCAATGTCAGTGTCAAACCAGGGAAAAGGTCCCCGACGTTGGCCATCCGACGCTCAAGTTAGTCACCGGAATTATAAAGGAAAGCAGAGCAACAGTAATGCAAGGGTAAACAATAATAATGCGTGCCTCCGCCGGTGTTTGGACCCCCTTTATATAGAACTCTGGTGGGTGATGTGCACACTCCTTGAGACATGGACACATTCTCCAATGTGTCTTATGAAAAGTCTTGTCAAAAAAGTGCCTCGAACACCATATTTTAACAGGATATACTATTTCTGACAAGACAGTAGAAGCTTCCGTCGTACGATTCGGCTGTTAATCATGTCTCGTTTCAACGGCACTATCTCCTAAAATGATATTGAGAGATATAACAATTGTCCTGCTGCTTGGCCGAACGGAATAACCGCTCAGCCGGGACTCCTTCGCTCTGTTGGTCTCAAAGAGATAATAATGCTCCCGCTATTTCACCGAGCGGCTATCCCGCTCGGCCGGGACTCCTCCGCTCTGTCGGCCTCAGCTGCTCTTCTTTGTGGTGACTGGGCATAGTAGTTTGTAAAAGAGATATAATAGAATTATCCAAATTGACCGGATCTCCTTCCTCTCTCCCTATTCTTCTTCTTACAGTTTGTCCATCCCGTTCGGACAATCTCTTCCGTCTCCTCAACGTCCTGTCGTTCCACACTGAGCGTCTGACTGTCTTATTATATTATCTCGAGTTTGAGGGATGATCAACTCAGACAAGTCTCTTGTCGATTGAACACTGATTGTCCCGACCAACCATTATAATCGACCTCCGTTCGATCATCATAGGTGAGCCTTTTCACAATTTGATGTTAATCATTTTAATTTTGATCTCCATCTCATCATTCGACCCTTGCCGGATGGAGCCCCTTTTTATCACCCCACCATCTGTCTTGATCTAAGCGTGATCAGCCTTTCTTCCTTTAATTTGACCGATAGCTCAATACAACTATAGACTCCCTACGCCTACTTACGTGGATGCGACTGATATCCTCGATATAAGTATTCTTAAATTAACTGATAAATTTCGTGTTTTAATCCGTCCAGGATGGAAGGAAAAAAAACTTTTTAGAAATGCATAATAGAAACAAGATTGGTAGGTTCTCTTGATTCTAAAATGAAGAAATATATTGATTACTTGATATTCTTCGAAAGATCTCTCGGTGCTACTCATTGCTTATAGTTAGTTTATATTTGTTGATGAACAGGGCAGTGCACCATGCAATGACTTTGACTGTTCACTTGATCCGCTTACATATTCTTGACGTGACTGAAGATGATCCACATGCAGAGCCTACTGTGCACGTACGTCGTAGACGTATGCATTATGGATCTTGTTGCAGTGTTCGAACAGTTTGCTTTTATAATTTTGTCTCCTGAAATGTATTCAATCGAGCAGTCAGGAAAAGAATTAAACCATCTGTTTTGTCGATCGACGTATACACATATTCTTTCATTTTTAAAAGGCTTCGTCTCAACTTGACTTGCACCTGAAACACAACAGCTGTCGTGTATATAGTAGAGACAAACCAGACGGTTATGGGACGTCCCATCGTACGATGATAAAAGAGGCTACGGTACAGTGAATCCTGCGATTGGACGGCCAGATGGTACGGCGTTTCCGTCTACGTCGTCGTAATGTCTGAGAGAGACAGAGACGAGACGAGGATCTCGCTGCAGGTTGTGCTTGGCCGGGAATCCCGCAGCGGATCGCGGCCTGTCGCGTCGCTGTCCGCCGGCAGGACAACCACCTGGCCACTGTCCCTCCTCCATAGTCCACGGCCCTCTCCCGCCGCCTACCTCCGGGGTGAAGCTCCGACTCCTCCTCGTGCTCCCGCTCCCACTCCCGCTCTGCGGCCGCCCTCAAAAGCCACGCCGCTGCCGTGTCAGCGAGCTGCGCAGGCGCGCGCGTGACGCCCTCTTGATTAACTTTTTGCTCGTGGAAATGCCTGCCGTGACTAGAACTACTCAACTTACCATTTTGATTGTACCATTTTGATTTATTTTACTATTTTATGAACCATTTAAACTTTTAATAATTAATTTTAATAAAGTCTAAACTAAAATTATATTAATATATTTTTTTTTATTTTTATATAAAAGTAATTTTGACACGTATTAGTAATTTTTCTAAGTAGTTTATATAAAAATAGGAACATGTCTCTTTAATCTTGTATAGTAGAATTAACAACATCACGAGTGGAAAATTTTCAATAAATTAAAAAATATATATATTTTTTTACTTTTAGATAAGATCAAGTATAATTAAGAATTTATATTATTGGCTAAAATAAATTTTCGCCAGTATATAATTATAATTACTAATTATAATTACCAACCAAAATTAGGTTTGACTAACCATGTTTAATTTTTTACTTACTAAAATTAGATTTAGCTTGTAATTTTAATTTTTTAATGACCAAGGTCACATTTGGCCAGTAATTTTAGTTGTTTACCGGTCAAAATTATTTTGACCGAAAATTTTAAAATTTTATTGACTAGAGTTAAATTTGATCGATAAATTTAATTTTTTTATTGTTCAAAGTTAGGTTTGGTCGATAATTTTAAATTTTTATCAAGCATCGTCCTTACGTTGTATTATTGTATGAGCCTAACACATTTTTACCAAATCTAATTTATGGACTTGGGTACTAATTTATGTGTATCTCATATAACATGTATGGGTGGTGACTAATATATATAAAAATTTATTATACTTTGAACATGCGATAGTCCACGACACAACCACAAGTTTTTTAATTTATTATTTTACTTTACTTATGGTTAAGTCAGATTTAAATATTAAGTAAAAAAAAAATTGATAGTTTACCCAACCGTTCAATAAGTGACGTTGGACGACTCTCTGTGAATCTGAGTGTCCGAACCAATCTTAAACACCTCAAGTGGCTGAAATCCAACCCGCTTAAATTGTTTGGCGGGGCGGGCCAACCCGACGGGCCCAACCCAAATTGACGGCTCTACACTTGGGGCACCTGAGAATGGTTGGATTCACATAAAATTGCTCATAAATCGCTCATCAAATAAGTGTGCAAGCTATATATATATATATATATATATATATATATATATATATATAGAAATGGTATGCTGCGGACAAAGCCGTGCGAACCACTGCGGACTTACCTTCCTGATCGGTCTGGTGACCAATCAGGGAACCGATCATTTTCTGATCGGTCTCCAGAGATCGGTCTGGTGACCAATCAGGGAACCGATCATTTTCTGATCGGTCTACAGACCGATCAGGAGGTTCCCTGATCGGTCCAGAGACCGATCAGGAGGTTCCCTGATCAGACTGGTGACCGATCAGGAAGGCAAGTCCGCAGCGGTTCGTACGATTTTGTCCGCAGCATATCATTTCTGTATATATATATATATATATATATATATATATATATAGCCAATTAGATTTTAACTTTAGGATATATGGATTAGGTTACATTATTCAATTTTTTTAAAAAAAAATTAGATGCTTACAAGATGTAATATATGCATTTAGAATGTTTAGGGTTTAAGATTTTTAAAAAAATTGATCTTTAAAATATTTAAAAAATAATTGAGGAACCTAGATCAATTCTAAACACCTCAATCAAGAGTCACACCATTCCGCAACGTACCACAATATAAATATATATATAGGATGATAATTTTTTCCACAAATTTGAGATCTCATTGGGAAAATCCGAAACAGAGATGAATTAAGGAAGTTTTTTTAGATTCAGAATTTTTCAAATCCCCACAAGTTGAATAAGGATGAGTATGAAAATCCTATCCTCATCCTGAGCCCGAGATCTATGATATGATGATGATGATAATAATAATATAAGTTCCTATAATATAATATAATATAATATTTTATAATCAATTTCTTATTTCAATACTTTTGTGAAACCTTTTTGACCAACTCAATAGACATTTGAAATAGGATAGAGACGGATAAAAATTCCCCATAGGGATGAGATTTAATCCCCACAAGACCGAGGATTAGGATTCCTCGATTAAACAAAATCATGGAGGTAGACGTGGAGATAGAGCTATAATTTATGGGCGGGGATGGGGACTGCAAATCCACCCCCACCCCATTATCATCCTATCCTTAATCTTATAGACGATCCAACATCATAAATATTTAAACATCACATACGTAAGAAATATCCTGTGTGAATTTTAAACACTAATCGTATGAGAACTCATTCTACCTTTTACCATCGCACCGTGACCTGAGACAACTTAAATAGTATACTTAACCGAGTAGTTGTTTGGGATTTTTAGTGAAATAATGATCTTTTCTTTTACCATGGCACAAAAAGACTGATATATTAGTACAAAATCAAGTGAATGTTAAGATTCTATGATCACAAAAACTCCCTAAACTTTGTCGATCGAGATCAACCGACAACCCTTTTTAAGACTCGAAGCAAAAGGTTTTAGAAGATGATAGTTCCTCGGATTTCCATAATTACTACAAAGTGCAGTTTGCGATCACCTCGATATGCTCTGCTGTCTCTTTGACTTCGTCATGGCTTCGATAATTCGGTACATCCATCGATCCAGCATTCCTTGTGACAAAACATACAATAGTTAATGCATTTCAACAATAACAGACTTCCCCCAATGAAAGGGCTAGAAGATTTAACTTGTTGTGCATGACCAACGAGTAGAATTCAAGATGAACATACAGTTGATTTCTTAAATCACCAAAAAAATTCTTTTTTATAATTTTATTAGATATCCTTGAATGAAAAAGATATATAAATGATATATCTAGCAAAGATGATCTTGAAGCAAATTTTGATGGTGGCAGAAATGAAATAACATGTCATAATTCATTTGGGAGGAACTATTTGGGTAGATATTGTAAAATGTTTTAGTACAAAGCTTGAGTAAAGTCTACAAAAAGTTCATGATTCAGATGATCTTCTTAAGAAAAAAAATAGCATGGAAATATAATTTCAAGAAGAGATTCGAAAGGGGAAAGGATAACCTAATTACTTCTCGCCCAAAATTGACTGCAAAGTATGATAGAACAATGTCAACCATTCCAAGGAAGCCCACATATTACTATAATGGCCTCAAGTAACTAACATGAATGAGTGACGATATACCGGCATCAATTAAACAAAAGATACAGCAAAAAATATCTGGACGTGTACAAGAATAATCTTGCAAATTTTTAAAAAATTGAAAAGTGTCAGAAAGATCAGCATGTACCTGTTAAAGCAAATGTGCCACCAAGCACAGCACATAGCCGAGTTAGGAAATGAAGAAAACTACGTCGTTCTTCTCTTATTGTCACCGTAATAGGTGACAGATCATACAAGAAGAAAACAGCTGTTCAAAGGAAAAGGGAAAAATGAGGTTAAAATTCTACCCCCAAAAAAAAACAAATCATTTTGTATGTTAAATCAGTATGACACTTGAGACATTGACCTGGCCATGACCTATCAAAGTCACGCATTTGCACAAAGTATTCTGTGACAGAAAACTGGTTTGTAGGCAACACTTCTTTAGAGAGGTATCTGTATTCCGTTGGAACAATCTGCATTGAATTACCAATTAACCTCTTTCTTGTCTTTTAGAAGGAAAAAGTAGTACTACAAGATTGAATCTAAAGACAATCAAAAACTAGTGTTCCGCAGATTATATTAATTAAAAGAGCAAAATCAAAAAGGTTATAGATCACTACACAAACTGTGTAGAAAATAAGATGTGGCTAGAGTTTGACAAAACCATAACAGACTAAGTAGTAATGTAAACGCCAGGACGTGAGGTTTAACAGTAGATATTTATCTCACTACATGGAGAGTAAATTTCTCAGTTGAAATCACAGAAAAATACAAGTAAATGAGTGCTACTTTTGCTAATGCAGGTTAATCCAATAAATGAAACCAAAAACAGTAGGTTGAAAAACCAAAAGATAAAATTTTTGTTTAATGAGATATAAGAAAAGCCTCAGATGTCAAGAAAAAAAACATCCTAGTACAATCCTGCAATTAGATGAAAGGGCAGAAACAACCTTTATATAATACTTGAACGTTCCACTTGTATCATCTAGTATCCTTGCAGTTCCATCAAGAGGATTATGGATCCCTGGATACTTTGGTCCAAAAGACAAATCGTGAATCACATGACTTACATTCACTTTTTTTGCTCCTCCAAAAATCTGTGCAGGAAGAATATAAAATGATGAGGTAATTGTAAAAAACTGCATACTATTGTAACTTCAGACGAGTAATAAATTTAGCCACATATGTTGCCATATTAATTAAGTGCTTTGGGATACCAGAGAAACAAAATTTATGTTAAGAACATGTAGGAAAGAAAATAAAGAATTAAGTTTCATGTAGAATTACATTTCTTTCATAGTTATATGGTTTCAATTTGAAAAGTCCAGATTGATGAGTTTTGAAGTATAAGCATTCAGAAGAACTGTTTTGTTACAAGATCTTCTAAAGAGTGACAATCTAATTCTTGACAGCAACAAAAGCAATGAAATTAAAAGGAAATATGGGTATAAATAGGGTGGTAACTTTAGCCTCATCTCTCAATAAAAATTACTTATGCCATGTTTGGTTCATCGAATGGAATTGATGTGAATAGAATAATTATTCCCAAGGAATGAAATTGATAAGGAGTGGAATGAGTTTTGTATTTACTCAGTTCATGGAATCAAATAGATGATTCATTTTCGCTGCAACGTTTGGTTTATAGTAATGTAATTAGTAAAATCAAAAAATAAGTTTATAAAACGATAAGATATCCCTCTGAGTAATAGACTAAAGTTTGCTCGGCTCCTCTAGCCTATCTAGTTTTGTCTGACCCTCCTAATTTGGATACTCTAACGGGCTAGTTTATCCATCTGGCTCAGTTTGTCTGTCTTGCTTATTCAAAATATGTTTTTTTTTGGAAAATTAAAATAGGCATAGTTATATGTTGAAGAACGAAAGGAGTAGGAATTGGCAGTCATTGGCATGGAGTACAAATTGGCTGAGAAAGATACTTAGGGGATAGCAAATCCATGAGAACCGTATTCCGTGTTCACTTTTGTAAGTAAACATAGAAATAACTATTCCACGGGAATTTAATAGGGAATAGAATATCCCTTCATATCAACCAAACTCCGCAATTACTGAAATTGATAAAAATAAATATAAAAGCAGAAATTTTACAAAGCAAGTGATAGGAAATAGTAGGGACCAAACAGAATGTGAATGCGATGAGTGGAAAGATGAAAAAGAATACAGCGTGTAATGATATAACATACTCATACAGAACATAAAGTGCAAAAAATAAAATTACCAGGCATCATTCAGTAAAGTATTAATAAGTTAGTTATTCATTGTTATCTAACTAACCTGCTGTGCAACAAAAATATTTAAACCATGGACCGATATATGGAAGTTACCAGCAACCCTCTGCACATCCAAAACTCCATATACCTGCAGAAATTGATATAGCATAATATTGATGATGGAAGAATTTCAAACTGAAAAAAAAGGAGATAAAAGCAACATATTGAATATGTCATACTCTACATCCTTCACCATTTGAAATAGCCTGCTTGACATTCTCAATCATTTTTTCTGCATCAGAGCCCAATGTATGTTCGTGCTTGTGCTGAGAGGATTCATCATGATGATCGCTTTCATCTGTTGACAGTTTCCTGACAAATTAATTTTCTTCAACTATTTTCTTAAATGCAAGAACCAATTAAAATGTCAGTTCTAATCTGAAATGATAGATTACTTCAGGAACACTAAAATGCCCCTAAAGATTAAGACATGTACTGATGCTAGAAAGGGAAAAGGAAGGAGAGGGATGGAAATGATGAGGGAGGTGAGAATAAGGGAAAAGGAAGGAAACCATGAGGGAGGGGAGAGCAAGGGAAAGGAAGAAAGCATATGCCCTTGTTTGGATACTAATTAGAAAGGCAGGGGGGGGATTGAAAGGAGAGGACAAGGAAAGAGTAGGAGAAAGGAGAAGAAGCATCTTTCCTCTGCATACTAAGGAAAATGAAGTGAAGCAAATTAATTCTTTCCTTCTTATATTTTTAATATTTGAAAATTTTGACACTTAAGTATACTGAGGGAAAAGGAGAATAATCCATTGCTTCCATCTTACTTCACCTCATCCAAATATTTTTTCCCCCTAAACAGAGGACTAATCTCTCCCTCCCATTTGCCTCCTCTCCCTTTCATTCCCTTCAATCCAATACAGACTGTAAGGTCAATCTCTGAAGATTATAATATTTGATAGAAAGTATGAACACATACAGAAAGAACGAACAATATGTTCCAACTAATTAGGATCGACAACATAGATGTCATATGATCATTGAGCTTATGACAAACAACAACAACCAAGCCTTATCCCCTAGGTGAGTCGGCTAATTGAGCTTATGACATGTATAGTAATAATCCATAGGACATTACAATCTTATCCAATTTTGTGAAATTAATCGTTAGTCTGCATCTTCCAGCCACCACACCCACTTAACTAATCTAATTAGTCTAACTATAAATCTATTGCCTATGAATATATTGTCACCTTCTTGACATATTTTTCTAGGATACAACTAATTGACTGCAAACAATAACATTTTCATGATTATTTTAGTAAGACTACAGATTCATGTCATCATTCCTATCTCATCTATATTATGGCTAATTGTAATACTACCTTAATGAAATTTCCTCTTTAACCTAGGCACCAGTAGTGATCATACATAAAATCCATAAATTTTCTCCAGCTTAGCCACATAATTTTTACCCTAAGAACAATTTCTTCAACAATCTCACTCTAATTGTATGATATAGACCAAGATACACTAATATATATCCATCCAACTTAAGCACGTGAGTGTCCCTCTATGTGCCCATGCCTTCTAAGAGTGTATAATCAGGGGCTCAGGATGGTTTTTCCAAAATCCTCAAGAAACCTGAATCAAAACCTTGAGAAGAAATGAACTCTACCAACCCATCAATTTAAATAAGAATAGCTAAATGAATTCAACCTGCTCCATTTATGATAATCTCAACATGCCACAAAAATGCGTTCACTGAGACTGTTTGTACCTATAGACAAGGTGCTCATGAAGGTAGGGATCTCTAAGAATTCTGAAAATATTCAGTTTGGCAACTGATTCATACAATTTAAAAGGCAGTCACCGATATGGCAAGGAAAACAAAACATTCACATACAAAAGTACTAAAAAACATAACTTTTATTGTTTCTTTTCCTGTCTATTTCCATTTTTTGGACAATAACTACTGAATCTGCCCACGTCCCATAGTTGCGCAGACAGAACTTCCAAACTACAATATATGAAGCAAAAAAAAAAAAAAAACTCTGCCCCCTTTCCTGGTTAATTTGTTGATCAGAGAGAATCAATATGGATGAAATTATCTAATGATGAAACCAACTTTAACCATGAAGATAATAATAACATTCATATATCAACACTTTCATCAAACCAGTTCAAATAACAAAGATAGTAAGGACTACAAATTTTACCATGTTTGTGACCCGAGTGTTCTTTTTCAACAAGATCTGATAAGTATTCTGCACCCATAATTTTTCCATCCCTAGTCAAACGAAGCTATAGTATTCAAAAAAGAAAGAAGTCAGGTAACAAATTAATAACTGTACTAACTTTAAGTATAAATGGTACACTCTAATTTGTATTTTTCTGATTTCATGTTTTAAGAATGGGAAATTATTTAGACCCAAGGAAGGCGAAATCACTTTCATTAATTTTCAGTTACATGAAGGCTTCCTGGACAGAACTTCATAGCAAGTTTAAATTGAATGTCTTACTTTGAAGGAGAAATCTCATGAAATATGAAGAAATACATTATTCTTAACTTTTAGTCTTATTTCAAAGAACAAAACAAAATTATGTATTCTGATTTATGCAAGAATAAGACTTCATACATGTATCCTCTATAAGAATAATCATAGTTGTTGATAACAAGATTAATTTTTTGAACAAATAGATCGCAAGGCCAAAAGGTTATGGTCATTACTTTCCAAATATTTGTGTCCAGATCCACCTCATGTTTTCCAGACATGTCAATGGCGTCCACACTTAGAACTGGAAACAGAAGAAAGTTTAATCTTAGTGATCATGTAGAAAGCTTGGGCGCAGAATCCAAACAACAAAAATCTTTTGAACCATAGAAACCTCAGGAAAAAAAATACAAATGAAGCAAAGGCACAAAACTAACCTTCACAAGGTAACGATGGGAATGTAATATTTATATGAATAGGAAGATTTTCTCCTCGCTTTACATCCACAGACATCTACAGAAAGAGTAACTCTAAGTTTATAAGATTCAATAGCTGAGAGCTAACAATAAACTTAGATTCAGCAGAAACAAACCCATCCCACAAACATCATTCAGCATTTATATAATAGGACACACAAACTAGTTCAGCTAATAGCTTAGAAAACCAAAGATTTGCAAATTACTAGTGCTCGCAAGATTTTGAGAACAATCAGTTCATCAGTTCAGTATATGCTCAATATTCTAACCCATTTGACATGTGATGGTCTGTCATATGATATGAGGGGTGGTTTGATTAATCATTCTATTAATTTGATAACTTGCACACCTTGCTACAAAAGTAGCCAATAAGAATAATGTCTGACAGTGTTTCCACTTTAAAAAAAAAAGTCAAGTTTTTAGAGAAGTAAATTTCATCCAGATCAACTACATTATGAACGAAATAATATCACAGATTATGAGAATTGAGTGCAGTTAGACTTTAGCAGACGTTTCATCAAAAGCCTTTCAACTGAATATTAGTAGTGATATAGCCTTTCATAGTTTAGAGCAGCAATTAGATCCAAATGACCAACTACAAAATGAAGGTGTCATCACATCCATGACTCTTTGCCAGTGGATTCCAACACTGGATAAAACATAGTCCAGTAATCCAAATGTTCTATTTTCATTAAGTAAAAAAATGGAAGAGAAAAGATTACTACAAGTATACAAGATAGCTAAAACAAACATCTCAATTGCAACCAACATGTGAACTTGAAAGAAAATAAGCAACCATGAAATGCAAATCCAAGCAATGATCATGTACATGCTAACTATTTCAGAGCAATCAAATGGAAATTAATACTTGACCTGGCTAATTCTAGATAACATATCTCACATTCAGATATGCTTGTTTTTGTACTGCAGCCACCAGGCTGCAAGGAGATAAAGCACCTGGCTTTCATGATGAATTTCACCAAAACAGAGAATTTTATTGACTAAAAAAGATCAAATACAAAAGGGTAAGTTGGGGTCTGTAAAAGGCTCCAACCCAATTAAATTTGGAAGATAAAATAAAGCAAATGGGATAACAAATATCCACTTGTCTAATGTGATTTGACAACTTAGAAAATAAATTTTGTCCACAAATTGGACAAATATAATGCTACCAAAAAAACTGAACACCAAAATTCCATACTAAATTGAAGGACTAGCAAATAAGAAATTATAAACCAATAAATTCCAAATTTTTGCATGTCTGGTTATACATGCTTTTTAATATTCGAACAATATATTGCCAAGTAGAATGAAAATGCTTATCATATAGAAGCATAACTAGTATTTGTTTGCTGAAGCAATGGAAAATGGAAGGAATGTTATTATTAATGAAACAAACATGTATAGAAAAGAATACCAGATAAAACTACCAGATGATTCTTACTCAAACTATTCAGAAAAGTAAAGAATCGTCAACAAACCTGATGAACGGTATAGGTAGTGAGGTAATACTGCAGCTCGTGTACAAACAAAGTGACCATTACAGCAATACCAATGATGGAAACTGCAAAGAAAACAAATCAAGGACTGCAATTTGAAACACAAGACAGAATGTTTACACAAATGGAGAAGCAGGTAATTAAAACAACATAAGAGCACAACAATAAGGACGACTTAAGAGTTAAGTTAGCCTGATGCTATCGTCTGGCATATATGTTAAAGATACAGGAAACAAAAAATGAGGTTTGGTATCTACATACCAATAGCCCCTGAATGAGTCTTCTGCAATAGGTGCTCCTCTGCGCGAGGAAATGCATCAAAATTCCTCAAACTTTGGAATCGCCCCATTTTTTATCTTCGAGCAAAAAAATAACACTTTAAACCACTAAACCTTTGTTTACAATTTGAAAAAGAAATAGTACACTATGAAATATATTTATCCTACATTTCTCGCGAAGTAAAGATATACAAAAGTAGTTACATTTACTCCCTCAAGTTCCATTTTTTCCCCTTTGGCCAAAGGTAAAAGAAAATCAGTATATAAGACGAGAAAATCCAGAAAATAAACAAACTAAAAAGGAGGGAGTAAGAAAATTTAGGTTAGAGACGAGGGAAAACAGGGTGGAAACCCTCGTCCAGGCATCGAAACATCGGATCAAACAGGATTCGGTTCAGTGACGGAACCAAATCGAGCAACAAATAAACTGCAGGTAAAGTATAAGGAGAGAAATGGATTGGGAGAGCCGATTTCATCGACGCACCTGGGAGAGCTGCCGATCGGAACGATCAACCAGTCGCCTTCGCCGTGCCGTCGTCTCGTCGATGGTCCTCCTGGATTTGGACTCGAGGAGAGAACCCATGGCATTTGTGTAATAATGAAAGGGTATTATCGCTGATGCTGCATCACCGTTGATCACAAAATCGCTAGATGGACGATGGAGATTGCAAGCAGATGGTCGCTAATTAGATTTCACTCGTATTTAGATCCTAATAACCTAAAATTTTCACTTACCTTCCTAAAGTTCATCAAAATGTTTACTTCACCTTCCAAGATAAAAATCATGTATTATATTCCAAAACAATCTTTTGACAAATTTTAATAAAAGACTTAGCTCAGACGCGCTGGAGTCATCTGATAAGAATCGGATGGTTGTGATGGACCCTGAATTCTATACTTGTAGCTCATTCGCAAATTAGGAAAAATAGGGGTATAGCGGATTATTCCTAAAATTTTCACTTACCTTCCTAAAGTTCATCAAAATCATGTATTATATTCCAAAACAATCTTTTGACAAATTTTTTGAAATATTTTAATAAAAAGACTTAGCTCAGACGCGCTGGAGTCATCTGATAAGAATCGGATGGTCGTGATGGACCCTGAATTCTAAACTGTAGCTCATTCGCAAAGTAGTAAAAATAGGGGTATAGTGGATGATTATTCCTAATAAAAACTTGGGGTGAGAGAGGCTCGAACTCTCGACCTCAGGATAACTCAATGAAAGCTATGAGACCTACGCGCTAGCCAACTGCGCCACCACCCCGTTGTTGAGATATTTCACCTAAATAAACTTATGTTAATAATATTAATACTACCATTATCATAAATATTTTTTTATTCTTATTTACAAAATGAGTTAATTATCAAATTTTTTTAAGGAAGTGTGTTCGTATCGTTAAAACAAACGGATGAAAAAGAGAAAATTAACTAAAATTAATTCATCAAAAAAATTTTAAAATATTTATTATTGATGTATCTATAATAAATAAAAATCACTTTAAAATATTTAAAATTGAATAATAAATTGAAAATAATCTAATAGCAAACTATTTCGATTTGATTTCAAATTGCTCAGTCGTAAATATGAGAATATTTTTGCTGATTGAAAACAAATAAACAATTTGAAAAATATACTGGAAAAAACAGAAATAATTGCTAGGCTGACAGTTTGTCTACCTATTACAAACCAATATAACACAAAGTCTCAAATATTCATTAAACAAAAATGCAAAATTAATGTGTAAAAATTACATTAAATCTCGGGAAATAATTAATGATCTCACTGAGAATTAAAACTCCTGAATCTGTGATGAATTATCTTCCAAATTAAACTCCCTTCAAAAGATCACTCACTGTTAGTCTCCTCGACGTTGATGGCAAAGAACATTACTCGCGACTTTGGCATAACAAATCAGCATCTGGTTTCAGCAACCAAGCACCCAACTGTCAACTAGTTTGTCATGAGAAGTAGAACAGTCGCCGCGACTTTTCAATTGTCGTAAGAAGTTAACATCTAGTTTCAGCACCCAAGCAGACAACAGACAAGCTTAACCTATCGATAGCGATCAAACTATCAGAGAAATTATTTGTATTGTATGATATGAATCTTAGATCCTACAATTCCGCAACTATGATTTTGAGTAGTCTTTGAGGAAGTGTCATCTTGGAATGCAAATGAGCAAATCTACTAATTGAGATAGAAGAGTAGTAGTACCTTTGTAGGGAGAAAAAAAAACTGCTTCATTTCCTTCTAGCAATAATTGCCATATTTCTCGGTGATAATGTAGGATTGAATATAGGAAACAGAGACGCTTCTATAGAATTTCCTTGTTCTTGCAGGAACAACAATCTATCGAGCAAAATGTAAGTCTCCACCAATGGCCCTAAAGCAGCGCGAAGAGACCAAAAAGGACCAATAAGTTCCTGAAAACAGGCAAAACACTAGCTCAGTTGACACACAGATGGTATTGATATACAATCAGTGGTATAAATAAAAAAGCAAAAAAAGTACACCATTTCATCCAACCATAGAAAAAAAGTTAAAGAAACACTACGACTGTGAAATTAAATGAAGACAATTATTAAACATTGCAAAATAACATACAGAATAGCTTTGTGCATGGTTCCATATTCCCAGAAGATCCATATCTTCAGAAAAAACACAACCAAGGCGACTAAGACCTGACTTGCAGAATTCTTCAAAGAGGAGATATTTATTGGAATTCTGGCCATCTTGGCATCCACTGGCAAGATTATGACTGGATTTTCCGAGTTCTGATGAGAAGCCACGCATGTCGTCTGCAAAATTAGAAGAAAACAACTTCAAAAACTTCCTGAAACTTATAGATTATTTATGCAACGAAATAATTCACAAGTGAATGGCATTTCCAGGAGGTATCACAACATCCATAAATTTTGTCAACATTATCAAATAAGGTGGCCACTGAATGATCATGAAAAGAAAAATGCTCTAAGAAGGTAATGAAAATATGTTTCTACCTTCTCTACTAGTCTGGGATTCTCGAAGCCTCCTGCATTGTTGGCGTCGTATAGTTTTCCCTTGTCTACCAATTGATGGACTTGACACTAAGATTGTTGGATAGTATTTGTCCAAAACCTACAAGTTGAAAAAGGTGTGTTTACCGTATGTGCTTATGTAGTAACAGTTATCCAGTACACAACAAACATTTATAGCATGATAATCCATAATTTTTACATAATAATAACAAGCCACAGTAGCCTGACTATTTGGTGTCTAGTATGTTCAACTTTGTCCAGGCCATATTGGACACTAACTCCAGAATTGTACTGCATAGTGGAGATAAACTATTGAGTGCTATTTAAATTTAGTCCTGGTTAATATGGTTAAGATATGCTATTATGGTAAAATGATGGGAAAGAACAATGGGAACTGGTACAATGACCAGCTGCAACAATTCTATGCAGACAGGCGAATTATAACCATGCTCAAAAATTAATATTCTGGCATCTAACAATAATAATCAGTGATCCATAATTATTATCATCTTCGAATTTAAGATGTAGAAAAACCTGAGGCACAGCTGCTACAAAAAAAGTTGAAACAATTTAGTCTACACATTGGCAAAGTTTGAACAGCTGCTATTATGCAGGTTACCAATAGCAAAATTACTGAAAACTACATAAGAAAAGCCAAAGAATAAAACATTACTGGAGACTACTAAACCAAAATTCTTAACATAAAGAAACATGACCAGTTGAAAAGCAGCACGAAAGGCATGGACATCAAAATTTTGAAGTGCAGCATCTTCAGTAAGAGTTCGCCATCTTTCAGCACTCTAGCCAAAAAAAATTATGAGGTAATTTGGTCATTTCTGGTTAAGATATTTTCCAGGAAAACAATTAAGAAAGGCACTGATTAGAAAATTTACATTTCTCCAGATGGAAAAATTCATGCAAAACCAGTATCCAGTACCTACTCCAAAGAGAGTATGATATGGGGAAAAATATTGAATGTAACTGAAGTGAATCAAAAAATAGTAGAAGGGAAAATCTTAACTTTACAAGCAGTGAATATGTAGCCAGCGCAAAAAAGAATCAAGTGAAGTTATTGGAACAGTTTCAATTGTTCTCCATAACTAATAGTCATTGATTGGCATTATGCGTTAAGACTATAAGTGCCAACTGACATGGAGGCCTGTCCCGGCATGACTTTGCCTTAAGAACGATTTGTGGATTGACAAAATAGTAAGATAAGCTCTGAATAGATATTGTTGAACTAAGGTTCTTGCAAACTGAAGTTTCCAGATAGAATGATATTGTCAATTGGGTTAAACATAGTTAGGAATGAGAGTTCCGTGAACATTGTTGTCATTAGGATGAGCAGAAAGAATATCTTGATTTTCAGAATTAGTCTCCCATAAAGGCATGATCTTTAATTTTGCATATCTGGATGATTACCTGTTTTTCTTCTATTAGTTGTACACCTGTAATCCCAAAATTCTCTCTCGCTCATCTCATAGCAGAAAATATATGTAAAGACATGCATATTAATATAATTACTAATTATTTCATACTGTTCTCCTTTTCTTCTGTTTGTGAGTCCTCTTCAAAGTTTTAATCATTTATAACATGTAACAGAATGAAATTCACAGAACACACTAGAGAGTACAGACCCAAATCCTGCATGTACTAAAGAAAACAAACTTATGCATACAAATGTAACTACTCATTGCATCAAAGTCTGTATTATTCTACAACCTTTAGCACTTGGGTTGTAGGTGATTAGCCAGGATTAATTTCTTCAGAGTTTTAAATCATCTATACATGTACTACAATGCAGGGCACTATGAACCAAAATCCTGAGTGCACTGAAGATAAATGTTATCAATTACAAACCTGGCATGCAAGATCACGAGCATTTTTTCCAAGTATTAGGCTGGACAGCTTAGCAGCATTGCTGATTGGAAAGCCACATGAACCACCAGCCTTCTCTAAGCAGTCTTCAGAAAGCAAGTTGTAGCAACATCCAACGCCAACTATAGCTCTGACTTGTTTGCAGTCCACAAAGGTCCTGGCTTGCCCATTAGGAAAGGAAAATAGAAATAATGGGTACCGCAAATACATGCTTCAAAGTAATTCTTAAGTGAGCAAAGTGTACTACAGCTGAAAGAGGTTTTAGATATAATATTTACCTAAGCATGTTAACTGAGAGATCTCCACATGCATGAAGTCCAGCAAGAACCAAAAAGGAATTACCATACAGGTTAGACAAACTTTTTCCTTCTGCAATATCTATTTCTGGAATTCCACAATCACCACGATCTGATGTGGATGACCGCTCTGCTGATTCTTTGGTATTATTCTCACGTAAAGAAGCAGAACTTAAAGCTGTCAAAGCTTCACTTGAAAGGATATGGCAAGTAACTGTCTGTGGAATTTTGAAATGTGGGCTTCCTGCACTAGAAAAAAAATGAAGCATTGCATATTGGATACAACTAAAAAAAATTACAAAACAGATTTGATATTGGGAAGATATTACACAATTTAGCTGAATAATGCTTTTTAATCCTCTCTGCACGGGCATTTGTAACATTGGCATGGTGCAAAGAAGCGTCAATTGCTATGACAGGAAGTTGGTAGTGGAATGATAATGCTTGTGCAAGATAACCCTAACAAAGCCAAGTAAAGCATATTCAACCAGCAAAATATAATAAAAACAAAGAGAGCAAAGAAAACATGAAGAAAATAAAAACCAAGCTTTTTTAAAACGATATTATTCCATGAGAAAAGAAACATATGTTCAAACAAATGCTTGTTCAAAATTGTTGTTAGCATGCCAAGAGATTGGTTGAGATAAAAGAGAAATTAATTGCATACCTGACCAGAGCCAACATCTATAATTTTTCCTGCTCCAGACTCATGGACAATTGAACTAACAACTGCAGATAGTATCTCCACCTGATCACAAGCAATTATCACACACACACACACACACACACCAAAGAAAAGCAAGAACATGGTTGATTCTAGAAATATTGTGATCACATAAAATATCCTAGCTTGTTGATATAATCCTCATGTCAAGGGATCAATTCCCTGTATAGACCTAAAAAGGATATCCTAATACTGGAATAAGAAGGAATAGGAGATCTAATGCACCTAGAACATTTAGGAAAGGTACATATGTTACCTACTTCATGCTTTTTCTTCAAATTCATGCCTTGAGAAAGGACAGTACTTAGGGAAGACACATGTAAATTAGGTGAAATCTGCAAGGTAATAAGGAGGTGTGATAAGTCCAATATTACAAATATTTCAAAATATAACAATAAGTAGAATGATGTTGAACCATAACAGAAGCAGAACAAGAATAATCATAGCATGACTAGTGCAACTACTTGTATAAAAGCAAAGAAGTCTTGAAGCAGTAAGACAGTTCAAGTATTGTTAAGAACATACCTTGTCCAACAATTCTTGCTCCCTTGGAAGGACAAGAGACCTTAAATCATACAAAAACTGTTTAAGAGAAGCAGGCCAGTAATCCTGGACAAAAATGAAAACAACTTGGTGAAATAATTCCAAATATAAGAGCATACTTAGATTTTCCATGAGGAATCTGACAGTTTTGATTTTTCTTTTCTCCTTATATGCTATACATCAATGATTAGTTTTCTAGCAAAAGACCTATTAATGTGGATGTCGAGACAAATGTAATAAGAGAATCAGATAGTGTCATGATAGTTGTAACCTATTAATTTCATAAACAATAATGAAAGTGGAAATGTGTTGATAAGAAATGCTCTAACAAATAGCCTCTTTCTGGAAATAGTTCTTTTTTCCTTATTCAGCAAGTACCAAAGTTGCGACAATCTCCATGAAGACCACATAATACAAATCCACTGAATTTCCTAATGTATAACCCAATTGCTGTAGTTTAAACAAAATACAGGTTTGATAACCTTAATATACAGAAAATCTACCCAAAAAAATTCAAAAATCATAACAGCGATACAAAAAAAATAATGGAAAGTAACTTAAATGGTCAATAATAATTAAACATCATTAAGCTCAAGAAACCATGAAAATTTCATGCAAAGATACTTTATCCTAGATCTGATATGAACATGAAGGAATTGAAAGGAGTACCTGAGTACAACTAGATGGCAACTTCAAAAGATTTGCCGCAGATTCTTTACGGAGACAGTCCATCCACTGATCATCAACTAATTCCCACAACCTTTCCTGCAAAAGGTCCAAATAAGGAGCATTTAAGAAAGTGCCCAATAAAGACCCAACTTTGCTTGAAATGAATAAAACAGAAACTAGAGCATCCAGAAATGAACCTTGAAGAAATTGACAACATGAGCATCCAGAAGGGCCCTATAGGGCCGTATGAATTCAGCGATGGCATTCATCCATTCCAGAGTTTGGGCCATGGTCTCACAGGAGTAGGTACAATGCCGAGAAGCCATTCCCTACTAGCTAAAAAATTCCCTGTTTTCTGTACCAGGGGAAAGCAGGTTAAAATGAATAGGCGATGCAAGATTACGAGTTTTGTAAATCTCATTCCAACTTGGGATTTGGTGTCTGTTAAATTATAGTTTATCTTAGCAGTCATTATGACTAATGCACCAAAAATAAAATACATTTTTTAATTTTCCATAAAAAATTTGTTATATGAGTTTAAATTATCTAATATTTTACTTGATTCCAAGTCCATTTATTCATGTGAAGAATGTCATAATAGCTCAGATGATGGAATCATTATTTTTTTACCTGTGTGACTGCTAATATCACTAATCTTATAATTAATTCAAGATAAGAAATGAGTAAAAATTCATCGAACAGAGACAAATGATTATAATAAGGTGATCCATGAGTGAACTATGATTGATATGTAATAACACTGGCACTAAGTCCACTTGGCTAGAGTATGTTTGATCCCAAATGATCGATTAGGTGCCCAATCAACGACATATCCACTCTCGTACAAGCTGAAATGGAGATAGCTTCCTATGATGCCAGTTATTGAGAATAGAATGAGATTTAGAAGTGAATAAACAGCCCGATCTCCAGCTTATGGATTTAAGCTGGGAATTTAGTGTTCAAAACAAGGCCATCGAATCTATGGTGTGCCGCACTGTCGAATCACCCATATCCGACCCGGAAGCCAAGGAAAAAAGAGAAGAACTAAATCCGATAAAAAATATTTATCAGTCGAACAAAAGAATCGCCTTGGTCATTCTCTCCTGAGAAAAGTTAAATGAGATAAAATTCAAGTTAACAGTACGTGATATGAAAGGCGACCGAACTCCACTACACGGGCGTCGAGGAATGCTTCGAGCTCGAAATGGTGGGAGAAGCGCGAAGAGGATCCGGCGAAGACCGACGAGCGAGAGCGGTCGCTGGCTATGGTGCGACGGCGCGAAGTGTCGCGGGAGGGACGAGAAGACAGACGAGAGCGGGGGTTTAGGGCTTCTTTGTTTTCTGGGCCCAACTCTCCGAAGAAATTTAATACCGACTATTTATGTCTTAATTACTTATTTAGCATAACTAATTATGTCTTTACCGATTTAAACTTTTGTCGAAAGGCTATTTAAAGACACTCTAAAACATATATAAACCAAGTTTATGTCCACTAATACGATCATCGGTCCTTAATTTCTCCCCTCCGCGGAATCTAAATCATTACTCCGCCGGAGCACAATGATTCCCTGGACGGGCCTCCTCCTCTCGGCCTTCCTTTTGCTATCCACCACCACTTCCCACGCCGCACGCCGCCTGACGGAGCCGTCGCTCCCTGCCGATGCTGACCTGGCGGCGACAGCCGGTTCCCTCGGCACCGTCAACTCCCCGATCCCGCCGGACTTGTTGGCCGCCGCAGGATCCATCCCGAATCTGCCCCCAGGAACCAACCTCACGGCCCTGGCGGAGTCGGTGCCGGACGAGACCAAAGCGGAGTACTTGTCGTCGATGGGGAACGGGACCGCGCCGGCGGACTTACTGGACCAGGCGGACCTGCTGGCGCTGGCGGCCGGAGCGACGTCGCTGAAGCCGATGAACATCGACATCCCCGACATGCCGAACGTGGATATACCGGATTTCTCTCTGCCTCCGATTCCGCAACCGACCGTCTCTATTTTCGGGCACGAGTTCCGAGTGCCGCTGGCCGACATGCTCGGCAGCGGGGGCCACTAGCGCGTTAGGAGCCGATGGGTTTTGGTCATTTCATTCGACTGAAATCGCTGCGATGTAGACGGTTGACATGTGGCCTCGGGGTGGATTTTTTCAAATTATGAGGATATTTTTGAAAAGGAAAACCTATAAAAGTTTTTACAAAATTTTTATTTATTGCCGATCAAAATTTTGCAAAATGGATTGCAGATATAGAGATAATTTTACTGGGACACCCTTACTAATAATATTAAAAAGTGTAGAATACTCGACGTAACGATTAAACATCGATTCTCAAAAATTGATAACTTTAAGTTTATCTCATCATATTACTGACGCTTGAGTATCTGTATGTATTTCTTTCTATATCCGTGAGGACAGTACTAGAGGGACTATTAATGTAACAGATCTATATTTTTTTAAAAGTGTATTTTAGCCCTCAGGGCGTAGCGCAGATAGTGGACGTATGACATCTCTGGCGTAATGGCTAGGGGTCGATTCTCAGGAACTGACGACCTGGGATTTACCCTACCATGCGCCTATGATCTGTGTACCTACATGTGCTTTCCTCCATACCCGTAGGGCCAGCACTAGCAGTAGGGGTGGCAATTCGGTTCGGGTTCGGGTTGACGGGTTCGGGTTGACAGGTTGGCGGGTTGGCAAATGACAACCTGAATCCGACCTGATTATTAATTCGGATCAAACTATTCAACCTGAACCTGATCTATTTATTTGCACTTGACCCGAACCCGACCCGTTTGATCCGTTTGACCCGAACATGACATGAATTCATTAAAGAAATTTTGTATATTAAATTAAAAATTAAAAATTAAAAATTAAAAATAACATTTATCTACACAAATTAAAAATTCATATCATAAATGATAAGTCATGACAACATTACAATCAATAGCATATATCTATGTTTATAGTTTTAACTTTTTTAAATTTATAATTTTAGTTTAAATTTATAATTATTTATAAATAGGTTCACGAGTTATAATTGGGTCATTTCAGGTTGACACGAACCCGACCTATTTATTAATTGGGTCAATTGGGTCGATCCGATTTCGACCCGAATCCGAAACTACTCAATCCTAATCTGATTTTTTTCGTATTCGATTCGGATCGTATTTTCATGTCGAATCAAAAATTATCACCCCTAACTAACGGAATCACTAAAATAACGAATCTATATATTTTTTTTCTTAAAAGTGTATTTTAAATGATCAAATTAAACTCATCGTTGCTCCCTCGGTAGATAGTATAATGCTTTTTAGGCAGAGTCACGACTTCTATAAAATTAATAGATGAAGCTATAGACGTCAGATCTAAGAGGGTCGAATGTATAAACTGTAACGCCCGAAAATTCTCAAAATTATTTTAGAAATATTCTATGATTTTTCTGGAATTTTAGGATATTTTTATAGAATTTTTGGAGTAGCGGAAGTAGCAAAAACAAATGGAATCGTAAAAGGGTCTAGGCGAGTATTGAATCCGGGACCTATCGGGTCCGATAACCTTTAGATAGCTCTAGTAACCAAGTGAACCCAGCAGGGCCGTGCTGAAAGGAAAGGGGAACAATTATATTTATATTTGAGTTGGGACGAATTACCACTTAATATAAATAGGGGATTTAAGTGAGAAATTGTTATTTTCTTAAACGAGAAAACTCCTCTCCTAAACCCTTACACGCCGCCCCTTCTCCTCTTCTTTCTCTCGGCGCACCAAGCCCCAAGGGCTAGGTTTCCATCCCAACGGCCATAGGAGCACCTTCCGGCGACGACTCCGACACGAGGACGTTTCTCTCCGCGAGAAGAACGCGTGGGCGCAGGAGAATCGTCGAGAAGATCGTCTCTAACAGAAAACTAGCGACTAGATTCGTAAGAAAACTAGCGCAAGAGGTAAGAAACCCCTCACCTGCAGTATAAGTAGCTAGTCGTATGGTTGTATGCATTGTTTTAGCCGTATGCAGATTTTCAGTAATAGGGTGTGAATTAGCGCACATCAAGCGTTTGATTAAATGCTTAGCTCAGTTAAATGCCACAATAGACATTTTAATAGCTTAGATGAATGCAATAGAAGTATTTTTACAGCTTATTTAGTTTTGCTACAGCTTTTATGAGACTAGACGTCCAATGGGTGGGCTCCCACAGTTGCCCCTAGGTTCAGATAACCTAGTTCTGGGTTAGACAACATAGTAAAAGCAAGACAAGAATTATTAGCTTATGTTCAGTATTTTACTTTCTCAGTGGCACTGTACTAGATTAGATATTCATTGGGTTGGGCTCCCATAGTCGTCCCTAGGTTCAGATAACCTAGTAACCCTACTAAATTTGGGACTTGTAAACCCGGGTTTAGTTAGGGATGCGCGCATAGCACGTACAGATGCCGGGTCCATCAGCAGCATGATTACTACTTTAATCTACTTATGAATATAGTTTTCAAAACTTCACAACATAGTTATGTGAACTCAGTACAGCTTTAGCATCAGTTTAGTATTAGCTTAGCTCAGCTTTTGTATCAAGTTAGTTTCTATTGATACAACATGATATTTTATGATTAGCACTTATTGCCATGATCAGTTTCTCATTTCTATGTTTTGTCTGTCATGCCATGCTTTAGCATATTCAGTGTGTATTTCAAATAGCATGTTTCCAAAGCATAAATCGTATCGTATGCATGTTTTGTGAGGTAGATGGTTTCTTACTAAGCTCGCAAGCTTACAGATACTCTTTTCCTTATACTGCAGATAAAGGTAAAGGAAAGATGGACTAGTGGAGGCTGGAGGTCAATGCAAGGAAGATGTGTGTGGATGGAACCTGGAATAAAGACCTTGGAAGAACTAGAATATTCAAGAACTTAGTGCTTCTTATTATGTTACTCTTTGCCTATTTAGTTATCTAAATGCATAAAATTATAGAAAATCTGCTTAGCTTGTTAGTAACCATGTTTAGAATGTTAATTGTTTGCTATTAGAATGTTTTCCAGTTATTTTAGAACTTGTGTATGTGAGTTTGGCACGAAACAGTGTTGAAATCAGAGTTTGTTGCGAAATCATAAACCCCAATCGATCAGTGGATCGATTGGGGGCCCTCAATCGATCAGTGGATCGATTGGGAGCCTGGTTCCGCGAACAGTAAGCTTCTGGATCAATCAGCCGATCGATCCAGTCGCATTCTGTCGCGAACAGTAAGCTCCTGGATCGATCAGCCGGTCGATCCAGTCGCATTCTGTCGCGAACAGAGAGTTTGGGGATCGATCGTTCGATCGATCGGGGAAATCGCTCCCGCGAACAAAGAGCTCTGGAATCCATCAATGGATCGATTGGCCAGTCTGGATCGACCAGCCGATCGATCCAGAATATTAACCTGAGCACAGTAGCCATCGGAATCGATCCACGGATCGATTCAACAGCTTGCAATCGATTGAGTTCAATCTGGATCGATTGGGAAGCTGGGTTTCGACCAAGAGACCTTGTAGTTCAGCTCCTTGACCATAGGGGATGCATGATATGCCATGTATACCTTAGATTGCATCCCTTAGCACATGTAGGGCCAAGAACTTGGATTAACTTAGTAAAGTTTTAATTTGGTACAATTTTTCGCACCTAGACTTAGTGATGGTCATGGATATAGTTTAGCACAGCATATTGTGACGGTCCGGCCTTACAGCCTAGTTAGTAGAAGACGGGTCGTTACAGAGTGGTATCAGAGCAAAAAGTTCCATACTTCCTACACACATCAGCATTGAACCTGCAGCTTCCAAGTAAGAATACCTCTCACTTTGCTATGTCTATTGCTTTCATATTTGTAGATAACTAAAGTATGCTTAGTTGTGATAGTAACTAACATGATAGTGATAGTAGTTATATACACATGATGCTTTAGTTATGTATGTCCTTTGTTCATTTAGAAATGGCACGAGGACGTCCAGCTAGAAGGGCACCAGCTATTGAACCCCAGCATGAGGCAGGCAGTTCAGTGCCTCCCCCAGACCTTACGGCAGTAGTGGCTCAGTTACAGAAGCAGCTAGCAGAACAACAACAGGAGATAGCCACCTTAAAGGCTAATCGGCAGAATACTCCCACTGTCACCCCGGAACCAAACATAGCAACCCCAATAGTTATAGAGGTTCCACCAGTCTAGCCTACAGCACCAGTAGCCCCAACAGCAGAGGCAAAGAGAGAAGCCTATCTGACCCAGTGGCAGAGAGTCAAGCCCGAGAACTTCTCAGGCACCAGTGAACCATAGGATGCTCAAGCCTGGTTCAAAACACTGGAGAGTACGATGGAGCTTCTGGACTGGCTAGAGCATGAAAAGGTGAAGTGCGTCTCCTTCTGCTTGACAGGAGATGCACGTATCTGGTGGGAGAGAATTAGAGCGAAGCGCCCAGTGAATCAGATGACATGGGCTGACTTCGAGAAAAAAATTCTTCGAGGAGTTCTTTCACATGTGGGTCACAAACCGCCACTACGACGAGTTCACTGAGTTTCGTCAGGGCAACCTATCAGTTGAGGAAGCCGTGAAGAAATTCAATCGATTGGCTCGTCTATGCCCCGAACTAGTCAGCACAGAAAAAGAACGAGTCCGGTTGATGCTCAAGATGCTGAGGCCGAAAATAGCAATGAACGTGGCTGGCGGCGTTCATAGGCCGCAAACCACCGAAGAACTAGTCAGCAGTGCTCTGACCACCGAGCACTACCAGAACCATATCAAGCAGCAGAAGCAAGTTCTCACAGAGTCCAAAGGGCAAGGAGGCTCAAGTACTCAGAAACAACAGGGCCACAGCTCTAACTGGAAAGGGAACTCCAGCAACAAGCACAAACCAGGGAGTTACCCAAAGGGAGGACCAGCCAGCAAACAGCCTAGTTATCCCAAATGTGCTACTTGTGAGAAATTTCACCCAGGAGTTTGTCGCAAGGGCACACGAGGATGCTTTGAATGTGGACAGGAAGGACATATGGCTAAATAATGCCCGAACAAGACAAGTCTTCCTCAACCACAGCCGATACAGTATGGAGGCCAGCCAACACAGCTACATCAGATGCAGGCCGTTTTAGATGGTCCACACATCAGCCAGGGCAGACTAGAAGCCCCTCCAGCTATGACGAATGCAAGGATATACTCCTTAACTAGAGAGGACGTAGCGAATGCCTCGACAGTTGTTACAGGTCAGATTAGTATTTTACAGCAAAGTGCAACTGTCTTATTCGATACTGGGGCAACCCATTCTTATATATCTAGGGCATTTGCCAAAAAGTTAGTAGTACCCCCAGAGGTATTCAGTGGTCAGTTTTTGACGACGCTACCTTCGGGAGAATTTATGGCGTCCACGCACTGGCTCCGGGCAGTGCCAGTCATAATAGCAGACAGAGAACTCTTTTGTGATCTGATAGTGCTAGATATGACTAATTATGATGTCATCCTTGGAATAGACTTCCTGATCAGATACGGTGCCTCTATAGAGTGCCGTAAACAGAAAGTCGTATTCCAACTTGAAGCAGAAGTGCAATTCGAGTACATCGGAGAACCAAAGAGAAATGCTAAGAAATTTCTCTCAGCTCTGAAGGCACAGAAATTGTTAGATTCAGGATGCACGAGATTTTTAGCGCATGTAGTCAATGCCAGTCAGGACAAAGACCTGTTGGTTGCTACTCGGAAAACCTATAGCTTCCACTGTACAAAAATTTTGTACAAAGGTCTGAACCTTTTCCTAGCTACCATGTGTTCTTTTAAATTAAATTTTGGATCGCCTGCGGAACTTAACACGTTCGACCCAAGTCTCCTTAAGTTATTAATTCCATTAAATATTAATTTCCATAAAAGGTTCCCAGTACTGACGTGGCGAGGCACATGGCCTTCTTGGATATGGGAGCAACCACCACCGACTAGACAAAACCTTTAATAGAAAGCTAATATTTAATTTCCTAAAATAACTTTAGGTTAACCAAAAAGAACAATCAAATCACAAGGAAAAGAAAGAAACAAAAGAACACAACTTCGAAAAACATATTCGAAATTCTAGAACGTAAGCCTCTTGTATTTGGTATTATTTCCATAAATAACTAGCATGATGCGGAAAAGGAAAAACTACTAGTTATACCTTCTAGAAAGACCTCTTGATCTTCTACCGTATTCCTCTTCTAACCTCGAACGTTGTGTGGGCAACGATCTTCCGAGACGAGAAACCACCAATCACCTTCTTCTCCTCCTAGCTAGGTTCGGCCAACAAAGAGGAAGCTTCACCAAGGAAGAAAATCAAAACACTAACCAAGCTCCAAGAGATGCTAGCTTTTCCTTCTTCTTCTTCTTCTTCTCCGAGTAGTATCCGGCCACCACAAGAGCTCCAAGGGAGAGGGAGAGGTTCGGCCACCACAAGAAGAAGAGAGGGAAGGGTGTTGGCCGGCCACACCAAAGAATAAGAGAGGAAGAGAAATAATAAGGGTTATCCCATGAAGGCACCCTCACCCCTTCTTTTATATTCCTTGGCCTAGGCAAATTAGGAAATTTAATTACAATAAAATTTCCTCAATTTCCTTGACATGATTTAATTTAGAAAAATAAAATAAATTTTCCAAATCAAACTTCAATGGCCGGCCACATCATTGGAGAACAAATTGGACAAGTTTTAATCAACAATTAAAACTTCCTAATTTGTTTTCGGAAATTTTAAAAAATAAAATTTCTCTTTAAAATCTCTTCATGGTTGATAAAAAGAAATTTCTATAATTTTAATTTTATCAACATGTGAATAATTTTTAAAGAGAAAATAAAACATCTCTCCAATCTACAAATAAGGAAAGAGATCTAATCTCTTTCTTTAATCTTTTGTAGATCTTTTACAAGAGAGATATTTTATTTTTAATTCTCTTTAAATTATATCTTCCACATAATAATAAAAATTACAATTAAATTTCTTTTTAATTTAATTTGGCCGGCCCTACTAGCTTGGGTTCAAGCTAGGGCCGGCCACCCAATTTTATACCTAGGTCGGCCCTAGCTTGTTCCCAAGCTAGCTTGGCCGGCCCCTATTGGGTGGGTATAGAAGGTGGGTATAAGTGGGTATAGAACTCTATAAATAAGAGGCTACGATAGGGACCGAGAGGGGGAATTGGTTTTGGTCTCCCGACAAAATTAAGCATCCCGTGTTCGCCCCGAACACACAACTTAATTTTATCAATGATAATTCATTCCACTAGAGAACTATCATTGAACTACCGCACCAATCCCAAATTACATTTTTGGGCTCCTTCTTATTATGAGTGTGTTAGTCTCCCTGTGTTTAAGATATCGAATGTCCACTAATTAAGTGAGTTACTGACAACTCATTTAATTAATGTCTAAGTCCAAGAGTAGTACCACTCAACCTTATCGTCGTATCGGACTAAGTCCACTGCAGGTTTAGCATGACAATCCTTATGAGCTCCTCTTGGGACATTATCAACCTAGTATCTCTAGGACACGCTTTCCTTCTATAATCAACAACACACTATAAGTGATATCATTTCCCAATTTATCGCTTATTGATTCATCGAACTAAATCTCACCCATTGATAAATTAAAGAAATAAATATCAAATATATGTACTTGTTATTATATTAGAATTAAGAGCACACACTTCCATAATAACCGAGGTCTTTGTTCCTTTATAAAGTCAGTATAAAAGAAACGACCTCAAATGGTCCTACTCAATACACTCTGAGTGTACTAATGTAATTATATAGTCAAGATAAACTAATACCTAATTACACTACGACCTTTTAATGGTTTGTTCCTTTCCATTCTGGTCGTGAGCTACTGTTTATAATTTATAAGGTACTGATAACATCATCTTCTGTATGTGACACCACATACTATGTTATCTACAATATAAATTAAATGAACAACTACAAACAAATGTAGATAATTAGACCAAATGTGATTCTTTATTCATAATGAATGTTTACAAAGCTTAGGCTTTCAGTATACACTCCAACAAGACCAACAGCTAGCAGAGGTCCGAGTCGTATGTGACTACCCAGCAGTCTTCCCTGAAGAGTTACCAGGCCTAACACCAGACAGGGAGATTGAATTCGAGATAGAACTCGTTCCCGGCACAAATCCTATCTCCAAAGCACCTTATCGCATGGCCCCAGCAGAACTGAAGGAACTTCAGGAGCAATTACAGGAGCTGCTTGACAAAGGGTTCATACGCCCTAGTCACTCACCATGGGGAGCGCTTGTATTGTTCGTGAAGAAGAAGGACGGGAGCATGCGCTTGTGCATAGACTACCGGGCACTGAACCAAGTCACCATCAAGAACAGGTATGCTCTTCCCAGAATAGATGACCTGTTCGATCAGCTAAAGGGAGCAGCAGTGTTATCTAAGATAGACCTCAGATCAGGTTATCATCGGGTGAAAGTTAAAGAAGGGGATATACCCAAGACAGCATTCAGGACGAGATACGGACACTACAAGTTCGTAGTCATGCCCTTTGGCGTGACAAATGCTACAGCTACTTTCATGGACCTCATGAACAGAGTATTCAGGGACTACCTAGATAGATTTGTTATCATGTTTATCGATGACATTCTTATCTATTCAGGAACTCAGGAAGAACACGCAGAGCACCTGAAGATAGTATTGTAGACCCTTCAGCAGAACCAGCTGTATGCCAAGTTCACGAAATGTGAATTTTGGTTAGATCAAGTGTCCTTCCTGGGTCACATCATCTCAAAGGATGGTATCATGGTAGACCCCAGTAAAATAGAAGCTGTGAGTAACTGGAAAAGACCCAAGAATGCCAGTGAGATCAGGAGCTTTTTGGGACTAGCAGGCTATTACAGAAAATTTGTAGAGGACTTCTCCAGAATAGCCTCCCCACTGACAGCTCTTACCAGAAAGAACAGAACATTTCAGTGGACAGAGGACTGTGAGAACAGCTTCAGCGAGTTAAAAAGGAGGTTGACTAGTGCACCTATTCTGACTCTACCAGAAAACACAGATAGCTTTGACATTTACAGTGACGCCTCTAAATTGGGACTAGGAGCAGTACTGATGCAATAAGGTAAGGTGATCGCCTATGCCTCCAGACAACTCAAGGATTATGAGAGGAATTATCCTACTCGTGACCTCGAGCTTGCAGCAGTAGTGTTCGCTCTCAAAATTTGGAGACATTACTTGTATGGAACTCAGTGCAGAGTGTATACGGATCATCAGAGTCTGAAGTACTTCTTCACTCAGAAAGATCTGAATATGTGACAGCGCAGATGGCTAGAGCTGGTCAAAGATTATGACATAGACATCCTCTACCATCCAGGAAAAGTCAATAAGGTGGTAGACACACTTAGCAGGAAGTCCAGCACCACCTTACTATCCCTAGCAGCCATGTCACCGCCCCTACAGAAAGAGATCGCAGATTTTGGTCTCGAACTCATAGTGGGACAGCTCTCTACTATGACATTAGCATCTAACCTGCTTGGTGACATCCAGACAGCTCAGGAACAGGATCCTGAAATTCAGAAGATCAAGCAAGGGTTAGCAGAATCAGAAAGTAGAGAATTCAGAGTGTCCGATAGTGGGGTACTATACTTTGGTGACAGACTCTGTGTTCCAGATCAGGAGGAACTAAAGAGGAAGATTTTAGACGAGGCTCACAAGACTCCTTATGCGATGCATCCAGGTTCCACCAAGATATACCAAGATCTAAAGAAATGTTTTTGGTAGCCCGGGATGAAAAGAGACATCGCTAGATATATTAGCACCTGCCTGACCTGTCAGAGGGTCAAGGCAGAACATCAGAGATCAGGAGGAGTTTTGCAGCCTATCCAGATCCCAGAATGGAAGTGGGAAGACATTTCCATGGATTTTATAGTGGGACTACCCAAAACCACGAATGGTTTTGATACCATCTGGGTAATAGTCGACAGATTGACTAAATCATCCCACTTCTTAGCTATCAGGATATCCTACTCCATGGAACAGCTAGCTCAGTTGTATCTCAAGGAGATCGTCAGATTACATGGAGTCCCACGAACCATCATTTCAGACAGAGACAGTAGATTCACATCACACTTCTGGGAGTGTGTATAGTCAGCATTGGGTACAAAGTTGAAATTCAGCACAGCTTTCCATCCTCAGACAGATGGTCAGACGGAGCGAGTAAATCAGGTACTTGAAGATATGCTCCGAGCATGTGCCCTAGACTTCAAGGGAAGTTGGTGCAAATATATGAGTTTAGCAGAATTTGCATACAACAACAGTTATCAGGCCACTATCGGTATGACATCCTACGAGGCTCTCTATGGGCGGAGGTGTAGATCTCCAATCTGCTGGTATGAGAGTGGTGAACAGAAGGAACTAGAACTTCAGACAGATCTAGTAGCAGATACCACAGCAGCCATACAGCAGATTCGCCAGAGGATAGAGACAGCTCAGAGCCGCCAGAAAAGCTATGCTGATACACGGCGCAGACCCTTAGAGTTTTCAGTCGGGGATTCAGTGTTCCTCAGAGTAGCTCCCATGAGGGGAGTAATGCGTTTTGGGAAGAAGGGCAAATTAAGTCCCAGATATGTGGGACCATACCTTATCACTAGAAAAGTTGGCAAGGTAGCATATGAGCTAGAGCTACCACAGGAGATGTCAGTCATCCATAATGTATTTCATGTCTCTATGCTGAAAAAAGCATATCCCAGATGTCACCCAGGTGATTGAGCCCCAGTCGGTACCAGTCCGCGAAGACCTCAGCTATGATAGTCGGCCTATTCAGATAATAGACCGAGCAGTTAAGAAATTACGGAACAAGGAGGTACCATTAGTAAAAGTCATTTGGCAAAATCACACAGCAGAAGAGGCAACCTGAGAGACAGAAGCTAGTATGAGGCGGAAGTACCCAAAGTTATTCTAAGTTCGAGGACGAACTTTTTATAAGGTATGGGGGATTGTAACGCCCGAAAATTCTCAAAATTATTTTAGAAATATTCTATGATTTTTCTGAAATTTTATAGAATTTTTGGAGTAGCGGAAATAGCAAAAACAAATGGAATCGTAAAAGGGTCTAGGCGAGCATTGAACCCGGGACCTATCGGGTCCGATAACCTTTAGATAACTCTAGTAACCAAGTGAACCCAGCAGGGCCGTGCTGAAAGGAAAGAGAAACAATTATATTTATATTTGGGTTGAGACGAATTACCACTTAATATAAATAGGGGATTTAAGTAAGAAATTGTTATTTTCTTAAACGAGAAAACTCCTCTCCTAAACCCTTACACGTCGCCCCTTCTCCTCTTCTTTCTCTCGGCGCACCAAGCCCCAAGGGCTAGGTTTCCGTCCCAACGGCCATAGGAGCACCTTCCGGCGACGACTCCGACACGAGGACGTTTCTCTCCGCGAGAAGAACGCGTGGGCGCAGGAGAATCATCGAGAAGATCGTCTCTAACAGAAAACTAGCGACTAGATTCGTAAGAAAACTAGCGCAAGAGGTAAGAAACCCCTCACCTGCAGTATAAGTAGCTAGTCGTATGATTGTATGCATTGTTTTAGCCGTATGCAGATTTTCAGTAATAGGGTGTGAATTAGCTCACATCAAACGTTTGATTAAATGCTTAGCTCAGTTAAATGCCACCATAGGCATTTTAATAGCTTAGATAAATGCAATAGAAGTATTTTTACAGCTTATTTAGTCTTGCTACAGCTTTTATGGGACTAGACGTCCAATGGGTGGGCTCCCACAGTTGCCCCTAGGTTCAGATAACCTAGTTCTTGGTTAGACAACCTAGTAAAAGCAAGACAAGAATTATTAGCTTATGTTCAGTATTTTACTTTCTCAGTGGCACTGTACTGGATTAGATATCCATTGGGTTGGGCTCCCATAGTTATCCCTAGGTTCAGATAACCTAGTAACCCTACTAAATTCGGGACTTGCAAACCCGAGTTTAGTTAGGGATGCGTGCATAGCACGTACAGATGTCGGGCCCATCAGCAGCATGATTACTACTTTAATCTACTTATGAATATAGTTTTCAAAACTTCACAACATAGTTATGTGAACTCAGTACAGCTTTAGCATCAGTTTAGTATTAGCTTAGCTCAGCTTTTGTATCAGGTTAGTGTTAGGATCCTTCGTACTTGGCTAGAGAGGGGGGGTGTGAATAGCCGCCCCAAATCTCTCCTTTCTTCTTACAATTCGTTAGCGCAGCGGAAAAATAAACTAGAAACGAAAGGAAGAATATCAAACCTTAACACAGCGATGTACGAGGTTCGGAGATGATGCTCCTACTCCTCGGCGTGTCCGTAAGGTGGACGAGCAATCAATCCGTCGGTGGATGAGTCCCCGGAAAATCGGCTAATAAAAACTCCTTCTGGGTGGAGAAACCTCGTCACACTTGTTTGCAACAGCAAACAGGAGTACAAGTACAAAGAATAAGCAAGAAATACAATAAGAATACACAAGCACTCTACCAATCTTGCTTTCTCGTCGACTGGAGTCCGGATGAAGCAGCAGCTTCAAAAACCCTAACAGCAGCAGCTGTTCCAGTCGGGGAAGCTCACGCGAAGCTTTCGGAAGGAACTCAACAGAGCTCTTATCGCAGCCCACAAATCTTCAGCAGAAGAGAAGAAAGAAGGGAGAAGGAGCACAGAAGATGCCCTCGATCCTTTATACCTGTGAAGAAAACAATTTCCCTGATCCGCGGTCAGAATCGTTCGGACCTCAAGGTCAATCGAGCTCAATTTCCTCCACTCTGATCAGGAATGTGTCGAGTGGGCACCGATTAGGTGTTGTCCCCATGGACCGATCAGGCATCCTCCCGATCGGTCCACGACCGATCGACTATCGCGAGACCCATACATGTCTTTTTGTACTCGTCTGAAAGTTTATGTCACTAACGACAAGCATGTCCAGCCTACAAATCATATTTAGAATATTCTAGCCTGTCACATCAAATATTTCATGCTCGCTCAAGGAAAAACATCAGTGACATCTTGATCTGTCTTTTCCAAGGATGTTTGAGCAACCGTCCATATACTTTGACATGCGTGCATAAATCTATAGTGTCACTATACCCATGAAGACTTTTCTCTCCATACCAAGTATCCGGTCACTCCTATGACCTACTTGGACTTCCCATCACCAGATGTCCGATCACCCTTGATCCATCTGGATTTTCCCTTGCCCGGCTTCACTCACCAGGACTTTCACCTAGCTTCACTCACTAGGGTTTTCACACTGCCTAACATCCCAGTTAGGAATTTCTCACTGCCTGGCTTTACTCACCAGGACTTTCCAATTGCCTAACATCCCAGTTAGGACTTTCCCACTGTCTGGCTTCACTCACCAGGACTTTCCACACTGCCTAACATCCCAGTTAGGACTTTCCCACTGCCTGGCTTCACTCACCAGGACTTTCCACACTGCCTAACATCCCAGTTAGGACTTTCCCACTTGCCAAGCTCCATGCTTGGACTTTTCAGGTCAACCAGGTCAATCCTTGACCTAGGGTTGCACCGACAATCTTCCCAAGTCAAACATCAAAATACAACTCGAGTCAAGTCACCTCGAGTCGGGTCAACCAGGTCAACCTTGACCTAAGGTTGCACCAACAATCTCCCCCTTTTTGATGTTTGACAAAACCCATAATCAAGTTAGGTTAACCCGATAACCTAACTTAGGTTTTCCAACCATCTTCCAATGTCCAATGTTCTTTCCTTGAACATTCTCTGGACATTCTCCCCTTAGATTAACCCGATAACCTAACTTGGGTTCTCCAATAATTCTCCCCCTTTTTGACACACATCAAAAATAATTCCAATGTTATTCCTCGAACATTCCTTGACATTCTTCCCCTAGCTTAGGTTAACCCGATAACCTAACTTGGGTTCTCTAATAATTCTCCAATGAACACTCTCCCCTTTTTGACACACATCAAAAAGAAAAAGGAGGGTATCAAGGTCAAGAGTTTCTTTCTAATGAAAGTCTCATACCTTTCATTGAAACTCTTAATTTCCCCCTTGATACTAAACTCATATCACTATTAGTGATAATCCCATATCACTAATCCTTAAAAGTCTTAAGGAGTAAAAACTCTCCCTAAAAGTCAACTTCCCCTTGACAATTAGGTAAAACTCCCCCTAAAGGTCAACTCCCCCTTTGACCATTGCACCAACAATGTCTTTGAGAGTTCCAAACCTTTAGAAATCCAAAAACACCATTTCCATAACTGAAATTTCAGACAACAGCTGAAAAATCAGAAATTCGGCACGCCCTGATCGGTCCCCAGACCGTTCAGAAACCCCATGGATCGGTCCTCAGACCGATCCACAATACTCTGGATCAGTCCGCAGACCGATCAGATCTTCCCTGGACCGATCCAGACACTGAAATCAGAACTTCTGATTTCCCCTTCCGGAAAATCAGAAACTCCTAATAAATTCAAGAAAATTCCAAAAATTACGAAACTTTGAGGATACATTCCTCATATCATACACTATCATGGCAAAATAGTTTTCTATGAAAATAACTTCCATTTTTTAATCTTGATACAAAGTTCAAAAACTTTGAAATAGTTCAAGTTTAACTCAACTTTGTATCACAATGTTCAATGATGAATGCTATCACTAGGAAAGCTTCATCAAGGTTTTTCAAATCAATTTTAAAATGCTTTTAAAACCATTTGAATTTAGGACCATAATCTTAGGGCTAGATGTACATGACTTGTACACAAGCTTTCCATATGATCCTTAATTTCTTGAATTAGGCTCATCTAGGTACAAGAACTATGCACCTTGATCCTAACTCATGATCCTAATATCTCACACACATCTAAAGTGTATCAAACACATCCATGTCAATTTTGATGTGAGATATGGGTTTAGGTATCTTAGACTAAGGTCTCATGCATTTTCTAAACACAAATTTGATCTCAATATCAAAATGTGTTTTTCATCCTTAAATCAATTCAATTGATTACTAATGCAAGAGATGATGACATGGCATAAAATGGTATCATAAATGAAAACATGTGCCAATGTCATGATGTCATGGGCATAAAGTTTGAAAACTTAAATAAAGCATGACATATAAACTAGCCTAAGCATTATCATGACATTTTAAATGAAAATAAAACTAAACATGATGTCATGACATGTGAGAGCAAACAATCATGGCAAGATTTAGCATAAATAAATATACCTAGATTACCTATCTAAGTATCCTTAACCACTTTGCTAACCTAAAATTTAACCCTTGATTGCCCTAAAATGCCAAAATCCTAATTTTGACACTTCTTGAACTCTAGATTAATTCATGCCATTTAAAGATCAAATTTATCCTCAAAACTTTGCATGTTTCATTTTTCCTCGAGAGTTCTCTAGATTTTCCCAAATTGTGCCAATTAAAATCATTCTTTTCCATAATGGCACATTTTACTCTTCCAAGGAGTAAATGATAATTCCATTTCATTTTCAAAGGTTCACAAAACCTTGAAAATGCTCCTTGAGTGTCAATTTCCTCAAAGTTGGGTTAACTACCCTTCTTATTGGAGTTGACACTCTCTAACCCATTTATGGGGTAGAGAAGATGCTCCTAGGAATCCAATACCTATTTGAGCTCATTGGGTTCACTAAATATTCACTAGGGATGACTTCCCTAGCAACCCTCCTAATGACCCTCTTAGGCTTTGAAGCCTTGGTCATTTGAGTCTCATCAAGGTCAACTATAGGGGTGACTCCCCTTGTAACCTTGGTAATGGTCTTCCTAACCCTAGGTTTTGTTCCATAATCGAATGGAACATTGTGGTAAGTGGGCTTGACCACTTGGGACTTAGGTTTGTGACCCAAACCTTTCTTGTCCTTGGACTTGGGTTTTTGACCCTTAGACCCTAGAGTTGACTTCTCTAAATTCTTTAGGGCCTTTTCTAGAGTGTCAAGTCTTGATCTCAAGACTTGATTTTCTTTCTCTAAAACCTCAAGTTTTAATTTATCATTCTTTCTTGAGGTGTTCCTAGGCATATGTCTAGTTGTCTTGGGGTTTCTACCTAGGTTCTCCTTAGCCTTAGATGAGTTAATCCTAGAGTTGGCCTTCCTAGTATTATCCTTATCTAAGTTAACATGTTTAGCACCTAAACACATGTATTGATTTCTAAGGTTAACATGCTTATCATTCTTGACAATTGCAATAAGACTACTAGCATGTATCTTATTAGAAGTGCAAGAATGAACCTTAGAGGATACCTTAGGGTTTGCCTTCGCTCCCCCTTTACACGTGCTTGGTCTTTTGTCCTTGTGAGATTGCCTCCCCCTTGGACATTGACTCCTATAGTGTCCCCGTTGCTTGCATTGGAAGCACACCACGTGCTCCTTGCCCTTGCGTTTTGGGACTCCGACTTCCTTGATCTTTGGCGCCGGTGGAGTCTTCTTAGTCTTCTTTGGACATTTACTCTTGTAATGTCCAAATTCCCTACACTCAAAACACATTATATGCAATTTACTTGAACTTAAAGTGTTTGAGTTACCTAGGGTCGAGGATGGATGGATGTTCTCTTCTTCATCCCTCCCGGAGGTAGAAGCTTCTTCTTCGTGCTCCGATCTTGAAGAAGAACTCACCTCCTCTTCTTCTTTAGATGTTGAGTGGCCCTCAACTTCTAAATCTTCTCCTCCATGATGTGAGCTACTTGGCTCACTTAGCTCCTCTTCATGACTTGAATTTGAGCTTCCCTCATGGAACTTGGCCAAGTTATCTCATAATTCCTTGGCATTGTTGTAACCTATCTTACACAAGATGTTAGTAGGCAATGAAAATTCAATTATTCTCGTTACCTCTTCGTTGATTTCGGATTTGTGAATTTGTTCTCTTGTCCACTCCTTCTTCTCAAGTGGTTTTCCTTCCTTATCCACCGGAGGAGTAAAACCTTCTTGTACACAAAACCAATTCATTATGTTAGTCATAAGAAAGTACTTCATCCTTACCTTCCAATACGCGAAGTCGCCGCATTCGTAGAAGGGTGGAATGGTGATGTCTTCTCCATAGAGATCCATTCTCTAGCTTTGCTCCCACGGGTGTTGATCCGATGAAGAGCGACCTCGCTCTGATACCACTTGTTAGGATCCTTCGTACTCGGCTAGAGAGGGGGGGTGTGAATAGCCGCCCCAAATCTCTCCTTTCTTCCTACAATTCGTTAGCGCAGCGGAAAAATAAACTAGAAACAAAAGGAAGAATATCAAACCTTAACACAGCGATGTACGAGGTTCAGAGATGATGCTCCTACTCCTCGGCGTGTCCGTAAGGTGGACGAACCCAATCAATCCGTCGGTGGATGAGTCCCCGGAAAACCGGCTAATAAAAACTCCTTCTGGGTGGAGAAACCTCGCCACACTTGTTTGCAACAGCAAACAGGAGTACAAGTACAAAAAATAAGCAAGAAATACAATAAGAATACACAAGCACTCTACCAATCTTGCTTTCTCGTCGACTGGATGAAGCGCAGCTTCAAAAACCCTAACAGCAGCATTGTTCCAGTCGAGGAAGCTCACGCGAAGCTTTCGGAAGGAACTCAACAGAGCTCTTATCGCAGCCCACAAATCTTCGTGGAGAAGAAAGAAGGAGAAGGAAGGAGGGAAGATGCCCTCGATCCTTTATACCGTGAAGAAGAAATGAAGAAACTAGCGGATTGCGTCAGCAGCTAGGACTGATCGATCGTGGACCGATCGGGAAGAAGCTCGCTTACCACTGATCGGTCCATGGACCGATCGGGAACCTCCTGATCGGTCCACGGTCAGAACTTCTGATCGGTCTGGGACCGATCGCAGGCTGATCGGTCCCGACCGATCAGCCCCTCTGCGCCTCGCTCTGTTGACGATCGACTCGATCGGTCACCGGACGATCAGTTATCACGATGCTATCTGATGTGTTGCGATTGGTCACCGCACCGATCGAATATTCATGATCACCGGATCGATCACCGATCGATCCACTCATGGTTTTCGCCCAAACCAAGTCCAACCAACATCCGGTCAATCTTGACCTGTTGGTACATTGCGCCTAGCATCCGGTCACTCCCTTGACCTGCTAGGACTCCCCGCTAAGTGTCCGGTCAATCCCTTTGACCCACTTAGACTTTTCTCTCCATACCAAGTATCCGGTCACTCCTATGACCTACTTGGACTTCCCATCACCAGATGTCCGATCACCCTTGATCCATCTGGATTTTCCCTTGCCCGGCTTCACTCACCAGGACTTTTACCTAGCTTCACTCACTAGGGTTTTCACACTGCCTAACATCCCAGTTAGGACTTTCTCACTGCCTGACTTTACTCACCAGGACTTTCCAATTGCCTAACATCCCAGTTAGGACTTTCCCACTGCCTGGCTTCACTCACCAGGACTTTCCACACTGCCTAACATCCCAGTTAGGACTTTCCCACTGCCTGGCTTCACTCACCAGGACTTTCCACACTGCCTAACATCCCAGTTAGGACTTTCCCACTTGCCAAGCTCCCTGCTTGGACTTTTCAGGTCAACCAGGTCAATCCTTGACCTAGGGTTGCACCGACAATCTTCCCAAGTCAAACATCAAAATACAACTCGAGTCAAGTCACCTCGAGTCGGGTCAACCAGGTCAACCTTGACCTAAGGTTGCACCAACAGTTAGTTTCTATTGATACAACATGATATTTTATGATTAGCACTTATTGCCATGATCAGTTTCTCATTTCTATGTTTTGTCTGTCATGCCATGCTTTAGCATATTCAGTGTGTATTTCAAATAGCATGTTTTCAAAGCATAAATCGTATCGTATGCATGTTTTGTGAGGTAGATGGTTTCTTACTAAGCTCTCAAGCTTACAGATACTCTTTTCCTTATACTGTAGATAAAGGTAAAGGAAAGATGGACTAGTGGAGGCTGGAGGTCAATGCAAGGAAGATGTGTGTGGATGGAACCTGGAATAAAGACCTTGGAAGAACTAGAATATTCAAGAACTTAGTGCTTCTTATTATGTTACTCTTTGCCTATTTAGTTATCTAAATGCATGAAATTATAGAAAATCTGCTTAGCTTATTAGTAACCATGTTTAGAATGTTAGTTGTTTGCTATTAGAATGTTTTCCAGTTATTTTAGAACTTGTGTATGTGAGTTTGGCACGAAACAGTGCTGAAATCAGAGTTTGTTGCGAAATCATAAACCCCAATCGATCAGT
The DNA here is from genome assembly GCF_018446385.1 of Zingiber officinale. NCBI lineage: Eukaryota > Viridiplantae > Streptophyta > Magnoliopsida > Zingiberales > Zingiberaceae > Zingiber > Zingiber officinale. Next base: position 2,180,655 of record NC_055991.1, read on the forward strand.
GGATCGATTGGGGGCCCTCAATCGATCAGTGGATCGATTGGGAGCCTGGTTCCGCGAACAGTAAGCTTCTGGATCGATCAGCCGATCGATCCAGTCGCATTCTGTCACGAACAGTAAGCTCCTGGATCGATCAGCCGATCGATCCAGTCACATTCTGTCGCGAACAAAGAGTTTGGGGATCGATCGTTCGATCGATCGGGGAAATCGCTCCCGCGAACAGAGAGTTCTGGAATCCATCAATGGATCGATTGGCCAGTCTGGATCGACCAGCCGATCGATCCAGAATATTAACCCGAGCACGGTAGCCATCGGAATCGATTCAACAGCTTGCAATCGATTGAGTTCAATCTAGATCGATTGGGAAGCTGGGTTTCGACCAAGAGACCTTGTAGTTCAACTCCTTGACCATAGGGGATGCATGATATGTCATGTATACCTTAGATTGCATCCCTTAGCACATGTAGGGCCAAGAACTTGGATTAACTTAGTAAAGTTTTAATTTGGTACAGTTTTCCGCACCTAGACTTAGTGATGGTCATGGATATAATTTAGCACAACATATTGTGACGGTCCGGCCTTACAGCTTAGTTAGTAGAAGGCGGGTCGTTACATAAACAGTTCATGACAAGTACTTCATGTGGTCGGAGAAATTTTTTTATAGAACTGGATTGATTATCCTAAAATTAATCTATGTAAGTTGAATATATGATGTCAATTAAAAAAAAGACATACGACACATACCCCTGAGGTAATGGTCCAACAGCAATATGTCTTCTCGATTTTTTAAACATTTAAATTAAGGATCATGTCAAAGTTTCAATAAATTAACAGATGAATTTTTCTTACCCTAATTTGGATGGAATAAGGGAGATTCATTAACGAAAAGGTAAGGAAAAGAATGATAACTTCCTTATTTAGGATATAAGGAAATAACTCATTTAAGGGGTAAAAAATGGTAAAAATTTCCTTCTCTTCCCCTCACTCTTATCCGTTGTCTCTTCCCAAATAGGGTTAAAAGTTACCTTCTCAAATTAATGGATAGTGTTAAATGAGCAGAATCTGAGAAGTCAGAATATATATATATATATATATGAACATTTTAATAATATCATATGTATATTAATTATATGCATGTACATATATATGTATTATAATAAAAAGATAGAAATGTCTACCTTATCAGATTCAGTCAACAAGATTTACTAAAATTGTTAATGGGCGATTAACTTAAATGCTGAGCTAATAGAACGTGTTTTCTTATCCTATTAATAGAAGACAATTTTTTATGGAATTAAATCAGGTAATTCTTAGAATTAATCGGTTTAAATTGAATACCGGATGCAAACACTTTAAAAAAAAAAAAAAAACATGCGAGACGTCACCTAAACAATACGCATTAATATCATGCGCCTCCCTTAAAATATTTTCTATTGAATTAATTGACTGAGGAGCCATTATTTTTAGAAAACTTATTGCCTACTAAATCAAATGTGTTTAGATATTTTGTAATTGCCTTTAATCTTAATGGACTAATAAATAGGAGTGGTTGAGTCTTTATTGCACATGCAATTAAGAAAATTAATTAGAATGATCCCTTAACCATATAAAACACATATGAGCAAAGCAAATGTGTTTGATTCCTCAAAGAGAAAAAACACACACGCAAACATCACAATCAACACTTAAATTTTGAAAAGCACCTTGTATGTGCAATTGAATTTCAACATTAATAGCAAGTTAGGTTTGATGATTAATTCACATACATGTTTCCCAACATTAATTTTCTCTCCTCTTATGTAAAATTGAAAATTTCATATAATTTTATGGATAGTACTGAATGGTCAGAATCTATTATGATCAACCAAAATATATACATGCATATATATACATGAATATTTTAGTAATATCATATGTATATATTAATTATATGCATGTATATACATGTATTATAATCGGAAGATAGAGATTTCTAATTGATCAGATTCTGACCAACAAGATTTACTATAATTTTATCGCGTGATCAGCTCAATCACATGCCGACAAACTCAACCGATAGGAACTTTAAAGTTCCTCATCAAAACTTTAAATTTTATGTTACATCTACTTCAATACATATATGGGGACAATTTCCACAATAAACCAGATCCAATCTCCTTAGCTCGTGTGGACCCTTACTCACCGACCGACCGATCTAGGCTAGGACACATCTAATTAACATACGAGTAAGACATACATTTAAGTTACAATGACAAATATATATAATCAAAATCTTTCTTCTTCGTGAGAGCATTAATTGATGGGGCCATTGGATTATGCAAACCCTAGCATTTATGGCTTCACATCCAAATGCCAAAGTCCATGCATTAGCGTCTACTAAAAGCCATTGGAATACCCCAAATCTTTAATTTCTACCTTAATTACATGCAATTTATGCACCCGAGACATTATTTATTTATTTACTTATATACAAATCTTAATGGTTTACTTCACTAAATTAAGAATAATTAATGAGCTAAATTTAATTAATAGATCAACAAGTAGCCAATCGATAAGTCTCGGGGAGATACACTTGATTTCTCCATCGTCCCTCTTCCTACGTTACCTCGACTCAATTAATATTGTTGAATTCGAAGAGATTTTATTTATTATTGACAATGCTATTTTAATATTTATTTATCACTTTGAATTTGAAGAATAGAGTTATTAATATCGAGATTAGTAAGATAATCGAGTAAGTTGAATTAAGCTTGAGATATTTTATTTTTAAAAAATAAAATAAAATGGCAGAGTTGGGTCAAAATTAAAACTATTAATCCACTAAATTATGATTCCCATGCAGAGCAGAGGAGCATTCAATTCACTTGTTTCCTTCCAATTTTCTTCCACCGTTTTAATTATCTAATTAAATCCCCCTAATTATTCATTATCTCACTTAATCCGCTGCTTAATCATTAATTAACAGCCCTTCCTCTGTTTCGGTCTATATATGCTGCTCTTCGTGGCTCTGTGCCTGTGAATTAATGGAGATGAGCTCGATTAAGGAAGCGAAGAGGGATTTGATAACGCTTGACCTCCTCGGAGGAGTCTCTCCGGCTGCCGGAGCTCAGGATGTCGCCGATGTGAGCCTAAAGGCGCCTTCTTTCGGCTGCCATCACCACCCCCTTCTCCGGCCGCTGGTATATATCGATTTTGTCGGAGCGTTTGGTTGTTTGATTAGTAAAAGAGTGTTTTTGATGGATGGTTGATCGGTAGCAGGACCTTAACCAGATGCCGGAGGACTTGGTTCGGCGGAAGCAGGCGGCGGGGCTTTTCGCCGGCGGGGGCGGCCAAAGCGTGTGCACGATCGAGAGGGTGAGGATGGCGCTGGAGCGGGCGGGGCGCGAATCGCAAGGCGAGAGGCGACCGAGCGCGGCTGCTGAGGCGGAGAGCTCCGTGGTTTCTCCATCGGGGGGGTCGGCTTCGTCGACGTCGTCGTCGTCTATAACGACGGCGTCGGCGAAGCGCCGGACGGCCGGGGTGGAGGACGCAGGCGGCCCTTTCCTGGTGGTGGCCGGGTGCTCAGGCTGCCTCTCCTACGTGCTCATCGAGAAGGACAGCCTCCGGTGCCCGCGCTGCGAGTCGCAGACGGTGGCGGCGATGACGCCGCCGGCGAAGAGGCCTCGGGTTGATCTAGAATTTAAGATGGGCCTGTAATTTAAGTTTTTTTTTGTGGGGTGATTTATGTAAAAAAACAATTATTGAGGAGGATTAGGAATTTAACAGTTGAATTAATCCTAATTACTTGATTTTTTAGCTTTTCTTAGACTAAAATGTTAAAAAATAAAAAAATTACAAAACACATTATCGTCGTCATCATATTCTTTAGCATATATACATACAGTGACAGATCTAGGAATTTAAGAATGGAGGGACGATCACGATAAATAAGGAGTGGTATCCTTCATATTCATCGGTGAAACACTATAATATTAGGGGTTCCACCGCCGATAAGGAGGGACGACCGCCGATGCCACCCCCCACTGAATCCGCCCCTATATATATATATATATATATATATTATCGCATCTTCTTTGACCAAAAAAAAAAAAAAAAAAAAAAAATTATCATTCATTAAGTCTTCCGTCAAAGTGTTTTTAGCATATAAACATCAGCCATTTAATACGATAGGAATGCATTTATATGTAAAGAGAAGCTCACGAGTTGTTTATTTGCACATCGTCGTCATCATCGTCATCGAAGTGTTTCTCGCCTATAAACATCGTCGTCTAATATGATCGGAATGCATTTCAAATAGTAAGACCAATAAGTGGCCACATAAAAGCCAAATGTCAGTAATGTTCATATCATTTATTGTCATGACTATGAAGTTTATCTACTCGCACGTGATCTGTTCTTTTTAATAATAAATCATACGGCAATTTATCAAAAATGCACGTCGAATTCGGCATTTACCAAAAGCTACATTATAATTTAGTATTTCTCTAAGAGCACAGTTATATGTGTATTATATTCATTTTATCTTTTCCACCAACATCTTTCCATACGTTTTAAAAAAAAAAAAAATATGATTTTGATCCTACAATTTATCTTTTTTTCAATTTTTATCCTGTTAAGTGTTAATTTATACTTTTAAATCATATGATTCACCTCTCTCTTATGTGTGCACTGATCCTACAAGTGCTATCAGAGCTATATTAGCTCTGAATTGGCGCAACCGCTAATCAAGCAGGGGGGTTGATTTTCGTTATTTTTTTCCGCTTTACTTTTTCAATTTTCAATTTTTTGAATTAATCTGAATTGGTACAATTACCATTTCAAATAAGTTTTTCATTGCATGTTTTTTCTGCTCGAAATTGGTGCAACACCAGTCAAGCTTAAACTGCTATTTTTTTCCTTCTTCCCACATTACTTACTCTAAGATCAAGTTTTTTCTTGGTATATGTTTAGTTTTTTTTTTCAGTAATCACATGGTCCAAAACGAAAGATACAGTACCACTCATCCCCCACTTACGGAGATAACTTTTCATACGGGAAGAAGTAGATGGAGGTGTACCTTAAGACCGATATCGACCAATGGCTCTCTATTTGCCGATGATACAAGGCGCTAATAGATAAAGCTACAAAAGTACCTCTTGATCCCGAGAATTAGAACCCAGAGATGAAGAAGGCACAAATTGAATTTAAAACTGTAAACACCCTTTAATGCGGATTGACTAAGGAAGAACTTAACAGGATCAAACCATTCAAAAATGCCAAGGAACTTTAGGAAAGACTTATTGAGTTGCACAAAGGCACAAGCGATGTAAAGGTGATGAAACATGACCTTCTCCTAAATAGTTTATTTAATATTAAGATGCACGACAGAGAGATGGTGAACCAACTACACATGAGGATCAAGGACATCCTCAATGAACTCTGCATGATCAACCACTAGATGAAGAACCGAGATATCATAAGGTATGCCCTAAATTCGTTTTCTTGAAATGCATTATGAGCATCTATTGTGGATGCCTATAAAATTTCAAGGAATCTTTATAAATTAAAGTTAGATGAACTATTTTGTGAATTTGAACCATACAAACAAACTGTAGGGATATGCTTGATGCGGGTGCGTGCTAGAACACATTTTGTAAACATGTATAGCAGAAAATAAAATAATAATAATTTCTAATCATTACATCACACACATACAAGGATACAACATGTCAAACATGATCGCATAATTAAAAATTTATAGAAAGTAAATTTATGTTAGGTATACCTTACAGATGACCTATAACGAGAAGGGCATCAATCGTAGCGACGTTGCCGAACCTCGCCTCTATTCGTATCCACGCCGAGCTCCTCAAGACAACTCCTTGAGTACAAGCCTCTACTTCGGAAGTTATTAGCCACGAGTGAAGAAGAGGGATCAAGAGGAAGAAGAAGAGAAGCACACAAGGGAGAGTTTTTCTCCCTTGTGGTGGTCACGACAACAAGAGGGAGAACCCTCTTGTTAGTGGCAGGAGAGAGAGGAGAGGGAGAGGATGATTGGATTTCTAAATGTCAATCAATCAAATAATGAAACTTATATCTAATTCTCTCTCAATTACATTTATATATAATCCTCTTTAATGATTTAGATTAAAAGCCCAAATCTAACCCATTATCCCTTGACTAAAAATTAGCCCATTAACCCCTTAGTTTGGTTCACAACAAAACCAAGTTGGTTCATGACTAATTCATGATTAAACCAAATATGACCCACCTCTTCCATAAGAGATGTAGCCCATCCACGCTTTCATTATAGTAAATATTTTCATATTTGTCTTATGTATGACCCAACCAAATATTTATCTCTTGATCTAAGAATCCTATTCTTTAACTTATTTGACATCTTTTAGAGACTTGTTAGTGCGTGTGACCCAATAGATTCTCGATTTATCTTGGCCATCTATAATTAACTACTTAATTATAGAACGATCATGAGTGACACCTAGTAGTACATCATGATCCCCAATTAGCCAAAAAATCATAGTTGATCTTAGAATTAATTCTAAACCCTTCGGCAGCTACAGTGAGTCGTGTCTTATTCTTTTCACTCGTCTTATACTCACTTAATTCAAGACATGGTCTATATGTCTGTCCCCACTAGACTGACTATATCACACCTAGCCCAAGTAATACTTCCTCGTTCTACGGATTCAAATTACTCGTACATGTGTACAAGAGTATCATACTCTTAACATGTGATGCTTTGGCTAAAGACTTTGAGTAATAATCTTAACGAGTGACTATAGGGTATACGTCTCCTTGCTAGGAGTGGTGAATTCTCTGTGGGCTGTCCAAATATCTTCGGACATTTAGACTTATACCCAATCATCCCGGGTTCACACCTCAATGAGGTGCTTACTTAAGATGTCAAAGTATAAGTCTCCATGACCAAGATGACTTGTCTACCTCAAGTCGAAGGAAACTTGCACTCATGTTGTAGCTAGTAAGAACTTTTACAGACATATCTATATATGTAGAGAACCATATGAAGTCTTACAGCGAGTCACTCCTCGATTCTTTTTGTTGTCGTCGCCGGTGTAGCCCTAGCCGGTACTAACCGCCGCTAGACCCAGCTGCCGGAGAGGGAATTGCTGGTTGGTAGCTTCGTAAGAAGCTCAGACCATAGAGCTCCGACAACGGGCACCTTCTATTAGCAATTTCTTCGGCAAGTTAGGTTGTGCCCTGTGGATTTGGATTTGTGGAGTATCCGACTGTTTAATCTCAAGTTGTGGGGTTTTTCTTGGTTTCTAGCAACGGCTTCTCTTTTCGACAGCACCCTCCTTGGCCGTGGATCAACAGAAGAAGATGTGAGTTTGAGGTGAGGTGTAGAGAATTTGATATTGCTGTAGATCATGGAATTATTTGTATATTGTAAATGATAGGTGTTGGTTGCTACTCGGAAAACCTAATGGTTTCACTGTACAAAAATTTTGTATAAAGGTCTGAACCTTTTCCTAGCTACCATGTGTTCTTTTAAATTAAACTTGGATCACCTGCGGAACTTAACACGTTTGATCCAAAGTTTAATCTATTTGTTCTTTTAGGTTTTGACTTGGATCTCCTGCGGAACTTAACACGTTCGATCCAAATCACCTAAGTCATTAATTCCATTAAATATTAATTTCCATAATTGGTTCCCAGTACTGACGTGGCGAGGCACATGACCTTCTTGGATATGGGAGCAACCACCACCGACTAGACAAAACCTTTTAAGGAAAGCTAATATTTAATTTCCTAAAATAAATTTAGGTTAACCGAAAGGAACAATCAAATCACAAGGAAAAAAAAATAACAAAGAACACAACATCGAAAATAAATTCGAAATACTAGAATCGCATGCCTCTTGTATTTGGTATTATTTCCAAAAATAACTAGTATGATGCGGAAAGGAAAAATACTAGTTATACCTTTTAGAAAAACCTCTTGATCTTCTACCGTATTCCTCTTATAACCTCGGACGTTGTGTGGGCAATGATCTTTCAAGATGAGAAACTACCAAAGCACCTTCTTCTCCTCCTTGCTAGGTTCGGCCAAATCAAAAGCTTCACTAAGGATGAAGAAAAAAAACACCAACCAATCTCCAAGGGATGCAAGCTTTCTCTCCTTCTTCTTCTTCTTCTCCAAGTAGTATCCGGCCACCACAAGAGCTCCAAACAAAGAAGGGTTTCGGCCACCACAAAGAGGAAGAGAGGGAGAGAGGATGGCCGGCCACAACACCAAGGAAAAGAGGGAGAGAATAATAGAAGTTGTGTCTCATGAAGGCACCCCAACCCCCTCTTTTATATTCCTTGGCTTTGATAAATAAGGAAATTTAATTACAATAAAATTTCCTTAACTTTCCTTGACAACAATTAATTAATAAAAATTAAATAAAATTTCCTAATTAATTGCATGTGGCCGGCCACCTCATGGAGAGCAAATAAGTCAATTTTAATCAACAATTAAAAATTCCTTATTTGCCTTCAGAAATTTTAAAAAATAAAATTTCCTTTTAAAATCCCTTCATGGTTGATAAAAAGAAATTTCTATAATTTTAATTATTCTACATATGAATAATTTATAAAGAAGAAAAATAAAATATCTTTCCAATCCACAAATAAGGAAAGAGATCTAATCTCTTTCTTTAATCTTTTGTACATCCTTTTTAAAAGAGATATTTTAATTTTTAATCTCTCCAATAAATTATATCTTTCACATAAGAAATATTTAAAATTAAAATTCTTTTTAATTTAATGGGGGCCGACCACCTAAGCTTGGGTTCAAGCTAGGGCCGGCCACCCATGAATCAAGCCTTGGCCGGCCCTAGCTTGAACCACAAGCTAGCTTGGCCGGCCCCTATATCATGGGTATGAAGGTGGGTATAGGTGGGTATAGTACTCTATAAATAAGAGGCTAAGATAGGGACCGAGAGGAGAAATTGGTTTTGGTCTCCCGATAAAATTAAGCATCCCGTGTTCGCCCCGAACACACAACTTAATTTTATCAATAATAATTCATTCCACTAGAGAACTATTATTGAACTACCGCACCAATCCCAAATTACATTTTTGGGCTCCTTCTTATTATGAGTGTGTTAGTCTCCCTGTGTTTAAGATATCGAATGTCCACTAATTAAGTGAGTTACTGACAACTCATTTAATTAATATCTTAGTCCAAGAGTAGTACCACTCAACCTTATCATCATGTCGGACTAAGTCCACCTGCAGGGTTTAACATGACAATCCTTATGAGCTCCTCTTGAGGACATTATCAACCTAGTATCTCTAGGACACAGCTTCCTTCTATAATCAACAACACACACTATAAGTGATACAATTTCCCAATTTATCGGGCTTATTGATTCATCGAACTAAATCTCACTCATTGATAAATTAAAGAAATAAATATCAAATATATGTGCTTGTTATTATATTAGGATTAAGAGCACACACTTTCATAATAACTGAGGTCTTTGTTCCTTTATAAAGTTAGTATAAAAGAAACGACCTCAAATGGTTCTACTCAATACACTCTAAGTGTACTAGTGTAATTATATAGTTAAGATAAACTAATTCCTAATTACACTACGACCTTCCAATGGTTTGTTCCTTTCCATTTTGGTCGTGAGCTGCTGTTTATAATTTATAAGGTACTGATAACATCATCTTCTGTATGTGACACCACATACTATGTTATCTATAATATAAATTAATTGAACAACTACAAACAAATGTAGATAATTTGACCAAATGTGATTCTTTATTCAAAATAAATGTTTACAAAAGCTGCCGGAGAGGGAATTGCTGGTTGGTAGCTTCGTAAAAAGCTCAAACCATAGAGCTCCGACAGCGGGCACCTTCTATTAGCGATTTCTCCGGCAAGTGAGGTTGTGCCCTGTGGATTTGGATTTGTGGAGTATCCGACTGTTTAATCTCAAGTTGTGGGGTTTTTCTTGGTTTCTAGCAGCAACTTCTCTTTTCGACAGCACCCTCCTTGGCCGTGGATCAACAGAAGAAGATGTGAGTTTGAGGTGAGGTGTAGAGAATTTGATATTGCTGTAGATCATGGAATTATTTGTATATTGTAAATGATAGGTTCATATTTGGGAGAGTTTAAGTTGATTTAGGTATAGATTTAAACCTAAATGAATAGTGGAACGATTATGGTTAAGGAAACTAACCTTAGTTGACCGATGGATTAAATTTAGGTAGGGTTAATGTCTATGATCGATCAGGATTTTTTCTAATTAGGTTTGGGTATTTTATTTAGCTGTTTAATTCATATGAATTTAGCTAAATAAAATATATGTATTGATTGATGCAGGACTCTGGTTTGAGACGAGTGTCTCGACGTCGGATTTGGTTTGATTCGATCTTCTTTTTGAGGTGGGTACCTTTGACTTATCTCCTTGATATGATCATTTTAGATATGCATAATAGTTTATAACTAGTAGTAATTATTATGTTTGCATCTGCTTCGGTATGCCACTATTTGATTCTTATAGTTTGCCTATATTCTTGTCTGTTATGCATTCATACTTGTATTCTCTTGATTGTTGCCATGATTACTCCTATTCATAGAAATAGTGACATACATTGTCCTACCGTGTAATAGCCTAGTTATTTGACATATCTGACTTGTGTACCTTATTTTATGATACCTAGGTTATTGTATGGATTTAGTTCCTTTTTGGTATATATTATATGGCGGTGTATTTTGTTAGGATCTACATGTTTAGTGTCATGCACCATCTTGCATGATTGCATACTGAGCGATTGCCGGCTCCATTATTGTTGAGCATATCACCAGTTACATGATCTGCGCACACAACCACTCATGGATTAGTAGTATATTAGGCAGGGTGTATAGCAATTTGCTCTGTTAGGCTCCGTTGGTCTGCTCATAGGTAGTAGTGACGCAACGTGGTAGCTGACAGGGATCCCTCCTCTGGACTATCTCAGGGAGATGAGAGCATTGCGCTCCCCCACTTTGTTTGGGGTAGGAGGATAGGTGTACTCCGATAACATCCTGTCCACCCGGTCACTCAGGAACAGTGATGGCAGTGTGCACAGTTGTCATAGCCCTACCCACTCGGTCTCACCATCGCGTGTGAAATAGCTGACTGACGTAAGAGGTGACACATGTCATTTTGCACCATTTTGCATAATTGCATTTATTGCTTGTGATTGTTGCATATTGGTTGCTACATTTTGGTGGTTGCATATGTTTGACATGTATATAGGTGACATTTTGTATCTGGTTTGACGACTCTTATGTTCCGGATAGGAGGTCCTGGTGAGTACAATTTTCTTCAGCCCTTTCCAATCTGTATTTTCTACTTTTGTTCAGGAAACTGTACCGCATGATTATTACTGTTAGTTATAACTTATTATGTTTGTCTATCTGGTATCCGCTGAGTTGTTGAACTCACACCATTGATATATTGTTATTTCAAGCTTCAGGTAGATAATGTGGAGTCGCTTGAAGTATCCTGTCTGTCGGTTCCCACGTCACATCCGAAGACCCATTTTCTGGTTTCTTTAATACTTTATTTGGTTTATATACTCGGTGTACTTAGCTTGTATATTCCGGATTTGTTTCCATGGATTGTTGTAATGTGGTGTCTTGTATTATTTTTGTTGTGTGGTGTAAGCCTAGTTGGCTAGCAGTCTTATTTTTGGTTTGTAATGGTTTTCTATCATTTCTGTTGTGTTTTTGGTATTTTGATCCAGCCGAGTGGGTTGTTAGTTATATATATAACTGCGTAGTTGTATTTTTTTATTGTTACAGCCGAGTGGGCTGAATATAAACTACGTGGTTGTGTATATATTCCAGTCGTGTATGGTTGATGTATATCTGTGGATGTAAAAATGATTCATATTGTCATTGGTACTGGAGAGATACTGTCGGATTTTTCTCTGGCTGGGACTCCTTGGGGCGTGATAATTTATTTGGTATCAGAGCCATAGGTTTACGAGGCCTGCTTTTCGTGTTTTGATTTCATGTTTTTGTTTTCTCAATGTGACTTTTTCGGGTTTTGGGACCTGACAGCAGTAGGACATCTCCAAGTTATAGGAGGTATGTTAGTATATTGTTATCATATATTTATGTTAGTATATGCATTGTTGACTATGATAGTTATGACATGTGTTAGTACTCTTTGTTAGTACATGTCTCGTTGTTATAGCATATATTACATGTATTGGGTCAACCACTGATCATGGTCGACCTTAATAGAGATTAAGCATTACAGTCTCAGGTAATTTTTCATATCATACCACCGGTAGTTTTAGCTCCTTTTACTACTAGTTGATTAGGAGTTGGAGGCACATATCAGTCCCTGCTATTATTAGCTGAGTAATGGAAGTAGAGTACCGATTTAACTTAGTTAGTTTCATCAGTAGATAATTAATTTACTCTTGTTAGATCGGTCAGTAGAAGACTGATTTACACTTGTTGACTTGGGTAGTCGTGGATCAATTTACCTTAGTCACTTTGGGAGGATTAATGTATTCTTGTTGGATTAGTTAAGTAGTTGACCGATTTATTTTGTTGGTCCGATCAGTAGGGGATCGTTATACTATATTTTTAGAGGTTATGATCTTTGGGTTATTCGTGCTTAGTTAGATATATTGAGCACATTTGAATACATGGCTTGTACCGACGTGGAAAAGACTAAATTAGCCGTATGTCATTGTCGGCTTGGTCAGTCTATAGAGGATCGATGTATCCCATTCCATGGGGGCTTAAATCTTTGACTGTATGTACCTGGTTAGATAACTTAGAAGGTACATTTGGGCTAGGTGACCTCCACTAATGTAAAAAGGTGTAGAGCTAATTGCTTAACACTTAAGAGATATAACCGTTACCAAGATATTAGTTGATTAACACCTATGAGATCCACTATTCCGAGTGGAAATATCATATGAAGATCTACGAGAGGTAGAGTGTCAATTGACAGATATTTTGACTAGCTATTTAGTTATAGTGTTTCTCTATCTTGTGTGCATTACTTGCCTCCAGAGGTTACTGAACCTCAGGTAGAGCAACCGTATCATGAAGTACTGCAACACAATGGTTAGATGGCTCAACTAATATTATCTCTATCAAGTAGCTTAAGGCCTTGATCACGTGATTATTTACCAAGGTCTTGAGGTCTATATGTCAGATCAGAGAGTGTTCGACCTTTTGTCGACATTTGATAGTGGATATTTACAATCACTACTATGAGAGTTCTAGAAATACACTCTTGATAGGTAGACTCTTAGTCAGGAGGTTGAGTGAACCATTAGATATAATCTTTGTAGTGGTACGACATAGACGTGCAATGTTGAACCATGGCAAGTATTTCTTTCTTCGCCTCTATTTGTTCGTTTGAACTTAGAGCATGGTTATTACTGGATGATTAGGCTGCCATACCTTGGATCGTCTATGATTATTATTTCTCCTGCTTGATACTTATGCTTGATTTTTTAGGTATACCACTAACCCATGAGAGTATATAGCATAGGATTTTGTTTGGTTGATTGAGTTAATATGTTGATTATGCATATCTATGTTGTGTATACACATGATTGGTATATGTTGTAGGAGTCTTAGGATAGACTGTCTATCTGCAGGTAGTGTGTGTATACATGTCCAGTTAGGGTTATTGTAGGTTTCTTGTGGATTATACCTATGTGGTTATGTGTACGTGTCAGATTGTTTTATTGGAGTTATCTTGTCGATTAAATCTGTGTCGTGGTATGTGTACATGTGATTTGGTGTATTATTCGAGGTATCTTGTTGATTATATCAGTTATGTGTGTGCACTCATGTCTATTATGTTTATTGGAAGTATTACGTCGATTATACTTTTGACGTATGTGTATATATGTTAGGTGAATATTGTTTGAGGTGTACTGTCGATTATACCTATGTTGATATTTACACATGGGTTCGGTATGTATTGTTGGAGGTATCATGCTGATTTATACTTGTGTTTGGTGTGTACTAATTGGAGGATTTTATCGATCATACCTATGTAGTGTGTGCACGTGTGTCGGGTGTATTATTGGTAGCATCATGATGGTCATACGTATGTTGAGTGTTTACATTATGTCATTGGTTGTAATATCCTATCAACTAATTCTCCTACTAGTGGGTGACTCACTACAATGTTGAGGGAGTTAACAGAGGATTTGATATGCTTACTAGGTTGTTATACCCTTGGCTGCCCACAGTGATTTGTATAGAGTGATCTCATGTAGTCTCTAGTTAGATAGTTAGATGTCTTGGTCACTTATGGATTGTTTGTGGTGGAGCGTTGTTCCCACATATTTTGGATTGTTGTGATGGAGCGTTGCTCCCACATGTTATGGATTGTTTGTGGTGGAACGTTGCTCCCACATATTGTGGACTACTTGTAGTGGAGCGCTGCTCCCATATAGGTTACAATACTGGTGGTAAAACGTTACTCCCACATAGGTGGTATTTCTTGTGATGGAGCGTTGCTCTCACATTTGATGATCTACTCCTTGGTGTTTATTGTCGGGGATCTTATGGTTGAGGATGTTTGATGTACGGACATTATAAATTCTTGGTTTTATCATTTAGGCTTATAGTGCCCTAAATGTTATCATGGACTCGATGATTTGGGTATCCCTAGGATATTGGATCAGTATCCGTTATCTTTATTGACGATGTGGTGATCTATTTTCGATCTGAGGTGTATGACGTACACCATCTTCGCATAGTTCCAAGGATGTTTCGACGGGAACATTTATATGTGAAATTCAGTAGTGCATATTTTGATTATCTTCTGTGAGTTGATTGAGACACATGGTCACCAGTAGAGGTATACCGTGGATCCATAAGAGATAGAGGTTGTTACTAATTGGGAGTTGTCATAATCTATACAGGAGACTCGCAACTTCTTTTATCGAGCTAGTTATTACCAGAGGTTCGTTGAGGGTTTTCCTCGCGTTGCTATGCCACTGACACGCTTGACCAGGAAGGGCGTGAAGTTCACGTGGCTAGAAGCCGACGAGACTAGCTTCCAAGAACTGAATCAAAGATCAATGTCGGCACCAATTCTGGTTTTGCCTCTGGAGAGGACGAGTTCGTACCCTATACCGACGCTTCTCTACAAGGTTTGGGTTATGTTTTGATGCAACATGGCAAGGTAGTCTCCTATGCTTCTCGTTAGTTGAAGGAGCAAGAGAAGAACTACCCTGTACATAATCTAGGGTTAACCACCATTATCTTTTCTTTGAAGATTTGGTGGTATCATCTGTAGGGTATTACATTTGGGTTTCTTACGGATCTAAAGAGTCTCAAATATCTTTTCATCCAGAAGGAACTCAATTTACGACAGAGAAGATGGATGGAGTGCCTGAAGGATTATGATTGTACCATTAGCTACCACCCAGGGAAAGCTAATGTGATTGCAGATGCGCTTAACCGGAAGTTCAGAGGGGCTTTAGCTCGCCATCGAGTTTTAGGCACGGACTTGATTTAGGGTTTCTCTGAATTGGGCCTTGAGGAGCAGGGACAGACATAGCAGGGTATTCTTGTTACCATGGTTGCTCAGTTGTCGAACAAGATGAGGATCCGAGAGGCCAGGCCAGTGATCAGCATTTACAGTTCACTGGCAGCCAGATAACTGTTGGTGCGGTTAGTACTAACGGTCTAACTCAAGTTTTGATGAATGACAAAGTAGGTTAAGTTACTTTCATATTGATCTAAACACTTTAACGAAGTGTGCAGGATAAGTCCAGCTAGGTCAATGGGTCGACCTGATAGTTGGCAAGAAGCCCAGAGTGGTCGATGGACTGATCGGATGTTTGACACGAAGTCCAGCTAGGTCGACGGGCTGACCAGATAGTTGGCACGAAGTCCAGCTAGATCGACGGGCTGACTGGATAGCTGACACGAAGTCCAGACGGGTCGACGGACTGACCAGACGTCTGGCAGGTAAGTTGAGATAAGTCACTGGAGGGGAGTGACTGTGAGGACGCGTTCCCGGAAAAGGAACTTAGGCGCCAATCCAACTTAGAACCATTTTGGAACTCTAAGTTGAGATCTTGATTAGATTTCGGTCTCGGTAAGACGGAATCTAATTACTAATCTATTTAATTATAAATTGTGATAACACTCTGTTTTGCAGGATATATAATTTACATTTACCTCCGGACTAACGTTTTCTTGTAGGAAAGAGATTGCTGGAAAACAAGGGTTCGAGCACCCGGAAGGGATCTTGGACAGTGGTTGCTCTAAACATATGACTGGAGATCACACCAAATTCACCCAACTTACTTACAAAAGCTTAGGAATAGTTGCCTTTGGAAACAATGACAAACTCAAGGTAATTGGTATAGGTAACATTGAGCTTAAAATTGACTTCATTATTACAAATGTTTTACTTGTTGAAAATTTCAAGTATAATCTCCTTAGTATCAGTCAATTGTGTGACACTAGATATAAGGTTAGGTTTTTGTCCTCGGAATGCTTAATCAAGCACCTAGATAACCCTACGATAAGTCTAAAAGGGTTTAGAAAAGATAACATCTATGCAATTAACTTAACCACTTCTTCAATTAAGTGTTATTTAACACAAAAAGAAGAAACTTGGTTATGACATAGAAGAATGTCACACACAAATTTCAGAAATATAAGCACATTAAATGGATTAGTTAGAGGATTACCAAAATTACCTAATTTAGACTCAACAATATGTAATGCTTGTCAACAAGGTAAACAAACAAAATTTACTCACAAACCAACTAATCAATCTCAAACCAACTCAATACTAGAACTTCTACATTTAGACTTATTTGACTTCCATGGGGTCAAATCAATAAATGGAAGTTTATATTGTCTAGTAATAATAGACGACTATTCTAAGTTCACTTGGGTAAAATTTCTAAAAAAATAAGGATGAAACGTTTGAAATCTTTACAAACTTCTGAAAACAAGTTGAAAATGAAAAAGATCTTAAAATTAAAAGAATTAGAAGTGACAATGGGGGAGAATTTAAAAATCATAACTTTAATAAATTTTATCTTGAAAACGGATATCATCATGAATTTTCGTATCATAAAACTCCCCACAAAATGGAATAGTAGAAAGGAAAAAATAGAACTTTACTTGAAGCTTCTAGAACTATGCTGAATGAATATAATTTACCTAAGTACTTTTGGGCAGAAGCTGTTAGTACAGTGTGCTATGTGAAAAATAGAACAACACTAAATAAAACACATAACAAAACCTTTTTTGAAATTTATTACAATAAACAACCCAATATAAAATACTTTAAAGTATTTGGATGCCTAGCCTTCATCCTAAACACAAGAGAACACATAGGGTCTCAAGGGTCTCACATAGTAGAGAAGCAGAGATCCATTCTCCTACTATCCTTCTTGTCGCCATAGCACATGTGGTATGAATCACATACTACGATGTTATTCTCTTTACTAAAAAGAGTGCATGTTTTTTTTCAAATTTAACATTGTACATATTTCGATCTAGACATACCTAATGTCTAATCTTGAATTCAACATATGAATTCTAATCTGGCCTTTAAGCAGATTCAGTAAATGGTGGGTGCATTTACTCCAATCATTACATAAATGATCTCATCTTAACTCAATTATCAAGACGACCTTAACTTATGAGTATGTCTCTATTCATAGCTACATAAGCTATCCCATAAGTAACAATCTTACCTCTATTCGTACTTAACAAATAGAGATGATTATCCATGTGAGTAAACCAATCTCAATCTGCCAACATGCTTATCGAGACTTTTATTCGAATATAACAAAGACATATACACTGAATAGATCATGACAATTTTCATTTATCAAAATGTCTTTACAATTAGTTACATTTTTCGAAGTCCCAAAGACTTCACATGTTCATGAAATGACTATTTAGTCAATGGCTTAGTAAAAGAATCAGCAAGCATATTCCGTGTAGAGATATACTCAAGAATTATCTTTTTTCTTGTCAATAATATCCCTTACAAAATTATACTTAATTTTTATATGCTTGTCTTTACTGTGATATTTGGGATCATTGGAAAAAACTATTGCAGCTTGATTGTCACAGTACACTGTAACAGGACTCCCACTGTCCTCAGCAATTTTCAGATGCTTCAGGAACCTTCTTAACCAAGCAGCCTCTTACACAACCGCTGCAAAAGCCACATACTCAGCTTCCATTGTTGACAAGGCTACACAAGCTTGCTTCTTGTTGTTCCATGAGATGGCACCACCATTCAGCAAGAAGGCATAGCCAGATGTGGATTTTCTGTCATCAAGGTCCCCTGCCCAATCTGCATCTGTGTAGTCACTTAGGCTCATATCTGATCCTTGGAAGCAGAGGCAATAATCCACTGGTCTCTTCACCGCTTTCGAGTGTCTCGATCCTGGGTTTGACGAGAAACGATTAACTAAGCCAACAACATAGCTTATATCAGGACGAGTACACAACATAGTGTACATCAAACTACCAATAGCATTGGCATATGGTTTCTTCTACATTTTGGCTATTTCCTCAGGAATCTTGGGATACATACTTTTACTCAAAACAGTACCTTTCGCTATAGGCGTCTGTTCAATGTTGCAATCTGACATATTGAAATGTTATAACATCTTAGTGATATAAGCTTCTTGAGACAAACCCAAAAGCCTTTTTGATCGGTCTCTAACGATCTTCACTCCTAAGATGTACACTGCTTCTCCCATATCTATTATGTCAAATTGTGATGAAAGCCAACTTTTGACTTCTATCACACACTTTATGTCGCTTCCAGTTATTAACATATCATCAACATATAATGATAAAATGATAAACTTTCCTTTCTCCTTTCTTAGGTAAACACAATGATCCTTATTGACCATTTCGAAATCATAAGATAATATTACTTCATTAAATCTTATGTTCCATTGTCTTGACGCTTGCTTTAGCCCATATATAGACTTTTGAAGTCTACATACTCTTTTCTCTTGGCCTTCAGCAACATAACATTCTGGTTATACCATATAGATTTCTTCGTCAAGATTACCATTAAAGAAAGTCATTTTTACATCCATCTGATGTAATTCCATGTCATATTGTGCTACTATAGCTAGGATGACATGTATTGACACAAACTTCATAACTGGGGATAATGTCTCTTCAAAGTCAATACCCTCCATTTGGGTATATCCTTTTGCAACTAATCGAGCTTTGTATCAATTAATTGATCCATTTTCTTTCATCTTTACTTTGAGAATCCACTTATTCCTAATAACTCTTCAGCCTGGAGGAAGATCGACTAAATCCCAAACTTGATTCTTTTTCATTGACTCCATTTCTTCATCCATTGTAATTTTTCATTCTTTTCTAACTGAGCTTCTCAAAGCTTTCTCAACTGTTCGAGGTTCCTCATCATCAACTGGGAGAACCATCAATGCCTCATTCTCAATATCAAACCTTCTCTGAGGAATAATCTGACGACTACTTCTTCGAAGGTTAGACTGTTGAGAAACTGACTCATTCAATGACAAATTACTCCCACTCGGATGACTAGATTCAGGCATCTCCTGATCTATTGATAAAGGAATATTATCTTCTCCTCTATCTCATATAGAGGAATTGTCTTATCAACTTCACCTCGTGTTGGGAACACAGTTTCAGGAAAAGTAGCATCTTTTGACTCTATTTCAGAGATGATTCCATCTTGTCGCTCACCAATAAAAACATAACCCTTATAAATCTTAGAGTATCTTATAAAGATACACTTCTTACCCCTGGGTCATAATTTTTTATGTTCGTGAGTCTTATCATGAACGTAGACAGCTGACCCGAAGGTCTCAGATTACTTAAATCCGACTTTCTGCCTGTCCAATGTGTTGGTTGCTACTCGGAAAACCTAGAGGTTCCACTGTACAAAAATTTTGTACAAAGGTTTGAACCTTTTCCTAGCTACCATGTGTTCTTTTAAATTAAATTTTGGATCGCCTGCGGAACTTAACACGTTTGATCCAAAACTTAATCTATTTGTTCTTTTAGGTTTTGACTTGGATCTCCTGTGGAACTTAACACGTTCGACCCAAATCACCTTAAGTTATTAATTCCATTAAATATTAATTTCCATAATCGGTTCCCAGTACTGACGTGGCGAGGCACATAGCCTTCTTGGATATGAGAGCAACCACCACCGACTAGACAAAACCTTTTATAGAAATCTAATATTTAATTTCCTAAAATAACTTTAGGTTAACCGAAAAGAACAATCAAATCACAAGGAAAATAAAAAACACAACTTCGAAAAACATATTCGAAATACTAGAACGTAAGCCTCTTGTATTTGGTATTATTTCCAAAAATAACTAGTATGATGCGGAAAGAAAAATTACTAGTTATACCTTGTAGAAAAACCTCTTGATCTTCTACCGTATTCCTCTT
Organism: Zingiber officinale; assembly: GCF_018446385.1. Lineage (NCBI taxonomy): Eukaryota > Viridiplantae > Streptophyta > Magnoliopsida > Zingiberales > Zingiberaceae > Zingiber > Zingiber officinale. The sequence goes on from NC_055991.1 coordinate 2,201,100, forward strand.
CTAACCTCGGACGTTTTGTGGGCAACGATCTTCCGAGATGAGAAACCACCAAGCACCTTCTTCTCCTCCTAGCTAGGTTCGGCCAAAACAATAAAGCTTCACCAAGGAAGAAGAAAAACACCAACCAAGCTCCAAGAGATACAAGCTTTCTCTCCTTCTTCTTCTTCTTCTCCAAGTAGTATCCGGCCTCCACAAGAGCTCCAAGCAATAGAGAGTTTCGGCCACCACAAAGAGGAAGAGGAGAAGAGATGATGGCCGGCCACAACACCAAGGAAAAGAGGGAGAGAAATAATAGAGGTTCATCTCATGAAGGCACTCCCACCCCTTCTTTTATATTCCTTGGCCTTGACAAATTAGGAAATTTAATTACAATAAAATTTCCTTAATTTCTTTGACATGATTTAATTGAGAAAAAATAAAATAAAATTTCCCAATTAGATCAATATTGGCCGGCCACATTAAGAGAAATAAATTTAGACAAGTTTTAATCAACAAATTAAAACTTCCTAATTTGTTTCCGGAAATTTTAAAAAATAAAATTTCTCTTCAAAAAATCTCTTCATGGTTGATAAAAAGAAATTTCTATAATTTTAATTTTACAACATGTGAATAATTTTTAATAAAAAAATAAAATATCTCACCAATCTACAAATAAGGAAAGAGATCTAATCTCTTTCTTTAATCTTTTGTAGATCCTTTTCAAGAGAGATATTTTAATTTTAATTCTCTTTAATAAATTATATCTTCCACATAATAAAAATTAAAATTAAAAATCTTTTTTAATTTAATTATGGCCGGCCCTACTAGCTTTGGTTCAAGCTAGGGCCGGCCACCCTAAACCCATGCTTAGGTCGGCCCTAGCTTTGTTCCCAGGCTAGCTTGGCCGACCCCCTTTAGGTGGGTATAGGTGGGTATAGTACTCTATAAATAAGAGGCTACGATAGGGACCGAGAGGAGGAATTGGTTTTGGTCTCCCGATAAAATTAAGCATCCCGTGTTCGCCCTGAACACATAACTTAATTTTATCAATACTAATTCATTTCACTAGAGAACTATTATTGAACTACCGCACCAATCCCAAATTACATTTTTGGGCTCCTTCTTATTATGAGTGTGTTAGTCTCCCTGTGTTTAAGATATCGAATGCCCACTAATTAAGTGAGTTACTGACAACTCATTTAATTAATATCTTAGTCCAAGAGTAGTACCACTCAACCTTATCATCATGTCGGACTAAGTCCACCTGCAGGGTTTAACATGACAATCCTTATGAGCTCCTCTTGAGGACATTATCAACCTAGTATCTCTAGGACACAGCTTCCTTCTATAATCAACAACACACACTATAAGTGATACAATTTCCCAATTTATCGGGCTTATTGATTCATCGAACTAAATCTCACCCATTGATAAATTAAAGAAATAAATATCAAATATATGTGCTTGTTATTATATTAGGATTAAGAGCACACACTTTCATAATAACTGAGGTCTTTGTTCCTTTATAAAGTTAGTATAAAAGAAACGACCTCAAATGGTCCTACTCAATACACTCTAAGTGTACTAGTGTAATTATACAGTTAAGATAAACTGATACCTAATTACACTAGGACCTTCTAATGATTTGTTCATTTCCATTTTGGTCGTGAGCTACTGCTTATAATTTATAAGGTACTGATAACATCATCTTCTGCATGTGACACCACATGCTATGTTATCTACAATATAAATTAATTGAACAACTACAAACAAATGTAGATAATTTGACCAAATGTGATTCTTTATTCAAAATAAATGTTTACAAAAGCTTAGGCTTTCAGTATACACTCCAACACAATGTTCATGTGGGGTAGATGGAATTGACTTTGAAGACACTTTGTTAAGTATATAAGTCGCAACTAATAATGCATTTCCCCAATAGGAGATTGGCAAATTAGCTTGCGCCATCATAGACCTAACCATTTCAAAAAGAGTCCTATTTCTTTTTTCAGCAACACCATTTTGCAGTGGAGTTCCAGGGATAGTTAGATGTCTAATAATCCCTTTCTCATTACACATTATCTTGAACTGATCATACAAATATTCACCTATACGGTCAGTGCGCAAGGTTTTAACCTTACGTTCCAATTGATTCTCAACTTCGTTCAAGTAACGAATAAAGCAATCCAATACTTCAGATTTGTGAGAAATCAAATACACATGACCAAAACGTGTGAAGTCATCAATAAATGTTATGAAATAAGAACTCCCATTTCTAGCCTTCATATTCATTGGACCATAAATATCCGAATGAATTAATTGTAATGGTGATTCAACCCTAATAGCCTTACCAAATGGTTTTCTAGTCGTCTTTTCAGCAAGACAATGCTCACATATAGACAAGTTAATCTTAGCATGAGTGTCTAAAAGACCCTCCTTAGCTAATCTATTCATTCATTCTTGTCCTATATGTCCTAGCCTAGCATGCCAAATTTCATCATTAACATCAACATTACTAGTAAGAGCAATGTTTGAAAAATAACCATCATTATTATTTGATTCTACATCAAGAACCATAAAACCATTTGTTACAAAACCATACCCAATTAACACAGAGTTAATTCGAAGTTCCACACAACGACTATAAAAATTTACATTATAACCTAAATCAAGAAGACAAATGACGGAAACTAGATTCCGTTGAATCTCAGGAGCATACAGGACTTCATGCAGAAATAAGGTACGCCCACCACGTAGGTTGAGCTTGCAAGTGCCAATTCCTTTGACTTCAATTCTTGCATTGTTTCCTACATATATCCATTTGTTACCAGCTGATACCCGACGGTACTCCACATATGTAGCTCGATCACATGCTATGTGGTTCGTTGCTCCTGAATCTATAATCCACAAAGGATACGAATCAACTAACAACACTGTACTTGCAACATATTACTCGTGGAAAGAAGATAACAATGGACCTACATTTTTAGGCTCAGTACAATCCCGAGCAAAATGACCCTTCTTGCCACAGTTGAAGCAGGTCAACTTGCTCATGGGTCTTTGTCCATATCTCTTTCCTTTCTTCTTGATTTGGTTTTTAACAGCAACAACACTAGCCTCGTAGTTTCTAAAAATGTCCAGATCCTATAACTGTCCAGGACTGGAAACTCTTCTTGCTCAAGTTTCCAAAATAGTCTACCAAGTCGTCTAACATGTCCGTCGACTCCATAAGCAGACTTATACTCTATCTCCTGAATCTCCTCTCGGAGCTGGTTTCGCCGCACTTCGCGACGAGTCAATGTGGTAATAATCCGTACCATTTGAAAAATTAAATTTAAATAAGTCAGTACAAAACCGACTAACCAGTACAAAACTAATTTAATTCAATTTATATAGGCATAAAACCATCATTATAAATCAAGAAAAACAAATCTTCTCGATTTTCAGGAGTTTAAGTCGACTGACCCATTGGACCGGTCAATCAGGAGTCCGGATCTTAAGCTTAATCTATTGTCCTCATTAGAACTAATATAATTGGACAGGGATTTCTGACCTATGTTCTGTTATTGTTTAAGCTCATTTGAGTCAATCTCAGACTTATTGATCAAACTTAGGTCCGTTTGATTCATCCAAGTCTGACCCATTAGAACAGATTTAATTTTTTATGATCAAATCAGACACAACAGAACTAATCCGGTCATATTTGATCAACCCAACTTTTGTAGTCAAGATCACCCTAATTAACTCAATAATAAACCGAGCTGATTAAACCGACAAATAATTTGAATCAGCTTTAGGTATCATTGAATCAAACTGGTCTGCTTAAATCAATTAAAATTTTAAACCAAACCTGAGTTTGATCGGACAAGTTGGTATGGTTCCATTTTCAGTAAATTGAACCATAAATTAATTAAATATTTATTTATTAATTAATAATACATTTCCATATGTATTTAATTAATTAATAAATATATTTAATTAAAATTTAAACATCACTGTATATAATATACGTGAAGAGAGAAAAAAATATGCATGCACTGTGCTTCGTTATAAAAAAAACTACTGTTCATGTTTTTTTTTCACTCTTGAATAGATTCAAGTCCACGCGTTCCGTTTTCCGCGGTACGATTTCCATTTATACATTATCCACTGATATGCTGATAGATACCAGTAGCTCACATTCTTTTATTTCCCGTGCTTTCATGAGGGATATAGGTAGACTACCTACTCATAGACCGCAACGACTGACCGTCTCCCTACCGTCCGGTGATACATTGGACGTCACTCAGGAGGTCAGAGGTTGCCAGTTAGATTTTGGCAACATGATACTCATGGTTGATTTATTAGTGCTGGAAATGGTCGAGTTTGGTATTATTCTTGGCATGGATTGTTTGACAGTATATCATGCCACTATTGATTGCCAAACGAGGGTGGTCACATTTCGGCCTCCGAACCAACCCTCGTGGGATTTCACTGGCATCAAGAACGATGGTATATCGATCATTTCAACGATTCATGCTTAGAACTTACTGTCACATAGCTGTCAAGGATTTCTTTTGTCTTTGATTAATACTGATGACAGTAGTAGTTCCCAGCTCTCAGATGCTCCAGTGGTCCGAGAGTATCCGGATGTATTTCCAGATGAGCTACCAGGCTTGCCTCCCCGAAGGCTAGGGATGACAATGGGGCGGGGCGGGGACGAGTTTGCCATTCCCATCCCCGCCCCCGAATTTCATCCCCGTCCCCATCCCCACTTTTTCGAGTTCGGGGAATCCCCGAACCTGAACCATTGGGGATCAAATCCCCATCCCCGACCACATCCCCGCTTTCATCCCCAAATTAATTTAATAATATTATTATTTTACTATTAATATTAATATTAATATCAGTAATAATAATAATTTTATTATTAATATTTTAAAAATTTTCAATATTAATATTATTATTATTTTCGAGGTGGGTTCAGGGATGGGGACAATATCCCCATACCCGCCCCGAACCCGCCCCATCCCCGAAAAAAATCCCCGAACCCGTCCCCATCCCCGAATAAATCGGGGATCTCCATCCCCATTTCGGATTTTCCCCGCGAGACCTCGAACCTGCGGGGAAAATTGTCATCCATACCGAAGGTAAGTGGAGTTTGCTATTGAGTTGATTCCGAGGACCGTGCCAGTATCGAAAGCTCCTTACCGTATGACACCGAAAGAGTTGGACGAGTTAAATACCCAACTCCAGGAGTTATTGAATAGGGGATTTATTCGCCCTAGTGTTTCTCCATGGGGTTCTCTGGTATTGTTCGTCAAGAAAAAGGATGGTACTCTGAGGTTGTGCATCGATTACAAACAGCTGAATGCAGTGACCGTCAGAAATAAGTATCCCTTACTACGGATCGAGGATTTGTTTGATAAGCTCAGAGATACATCAGTATATTCTAAGATTGATCTGCGGTCTTGATATTATCAGCTGAGAGTTAAAGAATCTGATATTCATAAGACAACATTCCATACAAGATACGGACACTATGAATTCATGGTAATGTCATTTGGGCTTACCAATGCTCCTGTGGTGTTTATGGATTTGATGAACCGTATCTTTCTGGAGTATTTGATCAGTTCATTGTCATTGTCATAAATGAGATTTTGATCAACTCTCGTTTCAACAAGGAGCATGCACAACATCTTCGCATAGTCTTGGAGACTCTTCGACGACATCGACTATATGTGAAATTCAGCAAGTGTGCGTTTTGGCTACCTTTAGTTGGTTTTCTAGGGCACGTGGTGTCTAGCCGTGGTATTTCAGTAGACCCTCAGAAGATCGAGGCTGTCACCAGCTGGGAGCAGCTGAAATCAGTTCAGGAGATCCGTAGTTTTTTGGGACTGACTGGATATTATAGACGGTTCGTAAAGGGTTTCTCCCAGATTGCTATGTCGCTGACACGCTTGACCAGGAAAGGCGTGAAGTTCATTTGGACAGAAGATTGTGAGACCAGCTTCCAGGAGCTGAAGCTGAGATTAATGTCGGCCCTAGTTCTGGTTTTACCCTCTGGAGAGAACGACTTCGTACTTTACACCGACGCATCTCTACAGGGTTTGGGTGCTGTTTAGATGCAGCACTGCAGAGTAGTATCCTATGCTTCTCGGCAGTTGAAGGAGCAAGAAAAGAACTACCCAGTTTATGATCTGGAGTTGGCCGCCATTATATTTTCTTTGAAGATTTGGCGGCATTATCTGTACGACATTACCTTTGAGATTCCCACGGATTATAAGAGTCTCAAATATCTGTTCACCTAGAAGGAGCTTAATCTCCGACAGAGGAGATGAATGAAGTTTCTAAAGGATTATGATTGTACCATTAGCTACCACCCGGGGGAGAGCTAATGTGGTTGCCGATGCACTCAGTAGGAAGTCTAGAGGGACTTTGGCTTGCCATCGGGCTTCAGTCACAGACTTGATTCAGGGTTTCTCCGAGTTAGATCTTGAGGAGTAGGGACAGACAGAGCAGGGTATTCTTGTTACCATGGTTGCTCAGTCGCTGATCAGGACGAGGATCCGAGAGGCCAGGCCGGTGATCAGCATTTTCAGTTCATTGGCAGCCAGATAGCTTCCGGGCAGCAGACAGAATTCACTCGAGATGATGCGGGTATTATATATTTCCGAGCCCGATTATGTGTACCTCCATCTCACCCGGTCAGGGAGGAGTTACTTCAGGAGACTCATCGCTCTCGATTTGCGATCCACCTAGGAGGAACCAGGATGTATCGAGATTTGAGACGTTCCTATTGGTGGAACGGCATAAAAAAAGACATCGCGAAATTCGTAGCTAGATGTCTTGTCTGTCAGCAGGTGAAGGCTGAGCACCAGAGACCTGCCGGATTACTTCAGCGGATTCCGATTCCATAGTGGAAATGAGATCACATTGCTATGGATTTTGTGGTGGGTTTACCTAGGACACGATGAGGTCATGACACGATTTGGGTAATCATTGATCGATTAACCAAATCGGCACACTTCTTAGCGATCTAGAAGACTGATTCCCTGGATCGATTGACAGATCTGTATTGCTAAGAGATCATCAGATTACATGGAGTTCCTTTGAGTATTATTTCGGATAGACACTCTCAGTTCACGTCTCGATTCTGGCAGAGTCTGCAGCAGGCCTTCGACGCTCAGCTCCGTTTCAGTACAGCTTTCCATCCGCAAACAGATGGACAGTCAGAGCAGACCATTCAGACTCTAGAGGACTTGCTGAGATCTTGTGTATTGGATTTCGGAGGCAGTTGGGAGGACCATTTGCCATTGGTAGAGTTTACCTACAACAACAGCTTTCATTCGACTATCCAGATTGCACCGTTTGAAGTGTTGTATGGTAGGCCTTGTCGGACATCCACCCTCTGGATGAGGTTGGGGAGGCCCAATTGCTAGGGCCTCATAGAGCTCAGTAGGAGGCAGAGTTGGTCCGTACTATCAGACGGAGGATGTCAGAGGCGCAGGACCACCAGAAGAGTTATGCTGATCGGAGACCCCTGGAGTTCTCTACAGGCGACCATGTATTTCTGCGAGTCTCACCCACGAAAGGGGTGAAGAGATTTGGCCTTAGAGGTAAGCTAGCTCCGCGCTACATTGGACCTTTCCAGATCTTGGAAAGGATTGGAGCGGTAGCTTATCGTCTGACATTACCACCGTCCCTAGCAGACGTTCACGATGTATTCCACGTGTCTATGCTGAGGAGATACATAGCCGACCCAGCACATATGCTATCTGATATACCAGTTCCTCTTCAGCCTGACGCTACCTACGAGGAGGTTCTGGTACTGATTTTGGACCGGAAAGAGCGTCAGTTGCGGAACAAGACTATCCGGCTAGTTAAAGTCGGATGACAACATCATTCGGACGAGGAGGCTACCTGAGAGCTCGAGGATACGATCCGAGCTTGATACCCCCACCTTTTCACTTGAGGTATGTTGGTTAATTTACCGTTCAACATTTATATTCTTTATCTGTTGTTAGTACTTGCTGATGATAGATAACGAAAATTTAGGGATCAAATTTTATTAGTGGGAGAGAATGTAAAATACCGAAAAAGAGCGAATAACCATAAGGAAATTTTCCGAAAATTTTTCGGAGCTCGTATAATGAGTTTACGGGGATAAATATTGGGTCTCGGGAAAGCCTGTTTAGGCTACCCCGTTTAAGCGAAAAAAATTTAGTTTTTTCTTTGTTTTTTCCTTTTCTTTTTCCTTCTCCCCACGCGCCGTGCCCTAACCGCCCCTTTTTCTCAACCGGCGCCGCACGTGACGGTTCCTTTCTCCTCCCACGCATACAAAACTGAACCATCGCCGATCCCCTCTTTTCCTTGCTTCTCTTTTCCTTTTCTCCGATCGCGCCGCACCTCTTCCTAATTCTCCTCTCTTCCCCGATGCTTCTTCGCCCGATCCCGCGCCACTCCCCTCTATCGATCTCCGGTTCTTCTCCGATCGACGACGGCGTGGTGCGCTATGGCTAGGGCACGGAGGAAGGCTGGATCTGCGTCGTCTTCCAACAGATCGACCTCACCTTTTCTCTCCTTACGCTGCTCACAGAGCGATCCGCATCACTAGCCAGATTGGACTGAGCGACGTCATTCTTGTTTCTCTTCTCTCTGATTTCCGGCGATCTAGAAGGTAAGGGTTACTTAGTTAGAATTTGGGATCTAATTTTATACTTCAGTTGGATTCCTGATCTCCTTCCGTTCTAGTCAGTGTAGAATTTCAGTGAGTGAGAAGGGGTTGTTCGGTGAATCTAGATTTGGGGTGTTTACTTGGATGACAGTAGATCGACACACCTATATTGGTTAGGTTTTGGATGGTTTGATCATGGAGAAGGTGTCAAGGTCAGTGCTACCAGTAAGTTCCTCAAATTAGGTTTTCTTTATGTTGCCTTGATGAATCTGGACCTTCTGTTCTTAATTGGAGCAATAAGGGTGGATTCCAGCCAAGTGTGGTGCGCTATGGGGAAGTTTGCAGCAAGGAGGTCTTACTGTGGTATACCTTGTTTCCAGCCAGCAATTAGCTCATCTTGTTCTGTGTTCAACAACGGCTGAGCTTGAGGTATGGTGTAGGAATTTGGATACGTATTGTAGTTAGATGATTATGTGTAGATTAATTCTTATACGTAGGATGATGGTAATATGATTAGAACTTTACCCTAAATTAGCCGTGAGAATTTTATTTAGCTATTCATTAAATATTAACTAAATAAAAATGTATATATTGGTGACGCAGGACTTTGATTCGAGATGGTGTCTCAACGAGGGATTTATTTCGAATACGATCATCTTATTAGAGCGGGTATCTTGACTTATCTTTTTAGATATGTCATTTGATATGCATAGTAGTTTTTAACAAGTAGTAATAATTATGTTTCTTTTTTACATCGGTTTGTCACTACCGGATACCTGTTACATGCTTACTTTTGCTTACTTGTTATGCATTCCATGTTAGTACCCACATGATTTTATATGCTTATAGAGGTAGTGATATAACCATGCCTTATTATGTTCAGGACCTAGGGTTTATACCTTATCTGACCTGTGTACCTAGACCATTGATTTGGTCCATTTGTCCTATGATACACATTATGTAGAGATGGATAGGTTCAAGATATTTTCATGTTTAGTGACATGCACCATCTCGAATGATTGCATGCTGTGCAATAGTCGGCTCCATTATTGTTGAGCACATCGCCAGTTACATGGATCTGCACATACAATCACTCATGGGTTAGTGGTTTTATCAGGCAGGGTGTGTTGCAGTAGGTTGCTCTGTCAAGGGCTCCGTTGGTCCACTCATGCGTAGTGTGACGCAGCGTTGTAGCAGGACAGGGATCCCTCTCTGGACTTGCTCAGGGAGATGAGAGCATTGAGCTCCACTTATGATTTGGGGTAAGGAGGATATGTGTACTCTGATAGCATCTCGTCCACTCGGTCACTCATTAGGAGCAGTGACGGCAGAGTGCATGGTTGTCACAACCCTACCCACTCGGTCTCACCATCGTGTGTGAGACGGCTGACTGGCAGTAGGGGTGACCAGGACATGCCATTGGCATCATACGCATTGATGCATTTATTGCTTGTGTTTGCTGCATTTATATGCTGCATATTTGGTGGATGCATATATTTGGCATGCATACAAGATTTTTATATCTCTCGGTCTATTATCCATACACTAGGTCTTTGTTAGTATAATTTTTCTCCTATATATTTCAGTTTGCATTTATCATTCCTATATCAGGAGACTATACACATAATTATTGCTATTGGTTATTTTCTTACTATGCATGTCAGTAGTTACCCGCTGAGGAGTTGACTTACCCAGTTGTTATTACTATTTTCAGGTTGAGGCTGTCCGGAGAGTTCCAATCGCTAGTCCCCCTGCAGATCGCGAGGATATTTATTTGGACTTTTGGTTTTCTTATTAGACTATGCTTTAGACTTGTTCTGGTTTTGACACTTGGATCTTGTATGATCCTTTATTATCGTTGGGTTTTATTTGGATATGTTCTGCTACATGCCTGTCTGGACGGCAGAAGAAGTAAGTTGATTTTATTTGTGTCATTGTGATTTGTGTTTTATGGGTGTAGTTGAGTAGGAATATTGAGATAATTTTCCGTATCGTTGTTTTAGTTTGGTTTGTTTATTATCATACTGTGTGGTTGTTGCTTATTATTTATACATATGTTCAGCCGTGTTGGCCGAGGTATCTGGATTATTGTAGGAAGTTTCAGATTGTCACCCGTACAGGGGAGATGCTGCCGAAATTTCTTCGAGTAGGGACTACTCCCAGGGAGTGATAGCTACTGTCACCGAGAAGATCACCACTCGGAACCTCCTCGAACTTTTCCACGAACCAAATTCCAACCTCTAGACGTTCTCTAGCGCTCTCTGATCACCTCACAACTTCGCTTGCGCTCTCTGATCACCTTCGCAAACCTTCTGCTGCGATCCTCTCTCTCTTCTCAAAGGCCTGGACGCACCTTTATAAGAAGACCAAGGAAGACGAAGGGGAAAGGACACCCCTTTGGCGTTTGTAGCAAACAGAGAAACGAAGTTGAAACCATGCCCCTTCATCTCCTGTAACACCCAACACACGCGACCCCTCTCTGTTGGATCCCATAACAAGGCCTGCGCATTAGGGGCTTCCCTATAGGTGTTGATTGACATCTTGTTCAGTTCCCAAGTGAAGTGTTGTTTAGCCTGCTACCCCACTATTGAGGCTGCAGGTTCTTGCACTCGACGATCGGCTAGCTCTTGTTGTTGTTGCTCCACTATCTTTGTCGCTCGGGCTTGTATCAGTGCATCGAGCTCCTCTTGCGTTAGTGTTACAGTCGTGAATTGTCTAGCGTCTTCCATTTTCTCGTTCAGATGCAGGCTACGCTCCCACAGACGACGCCAAAATGATCTTGTCCAAAGACGCGAAGCTGGAAAGCCGAGGAGGTGGCATATATTTCCGCTGGCGGGATGAGGACCTCGCTCCTTTTTGCAAAACCAAACACCAGGGAAGGGGCCCTTGCATTGGCCCTCCGACGCTCAAGTTATAAGTAGGAGAGGAAAAAAGTGAGTACTAAGGATAAAGATTTTTCTTGCCTTTCTTCATACCTGACATCACTCTTTTATACATTTTCTAGTGACCCTCTATCTTCCCCTATTTAATGATATTGATTATCGACAGAGGATATTTTGTTTTATCTTCTTCTCATTTAATGATAGATGGAGTGCTTTATTTGGTTTCCTCTTTCATTTATTAATCATCTGTCTTTTCCTCTTTTATTATAATTTATTAATTCATCATGTGTATAATGCCAACACCATTCTCCGAACAGACGGGTGGCCCACTCGGCTCGGGCTTCCGGTCCGCTTAGCTTGTTTTCCCATCGACCGAGTTAACTATACTTGGTTACTCAGATGACCGATCAGATAAGGATCCCTTCGATAGGTCGATAAACCCCTTCATGCTCAGGTGTAATTGAACCTTGCTTAAGCCCTAATATTGATCACCTTAATTTTATCCTACATTATGATCATTAATTCGTATCATATAGACTCTTTTTTATTTATCGGTGCATCAGCACATAAATAGATTCTCCTCTCCTTGAAGTTTACAAAATGAATAATAAACACGAAGTCAAGAGAGATTGTCGACTCTTTTTCTGAATCATTCCCTTTATCACTCTACCTCTTTATATGTTTGATTTTAATTTGTTCATGGTAGCTTTTACTGATAATGTGTTTATTTGATGTAAAATATATAAAGAATATCACTTTGATCTACCTAGTTAGTCTTAATCCATAACTGCAGATTTAACTTCACACTATAACAACTACTATAATCCATAGCTGCTATATAATCGTACTAGCTATAAAATTATAATTGCTGCAGCTATGCATATCATTTACACATTTATTGCTGCCATAGTCCATCACCAATTTACCTTTGATTTAAGATTTAGAATATATGTCAAAGATAATAATAAGAATAGTGTAATAGTGTCGACCTAAATAATAATTATGCCATTTTATAAGGCGAACTATTGGGCAAGGCTAGACGTCTTTTTGATAAAAAAAATAAAATAGGTGTCTTTTGGCAAATTAGAAAAAAAAACGTTCTTTTAAATTTTTGCCCAATTATGTTTTGGTCATTGGGATTTTTATGTGCAAATGCTTATTATTTTCCTTGTATTAATTTTTACAATGAAACTAATCCAAATTTAGTTAGCCGATATATTCTTAAATTGAATAGGTTGAATTTTTTAATTAGATTAGGTTCGAAATGTATTATTATTATTATTATATTTTTGTTTATATTATATATCAAACTTATATCGATTAATTCTCAGATGATCAATTCGATCGTATAAAAGTTTTTTATCGACCATTATGATAAATCAAGAAGGCACCGATTAATTTTAAGATGACCAGTATGTTTGCACGGAAATTTTGATATCAGGTATCAAACTTACATCGATTAATTCTAAGATGATCAATCCGATCATACGAAAATTTTCCATCGACTATTAAGATAAATCAGAAAAATATCAATTAATTCTAGAATGATCAATCTGATCTTATAGAAGTTTTATACTGACCACCAGGGTAAATAAAAAAAGACTTACAGGTAGCAGACAATCTATCAGTTCAGCGTCGTTAGGTCAATCGTCCATTAAAAAATTTATCCGTTAATTTGTGAAAGATAAGACTCTATCTTTAAATATATGAGAGACTGAGAAAATATCCTGCCACTACATTATTGCCCCGGAGCACATTGATTTTATATGATCCAAGGTTTACATGTATGTTAATAAAGGGAGAATGAAAACCGAGATATTATAATACTATGCTATCATGTTACTAGTCCCCTAAGCTTGGTAAGGTGGAAGATGCATAGTGCATTTGTCAAACAACAAGAGTTTAACTTTTATGCAAGGTATATTTATGATGATTGAACTACCAGTGAAACTGGGACATCATGTCAAAAGCAATTAGGTTTTTTGAATTTACTTGATGGTTAAAATATAAGGTCAGACCGTCTATCTCGTTATGTCAAAAGTCATCGTGCTTTTTAAATTTATTTGATCGATGAAATATGGGGTCAGATTATCTATTCTAAGTTTAGTTTGTAAGATCCAGATATTTGATATATAAAAAAATCTATTACTAACAAAGTGACATACATAAATGGGCTCGGCCTAATACCCTAATTAGCCCTTACAATTCAATGAGGCCCCAGTGAGCCCAAACAAGTGTGTCGGAATCCAACCCAACTCGTTTAGCTTCTAAATCATTGAAATATTTGGATTTTGAGTTTGCTCACTAATATCTAATCCCAAACTCCGATTGCATATACAAATTTATTTTGAGTACATTTTATTTTTTTGAAAAATTTAGATCGTGTCAAATAACTGTCCCAAACTGACCACAACTATTGTGCCGCGTGGCACTACGGTACAGTTCTTCGGACTCCAGTCCTTACCGACTCCACTGCTGTAACTTGTTCCGCGATCGAATCTTAAAGCCACACCTTGTTACGAGGCAACGAATCGGCGACGTTCATTGACTCGCGCTGACCGTTGGATTCTCTGGGCGGGGCACTGGATCACGATTGTAAATAGGGCCTCCGGTGATCACACCGAAAGACGGGAACATCGCAAGAAAAGAATGTACGCAATTTGTACCCGGTGGGCCTCTGACAAAATTTAACATGAGAGTTGTTTGGATTGGTTGACTGATCTTTGGGTAGGTCTATACTGGGTAAGGACACGGGCAGTGAAGCGTTGGATCAGAGTGATCGACGGCTGGAATGACAAGGTGATCGCACCGCAGGGTCACGAATTAGTCCGCGACGATGCCCAGTGCTTCTCCCGCACGGACCACCCTTTTTAATCCTCCCATTTCCGTTGCCCTAATTCTTCTACGCTTCACCCTAGCGAGCAGCCACCACAGCACGAGTGAACCTTGTCGCCTCCCCTGCCTCCGACGATGGCCGACTTCAGGAATGCCGACGACAGCCGCGGCCTCACCGTGGATCCGCCGCCGCCCCCGAGTCACAGAGGTCGTCCCGTCTTTCCTTCCGGATTGGGCGTTGAAGCCACGGGTTCTGTGACTCATCTTTATCCTTTGATTCCTGTGCTATGCCTTTCGTGTATCTGGTTACGCCTCTGGATCGCTGTTTCCTTTTCCTCGCACCAAGACGTTGCGCTTCTAGTATAGGGGTTTCAGTTTGCTTCCCTCAGTCTTTTCCTGTGTTCGATTCACATGATATCGTTACCGCGTTCTTTGTTCTTTGTGTGATAGTGTAGGTGATGTTGTTAATTTTGATCGTAGATATTTTGATCTCGTACCCTAGACGTCGATCTTTCTACTGTAGGAAAAGAGAGAAGTTTGAAAATGTTGATCTTTTGCTCGTAGTTTCTATTCTTCCTCGCTCTAGTCGTTCACTGTACATTGTCGTGCTCGATTTGCCTCTCGGAGTAGAAAATGAGTGAGACAAAGGGATGACCTGGTATGACTACACCTGGCTAACTAATAAAGAAGGGAGTTCTTTTGCGTAGTTTTTTTTTGTGAATTTCGGGTGTAATCTCAAAATGAGTGTGATAAGAGGGGAGTTTGGTAATTTCCCCCATGCATTCACTCAATGGCTCAATGCAATTTAGACAGCTGAATTCCCCACTAACGCTTTTCACAACATAGTCATTGTTACATTTTCTAGATCTTAGCATGTTCTTGAACTTCTCAAGAGTAAAGGTATACGCAATGACATTTTTTCTTGGCATGCTTTAAAGTCGTGACAGTGGATTTAGAAATTGAGGTGTTATTGTAACTTTGACATTTGAAATGTTATTTATAATTTTTTTTTGGCAACCCCACCTAGTGGGATAAGGGTTGAAGTGCCCATAGTGCTTTCAAATAGCTGATTTAGTAATCTCTTCAATTTTTTAATAACTAGACATCAAATCAATCATCTATTGAGATAGTTGTGCTTGTTTTTAACCATCACCCGATTAAGTTGCTGCTGGTCAATTTGCACAACCCAGAGGGCTACGGTCCACCCTTGTCAAATGGAATCAGAACACCCCAAGGCTTTGATAATATACATTTGGACAATGACACGTCATTGGGCGCTTGATATCTAGATCACATGTTTTTAAAAGTGACATGTGGAAACATTTGCAATCTCACCCATGTTGGATGCTGTATCAAAGGCTGATCAATGAAGATCCATTGTTCCTTGTTATTGTCATCAATTCACTTCGTCTTTAAGTTAAATAACTGTGACATATTTTATTCTTGTATAATAACCTAAACAGTCAGTTGAAAGATGAAAACCATACCGTTATAAGCATCCCGAGTCATTGGCCATTAAAAAGATAAGGAGCAATCTTTGAGTTAGTAAATTGATCTTACTGAATTTGCAGTGTGCTTATTTTAGGTTTGTTTTTCTGTAACTGGAGTACATTTAGCAAGTGAAATGTTTCCTTTATGAACCAAAAGACTTATGAGTCTTGACACTATCCTTCCTGTAATTGGATTATTTTTCTGTGCAATCATTTTTTGCTAACTTTATTGTAAATGCAAATCTGATTTTTGCAGACAATCAAGGGTCTGAGAATTCTATACCTCTTTCTCCTCAATGGCTGTTTTCAAAGTCAGTTGATAACAAGGTTAGGTTTATGGATCTGTGAACACTACATGATTTTCCTCTCTGTAGTGTAGGTTCACCCATATGTTCTGCAAAGAGAGCTTCTGCTACGAATTATTATTCTTACTGCATTTGCTGTTCATATGGCATGATCTGTCTATATCTTTGGTAAATGTTCAATATGTAATGTTGTGTCTACATATCTGCAGGAATTGGGCTCCATTCATGATAACAAGACAGATGATGTGAAGGCATCAGTAACTGTTGATGGTTATGTTAGTACTGGAAAGAAAAAGGAGGCCTTTAGGCCAATCTTGCATGATCCAGAAGGTGGTCGCCGAGACCGGTGGCATGATGAAGAGAGAGAAACAAATTCTGCCATTCGCCGAGACCATTGGAGGGAGGGAGACAAAGAGCTTGGTGATACACACCGAACAGAACGCTGGCCTGAAAATAACTCCAAGCATTCTGGGGAAACACGCACTGACCTGCGACGGGAGAGCAAATGGAGCACGCGTTGGGGACCAAGTGATAAAGAATCTGATAACTGGCGTGGGAAGTGGTTGGAGTCTAGCAAAGGCAGTAACGCGGCTCCTGACAAGACCTCATCATATTTCACTAGTCATGGAAAGGACATGAATAATCATGGAAAGGACACTGAAGGAGATGATCATTATTCTCGGTCATGGAGATCTAACTATGGTTTAGGTCGTGGGAGGGGAGACTCTAATTACAACCAATCTCAAACTCCTCTCAAACAGCCTAATATGCATGGCTATAGTAGAGGAAGAGTAGAAAATGGGATATCATCTATGTTTGTTGGTCGTGGAAAATCTAACTTTGGCACGAACAACAAGAACAGTGATACTTCTCGTGTTCATCTAGTGGGTTCTTTTCATGAGAAGTTTGATGATACCTCTGGAGATCTTTCCAGCAAAAGATATACTAGGATAAAAATGCTCGATATATATAGGAAAACTGATATAAAGAGTATTAGATCATCATTTGATGAATTTGTTGGAGTTCCTTCCCTAACTCAAGTGGAAACATTGGAGCCCTTAGCATTTTCTGCTCCTACAGCTGATGAATCAGTAAGCAATTAGATGATCTCTTTGGTCAGAGTTTTTTTCCCCCTTGCATCCCTTATGCTATTGATAATTGTAGGTCATCATCAAGGGAATTGACAAAGGAGATATTGTGAGTAGTGGCGTTCCTCAACTGTCAAAGGAATCTTCCATTGGGAGGTCTACTCCAGAAGCTGTCCCAGCTAGGCAGAGTAAATTAGGTGCCAATCTTTTGTTGTTTAGCTTTGTATAACTCTTTCACGTTGGATATTTTATGTTTATCATGCTCGCTCAGTTTCCTGTTTCTTTTATATTTATTGCATGCAGATAGTAAATATGACCTGCCAAATGCTGTGGATATTTATAGAGCTCAAATTGACAATTCCATGATGGAGAATTGCATTCCTTCTGAGAGCCCACCATACGATAAACAGCAGTATCAACTCAGAAATTACACAATGCTAGATACTACTCTCAGTAGATCTCAATCAAATTCAAAAGGTATAATAGATTTTTCATATATCCTTGTAAATTTCATTTTGTGTAGCCCTGTAAATTTCTT
Organism: Zingiber officinale; assembly: GCF_018446385.1. Classification (NCBI taxonomy): domain Eukaryota; kingdom Viridiplantae; phylum Streptophyta; class Magnoliopsida; order Zingiberales; family Zingiberaceae; genus Zingiber; species Zingiber officinale. The sequence continues at coordinate 2,218,873 of NC_055991.1, forward strand.
ATTAAATCTGTTCTATTGGATAAAATTATCTTTTTATTTATTTATTCTTTTTTGTTTCTTTCTATTGGACGGATATGTATTTTATCGGTTAAATCATTGATATTTGCTATTGTCTTTGTAGACCTAGATATTGTTTCAACAAATGCAGACGAGATGATTTCTAAAGATAGTTCTCGGTTTGTGGCAACATCATCTTTTGTTCCACAAAGATCTCAGTCAAGTGGGGACTATAAATCTGGTCCTGTATATGGTAGCAATGCTTTTTCCTCGGAGGTTTCTCTAGAGCATATGCGCCCCTCTCATCTACAGAAAGATATAGAGTCTAACACTGACGGAGTTGGTGTACATTCAGATGCTAAAAGCCATTCCTCTATGAATAGGCAACCATCTGAATTAACAAAGGAAGCTTATTCTTTTATGTCCAAGGATGTATTGGTTGGGAGGAAGTTGCATCCCCCTTCTCCAGAAGATCTTTTACTATACTACAAGGACCCTCAAGGTCAAATTCAAGGTCCTTTTTCTGGAAGCGATGTTATTAGTTGGTTTGAAGCAGGATATTTTGGTATTGATCTGCAAGTCTGCCTTGCAAATTCTCCTGCTGATGCACCTTTTTCTTCACTTGGAGATGTTATGCCGCACTTGAGAGCAAAGGCTGGACCACCACCTGGATTTGGCATGGCCAAGCATGTTTCCACAGTGGATAGCACTCCTAAGGGTAAATTTCCAGGTCCTAGTAGCATTCTCACTGGGCTCAGTGAATATGAACAACGAGACCTAAGTATTGCTGCAGCTGAAACACAAAATCGGTTCTTGGAGTCTTTGATGTCTGACAATAATAGCAGTTCTGCTTCAGAAACCTTCTCTTTCAATAGAGGTTAGTTTTTGTCTGAATACATGTTCATATAACTGTCGGTAAGGTCCTTGTGTGTTTTTTATAAGCACTGGCTTCCTCTTGTTCTAGCATTTCTTTGTGATACTTATATTTGTTTTAAGTTCAGGTTTGCCTGGTGTAGTAGGAGAAAGTGGGAGTGAGACAAATTACCTCTTGACACAAACCAGGTTGTTGGAAAGGCAAAGGTCTTTAATGAATCCTGTTTCATACTGGTCAGGTGGTGATTCATCATCAGCGCCCGGACCCAAAACAGATTTGGTTTCAGACTCTTCACCATATTCTAAACTATTTCCGTCAACTGTGGACTCTCCGGTCCAAACTCTTAAACCTCAGCAAGTTGACTTGCTGTCCCTTTTGCAAGCTGGTGCTGATAAGGCAGTTTCACGAACTGGTGGATATGGTGCATCTTTTCTTTCGAATTTTTCAGATGCTGCAACAGGAAATAATCCCCTTCATGCTGGCACTGAACATCAAGCTGAGGTATTGAGTATGCATTATAATCAACATTTGCCATCTCAGATACGATTTGGAGGTCAACAGCACAGTTTCCAGCCAGTAAACCAATCCTCATTACCTAATTTAATCTCTCAACATAGTGATCCTTCATTTATTCCACCAGATAAATTTCTTCCATCTGAGATGCACCAGGATCCGCGATTGCTAAGCTTGTCGCAACAACAGTATCTGCTGTCTCAACTTCATTTGCAGTCTCAGATTCCTGCTGCTCAATTACCTGTGTTGGAAAAGTTATTATTGCTCCAGCAGCAGCAAAAGCAAGAGCAGCAGCAATTTATGATACAGCAACAGCAGCAACAACAGCAACAATATCAGCAAATGCTTTCCAATGTGCTTTCCAGTCATCTGTCTCAGCAACAGTTCGGTGGTCCTTATGTTCAAACATCTGTTGCCATGCCGACAGGCAAGATAGCTACAGATCATGTTGTGCTTCAGAGAGGAAATGAACAATTACAGATTGGTCAGCAGATGCCAGTTGCATATGAAGGTAGTCGAGCATCGTATCATCCCAATACTAACCTACAAAGTTCCCTGAATGTTAATTCACCGACTTCTGTACCTCTGTCTATCCCCTTTCCACATCATATCCTTGACCAAGGAATTACTTCAAACGAATCAGATACTCAATTTGTGATGGATAATGTTGCTACTCTTCCTGATACCAAAACAAAACAAGAGATGGCGGATGATTTGAATTTCTCTGAGACTCGAGGGGAGTCAGAGAAATCGGGTCTTGAATCCCAAAATATGACTCAGAGTTTGAGTGGTACAGAGAAAGAACAAGAGGTACCACAAGTGTCTCAGGCTCAAGATATTGCTCCCCTTGGTTTAGAGGACAGTCGATTATCTACTGATTTTGCACCTCCTATGACTGATCCAGTACATGATATCAATATTTCTTCATTAGATCTCAGTGACCAAAATGATCAAGCTGTCCCTAACAAAGTTGTTGAAACACAAGAAGTGAAGAAAAATTCTGAAAAGAAATCTAAGAAGCAAAAGAAATCCAAGGCAAAAATTGTTGTAGATGCAGGGAAAGGATTACCTATTTTTATTTCTAGCAAGGCATCAAACGTGGATACTGAAGTTGGTGTAAATGCCAATGAAGCTAAATCTGAAGTGCTGACTGATGTTTCTCTAGCATGTACTAGTGAAATGTCTGAACCTCAAAGTCCCTCACTGGCATTCAATGTGAATCCTTTACCCAGTGGAACAAAAGATGAGGAAGCCAATGCGAATGTAGTTGCTACACCGGGTTCCAATCTGAAGGTATCATCAACTCAGTGGGCATGGAAATCTGCTCCAGGATTCAAACCTAAATCTCTTCTGGAGATACAACAGGAAGAACAGCTGAAGGCACAAAGAGGGATCAGTTCTGAAACTGTTGCAGTGACACCTGCCAAAGTTGTTCCATCTCCAGCCCCTTGGTCATCAATAAGTAATTTCGAAAATAAGCCATCCAGTGATACTGTTCTAGAATCAAATACGCTCCTTGTGAACTCTGAAGATCCTCTTAAGTCAAAGGGCAGGAAAAGCAATTTGCATGATTTATTGGCTGAAGAAGTTTTGGCCAAGTCAAATAAAGATATTAGGGCTTCTGCTGGCAATGCTCAGAGCTCACTTCTACCACTGCTATCACCAGGTCAGGCAAATCTTGAAGCTTCTGCTGTTGATGACAATGATTTTGTTGAGGCTAAGGATACTAGAAAAGCTCGCAAAAAGGTATCAAAGTCGAAAGCTGCTGGAGCCAAGATACAACAACCAGTTGGTTCCGCTGAATTGGCTGCATCCCCATCAACTGTTGAAAAGGATAAAATTACACGCCAAGTACAAGGAAAAGAATCTTTACCGGCTCCTCCTGCTGCTCCATCATTGGGGGATTTTGTTCTTTGGAAGGAGGATCAATCAAGCTCTGTTCCTCCACCAGCATGGTCATTCGACTCTAAGAAACAGCAGAGACCGGTATCATTAAGAGACATTCAGATGGAACAACAGAAGAGGTCTGGAACTATGCAGCAACAGCAGGCTCCAATATCAACAGCTAAAGTCCAGCCAAACCAGGCAAGTCGTGGAAGCGGGACTTGGCAGATTAGTGGAACATCACCATCTAACATTGCATCATCCCATCAGTTTGTTCCACAAGTTTCAAATCTGATAAAACCTAGAACTGAAGATGATCTGTTTTGGGGGCTGCCTGAGCAATCAAAACCAGAACTCAAAAGGTATATTCTTTCTTATCACAGTTCATATATTAGCATCAGAAGTGTATTCCAATTTAATTGCTATCATTGAACAATTTATTGTGTGATCTGTGAAGGCAAAATTACTTCTACTCTTCTGTTTTCTTCTCTTATATTTATCTGGTTTCATTTATTTAATCACTTCATCTATCTTATGATCTGTTCTTATTGCTATAATTATTTTTAGATTCTCCTATCAGTTTTTCAGTTGATTTGATTAAAGATAGAGCATTCAATACTGTAGTTTAACCAATCAAATTGAATAGAGGTTGACATAGACCGAAAGTTGATGAATAAACATTGCATTTTTCATTAGTTGAATCAATTAGAGTTTAAAATGCATGAAACATTAATACAATTGAGAGCTTCGGACTTAGCCATGTAGATTTCCATGGAGGGATATATTGATTTATGCAATTGAAACTCAAATAGCAAGACTAGCTCAGCTTCTGGTTGATGTTATGTCATAACAATTTGCTGTAGTTACACCTTGAATCCTGATACTTCTGTTTGTCCCTTCTGTCCACGAATACCAGCGTTTATTTTGATCATTGCTAGGTATGGTAATGTGGTTGATATGATTGTTAAAAGTTTGTTGATACGTTTTGGTGAGTGTTATAGATATGGTTTAGGCAATAGTCAGTGAATAATAAAGTTAGCATGCCTAGTTGTTACTACTAGTTGGTTCCTCTCAATTCTTAATTTCAAATTTTTGATGATTACATCCTGCTAGAATTTTTTTCCCTTCCTGTTTATGCTGATCATATTTTCGTTTTTGATGCATGCATTTGTACTATTGCAATTTTTGATGTCCTTAAAATTTCAAAGATAATATTGATGAATTTATGTCTAACAGGCCTGACTTCCCTCCAACCGAGAGCTCTGTCAGCAGGGCAGCTAAAGGCAAAGGAGTTTCTGGAGCAGGAACAGGGCAGAAGGTTGGAAGCAGAGGTTTGGATTATACTCTTTCCTCACCTTTGCCCATTTTGAAGGGTAGGGGCGTTTCTTCAAAGAACTCAGGTAAAGAAACTATCCATCAATTCCACCAGCGACTTGCTTGTAAGAGTTTATGTTTCTGACCCCCTCTTTGTTTTTCTCATATTCAGAGGCGATGGAATTCCAAGATTGGTGTGTTAATGAGTGGATCCGGCTCACAGGGACTAATGGTACTTATTAGAACTTCCAAAGATTTGTTTGTTTTTCTGTGCCCCGAAGTAATCGTTACATGAGTTTTCATTCGTGCATCAGATACCAGTTTTCTGGAATTTTGCATAAAGCAGACAACGTCTGAGGCTGAGATGCTATTGCGAGAAAACATCGGTTCTCTGGATCACAATCATGATTTCATTGACAAGTTCCTCAACTACAAAGAGTTCTTGCCATCAGATGTCCTGGACACTGCCTTTGAGTTGCAGAAGACCCACCCTATATCTGTGGAGGACTACAGTCACCGGAACTCCAATGCCGTAGCTGCAGCAGCTGTTCCTGATCCTGATGAAGGCACAGATGATGCCTTCGATGGGCAACCCAAAGGACGGGGGAAGAAAAAGGGGAAGAAGGCGCAGAAGGTGAGTTCGACGCTCTTGGGGTTTAACGTTGTCAGCAACCGCATAATGATGGGCGAGATCCAGACCCTAGAAGATTAGGATAAGCACTTGAGGATTAGGGCAGACAGGACCTAGGGTTCCTGAGTGTACATACCTATTTATCTAAACTAACTCCTTTTTTGTGTAAATTTCTTCCCATCTTTTTTACTGCTCTTGACTTGAAATGTGTCATGTATTTCAGAAATACTTGAAACTTCCAAGAATTTTTTTGCAAGGAAGCATCTAAAGACTAAAGCAAATCATGGCTCTTCTTCAAATCTTTCATCTTTGCCTCTCCATGCAAAGTAGCTTGTTCCATTGCAGGCCGCCTTCGAACGGCGAAGATTAAATCACGATCGGATTCTAGGGCTGCTAAAGGTTCCTTACTGAGCACGAAAGCTTCTCTCCCGTGAGTTCCTCTCGGGATTCTCCTACCAACCCTTTTTCTTCTCGGCGACTAGCAGTTTCTGTGTTCCGATCCATTGAATTTGCTTCAAAGGAAGACTAATTAATGAGCACGATTTTAGTGCAGACTGAAGAGAGGTGATGGTAAATTGGTAAATGAGTACAGTTGAGCAGTAGAAATCTCTGCTATATGATATAAAAAAACATATCTTGTCAATCTAAATCATGATTTGTGGTGCCAAATTTGTCCCTCATCATCATGGAGCTTCGCATTTCCACTTCCTCTTTATTGTCTCCTCACTGGCCAGCGATGTGATGCCTACTGTTCTTTTGTCTTTTCCTTTTTCGTTCCCTTCTCTATCGCTGGTTCTTATGCTGAGTCCGTATAAATTTAACAAGTGCAAATTAAAGGCATCGGCGCTGGAGAAGTAGAGAGGAAGCGGCTAGAGTAACGCAGTTGCAGATTCAATTGTACTGAGTCAGTGTAAGTTTTTGATGAAAGAAGCAGCAGGTAGGAGGCGGCAGAGCGCGGCGGCGTCGCCGTGCGCGGCGTGCAAGCTCCTCCGGCGGCGGTGCGTGCAGGGCTGCGTGTTCGCGCCGCACTTCCCAGCGGAGGAGCCGCGCAAATTCGCCTGCGTGCACAAGGTGTTCGGCGCCAGCAACGTCAGCAAGCTCTTGCAGGAGATGGCGGAGCAGCACCGAGGAGACGCCGTGAGGAGCTTGGTGTTCGAGGCGGACGCCCGGGTGCGCGACCCCGTCTACGGCTGCGTCGCACTCATCTCCTCCCTCCACCGCCAAATCCAATCCCTCCAGGCTCAGCTCGCCCTGTCCCAGGCCCACATCCTACACCTCCGCATGCGTCGCACCGCCGCCGCTCACCTCGCCTCAGGCGACCACATCACTTCCGCCTCCGCCTCCTCTCTGTCATTGGAAGTCGATCAGACGGCTAGATTTTACTAGCTTCGCTTCTATATCAATTAACATGTAGCTACTGAACTTCATGATGATCTATGTAGATATGCTTGAACTGGAATGTAACGCAGAGCATCAAAATTTATGTATTCTCTCGTCAATTCAAGTAAGATTTAGTGATTGATCGGTAAGAAAATGCATAAAGTTTGAAGGTCACTAGAAATTAGCAAGTGTTTTCCAAAGCAACAGAGTACATAATTATAGGAGACGTCTGATACGCAAGCAAAGTCAAAACTAGCTAGGAAGCCCCCTCAAACTAATGCCATTGCCATTGTCGAGCTATTAGTGGAAGTCCCTCGCCGGAGCGCCGCCTCCGTCGGATGGAGCGGATATGGCGAGGTCCGGCCACGCCAAGTTCCCGCCGGCTCCGCTGCTTCCTACCCGCCACGCGTCTCCCGGCTCGTCGAGCAGCGAGTGGGACCAAAGCAAGGCGTGGTGGCCCAGGCCACCGAACCCCATCTCCTCCGCAGCTGCCCTGGCGGCGCCGCAACCGAGCCCCAGCCCGAGCCCCAGCCCGAACCCTGCGCGGCTGGGGACGAAAGCCTCCTCCATACCGAGCAGCCCGGCGCCGCCGCCGGGGAATAGAGGGCCACCGCGGCCGGCTGGCGAGTCGGAGGCTGCCACCGCATCAGTCGATGCCAGCGGAGGCAGGGCTCGGAACTCGGGGGCGCCGGCGGGAGCCGGCGAAGGGCGGAGGCGCTTGCGGGAGGCGCCGCCGATGGGAACATTGCGGAGCGTGCCGCCGAGCGTCCAGTAGCGTCGGCAGGACTTGCAGAAGTGCCGGGGCTGCGACATGTTGTAGTTGTTGTAGTAACAAAACTTCGTGTCCCGCGACTCACACCGCGGGCACCGCTCCCTTCCAGCTCCCGCAGCCAGCGCCGGCTCCCCCTCCGCCGCCCGCCGCCGCCGCGACTCCCCTGTCTCCACCCCCATCCCGCTCCCCTTACAACTCACAACGAAAGCTTGATCTTTCACTCCCCAAGTAGCTAAATCAACCACACATCAAGGACGATCGAATTGAACAAAGCCGCAAGAAGGTCGGAGGAGGATTTATAGAAGGCAGAACAAGAAGAGGGGGAAGTGGTCTCGGGATGCGCGGTAGAAAAAAAAAATAGCCGAACATATTCGACGTCGTTGTCTCGGTCTGTACGGATTGAATTCAAAAGCTGAGCCATGGAAGTGGAAGGCGGAGGAGGGAGGAGGGCGTTGGGAGGAGGGAGGGAGTGGTCCGTACGCTGCTAGCTACACGGCTTAACTTAATTTCAGAGGACCGCGATTAGGCGATGAGAAGCCGCTGTCTTCGCCTCCAATCCCTTGGCTCCTGTGCTGCTGTTTCCGCCCACTCCACCGCATCGATCCTTTCGATTACATGCTCTCTCTTCCCCCACCACCACCACCACCACAAGCAGCTCTGATCAGTTCGATCCACGGCATGCATGCACGAAGCCAGAGCAGAGTCGCGCAGAGGACGACAGTGAATATCTGCTGAAACTGCTGCCGAAGCCCTGGCAAGTATGCATTGCATGACTCTCGAAGAGGTTTGAGAACGCGCCACCATTGTCGGTCGATAGCTAGCACCAGCTGCTGCAATTTGGCCGCTAGCATTTTGGAATTTGCTGACTTGCTGCCCACCGCAGCTGCTGAACCAACATCTGTCACTGTTCGACATGCAGCAGCAACAGTGCATGGCGATTCGACACTATGCCACTCCAAAATTTTTGTCTCTGTGCGGGTCCCAAGGAGGAGACGAGTCAAGGAAGTGGATGGAATTGGGAGAAGCAGCGGGACGTGCTCGCGAGGGATGGAAAAAACTGATGGTTCAGGGAAAGGAGTAGAGACGCTGAGTACGATATAGAGTCGGGTGTGTTTTCAGTTAGGGAGGGATGCCCATGGAAGGAGGAGACGAAGATGGCGGTGCGAGCATGAGCCATGGTGGCGCTTCAACAGTAGATGGTGCCATGGTGGGAGTGTGTCGCAGTCTATGAGGTAGGACAACAAGTAGGTGCTGTTAGGTCTCTGTCACTGGAATAGCTTGGTGCAGGAGACATTTATATGGATGGCTGCCTTTTTCCTTTGTAAACATATAGCTAGCGTGCCAAAATTCAAACATAACACTGATTGATTTTGTGTTTATTATCATTGATGTGTCGGATAGAGCGATCTGCATGTGGCAGAGCCAAGTTAAAATTCAAACCGTCTGATTAAATTGACCCAGACGACCGACTCAATCTTAGGGGATCAGCTCAGTAGACTCCACTTGCACGTACCATCAGACTCCTCCCACTCGTAACATAACTACTTCATTCATGAACCGTTTCTCTGGAAGACATGGAGAACGGGAGCACACACTTTGAAGCATGTAGGTAATGAATGTGCACATCCACGATGAGCGTATACATTTATCTCTTTAAAAGGTTGTCTACTACCGTAAGAGCATGTATGTGTAGACATAGACATTTTAACTCTTCTCCTCTACAATTTTTCCCTTTCTCCAACCGTAGTGCTATCTTGAACAAATCAGAGCCAACATCTAGTTTAATTCAATACTTTTCTCTTTCTCCTCTACAATACTTTGTGAACTTAAACTCTATGAACAGATTAACTCAAAACAAGTCGAGAAAGATATTACTCTTTTAGTAGGTTCTCCAAAAGAAGATAAACAGAAGAATAAACCAGAGCCAAGATTTGAATCTGACTCAGAAGACAAAGAAGAACAACTTATGAACATGGTCAGAAAAATGTTCACAAAAAGAAAGAACAACTTCTTGAAGAAGGATCTACAAAAGGTAATCAAGTTAAATGACACAAAGGCGAAGATCATATCCTATGGGTGTAACAAGAAAGGGCACTACAAACACGAGTGCCCAAAGGTGAAAGACGACAAATCCAAAACAATCAGAAAAAAAGACACTCAAGGCGATGTGAGACGAATCATCTTCAGAAGAATCAGATGTCGAATATCTGAATTACCGCGCACTGATCATAATAGGATCGGAATCAGAAAGCGAGTTGGAACAAGGCGATGAGTCTGAGGACGAATCAAGCATGAGTCCGTACTCGTTTCCGAAGGTTCGAACAATGTATCTTCTATCCTAACCTCAAAATTCTTTAGAATTATCACATATTTAAATAAAAAATTAATTAAATATAAAAACAAAATGAAACGCTCCTTGAGGAAAATCAACACCTCAAGGAACAGATTGAAAATACAAATCCAAATCAAGTTGTAAAACTTGAGGAGAAAAACACAATATTAAAGAATGAAATTAACAAACTTAAATGATTGTTAGAAACTTTTACCACTAGATCTAAGCGATTGGATTTAATTCTTAAAACCCAAAAAGCTGTATACAATAAATGTGGGCTTGGATACAAATCCAGCTCAACAAATAAAATATTTATATCACTTATAAGCAAAAATAAGAAACAAACTAAAGCTTGGGTTCCGAAAGCGTACCTTACCACGCAAGTAGGGCTCAATAAATTTTATATACCCAAAACTGAAATTCATTATCTAAAATCAAATTCAACTAAACCCATTAACTCAAAACTAAAGAATCAAATAATAAAATAAAGTCAAACAAGTGAAACTCAAATAAATCAAATAATTACCATCAAGTTTATTATAACTATAAAAATAAATGACATAAATCTAAAATATAAAAACTCAATAATTCAGGGGAGACTCCAAATTAGTTGACACCTCCAAAATATTAGTTTACCTGGCTGGGTAAGTAAAATTAGATCCAATAAGGACAAAAGTTTAACTTGAAAAATAGCACTAGAGAAGTTTTGGATGATAGTAAATTAGAGAAGCTCTGTCTATATATGTCTAAGAAGATATGACTTCGACATGTTGTATTTGGCTTAATAGAACTAACTGAAGCTACCCTCTACCAATCCTAGCTAGTTAGACCAAAGTTTTGTTAGTAAGTTTAGTGGATATGACTATTTGGAAAACCTCGAAGGTATGATTACTCTAATGATGTTCAGGTGACTCACCATAGCCCAGAAGTTTATCTGAAGAATGTCTATTTATTGAACCCAAAGCTAAACTTGAATCTAACACAAAGTTAAACCAAACTTTGAAATTCAATTGAACTCATCTCACAAAACCATAGGATCCCTTTTGTTTGAAAATTTAGACTAGTGAGATGAATAAGGATAATTTAAAAGTAAATTAAATCTAAATAATTAAACTGAAATCAAATAATTAATTCATTAAAATTTTGTGCAAATAATTTTAAAGATATTGCTGGTGTCTGAAAAATCTTAGATTAAGGGGGAGGATATTTATTCGGATAATTTTTAAAATTCTAGGAAAATTTATTTACTTATATTTTCTAAAAATTTTCTATTTGGTTAGTTTTCCAAAATTTATTTTGGCCTTAGCCTAGATCAAGCCCCTAGAAAACATGATCATATATAATCCTGTCCGAAAGTCGATGAGATGGAAAGCTGGGGATGTGGACGTTCCGCTGATCGCTTGTAGACTCCACTCCGCCCTGCAAAACAGATGACGTAAGTGCCGAGTTAGAGAAGGGGTTTCCGGCGTTGGCCCTCCGACGCTCAAGTCAGTCACCGACGATGAAGCAAAAGGCGGAGCAACAAGAACGAACACTGTAGCGCATATAGAGTTCCTGTAGCGCGCGTGCACGCTTCCCCAGGTGGGCGAGCGTCTCAAAGTTTCTCCTGAAAAGACTTGTCAGTAAAGTGTCCTTGATACAATACCTTAACGAGTCGAGCATATCTTTGATGTGATAGTGGAAGCTTTTATCGTACAATCTTCTTGTCGACCATGCCCGGTGTCAACGACACTAACTCCCAAAAGGATATCTAGAGATAATCACAATGAGTCTTCAATGGCTGTCCGGCCGACCGGTTAGGTCGCTCGGCCAAATCTCCTTCGACGATCGTCCTCAGATGACCCTCCCTGTGCTAGGCCGGGTTTGGTAGGCGGCGATCTCCGTCCGAACGACTTCTTGGCCTGCGACCATCGTCAAGTCCGGTATCCAGGCCGAGCGAGGTAGCTGCTAGGCCAAGATTCTACCTATACTCTTCTCCTCCGTTTGGCGTCCGACAATAGACTCGAGTGTTGGCTGTCTGTTGTACCTCCCTGAGTCAAAGGTGGAGTCAGATCGGAACCCTCTCCTCTTGGTCGGCCACCTGATCTCCTGATCAGCCATATGATATCCGAACGTTGACCGCCTTGACTTGGACCTCTATCGTGGCAACTGACTCTGTTGGGTGGACCCCTCCTTATCACCGTATCAATATAGATCTAGGAATTAAGCATCTCACAAACACACTAGGTTACCTTGCTTGATTGTGTATGTATAAATATAGAATGGTGTGAGATATATATGCATTTTGCCTGAACTTCAGATGCTTATATCAGTGCATCAACATAACTCTGGGCGAAAAATACAACAAAATATTGATCAAGTTTTTTTTAGTAAATATCTAATTGGAAATAAATACTTGATTTGACTAATCAGGTAAACACTACTATCTTCTTATAGTTAGTTAGTAACCATGGGTTAAAAGGATAAAAAATAGATGAATATTTTTAACTAAACTTTTATTACTACTACTCTTCTTAAATTTTTATTTCAATTAGTCTTCTAACCTATGTTAACTTAATCTTTGACTTAATTACTAACTTAAATTAATCTCCAATTAATTAATTAATGAAATTAACTCAAATAACTTTTAATCTTGAATTAATTAATCTTCAAGTTAATCAATTTAATTAACCATTAATTAAGTTGACACTTTTTCATAAATCAATCTTATTAAGCTAATTAATCATCAAAATTAATTTAATCTATGTTAATTAACTTGAGTTTCAACTTAATTCCACAACTTGAAATTAACTTATAACTTATATAACTTATTTAATTTAATTAATTCTATAAATCTACTTAATTCTTAACATAAAGAATTGACCTAACCTAATTATCTCTTAACTTATTTAATAAATTAATTAAAACTTTCAAATAAAATCCTTAACCTTAATTAAAAATAACTAAATTAATCATTTTAACTTTATAGCGGACCTGTTAACTTAAGATAAATACTTAATTATCTTCTTTACTTAATTTTCCAGGTTCACTTAATAAAAGTTAATTAAACAATTTATCTTGAATCAATTTGTCCCTTAAATTAATATTTAACTTAATCAGTTTTAACTTAAATAGATCCTTAAACTTAACCCTTAAGTAATTAATTATAAATAAATAAATAAACTATGAACGGGAGCTCAAAACTAGGGGTGCCCGCCCCTGGTATCGGGATTCGGGCACTTGAATAGGGGTCTAGGCGCCCTACACCGAGCCCCCATTCCAGACACCCGAAACACCCTATAAAGGGGGGGAGGGGTAGGGGTGCCCCTGACCTTTGCCCCTCATCCTTTTCTCTTTTGCAAAAAATCCCTCACCGGATTTTACTGTTGGTGCAACATCCCTCAGGTCAAGGTTGACCTGGTTGACCAAGCTGAGTCTTGGTTTGAGTTTAGATGTTTGACAATAAGATGTTAATTGAAGAAGAGTCAAGTAGGTCAAGGTTGACCGAATACTTGACTGGGAAGTCCTAACTGGGAAGCTAGGCAGATGGAAAACCCTAGTGAGTGAAGCTAGGTGAAAGTCCTGGTGAGTGAAGCCAGGTAAAAGACCTAGTGAGTGAAGCTAGGCAGATGGAAAACCCTAGTGAGTGAAGCTAGGTGAAAGTCCTGGTGAGTGAAGCCAGGCAAGGGAAAATCCAGATGGATCAAGGATGATCGGACATCTGGTGTTGGGGAGTCCAAGTAGGTCAAAGGATTGACTGGATACTTGGCACGAGGAAATACAGATAGGTCAAAGGGATTGACCAGACATCTGAATAGGAAAGTCCAAGTAGGTCAAGGGAGTGACCAGATACTTGGCATGACGAGAAAAGTCCAAGTGGGTCAAAGGAATTGACCGGACACTTGGTGGGAAGTCCTGGCAGGTCAAGGGAGTGACCAGATGCTAGGCATGATGTACCAACAGGTCAAGAATGACCGGATGTTGGTTTGGGAGTCTTGGAACTTGGTTTTGGGCAAAAACCAAGTGCTGGATCGATCCAGGAGCTGGATCGATCAGTGGATCGATCCAGGCTTTTCCCAGCGAACAGAAAGCCTCTGGATCGATCCGTGGATCGATCCAGATGTCCCAATCGATCAGTGGATCGATTGGGACGCGGCTGCTTCGCGCGATAAGCGCTGGATCGATCCGTGGATCGATCCAGGCGTTTTTCCTAGAGCACAGAGGCGCTCTGGATCGATCCGTGGATCGATCCAAAGCCTCCCCGATCGATTGGGAACATTTGAATCGATCGGGTTCCGACCGTTGGTGTCGATTTAAGCTGCAGGCGTGCGATGGCTGCGGTATCTCTTCACCGATTCACTCCAGATCTCTCGCCAACTTCTCCACAGCGCTCTCAAAGATCAGATCGCCAGTTCTTGAAGGATCTTGGAAGCTTTCCAAGTCAAGAGGCGGATCAAAGGCAAGAAGAGAAGCTAGGGTTAGGGTTTTCTGTACTCATTGTAAGCTTTGCGCTTGTGTTTTGTTTCCCTTTCCTTTCTTCTTGTACTGAGAGTCTTGTAGGGCTTCTCCGCCCTCGGTAGTTACCGAAAAGGAGTGTTTTCATAGTGGAGGGTGCGTGCGTGGTGTGGATCCTTGGACTAGTCACCTCTTGTGAGGTGGATACCAAGTAAACCAACCTTGTTAGCGTTGTGTGATTTGTTTCTGTATTTTCCGCTGCACATCTTAGAAGAAACGAGCAACGCCGAGCAACGAGCACGCGACGAGCTATTCACCCCCCCTCTAGCTACTTTTGGTCCTAACATTTACGAGCAAAAGAAAGAAAAGGGAAAATATTTTTTCCTAAAACTTTCCTTCTTTGGTTATCAAGTCGTGCGTTGCAGATGAACCGAGGTTGTCAGTTCTTTTATAAATATTCTCGATGCCTCGGTAAAATTTTTTTAACCATAAATTTTTTTTTCTTAGAACTTTATTTTTAGGCTGTTATTTGTTAATTAGGAAACGATCCTGTTCTGGTGCTGGCCCCTCGACCACTAGTACAGATCTAGGTTCTCCACTAATGAACTTAGGGTTAGATTTTCCTCTACCATATATGTTCCTATACCTTCTAGACTTTTAGATAGATACTTTTTCATGCGATCATGCATTCCTACTATAGAAATTATTGATTATTACAGTTTGCAGCGATTAGTTTATTACTCCAATCCAATTAACATAGGTCTGTGTATGTTGAGCTGTATAATAACCTAGTTAGAGTCGATGGTTTTACCTACACTACTAGGGTTGCCGGTACAGATATGACCTTATCTCCCATTATTATTCATGACTTTTTGGGGTTGCATCCATCCGCATGTCCCTTCCAGTGCTACCCTCCTTGGGATCCACCATTTGGTGATCTCTACTCACATATCACACTTGATACAATCTATTCATATTTTTTGGGGGTCAATGTGTACTGATTGTGACCCTATTTAGATCCATTACCCTTAGAGTCCAGGACTATGTCTTCTATCGAGTCCTAGTTACATGCATTGTGCCCCTGACCACTCGCGATGTAGTGATGATGCGTCATTTTCATTCCTTTCTCTTTTATGCATTATGTCATAGATTAGATATAGACATTAGTTTGCATATATTTCAGTCCATCCTCTATTCGACTAGTATTACCATTAGTCAACGGGTCCACATGCTATATTGCTATATTTTGACTGCATACATTGCCTCATTGGATGTTGATGTCACCGTAGGTGATGTTAGAGCTCTAAATGAGTTTGACTTGGTAGGTCCTAGGAACTTCTCCTTAGGAGGTGTACATATAGATGATGAGGGATCCTGTCTTGGAGGAGAGCGACCCAACACCAGCCTGATCCAGCTGCCCCACCCCAGCCTGATCCTGAGGCCCAGGATCAGCCTAATCTAGCTCTAAGAAAGGAGGCAGAGCTAGATGTGTACATTGCTGATCTCTTTGGGGCATCGACACCGACACCTCCAGTCTCTCGTACTCTAGACGACCGAGTTACCGGACTTGAGGGTACCATGACGAGTCTTCCATAGGAGGTCTCCGATCTTCGATGGGGCATGTCCAGTTCTCGAGAAGAGAACCAGACTCCTCATATTGAGTTGATGGACTTCTTGCGCTCCTGGGTTCCGGTCCATCTTCCTCATTTTCACAATAGTACAGTCCTTGATTGTTTTTTTGCTTGTACATATTGACTTGATGTGACTTTACTTTCGTTTTAGTTACTAGTATTCCATTTCTCTTTAGCCAGTTTCACTTTAATGATTTGATTTGATATTGCTTGTTACGTAATGAGTGATCTCACTATGTTATCAGATTAAGGGGGAGAATTTATAAAAATAATTTCTAAAAATGATCTCTCTATAATTTTTTTCTTCTTTAAAACATCTCTCTTCCTTTGAATTTTTTTTCTCATTTTTTTGGAAATACCTTCGAAATTAGCCTTACATAGTTATATTTTTCAAAGTACTTTGGATTTTTGAAGAAAAATGTAATTTGTTGATAAACTTACTTTGCAAAACTTAAGTCAAATGTTTTGAAAAATATTTTTAGAATGTTTTGAAAAGTTATTCTACTTTGAATTTTTTTTTGCAAAGCTTTACTTCAACAATGCTCTTATATGTATAATTTCTTAGAAGTTTTGCTTTTAAACTTCCTTGAAAATTTACTTAGACATTTCTCTCCAATTTTTTTTTGAAAACTTTAAATTTTTTAAAATCATTTTGAAAAATAGCTTTACCATATTTTGAAAAATTATTACTGTTAAAATATTCAAAAATCTTACTTGCAAAATTTCTCAAAATATTCATTTCTCCCTCCAATTAACATGAACTTTTATCTTGTTACAAAATTATTTAAAATAATTAGATCTCAGCTTGTAATATTTTCTTACTTATTTTTTTATGCATTATGTCTTAATTTTTTGATGTATGCCAAAGGGGGGAGGATAGTGGGTTAAGTTAGAAAAATTGAACTCACTTTTAAAACACTTTATCCTTTATTGCTTTATTATATTTTTTTTATAACTCTAACCTAGGTTGTCATTACATCAAAAAGGAGGAGATTGTTAGTACAGGTTACACTAACAGTCTAATTTTGATATATGACAAATAGGTTAAAGTTAGATGGGTTGTTTGTCTAGCGCTTCTATCAAGTGTGCAGGAGTTGACTGGTCTAAGAGACCTGACACTAGGCTGAAATCCAGCTAGGTCCGTGGGGCCCGATAGCTGGTGGGAAATCCAGTTAGGTCCGTTGGGCCCGATAGCTAGTGAGAAGTCCAGATAGGTCCGCGGGGCCCGATATTTAGCGGGAAGTTCGATTGGGTCCGCGGGACCTGACAATCAACCAAAGTCCAGTTAGATCTGCGGACCTGACAACTTGCAGGAAGACCTGGTGGGTCAGAGGCAAGTCGAGTGACTGCAAGTGGTAAGTAAAGGTAAGCAACTGGAGGAGAGATCCATTGAGGATGCATTCCCCGTTGAGGGAACTGTAGGCGTCGCTCCAGCTTAGGTCCATTTGGAAAACCTAAGCTGAGACCTTGACTAGATCCCGGTCTCGAGGAGACAGGATCTAATTACTACTCATAATCTATTATGTTGTGCTAACTCTATTTTGTAGGATAAAATATATTTTTTTATTGCTTGGACTAACCTTTTCTTGCAGGTAGAAAGGTTGAAGAAAAGGGGTCCGGACGCCCGGATCAGGCTCGCCTAGGTAGGGTCGTGGGCGCCTAGGCGGTCCTGGCACTCAGACCCAGTCCAGGCGCCCGGACTCGAAAATTGATCCATAAGCTTACGTAGAGAGCGTCGATTGGGCGAGCCACGTGGTCCAGGTGCTCGGAGGATTTCCAGGCGCCCGGAATGGAGCTATTTAAAGGCCTTCGAACCGGAGCTTCTGAACAACAACTGCAACAACTTTATCTTCTACTTTGTGCTCTAAAAAAGCTCCTGCGATGCTGTGATGTTCCTCCAACAACCGACGATCAAGATTCTTTTCTTTTTGTTGTCGGTAACACTGTTTTATAGTTCTTGTACTTGCAATTTGTAACCATTTTGAACTATTAGCGGATTGCCCAATGAAAACACTCAACAAGTACGAGCCTTAGAGTAGGAGTCATCGAAGGCTCCGAACCAAGTAAAACCTTGGTCGTGTTAGCATTGCTTCGTATTCTTTTGCTGCATATCTGTTTTAAATCAAATTTTCGATGATCACTATTCACCCTCCTCTGGCATTGTTTTCGATCCTATAAGTATCACATGTTAAGAGTATTGTATTCTTGGACTCATGTATGAATAATTTGAACCCGCAGGACAAGGAAGTATTACTTGAATTATGTGTGACATAGTCAGCCTAGTGAGGACAGACACATAGACCATATCCTGAACCAAGTGGGTATAAGATGAGTAAAAGAGAAGAGGTATAACTCACTTAGCTGCTGAATGGTTCAGAAGTGGTTCTATAATCAACCGTTTGATTTTCTTATCAATTGGGGATCATGATGTAGTATTAGGTGCCACTCATGATTGATCCATAATTAATGGTTAATTATAAATTGCCAAAATAACATAGAACTTATTGGGTTACACACACTATGAATTTATTTGAAGGACTTAAAATGAGTTTAAGAATTAGATTCTCATATCGAGAGAAACTGAGTCTGGTTGGACAATACAAAGGGCAAATATGGAAAGATATTTGTCAGAACGGAAGCTCTAATGTGCCACATATTTTGAAGATGAAATGAACCCTCCTTGGTTTAATTATAAACTAAATTGGTTTGGTTTTAATTAAAAGAAGTTTAATTATTGAACCAAAAGGTTTGGTTTTGAACCAACTTGGTTTAGTCTTGAACCAAACTTAAGGCTAATGGTAACGGATATGGATTTTGGACTTGTTCCTCTAACCCGTTAGGAGATCTATATATTGATATAGATTGGAGAGAAAATAATAATTTTTTTATTAAAAACCTAATTGTTAGGTTTTAATCAAAACCCTCCTCTTCTCCTCTCTCTTCTCCTTGCGGTCGCCGTTGCCCAAGCCGCCAACCACTGCCCCTCCGGCCAATAGCCCTCTGCCAACCTGAAGGACACCGAAGCACGAGTGCTCCAATCGTGGACTCCCTCCCGAACGTGCACGTACAACAACTAGGAGCTGCTATCCTACGCGTGCCACAGCCGCCCTTGTGCCACCGCAAGGGTTTTCGGTCGGTTTCCCTTCAACCGGAGGTCATATGCCAAACTTCGAAACCTCTTTCCACTGGTTGTGCTACCGACGGTAGTGAGGAAACTTTGCGAATGACAACGATTGTCGCTGCCATTCATCTCCTTTCGTTGTGGCCAGTTTGCTTCGGCCATTGGACATGAATCGATATTGGATCCTTCTCTCGGATCACGTTGTCTATGTGTTGGAGTGTATACTAAAAGCCTAGCTTTTGTAAACATTTATTTTGAAATAAAAGAATCATATTTGGTCAATATCTACATTTATTTGTTAAATGAGATTGTTCAATTAATTTATATAGTAGATAACATGGAGTGTGGTGTCACACTCAGAAGATCATGTTATCGGTTCTTTATAAATTATAAACAGTTGCTCACGACTAAGATGGAAAGGAACAAACCATCGGAATAGTCGTAGTGTAATTAAGTATTAGTTTATCTTGATTAATAAATTACGCTGGTACACTCTAAGTGTATTGAGTAGGACCATTTAGGTAAGTTCTTTTTGTACTGACTTAATAAAAGAACTAAACCTTAGTTATTATGGAAGTGTGTGCTTTTAATCCTAATATAATAACAAGCATATATATTTAATATTTATTTCTTTGACTTATCAAAGGGTGAGGTTTAGCTTGATAAATCAATATGGCCGATAAGTTGGGAAATGATATTACTTATAGTATGTGTTGTTGATTATAGAAGAAATCTGTGTCCTAGTTATCTAGGTTGAGAATGTCCCCAAGAGAAACTCGTAAGGATTGACATGTTAAACCCTGCAGGTGGACTTAGTCCGACATGACAATGAAGTTGAGTGGCACTACTCTTGGAGCTAGATATTAATTAAGTGGGTTGTCAGTAACTTACTTAATTAGTGGACATTCGTAATCTTAAACACAGGGAGACTAGCACACTCATGATAAGGAGCCCACAATGTAATTTGGGATTGTTGCGGTAGTGCGATAATAACTCTCTAGTGGAATGAGTTATTGTCGATGAACTTGAGTTGTGTGTTCGGGGCGAGCACAGGATACTCAAGCTCATCTAAAGGCCAAAACCAATTTCTCCTCTAGGTCCCTGTCGTAGCCTCATTATAGCCTCAAGTTCATCCAAATATAAGGCACTTCTTGGTGTCTAAGAAGTGGGTCGGTCCAATACTTGATGACCAACCAAGGGCCGGCCACAACCTCTTCTATAGGGGCTGACCCTTTGCTTGGTGACCAAGCATGTAGGGGCCGACCACAATATTCAAACAAGGAGGGTTGTTTTTGAATTTTTAAAATCTTCTCTTTGTAGAAAACTATAAATTTTAAAAGAGATATTTTAATTTTAAAAAATTTCCTTATTTGAATTTGGCCACATGTTTTAATAGAGTTTTAAAATTTTTAAAACTTTCCTTTTTTAACCATTCTCATGGTTTAAGGAAAAAAAGGAAGATAAATTTTAAAATTAAAATTTTTTATCATCATGTTAAAAAAGGAAATTTTATAAGAGAAGTTTTAAATTTTAAAACATGGTTTTAATTTTTAGAACTTTCCTTTTTAACTCCTACTTTAGGAAGGAGAGCTTGTAAATTTTATAAGAAGATTTCTTTTTGTAAAATTTTAAAAAAAATATATTTCCTTTTCTCTTGATGAGGTGGCCGGCCACCTTGCTTGGTGCCCAAGCAAGGGGCCGACCATAATTAAATAAAAAATCATCAAAAAAAAATAATGTTGGTGATTGATTCAATCAAGAGGAAAGAAAAGGAAAAATTAAAAGGGAATAGGAAAATTAGAGGAAGATTTTAATTTTTGTAAAAATTCTTCCCTTATTTGTCTTGGGCAACTAATATAAAAGAAGGGGTGAGGGGGTTTCATGAGATACAAGTCTTATTCTTTTGCTTGGAGATCTCAAGTGGCCGACCCCTCTCTCTTCTCCCTTTCCCTTTGCTCTCTTCTCCTTGGTGGTGGTGGTGGCCGGATTTTAGAAGAAGACGAAGAAGCTTTTGGGTGGTGTTCATCTTGGAGGATCGTCGCCCACACGACGTCCAAGGCGAGGCGAGGAATACGGCAGAAGATCTCGAGGTCATTAGCTTACAAAGAGAAGGTATAACTAGTAATTTTCTTCCGCATCATACTAGTTATTTTCTTTGTAAGAATTCTAAATACAAGAGGCAATTAGATCTAGTTTATCGAATTTATTTTTCGAGTTTGTGTTTTCTTCTTTTTCGAATTTGTGATTCGATTGTTCTTTTTGGTTAACCTAGAGTTATTTAAAGAAATTAAATATTAGCTTTCTTAAAAGGCTTTGACTAGGCGGTGGTGGTTGCTCCCATATCCAAGAAGGCCATGTGCCTCGTCATGCAGTCCTGGAAGCCAATTTTGGAACGATTCAAATCTAAACCATTAAGAACAGATAAGTTAAATTTGGAATCAATAATGTTAAGTTCCATCTGCGATTCCTAATTTAACTTCTAAAGAACACAATAGGTTATTTAAGGAAAGGTTTGACACATGTACAAAATTTTTGTACAGAGGAACCGATACGTTTTCCTAGGACTAACCAACACTATGATCATTGGCTATTACCAAGAACGAAGACAAGACTCGTGGCTTTGTGAAGTCATCTTGATGATCGCTCGGCGTGGATGCGAATAGAGTTAAGGCTCTGAGAGTGTCGCTTGGTTGATGCCCTTTTCACTTCGCATCATTCGTCAGGTATACTTAGTGTAAATTTATTTCCATAAAATTTTATATTATGATCATGTTTGTATGAGATGTATCATTGTATGCGTGTGGTATGTTGTAATAATTAGGAATTATTATTATTTTTATCTTTCACTGTGCGTGTTTATGAAACTTGTTTTAGCACGCACCCACATAGGACTATCCAATAGTATTATCAGAACCTGACCATGCTTTGACATAATCATAAAATTGTTTTACCATTCGAAATAGTCATATAATTAATTTTGATTTTGTTTTGATGTGATCAACCAAGTTAGGTTGGGTCCTGTTTTGTTTTAATCCCTGTGTCTAAGTGTGCAGGAGTTTAGGAACGCAGAAAGTCGAGTGGAAGACGCAGTTAGTGAGAAGGATGGCACGGAAAGGGAGCTGACGGGCTCGGTGCGTCCGAGGGATGAAAGAGCTGCGGAAGAGTATACCGATGGACGAGAAGAACGTACGCCATATTCAAGAGGCGAGAAGCCGGAGTGGAAGCCTGCTCGAGGAGAAGGCCGAAAATTGGGTTCGGGGTGAGCCCTATTTCGGTTAGCTGTAATCACTCAAGCGATCGGAGTTTCCGAATGCCTAAAGGAGCTAGAAAAGCAAGCTGAAGGCGCCCTCGATGCAGTGTTGAGGGCGCCTATGCCTTCTTTAGGCGGGAGGGTGCCCTCCATGTCATGGAGGCACCCTCCATGCCTTGGAGACGCCCTCAAACTAGTCAACTTGACCGTTTGCGAGTGGATAAAGGTTTATCCACTCATCTTGTCTTGGAGGCACCCTCAAGCCTTTAGATAGAATTTCCAGGAACTATAAAAAAGCCCCTGGAGCTAGGAAATTGATATCAACTCTTGTACTAACTTCCTAGCAACTCCTAGAGCTTTTAGTGTGTAAAAGGCTTCTCCGCCTTCAAAGAAGGAGATTCTTAACAAGTTGTTCAACCACCTTGGATTAACAACCACCCAAGTTGTAACCAAGTTAACTGTTGAGCCTTCTTTAGTTATGCTATTTTATTATTGTTGCATTTTTAGAGTTGAAAGAATGAGGAGGGTATTTTTTTATTTCAGGTAATTCACCTCTCCCCTCTTGCCAGCCCGCTGTGCCAACACCATCATGTTGTTCATCGAAGGCGTCTTCAAAGGCTGGAAGGCGCTTTTATACTGTTCATCGAAGGCACCTTCCAACCATGGAAGGCGCCTTCTATAGGACAACTCAACTCAACGTTGATCTCTTCGATTAGGTGATTCTCCGGCTAACCGGAGTTGAGCTCACTTGAACCCAACTCCAACCTTCTACTCGAGCAGCCTTCCTCCTCGGCTTCTCGTCCCTCAAACCACAGTGGACGTCCTTCTCGTCCGCAGGTGTACTCTTCCACAGTATCTCATCCTTTGGATGCACCGAGCTCGTTGACTCCCTTCCCATGCCATCCTTTTTGCTAGCTGCGTCTTCCGCTCGACTTCTTGTGTTACTAAGCTCCTGTACACTTAGACACAAGGATTAAACATAACAAGACCTAACTGAACTTGATTGACCACATCAAAACTACTATGGAATACTAACAGTGTATGTCCTTGACGAGCCTCTTTCAACAAGTCTAGGAGATAATGCAACTTTAGACCAATTGTTGGCCCATCAGAAGCATACGACTAATTCTAAGCTTGTTATTTGCATCATGCTAGTCTCGATGAATCCTGAGCTATAGAAACAACATGAGCATATGGATGCTTATACTATTATCTATCATCTTTGTGAGCTTTTTGATGAACAAGTTAGATCTGAAACATTCGAGGTCTCTAAGTTTCTCTTTTGCTTAAAGATGTAGGAGGGTTCATCTATGGTGCAATTTGTACCAAAAATGAATGACTACATTAAGAGATTGGGATCACTCGATTTTACGATGGATCATGAATTAAATATTGATTTAATTCTGCATAGTTTATCCAAAAGTTATTCACAATTTATGATGAACTATTGGATGAACAATCTTGAATCCACCATTCCCGAAATGATCAACATGCTCAAGACTGTGGAGCCTTTTGTTAAGAATGAACATAATATTATGATGTTAGTTGACTCCTTTAAGAAAGGTTATAAAAGGAAGTCAAAGCATCAAAGCAAAGCGAAGAAAAAGGCTAAGAAAGAAGAATTGGCTCCAAAGGTCCCATGCCATCATTGTGATAAAATGAGACACTAACGAAGAAACTACAAGATTTATCTTGAGTCACTAAAGAAGAAGTCAACATCCAATTCCCCATCTGCTTCAGGTATCTTTATTATTGAGTGTCATGCTATTTTCTTTGACACTTGAATATTGGATATAGGGTGTGACTCACATATATGTAATGACATGTAGGGGCTAAGAAATTGTAGAATACTGGTCAAGAGAGAATCAAATTTGTGAGTTGGCAATGGAGTAAAGGTTGTAGTTGTAGCCATCAGAACTTATTTATTGAAGCTCTCCAGTAGACTAGTTTTAGAGTTGGATAATTGTATTTTGTTCTTGCATTAATAAAGAAAACTATTTCTATTTTTTGCTTAAATAGAAAAAGATTCCATTTGACGTTAGTAACAATTGTTGTTACATAACTCTGAATGATATTATTTATGGAACTGGAGTGATATGTAATGACATCCATGCGTTAGATATATCTAATGATATACTCAATATCGAAATGAGTAACAAGCATGCTTGAAAGGATAATCAGTTAACCTCCTACTCGTGGTATTGTCGCCTTAGC
This sequence comes from Zingiber officinale, assembly GCF_018446385.1. Classification (NCBI taxonomy): domain Eukaryota; kingdom Viridiplantae; phylum Streptophyta; class Magnoliopsida; order Zingiberales; family Zingiberaceae; genus Zingiber; species Zingiber officinale. The sequence goes on from NC_055991.1 coordinate 2,243,220, forward strand.
CATATAAGTAAGAGACGTATGCCCGAATTATACAAGTGTGAAATTTTAGAATCATTTAAATTAAATTAATTTGATACATGTGTCAATGCTTAAAAGGCAAGATGACTAAATTACCTTTTCTTGGAAAAGGTGAATTAGTAGGAGAGTTGCTTGGCCTTATACATACTGATGTATGTGGACTGATATCAACTCAAGTATTGGAAGGTTATAACTACTCCATTACCAATATTGATGACCACTTACGATTTGGGTATATACATCTATTAAGACATAAGTCTGAAGCCTTTGAAAGGTTCAAAAAATTTAGAAATGAAGTAAAGAAATAGTTTGACAAAATTATTAAAATACTTTGATATGATTATGGTGTTGAATACTTAAGTCAAGAGTTTCAGATTATCTAAGGGACAATGGAATATTGTCTCAATGGACTCCGTCTCATACGTCACAACATAATGGTGTATCTGAAAGATGAAACCGAACCTTGTAAGACATGATTAGGTCAATGATGAATATAATTATGCAAGTCTTTCCAAAGCCTTTTTAGGTTACGCACTTGAGATAGCTGTTTACTTGCTAAATAGAGTTCCAACCAAGACAATCTCTACTATTCCATTTGAGAAATGGGCTGGTAAGAAATTTTGCCTATCTTATGTGAAGATATAACATTGTCTTGATTATATGAAGTTGACTGTATCAGACAAGCTGGATGCTAAGTTTGATAAATATTTATTTATTGGATACTCTAAGGAAATTAGGGGTTACCAATTCTATCATCACTTAGAATAAAAAGTGTTTGTTTCAAGATATGTTGTATTCCTAGAGAAAGAGTTTCTTTTGTAGGAAAATAGTGGAAGTGAAGTTGAATTTGAGGAAGTTTAAGAGACTCTAATAGACATAGAAGAGATGCCTAGTTAAGAACCATAATCGATTACTTATGATGAAGAGCCATTGGTTGAACCTGCTGAGACACTACTTTTTTGTAGATTAGGTAGGATATGTAATATTCCTGTGAGATATGGATCTTTTATAAGTGAATCTAATGACGTGTTACTCATTGAAGATGAGAAACATACTAATTATGAAGAAGTTCTGACAAGTACATAAAGGGGCAAGTGGCTTACAGCCATGAATCAAAATTGAATTTCATGTACGAAAACCAAGTTTCAAACTTGTAGACCCACTTAAAGGCATCATGTCTATTAGGTTCAAGTGGGGTTTTAAGAAGAAAACTGACATGGATGATAATGTAATTATCTATAAAGCGAGATTAGTTGCGAAAGACTGTCATCAAAGATAAGGTGTTCACTATGATGAATCGGATGCTCCTGACCATATTAGCTCATTATGATTATGAGATATAACAGATAGATGTGAAAATAATGTTCCTTAATGAAAACCTGCTTGAGGAGGTGTATATAATATAACCCAAGAGTTTCATATCTGTTGAAAGAAATAAAGTATGCAAGCTTCAATAGTCCATTTATAAACTAAAGCAAGCATCCATGAATTGGAATATCCATTTTGATAAGGCAATCAAAGAGTTTAATTTCTCACAAAATCCTGACGAACTTTGTATATATAAGAAGGTTTGTCGGAGTGCCATCGTATTCCTAATGTTGTATATCGATGACATATTATTTCTATGAAATGATATACTTATTCTATAGTCAGTTAAAGTTTAATTGTCCAAAACTTTCTCCATGAAAGACATGGGAGAAGCAGCATATATCCTCGGGATTAAGATATAGAGAGATAGATCAAAATGACTGCTTAGTATTTCACAGTCTACATATATAGACCGAGTGTTAAAGTGGTTTAACATATCAGAATCCAAGAAAGATTTCATACCGATGAGACATGGGATTCACCTTTCGAAGTCTATGTATTCATGGACCGATAACGAGAGGATTTGCATAAATGAAGTGCCTTATGCGTCAACAATAGGATCTATCATATATGCTATGTTATGTACGAGATGTAATATATTGTACACTATGAATATCATGAGCAGATACCATTCTGATCTAGACATGGATCATTGGGTGGCTGTCAAGATAATTCCTAAGTACTTAAGAAGAATTAAGGATGTGTTCTTGGTATGTGGAGAATGTGATATAGTTAAACGTGGTTATACTGATGCCAACTTTCAAACAGATAAGGATGACTCCAACTCTTAGTCCGAATATATATTCACATTGAATGAAGGTGCAATAACTCAGAAAAGTTCAAGCAAGACACTATTATGGAATCTACCATTGAGATAGAATGCATTGTGGCTTCTGTAGCAACAAAAGAAGCGGTTTGGATTAAGAAGTTCATCTCTGAACTTGGAGTGGTTTCTATTGGATCTAAAAGATGCCAAAGGGGGGGGGGGGTGAATAGCGTTCATCGCTTTTTCTAGAACTATGAGTTAAAATAATACAGTGGAAAAGAAAGAAATAAGAACACGCAACCAATTGCTAACACAAGTTTTTTTTTTACTTGGTTCGAAGCCTTCGATGACTCCTACTCCAAAGCTTACACTTGTGAAGTGCTTTCGTTGGGCATTCACTATTAGTTCAAAAATATTTATAAAATTTAAGTATTAGAACTGTTAAATAAAAGAACCAACAATAGAAGAAATAATTGCTTTAGCGTTGGTTGTCAGAGTAGCCTTTTGGTATCATCAGAGTCTTCTTGAAGCAATGTGCGAGTATGAAAGTCAGAGCAAGTGATGTTTTGAAGCTTCTGGTCGAAGTCCTTTCTATAGGCCATTTCCGAGCACCTTTAACGAGGCCTGGGACTTTGCTAACTTATCCTCCTCCGGATGCCCGGACCACCCTTAAGTGCCTGGAGTGTTGACGTGACTGCACCTCAGCAAAACTCTTATCTCTGAAAAATTATCCATCTCTAGGCGCTTGGATTTGTTCGAGCGCTTAGACTGTGACATATGTCGACCAATCATCGTGCGTCACCTCAGCTCAACTAGTGGCCCGTTCGACCCCTTTGTAGGTGCTTGGACCAACTCCGAGTATCCGGACCTCTGGGCACCTGAACTATGTCTATACACCTGGAATGTGTCCAGACACTTGGAGCCCCTTTTTTAGCCACTTTAATTACAGATTTGATTTCCTGTAAATACATTAGTCCAAGTAACAAAAATTATCCTGTAAAATAGAGTTAGCACATTAAAAATATGATCAATTTATGATTTAGATCATGTCTTCCTAAGACCAAAATCTACTCATGATCTTAACTTAGATTTTCCAAATAACATTAAGCTAGATCGCCCCTATAGTCCCACCGGGACTCATCTCTCATCTAGTGACTTACCTCACTTATCATGTACAATCAATTGACTTGCCTTTTGACCCACCATGTCTTCTTGCTAGTTATCTGATCCGTAGATCCAACTGGAGTTTGGCCAGTTGTTAGGTCCTGTAGACTCAACCAGATTTTCCACCAGATATCGGGTCATTCCTTGGCCTATTTGGACTTTGTGCCAATTATCAAGTCCTCAGAACTAATTGGGCTTTAGCTTGATGTCAAGTCCTCTAGATCCATCAATTTCTACATAGTCTATAAATAGGTTAGACAAATATGACACCTAACTTGAATCCATTTATCAATCATCAAAATCTGAGTTTGACCATTGATGTTTATTGCAGCAACAGTTTTGACCATTGTTGAAGCATTGTTAATTTACTACGACAACACTAGAGCCATCACACAGGCTAAGGAACCAAGGTTTCACCAATGATCCAAACATGTGCTTTGTCGCTATCATCTAATCAAATAAATCATCAGTAAGAATAAAATATAATTTTAGAAAATTTTCACCGAAAGGAACCTAGCGGATCCTTTGACAAAGGCTTTGGTACAAAGTAAGTTTGAGAGTTATATCCAGACTATACTATTGGATAGCATGACAATTGATATTAGGTCAAGTATGTTATATTTGAGAGGTGCCCTAGGGCAATTGCCTTATAGTTTATATTATTTATTGGATAAATAAAGATTCACTATATGAGTGTACATATTTAATATATGTGATTGAATCTTAAATTCATTTATTGAATGCCCACAATATGATTCATAGCATGAGAAGACTTGTGATTGGATCACAACTAGTGAGCATTTCTATGTGTAATTATGAATGTATTGAAATATTTTCTAGTCAATGAATAGATGCATTAGGGCATTATTGATTCTGTGAGATTAGCACGGGTTATACTCTTTGATCTAACCAAGTAGTTGTTCCTCATTGGCTGGAGATATTGAGATATTGAGAGTTAAACATGGATGCTAGTTATGGTAACTAGTTCATTGGAATGATCTGCTGTAAGACTTCGTATGATCCTTTACATATATGAATATGTCAATGAAGCTCTTACTGTATATCAAGTGCAAGTTTCCTTCGACTTGAAGTATTCAAGTCACCTTGGTTATAGATACTTATACTTTAACATCCTAAGCAAGCATCTCCTTAGAAGTGTGGCTCCGGGATGATTGACTATAAGTCAAAGTGTCTGAAGGTGTTTGGATAGCCCGTAGATGATTCACTGCTCCTTACAAGGAGACGTATACCCTATAACCACTTGCCAGGATTATTACTCAAAGTCTTTGGTCAAAGCATCACATGTTAAGAGTATTATAGTCTTAGACACATGTACGAGTAATTTGAATATGCAGGACGAGAAAGAATTACTTGGGCCAGGTGTGATGTAATAGCCTAGTGGAGATAGACATATAGACCATATACTGAATCAAGTGGATATAAGATGAGTGAAAGGAATGAATTAAGACTCATTGTAGCTTCTGAAAGGTTCAAAAGTCGTTCCAGAATCAACCGTTTAATTTTCTGATCAATTGGGAGTCATGATGTACTACTAGGTGTCACTTATGATCAATTCATAATTAATGATTAATTATGAATGACCAATGTAAACTGGAGCCTATTGGGTCACAAGCATTATCAGTTTATCCGAAGGATTTAAAATGAGTTTGAGTATTGGATTCTCATATCGAGGGAAATTGAGTCTGGTTGGACTAGACGAAGGACAAATATGGAAAGATATTTGTTAGAATGGAAGAACGGATGTGCCACGTCTTTTGAAGTCAAGATGAACCTCTTTGATTTAATGATAAACTAAATTGGTTTGGTTTTAATTAAAAAAGATTTGATTATTGAATCAAGAAGTTTGGTTTTGAACCAACCTGGTTTGGTCTTGAACCAAACTTACGGATATGGGTTTTGGACTTGCTCCTCTAACCCATTAGGATATCTATATATTGATATAGATTGGAGTGAAAAAATAACTTTTGATAACAATTGTTAGGTTTTAATCAAAACCCTCCTCTTCCCCTCTCTATTCTCCTTGCCACCATCGTCACCCAAGACACCGCTGCCACCGGCCACTACCCCTTGGCCAGCAACCTTTTGTCGACTAGGACACTGGAGCATGAGTGCTCTAGCCATGGACTCCCTCCTAGATGTGCATGAACAACAGTGAGGAGCTACTGTCTTGCACGTGTCACCACCGCCGCTGCCGCCCTTGAGGGGGCGCAAGGGCTTGCACGAGATCTTAAAGGTCGTAAGTTTTTTTATTTTAATTTAGATAAATTTTTCTTGAGAAAAATATGGACGACAAGATCAAAATAGTCGATAATCCAATTTACAATCAAGATCGAGTCAACTAGCGAGCCAGTATATGACAAGGTACTTTATGGTGATGATTGTGAGATTTTGGTCATTCTTGAGATTTTATATAATAGATTATCTGAGGATGCAGTGCATATTCCATCAGAGACGCCCATAGATTTAACCAAGTTAATGTCAAAGGATCTTCTTCCCGTTCTACCACTTTAGACGACTTTTGATTTACCAACACTTGTGGACTTTTGATCTTGAAGACACTACCTTAAAATCAAGGACAAGTTCTTTTCAACTTAGGACATCTAATGCAGGAGCATCCAGTAGCATGATCAATTTATTTCCTCTGATACAGTTATGTTCCCTTTCAAGTTGTGACGAGAAGAAAACGAGGCTACCAGCCTCCCTTTTGGGTTTTGAAGAAGGACGATTGAGACTATCGACAAGGAAGATGACCAGCTCATGGCCTCCTGACTCGGTTGCACACTCTTTAGAGTCCTAATGAGGCAGAATTGTCTTTCTAATGGCCGACATGACTATCCCGTGCCCCCTGACATGAGCGTGTTATGCTATGTCTTTTGATAAACTCAAGATTTGGTCTTTTAACGTTTTCTTTTATTTATTTTAAATTTTTAGGATTAGTTTTCATTCTAAAAATTAGTTTAGATTTTATCTACCATTTTAGGATGAATTTTCTTTTACTTTTTCTTTATATGTTGTGACTTTTTCTTATTTTTTAGGTTATTTAAACAAGGGTTAGACTCTTGTTAAAATATATTGATTTGGTTTTGATTTGAATAAAAAAATTATTTCCATTTAAACATAGAGGCGGCTCCTCTTTGTTGGCGAAGCCCCCCTCTTCCTACGCTTTCTCCGTGACCTCTATTCAAACGTCTCACCAAGAGATTCCTTTCCCTGCATCACTAAGTCTAGTTGTGTACAACTCATTAGATACATCAGACTCCAATCACTTGAGATTATTTTATCTAAGAGATACTTTCTTCTTAATTTTTTGATAGATGTTAACTTATATCTATCAGCGTTCTTACCAACGTAGTATCATCCATTGGTGAATTTCTAAAAAATATTGTCCATGTAATGAGATTGACTAAGTATAGTCTTTCTGTTATTCTAAAAATTTTGATTCCTAATATCACATCGGCTAGACTCATGTCTTTCATGTCAAATGTTGAGTTTAACATGCTTTTAGTGAATTTGATTATCTTATCATTACTTCCAATGATAAATATATTATCCGCATATAAGCACAAGATAATATAGTCATTCTCTGTGCTTTCATGTATATATATTTATCATATTTATTGATTTTGAATCTACATTCCTCCATGACATTATCAATTTTTTCATGTCATTGCATTGGTGTTTATTTCAAATCGTATAACGACTTCGCCAATCTACAAATCATTTTTTTACCTTGGCACAAAAAACCCTTTAAGTTGTTCAACGTAAATTTCATCTGCTAAATCCTCATTTAGAAAGTCTGTCTTTACATTTATCTAATATATTTTCAGATTCCATAAAAGTGGTGATAGCCAATAAGATTCTAATGAAAGTTATTCTCGACACTAGAGAATATATATGTATCAAAATAATCAAGGTCTTCTAATTTTCGGTAATCTTTAATTACCAATCGAAGTTTATACTTATCAATTATGTCATCTGGTTTCATTTGATTTTTAAAGATCTACTTACAACCTAGTGGTTTACTTCCTAGAGGAAGATCCACAAATTTTCAAGTGTGATTTTGCAAGACAGAGTCTATCTTTGATGGAATTATCTCTTTCCAATGAGGTCCATCAGAAGATCTTACTACTTCTGAGTGACTTTAGAGGATCACTTTTCAATATGAATGTAATAAAATCTGTTCTGTAGGATTTTTTTCAACTGAGCTCTTTTACTTTTTCTTAACTTAATCTTAATTGGTTCATCATCTTCTTCTTGCTCTTATGTTTCATATGCCCATTTTGAGGAATTTACTCCCTCTTGAATATTATACATAAATATATGCTCAAATAACGAGGTATTTTTTTATTTTATTTTCGAGTTCTTATATATATCCAGTATTTGTAACTCATATATAAAAAACTGATACATACTGTTATTATGTGTATATTTAATAAATATGCAATCAACAGTTTTATCACATAATTATGACAGTTTTAATAAATATACATATTTATCATATTTATCAGATGATCCAAAATATACATATTTATCTTTTTGGATCATGCACCAAAATTATGACAAGACACCTTTGCATTCGTAAATATTTATCAGATGATTGTCTTTCATTCTATAGTTCATAAGGGCTCTTATCTATTTTTTTTTTTCGGGATACCTTATTTAAAAGGTAATTAGTGTTAACATAACTTTCCCCACATGAACTCTGGTAGGACATAGCTCAATAAAAGAGCATTCATCATCTTCTTTAGAGTGTGAATTCTTTTTCTCAGCAACTCCATTTTCCTTAGGAGTATAAAGAACTATTGTTTCATATATGATCCCGTGTTCAGCATACAACTCAACGAATGATGATACACATTTTTCACCTCGGTTACTTCAAACTACCTTAATCTTATTATTAAGTTAGTTTTCAACCTTATTTTTATAGAGAATAAATTTCTTTATAACTTCAACCTTATTTTTGAGAAGATTCACATAATAGTATTTTGTATTACATCCACAAAAGTGATAAAGTATTTATTCCCACTACATGTCGGTGTATCTTGTTGGTGCAACATCCCTCAGGTCAAGGTTGACCTGGTTGACCAAGCTTGAGTGTTGGTTTGGGTTTCGATGTTTGACAATACAAGGTTGATTGAAGAAGAGTCAAGTAGGTCAAAGATGACCGGATACTTGACTGAGAAGTCCTAACTAGGATGTTAGGCAGAAGGAAAATCCTGGTGAGTGAAGCCAGGTGAAAGACCTAGTGAGTGAAGCTAGGCAGTGAGGAAATCCTAGTGAGTGAAGCTAGGTGAAAGTCCTGGTGAGTGAAGCCAGACAAAGGAAAATCCTGGTGAGTGAAGCCAGGTGAAAATCCTAGTGAGTGAAGCTAGGTGAAAGACCTGGTGAGTGAAGCCAGGCAGAAGAGAAGTCCTAGTGAGTGAAGCTAGGCAGAAGGAAAGTCCTGGTGAGTGAAGCCAGGCACGGGGAAATCCAGATGGGTCAAGGTTGACCAGACATCTGGTGAAAGTCCAAGTAGGTCAAAGGAATTGACCGGATACTTGGCACGAGGAAGAAAAGTCCAAGTAGGTCAAAGGGATTGACCGGATGCTTGGCAAGAGGAGAAAAGTCCAAGTGGGTCAAAGGGATTGACCGGACACTTGGTGAGAGAGTCCTAGATGGTTAAGGGTGACCGGATGCTAGGTTTTATGTACCAACAAGTCATGGTTGACTGGATGTTGGTTTAGGGGGCTTTGGACTTGTTTTTTGGCAAAAAGCAAGATTTGGATTGATCAGCGGATTGATCCAGCAGATCTGGATTGATTAGCTGATTGATCCAGCAGATCTGGATTGATCAGCGGATTGATCCAGCAGATCTGGATCGATCAGCCGATCGATCTAGCAAATCTGGATCGATCAGCCGATCGATTGGATCATGCCCAATCGATCAGCTGATCGATCGGGTGAGTCCCCACGAACAGAACCTCTTTGGATAGATCCGTGGATCGATCCAGAGGTCCCAATCGATCAGTGGATCGATTGGGAGATACTGTTTGTGCACGATAAGCCCTGGATCGATCAGCCGATCGATCCAGGCTATTACAGAGAGCACAGAGGCGCTCTGGATCGATCGGTGGATCGATCCAAAGCCTCCCCAATCGATTGGGAGCAATCCAATCGATCGGGATCCGACCGTTGGCGTCGTATTTAGCTGCAGGCGAGCGTTTCCTTCAGAAGAACTTCACCGATTCATCTCAAATCACTTCAGCGCTTCCACAGCTTCTCCACAAAGATCAAATCGTCAGTTCTTGAAGGTTCTTGAAGGTTTTCCAAGTCAAGAGGCGGATCTACAGCTAAAGAAGAAAGCTAGGGTTAGGGTTTATATACTCATTGTAAGCTTTTGCTTGTATTTGTGTATCCTTTCCCTTTTTTCTTGTAGTGTGAACTTGTAAGGCTTCTCCGCCTTCGGTAGTTACCGAAAAGGAGTGTTTATTAGTAGAGGTGTGTGTGTGTGCGTGGATCCTTGGACTAGTCACCTCTTGTGAGGTGGATACCAAGTAAACCATCCTTGTTAGCGTTGCGTGTGTTTGTTTCTTGTATTTCCGCTGCATATTTCTAAAGAAACAAGCAACAACGAGTACCTAGCACGCGAAGAGCTATTCACCCCCCCCTCTAGCTACTTTTCGATCCCAACATATCTTTTAGGTGACACATGTCGGTATAAATTAGGTCGATTGATTCATTTCTTTTTCTAATATGTTGAAAAGATGGCATTGCCATTTTAGCTTCAATATTGATCTCATACTTGTGTTTTGAGTTAAAGTAGAATGTAGATATATTTTGCATATTAATCAATCTACGCAACACATCGTAGTTAACATGTCCTAGTCAACCATACAACAAATACGAAGACTGAGTTTTCAACTTTATTAACCTTAGGCCTAATAGTCATTACACTGAGCTTGAATAACCCAAAGGGTTACATAACCCTTTCCTAAAAATACTCTATTTTTAGACATAACAACTCTGCCCAACTCAAAAATAATGTGAAAACCTAGCTCGCTCAAAAGTAATTCAGATACCATATTCTTTTGAACTTTTGAAACATACTACACATTGTTAAGAGTCAACTCCTTGCTCGGGGTGATCTTCAGTATCGTTTTACTTGGTCTATGATGTCCGAGACTGCTAAGTTCTCCATGAACAGTTTGTCCCTATCTTTGATTTCTTCAAAATTATAGAGCAACTCCTTATTGCAGCATATATGACTGGTGACATTGGTATCGATCCACCATTGCATGGATTTGAACCACTAGGTTAAATTCATAGACCATAACATAGAGGTCATCCATATATGGTCCCTCGTTTAGGTTGACCTTCTACTTTTTCCTTGGTTTTTTGCTCTCTAAAGATTTGTGATCGACTTAGTCCAGTTGAAGCACTTTCCTGATAACTTCTTGTTTATACTTCCTCTGGGTCCCATTCTGGAATCGTTTCAAGTTTTTAGTATATTGGACCACGTTGGCTTTTACAGTAATATGAGAGAATAACTTTCTCTTTGAATTCATTACACTGATGGTCTAGACATCAATAGTATCCTCAGCATATTTGGGAGGTTACTCTACCAAGAACCAAGTCAGATTTAGCATGGTCAAGTAGAAGAGTATCTTCTGCTGCCATCGCTTAAAGTTCAACCTAGTGAACTTCTCTGGTCTTTCCCTATGATTGATTATAACATTTCCAATTGGGACGGAGAAGGCCTTTATGCGTTGAGCTTATTGCATCTCAATCGTTTCTATAGTCATGTCAATAGAACATAATATGTTTTAAGATTGTTGATAAGCTTCCATAAAAAAGATTGTTTACCAGAGATTACAGAGATAGTTGTTGAACTGAAATCTACTTCAAAAATCAATTTCAAATCTATTGAGATAACCTGAGTTGATAATCTCATACTTCCAAGTAAGTAAGGATGAGTTGCTTGGAAAGCTGGGTTGTCTGGAAGACTTGATCGAGATGTCCCGAGGATGAGACCAAGATGTTCGAGGCTGAGACACCGAGGTAGTCGAGACAGTCGAGTGCTGAGACGCTGAGACACAGACTGGGACGTCTGCTGAGACTCGAGGATGAGATGTTTGAGACCCAAGGTTGAGATGTTTGCGGAGACTCGAGGCTGAGATGTCTGAGACTCGAGGTCGAGATGTCTACCGAGACCCGAGGCTAAGATGTTTGAGGACAAAACAGAGCTATCTGAGGTTGAGACAGAGTTGTTCGAGGCTGAGGCCAAGATGTCCAAGGTCGAGACTGAGATATTTGAGGTCGAGACTGAGACTGAGACCGAGACAACTAAGACATTGAGATAGGAAAGGAAGATATTGAGGTTTGTGTCAACGCGATTTCCTTAAAATAAATTTGTCTCCCTCCAACAATGCTTCGAGGTTACAATGAACGCCTATTTCTTATAATACAACGGAGAAACCACTATTGCAATCTAACATAGATTGTTCATGGCAAATTGAGAATACACCTGAGTGCTATTACCGGAAAATTGTTGATCAAAATAAATCGATAGAGAAGAAATACAGGGAACGAAGGTAGAGGATTCTCTTTTTTTTTCTCTTACATCCATCTGCTCTCAAGGTCATGACATTCTCTTATAGGAGCTCCATGTCTTTGCTACATTGAATGACCGAATAATGACCATTCATTGCATGTAGTCATTTGTTCTTCATTAATAGTAACAATTTCAAATTAGTGGTTACTGGTTAGTACACAATCTCTATTAATCATCGATTAATGCATCTGCTATATTTGAACAACAAATTAAAAGATTTAGGTGGTAAAATATTGGTACATTCATTATCTTCGCTACAGTGAATGACCGAATAATGATCATTTATTGCATCCAGTCGTTGTTCATCAATAGAAACTGTTGGATCGAAGCATTCGATAGAGGGGGAGGGGGTGAATATTGATTAAAAATACGAGAGTAAGCAGCGATGGGTAAGGGTGCTTTCGATGGACAATCACTAATAATTCAAAATAATTGATTACAAGTTAAGTACAGGAATTAATTAGCGGAAAAACAAGCCGACAATAAATTAAAAAACAGAAACGGAAATATCACTTTTGTCGGAGAGCTTTCGCTCGGACCTCCAAGCGCCCGGAACACTCTTCTCCAGAAAATCCTTCTCCTACAAGAAAGAGTTAGTCCGAGGTAAAATACAAATAATATTATCCTGCAAAACAAAGTATTAGCATAGTTTAAAGTTAATAAGCAGAGTATTAGCTAGATTTCGTCTCCTCGAGACCGGAATCTAGTCATGATCTCGACTTAGCTATCCGAAATGGGTCTAAGTCTGATCGATGCCTAATGTTCCCTTCCCGGGAACGCGTCCTCACAATCACTCCCCTCCAGTGACTTGCCAATTATCTGGTCAGTCCGTCGACCTAGCTGGACTTCGTGCCAAATGTCCGGTCGGCCCGTTGACCCGTTTAGACTTCGTGCTAGACATCATGTCAGCCCGCCAACCTGTTTGAGCTTCTCCTACACACTTGGTCAGAGTGTTAGATCACGACAAAACTAACTTAACTTATTTTGTCATTCATCAAAACTTGAATTAGACCGTTAGTGCTAACTGCACCAACAATCTCCCCTTTTTTTATGTTGGTGCAATATTCCCCAGGTCAAGGTTGACCGTGTTGACTGAGCTTGAATTGAGTCAAGCTCGAGTCTTGATGTTGTGTTGATGTTGTGGTTTCGATGTTTGACAATACATGTAGTCAACACATGAAGATTGTAGGTGCAATTGTTCATGTGTGAAGGAGAGTCAAGTAGGTCAAGATTGACTGGAAATCCTGGTGAGTGAAGCCAGGTGAAAGACCTAGTGAGTGAAGCTAGGCAGAAGAGAAATCCTGGTGAGTGAAGCCAGGTGAAAGACCTAGTGAGTGAAGCTAGGCAGAAGAGAAATCCTGGTGAGTGAAGCCAGGTGAAAGACCTAGTGAGTGAAACTAGGCAGAAAGGAAGTCCTGGTAAGTGAAACCAGGCAGACATGAAGTCCTAGTGAGTGAAGCTAGGCAGAAGGGAAGTCCTGGTGAGTGAAGCCAGGAAAGGAAAATCCAGATGGATCAAGAATGATCGGACATCTGGTATTGGGAAGTCTAAGTAGGTCAAAGGGATTGACCGGATACTTGGCACAAGGAAAATCCAGATGGATCAAGGATGATCGGACATCTGGTGTTGAGAAGCCCAAGTAGGTCAAACGGATTGATCAGACATCTGGTATTGTAAGCTTTTGCTTGTATTTGTTTTCCCCTTGTCTTCTTCTTGTACCGAGAGTATTGTAGGGATTCTCCGCCTTCGGTAGTTACCGAAAAGGAGTATTTTCACAGTGGAGGGTGCGTGAGTGTGTGGATCCTTGGATTAGTCACCTCTTGTGAGGTGGATACGAAGTAAATCCTCTTGTTAGCGTTGTGTATTTTATTTTTTTGTATTTTCCGCTGCATATCTTGAAGAAACAAGCAACGAAGAGCAAGACGAGCGCACCGAGCTATTCACCCCCCCTTTAGCTACATAATCGGTCCCAACAAGTGGTATCAGAGCGAGGCCGCTCTTCACCGGAATCATCGCCGGAAGGGTCAACAAGCTAGAGGGTGAAGAAGTTGAAGCAATTCTACAAGTCGAAGAATTCATCACAAGAAGCTCAACTTCAAATGGAATTCCAAGACGGACTTGGATTCAATACAAGGGTGCCTCCATCATTTATTTCAACAAGCTTCGATCTTTGGAAATCAAAGATCAAAAATTTCTTGATGATGGAGATAGAGCAATGGTTTGCTCTCATGGAAGGATTTGAAGCTCCAACAAACTCCAAGGGCAAGCCTCTCAAGAAAAGCAAATGGAGCCAAGAACAAATCCAAAGATGTGAGGCCAATGACAAAGTGACCAAGCTATTGGTCAATCTATTGCCGAGCAACATATTGGAGAAAGTTGGGAAATTTAAGGATGTCAAAGAGCTATGGAGCAAATTGGCCAAGATTCATGAGATCCCCTCCACTGTACTAATCCAAGAAAAATCCAAAGAGGGTGACTCATTGGAGCAAGACCAAGAGGAGGAGAATTCCGAAGATGAGAGATGCTCATCTTCCGAAGAAGAAGTCCAAGAAGCCTCATCTTCAAAGGAATGCAATGAAGAGGGCAAGGAGAGGGCATACTCCTTGTTCCATGTACAAGATGAAGATGAAGAAGCCTCCACCTATAGGATTGAGAGAGAGCAATTTTCGACGACACCGGATCAAGAAGAAGGAGAAGTCTCCACATCCGGGTCAAGAGAAGAAGAGGATGAAGAAGCTTCCACCTCCACAAGTCAAGTCGAATTTATTGGAGGAGCATCATTATCGGATCAAAAGGAAGTCTCTACCTCCGGATCAAAAGGAGAAGATGTCATCCCTACACATGAAGGTATAAATGTTTCAAATAAAAATAAAATCATATCATATGTTTTGAGTGTAGGGAACATGGGCATTACAAGAGCAAGTGGCCCAAGTTGGCCAAGAAGAAGGGTCAAGTTGTACTAAAGGGCAAGGAGAAGCCCAAGGAGACCGTCCCCACAACAAAGAAGAGAAAGGAGCACATTGTGTGCTTCTCTTGCAATCAAAAGGGACATTATACGAGCCAATGTCCTAAGGGGAAGAAAGCGGTAAAGGCTCATGGAGGAAGCACAACTCAAGGGGGAGCCTCCAAGGTAAAAAGGAATGTATCATTTATTGAGCCTACTCCCTTGAATAATGGTAAAAAGCATGCTAGTTCTAATTTTTATCATTTTAATGCTATTTACCATAAGAATAGAAAGCATGAGAGCTTTAAAGAAAAACATGTGGCTCTACATGCTAAAACTACCACACCTAAGTTTAGGAAGGTAGATGAAAATCTAGGCAAGAAAACTAAGAGTTTTAGTTACAACCCTAAAATAAAAATGCTCATGAATTCATTGAGAAACCTAAAGCTAAGGACTTATGGAAAGAAAATCAAGTCTTGAGATCAAGACTTGATAAAATGGAAAAGACCCTAAAAAGGATGGAACATATCCTAAAAGGGCAAAATGAGCATGACCTAGGTCTAGGAGTACAAAAATCATCCAATGGACATAGAGGTTTGGGATACAAACCTAAGGTTAAGAAGGATGTAATTTCTTACCATAGGGCTCCATATAGTTATGGAACCAACCCTAGGTCAAATGGTCAAGTCAAAAATACTAGGGAAGTCATCCCTAAGAGTATTTTTGCAACAAATGCGACTAAGACTTCTAAGAAGTCCAAGAAAGTCACTAAAAATGTCACAAGGGAAGAAATCCCTAGGGTTGATCTAGAAAAGGTGACCAAGGCTTCTAAGAAGTCTAACAAGGTCACTAGGAAGGTATCTAAGGAAGTTATCCCTAGTGAATACCTAGAGAATCCAAGGAGCACCAATACGTTTTGGGTTCCTATGAGCATATTCTCTACCCCATAGATGGGTTAGAGAGTGTCAACTCTAATTGAAAGGGTAGTTAACCCAATCATAATAAAGTTGGCACTCTAAGAGTATTTTCAAGGTTATTGTTAACCTTTGAAAATGATAAGGATTAATGACTTACTCTTGGAAAGAGTAAGATGTGTCAAAAATTTGAGTTTTTGGATATAATTTTAATTGGCACAAGAAATCAAGATTAAAGAAATGTCAAGTTGGGATGTTGACATTTTATTGGAAAGTTAAAGGCAAGTCTAAGCCTTATTTTAAATTGGTTACTCTTTGAGAGAGTAATTTGTGCCAAAATTTTGAGGAATATGCTTAAGTTAAGTTGGCACAAAATTGGAAAAATCAAAAGAAATGTCAAAATTGAATTTTGACATTTTCTTGGGAAATAGTGGGCAATCTAGGGTGAAATTTTTATCTAGCTAAGGATTAAGGATACTTCGATAGGTAATCTAGGTATATTTCATTAATGCTAAAACTTGCCATGCTTTGTTTGCCCATCATATGTCATGACATCATGTTTATTTTTGCATTCATATTTTATTATGAAAACTACAAAAATACCATGTCATGTCATGCATACATCATGTAGTTATAAGATATTTTCTTTTGAAAATTATTTCTTTTTTGATGTATGCCATAACATATCATGCATTATTTTAATTCCTTGCAATTTAAGGACAAATGGCATTTATTAACAAATAACATCCTTGGTGGATGTTCATAACCTCAAAATACCTAGATAGATATGCATGATCCCTAGATTAGGGCAAAATCAAACTTTACATCTCACAAAAGAACTATAAGGTGACTTGTATGTGGTTTCGTACACATTAAATACAAGTGAGATGCTAGGATGATGAATAAAACTCAAGATGTTGATTTAGTGCATTCTTTTGAGTTTTAAGTTCATCAAAACACATAGTTATGTGTTTTCCAATCATTGGGAAAGCTAATGTACAAGTCATGTGCATTGAGCCCAAGGAACATGGTTGAATATTGGTTTTGAAAATCATTTTAAAATGCTTTTGGAAAACCTTGGTGAAGGCTATCTTTTGATAGTAATCATCATTAAATAGTTGAGTACAAACTTGAAGAAAACACTAAAGTTTTTATAAGTTTTCAAGTTTGTGTCAATATTTGAAAATATGAAGTATTTTCTTAGAAAACTATTTTTTCATGATACTATATGCCCTAAATAATGTCTACAACAAGTTTCACGATTTTTGGAATTTTGTAGATTTTTCTAGGGGTTTCTGAAATTGACTGAAACAGAATTTCAGCTTTTTCAGAGCTTCAATCGATCACCCGATCGATTGAAGGGTCTCAATCGATAGGGCAATTGATTGAGAGCAAGCTTCTCGCGAACAGAAGCTTCCTGGATCGATCCACCGATCGATCCAGCCCTCCTGAATCGATCAGTGGATCGATTCAAGCAGGTTCAATCGATTGGGACCCAACTCTAATCGATTGGGAATGCTGATTTTGGCTGGGAAAGCCTGATTTCAGCATTTTGGACCTTCCTTAGTCTAGGCAACCACTCCTAACCCCTCAAAACATATTTATACACATTTAAGAGGAGTTTTCATGATGAAAACAAGGATGGATTGGTTAAAGAAGACTAAGTAGAGGTTTAGGTTGAGGTTTGGTTTCATTATTGAATTTATGAACCTCAAAACTTCTATTTTGGATTTCTTAAAGGTTTAGGGATTCCAAGTCTTTGTTGGTGCAATGACAGAAGTTACGTGCATATCTTTACGGGGAGTTATTCTTTAAGGACATGAAAAATTATTTTCATACACCTTGGAAGGTAGTTTTACCTTCTTTAGTGAAAATGCTCAAGGTTGAGCATTGGAATATAATGGAGAGTGGATATCTTCATTGTTGAAGTGGTATATGCTCAAGGATGAGCATTTGATGAAAATAAAGGGTATGGGACCTTTATTTGAATCATGTTGTGCACAATGAGTGAAGTTGTGAACAACGGTGAGTAACTCTTCAGGGGGAGAGTTTCTTTTTTATGTGTGCCAATAGGGGGAGAATGAAGGGTTTAAGTTAGGCCTTCATTATCTAAGAGAGAGTTTGCCCTCTTAGGGGGAGAATGTAGGGTTTAACTTACGTCTTCATTATCTAGTGGCATGAAGAAGGTTGAGACTAGCCTAACTTAAAGAAGGTATTGTCAAACATCAAAAAGGGGGAGATTGTTGGTGCAATATTTCCCAGATCAAGGTTGACTGTGTTGACTAAACTTGAATTGAGTCAAGCTCGAGTCTTGATGTTGTGTTGATGTTGTGGTTTCGATGTTTGACAATACATGTAGTCAACACATGAAGATTGCAGGTGCAATTGTTCATGTGTGAAGGAGAGTCAAGTAGGTCAAGATTGACTGGATACTTGACTGGAAATCCTGGTGAGTGAAGCCAGGTGAAAGACCTAGTGAGTGAAGCTAGGCAGAAGAGAAATCCTGGTGAGTGAAGCCAAGTGAAAGACCTAGTGAGTGAAACTAGGCAGAAGAGAAATCCTGGTGAGTGAAGCCAGGTGAAAGACCTAGTGAGTGAAGCTAGGCAGAAAGGAAGGCCTGGTGAGTGAAGCCAGGCAGACATGAAGTCCTAGTGAGTGAAGCTAGGCAAAAGGGAAGTCCTGGTGAGTGAAGCCAGGCAAGGAAAATCCAGATGGATCAAGGATGATTGGACATCTGGTGTTGGGAAGTCCAAGTAGGTCAAAGGGATTGACCGGATACTTGGCACAAGGAAAATCCAGATGGATCAAGGATGATCGGACATCTGGTGTTAGGAAGCCCAAGTAGGTCAAAGGGATTGACCAGATACTTGGCACGGGAAATCCAAGTGGATCAAGGTTGATCGGACATCTGGTGAAGATAAGTCCAAGTGGGTCAAGGGTGATCGGACACTTGGTGAGCGAGTTCTAGCAGGTCAAGGGTGACCGGATGCTAGGCATAATGTACCAACAGGTCATAGGTGACCAGATGTTGGTTTAGGAGGCTTTAGACTTGATTTTAAGGAGAAATCATGAGCTGCATCGATCAGCCGATCGATTGGTTCATGCCCAATCGATCGGCCGATCGATTGGGCGAGTCTTCGTGACAAGCCTCCTCCCAATCGATCAGTGGATCGATTGGCACAAGTGCGCGATCGCACAGAACGGCGCTGGATCGATCGGTCGATCGATCCAGATCCCCCAGTCGATCAGTGGATCGATTGGGAGCTGCGATTTCGCACGACAAGCCCTGGATCGATTAGCCGATCGATCTAGGCAATTCCCGAGAGCACAGAGGCGCTCTGGATCGATCAGTCGATCGATCCAAAGCCTCCCCGATCGATTGGGAGCAATCCGATCGATCGGGATCCGACCGTTGGCGTCGATTAAAGCCGTTGTCGAGCTCTTTCTTCGCCAACCCTTACACTGTTCAGCTTGTTGGACCCCGTGGTAGTTTTGATGTAATCAACCAAGTTGATTAGGTCATGCTTTGTGTTTGATCCCTGTGTCTGAGTATGCAGAAGCTTAGGAGCACAGGAAGTCGAGCGGAAGACGCAGCTAGCGAGAAGGACGACACGGGAAGGGAGCCGACGAGCTCGGTGCGTCCGAAGGACGAGAGAGCTGCGAAAGAGTACTCCGGTGGGCGTGAAGAGCGTGCGCGGCATTCGAGGGACGTTAAGCCGGGACGGAAGGCTGCTCGAGGAGAAGGCCGGGAATTGGGTTCAGGTGAGCCCTATTCTGGTTAGCCGCAATCACCCAAAAGAACGGAGCTTCGGAAGCCAAAGCGAAGAAGAAAAGGAGTCAAAAGAAGTTGGAAATTACTGTAGCAGGAAGTTACTATAGCAGGAACTTGAAGGCGCCTTAAACATGCATTGAAGGCGCCTTCATTGCTTGTTGAAGGCGCCTTGAGCCAGGTCAGAATGACCGTTCGAGCACCGGATAGAATTCTATCCACTCACCGAGCTGGAGGCACCTTGGACCTTGTTGGAGGCGCCTTGAACTCTCGGGATAGAATTTCCAAAGGCTATTTAAAGGCCCCTGGAGCTAGGAATTAAATATAACTTCTACATTCAACTCTGTAAGCAATTCCTAGCAATAGTTCTGAGCCGTTAGAGTGTAAAAGGCTTCTCCGCCTTCAGCAAAGGAGATTCTTTTTAGTGCGCTTCTCATTACCCTAGATTAACAACCTCCTTGGTTGTAACCAGGTTAAATTTTTGTCTTTCTTTTTCTGCCTTTTAATTGTTATTGTTTACTATTGCAATTTTGAGTTGAAAGATCCGAGGAGGGTATAATTTTATTTTTCAGGAGCAATTCACCCTTCTCTTGCCGGCCTCCGCTGCACCTACACAGCTTCGATCTTCACCAATGACTCCACAACATCTCTCTGAAGTTTAGATCGCTAGTTCTTGAAGGTTCTTGGAAGTTTTCTAAGTCAAGAGGCGGATCAAAAGCAAGAAGGAGAAACTAGGGTTAAGGTTTTCACTTGTGCAAACTTGTAAGCTTTTGCTTATATTTGTTTTCCCCTTGTCTTCTTCTTGTACTGAGAGTATTGTAGGGCTTCTCCGCCTTCGGTAGTTTACGAAAAGGAGTGTTTTCATAGTGGAGGGTGCGTGAGTGTGTGGATCCTTGGATTAGTCACCTCTTGTGAGGTGGATACCAAATAAATCTTCTGGTTAGCGTTGTGTATTTTGTTTTTTTGTATTTTCCGCTGCATATCTTGAAGAAACAAGCAACGAAGAGCAAGATGAGCTCACCAAGCTATTCACCCCCCCCTCTAGCTACATAATCGGTCACAACATTTTATACAATGACAACCTGGTTAAGTTAGTGAAAAAATATGCAAGTAAAAACAAGCATAAGGTTGTTAAGTTAGTGTTTTAAATTTTTTGTTGTTCTTGTTGTTTGTTTTAACTAACTTAAACACCTAACCCTCCCCCTTTGGCATTCATCAAAAAATAAACATAAAACAACTTGTAATTAAAAATGCAAGATAGAAAAAATCTAGAAATGCAAGTCAGATTATCTTGGGGGAGTCGAAAACATAGAATATTTTATTTAAATTCTTAGTTAAAAAAAACTGAGTTTTAAGGCTTTAGAAAAATAACTTTTAAACTTGTCAAAGTTTGCAAATGTAGCCTAATTTTTAAAAATAAGCTTTGCAAACGTAATATAATATTTTTTTTAAAATGATTGTTAGGGCTAAGTCCAATTTTCAAGTTTTCAAAATTAACTGAGATTTTATTTTTCAAGACTCAGTTTGTAAAATCCAATTTTCAAAACTAAGTAAAATCACTTTTTAAACCAAAGTTTGTAACCTCTAATTTTCGAAATATGTTTCTAAAACTAAGTAGCATATAATTTACAAAATGAAGTATGAAGAAGCTAAGTTGCAAAACAGAGTAAAGTTTAAGCTCGTAAAATTAAATTTTCAAACATAAGTTTGTAAATTCCAAATTTTAAAAGTGATTAATTGAAAATAACATTAATTTTCAAATCTAAGTTTAAATAATTTTAACTTTCAAGATTAATTGAAAAATCCAAAAAAAAAATTAAAAACACTTAGTTTTGACTTGATTTAAAAAGTGATATTTTTCAAAAATTAATTTTAACATAAGAAAAAAATTAATCCTCCCCCTGAACACTTAGTTAGTGTTAAACTGATTTGAAAAGAGATATTTTACAAAAATTAATTTCAAAATAAGTATAAAAATAATTAATCCTCCCCCTGAACTTGACATTACAAAAACTGTCTAACCAGTTAGTTACTCACTGACTATTAGAGGATAGTAGTTTTCACTTGGTTAGTCAAGTTAACTCTAATCATCATCAGTTAGTGTTTGACTAAACTGAATGACTTAACCAGATTAATATCTGTTTGGTATTTAACGCCCAGACTTATGTCGATGCACTGAAATAAGCATCTTAAGTCTAGACAATTTGCCTATGCATCTCAATCCTTTCTATGTTCGGCAATCACAAACAGGGGAATCCTAGGGTGTTGGTGAGATGCTCAAGTACAAGCCCTAGGGGAACATACTTTCTAAGGAATTATTCTAGTCTAAGGCTAAAACAAATTTAAAATTCTAGAAATGGAAGATTTTTAAGAAAATAAAGATTTTATCCTAGAATTTGAAAATACTAATTTTGAAAATAATTTTTACAATTTTAGTATCCTAGTCTATTAAACACATTCCTAGTTTCCTGCGTAGATTACTAAACTCACTTTCAGGGAGAGGTTTGGTAAATATGTCAGTTAAGTTAGATTTGGACTCAATGTACTTGAGTTCAATGTCTCCTTTAGTGATATGATCCCTGATAAAGTGGTGCCTAATTTCAATGTGTTTGGTTCTGGAGTGATGCACAGGATTTTTTGTTAAATTAATTGAGCTAATATTATCAATTAATACTTTTACATTTGTAATATTTAAGTTAAAATCTTTTAAAGTGTAAATCATCCATAGTAGTTGGGCAACGCATTCACCTATGGCTATGTATTCTGACTCAGTTGTAGACAGAGCAACACAGTGTTACTTTCTACAAAACCAACTGACAAGTGATGGACCTAGTAGTTGACATCCACCACTTGTGCTCTTGCGGTCTAATTTGCATTTAGCATAATCTGAGTTAGAATACTCTATTAATTCAAAATTGTTAGTCCTAGGATACCAAATTCCTATATTTGTTGTTCCTTTAAGATATCTAAAGATTCTTTTGACTTGTGTCAAATGAGATTCTTCAGCACAGGTTTGGTATCTAGCACACATATTCACTACAAATAAAATATCGGGTCGACTTGAAATTAAGTACAGTAGGCTACCTATGACACTCCTATAGTATTTTAAGTCAATTGGTTTTCCATTTGGGTCATCATCTAGAATTGTGTTAACTGCTATGGGTGTTTTTATTTCTTTAGTATTTTCCATCCAGAATTTTTTAAGTAATTCTTTGGTATATTTTTGTTGATAAATATAATTTCCTTCATTTGTTTGTTTGATTTGCAATCCTAAAAAGTAAGTTAATTTTCCTACTAAACTTATTTCAAATTCTTGTTCCATTAAGTTTGTGAATTCCTCTAAAAATTATGAATTAGTTGAACAAAAAATTATATCATCTACATAGATTTGGACTATAAATATGTCCTCTTTTAATATTTTAACGAATAGGGTCGGGTTAATTTGACCCTGGTTAAACCCTTTGGATATAAGGTAAGAGGTTAACCTTTCATACCAAACCCTGGGTGCTTGCTTAAGTCCGCATAATACTTTCTTTAATTTAAAGACATAGTCAGGGTGCTCTAGATATTCAAACCCAGGTGGTTGGCCTACATAGACCTCCTCTTTGATCATCTCATTTAGAAAGGCAGATTTAACGTCCATTTGATACAGTCTGAACCCTTTATGGACTGCATAACTGAGTAATATTCTAATGGACTCTAGTCTAGCTACTGGGGCATAAGTTTCATCATAGTCAAGTCCTTCAACTTGACTAAACTCCTTAGCGACTAGCCTAGCCTTATTCCTGGTAATTTCCTCAGTTTCGCTTAGTTTATTTATAAACACCCATTTTATTTCTATTATTTTCTTATTTTTGGGTGGTGGTACTAAGTCTCACACTTCATTACGTTCAAATTGAGCTAGTTCTTCTTGCACAGCTATGACCTAGTCTGGGTCAAGTAATGATTCAGCTACGGTTTTGGGTTCAATTTTTGAAATCAAAGAAATTTGACTTAGGTTCCTAAACGATGACCTAGTCTGAACCCTTAAGTCTGGATCACCAATTATTTGATCAATTGGATGATTTGGGTTGACTCTTATAGTTCTAGGCGGTTGATTTTCTAAAGGTTCTTCTTCTTCTTCGTAATCATTGGTTCCTTCTTTATTACTATTTTCTTGAATAAATTCAATTGGTTGAGGTTGGGTTTGTTGTTTAGATTCCTCAAATTTTACATTAGTAGTTTCTTCAATTCTTAATGTAACCTTATTATATATTCTGTACCCCCTACTATTTAGGGAGTATCATACAAAAATTCCATCTTCTATTTTAGAGGTAAATTTTCCTAAGTGCTCTCTTGTGTTTAAGATGAAGGTTGGACACCCAAATACTTTAAAATATTTTATATTTGGTTGTTTATTATAATAAATTTTGAAAAAGGTTTTATTGTGGGTTTTGTTTAGTGTTGTTCTATTTTGCACATAGCAGGCTGTACTGATAGCTTCTGTCCAAAAGTACTTGGGTAAATTGTATTCATTTAGCATAGTTCTAGAAGCTTCGAGTAAGGTTTTATTTTTACTTTCTACTATTCCATTTTGTTGGGGAGTTTTAGGACACGAGAATTCGTGATGATATCCGTTTTTAAGATAAAATTTATTAAAGTTAAAAATTTTAAATTCTCCCCCATTGTCACTCCTAATTCTTTTAATTTTGAGGTCTTTTTCATTTTCAACTTGTTTGCAAAAGTTTGTAAAGATTTCAAAAGTTTCATCCTTATTTTTTAAGAATTTTACCCAAGTGAACCTAGAATAGTCATCTATTATTACTAGGCAATATAGACTGCCATTTATTGACTTGACCCTATGAGAGTCAAATAAGTCTAGGTGTAAAAGTTCTAGAATTGAATTGGTTTGTGTTTGATTAGTTGGTTTATGTTTGATTAGTTGGTTTGTGAGTAGACTTTGTTTGTTTACCTTGTTGACAAGCATTACATATTGTTGAGTCTAAGTTTGGTAATTTTGGTAAACCTCTAACTAATCCATTTAATTTACTTATATTTCTGAAATTAGTGTGTGACATTCTTCTATGTCATAACCAAGTTTCTTCTTTTTGTGTTAAATAACACTTAATTGAGGATGTGATTAAATTAATAGCATAGATGTTATCTTTTCTAAATCCTTGTTGACTTATCGTAGGATTATCTAGGTGTTTCATTAAGCATTCTGAAGATAGGAACCTAACCTTATACCTAGTGTCACACAATTGACTGATAATTAGGAGATTATACTTGAAATTTTCAACAAGTAAAACATTTATAATAATAAAGTCAATTTTAAGCTCAATATTACCTATGCCAATTATCTTAAGTTTGTCATTGTTTCCAAAGGCAACTGTTCCTAAACTTTTGTAGGTAAGTTCAGTGAATTTGGTGTGATCTCCAGTCACATGTTTGGAGCAACCACTGTCCAAGAACCATTTGGTTTCCTACAATAGGTAGGAATTGAGGGTTAGTCTAATTTTGTTTAGGTAAGAATAATAGTAAAATAATCATTTTTATTATTATTATCTTACTATTTTATTAAAAATCTTCTCCCTTTACTAACTAACTTTGGTGAAGCCTAAAATGAATTTATGTTATTATCCTTTTTTCTATTCACACTAAAAATAATTCTAAGGTTTATTAGTAATTCCACAAGCGAAACAATCAGTGATATAGAGTTCGAGGCTCAACTGCACGTATTATTATGAAATTTTCTCATCATTAATTTTCTCTTATTGTTTTATATAAAAAAATATAGTTCTTTTTAGTCCCACATTTTAGAATTGACAACACTAAGATCAAAGAAATTTCTATAAATATTTTAGGCCACAATGTTAAAAACATATATTTTTTTTAGTTTTTTTTTACTAAGATAAATATAATATTAAATTAAATTAATTTTTTTTCATAGAGAAGCTCGTTACGTTTGGTGGGATTCTCTAGTTATTATTATATATGATTATTCATGTACCAATTTTTTTAAAGAATTTTTAAAATAATTTTTAAAGTTTTTTAAAATAATTTTTAAAGTTTTTAAAAGAATTTTTAAAATAAGTTTTAAAGTTTTTAAAATACTTTTTAAAGTTTTTAAAATAATTTTTGAAATACTTTTTAAAGTTTTTAAGATAATTTTTAAAGTTTTTAAAATAATTTTTGAAATACTTTTTAAAGTTTTTAAGATAATTTTTAAAGTTTTTAAAATAATTTTCAAAATACTTTTTAAAGTTTTTAAAATAATTTTTAAAGTTTTTAAAATAATTTTTAAAGTTTTAAAAATAAATTTTAAAGTTTTTAAAATACTTTTTAAAGTTTTTAAAATAATTTTTAAAATACTTTTTAAATTTTTTAAGATAATTTTTAAAGTTTTTAAAATAATTTTTAAAATACTTTTTAAAGTTTTAAAAATAATTTTTAAAGTTTTTAAAGTTTTTAAGATAATTTTTAAAGTTTTTAAAATAATTTTTTAAGTTTTTAAAATAATTTTTAAAGTTTTTAAAAAAATTAAAATAATTTTATTTTAATTTAATTTAATTTAAAATTTAATTTAATTTATTTTAATTTAAATTTAGTTTAATTGATTTAATTCAATTTTAATTTAATTGATTTAATTTTTTTTCAGTCCTTAGTCATCTCACCCGATCTACGTTTTCAATCTGGGAATCCTATAATTTTGTAAGATGAATTAGATTTAGTTATGAGTTTGGTTTAACTTTGTGTTAGATTCAGGTTTAGCTTTGGGCTCAACAAATAGACATTTTTCGGATAAACTTCTGGGCTATGATGAGTCACTTAGACATCATTAGAGTAACCATGCCTTCAAGGTTTTCCAAATAGTCCTACCCTATGAACTTAATACAAAACCTTGGTCTAACTAGTTAGGATCTATAAAGGGTAGCTTCGGTTAGTTCTACTTAGCCAAATGCACTAGGTCAAAGTCATATCTTACTAGACATGCATAGACTAAGTTTCCCTAATGTACTATCATCCAAAACTTCACCAGTACCATAGGTCAAGTTAAACTTGGTCCCTCTCTAATTAGTCCTAATTACCCTGTCGGGTAGATTAGTTTGAGTTACCCTGTCAGGTAGATTAGTTTTGGAGGTGCCAACAATTCTGGAGCCTCCCCCTAAATTATTGGCCTTTATTTTTTATTTTTAGTTCTTGGTTTATGTCTGTTCTTTTTATAGTTATAATTGACTTGGTGATATTCTAAATCTTGGTGGAGTTTAAAATATTTAGATTTTGAATTTGTTGGTTTAGGTTTGTATTTTGGTTTTTGAGTTGATTTATTTGATTTTACATAATATATTTGATCCGGCGGTAAGAATGGGGGATCCACTTCCTGAAGGGTCTCAGCTTGAGGACAGATGGAGGGCTGACTAAGCGGTTAATGGTCGCGCCGAGCAGCTGAGTAGGTCCGAGCGGAACCAAAGATAACCCAGCCATGGGGTTGGGTTTCCGACGCCAAGGCGGGAAGACTGAATGGCCGAGCGGGTGTCCGCCCGGCTAGGACCGAGGGCCGAGCGGGTGGTCCGCTCGTCCAGGATAAGGGCGAGGATGCAAAGATTAGCCGAGCGGCCTATTCGTTCGGCTCGGGATATGGGATGTCAGCAGAGGCGTGTCTGATGATTAGGCCGTACACAAGTTTGCACAAGGGAGGATCTCGCCGTCACATCATGGAGAGGTTGACATAGTAGCGGTATGGCCTTATGGACGTCTTTCTGACAGACCCATACCTGGGCATGGTCCTTCTGACAGACTCATACCTGGGCATGGTCGAAAGCAGGCTCCTTCGAGAGGTCTATATAAGGTTTCCATTTCTTCACCGGAGGTACGAGAGTCTTCATTCTGCAGCCACCTTCTTCCACTATTCCCTCGCCTAACTTGAGCGTCGGAGGGCCGTCGCCGGGACACCCCCCCCCCCCGGCTTGGTTTTTGTTGCAGGTTCGCCGGAGCACTCGAGGATCCAGCAAGAAGCGCCACACCCCCAGCTTCCGTTGACTCCTGGTTCGGACAGGATCAATTTGGCGTCGTCTGTGGGAACGCTCCTGCATCCGACTGGAAACAATGGATGAGGCTGGACGACAACACACGGTGGCGCTTTCTACGGAAGAACTCGAAGCTCTGGTCGAGATAAGGGCCGCCAAACTTGTGGAGCAAAAACAGAAAGCAGCAGCCGAGCGGCCGGAGCACTCGAGGATCCAGCAAGAAGCGCCACACCCCCAGCTTCCGTTGACTCCTGGTTCGGACATGATCAATTTGGCGCCGTCTGTGGGAACGCTCCTACATCCGACTGGAAACAATGGATGAGGCTGGACGACAACACACGGTGGCACTTTCGACGGAAGAACTCGAAGCTCTGGTCGAGATAAGGGCCGCCAAACTTGTTGAGCAAAAACAGAAAGCAGCCGCCGAGCGACCGGAGCAACAAGCAACATCTGCGTCGGGTGGCCGAGCAGAAGCACCTCAAGCCACCGTTGCATTCCATCGAGCCTTATTTCGCACCCCTGAAGCCGTACCAGCTCGAAGAGATAGAGGATCTTCTTCAGACGAAATGCCAAGGCGAGATGACAAAAAAGGGAAAGCTCCCCGGGCGGACTCATCTCCCGAGCGGATCAATCGCCAATTCTCGGAGGCTATTCTACAAGACCCTCTACCCAAGCACTACGTGCCTCCGACGATCGGCGAGTACAACGGAACAACGGACCCGAATGATCATCTGGGTAAGTTTGATAACACAGCTACGCTCCATCAATATACAGATGGCGTAAAGTGCCGAGTCTTTCTTACCACTCTTTCTGGATCGGCTCAACGGTGGTTTCGGAGGCTGCCGGACGGATACATCACAAGCTTCAAGGACTTCCGAACGACATTCCTCCACCACTTCGCCAGCAGTCGGCGATATCAGAAGACAAGTGTCAGCTTGTTCGCCATCAAACAGGAAGCCCGCGAATCTCTCCGAGCCTACATTCAGCGATTCAACACTGTGGCCATGGACATTCCAACAGCCACCTCGGAGACCATGATGAATGCCTTCACACAAGGTCTAGTGGATGGGGATTTTTTCCGATCACTCATTCGGAAACTGCCCCGAGATTATGATCATATGCTATACCGAGCCAATGAATACATCAACGTGGAGGAAGCGCAAGCGGCCAGGAAAAAAGAAATACCAATCGAACAGGCTCCTCCTGCCGAGCGGAGACCCTTCGCCGCTCATCAACCGCCGAAAGGACCAAGGGCTGAAGCAATCCGCTCCCCTCGTATGAGGTCCCAAGTGCAAGAAGTAGTTGTCGCTCGGAGCAAGCCCAAGAAGAAATGGACCCCTATGTTCTGCTCCTTCCACCGGACGGATACGCACAACACGAGGGATTGTCGAAGTCTTCCCTTCGTGGCTAATCCCGTTCCCAGGAATGTCGAACGACGGTCTCCTTCCATCGACAGGAGACAAAGGACCCATGAAGCCGACCAGACCCGCACCGAGAGACGACATCAACAGACGCCCGATCGGCACCGCTCTCCAAGACAGGAGAGTCGTCGAGCGTCCAGAGAACGGTCCCGACCGTCCACTCGGGAAGAGGAAAATAGGAGCAATACTTCTCGGGGCGAGATCAACTTTATTGCTGGTGGGCCGACCGGCGGAGACTCCAACCGAGACAGAAAGGCGGGTGTCCGACAGCTCCAGATCCACGTAGTCGGTTGCAGCCAAGAGCGGGCAAGTGGATCGGAAATCACTTTCGGGCCTGGGGACTTAGAAGGAGTTGAAGTGCCCCACGACGACGCTCTGCTCGTTAAAGCGGTAATAGCAAATTATACTATTCACCGCATATTTGTTGACACAGGGAGCTCGGTCAACATTATATTCAAGAAGGCGTTCGATCAGCTGCAAATTGATCAAGTCGAGCTGCTTCCCATGACAACACCGCTCTACGGGTTTACGGGTAACGAAGTGCAGTCGGTCGGACAGATCCGACTGGCTACCTCGCTAGGAAAAGAGCCGCTCAGGAGGACTAGGACAATAAACTTCGTGGTGGTCGACTCTCCTTCGTCCTACAACGTCATTTTGGGACGACCGGCGCAGCGGTCGTCTCAACCTTCCATCAGAAGATCAAGTTCCCCATGGAGGACAAAGTGGGAGAAGTACGGGGAGATCAGCTAGCAGCTCGGCGGTGCTATATAGAGATGATCCGAGCAGAAGCCTGTTCCGCTCGGAAGGCGCCCCGGATCGAGGTACACGCCATAACCGAGAAACCTCCTGCTTTAATTTATGATGAAAAGGAGGAGGTTCAGATCCATCCAACCCGATCGGAGGCCACGACTTTTATCGCCTCTGATCTGGAGGAGGAGCACAAGGCAGAGCTGATCCAATGCCTCCAACGAAATCATGATGTCTTCATCTGGTCGACACATGAGTTACCCGGAATCTTGCCGAGCATAGCGCAGCATGAGTTGCATGTCCGATCGGACGCTCGGCCGATAAAGCAGAGAAAAAGAGATTTCAGTGCCGAGCAGAATGCCATCATCCGGGCGGAAGTAGAGAAACTTCTGGAGGCCGGCCACATACGCGAGGTGCAGTTCCCGAGCTGGCTGGCTAACGTAGTATTAGCCTCCAAGCCGGGCGGCAAGTGGAGAGTCTGCATCGACTTTAGGGACTTAAACAAAGCATGCCCCAAAGATTTTGCCCCGGATAGATCAGCTGGTGGACTCTACGGCCGGCTGCGAGTTAATATGTATGCTCGACGCCTACCAAGGCTATCATCAAGTGCCGCTCGCCCGTGAAGATCAAGAAAAAGTCAGCTTCGTGACTGCCGACGGCACATATTGCTATAATGTGATGCCGTTCGGATTGAAGAATGCCGGGGCCACCTATCAACGCTTGATGAACAAGGTGTTCAGGGAGTAGATCGGGCGGAATCTGGAAGTCTATGTGGACGACATTCTTATCAAATCCGTCCGAGCGGCCGATCTCTTCAAGGACATGGAAGAAACCTTCCGAACGCTACGCAAATATGGAGTCAAGCTAAATCCCCAGAAGTGCCTGTTCGGAGCAAAAGGAGGGCGTTTCTTGGGGTACATAGTGACCGAGCGGGGAATCGAGGCAAATCCCAGCAAGGTGAAAGCTCTACAAGACATGCCACCTCCCAGAAATACAAGGGAAGTGTAGCGGTTGACCGGTCGGATAACTGCTTTGTCCAGATTCATCTCCAAAACCGTCGATCGGAGCCTACCATTCTTCAAGATCCTGCGCAAGGCTACTAAGTTCCAGTGGGATGAAGAATGTGACCGAGCATTCGGAGAATTGAAAACATATCTTAATTCTCTGCCTGTACTTGCCAAGCCGATCGGGGGTGAGTCACTTTATATTTATCTGTCGTCAACTGAGCATGTTGTAGGCTCAGCAAGCGGCGAAGAGCAGCCGGTGTATTTTCTGAGCCACATTTTAAAAGATGCTGAATCTCGTTACACCGGGCTCGAGAAGTTGGCCTTTGCTTTGGTTCTAGCCGCTCGGCGCCTTCGACCATATTTCTTGGCTCACACCATCATTGTCCGGACGAACAGTTCACTAGGAAGAGTACTGTTGAATCCAGAAGCGTCCGGACGGCTCATCAAGTGGACGACAGAACTAAGTGAATTTGACATCCAATACCAGCCCCGCTTGGCGATCAAAGCGCAATCCTTGGCTGATTTTGTGACCGAAGTGCAAAGGCCAGAGCCGGAAGCTATGTGGAGAATATATGTGGATGGGTCTTCCACTCGGCTCGGAAGTGGGATTGGAATATTGCTGTTCTCACCTCAAGAAGAAAAGATGCACCTATCCGTCCGACTGGATTGCAAAGCAACCAACAATGAAGCGGAGTATGAGGCCCTCATAGCCGGATTGCAGGCAGCACGACATGTAGGAGCCGGTCGGGTGACACTTTATTCGGATTCACAGTTGGCCGCTCAGCAACTTTCTGGCACCTTTGAAATCAACAGCGTTCGGCTTAGACTCTACGCTGAGGCATTTGAAAAACTCAAAGCTACTTTCCGAGAGGTCCTTATTCGGAAGATTCCCCAAACGGAGAACCAAGCCGCCGATGAGTTGGCCAAACTAGCAAGTTCTATAACGCCGGTCATTGTACCGAGGCCAATTGAACAAGTATCTTTGGTGGCACACGTTGACCGGATGGAAGGCCTCATGTTTCCGGACGACTGGAGGACTCCCATCACAGAGTTTTTGCGTTCGGGTGTCACACCGGCCGATCGGGAAGAAACCCAGCTGCTCAGGAGGAGGGCCGGTCGGTTCACACTCATCGGCGATCAGCTCTACAAGAAGGCTTTCTCTCGCCCGCTGTTGAAGTGTGTGAGCTTGGAAGACTCGGCTTACATCCTCCAAGAGGTACATCAAGGATCGTGCGGAGGACATCCGGGCGGACGGTCACTAGCTAAGAAGATCCTGCTAGCTGAATATTTTTGGCCGACCTTACAAATAGACGCCGCTCGGACAGTATCTACATGCCTTTCATGCCAAAAGTATCACAACTTCTCCCACCGACCGGCAGAGGAGATGAAAGTATCAATCGTTTCATGTCCGTTCGATCAATGGGGAATGGATATTGTGGGTCTATTTCCAAGGGCGACCGGGCAGAGGAAATTTTTGCTGGTGGCGGTCGATTATTTTTCCAAGTGGGTGGAGGCCGAACCACTAGCCAGGATCACCGAGCAGATGGTCAAAAAATTCATCTGGCAACACATCATCTGTAGGTTCGGTATCCCTCGTCGATTGGTTTCCGACAATGGGCGGCAATTCACAGGGAAGGTGCTAGAAGATTGGTGCAAAAGCTACGGCATCGAGCAACACTTCACGTCCGTGGCTTACCCCCAAAGCAACGGTCAAGCCGAAGTAGCCAATCGGGAAATTCTCCGTATTCTGCGCGCTCGGCTCGACCACGTGGGAGGAAGTTGGCCGGATGAAGTGCCGGGTGTTTTATGGGCCATACGAACGACTCCTAAGGAAGGAACGGGCGTCACACCTTTTCATCTGGTGTACGGCGGCGAAGCAGTCATTCCGGTTGAAGTCGGCGTCGAGTCCGTCTGGGTCCAATGTTACGATGAAGGCAATGCCGAGCGAAGGAACATGGAGCTGGATTTGGTTGACGAGGAGCGAGCCAAGGCATCCGTTCGGCTGATGGCATACCGTCAACGGATGAAGCAAAACTACAACCGGCGCGTCATTCCCAGATCATTCCAGGCCGGCGACCTGGTCTGGAAGAAAGTCAAGCCGGTCGGCTCCGTGGGCAGGTCCCTTCAAAATCATCGAAAAGCTCCGCTCGGGCGCGTATTATTTGGAGGATGAGGACGGTCGGCAGTTAGATAGACCATGGAGCGCGAACCACCTCCAGCCTTACCGGGCGGGGTGAAAGGTGTATCAATGTAAATCATCCTGTGTACTTTTTTCGACTGAATACTTGAAATGCAGAAATGAAGAATCAAGAGAACAAATATAAGGCATCATCAACAAGAATCGAAGGCCCCGTACCGTTCGGACGGAGATAAATTATCCGAGCCAAAATGCTCGACGAAGCAGACCCTGAGCCGTTCAGCCAGGAAAATGAGGAATCAAGAGAACAAATATAAGGCATCATCAACAAGAATCGAAGGCCCCGTACCGTTCGGACGGAGATAAATTATCCGAGCCAAAATGCTCGACGAAGCAGACCCTGAGCCGTGCAGCCAGGAGTACGTTCTCCAAGCTAGGTGAAAGGTGCGCTAAATATAAATTTATATACTTTTTGGTCGCCTATATACTTGTGATGCAGGGAGCAAAAAGATGAAAACACATTGAGCATTCTCCGCTGAACGGCGTACCGTTCGGCAGGGGCATATGGATTATTCGAGCCAAGCGATCGAATAGCGAAGGCCCCCGAGCCGATCGGCCAGGAGGAGTATGCATTTAGATTCGTAAGAAAATGACCCGTGCCGTTCGGATGGGCATAAAAACTGTTCAAGCACGGGATAAGGTATGAAGGCCAAGGTCGCTCGACCTGGTAAGGAGTTAGCCTTGAAGGTCGACGAGCCCCGTCGTTAAAGATCGAGAGTCGCGCCGACCGGCTATAAATATCCGCGCCGTCGAGCTCCGACGTTAAAGATCAAGAGACGAGCCGGCGTCTATAAACGTCCGAGCGGAAGGTCGACGAGCCCCGTCGTTAAAGATCGAGAGCCGCGCCGACCGGCTATAAATATCCGCGCCGACGAGCTCCGTCGTTAAAGATCGAGAGACGAGCCGGCGTCTATAAACGTCCGAGCGGAAGGTCGACGAGCCCCGTCGTTAAAGATCGAGAGCCGCGCCGACCGGCTATAAATATCCGCGCCGTCGAGCTCCGACGTTAAAGATCGAGAGACGAGCCGGCGTCTATAAACGTCCGAGCGGAAGGTCGACGAGCCCCGTCGTTAAAGATCGAGAGCCGCACCGGCTATAAATATCCGCGCCGTCGAGCTCCGACGTTAAAGATCGAGAGACGAGCCGCGTCTATAAACGTCCGAGCGGAAGGTCGACGAGCCCGTCGTTAAAGATCGAGACCGCCGACCGGTTATAAATATCCGCGCCGTCGAGCTCCGGCGTTAAAGATCGAGGGCCGAGCCGATAACGTCCGAGCGGAAGGTCGACGAGCCCTTCGTTAAAGATCGAGAGCCGCGAACGGCTATAAATATCCGCGTCGAGCTCCGACGTTAAAGATCGATAGACGAGCCGGCGTCTATAAACGTCCGGGCGGAGGGCGCCGTCGTTAAAGATCGAGAGCCGCGCCGACCGGCTATAAATATCCGCGCATAAATATCCGCGCCGTCGAGCTCCGACGTTAAAGATCGAGAGACGAGCCGGCGTCTATAAACGTCCGAGCGGAAGGTGGACGAGCCCCGTCGTTAAAGATCGAGAGCCGACCGGCTATAAATATCCGCGCCGCGAGCTCCGACGTTAAAGATCGAGAGACGAGCCGGCGTCTATAAACCGAGCGGAAGGTCGACGAGCCCCGTCGTTAAAGATCGAGAGCCGCCGATCGCTATAAATATCCGCGCCGTCGAGCTCCGGCGTTAAAGATCGAGAGACAAGCCGGCTATCGAGCGCAAGGTCGACGAGCCCCGTCGTTAAAGATCGAGAGCCACGCCGACCGGCTATAAATATCCGCGCCGTCGAGCTCCGACGTTAAAGATCGAGAGACGAGCCGGCGTCTATAAACGTCCGAGCGGAAGGTCGACGAGCCCCGTCGTTAAAGATCGAGAGCCGCGCCGACCGGCTATAAATATCCGCGCCGTCGAGCTCCGACGTTAAAGATCGAGAGACGAGCCGGCGTCTATAAACGTCCGAGCGGAAGGCCGACGAGCCCCGTCGTTAAAGATCGGGAGCCGCGCCGATCGGCTATAAATACCCGCGCCGACGAGCTCCGTCGTTAAAGATCGAGTGCCGAACCCGCGACTGTGAACTTCTTGGACGGAACTAAGGACGCCAAATAACGAGCGTTCGCAAATACTAAATTGATTAAGGCCGATCGGCCGTCAGTTTGTCAATACTTCGCATTCGCTGAACGCAAACAGTATAACCAAGCGCTAAACGATTTTGAGGAAAACGAGCCAATCGATTAACCTGATCGGTCGTCTAGTGAGAAACACGTGGAACCTAATTGATTCTACGAATGAGCATCAAACAGAATAAAAAGGGGCAATGAAGGGCAAACAAAAATACAAGTAAAGGAACACAATTATGCCGAACGGCACGTACAAAAGTTTTACATTCGCAAAACGGATGAAATACAGAAAGTACTTAGAAGAACTCGCCTCACTCCGGGTCCTCAAAATTAAAAAAGGCGTCCGGGATATTATCTATCATGGCCGCCAGGTCGGAGGCGGGAATGTGCATTCCCGCAGGAAGGTGGCCACCCTTCTTCAAGTACGCCATGGTGACCTTGATCGCTTCGGCGAAAGTTGAGGAGACGTTGCCGCCGAATTTTGCGCCGAACCGCTCCGAGCGGAGGTATTCTTGGCGCGCTGCTGCTAGGCGACTCGACTCTCCCTCCTTATATTGTCTGAGCGTCGCCCGGGAGGCAATCAGTGAATCTTGAAGAACTTTCTAGTCCACCTCCGCTTTGGTGCTTTCAGCAGAGCGCCCATCCCGTTCGGCAGCCAGTTGGGCCTCCAGCTTTTTAGATTGCTGATCTAGGGCTCGGACTTCAACTTTCATCTTATCCAGATCAGCAATCGCCCGCCTCTTCCGGCTGCTGGCACGCTTCATGTCCCCGTCGCGCTTCTTCACTAAGTCTTCGAGTCGAGCCACCTCTGTAGCCAGGTCGGCGGCCTTCTTCTGTTCGGCCTCGAGGGCTTGTTTCTCCCGCTCGGCCGATGGACCTCCCGACACTTGGAGTTTTTCCAGGAGATCCTCCAGCTCGGCTAGCCGATGGCTAGTGGCGATTTGCTCAGCCCAACGCTATAAAGGAAATAATAAAATCAGGAGCCAAACGGTAGCATGGCACAGGAAGAAAAATGAACGTACCTGAGTGGCCTGCTGCATGTTGTTATCGCCGAGCTGCTTGGGCGTCATGAGGGCCACCTGAATCTGGGCGTCCTCGAAGAGCTTGGCGAGCGGACCCGTCAGGGTTATTTCATGAACGAGGCTTGATGGCCTATCGGCAGATAATAAATATTCCTCCGAAGGAAATCGGAGGGTCGTCTTGATGGTCGGGTGGCCGGCTGGCCCTTTCTCGGCCGCAGTCGCCTGGCCCGAGGACTCCCCTATGGTTGAAGTCTCGCCCAACCGTCGTAAGCGACGACGAGTCCGCGGAGGAGAGCCAGAGTGTTGTGCGATGGGCGAGGCCACGGGGGTCCCGATCTGCGACTCCGTGCGATCGGGCGAGGCAATCTCGATCGGCGCCCGTGGTTCGCCCTCTTTGGTCGGCGGAAGGCTGGAGTCTCTTCGACATTTCCGCCGAACTCCCAGTGGTGAATCCCCGGTCTGGGGGATTCCCAGCTCGGCTGGAGCAGAAGAAACAGGATCCGCCTCGACCTCCGTTGAAGCGGCTTGGGATGAGACCCCGCTCGGCGAGTTCTTTTTTGGTGGCCGCCTCAATTTCCACGGCCTTCAATTTCAGATGATCGGTAGCCTTGGAGCGCCACATGACTTCAGCTGCAGCAGAAGAAATTAAAATCAGTTAGACAAAAAAGGTGAAAGAAGTAAAGAGTCCTTACCCATGCGGCGGGGGAGGTTGGCCCGAACGGGAGATAATCCAAAAATGTACAACACCCCCTTGAGAAGCAACTGGTCGATTTTGTACCGTTGACCGGACAACCAGTTTGCCGCATGAAGGTAGGCTGGACTGCTTCTGAATTTGCCGAGCTCTGGCTGGGTCGGCACAGCGGTCTGCCATTTGGTTCTAAATGCTGGCCGCTCGGGAAGTCGTATATAGAAGAAGAACTCCTTCCAGTGCTTGTTGGAGGTCGGCATATTATCAAAAAATTTGAAGCCTATTCTACTTTGGAAAATAAAAGTGCCCAACTCGGATTGTTTGGGGTAGAAGAAATAGTGGAATATCTTGGGGTCGAGTGGGATACTGTGCAGCTTAAAGAGGACGACCACCCCGCTCAGCAGCCTAAAGGAATTCGGCACAAGTTGGCCGAGCGGGATGCGGAAATAATTACAAACCTCTAAAATAAAGGGATGGGTAGGAAATTTAAGGCCGCCCTGGAATTGGTCTAGAAAAAAACAAACGGTGCCGATCGGAGGGTCATGGGGCCGGTCGGTCGGGTTGGCTATAACTATTTCATGGTCATCAGGAATCCCGTACGTCCGAACAAGGCGCCGAGCGCCCTCTTCATCAAATCGACTCTCCATGGTCAGATACCAAGGGTCATGAACATCAACAGCGGGTTCGGAGGAGCTTGCCATCTCGGAGAAGCAAAAAGATTGCAAGAAACCGAAGGAATGGGAACGAAATAGGCAAAACGAGTTGGGAAGACCTTGTAAACGAAGGGAGAAGACTCACTGAGAAGGAAACGGGCGGAAAGGATCACCGGTGGGATGCTAGCCGCCGAAAAACAGGAACTGGATCGTCGGAGGCCGCAGCAGAAGAATAGGCAGAAGGACAACGCGCAAGCAAACATGCGGCGAAGGAAGGAGACGGAGGCTTTATACGGCCGAGGCCGGTCGGCCTCCGCCGTCGGATGCAGGTCACGAGAGACGAGTTCATCATCTAACCGTCCATTTCAAAGTAATCGGCGTCCCATCGTACGGATCATCACCGCCACGCAAGAAGGGCCACGTGGCGCTCTGTCACCAGGCGCAATTAATGCGCCCATACCGCGCATGCTTCGGCTTAATGAAGAGAATTTGCGTGATTTTCGAGAAGATTTAGACAAGCAAACATCCACGTTGAGCGACAAGACAACCAAAACGAAGAGCCGAGCGGCTGAATTTGGCATAAGGGCCGAACGACTCAAGGGATATTATAAGCGACGGTAAGGCGACGACCGCCCGCTCGGACACATAGTCCAGTCAGTCGGACTCACTGCCTCCTTCGACTAGACTTGAAGGGAAGGCAAGTGATCCGGCGGTAAGAATGGGGGATCCACTTCCTGAAGGGTCTCAGCTTGAGGACAGATAGAGGGCTGACTAAGCGGTTAATGGCCGCGCCGAGCAGCTGAGTAGGTCCGAGCGGAACCAAAGATAACCCAGCCATGGGCTTGGGTTTCCGACGCCAAGGCGGGAAGACTGAATGGCCGAGCGGGTGTCCGCCCGGCTGGGACCGAGGGCCGAGCAGGTGGTCCGCTCATCCAGGATAAGGGCGAGGATGCAAAGATTAGCCGAGCGGCCTATTCATTCGGCTCGGGATATGGGATGTCTGCAGAGGCGTGTCTGATGATTAGGCCGTACACAAGTTTGCACGAGGGAGGATCTCGTCGTCACATCATGGAGAGGTTGACATAGTAGCGGTATGGCCTTATGGACGTCTTTCTGACAGACCCATACCTGGGCATGGTCCTTCTGACAGACCCATACCTGGGCATGGTCGAAAGCAGGCTCCTTCGAGAGGTCTATATAAGGTCTCCATTTCTTCACCGGAGGTACGAGAGTCTTCATTCTGCAGCCACCTTCTTCCACTATTCCCTCGCCTAACTTGAGCGTCGGAGGGCCGTCGCCGGGACACCCCCCCCCCCCCGGCTTGGTTTTTGTTGCAGGTTCACCGGAGCACTCGAGGATCCAGCAAGAAGCGCCACACCCCCAGCTTCCGTTGACTCCTGGTTCGGACAGGATCAATTTGGCGCCGTCTGTGGGAACGCTCCTGCATCCGACTGGAAACAATGGATGAGGCTGGACGACAACACACGGTGGCGCTTTCTACGGAAGAACTCGAAGCTCTGGTCGAGATAAGGGCCGCCAAACTTGTGGAGCAAAAACAGAAAGCAGCAGCCGAGCGGCCGGAGCACTCGAGGATCCAGCAAGAAGCGCCACACCCCCAGCTTCCGTTGACTCCTGGTTCGGACAGGATCAATATTTTTTCTTTGGGTACGTAGTATTGGTTAAGTCCTACTTGCGTGGTTAAGCACGCTTTCGGAACCCAAGCTTTACTTGATTGTTTGTGTTGGGTTATTAACGATTTAAAATGTTTTATTTGAACTTGACTTATAGCCAAGTCTAGTTTTGTTGTAGATTGTCTTTTGATTATTTAAAATTAGATCTAAATTCTTAGATCTTGTTGTAAATTTTTCTAAGAGATCTTTTAATTTATTAACTTCTATTTTTAAATTTTCCTCCTCAAGTGTTGAGTCTTGAGTTGAATTTGAATTTTTGATTTGTTCCTTGAGATTTTGATTTTCCTTAAGGAGAAATTTATTTTCTTTTTCTAATGTAATTAATTTGCTATTCAGACATGCAATAATTTTAAAGAATTTTCTATTCAGATTAAAGTTTACCTTGTCGGGACCTTCGAAAACGAGTATGGACTCGTGGCTTGATTCGGGTTCGGACCCGTCTTCCGATTCTTCGTCCGATTCTTCTTCGAGGGTCATCAGTGCGAGGTGGCTCTGGTGCTTCTAATCTTCGATCTCCGATTCGTCCGAGGAAGAGTCGTCCCAAGTCTCTTTGAGAGCCTTCTTCTTGGATGTCTTTGTCTTGTCGCTCTTTAGTTTCGGGCACTTGTTCTTGTAGTGACCCTTCTTATTACATCCGAAGCAGGTCACGTTCCTCGATTCATTTGGAGAGTTGATCTTTTGCAAGTCCTTCTTGCTAAAGCTTTTCTTTCTCCTAGTGAACATTTTCTTTACCAGGTTCACCAGGTGTTCTTCATCTTCAGAGTCCTGGTTAGACTCATCCTCAACCTCAGGCTTGTTTTTCGTCCTTTCCTTGGATGAACCTGCAAACAAAGCTATACCTTTCTCGGTCCTGGCGTTAGTTTGCTCATGCAATTCTAATTCGCAAAACAGCTCGTGTAATTTTAATTTAGATAAATTTTTAGAAATTTTGTAGGCATCCACGATAGATGCCCACAAATTATTGCGCGGAAAAGCATTTAACACATACCTTATTAAATCCCAGTTTTCCATTTGATGGCCTATTGTGTGGAGTCTGTTGAGGATGTCCTTGATCCTCGCGTGAAGCTGACTCGTCGTCTCTCCTTCCTGCATTTTAATGTTAAATAATCTATTTAAAAGCAGGTCATGTTTCGTTACCTTGGCGTCGCTTGTTACTTCGTGTAGTTCGATCAGCTTGTCCCATAACTCCTTAGTGTTTTGATGTGGTCCTACCCGGTTTAGTTCTTCTTTAGTCAATCAGCATTGTAGTGTATTTAGGGCCTTGAAGTCTGTTGACGCTTTCTTCTTCATGTCCAGAGTCCACTGTTCTGGTTCCAGTGGGATTCCGGAGTTGTCGACCGGTGCCTTGTAGCCTCTGGTGACGCTGAACTATTGGTCGAAATCCGTCTTTAGGTAAACCTCCATCCGCTTCTTCCAGTACGAAAAATCATCACCATTGAACAGGGGAGCGCGTACTATGCTGAAGACTTCAATTTGAGACATCCTGCACACAAGTAAAGAAATAGAAAAAAAAATCCCAAGACTAGGTCTTGGATTAGTAGTGCGGGATAAGATAGAAATAACTTAAGATCTGAATTAGTGTTGCACAAATTCAGATTGATTGCAACGAACAAATTTCCAAAAAGGTAATAGTACCAGTTTGAAAAATTATGAAAATCTAAAAATCGAAGAAAAAAGAAAAGAAACTAGTTTCACTCCCTGTCTGATTAGTGGTTGCACCAAATCAGAGCAGTATCTGCTCTAATACCACTTGTTAGATCGAAACGTTCGATAGAGGGGGGGGGGGGGGGGGGGAATGTCGATTAAAAATTCGAGAGTAAGCAGCAGAAAATAATTAAGTCAAAGCAGACACAGAGATTTACTTGGTTCGGAGCCTTTGGCGACTCCTACTCCAAGGCCCGCATGCAAGGGTGCTTTCGATGGACAATCACTAATAATTCGAAATAATTGATTACAAGTTAAGTACAGGAATTAATTAGCGGAAAAACAAGCCGACAAAAAATAAAAAAATAGAAACGGAAATATCACTTTTGTCGGAGAGCTTTCGCAGCGTCGCATGAGCACAGAGGAGTAGATCTTTCGTTGTTGTGATGACTCCAGCCTTTACCCTCCTTATATAGGAGGTTCGGGGTGCCTGGAACCTCTAGGGTGCCCTGAATATGACGTAGCCGAGCCAACCAGGGCGATTCACGTGGTGAAATGACGTTGCGGATAAAATTTCACCTCCGAGCGCCCGGATCCCTCCCGGGCGCCCGAACCACTCTTCTCCAGGAAATCCTTCTCTTGTAAGAAAGAGTTAGTCCGAGGAGTATTAGCTAGATTTCATCTCCTCGAGACCGGAATCTAGTCACGATATCAACTTAGCTATCTGAAATAGGTCTAAGTCGGATTGGCGCCTAATGTTCCCTTCCCGGTAACGCATCCTCACAGTCACTCCCCTCCAGTGACTTACCTTCTCTTACCTGCCAGACGTCTGGTCAGTTCTTCGACCCATCTGGACTTTGTGTCAGCTATCCGGTCAGTCTGTCGACCTACCTGGACTTCGTGCCAAACGTCTGATTGGCCCGTTGACCCGTTTGGACTTCGTGCCAGACATCAGGTCAGCCCGTCGACCTTTCTGGGCTTCTCCTGCACACTCGGGCAGAGTGTTAGATCACCACAAAACTAACTTAACCTATTTTGTTATTCATCAAAACTTGAGTTAGACCGTTAGTGCTAACCGCACCAACAATAACAATTTCAAATTAGTGGTTAGTACAAACATTAAAAAGATTTAGGTAGCAAAATATTGGTGCATTTGTTACCTTTTCTTACAAGAGCTTCATGACTTCGCTGTATTGAATACTGAATAATGACCATTCATTGCATCCAGCTATTTGTTCATCAATAGTGACAATTTCAAATCGACGGTTACAGAATCTCTATTAATCTTTGATTTGACATTCGACACGTGCAGGTCATGTTAGTATACGAGTCAACTTGGTTCAGTACAATTCAGATTCTGAATTTGTAACCTTGAAGGCCCACGTGTGAGAGAGAGTCTCTCCTCATGCATTTGTTTGCAACATCAATGCTTGTGAATCAATATAAATCAGCAAAGGTGTTTTGAAACATTCAATGTGAAACTAAAATCTCATTCATAATAGAACATTTTTCCTCTCTATCATATATATATATATATATATATATATATATATATATATATCCTGCACAACTTATCTTGAGCGATGGTGGACGACATCCAACATGGATGATCTGATGCGGGCAAAATTTTATTTTTTTTATTTTCTTCTCTCATCGACATGCAACAATGTTTTTCTCTCTCTTACATGCAAACAACTATTTTCTCTCTTCTGCAGGCAAACGACTCATTTCTCCCTCCTACATACAAGGTGGTATTAGTTTGTACAGACCAGCATTAGCGTTGATGTTAGTTTGTATAGACTAGTACTAGCGTTGGTGTTGGTTTCAAATCAGCATGGTGCTGGTTTCAAACCAGCATGGTGCTGGTCTTTAAAGACTTGTACCAATTAGTGCTAATTTCAAACCAACACCACACTAAACCAACATTAATTGGTGCTGGTCTTTAAGACCAACACTGATTTGAAACTAGCACCAACCAGCACCAATGTGGTGTTGGTCTTTAAAGACCTACACTAATGTTGATATTGGTTTGCACAAACTATCACCATTTTGTGTAGGAGAGAGAAAATGTTACATGTAGATGTGAGAGAATAAAAAAAAGTTTTAGCCGTGTCAAATCACCCATGTTAGATGTCGTCCATCATTGTTCAGGATAAGTTGTGCCGGATATCATTCTTTTTA
Organism: Zingiber officinale; assembly: GCF_018446385.1. Lineage (NCBI taxonomy): Eukaryota > Viridiplantae > Streptophyta > Magnoliopsida > Zingiberales > Zingiberaceae > Zingiber > Zingiber officinale. The sequence goes on from NC_055991.1 coordinate 2,286,174, forward strand.
TATAGAATATATATAATTATTACCTTACATACTCATTCGATGAGTAATTTTGGATGACTCAGAGTGAATCGGGACGATTCACTTTAAGTCGCCTAGAATCACTCACTGAATGAGTGTATAGGATAATATATATATATATATATATATATATATATATATATATATATATATATATATATATATATATATATATATATATTACTTTAATAAATTTTAAAATTAATTTTTAATGGATATAAAACAATCCATTTTTTATATGTACAAAATGACTCATTATGTAACTGATTTTCTGGTATAAAAAGGCCACTATAGGTTAAAATGACCCCATAATTTATTTGCTTATAATTTAAGGTGCGACTAATAATACCAAACCGACTGGAGAAAGTATAGCATCCATTTACTCCGTCACATTATAAATTTAAACATGGCAAATTAATTTTATATCACGGGACAATAATTGAAGGGAATGCGCCGAGCTCGAGGCCCAGATTCATCGCCAATGGCATTCCGGATGCGCTGCGCGGCTGCAGTACGGAGCTGCGAGCCTGAACTCGTTCACGGGCTCCTCGATCGCGCCACTGCTCCATCTTCCCGAGGCAGAGGAGGGCGGGGCCCAGTCCGGAGTAGCCTGCACCCACGGTATAGCCGGCGCCTGGAGAGAGGCGAGGAGAGGAGACGCAAGAAACGGACGCGTGTCGGCTGTCGAACGGCGGAGACCAGTGTTCTCCGGAGTGATGCTTCGACGAGGTTGCTTGATTGCTGGGGATTGCCACAACGATGATGAAGTTGATCCTTCTGCAAAACGGTAATGAGCTTCTATCTAGTGCATGCTCGAAGAAAAAAAAAAATCATCTCAGGGTTTATGAACTTGGGGGTGTTAAGAAAAAATTAGGAGGAGGATAAGTGGATAAAGATAGAGTAGTGAAAATATAATAATCTCTCACACTTTTTCATTAAATTATAAAATATATAATATATTTATAAACTACCTATATAATCCACTAATTCTATCATCCATCCCACTAACTCAATTACTCTACCTCACTATTACCACTACTGCCACTCATTGTCACCACCAACTCAATTGTTAATTTTGAATCATTTATCAACACTCCCTCTTGATTCAAAATTACAAATATGAAGACATGATCTAAAATAAATAAACTTCTCTCTTGGAAGTGACTTCGTCAAGATATCCGTCACTTGTTCATGTATGTTGCAGTACTCCAACATAATTTCTTTATTTGCAACTAAGTCTCGAAAATGTAGACGAATATCAATATGTTTAGTCCTCGCATGGAAAGCTGGATTTTTTGTCATTGCAATTGTCGTCTTATTATCACGAAAAATAGTAGTTGCATCATTTTGTTGTTGGTGAAGATTTGCAAATGATCTTCTAACCCAAATTGCTTGATATGATGCTGAAGTTGCTGCTGCATATTTTGCTTCTGAAGACGATAAGACTGTAGTAGCTTGTTTCTTTGAACTCCATGAAATTGCTCCTAATCCAATATTAAAAACACTAGCTGAGGTGTTCTTTCGATCATCCATTGAATTTGCCTAATTACTATCAGTGAACCCGTAAAGATCAAATTTTGAAATTTTACTATAATAAATTCCATAATCCATGGTTCCAGCAACATAACGTAAAATCATTTTAGCTGCTCCAAGATGATGCTTCGTAGGATTTTGCATAAACCTGGAGATTACACCAACAGAAAAAGCAATATCTGGTCTAGTATGAGTTAAATAAATTAAACCTCCAACCAAACTTCTGAAATTTCTTGCATTAGCTTTTTCTGAACCATCTTCCAGTTGCAATTTCTCATTTATATTCATATGTATAGTAGCTGGATTGCAATTGAATAAGTTGAGCCTTTTCAGAAGATTTGTCACATATTTTCTTTGTGAGATAAAGATCCCATCAACTCCTTGCTTTACTTCAAGATCAAGAAAATAATGTAATATTCACATATCTGACATCTCAAACCTCTTCATCATATTAGATTTAAAATCAGCCAATAGAGAATCAGAAGAACTCATATAAATTATATCATCGACATAAAGACACACAATAATATAATCATCTCTACCTTATTTTTTCACATAAAGAGTGACTTCATTTTCACTTCTTGTAAAACCATGTTGACGAAAATAACCATCAATCTTACTATACCATGCCCGTGGGGCTTGTTTTAACCCATAAAATGTCTTTCTCAATTTATGCACCTTCGTCTCTTTGTCTTCAATTATAAAACCTTCTGGATGATCTACATAAACTTCTTCTTGCAAATCGCCATTCAGAAATGCATATTTAACATTAAATTGATAAACAGGCCAATGCATTTGTGCAACTAATGCTAGGACAATTCTCACAGTTTCAAATATAGCAACTGGAGAAAAGGTTTCTTCGAAATCAATACCTTGTTGTTGCGAATACCCTTTTGCAACAAGTCGAACTTTGTATTTTTGAATGGTTCCATCGACATGATATTTTGTCTTAAACATCCACTTGAGACCAATCACATTCTTGCCTTCGGGTAGATCTACCATCTCCCATGTTTCATTTTTATGGATTACAATTAACTCTTTTTTCAGTGCATTCCTCCATTCCTCTTTTGTTACTGCTTCTTCAAAGGTTGTAGGATCTATAACCAAAAAAAACAAATTGACTTGACTCATATATTTCTCTTAAAGATTTAACCTTTGCTGGAGGTGCTTCATCAGAAGATTCTTGTAAGGAGGATGAACTGCTACTTCTTGAATTTGATGGTGATGGAGCTAGTGATTCCAAAGGAGATGATTCAACCCCTTCTGTTGTTGGAGAAATATTCAACAAGTAAACTGATGTGGCCCCTGCTTTAGCTTAGAAAATATTTGGAAGTCCTCTGATATTCAACAAACTTCTAGCCATTTCTACAACGGTTCGATTTTTTCCGTTCGACAACACCATTTTGCTCCGGTGTATAAGACGTTGTTAATTCCCTGTGAATATCATGTTCTTCACAAAATTTACTAAATTCTTTAGATAAGAACTCACCTCCTTGATCTGTACGAAGAGTCTTTATTAAAGTATCATTCTGCTTTTCCACAAGCACCTTGAATTTTTTGAAATTTTCAAAAATCTCTGACTTGTCTGCTAATATATCCAACTCATCTTGGCTAAAATCATCAGTAAACATTAAAAAATATTTACTCCCACCAAATGATATAGTTCTCATAGGACCACATAAATCAGCATGAATTAACTCAAGGCATTCTGAAGCTCCCCATGATTGCCCACTTGGAAAAGACTTCCTTGTTTGTTTTCCATAAATACATCCTTCGCATAACCAAGAGAACTAATTTGAGGTAATCCAAAAATCATACATTTCTGATTTAAAAGTTGCATGTTTTTGATGTTGAGATGCTCATATCTCAAGTGCCACATCTTGGATTTATTATCTTCGCTAGCAATAAAAGGTTGGTTTCTCACATTAGAGATCTTTAGTGGAAACATCTTATTTTCTATCATTTGCACGCTAACAATAGACTTTCCAGAATCTTTATCAGAAATAACAGAAGCTCCGTTATCAAATACAATAGCATAGCCACCCATCATCAATTGTCCAACACTTAACAAACTATGTGCCAAACTAAGAACAAAATAGACATTGTAAAGCAATTTTACTTTACCATTGCTAGTTTCCACGACAATTATGCCTTTGCCTTCGACTTGTATCTGCTTATTATCTCCAAGTCTTACTAGCATCTTCTGTGATTCATCAAGCTCTTTAAATAATGACTTATTTCTAGTCATGCGATTTGAACATCCACTATCCAAAAATCAAATATCTTTTTGAACTTTGTTAGAATTAGAATGAATCATAAATAACTTACTTTCCTCGTTTTCTTCTTTCACATAGTTTACTTGTGAGTCATTTCTGCAATTTGCCTTTATATGCCCAAATCTTTTGCAGCCATAACACTGAATGGAATTTTTATTCCATGTTTTATCCTCGTTAAATTGCTTCTCTTGTCCATTAAAATGGTTTCTTCCTCTCTCACATCCTCTACCACGAAAACCTCCTCTTCCACGACCTCTGCCAGCGAAGTCTTCCTTTTTTTCTGTCTCCCCCTTCACTTGAGAAGCTTGAAATGTCTTTTCTTCATTCTTCTCAACGGATCTATTTCGCCTTGCCTCATGAGCATGCAAAGAACCCATTAGTTCATCAAAAGATAAAATCGAGAGATCTTTTGCCTCCTAGATCGCAGTTACTATGTAATCATATTTAGAAGTCAAACTTCGCAAAACTTTCAAAACAATAATTGCATCAGTGATTTTTTCTCCATAAGATCTCATTTAATTGATAATCGAAATTACTCTAGATAAAAAGTCTTGTAAAATTTCATTACCCTTCATAAGCAATGCCTCAAACTCACTTCTGAGAGTCTGGAATTTCACTGCTATCACCTTGGAGGAGCCTTGGAATTCTTTCTGTAATATTTCCCATGCTTCTTTAGAAAATGAGGCAGTTGCAATTCTTGAGAAAATCGTCTCATGTACTGCTTGTTGAAGAATGAACAGTGCCTTCAAATCTTTCTTTCTGTTCTTTTTCAATCGACCTTCATCGACATCCTCGTCGTCAAAGCCTTTCTCTACTAAATCCCAAAGATCTTGAGATCTAAATAGAGTCTTCATTTTGATATTCCAAAATCCGTAGCACTCTCCTTTGAAAATGGGGATGAGGGGTTGAGAAACTCCGTTGATTGTCATTGCGAGAAAACTAGGACACGTCAAACTCGGCGCTCTGATACCACTGTTAGAGAAAATTAGGAGGAGGATAAGAGGACAAAGATGGACGAGTGAAAACACAATAATCTCTCACACTTCTTCATTAAATCATAAAACATGTAGCCTATTTATAAGTTACCTACATAACCCACTAACTCCACAATTCACCCTACTAACTCAACTACTCTACCCCACTACTACCACCACTAACTCAATTGTTAATTTTAAGTCATTTATCAACAGGGGCAGATCTTTTCCGCTATTTTGTTACTAAACAATTCGATATCAATAGGGGGACAGATCTTTTCCGCTATTTTGTTACTAAACAATTTGAATATGTCGATTTCGATTAGATTTGTGGGGTTTTAGAATAATACATTTGATGGTGGCAAAAAATGAATACGCTTGCCCCCACCAACCCATCCCATAGTCAAGACGGAGGGGGTTTTAGAATAGTACATTTGATTGTGGCAAAAAAGGCGAATACGCTCGCCCCTAGCGCCCCCGCCAACCCGTCCCAGGGCCAACACGGAGGAGATAAATCACGGGCGGCTACTAGCCTTTGGAATAGTGACTAGCACATAAATGAGGTATTTACCTCGACTTTACCGAGATTCAAACTCCAAATCTCATTATGACAACACCTCATATGCTAACCACTAGATCCATCCGATGGGACGTACATTTGAGCATATATGCTTCAAGGTGAATTTGTTTCGATTCATCATCGTTTTTCTTTCAATAAATATAGAGCTAATTCTTTGTATGAGTGCAATATGTCCATGATTTGATTTGCAGAGGGGCATGCTGAGGCTGGTCACAGAGTTGCGAGCTCGTGGCGTCGCCAGTAATCTCTACAGGAGCAGGCGCCGTCACTGAAATGGTGGAACCGCTTGTTGTCCCGCACGATCATCTCTCTCCCCTCCAGCTTCGAGATGAGCTTGACGGCGGTGTGGCAGTCGCCGCAGGTGCGGAGGTTCTTCATCACCCGGAGCGTCGTGCCCGGCGGCGTGCACACCAGGCGTACGCGATGGCAAGGCGCTCGCTGTGGTACATCAGCGCTTGCGCCTTCGCCTCCTCGTTGATGTCGCGGAGCACGAACCGGGTGCCCGGCCCGTACCCCGCCGCCCTTTTCTCCTCGTGCAGCTGCACCTTCTCGTGCGCCTCTCGCCTCTTGGGGTCCACCTCGCCGCCGACGCCGCTTCCGCCCTTGATTCCCTTCCGGCGATGGCCTCTTCTCGCGGGCATTTCGTCGAACACAAGGCGGGCTTCCTCGGCGCCGCCCAGCTTGCAGAACAAGGTGGCTAATTGGTCCACGAAGGGTTTGGAGGACCCAAAGGGAGTGCCCATCGTCCGCCTGAGATCCAGCGATCCCGCGTCGGCGCAAGCGCGGAATAGCAGCAGGAGGGTTACGGTGAAATGAGGGCGTCTCGTTTATCCATCTCATCGAGCCGTTGAAAGGCGGCCTCGATTCTGCCTTCTTTGCACAAGCTCTCGAGCTCCGAGTTGGTGCCGATCGCATCAGGTGCCGCCACAACTCCGGTGAGGGCAGCAGCGGCAGCAAAGGCAACATGGGATCGAGCCGCAGCCGGAAAAGGCAAGAACTTTTGTGCTTTGGAGCATGGGAGGAAGGAGAGGTGGGATTGGAGAGGCTCAGGGTGGGCGAAGGCGAGATTGGAGGGGGAGTAGTAGAAGTTGAGAAGCTGAGAAGTGGAAATATCAAGCTTTCGTAGCTCAGTTGGTTAGAGCACCCGTTTAGTAAGCGGGAGGTCTTGAGTTCAACTCTCAATGAAAGCATTATTGTCATTTTTTTGCAGCATATATTGACTTTTTTCAAGACACCAATGAATAAAGGAGAATAAGACTAAAGCATTATTGACTTTTTTCAAGACACCCATGAATAAAGGAGACTATCATTAATAAGAAGCTAACAATATGTAAACTAGCATTTAATAAGATAAATGAAAAGAGAAGTTCAAAATGTGAAAAACACAACATGAAGCAGTTCGTCTATGAGAATCTTGGTTCTTGGACCAGGATAAACCTGGCCAGAGCCATTATATGTGATCTCCCCACAAACATAGTAAGTGTCCGTGTTATCTTCATTCTTGCCTAAGACACGGTTGACTTTTGCCAAGACCAAGCTTCGTCCATATCAAAGTATTTACACCTGTTCAATAGAAAAATGGATCTCAGTTAATATAGAAACTTAACAGAGGATTTTGCTTTGTATGATGAATGCATTCCCAGGAAGTCCTGCTTATTCACATTGATATAGTATACTATAGGCTACTAGTTTGTGAAGGGGCATATACTTGCCTAACAAAATGCTTGAAATTTTGTTTAGACCAAAAAAAACATACATATAGTTAATAAAGGATGAAGCAAGAACAACAAAGGAAAGTCTTGATAATAACATGCATCACATTTGGATAGATAGTGAAAACACAAATTTGTTCATATAATGATTGTAGTTTGACAAGTAATAACCTAGTGACACTAGAAAACACACTAATTGCCATTTTATCATTGTGGAATAAGCAATCCACCAATCAATCTTATTTGCATCACGCAAAATTGTCAATAAAGATGTGTGAAACTTTATGCAAAGGACATGCGAATCTAACACCATACTTGAAAGTAATGAAACATCAGTTACACACACAGAATGGTGCTTAATACCTATAAATCAGATTCCTCTTATTGTTTCCTTCAAAGATGGAACAATATGCTTTATCACGACAAGAACATGGGTCAACAAAGAGAAATTAATGGGTGAGTGAGAATGAACCCTAATTTTGACAGAAGAAACGAGGAACATGGGGACTAGACATAGTTTTAACACTTGCATAGCTACTTAGCTTTATTCTCTAATAGTTTAAGAGTTTCAAAAGAATAAGGAAGTGGTAAAAAGGAAATGAACTGACCTTCTACTGGAAACAAGCTCGACTTTTGGAAAATTTCCTGATTGATTTTTGATTCTTGCGTAGAGTGGAGGTGGAGATGCAATAAACTAGCGATCCGCCATCATCTTCATTCTTGTGTCATCTAGACTTGTACAGGACTTATGCTGTTAGTTAACATGGAGAAATTCATATGGAACGTAGAACCAACGATTCTGAAGCAACAACAGCAAAGCTAACACAGGTATTTCAACCTAAATGAAACAATCTAGTCATAAACACCTCCTCAACTTATTATTTAATTTTAAAATAATAATTATTTTAAATATTAAATTAGTCGAGCTCAAGCAAACTCGACTAGCCTTCGAGCCAGTATTAAATGGATTCGAGATTGGCTCAAATATTAAATGATCCGACTCGAGCTCGATCAACTCCGAGCTCGAGTCAAGCTTTGACCAAGGCACTCGCGAGTGGCTTGACTCATTTACACCTCTACTCCTAGCGGCAAAAAAACTTAGGTCAGAGAAGAGAAGGAGAACCTCACTTTAATATCATATAGAAATTAAGAAAAAGAAAAAAATTAATTATATTATTGAATCTAAAAGAATATTAAACTTCATAGTATAAAATTTTATATAGCTAAGTTAAGAAATCTTAAATCTTAAATAATATTTAAAGAAAAAAAATTAAATTATCTTAAAAGTTATAAAAGAAAATAAATATATATAATCTAATAAATATTATATAAACTTTGAGAGGTCATTAATTTTGATTCAAATTAAATATGTATAATATATTAAATCGAAACTCAGTTCATATATTTATATTTGTTATAGAGTATAACCCGTAATGATCTAGTTTTAAGTGAAAAAAATATTTAAAGTCTTTTCGGATGCTCCGTAGAATTTGCCCTCTTTATTAAAATCATTTTTCACATTATAATAACTATAAAATTGGAGTTATTATAACTATAAGTTACAAGTTATAAGTATAGTAACTATAATTTTATAACTACTATATTGATTTTGGATTTAAGTAGGAGATATAGATAAGATAATAATAAAAGGTGAGAAAATCATGTTTTCGATTATGTAATTTGCATTTGTTTCAATTTTAATCTTGTTAATTTACCGTCTTAATCCTGTAATTTATAATATTTTTTAAGTTTAATTTTTTTTTTCTAAAATTAAAATTTTCCATATGAAATGTTGAGTTGTAAATTAAATTTAGGAGTTTTGATTTCTTTTACTCATGTAACTTTTTTTTTATTGTGACCATCAACTAGTTATTTTTATTCGCATATATAATAAACATTATAGAATATATCAATTTTTTTCAGCGCATTAGTGAAGAAAGCACATAACGTACGTTATAGGCCGTAGGATGAGTAGAAATTGTTCATCGACCGTCCATTGTTATGATGAAAGCCGGCTCCCAATTGCTAAGCAAATTACCAAATCCTTCAGACCTTCACGTTTCTTTTATCGCGTCGGTACTTGGCTCGAAGCTAAAACCCTAGCGAGCAGGAAAGGAGATGTCCCGGCCCTTGCCGCCGCCTTCTGCGGCCGTTGGTGCACCATCGTCGGAGTTGGAGCGGGGGAAGCTGTTCGTAGGCGGCCTGTCGTCGGACACGAGGGAGGAGGCGCTGGCGGACTATTTCGTGAGGTACGGTGAGGTGGAGGAGGCTGTGGTGATTAAGGACCGAGTCACCGGGAATGCGAGAGGCTTCGGTTTCGTAAAGTTCGCTGACCCACAGACCGCCGAGACCGCGCTCAAGGAGGACAAGAAGCATGTCATTCGAGGAAGAAAGGTGAATGTTCCTTGTTTTTCTTTCTCAGTTTTTTGCATCTTTGAACTAATGGAGTATGATAATCTGCGTTCTTGCTGTTCGTTGGATTTGCATTTTCTCCAAAATAAAATTAAAAAATTAACTATTATTTTTCCAGCGAACTATTCTTGGTATGAACTTCCTAGTCGATAGCTTGTAGTCCTTTTCTTTGATATGTTTAGGTTACAGTGAGAGGAGCTGTTCTTCGAGTTCATCCACATCAGAACCGTGAGTTCGTGAATCCTGACCGGAATGGGCAATCAATGAGATCATTCGACGACAATGGTGATAGAATGCTCCACAATATCTACAGCGCGAATTCGAAAAAGATTTTCATTGGAGGTTTGCCAGACAACGTGGATCAGCAGGACCTCAAGAGCTATTTTGAGAAGTTTGGTTCTGTTGTTGACGCAGTTGTAATGTTCGATGGTATGACGCGACGATCAAGAGGCTTTGGTTTCATCACATTTTCGTCCGAGGAGCCAGTGGCAACAGTGTTACGAAACAGCCACCATGAGTTGAATGGCAAACTTGTGGAGGTTAAGATTGCCATCCCCAAGGATGACAGAAAATATGCTGATAACAGGTATGATTATGATTATCATAATGTGAGAGAGGATCAAAGAGGTGGAAGAGGACCCTTTTATGCTCCCTATCCAGGCTATCTTTACCCCAACTATGGATATTATGGACATGTTAACTATGTGACACAACCTTTTCCTCCTTATGCATATGGAGGACTAGTTGGAGTATATAATTCCACTGGTCTACATGGGTTTCAATATGGTGGCCTGATAAGTATTCCGGCGAATCCTTGGAGCAATTCAAAGAGAATTTCTGAGCATGTTATGCATCCCAACGTTGTTAAGAGGAGCAGCGGAGATAGCATGTCAGTTACTGATCATGGCCATGGGTTAAATGGCAACAATGAGAACTAAAGCAGTGCTGACGCTGAAAGCCAAATTGGAGGCATGGCACAGTTAGATTTAGAAGATGTAGAATGTGGCGCACTGTGAATTTGGATTTGTAGATTTAACCTTGTAATTTGCTAGGTAATTTTTTATTGGAATTTGTCCTTTAATTTTGTTATTTGCAGTAGCTGTCCTTTAACATTAGAATCCAACAATATACTCTGTGGTGACAACTCATCTGTGAACCTGTGCTGTTCTTAATTGTAATCATAATTACTCAGTGACGAAAAATATATGATTTGTTTCCTGTTAAATGCTCGATGCCAAAACTTTCACGGTGATGGATGATCTTCGTTCCTAGATTTATAAACCTTTGCCTTACATCTCAACAAAGCATTTGAAATCAATCAGAAACAGTGTGGTGTTCCAACACGTCTAAGATCAAAGTTTCCACTGCTCCATCAACGGAACAAACTTGAGAAGCGAGCGAGGTCCAGATTTCTGCCTCAGGAATCTTACCATGGCTGATCATTTCCTCTAACCACAGCACGGCTTCAAATATCCTGCCGATCAAACAGAGCCCCTGGATTACATTGCCAAAGACAGCCCTGGTCGGTAGATACCTCCTCCTCAGCATCTTCTCCAAAATCTGCGCTGCCTCAAGGTACTGACGTTCGCCGCACAGGCCATCGATCAAAATAGTGAATGTTTCCTTCTGTGGTACACAAGCCAACTGCCTCTCCATCCTGCTCAAGTACTCCACTGCCCTCGTTGACTGCCCCTCCTTGCATAGTCTGTCCATGACTAGATTGTAAGCAAGGACAGATGGAACACAGCCATTCTCTATCATCTCCTCGGACAATACGTTTGCAGCCTCATCTGCCTTCCCCTCGCGGCATAAAGCACCGATCTTGTCTTCAAAAATGGACACAGTTGGCCTAAACCCACTTTTGATCATTTCATCGAACATTTGTTGGGCATCCACGAGCCTCCCTTCTGCATACAAATCCCCGAGCAGAGCTTTGTAGCTCGCCAGGCTCTTGACTCCTCGAACCACCAGCGCCTCGTCGATTACCTGCTTGACCTCCTCCGCGTTCAGCCCGCTCAGCACAGGTCCACAGAATGTTCGCCGGCGTTTTGGGGATTTGAGCCCCTTGAGGAGCACTCTGGTGAGGATATCCTCCGCATCGGCTATCCGCCCGTCCCGGTGCAACGCTTCGATGAGAGTACGGTAAACGACAACGTCGGCGTCACAGCCCTTCTGGGAGATCCGCCAGAGCATGGAGAGGAGCAAGTGATAGGCATCGTCGAGGCGGCCTGCATCGCAGAGGCCGCGCATGAGGATGCGGTAAGTGTCGCGATCGGGGTGACAGCAGACATCTTTGAAAGAGGAGAACGCCTGGAGGGCCGCATCGGGGCGGCCGGCGCGGCAGAGTGCGTCGAGGAGGAGGTTTAGTGTATGGTAGCCAAATTGGACTTCCCGTCTCCCGGCGCACCGCGCGACGATACCGAGGGCGAGAGTGAGATAACCGCGGGAGAGGAGGAGGCGGAGAAGGGCATGGAAGGAACATGACCATGAAGGGGAGTTGGATCGGGGAAGAACCCGGACGAACAGGGCGAGGGCGGTGGGGGGATCCCCGTTGAGTGCGGTGATGGCGCGGGCGAAGAGGGGGTCGGGGGAGGGGCAGGACTCGCGGAGAGAGAGGCGGGAGAGGAGGGAGGAAATGGCGGAGACCGGGAGGGGTTCGGCGGAGAGGAGGGAATCGAGGGCGGCGGAGTAGACGAGGGAGTTGTGGCGGTAGGAGGGGTAGCGGAGTGGGGCGGTGTCGAGGAGGCGGAGGGCGGCGGAGGGGTCCTTTTCCCGCCGGATGATCTGCACGAGGCGACTCGGAGTCAACACACGCGGCCACTGGCTGACGGCCGCCACCATCGGTGGGTGAGCAAAACGGAGCAGGAGAGAAGGCAGCGAGCAATAAAATTATAAATGTTTTTAAAAAAATAGGTTATGTGATATAAATAATTAATAAAGCTATTAAAATTAAGAGTAATTATATGCCTGGGCAAAAATCTGAAGATAGATATATAATGCAAGGCCTACCATTTTTATTTCCATGGGCCTGTCACTTTATGTAAGGGTGGTAATTCGGTTTAAGTTCGGGTTGACGAGTTTAAATTGGCAGGTTGACGGATTAGAAAATGACAACCTGAATCCGATCTGATTATGAATTCGGATCAAACTATTCAACCTGAACCTGATCTGTTTATTTGCACTTGACTCGAATCCGACCCGTTTGACCCGTTTGACCCGTTTGACCCGTTTAACCCGTTGACCCGTTTAACCCGTTTGACCCGAACATGACCTGAATTCAATAAAGAAATTTTGTATATTAAATTAAAAATTAAAAATAACATTTATTTACATAAATTGAAAATACATATCATAAATGATAAAAAATAGCAACATTGCAATCAATAGCACATCTCTATGTTTAGGGTTTTTAACTTTTTTTAATTTGTAATTTTAGTCTAAATTTATAATTATAAACGGGTTCACGTGTTATAATTGGGTCATTTCAGGTTGACCCAAACCCGATCTGTTTATTAATTGGGTCAATTGGGTCGACCCGATTTCGACCCGAACCCGAAACTACTCAATCCTAACCTGATTTTTTCGTGTTCGGTTCGGATCATGTTTTCATGTCTGAGTCAAAAATTACCACCCCTAACTTTATGTGTTTTTCTCATATATATTATTTTTAAAAAAAAATAATTCACCATAAATTTCATATTATTTTAGGATAAAAAACAAGAATTTTCTTTAATCGTTAAGAGTTATGATTTGTGGCTTGTTTATTTGTAACCGTTATGATTTTATATTTGTTATAATCGTATAACAACTACAATTTTTTTTTAAACTGCTATAACGCATGGATTTAGAAAAAAAAAGGAAAAAGATAATAATTAAAAAAAATTACTATTTAATGGTGGAGTATATATGTGTCATTTTATAGGAGGTGGAGTGTTGACCCCCGAGCTAAGTACAATCGAAAAATACTAAGGGACCGTTTGATTTAGGGGAATAAAAGTGGAGAATAAGAATAGCCATAATTGATTGTCATTGTTAATAGAGCTGTAAACAAGCCAAGCCGAGCTGAGCTTTGGGGTGTTCAAGCTTATTTGATAAGGTAACAAAGCCGAGCCGAGCCGAGCTTAAAATGAACCAAGCTTTTGAAATGAGTGTTCAAGCTTGACTTGATTTATTTTTTATGAGCTTGAGCTTGTTTGAAACTTGGCTTGAGCTTGGTTCGTTTAGATGTTATCAAGCTCTCAATTCAAGTTTGGCTTGAGCTTGGTTCGAGCTTGGTTCATTTAGATGTTATCAAACTCTCAATTCAAGGTTGTTTGATTGTTTGAAATTTTTAATTATTTGATTGGTTATTTAGTTTGATAATTTAAATTTATTTATTTATTTATTTTATTGTTTATTTAGCATATTGAAAAGAGTTTTATTAATGAATATGGTTCGTGAATATTTTTCATCAACGTTGTTCACGAACATTGTCCACGAACGTTAATGAGCTGAACACATATGTGTTCAAGCTTGTTTGTTTAGCTTAACGAGCTGTTCAAGCTTGTTTGTTTAATTAATCTTATGTATATTGAACGAACATAAACAAGCTCTTATCAAGCCGAACACCAAGTTTATTCACAAACGCTTGGTTCATTTATAACCCTAATTGTTAATGTTTGGATTACATGAATGAAAATACAAATAAGAGAATGAATCCTTATAATTGGATAATAACTCATTCCCATGTTCCCCCTCAATGAGTCATTACTCTATTTTCAACAATCAAAATATTCTCTTATTCAAAAAATACCCTTAACCTAAAACTGGAATCCCCCCTTAATATCAAATATCAAAATATATTTATTTAATTTTTCTTTCATATCACTTTCTCGTTCTCTCTCATCATATTTTCTCCCTCCTTATTTTATCACATACTTTCTCTCTCCTCAATAATTTCCAGTATACTCTTCCATTTTTTTTTCTCATCATACTTTCTCTCCCCTCAATCTCTCTCATCACACTTTCTTTTCTCATCGCACTTTTCTCTTTCATCATGCTTTCTCTCTCATCACACTTTCTCTCATCTCAATCTCTCTTATCACACTCTCTCATTTTTTTTTTCTTAATACACTTTCTCTTTCATCATGCTTTCTTTCTCATCATATTTTTTCTCTCATCAATCTCTTCCATTACACTCGCTTCCTCTTTTTTTCTCATCACATTTTTTTTCTCATCACACTTTCTCTCTCATCACACTTGCTCTCTCCTCAATCTTTCTCATCACACTCTCTCTCCTCATTTTTCTTCTCATTACACTTTCTCTCTCTTCATCCTCTCCCATTATATTTTCTCTCTCACCATGCTCTCTCCCGTTACACTCTCTTTCTTCATTTTCTCTCTTCATTCTTTCCCATCACACTTTCTCTCTCATCATTATCTTTCATCATATTTTTCTCTCACATCTAATTTTTTTTCTTATTTTCCTTTAAAGATAAAAAAAGGAAATTTTGATAGAAAATATTCAACTAACCAAACATTGCTTTTAAGAGTGATATCCATGCTCATACTTATTCTCATTCCACAATATTATAATTCTCATTCCGATTCCTATTGTTAAGAAAGAATCAAATACCCCCTAAATTGTCATCCAAGTATTTATAAAAGTTTTTCACGGGCGCTAGACTCCCATATTACCTAATTCATCTTAGG
Source organism: Zingiber officinale (assembly GCF_018446385.1). Lineage (NCBI taxonomy): Eukaryota > Viridiplantae > Streptophyta > Magnoliopsida > Zingiberales > Zingiberaceae > Zingiber > Zingiber officinale. The sequence continues at coordinate 2,301,370 of NC_055991.1, forward strand.
AGGTGGAATGCTCGATATGTAAATGAATATAAAACATTTCCTATGGTTAAAAACGAAGAGTGCCTTTCTTTTTTTCCCATTATTTTATATCATCCTCATTAACTTTTGTTTTTACCTCACTACTCGCAATTTGAATTTAAAAAGTATAGATATAAGTACGAGGGTAGCACATATGATATATGATATCTTAGACATAATAATTAGAGGTCAATTTTTTAGAACTGATGATCTAAGATTTACTTTATCATGCGCCTTCCACCTATATATCTATATGAACCTCTCTTCATATCCGTGAGACCTACTTTAGGAGCATTAAGACAACATATCTATTTATTTTATTTTATTTTTTTAAGCATACATATATTTATTATTTTTTTACTTTTAAATATTTTTTATCCTGGAAAAAGCAGGGTAATGCTATATACAATGAATCTTTCTCCAAGACTCTACACAATGGGAATTTTGTGCACTAGATTGTCTTTTTTTTTTTAAAAAAAAAATATTCCTTATCCTAATAGTGTTTTTAAGAGTCAAATTAAAAGTATATGTCGTTTTAAGTTTTTTTTAATAAGTAACCAGCCTAATTAAATTAATTAAATTGTAAAAAATAATTATTCAAATTTGTTTTTTTTTTCAAAAAACTTGTATCGTTGTGATATTATTTTTTAAAAAATATCTCAAACATTTTTTTATTCAATTTCAAATATTATTTTAAAATTTATTTGTTTAGTCAGTAAATTTGATATTATGTATTTTTTAAATTTTATTTATTTACATGCTCTACGAGTCCACGTAATCCGCCGAAAAAACCCTAATCGCCAGCACCTTCTCTTCCTCCTTTAGTAACCCCTCGGCGGCTGCGAGCGATTCCATTGGCGACTCGCGGCAACCTTCTGCGACGATCGGCGATCCAAAGAGAGCCAGCTTCCTCAGCCTCTCTGTTTGACACTGTAAGACCCCTATTTACCGGAACCCTAATCAACGTAGACGAAGAAAAAAGTGATTTAGTCGTTTTAGATCGATCTGGATTCTTCAGTATATGTTGCATCAAATTGTTTCTTTTCAGTTAATTAACGCCGTTACTTCTACTATTGTTTTCCTATTCCTCTGGTTACAGATTTACACATCTGAACCTGGTTTATCTCAATGCAAAGGAGTTGACAATGTTAGTTGGTTCTTAATTATTGTGTGGCATTTGATCTTGTTGGATTTATCTACAGAAGGTTCTCCTCTTCTGTTTAGAAGATGGCAGAGGTTATTTCAATGGCAGATATAGAGGCATCTGCCGCACGCATTGGAATTGATCTCTCTTCCATTAATCTGGATTCAATCCAACTTCCTCCGGGTGAGGATTTTGGGATCCAAAGGTGATGACCATAACCTTGCATGTTGTGTTGCATCCATTAGAGTTTTTTTGTTCTTATTGATTGTGTATTTTTATTCATCAGTGGTGATGATGGAGATTTGTACCAAGATGATCCTTTGGAGTTTGAAGGAGGATTCGGAAACATTATCGTGGTTGACAATTTGCCAGTTGTGCCTCCGGAGAAATTTGAGAAATTGGAAGGTGTGATTCGCAAAATATATAGTCAGATTGGGACAATTAGAGAAGGAGGAATCTGGATGCCAGTTTCCCCAGACACACAAAAGACTCTTGGGTATTGCTTCATTGAATACAACACGGCTCAGGTACTTTGTCCCTATAGTTAAATTATGCTGAACTAGGCGGCAGACTAAAATTTGCATCGTTTTGCTTTTGATTTTAGGAAGCAGAGTTGGCACGAGAAAAAACAAATGGATACAAATTAGATAAATCTCACATATTTGCTGTTAATGTATTGGATGATTTTGAAAAGTACATGAAGGTCCCAGAGGAGTGGAAAGCTTCTGAAATCAAACCATATATGCCTGGGGTAATTTTTTAATCTACTTTTTTCATTTCCTTTATCTCACTCGGTGGCCTGTTGGGTGTCTAAATAAGATCCTCAATTTAATAGTGGCAAATAATACCATATTCTTGGAAAAAATAAATAAAAAATAAAAAAACCTATGACTCAATATATTTTTCTCTAGTTTGAAGATCTCGTCATCACTTTGTAGCTCTTTGGGTTGTGCTGTCTTTTGGGACTGACAGAATTTATGTAGAAAGGTTTTCTTTTTGTGCATACGTGTTAAGGTAGATAACTGTTTAAATACTAGTAATAATATATGCATTATGCAAATAAGACCTTTATTCTGATTACTTTGTAACATTCTAGCATCAGAGGTCTACTGTTGATTGTTAAGATTTAGGTGAGAGACTGGTATATGCATTTTCCTATAACTGTAACTTAAATCAAGGTGGTTATACTGTTTATTCATTGATAATGAGCATTATAGTAAACTCTGTGCAAGAATTGGTCTTTTTACGTAAGCTGGTTTTGATTGTTTTACACATATGACAAGGTCCCTTACTACAAGGAGCTTTAAGATTTCAATCATGGGTCATTGTTCTCTGTAGATCTTTGGAAAATAGCTACCTGAGGAGATTTTTATTCATCTATATGTGTGATTTGATCTTTTTGAGTCTCTTGTTGGATTTACAGAATACCAAGAGGAACTTATTTTGCATTGTAGTTTGTGTTTGGATTAGTTATCTAACATAGATTGGGATATACAAAAGGGGTGGTTTGTGTTTAAAAGTTCTTCTACTACAGGAGAACTTGCAGCAGTGGCTTACTGATGAGAAAGCTAGGGATCAATTCGTCATCCGTGCAGGTTCCAACACTGAAGTTTTCTGGAATGATCCCAGGCAATTAATGCCTGAACTCGTACATCAACGACAAGTAAGGAAATACCTGAACCCTGAAGCTTGTAGCTATTGTATGCAAAGTTAATCTTATGCCTCCTTTCTTGCAGTATTGGACCGAGAGCTTTGTCCAGTGGTCTCCTCTTGGAACCTACTTGGCCACTGTGCATAGGCAGGGTGCTGCTGTCTGGGGTGGTGCTTCTACTTTTAATCGTTTGATGAGATTTGCTCACCCTCAGGTCATATTCATGTTTTACAAGTTTAGTTTGTTATGCAGTTAATGCTAATAATTACTGCTAACAGGTAAGGCAAATTGATTTCTCTCCTAGCGAGAAGTACATCATAACATATAGCAGCCATGAGCCGAGCAACCCCCGGGATTCTCATGTAGGTAGTCAAAAGAGTTAATTCTCTGCTCTTTTTCTGGTCCTTAATTTATTTGTTTTTACTGCAGAGAATTGTTATAAATATTTTTGATGTGAGGACTGGAAAATTGATGCGAGACTTTAAAGGAAATGTTGATGAGTTTGCAACCGGTGGAAGTGGTGGGGTCTCTGGAATTTCATGGCCCGTGTTTAGGTGGTGTTTGAAATTTCATTTGATTTTTCTGATTTAATTTTAAATAATGATGATACTGGTTCCTTTTCCCTTCACTTATTGGCTTTCGTTTTTCAGGTGGGGTGGTGGTAGGGAAGATAAATATTTTGCTAGAATTGGGAAGAATGTCATTGCTGTTTATGAAACTGAGACATTCACTCTTGTCGATAAAAAATCTATGAAGGTTGATAATGTCGTGGACTTCAGTTGGTCTCCCACGGATCCAATATTAGCTCTTTTTGTTCCAGAGCAAGGTGGTGGAAACCAGCCTGCCCGGGTATAGCAAAGCTTATCTTTCTATGTTTTCGTAGTTGTGCTTTTAAACCGGTTGGTCATACTAATCAACAGGTGAGCCTTGTCCAAATACCTGGAAAAGAGGAGCTCAGGCAGAAGAATCTATTCAGCGTAAGCGACTGCAAAGTGTACTGGCAAAACAATGGAGAATATCTAGCTGTGAAGGTTGATAGGTACACGAAAACAAAGAAGAGCACCTACACTGGTTTTGAGCTTTTCCGTATAAAAGAAAGGGATATCCCGATTGAGGTTCTTGAACTGGATAATAAAAATGACAAAATTATAGCCTTCGCATGGGAGCCCAAGGGCCATAGATTTGCTGTTATCCATGGAGATGGTCCACGGCCTGACATTAGCTTCTACTCGATGCGGACTAGTCAAAACACAGGCCGAGTTTCAAAACTCATGACTCTGAAATCGAAGCAGGCAAATGCACTCTACTGGTCTCCTGCTGGCCGTTACATATTGCTTGCTGGCTTGAAAGGTTTCAATGGCCAATTGGAGTTCTATAATGTCGATGAACTAGAAACTATGGCAACAGGGGAGCATTTTATGGCCACTGACATCGAATGGGATCCCACTGGCAGGTAAGTCTTACTCCAGCTGACTATAGGTGTTAAACATTCTTAATTTGTGTCTCAGCCTGTACTTAAATATGCATATTGCTGCTTGTAGATACGTTGCCACCGCTGTCACATCAGTCCATGAGATGGAAAATGGATTCCACATTTGGTCCTTCAATGGAAAGCTGTTATACAGGATATCCAGGGATCATTTCTATCAGGTTAGGCTAAACTTCTTTTCAAAATGATATATTTAATGGCATGGTGCTTCTTCGAATCTTATTATGTTTAAAAACTGAAACAGTTCTTGTGGCGTCCGAGGCCACCCTCCCTCTTAACTACTGAAAAGGAGGAAGAGATTGCTAAAAACCTGAAGAAATACAGTAAGAAGTACGAAGCAGAGGACCAGGATGTATCGATGCAGTTGAATGAGCAGGACCGAAAGAAGAGGAAGATGTTGCAGGATCAGTGGAATGAGTGGGTGGCCAAGTGGAAGCAGTGGCATGAAGAAGAGAGGCAATTCAGGATACAGCTGAGGGATGGGGAAGCCAGTGACGAGGAGGAAGAGTACGAAGCAAAAGAAGTTGAAGTGGAAGAAGTACTTGATGTTTCGGAAGAGATTGTTGCAGACCAAGATTGATGTCTTGCGCGCTAGCTATCTGTCGGAGTTTTCATCTATATTTTTGCACTAGATCTTATTTCTTTTTGTTGATGTATTGTGTGCTTGGATGCTCGCTTAGTCTCTAAGTAGATTGTTGTTTCCAAACAGAATTGACTACCTCATCACAAAATTCTCACTAATTTATTATCAACCCATTTGTTCTTCACTTCAACACCAATGTTTTCCTTTTCGATGAATACTTATCATGTCAGCGTTTGGGTCTTGGGCCTCTTGGCCAATTCCAAGTCTATTAGATGATCAGTGTGTGATTTTTTATAAGTTTCAGTTACGTTAATAAAATTTTACTTTTAGATTTTAGAATTTAGAATTTGAGTTATATATAGTATTAAATATAAAAAAATTTAAATAGTTTTTTTTTTTTTTAAAGTATTCATGAATGTACAGGATAATAAATATTTATTAAAATGTTATCTTATTTATTTATCTTATGGTACTCACTATCAAGTATATAAATTAAAAATAAAATTGTACAAGGTATTAAATATATATATATATATATATAGTAATTTTAGTTCCGGTCATGCGTGACATCATGAGCGACTGAGTATAGTCAGGATGCCTGACTCATTTTTAGATCTTTGGATCACTTCTGATGCCCTGAAACCTTAGGCGACTGAGTGCAGTCAGGTGATTTCGGACGCCCAAAAATGAGTTGGGCATTTTGACTACACTTAGTCGACCATGGTGTGCACACCCTTATGTGAACTACCGTGGGCGACATTCGACGTGGACACCTGATATGACCAAAATCTATTTTTTTTAATCTCTCTCTTCTTCGCATGAACTAAAGTCCTAAACCCTCTTCGCCTCTCTACCACTCCTCTCTTCTCCCTAGTTTCAACCCTAGACACATGTCATCTTGTTCAACTCTCAACTTGCGGCAATGAGTTAGGGTTTTCGTTGAAACTATACTGGTCGTCTCTCTCCTCTCCTTTTGTTCTCGTGTTTCAGAATGACACAAGAAGGTGTTGCAAAGGTATGTTGAGTGTTTGTCTTTTATTCATCGTAGTTTCTAAGAACCAACTGTTTAACATTCACTGCGAGATTACTTTGGTGCTTAATTTCGAAGAAGAACACCACCCTAAAAGCATGTCTAAACAATTCTGAACATGATAATGTTGGTTTTCAAAAATGGATACATTGATGTTGGTTTTCAAAAATCAATACCAATGTGGTACTGGTTTGCGAAAACCAGCACCACATTTGCTAGTTTTCAAAAATGGACAATGTGGTGCTGATTTTTGAAAACCAACACCACCCAATGTTAATAAATAGAGAAATCCGACCAACGTGGTTTAGTATCTATTTGAAAAACCAACATCGTTGTAGTACTACAATATGAAAACTAGCACCACTCCAACATACTGATAAAGACATAGAAGTCAGAAGATATAGTGTTATATTAATGTCAAAATCTTAAAACCATTATTTGTGCATATGTACATTTGTTTATTTATGTTAATAATATATATTTTGAATAATTCTAGTCATCAGTTGATATTGGTCATAAACTCCAATGGACTAATGTTTTAAGTCACTTTAATGGTTTTTCTGGCCGCCCAACAATGACAGTAAAGGATTGTGGGTCTGTTCGTTTACATGATCGACACAAAGTGATCATTAAACAATCCCATTTTGCTATTTTTTTTTGACATATGAGATATTCAACAAATTCATGGTCTGTTGATGAATATATTTCAAAGTTGGGATTCAACATCTCAAACCTTTATATTTTTAGATATATATTTTAGTTTTGAAAGTTAGAAGCACATAATAGAAAACTAATCATTTTAAATTTTCAAGTGTTCTAGTTGCTTTCACTAGAAGAAATGTATTTCTGTTGCTTGGTATTTCAGATAGAGGTGCTTTCGTTCCTATGAACTCAACTAATGCATTGAGTGATCTCTTTCTTGCTCACTTCTCTAATAAAAAAAATCTACTAGATCAAGAATTGAGGAGTTGCTTAAACTCTATTCTCATAGAGTTGAAGTAGATGATGATGTTTTAATATTTTGTAAATTATACATTTTGTATATATTTGTTTGTGTTATTTTCTTCTAGTACATATAAGGTTCCATTAGATATTGTAGATGATTTTGAAAATCTTAGATTCAATTGGATTGAAGCGATTCATCAATTTATTGCTCTCGAATTACCTACCATCGAGGATATTTTTCTATCTAGTCAGACATATCAAACGACCACTTCAGTTTCATACCTAAAGAGATTTGCTGATCTTTTGACTGTAAGTTTTTTTTAATGATAAATATGATTTTTTATATAGACATTATTATGTATGTAAGATTGCGTATAATGAAGTAGGCATGATTTTTAGAGCATGTCCCAATCTAGAAACCATATAATACTGAAGGTGCACAAATAAATAAGTGGAGGTCCACACCTTCACATATTAGTAAGGTGAGAGTTTTGTTGGATTAAGTCTCACTTGAAGAGGTAAATATCGAAGACTAACACCTAACTTTCATTTACAGTTTCTAAAAAATTATTTCTAATTTAATACGTTATTAGTGAACTAGTCCCTACCCCTTCTGAAAATATATTGGTAAAAAATCTCCCTTACCTTGATAATACTCCACATCTATTAGAGACATCACCGGTATATGATATAGAAGCCAGATGCCCAAGTGATACTGAATGCTCTAATTGTATTATTCATCATAACAGAATCAAGGAGCTAATAATGGAGAACATGCAACTAAATGAAAGGGTGAAAGAATTACTTGTAAGAATAGAAAAGCAAGGCATCTTGGCTTAATCAAGCGACCCTGTAGTTATAGGGATATGACCGATGTGGGTGCATGCTAGAACGCGTTTCGTAAATATGCGTAGTGGAAAATAAAACAATAATAATTCCTAAATTATTACATCACACATACCACATACATACAATGATACAATATGTCAAACATGATCGTATAATTAAAATTTTATGAAAAATAAATTTACACTAGGTATACCTTACAGATGACCTGTAATAAGAAGGGTATCAACCGTAGCAAGGTTGTCGAACCTCACCTCTATTCGTATCCACGCCGAGCTCCTCAAGACAACTCTTTAAGTACAAGTTTCTCCTTCGGAAGTTACTAGTCACGAGCGAAGAAGAGAAATCAAGAGAAAGAAGAAGCAAACAAGGAAGATGTCTCTTCCTTGCTTGGTGGTCACGACAACAAGGAGAAGGATCTCCTTGTTGGCCGACGGCAAAGAGAGGGGAGAGGGAGAAAAGGATTAAGTTTCCAAAAATCCAATCAACAAAATAATGAAACTTGTGTCTAATTCTCTCCTAATTTCATCTATATATAATCTTCTTTAATAAGTTGGATTAGAAAGCTCAAATCCAACCCATTATCCCTTAACTAAAAATTAGCCCATTAACCCCTTGGTTTGGTTTACAACTAAACCAAGTTGGTTCATGACTAATTCATGATTAAACTAAATATGGTCCAACTCTTCCATAAGAGATGTTGCCCATCCACGCTTCTATTATAAATATTTCCATATTTGTCTTATGTATGGTTCAACCAAACATTTATCACTTGATCTAAGAATCTTATTTTTTAACTTGTTTTACATCTTTTAGAGACTCGTTAGTGCGTGTGACTCAATAAGTTCCCGGTTTATCTTGGTTGTCTATAATTTGTTGGTGCGAGAAGCATCCGACGATCGAACTTTAGTTTTGATAATGACAAAGGAATTCAAAGTTAAGATTACTTGTTATCTAATATGTTCATGGAGCTTGCAGGAAAGTCCTAAGTGATACTTAGGCAAAAGTCCTAGCTGCGGTTAGGCAAGGTGAAAACCCTAGGGGGTGGTAACCCTAGGTGAAGGAAAAAACCTAAGGGGGGGGGGGGGTAACCTTAGGTCCTAGGGGGTGGTAACCCTAGGTGGAGAAAAACCCTAAGGGGCGGCAACGTTAGGTCCTAGGGGGTGGTAACCCTAGGTGAAGAAAAATCCTAGGGGCGGTAACCTTAGTTCCTAGGGGTGGTAACCCTAGGCGAAAAGTCCAGTTGGTCTGGAGGACCAGACTAGCACCAGGGAATCTCTCCCGAGGAGAGTAGGTGAGGACGCGTTCCCCGTAGAGGAAACAGTAGGCGTCGGGTCGACCTAAGGTTTCCGGTCGGAAATCTGAAGTCATACCCAGACAGTCCGATGACTGTCAAACTCTTAATTTATCATGTTTATATCAGTTCTAATATTTGTCTTGCAGGGTAGGTTATTGTTTTTGAGCTAACACATCTTGCAGGTACAAGAAACCAAAGTTAAGCCTCGGATGAATAGTATCCGAGGCGCCTTCATGGAGCTTGGAGGCGCCTCGGGTACAAGCCGAAGTCAGCTGTCCAGAGGAGCTGGAGGCGCCTTGGACCAAGGCTTGAAGGCGCCTTGAAGAGGCTTGAAGGCGCCTTAAACCAGATAAGGTGCGACCAGTTCAGTGCTGATCCACACGTGCGACTCGGCAACCTGGAGGCGCCTTGGACAAGCGTGGAGGCGCCTTCAGCACAGTATAAAAGATGGTCTCGAGGCAGAACTCAAATAATCAAGTTCTAAGCTTCCTTTCTTCAACGTGCTGCTAACGAGACGACCTAGAAGTGCTGCAAATTGACACCGACGACCCGGAGCTCCGAATCTTCAGTTTTTCCTACTGTCGTTGGTATAACTTAGTCGCTTCTTTTAATCATTGTATTTTATCTTGTAAACACATTAATGAGTTTATAGTTGTTGCCCACCGGAAGCGATCAACGATCGCGGGCCTTGGAGTAGGAGTCGTCACAGGCTTCGAACCAAGTAACTCCTCGAGTTCTTGTGTGATTGTCTTTTTGTTTCCACTGCTTTAACTCTCGAACGATTTCCGACTCTGAAACGAGTGAAAGCCATGAGCGCTATTCACCCCTTACTCCATGCATCCTGGTTCCACCAAGATGTACCAAGACGTGAAACAGAGGTTCTGGTGGTCTGAACTCAAAAGAGACTTTGCTAAATATGTCAGTACCTGCCTGACATGCCAGAGAGTCAAAGCAGAACACCAGAGACCGGGAGGAATGTTACAATCTCTTCCAATACCAGAGTGGAAGTGGGAAGACATATCCATGGACTTTATAACAGGTCTTCCAAGAACTACAAATGGATATGACGCAATATGGGTAGTAGTGGACAGATTGACTAAGTCTGTTCATTTCCTAGCCATCAAGGTGTCCCACTCTATAGAGCAGTTGGTACAACTGTACGTCAAGGAAGTGATCAGACTTCATGGAGTTCCTAAATATATTGTTTCTGATAGAGATGAGCGCTTCACCTCTCACTTTTGGGAGTGTGTTCAGACTGCACTAGGCACCAAACTCAAGTTCAGTACAGCCTTCCATCCTCAGACTGATGGACAGACAGAGCGAGTAAATCAGATCTTAGAAGATATGCTCAGGGCTTGTGCACTGGATTTCAAGGGAAGTTGGTGCAAGTATCTGTGCTTAGCTGAATTTGCCTACAACAACAGCTATCAGGCCACCATCAAGATGACACCATATGAGGTATTGTATGGCAGGAAGTGTAGATCACCTATTTGCTGGCAAGAAGCAGGTGAGAAAAAAAAGAAATGGAAGTAGAGCTGGGCATCCAGACAGAGATGATAGATGAGACCATTCAGGCTATCCATAAAATCAGACAGAGAATTGAGACTGCCCAGAGTAGACAGAAGAGTTATGCTAACACACGCCGTAGGCCACTGGAATTCCAAGTAGGAGATTCAGTCTTTCTCAAGGTCGCTCCTATGAAGGGAGTGATGAGATTTGGCAAGAAGGGCAAATTAAGTCCTCGCTACGTAGGACCTTACCTGATCATAGAGAGGATTGGGAAAGTAGCTTACAAGCTGGACTTACCACAAGACATGTCAGCAATATATAATGTATTTCATGTCTCCATGCTAACGAAGTGTCTCCACGACCCTAGCCAAGTGATTGAGCTTCAGTCAGTGCAGATTCAGGAGGATCTTAGCTATGAGAGCAGACCCACACAGATAGTGTACATAGAAGTTAAGAGACTAAGGAATAAAGAAGTACCACTAGTGAAGGTCATCTGGCAGAACCAGAAGCACGAGGAAGTCACTTGGGAGCGTGAGGCCAGTATGAGACAAAAATATCCAGAACTATTCTAAGTTCGAGGACGAACTTTTTATAAGGTATGGGGGATTGTAACGACCCAATTTTCCCTATTTCAAGTTTTAAAAGTCCTTATTAATACTTAAAAATGCTATAGAAATATTCTAGAGATTTTTAGAGTATTTTTATGTAATTTTTGGAAGTCATTTGATATTTTTTACAAAACGAGAGAAGTTTTGACAAAAATAATGTCCAAGCCGAGATTCGAATCGGAGACCTCGGACCGAACCAAACCTTAACCGAATCCAGCTAGCCAACTGTTCCGCAAGTGTTTCGTGAACAATTAGAGAGCGGAAGAAATTTAAGTAGTAATAGACGATAGAAATACCGAGAGTTATAAAAGGGATAAGTTAGGGGAAATTTGGAGATATTATTTTCCCTAAACTTAATTCCCCTCCCCTTCTCCCTTGCGACGGCGGTCTCCTCTCTTGGGCGAAAAGGGGCGACGGCGCTAGGGCTTCACTTCGACGACCGGCGAGAGGCTCTTTCCGACGGGCTTCCACAAATCCGCAACCACCTCGTCAAGGAGAACACGCGGATAGGAAGGGATCGCCGAGATCTTCACCTCCTCCGAACCCTAGAACCATTCCGTCGGTTGTTAGTGCAAGAACAAGTGTAAGTACTACTCACCTGTGGCAGGAGTAGCTCCGAGCTTTAGGTTTTCGTTTCCTTGCTCACGGAATTTGCGGTGCCGAATAGATGATGCTAGGGTTTGCTTTTCATTCTTTCCTTCAGTTGATGCTTAGATATTTTGTCATGTATTCTAAGTTTTCGGTTGGACCTTGTAGCTAATTTTCCCAAGTAGCAGAGACAACTTGCACTTAAGCAGGAAGTTTCGGTTGCCTTTGAGTATTCGGGTTTTCCTTTCCTTGCTTATAGAACCTGTCGAACAGAGATTACATTGCTAGGGATTTAGTTGGTTTTGGGTTCTTTCCTTTCTCTGTTTGTCAAGCCGAACAGTCATACCTATTTGCATGAGAATTTTGAGTTTTGTGATTGATATGCTTCAATTGTGATAATCCGAACAGCCCTCTAATTCTAGCACGTAGTTCATGTTTTAAGCATGTCTTTAGCACTTCAGTGTTATATCCTTGTGCATTTACCTACTGCCCATAAATTCCAGCAAGTTTGGTTTTCTTTTGGGCCATGCAAATGGGCATAAACAGCCCTTGATCTTTAGCATTTCAATCTTAGGTAATCCTGGTTAATTAGTAGGCATGATCAGCAGTTTATCTAAGTGGCAATATTAGTTTTTGGTGCTATTCTTGAATACGAATAACCCTATTTCTTTCCAGCATTACAATTCTGAATTCTTTGCTTATTTTGGTTAGCATGAACAGCCATATTATAAGGATTCGAGATTTGTTTGTCTTGCTACCTTATCTAGCATCCCAGTATTTAGTTCCTTGCAGTTTTGTAATCTTCCTGTACTACCGTAAGCATGAATAGCATTTTCCTTACTACTCAAAGAGCAAGAACAACCCTTATTTAGTTAGAATGAGTTTAGCATTTTCCTTGCTACTCAAAAAGGCAAGAACAACCTTAACTTAAAGTATGTAGTGTTAGTTTCTTGGTTTCTTGAACATGAACAACTATTAAGCTTATCTTGTAGTTTGATTGACTTGGCTTTATTTTTATAGCATGCTCAGTTAGTTGCAATTCTCTACTTGTTAGATATACTTACAGTGTTCTAGTAAGCTCTATTAGGGAATTATGAGAAGTTATGAGTAGAGAAAAGACCAAGGTCTAGTTAGAAAAGATAACAAGTAATTTAAAGTAAGAGGCTAGTACCCGACTTCCAAGGTCGTCGTTAAACAAATCCAGGTGACCAATTCTAAGGTCTTGGCCCTGGTAAGACCAAGGTCTTTACCCTCATAGGACTGGAGGCTCGCTACCTCAGTCTCTATTAGGGAGCGCACATTTGGTACTAAGCCTGGGCCCAAGAAAGAGAAGAAGAAAGTTAAATATTAATTTCAAGTATAAGACTATAAGTAAATGAAACAAGTATCACCTATGTTTAGAACCAGCAAAGTTTAGCTCTTATAATTCTAAGCATACAGTATTAGTTTTCATTTGCTTTCCTTATGAGTCTATTGAGCATGATTAGCTTTATTTCCAGCATGTAGATTTATTCTTGTATATCATGAGTATGCAGATTATTTTGGTGCTTTACTATTAGATGAGCATGAGTAGCTTTTCTTTTTAACATTTCAGTTTTAGCATCCTTTGTATTTTATGCACTTTCGAGTTTTTGTGAGATAGTTTAGTACTTACTAAGCAATTCGCTTATAGATTTATTTTCCTCCTACTACAGATAAAAGAAAAGCTAAAGTATATGAAGGAAGACGACAAGGTGGTGGTGGTGATGGTGTGTGATGTTCAGAACCATGGAAGCTTGGGACCTTGCTAAAGAATTTGTTCAGATTAATTCTTTATTTAAGTTGTTAAGAAAATTTTGCATGTTCGGATTGGTTTTGGTATGGTAGGCTGGCACTTGCAGTTATACAAGAGTTTTACTACTCCTGGTAGTTTGGAATTAAAGGTTAATTGTTTTAGTTTAGTTTATATACTTCGCATGGTTTCGGATTTTTGGAAGTATGAAGGGATTTAGGCTTGTTTCCTTGTTAAGATATTTCGGTTTCCATGAAAGGTGCTTATTTACAATTACATTAATGCTTTTATTTAGTTCTATAGTCCTGTGAAGGTTGGGAATTTTATAGCTGGAAAGGTTGGTTTGTTTCCTTGCTTCAATTAATATGAACGGTGCATGTTTGCAATTATGGAAGTGCCTTAATTTAGTCTATGTAGCCTTGTATTGTTTCCGATTAATGTTGCTGGTAAGGTTCAGATTTGTTCTTGCTATGCTATCATGTTCTTCTATATCTTGTATGGTTCTGGATTATTATGACTAGTAAAGTTAGGTGTATTTTCTTTTTATGACACCATGTTTTGGTTAAATCAAAAGTACATGATTCAACCATGTTAATGCTCAAAGTGAATGATAGACTTTGTATATTTCGAACATGATAAGAAAGGGTTATATTCTGTTTTTTTTATTACAAAAAAAAAAGTTGTAGATTTTAAGTATTACTAATATTAGCATAAGTAACACTAGTAAGTAGAATAATAGTTAAGTAACGGTCACCTTTAGAGAGTAGTCAAGGAAGGTGGGTCGTTACATAATTAAATGATTAACCTAGAAATATAAAAATGAGAATGTATGAGAGACATGATATTATTTATGTAAACAATTTATATAAAAACTCGCTTATTTATCAAATTTAAACACCCTTATTTTTAAATTCAGGAGATTGTAGGTTTTCTCCAAGTGAATTGATATCCACTATAGATAAGAATAACCTTGACTTTGGCCAACAAACCATTCTTAGCTATAGCGATAGGTAACAAGTTCACCGATTGCATATCACTTATATGCAACTATCACACTATGCTAGCAATTGATTGATCTTCGCATAAACATCGATGAGAAAGCGTAACGAGATGAAGAGTTGGGGACGGCAGGCGATGACTCTGGAGGAAAGATAGGCGACAACTTCAGGGGAGGTGAATAACAACGGATATGAGAAAACCAAAGCAGATACCGAAGAAATCTAGTCAAAAATACCTTCCAACGACGAGAATAGCAGGTGGAAGCTAGATCTGAGAACCCCAAAGCAGATCTAGGGAAGATTCTGATGAATTAGGGCACTGTGACAAAGAAAACCACAGATCAATACTCCGGTGAATGCTGTCGCCTCCTGCGCACTATGGAACCAACCGACAAAATGTTAGTGACCTAAAACTGGGGTGGGAATCCCTGGCTAGGCCCTCCAACGCTCAAGTTAGTCACCTCCGTTCTCAGTAGGAAGAAAAAGAAGAACTACAGTAAAACTGAAGTGGAACTAGGGTTTTGGTGGTGGAGTTGCATGTACCTTGCCAACGGAGAGGATTCCCCCTTTATACCACCTCATATAACTTCTGCGATCATGAGGTGGACCCCGGTTGTTAGAGTTTGTTATGAGATAACGTAAGTACCTGCAATAATAGTTTAAGGAATCTTTTTTGTACTCCAGATGTACCTTCTTTGTTGTCTAGCGCACTTATAGAAGTTTCTAGAAGCTGTTTCCCGCTAAATTAACCAAATTGTCATATGATCATATATTATTCTCATACATCACATATATTTAGTTATAATACTCCTTACTGGCTATGTTTATGAGATTTAGTAAGTGCGAATGTATTCATGCCGGGTCAGATTCTGCCAAGTCGATCTTGTACTAATAGCCTTATAAAAGTACGTGTATATCTGTTCACTTGCCCGAGATTATATTACCGATCGTATTGTGCCTATGTCTGACTGGATGCTTCCAAGCCGAGTCCCTTTCGACAATCTTGGTTCGTATGTCTGCTCGATCGCTCGAGATTATATTACCGAACGAGTTATGTGTATGTTCGATCGGACTTCTACTACCGAACGTGTTATACCTATGTCTGACCGGATATTTCCAAGCCGAGCCTCTTATGACAACCTTGGTTCGTATGTTTGCTCGATCACCCGGGATTAAATTACCGAACGAGTTATGTGCATGCTCGACCGAATATTTCCCAGTCAGGCACATTCTATCCATCTTAGTTTGTATATTTGCTCGCTCGCCCGAGATTATATTACCGAACGAGTTATGTGTATGCTCGACCGGGCTTCTACTACCGAGCGTGTTATACCTATGTCTGGCCGGATATTTCCAAATCAAATCAGTGAGGGTATTTAAGTGTGATTGTTTGAATGGAAAGTATGAGCTTCTAATTTACTTTGGAGAAAATAAATATGTTTTGTTTTGTTTAGTTTAGAGTGAGGATCGTTCTGGGATGTATAGAAAGATCCATATATATTGCACAATACTAGTGTCATGTTTTTTTTAATCAAAATATATATGCACAATAATTGTTTGGTTTATCGTGAATTTTATAATCTTTAGTTTGTACTGATTAAGTTAGGGAACATTAATGATGGTCACAATAAAAAGTAAAAGTTGAAAGCTAAATGTTTTTTTTTAAAGCTGGCAGTAGCTAATTAATGCCATCCCCCGACAAGAAGCAAAGCGGCGAAGGAAGAGATCAGATGAGCTACAGAGAATGCCTGCCTGCCTGCGTATCTGCCTGTGAGGATTTAATTTATTCGTGCATGCCAGGCTTTACGCTTTAATTAACGTGCTCGATGGCGCGCAGGGCTTGTGCATGATGGCGCGCAGGGCTTGTGCATGTATGTATATATATATATATATATATATATCGCAGGGCTTGTGCATGTATATATATAGATATATATAGCAAAATTCTCATTGGGCATACTTAAATAATTTAGGATAAAAATGAAAAAGCTTCCTTTAGAACTATTTTCATAAAAGTATCTTTATTTAAAATTAAAATCAAATAATGTATCGTCTAAAAATATTTTTATTTTAGTTAAAATTATTATTTTAATTTCGTTAAAATTGTTATATCTTAGTATTTTTTTTAATCCACTTTAATTAAAGTCGATGGTGACACAAACAAAAACAAAAACAAAAGGTAAAAGTCGAAGATTAAGCGATGTTTCTTTAGCTGGCAGAAGCTAGTTAATTAATGCCATTCCCCGACGAGAAGCATATTAAGCTGCGATGCCTGCCTGCGTGGATTTAATTTATTCTCGGTGCATGCATGGCTTTACGCTTTAATTAACGTGCTCGATCGCGCGCATGACTTGTGTGTATATATATATATACCCACACATCAACTATCGAAAAGAAACATATCGACATAATATATATATCATTCTATTAGTTAAATTTCCTATACATACATATATATACCGCCTTGGACATGCCATCGCCGCTGTTGTCGCCGATGGACATGCCGCAGCCGATGGAGATAAATGAGCTGGAAAAGATGGAGGTGGATCGACCTCATAACTACGATGAGCACAGGTACGAAAAGGTGGCGCGGCTCATTAATAAAGAAACAACGTCTTATGATGATCTTGCGAGAGAGGTGGTTGGTGAAGCGTGTCGCGACACGGCGCCGTTGAACCTGATGATGGACTCAGTGCTCCACGAAGTGATCGCCAAGAGGAAGACCCTCCTGACCGTCGCCATCGTCGACCTTCCGGATGCATTGAACCACAGAATTCTCCGCCACCAGAACTACTACGGCGACACGCCGCTGCACATTGCGGCCGAGATCGGCGACAGCAAAGTGGCGAAGGCCTTGTTAGAGAGGGACGGAAGCCTCGCGCACAATAAGAACAAGTATGTGCATGTGTTAGTGTTTGTTATTCACTTAATTAGCTGGCTGGTTAATATAATTCGGTGATGATCGATAGGAAGGGGGAGACGGCGCTGCACAAGGCGGTGCAGTTCGGGCACCTAGACGTGTTCAACATCATCATCGATGCGGGAGGCGACGAAATGGCCTCCGTTCGGACCGGCGACGGATCCACTATCTTGCACTACGCCATCATGCACGACCAGACAGGTAGTATATATCCTTTCAATTCACAACGCTAGCTAGCTTTAATTTGTTTGTAAGATTAAGTTAGACTACAAGTACTAGCTCCTTAATTTATCTGCTTAATTAATTGACGAAATGATATTAAAATAATGGCCAAGTCATGCATTTACGTACGCGCATGCAGAGGAAGCTTTGGCCATCGCAAAGAAATTTCCGGACTTGATACTGTCACGAAACGCTGGCGGGGCCTCCCCGTTACAAATAATGGCGGCCTTTTACAAAAAATCATCCAAAACCAAAACTCATGAAACATTGATTTCTCACCTTTACGCCAGCTGTATCGGGGAAGGAGTAGTAAAATCAGATGAAGAAAGTGGCAACAGAGACGTACGTATGAATTACTAATTTTACTCCATTAAATTGGTATATATATATCGATATATATTTGAAAAAGGACAAGCGCTAATTATCATATGTATAATTAAGTTTGAAAATTAAGGATAAATATTTTATTAGAGCTAGGTTGATATATCGCGCTTAATTTCCAGGGACAAAGCAGAGGAAATTGGTGGTCGCACTTGCCAGGTATTTAATTGTTTAATTAATTATGCTATTGATTAATTAATTGCTACTGATTAAATTTATCGAGCTAGGGTGGGGAAAATGTTGGATCGTCCATGTGATTAACAATCTACGTGAGTTTCGTTTCCGAGAAACTAAATTTAAACTATTTTTTAATGAATAATTAATAATGTAATTTATTAGTTGCTGAATATATATAATATATCATATTTCAGGAAGAATAAAGGTGAAAGAGAGAGAGGAGACGTCAAACCTCGCGGAGCTCCTGAAACAGTTAGTCCGGAACGAGGACTTCGGATTCTACGTCAAGGGATTCATACCTCAAACATCAGACTACCATTCCGCGGGAGATAGAGGAAGCCTTATGAGGAACGTCTCGGGCATTGATACCGCTGATCATCTGTACGAGGTGATGCGGGAGCTCGTGAAGAGTGCAAGCAGGCCGTCGGATGACGAGGTGACGGAAGCGAGCGATAGGAGGATATGGGAGGAGTCTCCGCTGATCACCGGCGTCAAGTTCGGCCTCGACGAGTTCGTGATCAAAATCCTCCAATGGAGCCCACGGTCGGCCACCTACGTCGGTTACGACGGCATGAACGTGCTCCAGGCCGCCGTCAAGTATCACCGGAGGCACGTCGTGCTGGCCATCAAAGAGGACAAGCGGCTGCCGACGTGGTTGTTCACCGATCTGGAGTCCGACACCAAGAACTCCCTTCTCCATATCGCAGCTTCCGGCAATACCTTCAAGAAGGAAATAATGGTCGACCCCCTGCGCCTGCACGATGAACTCGAATGGTTTGAGGTAGGTAGCAATTAGATCCTATAAATTAGTAATTCATCATCAGATCGACTTCAAAAATACTGGGCGAAATATATAATTTATGAATAAACGTCAAAATTATGTTAAAGAGCTGTGGCGGCGGCCGGCCGCCGGCGATGTTTTTACAGATGCTGGAAAAGATCGTTCCTAAAGAGCTGTTGAACTACCGAAACAGAGGACAGAAGACTGCCCAGGAGGTGTTCGACGAGAAGCACAAGGAGATGCTGAAGGACTGCAGGACGGAGCTGGTGGACATTGGCCGGACCTGCGCCCCGCTGGTGGCGGCGGCGGTGTTCACCTCCAGTTTCTACATCCCCGGCGAGAACAACCGGGAGAACAACCGACTGGCCTTCAAGATCTTCTCACGCGTGTACGTGGTGGGCTTCTCCTGCGCCACCACCGCGCTGGTCCTGTACCTGCTGCTGATGGTGATGCCGTACAAGCAGCGGGACTTCCGGCGGGTGGTGCCGTTGAACTATCTGATGGCGAGCATCTTGCTGACCATGTCCCTGTCCACCTTCAGCATCGCCTTCGCCTGCAACATGTACATGCAAATCTACGGCAATAATAAGAAGACCTACGCTGACTTGGCGACGCTGATGCTCGAGCTCCTCGTCGTTCCCTTCATCTACTGCTTTGCTCACTTATTCTGTGGAGGCAGTGGAGCCTTCTGGAGAGCTTGTTTATTCCTTAAACGTCTCGCCAGGTAATTAATTAATTCTATGTTCTATCTCATTAAATAAATATATATGAACTTGATCATATATAATTCATGATTTAATTTGTGTGTCAAAAACTTCTTGATTTTGTACATGGCAATTCATGACAAGATCATTAATTGCTTTGTTTGTCTTCGTGTGTGTGTGGATTTTGATTGCCAATGGTGAATTCTAATAAAGTTAATTTCTCCGATTGATAAAATTATTGAGTTCCAACACAAACATTTTATGGAGCTAGGGGATTTCTTTTACAGTTAATTATTATCCAAAAAATAAAGAAAAAGGGGGAAAAAAGTAATTTTACTAGCATTTTTTCACATAACTGTATGCTCCCCCCAATCTTCTAGTTGACATTTGACCCTGTAATTTATATGAGCATAATTATCTTTTTTTTACTATAATAAATTAAAAATTTATCACTTCTTACCATTATTCTAGACTAAAATCTGTTTCTCATTTTACCATTAGCAACATTTTTAAAAAAATAAAAATAAAAAACAGAGGATTTGTACTAATGAATGGAGATAATTAGAGGCATAAATGAGTAATACTAAGTTTGAGCATTTTTTCATGTTGTGTTTGCCTACAACTATATTTTAAATAGGTTATGCCAATTACACTCTGAAAAAACGATTTGTCTGGTTTAACATGAGCTTGGGCTCGAGTGGAAAGTGTTAGCTTAATTGGCATGGACAAATGAGATTGGTGAGTTAAATTGATAAAAATATATAAATAATAATAAAAGGAAAAAAATTATAAAAAATAAAATATAATTAATTTAAATGTTGATATTAGCCTTTTATTTTTTAAAATATTTTAAAAATAAAAAATCTTAAAATCTAAAAACTTTACAAATAATTGTATTTTGATATTTTTATTAAATACCATTTAAAATATTTAATATTTATTCTTAAGTTGTAAATAAAAATTAAGTCCATCTTGATGACAGGTTATGACTCCGTCCACGCACTTGTTAATCTAGGTTCCTGTTGAACTCTCTTTCAATGGCGTGAGGAGACCACTAACATGGTTGTATATATAACATTTTTGTTTATGCTTAATTGAACTAGGTCCATGGGCCAATCCTTGTATCCGACTCTGAACCCATTGAATGTTCAAGTTCTTTGTTGCCATCAAATGTTTTAGTTGCCTCAACTGTAGTTTTCCCACCCTAATTCTATATTCTTGCAGAGTGTTAGAGATGCTTCGTCAAGTTTCACAATATCAAATTTTACTCATTTGGTAGAATATCACTAAAGTATATTAAAAAATTGGGAATACTATAACGTGTACATTTATGCTTTATAATTAGTACCGTAAATGAATAAAGCATTCATGAATAAATTTGGTATTTGGTTTGATAAGAACTTGTTGTTGAATCGAAAAGATGCTTGAGGGAGCGAATAGTGATTGTTAATTTTTCGGAAAGTCGAAAATATGCAGTGGAATAAAAGAAACAAAAACAATGTTAACAAGGTCAATTTTTACTTTGTTCGGAGCATGTGACGACTCCTACTCCAAGGTCCACGATCGTCGATCGATTTCATTAGACAATCACTATTAATTCGAATATTTGAATTACAAAGTTTAAGTATACAAATTGTAAACTGAAAAGTTACAGACAAGAAAAAAGAATGAATCAAGGTCTTTAATCGTCGAATGTCCGAGTAGCTTTTCAGGATCATCGGAGCGTTCTTGGAGTAGCACGCAAGAAAAAAAAATGGTAACAGATGTTGTTCTGAAACTGCTAGTCGAAGACCTTTATATAGGTCCATTCTGGAAGCCTGAAACCACTTCAGGCGTCTAGACTGTTGCTGACATGGTGATCTCTCATTGAAATTTAATCCGTCAAGTTTATCCACATCCGAGCGCCTAGACCCCCTCCGGACGCCTAGACCATTGACGTGGGTTCGACCAGTTGTCGCGCTCCAACTCAGCTTTTTGATAACTTTTCTAGTCCCGACTCCCGGACTGCCCGGGTGCCTGGTCAGGCCGCCCCGGCGAGGCTAGTCTGGGTGCCCGGACCAACTCCGAGCGCCCGGACCACTTTTTGTCTCTTTTCTTCTTTGCAATAAAAAGTTAGTCTAAGCATAAAAATCACCCTATAAAACAGAGTTAGTACAACACAATAAGATAAAAGTAGTAATTAGATTCTGTCTCCTCGAGACCAAAATCTAATCAAGGTACTTAGGATTTTCAAATTGACCTAAATTGAACCGACACCTACAGTTCCCTCAACTGGAAACACGTTCTCATTGAATCTCTCCTCTAGTTGCTTACCTCCACTTACCAATTGTAGTCGCTTGACTTATTTTTGACACACCAGGTCTTCTTGCCAGTTGTCATGTTCCGCGGACCCAACTGGATTTCGGCCGATTGTCGGGTCCCGCAGATCCAACCAGACTTGCTGCCAGATATCGGGTCCTGCAGACCTATCTGAACTTCGCACCAGCTATCAGGTCCCGCGGACCTAGCTAGATTCCAGCCGGATGTCAGGTCCTTCAGATCTGTCAACTCCTATACACTTGGTAAAGCAATTAGACCAGAAACACTCTAACTTTAATCCACTTGTCATTCATCAAAACTTAAGTTAGATCATTAGTGTAAATTACATCAACAATTTTCCTCTTTTTGATGTAATGACAAACTGGGTTAAAATTAGAAAAAAAACTAATATTTAAAGATAATATGTAAAATGTAAACAAATGATCTAAGTTAGTTTTGAATTTGATTTATTTGATTAAATTTGTTTGTTATTTTTCTATATTAACCCTTAACCTCCCCTTTGGCATTCATAAAAAAAAACATTAGGACAAAAGATAGGCATAAAATGTAATATGTAATGCCAGATATTAATGTAGAAAATAATAACATAATGGAAAGGAAGTAGCAAAATAGCAGTGCATCAAGTATGAATCCAAAAGCTATGAACATAAAGGAATATCAAAAATACAACTCAAAGTGTCTAGTTAGAGGAGGATAATTAATGGTGAGTTAGACCCCACGATCGGAGTATCTCTAGAATTTGCTGTTGTCCAGTACGCATTTCTTGATGGCTAGTCCTCATCTCCTGCCGAAGATCATGTATCTCATGTCGTA
The DNA here is from genome assembly GCF_018446385.1 of Zingiber officinale. Taxonomy (NCBI): domain Eukaryota; kingdom Viridiplantae; phylum Streptophyta; class Magnoliopsida; order Zingiberales; family Zingiberaceae; genus Zingiber; species Zingiber officinale. The sequence goes on from NC_055991.1 coordinate 2,324,164, forward strand.
AGCTAGTTATAGACGTCTCTAAATGAGTAACTCGATACGGAAGAGTAGGATTGGTTGGAGGTGGTGGTATCGATTAGGGGTGAGCAATCAACCCGCCAAACTGACCAACCCGCTTATACCGACCCGAACCGAAAAAAAAATCTGTCGGATATAGGACCGGATGTAGGGTCCTGATATTGCATTATCCGATCTAGTAGGGCTGGATAGTTTTTTATTCCAATAACCGAACTAACCCGATTTGTGATCACTCCTACTTGTAGCAACTACTGTCGATAAATTGCTACACGTTGTAGTAGTTATTGTCGATAAGCTACTACACGTTGTAGCAGCTACTAGTGATTAGCTATTACAACGTGTGATGAATAATATCTATTATCATTTTAAAATATTTTATTTTTTTATATTTATATTTTATATTTCATTGGATATAGGGTCGGATATTCAAATAACTGACAACTCGCCGGATATCTGATACATAATAACCGCCGGATATAGGACCGGATGTAGGTCCTGATATTGTATTATCCGATCTAGTAGAGTTGGATAGTTTTTTATTCTAATAACCGAACCAATCCGATCCGTGGTCACACCTAGTATCGGTAGATATTAAGCATCAAATCTGCCTTTGGATCTTCCTAAGGCTACTCCTCAGGGACAGGGGGATCCTGGTGTGGCTGATGCTAGGCTGCCCTCCAAGACACTATACCCTAATCGTCTATATGTATGGAGGCTAAGGACATATTCCTAGCACCTATCATGCAGAACTCATTTAGGGGTGTGACATCACTTGTGGTGACATCAATATCTATTGAGTGTAAGTAGGCAGTCAGAATATGGTAGTAGAGTATGTGGACTCATCTACTAGTGCAGATAGTAGATAATGGTACGGAATATGTGAAAGCTAATATCTATATCTAACCTATGACAGAATGCATATAGGAGGAAAGAGTGAAAATGTCGCATCATAGCGATGTCTCTAGTGGTGCGTGGCAAGATGCACGTCACTAAGCACTAAGTGTCACTGATTGAAACTAGGTGATAGTTGGCCCCCTCTCACCTCCAAAAAAAAAAATACGAATGGATCATATCCAAAGTGATGTGGAAGTAGGGATCATCAAATGGTAAATCCCTAGGAGGGTAACATACAAAGGGCACGACTGAGGGTCGCAGGCCTAGGAAGTCTCGAAGGGTGGTAGGAGATAATGTGACCTCTGTAGTGGCAACCCTAGAAGTGTATGTAAAATCATCTACTTTGACTAAATTATTGTACAATTTGGAACACAAACTTGAGTTAACCGAATTAGAACAATAAACTAATCTATGTAGCTTATAATACTCAATAACTTCTATACTAGGGATGCAAGAACGTTGAAAGAAAGTTCTACATAAATACCGACTAAGTAAGCGTACATAAGCAATGGATGAAAATCTAACCCTATGTTCTTCAGTAGACAACCTAGGGTCATTGTTAGGTGTCCTAGAAGGGCCAACACCAACATCAGTTACTTTCTTCCTACTTAACAATAATAAAAATTAAAGACTAATTTTTACTAAAACAATGAAAAAAAATTTAAGTTCTGAAAATTATCGAGGAATTCTGAATATTTATAAAAGAAATGATGACCTTGGTTGATCCTCAACAACGCGATTCAAGAACCAGAGGAGAAAAGTTTAAGATTTGTAGAAACAAAAACTAAAAAAAAAATTCTTTTTCCCTTTTATTGCTTTTGCTTTTAAAGCCCGGTGAAGAGCTTTGCAAAAGAATGCAAGGGAGATAAGTGAGTTGCAGGCGCCTGTTGGTGCGTTTTTATAGGAAGAGGTCGGGCATCCGAAGTTAACTCCGGGCGCTCGGACTGTTAAACCTAAAGCGCCTCTGTAAAACCGTGGGTTGGCAAAGCGGGGCACCTGGACTATGTCCAAGCACCCGCAGCAGCGCATTTTTCCTACTTTAAAAAATAATTTAATTCAGAAAAAATAGATTAAATTTTAATTAAATTAATTAAATTAAGTTGTTTAACAAGTTAAAAATGAATTAAGTTGTTAAAAAAATTAATTAAGGCTTAAAAAAATTAATTTAAGTTGTTAAAAATTCAATTAAGTTGTTTAATTTAGGTAAAAAAAAATTAATCTAAGTTAAAAAAAATAATTTGTGGAAAAAAATTTAATTAAGTTATGAAAAATCAAGTTGTTGAAAAGTGTAATTAAAAATTGAATCAAGCTAAAAAATTTTAATTAAATCATTGACAATTTACTTGAGTAAAAAAAAATTAGTTAAATTTTTTTTAAAAAAAAATAATTTAATTTTTTAAAATAATAATTAAGCTGTTTAAAAATTAATTATCTAAAAATTAGTTTAAGTTAAAAAAATTAATTAAGTTGTTAAAAATTAATTTAAGTTAATTAATTAAGTTATTGAAACAATTTTGATTTAAGTTAAGAATTTAATTAAGTTAAAAATTAATCAAGAAAAAAATGATTAATTTATAAAAAAAACATTGAATTAAGTTTTTTTAATAATTTAAGTTAAAAAATTAAGTTGTTTAAAAATTAATTTAAATTAAGAAATTAATTTTAGTTGAAAATTAATTAAGTTAAAATTGTTTAAAAATTAATTTAAGTTAAGAAACTAATTTTAGTTAAAAATTAATAAAGTGAAATTCAAGTTGTTTAAAAATTAATTTAAGTTACTAAAAAACTTTAATTATGTTAAAAAGATAAGTTGCTAAGAAAAAACCTTAGTTTAAAAATACTCATCTTAAATTGGTCTTTAAATGCCTAACATTTAGTTAGCTACTATACAGAAAATATTAGTTTTCACTTGATTAGTCAAATTAAGTAATATTGTCCAGTTTATTGTTTAGTAAGAAGGATTGCTTAACTTATTTCGCCCAGACTTATATTGATGCACTAATATAAGCATCTGAAGTCCAGACAAAAGGCTTACGCATCTCACGTCATTCTATGTTTTTTTGAATACACAATCAAGTTAGACCTAGTGTGTTTGTTAGATGCTCAATTCCTAGAACTATAGGATCATGCTTTCTATGAGTTTGATCTAGGCTAAGGCCAAAGTTAATTTTGCAATACTTAGAGAAATGGGAAAAAATTTTAAACCATAATTAAATAATTTTCCTAGAATTTGTAAAACATTTGAAATTTTGTTTAATCACAAGAGCCCTAGTCTATTGTGACATCCCCAGTTATCTTCGTAGATTACTGAATTTAGATTCAGGTAGTAGTTTAGTGAAGATATTAGCCAAGTTTGACTTGGACTAAACATAGTTGAGTTCAATGTCTCATTTGGCGACGTGATCTCTAATAAAGTGATGCTTGATTTTAATATGTTTGGTTCTTGAATGATGCACTGGATTTTTGGTTAAGTTGATTGAACTTATATTATCAATATTAATTCTTATTTTTTACATTCTAAGTTAAAGTCTTTTAATGTGTGCATCATCCATAACAGTTGTGCTACACACCTACCCATTGCTATGTACTCGATTTCAGTAGTAGATAAAGCAACATAATATTATTTTCTACTAAACCAGTTAACAAGTGATGGTCCAAGTAATTGACATCCACCACTTATATGTTGGTGCAATATCCCTCAGGTCAAGGGTGACCTGGTTAACCAAGCTGAGTCTTGGTTAGGGTTTAGATGTTTGACAATAAGATCTTGATTGAAGAAGAGTCAAGTAGGTCAAGGTTGACTGGATACTTGACTGGGAAGTCCTAACTGGCAAGTTAGGCAGAAGGAAGTCCTAGTGAGTGAAGCTAGGCAGAAGGAAATCCTGGTGAGTGAAGCCAGGTGAAAGTCCTAGTGAGTGAAGCTAGGCAGAAGGAAATCCTGGTGAGTGAAGCCAGGTGAAAGTCCTAGTGAGTGAAGCTAGGCAGAAGGAAATCCTGGTGAGTGAAGCCAGGTGAAAGTCCTAGTGAGTGAAGCTAGGCAGATGGAAAACCCTAGTGAGTGAAGCTAGGTAAAAGTCCTAGTGAGTGAAGCTAGGCAGATGGAAAACCCTAGTGAGTGAAGCTAGGTAAAAGTCCTGGTGAGTGAAGCCAGGCAAGGAAGGAAATCCAGATGGATCAAGGATGATCGGACATCTGGTGTTGGGAGGTCCAAGTAGGTCAAAGGGATTGACTGGATACTTGGCAAGGAAGGAAGTCCAGATGGGTCAAGGTTGACCAGACATCTGGTAGAAGTCCAAGTAAGTCAATGGAGTGACCGGATACTTGGCACGACGAGTAAAAGTCCAAGTGGGTCAAAGGGATTGACCGGACACTTGGTGGGGAGTCCTGGCAGGTCAAGGGAGTGACCAGATGCGAGGCATGATGTACCAACAGGTCAAGGTTGACCGGATGTTGGTTAGGGAGGTTTGGGACTTGGTTTTGGGCAAAAACCAAGTGATGGATCGATCCGTGGATCGATCCAGGATGTGGATCGATCAGTGGATCGATCCAAATTCTTCCCAGCGAACAGAAAGCTTCTGGATCGATCCGTGGATCGATCAGCCGATCGATCGGGACGATGCTGCTTCGCGCGATAAGCGCTGGATCGATCCGTGGATCGATCCAGGCGCGTTTCCAGAGCACAGAGGCGCTCTGGATCGATCCGTGGATCGATCCAAAGCCTCCCCGATCGATTCGGAACATTTGAATCGATCGGGATCCGACCGTTGCGTCGTGTTTAAAGCCGCAGGCGAGCGTGGTCTTCGGCATCTCTTCACGAGCTCTTCTCAGATTCATTCCAGCTCCTCCACAGCTCTCTACAAGCGCGTGATCGCCAGTTCTTGAAGGTTCTTGGAGGCTTTCCAAGTCAAGAGGCGGATCTATTGCAAGAGGAAGAAGTTAGGGTTAGGGTTTTTACTGCACATCTTGTAAGCTTTTGCTTAACTTGTATTTCCCTTTCTTCTTCTTGTATTGAGAGTGTTGTAGGGCTTCTCCGCCTTTGGTAGTTACCATAAAGGAGTGTTATTCATAGTGGAGGGTGTGTGCGTTGGTGTTGATCCTTGGATTAGTCACCTCTTGTGAAGTGGATACCAAGTAAAATCCTAGTGTTAGCGTTTTGTGCTTGTTTCTGTATTTTCCGCTGCACATCCAAGAAGAAACAAGCAACGCCAAGCAACGAAGCGCACCGAGCGAACGCGACGAGCTGTTCACCCCCCCTCCAGCTACTTTTGGTCCTAACAAGTGGTATCAGAGCGAGGCCGCTCTTCACCGGAATCATCGTCGGAAGGGTCAAGCATATCAAGAAAAGCTAGAGGGTGAAGAAGTTGGAGCAAATTCTTCAAGTTCAAGATTTTATCAAGCTCAACTTCAAGATGCAATTCCAAGATGGACTTGGATTTGACACAAGGGTGGCTCCACCATACACTTCTACAAGTTTTGATTCTTGGAGATCAAGAATCGAAAACTTTCTTATGATGGAGATAGAGCAATGGTTTGCTCTAATGGAAGGCTTCAAAGCTCCAACGAACTCCAAGGGCAAGCTTCTAAAGAAAAGCAGATGGAGCTCGGAGCAAATTCAAAGGGGCGAGGCAAATGACAAAGTGACCAAGCTTTTGGTCAACTTATTGCCTAGCCACATCTTGGCTCAAGTTGGAGAATTCAAAGATGCCAAGGAGCTTTGGAGCAAATTGGCCAAGCTTCATGAAGAGATCCCCTCCACTGTACGAGATCAAAAAGAATCCAGAGAGGGAGACTCTTTGGAGCAAGACCAAGAGGAGGATTCCGAGGTTGAGAGATGCTCAACCTCCGAAGAAGAGGAAATCCAAGAAGCTTCATCCTCAAGGGAATGCAACGAAGGGAACAAGGAGGGAGCATATTCCTTGTTTCATATTCAAGATGATGAAGCCTCCACCTCTAGGATTGAGGGGGAGCAATCCTTGGTGACGCCGGATCAAGAAGAAGGAGAAGCTTCTACATCCGGGTCAAGAGATGAAGAGGAGGAAGAAGATTCTACCTCCACAAGTCAAGAAAAATCAAATGGAGGAGAATCAAGGTCCGATCAAGAGGAAGTCTCTACCTCCGGATCCAAAGAAAAAGATGCCACCCCTACAAGCAAAGGTATAAATATTTCAATTAATAATAAAAATCATATTATATGCTTTGAATGTAGGGAACATGGGCACTACAAGAGCAAGTGCCCTAAATTAGCCAAGAAGAAGGGCCAAGTGGCACAAAAGGGCAAGGTGAAGCCCAAGGAGACCATCCCCAACACAAAGAAGAGCAAGGAGCATATTATATGCTTCTCTTGCAATCAAAAGGGGCATTATCGTAGTCAATGCCCCAAGGGGAAGAAGAAGGTCAAGGCTCAAGGAGGCACTAGTCAAGGGGGAGCCTCCAAGGTAAAAAGGAAGGTAACTTTCATTGAGCCTATTCCTTTGCAAAATGGTAAAAAGCATGATAGTTCAAATTTTTATCATTTTAATGCAATTTACCATAAGAATAGAAAGCATGAGGGCTTTAAGGAAAAGCATGTGGCCCTACATGCTAAGACTATCACTCCTAGGGTTAGGAATGTAGGTAAAAGTCTAGGCAATAACTCTAAGGATTTTAGATACAAGCCGAGAAACCAAAATGCTCATGGACTTAATGAAAAACCAAATTCTAAGGATTTAATGATAGAAAATCAAGTCTTGAGATCAAGACTTGATAAAATGGAAAAGACCCTAAAAAGGATGGAAAATATCCTAAAAGGGCAAAATGAGCAAAACCTAGGGCTAGGAAAGTCAAAGCCATCAAATAGCCATAGAGGTTTGGGATACAAACCAAAGGCTAAGAAGGATGTGCCTAGTTATCATAGGGTTCCATATAGTTATGGAACAAACCCTAGGTTTAGTGGTCAAGTCAAGAATACTAGGGAAGTCATCCCTAAGAGTATTTTTGCAACCAAAGTGACTAAGACTTCTAAGAAGTCTAAGAAAGTCACTAACAAGGTCACAAGGAGGCTATCCCTAGGGTTGACCTAGAAAATGTGACCAAGGCTTCTAAGAAGCCCAACAAGGTCACTAGGAAGGTATCTAGGAAGTTATCCCTAGTGAGTACCTAGAGCATCCAAGGAGCACCAATAGGTGTTGGGTTCCTAGGAGCATCTTCTCTACCCCATAAATGGGTTAGAGAGTGTCAACTCCAATTAGAAGGGTAGTTAACCCAACTTTGAGGAAATTGACACTCAAGGAGCATTTTCAAGGTTTTTGTTAACCTTTGAAAATGAAATGGAACTATTATTTACTCCTTGAAAGAGTAAAATGTGCCTAGTGGTGAAAATTTGATTTTAATCTTAAAAGGCACATATTGGGAAATTCATAAGAGCTACCAAGTTGGGATTTTGGTATGTTCTTAGGAAATTTAAGGCAATCCGGGCCTTAACTTTAAAGTACTACTCTTGTGGAAAAATGAAATATGCCAACATTTGAGGAATATGCTTAATTTCAATTGGCATAAATTAATCAAGGGAATTAGAAATGCCAATTTAGGTTTTGGCGTTTTCTTGACGCACTTAAGGGCAATCTAGGTTTAAGTTGTAAGTTTAGCTAAGGTTTTAAGGATACTTAGATAGGTAATCTAGGTATATTTTATTTATGCTAAACCTTGCCATGATTGTTTGCTCATAATATGCCATGACATCATATTTTATCTTATTTGTATTTTGCATTCATGACTTATCATGAAAAATACAAAAATACCATGTCATGACATTCATACATCATGTAGTTATAGGATATTTTCTTTTGAAAATTATTTCCTTTTGATGTATGCCATAACATTATCATGCATTAGTTTAATTCCTTGTAATTAAGGATAAATGGCATTTAACAACACTTATTAACAAGTGACATCCTAGGTGGATGTCTAATATCTTTGAAATGCCTAGATAGATATGCATGATCCCTAGAATAGGGCAAAACCAAAATCTTACATCTCACAAGAACTATAAGATGACTTGTATGTGTTTTAGTGCACATTAGATACAAGTGAGATGTTAGGATGATGAACAAAACTCAAGATGTTGATTTAGTGCATTCTTTTGAGTTTTAGGTTCATCAAAACACACAGTTATGTGTTTTCCCATCATTGGGAAAGCTAATGTACAAGTCATGTGCATTATGCCCAAGGAACATGATGGGATATTGGTTTTGAAAATGTTTTTAAAATGTTTTTGGAAAACCTTGGTGAAGGCTATCTTTTGATAGTAATCACCATTGAATAGTTAGACACAAACTTGAAGAAAACACTAAAGTTTTTGCAAGTTTTCAAGTTTGTGTCAATCTTTGAAAATATGATGTATTTTCATAGAAAACTATTTTTCCTTGATAATATATGCCCTAAACAATGTCTACACGAAATTTCATAATTTTTGGATTTTGTAGAATTTTCTAGGGTTTCGAAGTTGACTGAAATGGAATTTCAGCAACTATCGGAGCTCGATCGATTCATGGATCGATTGAGTGCTGAATCGATCCATGGATCGATTCGGGCAACTCGCGAGCAGAGGCTCGCTGGATCGATCAGCCGATCGATCCAGTAGTCTGAATCGATCGGTGGATCGATTCGTAAAGGTTCAATCGATTGAACCCAACTCAATCGATTCTGCTTGATTTGTGGGAAAGCCTGATTTCAGCACTTTGAACCTATTTTAGTCTAGGTAACCATTCCAAACCCTGAAAATACATTTGTATACATAAAAGGGTGTTTTCGTGTTGAAAACAAGGATGGAATGGTAAAGGAAGGCTAAGTTGAAGTTTAGGTTGAGGTTTGTTTCAAATTTTGAACATTTGAACCTCAAAACTTCTAAACTGGGTTTCCTAAAGGTTTAGGGATTCCAAGTCATTGTTGGTGCAATGATGATACCACCATGTCTTTAGGGGAGGACTCTTTAAAGACATGATCTATCCATAGCCTGGATGGATCCATTGTGAACTTGCTCAAGGTTGAGCATTTAAACTTGAAATGGGGATAAATGGGGAGTGGATATCCTCATCATTTCAAGTGGCAACTCAAGTGGTTGAAAATGCTCAAGGTTGGGTATTTGTCAACATTGAGGGAGAAGTTAAAGATAATGAAGGGTATGGGACCTTCAATATTGAGTTGATCACAATGAGTGAAATTGTGATCACGATGAGCAACTCTTCAGGGGGAGAGTCTTCAACAAATGGAGTTGTTGAAGTGTGCCCAAAATTGGAGCATAGGTTGATGTGTGTTCAAAGACGGGTTGATGTTTTTGTAGGGGATTGATGTGTGCCAATAGGGGGAGAATGAAAGGAAGTAAGTTAGGTCTTCATTACCTAGAGGGAGTTTGCCCTCTAAGGGGGAGAATGGAAAGCTTAATTTATGGGTTCATTACCTAGTGGCATGAAGAAGGAGGCTATAGGATTAGCCTAACTTACATGTGGGATTGTAAGTGTTTTTGTGGTATTGTCAAACATCAAAAAGGGGGAGATTGTTGGTGCAATATCCCTCAGGTCAAGGGTGACCTGGTTAATCAAGCTGAGTCTTGGTTAGGGTTTAGATGTTTGACAATAAGATCTTGATTGAAGAAGAGTCAAGTAGGTCAAGGTTGACTGGATACTTGATTGGGAAGTCCTAACTGGCAAGTTAGGCAGAAGGAAGTCCTAGTGAGTGAAGCTAGGCAGAAGGAAATCCTGGTGAGTGAAGCCAGGTGAAAGTCCTAGTGAGTGAAGCTAGGCAGAAGGAAATCCTGGTGAGTGAAGCCAGGTGAAAGTCCTAGTGAGTGAAGCTAGGCAGATGGAAAACCCTAGTGAGTGAAGCTAGGTAAAAGTCCTGGTGAGTGAAGCCAGGCAAGGAAGGAAATCCAGATGGATCAAGGATGATCGGACATCTGGTGTTGGGAGGTCCAAGTAGGTCAAAGGAAGGAGGCTATAGGATTAGCCTAACTTACATGTGGGATTGTAAGTGTTTTTTTGGTATTGTCAAACATCAAAAAGGGGGAGATTGTTGGTGCAATATCCCTCAGGTCAAGGGTGACCTGGTTAACCAAGCTGAGTCTTGGTTAGGGTTTAGATGTTTGACAATAAGATCTTGATTGAAGAAGAGTCAAGTAGGTCAAGGTTGACTGGATACTTGACTGGGAAGTCCTAACTGGCAAGTTAGGCAGAAGGAAGTCCTAGTGAGTGAAGCTAGGCAGAAGGAAATCCTGGTGAGTGAAGCCAGGTGAAAGTCCTAGTGAGTGAAGCTAGGCAGAAGGAAATCCTGGTGAGTGAATCCAGGTGAAAGTCCTAGTGAGTGAAGCTAGGCAGAAGGAAATCCTGGTGAGTGAAGCCAGGTGAAAGTCCTAGTGAGTGAAGCTAGGCAGATGGAAAACCCTAGTGAGTGAAGCTAGGTAAAAGTCCTGGTGAGTGAAGCCAGGCAAGGAAGGAAATCCAGATGGATCAAGGATGATCGGACATCTGGTGTTGGGAGGTCCAAGTAGGTCAAAGGGATTGACTGGATACTTGGCAAGGAAGGAAGTCCAGATGGGTCAAGGTTGACCAGACATCTGGTAGAAGTCCAAGTAGGTCAATGGAGTGACCGGATACTTGGCACGACGAGTAAAAGTCCAAGTGGGTCAAAGGGATTGACCGGACACTTGGTGGGGAGTCCTGGCAGGTCAAGGGAGTGACCAGATGCGAGGCATGATGTACCAACAGGTCAAGGTTGACCGGATGTTGGTTAGGGAGGTTTGGGACTTGGTTTTGGGCAAAAACCAAGTGCTGGATCGATCCGTGGATCGATCCAGGCTGTGGATCGATCAGTGGATCGATCCAGATTCTTCCCAGCGAACAGAAAGCTTCTGGATCGATCCGTGGATCGATCCAGAGGTCCCGATCGATCAGCCGATCGATCGGGACGATGCTGCTTCGCGCGATAAGCGCTGGATCGATCCGTGGATCGATCCAGGCGCGTTTCCAGAGCACAGAGGCGCTCTGGATCGATCCGTGGATCGATCCAAAGCCTCCCCGATCGATTCGGAACATTTGAATCGATCGGGATCCGACCGTTGCGTCGTGTTTAAAGCCGCAGGCGAGCGTGGTCTTCGGCATCTCTTCACGAGCTCTTCTCAGATTCATTCCAGCTCCTCCACAGCTCTCTACAAGCGCGTGATCGCCAGTTCTTGAAGGTTCTTGGAGGCTTTCCAAGTCAAGAGGCGGATCTATTGCAAGAGGAAGAAGTTAGGGTTAGGGTTTTTACTGCACATCTTGTAAGCTTTTGCTTAACTTGTATTTCCCTTTCTTCTTCTTGTATTGAGAGTGTTGTAGGGCTTCTCCGCCTTTGGTAGTTACCATAAAGGAGTGTTATTCATAGTGGAGGGTGTGTGCGTTGGTGTGGATCCTTGGATTAGTCACCTCTTGTGAGGTGGATACCAAGTAAAATCCTAGTGTTAGCGTTTTGTGCTTGTTTCTGTATTTTCCGCTGCACATCCAAGAAGAAACAAGCAACGCCAAGCAACGAAGCGCACCGAGCGAACGCGACGAGCTATTCACCCCCCCCTCTAGCTACTTTTGGTCCTAACATTATACTTTTACGATCTAGTTTACTGTTAGCATAATCTGAGTCAGAGTAACCTATTAATTTAAAATTAGGTGTTTTAGGGTACTAAATTCCTACATTTGGTGTGCCTTTCAAATATCTAAAAATTCTTTTTACATTAGTTAAGTGGGATTCCTTAGCATAACTTTGATATCTAGCACACATACTAACTGTAAATAAAATATTAGGTCAACTTGCAGTTAAGTATAAAAGGTTGTCTATGATACTCCTATAATATTTTAGATCTAATTTATATTTGGATCACTATCTAGGGTTGTGTTGGTCGCCATTGATGTTTTTATTTCTTTGATATTTTTCGTTCTAAATTTTTTAAGTAATTCTTTTATGTATTTTTGCTGTTAAACATAATTTCCTTCATTTGTTTGTTTAATTTGTAATCCTAAGAAATAGGTTAGTTTACCTACTAGACTCATTTCAAATTCTTGTTCCATTAAAGTTATAAATTTTTATAAAAATTCTGAGTTTGTTGAACAAAAAATTATGTCGTTTACATATACTTGGGTTATGAAGATATCTTGTTTGAGTGATTTTACAAATAGAGTTGGATCAATTTGACCTTAGTTGAACCCTTTGAAAATTAGATAGGAGGCCAACCTTTCATACCATGCCCTAGGTGCTTGTTTAAGACCATACAGGACTTTCTTTAGTTTAAAGATATAATCAGGATGATCTAGACTTTAAAACCCAAGTGGTTGACTTACATAAACTTCTTCTTTTATTAACCCATTTAAGAAGGTAGATTTTGCATTCATTTGATAAAGCTTAAATCATTTATGGGCTACATAGCTTAGTAGCATTCTAATAAATTCAAGTATGGCTACTAGAGCATATGTTTCATCATATTCAAGTTCCTCTACTTGATTAAACCCTTTAGCAACTAGTCTAGCTTTGTTTCTAACAATTTCTCCATTTTCATTTAGTTTATTTCTAAATACCCATTTTGTTTCTATTACATTTTTATTATTAGGTAATGGTACTAAATCTCAGACTATATTTCTTTCAAATTGGGCTAGTTCTTCTTGCATGACTATTATCCGGTCTAAGTCAAGTAGGGATTGTTCTACTATTTTGGGTTCGATTTTAGAAATCAAAGATATTTAACTTAGGTTTCTTAAGGATGATCTAATTTGAACTCTTAGGTTTGAGTCACCTATAATTTGTTCAATTGGGTGGTCTGTGCTAACTCTTATTGTTCTATACTCAGTTTATGTTTGTTCATTTTCTTGTGATTGATTTTGTTTATTTTCATGTTCGTTTATTGGGTTTTTATTTTATCCCCCTAGATCAGTGCTACCTCTAATGAAATCAATTGATTAGTATTAAGGTTGAGTTGAGTTAGATTCCTTAGTAATTTTGTTAAATTTTACATTGGTCGTTTCTGTTGGATCGTGGAAGTTGCTAGAAGAGGGGGGGGGGGTGAATAGCGATCGAAAATTCATTATTGAATTAGAGTAAGCAGCGGAAAAAGCACAAAACATAATGCTAACATGAATCAGTTTTACTTGGTTTGGAGCCTTCATCGACTCCTACTCCAAGGCCCGCACTCGTCGAGTACTTTCGTTGGGCAATTCACTAGCAGTTCGAAAAGTGTTTACAAATGAAAGTACAAGAACTTGTTTAAAAAGAAAAAAAATATACCGACAACAATTAAAAATAACTTGAGCCGCAAGTTGTCGGAGAAGCGTCGTCGCATCGCAAGAGTAGAGCGCAATAGAGCAGTCGTAGGAAGCAGTTGTGTTTTGCTCCAGGTGATGGCCTCCTTATATAGGAAGCTCCAGGCGCCCGGATCCCTTCCGGGTGCCTAGACCATGATGTCGGTCCAACCAATCAGTGCACTCCACGTTGCGTCAAGATAGAATTTACATTCCGGGCACTCTGATCCCTTCCGAGCGCCCGGACCACCATTTTCCAACAACTCAATTTCCTGTAAGAAAATGTTAGTCCGAGACAAAATGTAAATTATACTACCCTACAAAATAAAGTGTTAGTGCAATAATAATAAAAATAGTAATTAGATTCCATCTCACCGAGACCGAAATTTAGTCACGATCTCAACTTAGATTCCCAAAATAGTTCTAAGTTGGATCGACGTCTACTGTTCCCTCAAATGGGGAATGCGTCCTCACCAAGTCACTCCCCTCCAGTGACTTACCTTAACTTATCAGTTTGCCAGACATCCGGTCAGCCCGTCGACCTGTCTGGACTTCATGCTAGCTATCCGGTCGACCCGTTGACCTAGCTGAACTTCGTGCCAGACATCCAGTCAGCCCGTTGACCTGTCTGGACTTTGTGCCTGCTATCTGATCGGTCCGTCGACCTAGTTGGACTTCGTGTCAGCTATCCGGTCGGCTCATCGACCTAGCTGGGCTTCGTTCTAGATATCTGGTCGGCCCGTCGACCTATCTGGACTTCTCCTGTACACTCAATCAAAGTGTTAGATTATAACAAATCTAACTTAACCTACTTTGTCATTCATCAAAATATGAGTTAGACCATTAGTGCTAACTGCACCAATAGTTTCCTCAATTCTTAGAGTAGCTTTATTATAAATTCTATATCCTCTACTGTTTAAGGAATACCCTACAAAGATTCTATTTTTTACTTTTGAGGTAAATTTTTCTAAGTATTCTCTTATATTTAATACGTAAATAGGACATTAAAATACCTTAAAATATTTAATACTAGGTAATTTATTATAGTAAATCTCAAATGGAATTTTATTATATTTTTTATTTATTGTTGTTCTATTTTGTATATAGTAGGTTATACCAACAACTTCTACCTAGAAATATTTTGGTAATTGGTATCATTAAGCATTTTTCTAGTTGCTTCTTTGAGAGTTCTATTTTTTTCTTTCTACTATTCCATTTTGTTAAGGTGTATTAGGACACAAAAATTCTTAATGGTACTCATTTTCTAAGCAGAATTTAGTAAACATATGATTTTTAAATTTCCCACAATTATTACTCTTAATTCTTTTGATTTTTGAGTCTTTTTTATTTTTAGTTTGTTTACAAAATTACTAAATATTTTAAATATTTCATCTTTATTTTTTAAGAATTTTACTCAAGTGAATCTTGAGTAATTATCAATTATTACTAGATAGTATAAGTTCCCATTAATAGATTTAATCCCATGTGAGTCAAATAAATCTAAGTGTAATAATTTAAGAGTTTAATTGATTTGAATTTAATTAGTTAGTTTGTGTATTGATTTGGTCTATTTTCCTTGTTGATAAGTATTATAAATTGTTGAGTCTAAGTTAGATAATTTTAGTAGTCCTCTAACTAAGTCATTTAGTTTGGTGAGGTTTCTAAAGTGTTAGTGTAGGACATTCTCTTATGCCATAGCTAGGTTTCCTCTTTTTGTGTCAAGTGACGCTTAAGTGAGGAGCTGACTAGATTAATTATATAAATGTTATTATTCCTAAGTCATGTTAATTTTAATGTAGGGTCTTTTATATGTTTAATTAAGCATTCAGTGAATGTAAATCTAATCTTATATTCTGAATCACACAATTGACTAATACTAAATATGTTAAATTTGAAATTTTCAATAAGGAGTACTTTATTAATAATAAAATTAGCTTCTAGTTCAATGTTACATATTCCAATTACCTTCAGTTTGTCGTTGTTTCCAAAGGCAACTGTTCTTAGTCTGTTGAAGGTTAATTTTGTGAACATTATTTGATCCCCGGTCATGTGTCGAGAGCAACCACTACTCAATATTCATTTAGATTCCTAAAAAAAATTAGGAGAAACAAACTTTTAGCTCAAATGTGAACTTAATTTAATTTAATTTAATCTAATCTAATTTAATTTAATCTAATCTATTTTTTAATTTATTTTTAAAATTTAATTTTTTAATTTAATTTTTAATTTATTTTTATTTTTATTGGATTTAATTTTATTTATTTTGAATTAATTTAACCTTATTCATCTCACCAGTCTAAGTTTTCAAACAAAGGAGTCTTATGATTTTGTGAGATGAGTTAAGTTAAATTTCAGGATTTGATTTAACTTATGTTAGATTCAAGTTTAGCTTTGGGTTCAACAAACATGCATTCTTTGAATAAATTTGTAAGCTATGGTGAGTCACCTTGACATCATTAGAGTAACCACGCTTTTGAAATTTTCTAAATAATCCTATCCACTGAACTTAATACAAAACTTTGTTCTAACCAATTAAGATTAGTAAGGGGTAGTTTCAATTAGTTCTACTAAGTCAAATGCACTAGGTCAAAGTCATATCTTCCTAGACATGCAAAGATAGAGTTCTCCTAACCTACTATCATCCAAAACTTCTCCAGTGTCATTTTTCAAGTTAAACTTTTATCCCTTTTTAACTTAGTCCTGATTACCCAGCCGAGTAAATTATTATTTTGGAGATGCCAACTAATTTAGAGTCTCCCCCTGAATTATTGAATTTTTGGTTTAGGTTTTAAGTTTGTATCGATATGTTTTATAGTTATAGTAAACTTGATTGTAACTTAAATTTAAATTAACTTTATAGTTATTTGATTTAAATTTAGTTTTTTTATTTGAGTTTGATTTGTTTGATTTCATTTTGTATTTTAGGTTTGAGTTTTAATTAATAGGTTTGTGTTTCTTTTCTTCCCTGCAATAAAAAGTCAGTCCAAGCATAAAAAACACCCTGCAAAATAGAGTTAGCACAACACAATAAGATAGAAATAGTAATTAAATCCTGTCTCCCCGAGAACAGGATCTAGTCAAGGTCTCAACTTAAGTTGCCCAAATGAACCTAAATTGGATCGACACCTACAGTTCACTCAACCAGGAATGCGCCCCAATTGGATCTCTCCTCTAGTTACTTACCTCTACTTACCAACTGTAGTTGTTTGACTTGTCTTTTACACACCAGGTATTTCCGCCAGTTGTCAGGTCCCGCGAACCCAGCTGGACTTCGATCGGTTGTCAGGTTTCGCAGACCCAACCGGACTTATCACTAGATATCAGATCCCGCGGACCTATCTGGACTTCGCACCAGTTATCGGGTCTCACAGACCTAGCTGGATTTCAGCATGATGTCAGGTCCTTCAGATCCGTCAACTCCTGCACACTTGGTAAAACAATTAGACCACAAACACTCTAACTTTAATCCACTTGTCATTTATCAAAACCTGAGTTAGATCATTAGTGCAAATTTCACCAACACTTGTTTATGTTCGTTCAATATACATAAGATTAATTAAACAAATAACCTTAAACAACTTGTTAAACTAAACAAACAATCTTGAACACATATGTGTTCAATTCATTAACGTTCGTGAACAACGTTCGTGAATTCATTAATAAACTTTTATCAATATACTAAATAAATAATAAAATAAAATAAATAAGTTTAAATTATCAACCTCAATAATCAATCAAATAACTAAAAGTTTCAAACAATCAAACAAGCTTAAATTGAGAGCTTGATACCATTTAAACGAACCAAGTTCAAGCCAAGCTTCAAATAAGTTCAAGCTCATAAAAAATAAATCAAGTCAAGCTTAAATAATTATTTCAAAAGTTTGGTTCATTGTAAGCTCGACTCCGCTTGCCTCAATTACCTTATCAAACAAGTTTGAACACCCCAAAGCTCGGCTCGGCTCGGCTCTGCTTATGTACAACCCTATATATAATGTTGGTTTGCCATATATTTTCCAATATTTATGCTCGGTGTGGTATGGCCGGATGTAGTATTCACACCATAGAAGTTTGTTTTGATGCTAATTTGGTGCTTAGTTTTTTTGTGGAAACCAAAGCAGAAACATCTATTGTAATGGATTATGGTCCTATAATCTCATTAGTAAACATGACCTTATGACAAACTTCTTCCTGTCGTAATTCTGTGAAGGCTTCTTCATAAGATGGGAATGGGTCACGTTGAACAATATAACCATATACCTCATCCAAATTATGATTAAGACCGGCCAAAAAAATCAAATGCACACTCCTTTTCATTATCACGGTGAATTTTTACACTACAATCAACACACGATGAATCTTCTTCAAAGAATAGATCAAGTTTCTGTTTAAGATCTTGAAGATTAGAGAAGTATTGTATTACAAAATTTGAACCTTATTTTAATTCTTTCAGCTTTGATTGTAGCTAAAAAATCTGAGAGGTATTGCCTAGATCAGAATACATCTTTCGAGCTACATCTGACACCTCCTTGGCCGTCTTGACCCAAAGATAACGACGACTAATGTTGGGTTCCATAAATTAATTAGCTAGGCTAGCACAATTGAATTCTTGGCCATCCAAATCTGATACAATGCATTGCTTGATCGAGAAGTATTGTATTACAAAATTTGAACCTTGTTTTAATTCTTTCAACTTCGATCGTAGCTCAAAAACCTAAGAGGTATTGCCTAGATCGAAATACATCTTCTGAGCTACGTCTAACACCTCCTTGGCCGTCTTGAACCAAAGATAACCACGACAGATGTTAGGTTCCATATAAATTAATTAGCCAGGCTAACACAATTGAATTCTTGGTCATCCAAATCTTGTACAATGCATCGTTTGATGTGAATTGAGAAGAGTCGAGAAGTATTGTATTACAAAGTATGAAACTTGTTTTAATTCTTTCAACTTTGATTGTAGCTCATAAATCTGAGAGGTATTGCCTAGATCGGAATACATCTTCCAAGCGACGTCTAACATTTCCTTGGCTGTCTTGAACCAAAGATAACGACGACTAATGTTGGGTTCTATGAAATTAATTAGCCAGACAAGCACAATTGAATTCTTAGCCATCCATGGTACGATGCATCACTTGATGTGGATATATATATAATTCAACTTCCCTCTACCGTATATAACTATCTTTACTAAGTACGTTCATTGTAAATAATTATGATGATTTAGCTTATAGATCATAATTTACAAGGATGAAGCACCACTGTAAAAAAAAAAAAAAAAAAAAAAAAAATAGGGACAGGTTTTTTTCAACCATAGATTGAATAGAAAAATCGGTGGATATCATAGTTGTCTTCGGACGAGAAGAATCGTATGTGTTTATTTGAACTTACTCTGATACAATGAAAAAATTCTCAAATAATATTATTCTTGAACAAAATACACACTTTTAAATAATGAAAATTAATAAATAAGGAAAGAATAAATAAGGAAAGAAAAAAACTAATATATCAAAAATAAAATTATTCTCAATCAAATCAATCTTATTAAATACTTTTTAATCCATGATTTGATGGCTGGAAAATTTTGATTATTTTCTATAATTTCCAATACTCAAGATGGGTGGAGTACTAAGAATGGTATCCCTAATGTTTGCTAGGGAGAGGTAGTGTGACCTTCAAAAGCTACAGCACAGCTTACTCTCCTCCATTTCCTCCACACTCAGCTCATACGTATCCTGTTTGGGGTCATCCAAACTACTATGGTGTTCATATTTGGGGCACTGATCAGGCAAGATGCTACACGACATGGCATCCCCTACCCAAACTTGGCCTGGAAATCATATCCTCTGGTTGCAGAAACATATATTGTCTAGTCGACCGAGAATTTTGTAATACAATCTTTCGTTTGTACTAAAAGTTAGGGAAAGCTGGTGGTCACAATAAAAAGTAAAAGTTGAAGGTTCATTAAATGATAAGTTTTTTGTTTGGGCTGGCAGTAGCTAATGCCATCGCCCGACAAGAAGCAAAGCGGCGACGAGCTAAAGAGAATGCATGCATGCCTGCGACTGCGTGGATTTAATTTATTCTCTTTGTGCCTTGGTGGTCTTCCTCGCTGGAGCTACCCTCCAGGAGATTTGGTTCGGTCATTGGACGTCTCACCAAGTGATTTTTTGTTCTAGCTTTCATAATTCATGATTATTTGTGAGTCAAAAGCTTGTTGATTTTGTGGCAATTCATGACAAGAATTGCTTTGTTTTTCTTCGTGTGGATTTGATAGGCAATGGTGAATTATATTGCAATCATTTGAAGTAACTCCGACTGATAAAATTATTGAGTTGAAAAATAGATATTATGGAGAATGGGTTTCTTTTACAGTTATTATCCAAAAAAAAAAACAAAAAGCAAAGAAATTAGTTTTACTAACATTTTTTTTTCACTCAATCCACAATCCACATTACTGCATGCTTCCTAATTTCTTCATCGATATCTGGCCGATCAAAAAAAATTAAGACACATAATTTCTCCATTATATGAAAAATATATAAATCAAATGCTCATCACTTACTAGTTACTCCGTTATATCTCATACCATGTTTTATATTCATCACCTCTGTTTTAAGTTCCATGTCCACTTAGCTTCTTACCATTATTCTACGCTAACATTTTTTTTTTCTTTTGCGATATTTTTTTTTCTGCAAAAAATACCATAAGGACTATCTAAAAAATAAAATAAAATAAATAAAGAATAAAAAACAGAGGATTTGTACTAATGAATTAGAGGTGTAGATGAGTCATGCTAACTTTGACATATTCGATCTGATTTTTCTTTTTTCATATGGTGTTTGCCTGACATGATTTTAAATAGGTCAAGTCTCTTGTTTAACATGAGCTTGGGTTCAAGTGTTGGCCAAAGCCTGAGCACAAAAATAATAATAAAAGGGGAAAAGGTATATATATATAATTAATAAATCTTGATGTTAATTTTTTTAAAAGAAATTATTTTAAAATCAATAAAAAAAATCTTAAAACATAAAGTTAATATGATCGATATTGATATTTTTATTAAGTATCATTTAAAATAAAAATTATAGTTATTCTTAATGTGTAAATAAAAATTATGTCCATCTTGGTGACAGGCCAGGCTACACTTAATCTTATTCGTGTTGGATCACTTCGGAGTTAGAGGGGTGGGTGAATAGCTCACTCAATTTGTAGATGATGAACTTGCAGTGAAAAGACGAAGTGAAAACTCCATCAATATTAACACAAAGGATTTACTTGGTATCCACTTCAATGAGGTGACTAATCCAACGATCCACACATGAGCACATTCTCCACTATAAAAATACTCTCATTCTCAAAAACACTTCGGAGGTAGAGAAACTTTGTACAACACTCTCAACACAATCAATAAGAATACAATACAATGCAAAATGTAAATACGATATTACAAGTGAAAAACTTCTTCTCGCTTAGTCTCTTGTTGATATAGAAGTCTTTTGTAAGCTTAGAAATGCAACCACACTTCAACTCCAAGCTTCCAAAAACCGACGATGAGTTGTCGTGAAGAAGTGAGAGAGGAATTCCTGAGCAACAGTCATGAAAACCCTTTTTTAGGGCTTCTTCGAGCGCCGTAATCGATTATACATTCTCCTAATCTCTTACTAATGTGTGTAGAATATATATACTTTTATGCATATTTTAAGGTATATTCACTTGCTTTCTTTGCGTATGTTCTATGCATTTTAACTCCTTTTTGTCATATTTTCAGCATAATTACTCGCTTTATTGAAGATCTACTTTTTTTGGTTTTCTATTAACAGGATGCATTTTGGGAGTGAAATCGATGTTGAAATATACTTCGGAGAGACAAAAGAAGAGAGCAGAGCTTTGATCATGTGGTTTCACACAACCGTGGCCCTTCATCCGTAACCAAGCAGCACTTGGTCGTGTCATCCATCCAGAGAAGAGTCCACCTCTGGCCGTGTGGTTTCACACGGTTGTGCCTACTCAACATAACTCAATCAAGTTAGGGTCGTGCCAAAAGGCATGATTGTGCCAAGCAACCAGAACTAGATCAAGCCTTGGCTATGCCAAAAGACAATGTCGTGTCATTTCCAACTGAGCGGAATCAAACCACGATCATACCAAAAGGCACAACCGTGTCACGCAAGCAATGCGGCAAGGTCAGGCCATGCTAAAGGGCACGACCATGACACGGGTCGTGCCCTGCTCTATTAAGGGGAGTTCTTCCCCTTTTTCAAGGGAGGAAGGTTCTTCCCTTTGGAAAAATCATCTTAGTTCAGATCTATGCCCTCTCTGCACTCTGATTGAAGATTTGAAGTCGTTTTCATCATCTCCTTCGACTCCGGAAGCGTGAGATTGTATCCGAAAATCACTTGATGTCTTGGATAAGCTTCTTCTTCCTTATTTTCTTTAGATTGGGTCTTGAGATTGGATTTTTTTTTCCTTTATATTATGGAGTAGATCTTATTGTTCTAGGATTAAGGGAGTGTAATTGTGATGTGTGATTAATGTATATTCTTAGATTTATTAATTTCTTTTCTATATGACATTGTTTATGCCTTGTATTCATTCGATCTTATGTTTGTGTGGTTTGTTGTGCTTAAATCTCATGTATAATTGAATGATGGTATGATTTTGTTCACCCCATAGAGGAGATGTCCTAAATTGTATGATTGGGGGCTCTAATGATAAGGGTAACTCTTTAACCGGACATCTAAAGCATCGCCTTGAAAGGGGGAGTAAATCTCTACAAGGAAGTGTAGAATTAGGCTTATTGGGTTATTTCTATATTATATTATCAAGTGATTTATGTATTCTTATAGATGTATGACCGGGGAGCCCTAATGACAAGGGAATTCTTTGAATCAGACTTTATAGGAATCACTTCCACTAGATAACATTGGATGTTAATAAAGATGTCACTCCAACATTGCCACCGCGGGGAAGTATCGGTAATGAATTAAACTTCCTACATGTGCATTGAGACAGAGGATGGATAATTGGTGATCCTTAGTACATTGATTAGCATCACAATGAAACCGAACTCCTAGAACGTTTCCTTCAACCAAAATCCTCGACTCTCTCTCTCTCAATCTCTTTTCTCTTTCTTGCTCTTTCTCTCAATCTTCTCTTTACTTTAGTCATAAATTCTCAATCATTGATCGTATAGCTAATTCGTTGTGATTAATCTCTAGTGCTTATATCTAATCCTTATGGATTCAATATCTTTTATTACTTAACGATAATCGTGCACTTATGGATTGTACACATCAAGTTTTTGGCACCATTACCGAAGACTATTTTCGATTAATATTAATTGATTAGCATATAAGTTACTTTAGACTTTTTTTTTTCCTTTTTATATTTTCTTTCTTGTTTTTTATTATGCATTTTCTTCCTTATTTTTATATTGTGTATTTATTTTTTTAATCAATATAAAAATTGGTTGGGTGCCTTGATTATTTCTTTTATGTCAATGTGCTATGTCATGATTACTCACTTGTCTTATGATTTTAGTGTTATTATTTCACGTGAGATTATAATTTTCTTTAGTCGTGGATTGATATTCTAGGCAACCTGGAGGCTTAAATGCAAGGTATAATTTAGATGATGAGCAAATACTGAACATCTGTAGAGTATATGGTAGTCTAACTCATCCGACTGTCATATGCCACCTATTATATGCTTGATGGATGATGGGATCATAGATAATATGTGAAGGAATATTCTCCATTTGTTTATTTGTACTCCTTCAATATTGTATGGTTTCTGGATTGGAACCTGCTCTAAAAATCATGCCTGATTCATCATAACAAGTGTTACATATTCATAAATGTCCGTAAAATATTATCAAATTTAACATAAAAAATAAACTCACTGCCAAAAGATCAGTAAATCCCTTTAGATAAGGAAGGTTGGTGTTGAAGTGATATGTCTAAGTTGATGAGAATATATCCTCAATCTTAGGCAATTGTGGAGCCATAAATTGATGTATGGCTTCACCCTAGTTGAATCTAACAAGATTGTCAAAATCATCTACTATATCTACAAGACCTAAAGAGACCTTATATGTACTAGAAGAAAATAAGACATAAATAGATATGTACAAAATCTAGAATTTGCAAAATAATAAAACATCATCATCTACTTCAACACGATTGACATAAAATTTAAGTAACTCCTCAATTCTTGATCTGTCAGCTTCTTTTTTATTTGGGGAGTAAGCAAGAAAGAGGTCACCTAATGCTTTAGTTGAATTGATAGGAATCGAAACACCTCGGTATGTAATACCAAGCAACAAAGAATATCTCTTCTAGTGAAGGCAATTGATACACTAAAAAAACTTAAATGATTAGTTATCTTCTACGACACGATGGGCCTAATATAGGATAATATCAGGCCCAACATATCAGATCCACGTTAGGCCTAATATAGGATCATTTCAGGCCCTCGTTGAACATGACATCGCAATACCGGGGCCATCTGCTTACTAAAATGAAAAAATATTAAGATATTTTACTATACTACTTACTACTTCGTGCTTAAAATTCACAATTATAAGTTATACCTGAGAATCTAAAGGTTTGAGAAGTTGAATCCCAATTTTGAAATATATTGACCAATAATATACCATGGATATGTTGTGTCCAAGAAAATACTAAAAGAGGTCTATTTGATCATCATTATGTGTCAATCATATAAAATAGCATATCTATGATGCCTTCCTTTCATTGTGGATGCTTGAAAAAAAATGTTAAAGTGACCAAACATTCTATTCAACATCAATTGAAGCCTACAATTTTTAAAACTTAAATTATTAACAACCAAACCCAAGCTGATTGAGCTTTTCCAAATTTAGATGCACATTATTCTGAATATATCTAGCAGCAATGCTATTTTGATCTAGTCAGGTCCTATGAGTTTCTAAGGTGAACATGTCACCTTTGTAGATAATTGAACAGTAGAGGCTGAAACACCCACCACACTTCCTTGTGTCATTCTGAAAGGAGAGCATTAATGGAAACCCTAAACCATTCACGATGCTTGAAAAAAAACTGTTAAAGTGACCAAACATTCTATTCAACATCAATTGAAGCCTACAATTTTTAAAACTTAAATTATTAACAACCAAACCCAAGCTGATTGAGCTTTTCCAAATTTAGATGCACATTATTCTGAATATATCTAGCAGCAATGCTATTTTTACCTAGTCAGGTCCTATGAGTTTCTAAGGTGAACATGTCACCTTTGTAGATAATTGAACAGTAGAGGCTAAAACACCCACCACACTTCCTTGTGTCATTCTGAAAGGAGAGTATTAATGGAAACCCTAAACCATTCACTGCAGAGAGGCGATCAATATGGATTTCGTCGAAAACCCTTGACGCCGCCTGAGGGACACACGAAGTCACTTGCGTAGGCTTTCGATGGGGGAATGATCTTGCCATTAAAACAAAGTGCTAGATTTTTACAATCGGAGAGTTAAGAAAAAATATTAGGTTTGCATGCACTGAGAGACGGAGGGAGAAAAATATTAACGCCATCAACATCCGAATCATCAATATTATTTTTAAATTAAAACAATTAAAATATAGTTCAAATGTCTTGAAAAATGATATAGGAAACGACAATTTACCAAAAGGCGTATATAGGATTTTGAATTTACCAAAAGACACATACAACTTTGTTATTTACCAAAGGATGCACCTTTTTACAGTGCTCTTCCTACTCTGCCCTCCTGACAAATTTTACTGCTTTTCGATTTGTTTTCTCTATCATTTCTCTCTCTCTTCTCTTTCCTCATATGCATGCAACAACTGTTCTCTTTCCCGTCTTCTTTTTCCTTTCCTCTCTTTCGTACACCGATTCTTCTAAAAACATTTTAACACCCCCAAGAAGCCAAAATAAATAATGGATAACATATTTGAACTCCTTGAAATTTCAGAAATCCACAGGAACTGAAAAGAGTACAATCAGAGCTCTCTAGGTCTATCAGTGGATTTTGACTAAAACTCACTTATGGACCTAGAGAGCTCCGATTGTACCCATTTCAGTTCGTATGGATTTCTGGGGTTGCAAGGAGTTCAAATATGTTATTTATTATTTATTTTGACTTCTCGAGGATATTAAAATATAATAAAAAATAATCGTCAAAATTTTCCACGTTGGCCTGATATGGAATCATATCAAGCCCACGTTGGGCCTGATATGATTCTATATCAAGCCCAACGTTGAGAATTTTGGTGAATATTTCTTATTACATTTTAACACCTCCAAGAAACTAAAATAAATATTGGATAGCATATTTGAACTCCTTGCAATCTCAGAAATCCATAAGAACTGAAATGAGTGCAATCGGAGTCCTCTAGATCCATCAATGGATTTTGACAAAAACCCACTAATAGACCTAAAAAGTTCTAATTGCACACATTTCAGTTCCTGTGGATTTCCAGGGTTGCAAGAAGTTTAAATATGCTATCCATTGTTTATTTTGGCTTCTCGGAGGTGTTAAAATGTAATAATAAAGAATCGTCAAAATTCTCAACGTTGGGCCTGATATGGAATCATATCAGGCCCAATGTGAGCTTGATATGTATCATTTCAGGCCAAACATGGAGATGTTTGGAGATTTTTATTTATTACATTCTAACACCCCCGAGAAGTCAAAATAAATAATGGATATCATATTTGAACTCCTTGCTATCCCAAAAATTCACAAGAACTGAATTGAGTGCAATCAGAGCTCTCTAGCTCCATCAATGGATTTTGGGTCTGATATGATTCCATATCATACCCACATTGGGTCTGATATCATACATATCAGGTCCAATATGGCGAATTTTGATGATTTTTTCTTATTATATTTTAACACCTCCGGAAGCTAAAATAAATAATGGATAGTATATTTGAACTCCTTACAACCTTAGTTGCAATTAGAGCTCTTTAGGTCCATTAATGGGTTTCAGTCGAAATCCACTGATGGACCTAGAGAGCTTCGATTGCACCCATTTGGACTTGATATATATCATATTAGGCCCAATGTGGGTCTAATATATATCATATCAAGCACAACGTGGGCCTAATATGGAATCATATCAGGCCCAACGTGGAGATGTTTGGCGATTTTTCCTTATTGCATTCTAACACCCCCGAGAAGCTAAAATAAACAATGCATATCATATTTGAATTCCTGACAATCCTAAAAATCCACAAGAACTGAAATGAGTACAATCGGAGCTCTCTAGATCTATCAGTGGATTTTGGATTTGATATGATTTCATATCAGACTCACGTTGGGCCTGATATCATACATATTAGGTCCAATGATGAGAATTTTAGCTATTTTTTCTTATTATATTTGAACACCTCCGAGAAGCTAAAATAAATAATAGATAGTATATTTGAACTCTTTGCAACTTTAGAAATCCACAGGAACTGAAATGGGTGCAATCGGAGCTCTCTAGGTCCATCAGTGGGTTTCGACCGAAACCCACTGATGGACCTAAAGAGTTCTGATTGCACTCATTTCAGTTCATGTGGATTTCTAAGATTGCAAGGAGTTCAAATATGTTATCCATTATTTATTTCGGCTTCTCTAAATATATTTTAATATTATAAAAAATTAATTAAACCTTATAAAATATTATCCATACGTTATTCATCCATGCAAAGAGAGAAGAAAGAAAATAGAGAAAAGGAAAAATAAACGGGAAGTTGCATGCATAGAAGAGAAGAAAGAGATGAGAGAGGAAAATGATCTAGAAAAAAATTATAAAAAAAGTTAGATTTGTCAGGAGGGTAGAACGAGAAGTGCATTTGAAAAGATGTTTCCTTTAATAAATACTAAAATAATATGTATCTTTTAATCAATTTAAAAAGAATGGGAGAGCCCCGTCATTCGATCGGGATATGAATCTTGATAACGCTGTGATCTGACCCACCAACTTCTAGGCTTCCCTGAGATTCCTCGGGGCCTACATGTCTCAGAGCGCCTGTACCTTCTTCTGATTGGCCTTAATCCCTTGATTGGTGACCAAGTATCCCATAAAATTTTCCCCTTTAGCTCCAAACAGACACTTCATTGGGTTCAACTTTAACCCGTACTGTCAGAGGATGACACCCATTTCTTCCACATTCATAATGAGGTCTACCTCCCGGATAGACTTGATGACGATGTCATCTATGTAAACTTCAACATTCCTCCCAATCCACTTCTGGAAAATCTTGTTCATCATCCGTTGATACGTTGCTCCTGCATTTCTTAGTCCGAATGGCATAACTATATAAAAGAAAGTACCGCCCGTAGTGATGAAGCTAACCTTCTCCTGATCCTCTTGGGCGAGGGGGATATGATGGTATCCTTGATAATCATTTAGTATGCAGATCAATTCGCACCTCGAAGTGGAATCAACTATCTGGTCGATCTAGGGGAGAGAGTAACAGTCTTTAGGGCTTACTTTATTGAGGTTGCAGAAGTCAATGCAGACTCACCACTTATTATTAGACTTGGCCACCAAGATGATATTGGCGAGCCAAGAAGGGAACTTCACCTCCCAGATGTCTCCTGTTTCGAAGAGCTTGTCTACCTCCGATCGGATGATCTTATTCTAGTCGGTGAGAAGTCTCTCTTCCTCTACTTGATCAGCCGAGAGTCAAGCATGAGGTGGAGCTTGTGCTCAACTACGGATGGGACTACTCCTATTATTTCCTTAGGAGACCCGGCGAAGACATCCCGATTCTGTACCAAGCAATCCACCAAACTCTTCTTAATCTCCGGGTGGTCTGAGCTTCCTCTACATTAATGTATTTGGCCGATTTTCCCAACAGGTCATCGAAGTCCTTCGCGGGCTTCCTGATGAGGGCTCGAAAGAAATCACCTTCTAATAGGCCTTAAGAGAAGACACTTATTAATATTTCTGAGGTGGCAAACGGGGCATCCAATGTCACTTGGTTGAAACTCTTGATGTACGCCCTCAAGGACTCGTTCGCTCCTTGCTTGAGCATGAAAAGACTATGGTTGATTTTTTGATACCTCCTGCTACTGGAAAAACAATGTAGGAAAGTATTTTTGAAATCTTTGAAGCATGCCAGTGATAGATCCGACCGGTAGCCTATCGAATCATCTCAATGCCGAGCCTGAATGAGTGGTCAAGAACATTTGGCTCGTTATTGCGTCGATATACTGGTGCAGTAAGGTAGCATTTTGGAACTTTCAGAGGTGATTCGAGTCATTGTTGCCTCCATACTCTCCAATAGGCAGGGGTCTAAAACCCCTGGGTAGTTTCTCATCCAGCACTTCCTGAGAAAAAGGAATGTTGGGTTGTTCAAGCGTCTCCTGAATGGCTAGGGCCTTTCCCCTCTTCGGGTCCCTTGGGGGCGAGTTCTCAGTGAGGAAGTCCGAGATCACTCCATTTTGGTGCAGCCTTCTCCAGGTGCTTGATAAATGCTCAGGAGAAGTCCCATAGCTACTTCCTCTTGGACCTTCCATCCAAGTGGAGGGCTCGTCCTTTAAGGCCACAAGTGCACAGTGCAAGTGAGAATATGCGGTCAATTTTTTTAAGGCCGCTCGTGCCTTGGCCTCCTTGAATATTCCTCAAGTGCCATGGTGACATTAATTCTTCCAGTATCCTCCATCTTTACATTCCGAGACAGGTGAATGTGTTCCCACAGATAACGCTAAATGTAATCCTGTCCGGAAACTAAGTCAGACGGAGAGGCAGGTGACAAGGGTAGGAATGTCGATTGAGAGAGGACCTGAGGATTAAGACTCGAAGAGGTGCCGGAAACCTCGGACCTTCATATGGGGCAAAGGAAAGACCATTATCGGTGTTACCATGGGCCTACGCAAACCACAAGGAAAGTCGCACGGGAACGTTAGAACGAGAACCAAGGAGGGGTCCCTGGTGCAGGTACTCCGACGCTCAAGTCAAAACCAGAGCCAAAAGTGCGAAGAAGAAAATGAATAGTAGTAGATGCATGCGTATATGCACGTACTTGGCCAATGGAGATGCCCCCTTTTTATATCGCCTCTCATAACCTTCGCAATAATGAGATGGTTCGAGAATATCCGGTGTCACAGTATGTCCGAGTGATGTAGGATGTACGACATACTTTCATTGGGTGAAGGAAGGCTCCGTAGCATGCATGTGGCAGAGCACCAAAATATTCTATGACAAATGATTGTTATTCTCTGATTGGTTGTTGTGATTCCCTTACATTGTTATCTCATTGTGATAGTTCGGACGACTCTGTGACCGATCAGGAGAGACTAGGAGTCATGCCCTTGAGAGATAGGGAACTGAGCCTGGAAGTCTGATTGACGCTGGGACTGACCGAGAGTAGATTGAGAGTCATGCCTATGAGAAACATGGAACTGAGCCTAGAAGTTCGACCTGTGTTGGGACCGACCGGGAGTAGATTGAGAGTCATGCCCATGAGAAACATGGAATTGAGCCTGGAATCTGATCGACTCTGGGATCGACCGGAAGTAGATTGAGAGTAATATCTATGAAAATTAGAGAATTGAGCATGGAAGTCTGATCGACACTAGGACTGACCGAGAATAGATTGAGAGTCATGTCCATGAGAAACAGGGAATTGATAGAGCCGATAGAGAGGAGATTGGGAGTTGCGCCTAGAAGTGAGGGTCTGAGCCCTGGGTGCCCGACCACCCTATGGCCGACTGACAAAAGATTGGGAGTTGCTCCTAGAAGTAAGAGGGGATCTATGCACCAAGGATAATTACCGTTTGGATAAGTACTCTTCGACCTTGACTATCACCTCTTCTTGACTTCTGACCACAACATCACCTTAACTCCATGCCCTACACTGCTCCCAAGGCCACCCACTACACACTGTTGGATGAAGGGTAGGGCGAGCAAGTAGTAGATTGGTCAACCAGACAGTCCATGTGAGTTGTTGCAGGACGGGTGGAACAGTTGAGTGAATGAATTATTACAGGACGGGAGGAGCAGCCAAGCTAAGTGAATGAAGTGGTACCCAACTTCTATCACGGGCACTCCACCAAGCAATGTGGCAAAACGTTAGCTATTCCACTTGGGCAAATTTTGCCACAACCAATTCGGCGCGCACAGGTCGTGCCCGCATACGAGTCAACATGGTTTAATGCAATGCAAGTCATAGATTTGCACCCCGTTGCACCTACACGTGAGAGAGAATATTTCTCCATGTATTTATTCATATCATCAATACATGTGAATCAATATAAATCAACTAACATGCCATAAAACTCTCAATATGAGACTAAAGTCTCATTCATAATGGAACTTCTATCCTCTTGCACCTCTTCTCTATTCATACATATCTAACATACTGTATCAATAATAATAACAACCTACGGATCCTTCTACATCACCTCCTAAAATTGAAGACGCTTTCATTGCTGTAGAAGAAGATGCCATTTCAACTCGACAGACAGATCAGAAATGGATGAATGAAGTGAAGTTAAAGAAAGCTCTCTGCCTTGTGATTCTGCTTGTTTGCATAGTGGAGACAATAAAGATCGTCTGATAAGGTTGGGCAAATGAAGAAGAAACTACTGCCTGATTCTTCATCTCTGACCGTCGGTGGTCAGGGGGTTAATTACATGACTGTGTTTATTGTCTCAGGAAATTAAGCAGTACGAAATTGGGGACTGGCTGTAACTAATTAAAAGGATGACTGACGTCTCTCACAATCGTATATCCATTCTAAAAAAAATATATTTTCAATTAGCTTCATTAATTATCTTTGATGATCAATTTGGTCTCACGAAAATTTTTCATTGATTATTAGGATAAATCAGAAAGCGCACGTAGTGGCCAGCCTCGACACCCAACATCTTTTGATTGCGCTACTCATTTGGAGGAAAATTTTTACAAATACACCGTAGCTGGGGATCGAACCGTAAGTACCTGAATAACAACCTGAATATTCTACTGTGATACCATGCTCGAAGACTAGGTATATCCATTCTAAGTTATAGGAAAGATGGTAAACCATCTATTGGATAAAATTAAAGGGCACAGTTGTTGAACAAATTAATTGTTGTTGGATGTCTAAATTTTCTTTACTCTTCGTTTTAATTTGATGAAAAATATAATCCCAACTTAGTAGATGTCTAATCATATTCATTAAATGATTAAATATCTTCTATACTTATAATTTTTTTCCTTTTTATCCAATTGTTATTATTTAATAAAAATATATTAAAATTAACATCCTATTAAAATATATATATATATAATTAAAAAAATAGATTAAACATCTATATAATCTCTTTCTAATATCAACAATAAGAGTTAATAGATTTTGAAAAAAAAAATCTTTAATATATATATATATAATATTCAATTGGGTTTTTCGGGGATCTAGATAATAGTTTATGAAAATTCTCAGTGGGCATACTTAATTAATTTAGGATAAAAATGAAACGAGTTTCCTTATAACGGTTTTCATGAATAAAAGTACATTGTTTTTTTTAAAAAAAAACATTAAAATAATATCTCATCTAAAAATATATTTATTTTAATTAAAATTATTATTTTTAATATCGTAAAAATTATTATATCTTAGTATATTATTTTTAATCCGCTTTACTTTAAGTCGATGGTCACGCAAACAAAAGCAAAAGGTTAAACCATCGATGCCTTTTTTTAGCTAGCAGTAGCAAAATTAATGAGTCAAATCGCTCATGAGTTATTCAAAACTCGATTCAATAAAAGTTCGTTTAAGCTCATTTAATGAGGCTCGTTAAGAAAAATAAATCAAGCTCAAATTTCACAATATTCGACTCGTTAGCTCATGAACATATTCGTTAAGTTCATAAATCAATTTTTAAATAAAAAAATTAATAATTTTGATATTGAATTTATAAATTTTACACTCTACTTATGAAAAACATAGACAAATATATTAAATTTATTTATTAGAATTGATCCTGTCCGAAGGCCGAATCAACGGACGCTGGGCACGGGGCGCTCTCCGACTGCTGACGTGGATCTTCGACTGGAGGCACGAAGCTCCGGCGAACCTGCACAGAAGTCGGGCCGGGAAGGGGTCCCCGGCGACGACCCTCCGACGCTCAAGTCAGGCGAAGCTCAAGAGAGAAAAAGTGGCTCCAAAACTCGTAGAAAGCGTACCTCTGGCGAAAGATGAGAGGCTTTATATATGGCTGTGGAGAAACAGGTGCACACATACCGAGGTGTACACGTGTCCTCTGCCCATACCATAGTAAAGGCCTATCAGTGAGCTTACCTGACCTCATACTGCTACAGTCCAAGCACGTCTTCGATGGGACAGCAGCACCCCCCGTCAGAAGATTTGGAGTACGATCTACGCATAAAACATACCTGCTGTCAGAAAAAGATATCCCTTGTCCTTTTCCCCTTTACTCCAGATCGGGCGTCCGGCCGGACGGTTCCCTCAACATCCGGCCGGACATATGCGATGGTTTACTTGGGGAGACTCTCCGTCACGTGCTTTGTGGAGACTATTAGCAGTACGTCACCTTATGGCTTTGGCCGAGCGGGCAGTCCACTCAGTCCTGCGACCTTCTCCACTGAGCGCCGGAACCCTGATTTTGACAGGGTGCCTTTAACCATCGGTCGAACCCCAGGCGGTCGGCCGGTCGGTCGGACCCCTTCATTTCCGAACGTTCGACTCCACTGGACGCCCGACCGGTCGGTCGGACCCGGCCCTCCCCGGATGGACAACTGCCATTTTGACTTCCACGTGGCGTTGACTCCGCAGGACGGGGTCCCATATTCTTACTACCAGATCAAGAATAAAATTATAAATTTTAACAAGAATATTATAATTTTTAAAAAATATATAATTTAATTTTTAATGAATATTTAAATTTATAATTTATATTTATTAAGCTCGTTTAGGCTTGATAAAAATTCGAATAAACTCGTGAGCCATGAATATATTCGTTAAATAAAGCTCAAGCTCGGTTCGATTATAAACGAGTCAAACTCAAACATTCAAGAATTTGACTCGGCTCAACTCGATTACACCTCTATAAGTATGAAGTAGTACACATGCGTTAATATAACGTTTAAGTACATGGTATATGAGAGAAAAAATATATTGAAAATGAAATAAATTGATTTTTATGAACTTTTCAAAAACAGAAAGAAATAAAGAAGGTAAAAGTTGAAGATTAAACAATGCTTTTGATTTTGTCTGGTCTAAATTTGTAATGCTGCCGGCGTAGATTTAATTGTTCATTCCTTGTGCGTGTGCGTGTGCGTGTGCTCGATCGATTTAATTTATTCCCTGTGCATGCAGGGCTTTACGCTTGTGCTCTTCGATAATTTCATTTTTTACTTTGACATCTAACACTCTCTGCTAATATATTGGCCAGTTCATCCCATCCTCATCCCATGCATCTCTATCCATCCCATCCCTAAAGAATCAATGTAAGAAGGAAGACACCCTCCAACGGTCAAAATCCTCTGATGACCAACGAAATAAGAAAAATAAATAAATAAAAAATTAAAGTGTGATCCTATATAAAAGTTAGAGATGGTGTGTTAGATGGATAGTTATATGATTGATCGTGAGAAGATTTTTTAATTGAGAAAAATTCTTTGACAAATGATTGTTAGTCTCTGACAGGTTATTATGATTCTCTAATAATATTATATTGTCCGCCGAACTTTTAACCGACCAGATGTACATTATTTGGACAGATTGATACATAGGAGGCAAAGCACTGAGTCTTGTAAAATCATTCGGCTGTATATTGTGATGTTGAGGATTTGATTATGAAGTGAAAGAGACTCAAGTCTCATAGGTCCGACCAGTTCTATGGCTGACCATCTATATGCTACGATACTTGCTTCTGAAGAATGGGGAATGAGCCCTGAGAGATCTGATCGGTGCTTTAAGTCGATCATCCTTGCACTTGTGCCTGAAGTAATAACCTAAGCTCTTGAAGTTCGTGATAGGTACCTTTGCATCCAACTGGAAAGGGGGGAGATGAATTGTCATTCTTCAATTAGACCTACAATTTGTTAGAAGCACAAAAAAAAAATAATGAAATGGAAAGCAATAAGAAGACAAGGTTAACTCTTTAATTTACTTGGTCTCCACCTCCTTTATATGACTAATTCAAAACATATATAGTCAATCAAGGTTCATTATATTCTTCTCCTTTTCAATCCAAAAATGAAGGTGATCTCCTGTTATTTAAAAAATATCATTTAACTCTAATTTGACCAAAAAGTAAGATGTAAGAAATAGTAAAAGATAATTATATTCTTATCTTTTGTATCTTTTTTCAATATTAATAAAAGAAAAAAAAATATATTGCATTAACTATTATATCATTTGATAAAAATTCTTATAAAATTTATGCATATATCAATATATATAATCAATAGAAAATGAGCAATTTTAAAAGAGATAACAAGCTAAAAACTCATTCAATCATTCTCACCCAATCAAAAAAAATGTCAGAATTCTAAATTGATTAATCAAAATCAAATTAAGATGAAACAAAGTTAATCATTAAAAATCTCCTCCCCATGATTAAATGTGGCAGACAATGTATAAATAATAATTGTGCCTTTTTCTTTTTTATTATTTTGTGAATAACCTATAGAGGAAAAAAAACATATTAAATGATCATTATATCTTTTGGTAAAAATTATATATTTCAATAAAAATTCTCACAAAATTCATACACACACCTACATAAACAATAAAAAATTAGTATTTCTAAAAAGGATAACTAGCCATAAACTCATTCCACCACTCTTACCAAATAAAAAAAGAGTAGAATTTTAAATTGATGAATCAAATTCAATCCATCTTCATTATATGCTACATTTGATGATGAGAGGAGGTTTTTAATAATGAACTTTATTTTATTTTCATTTGATTTTGATTCATCAATTTAAAATTTTGATGTTTTTTTTATTTGATGAGTGTGATGGAATGAGTTTTTGATTGATTATCCCTTTTAATGTTGTTGTTTTTTTTTTGTTGTTTATGCGGATATATATATATATATATATATATATATATATATATATATATATCTTACTATTTTATTAAAAATCTCCCCCCTTTACTAATTAATTTTGGTGAAGCCTAAAATGAATTTACGTTAATATCCTTTTTTCTATTGACACTAAAAATAATTCCAATGTTTATTAGTAATTCCACAAGCGAAACAATCAGTGATCTAGAGTTCGAAACTCAGCTGCGACATATTATTATGAATTTTTCTCATCATTAATTTTCTCTGGTTGTTTTATATAAAAAAATATAGTTCTCTTTAGTCCCACATCTTAGAATTGACAACACTATAATCAAAAAACTTTTATAAATATTTTAGGCCGACAATGTTAAAAAATATACTTTCTTAATTTTTTTTACTAAGATAAATATAATATTAAATTAAATTAATTTTTTCATAGGAAAGTCGTAAGGGTGATACTCGAAAATCCAAACAATTCGAATTTTCAAAGACCCAAATAATTCAGATTTTCAAAAATCATGTACTTTACCTTAATGACTCTATTAATGTATTATATTACACACGCGACGCGTGTGCACGATCACTAGTATATATATATTAAAATACATACATGTGCATGCGGACTCGTCCGCGACCCACAATTTGATTTTTTTTAATATTTTTTTTTTATTTTTTAAATATAAGTTTTTCTTTTGTTTATATATATATATATATATATATATATATATATATATATATAAGGATTTTATACGTTAAAATAAGGACATTGTAGCGGCGGAATCCATGCTGCGATCCCCGATGGGTTCACCCCCTGGGCTATAGTGTGGGTGGATCCAGGCAGCCGGAGGCCGCCGGCGGTGGGCAGATGGCCGGCGGTCGGGCGGGTGGAGGGCGCGCAAGGAGGCGCGGTGAGCGGATGGCCAATTCAAAGAAAGTTATTTGAAATGGATTTGCAGCAGGAATTCAAACAAAAACCAAACGAAAAGGTAAAGAATCATATCTGAGGATCTGAGCAATGTGATGAACAATTCAAAGACAAAGATAATGAAAACCTAATCTATAGCATTCCACAAACCCAATCTGGAACAAATCTTCTTCATTCTGCCGAAAGGCATAGTAACCTCTGGGAAACACCCTTTGGGTGACCACCAGCGAAGAACAAAGCTTCCAACTAGTGCATCCTCTCGATCACAACCTCTGGAAAACATCCTTCGGGCTCACGAATCGGCTAACACTCACAGCACACGAAGATCAATGCTCAACTCTAAAAATTTGCATCACTCGGCCGATTGATCAGATCGGTGCGAATTCAGCAGATGAAATGGAGATGGAATGGAATCCGGATGCTTCTGGGAACCACCCTTCGAGCTCCGGTGGTTGATGAAGATCGCAGCGCATGGGAACCACCCTCTGCTTGGATCGCGGATGGGAATCAAAGTCGAGCTCACGGACTGGGAAACACCCTCCTGCGCAATCTAACCTCGGATGATGAACACCGGAAGCTAGGGGATCGCCGACGATGAAGAAAATTTGCTCGTGGATCTGGAATGAGGAAGGGAACTCGGCCGCAAGGAAGAGGAAGACGAAGCTACTGTGGAAATGTCACGAAGCCGAGCCCAAGCTTCACTGTAGCTTCTCAAAGCTTATATATCGGTTTCAAATCTAATCAGATGGTCCATATTAATTCGGGCTTGATCAACGATGGAGATGTCTCAGATCGAAATAGAAAGCTCTAGATCTTCATCAACGACTGAGATGTGCTTCTCATTAGGTTGGATTGACCAGATCTTCAACGGATGGCCCGAATCTGCTTGATCTTCAATGGATGGTCCAAAACACTCCAAGACTTGATCGCTTCGTTTAGCCCTAGATTTGAGCCCAAGTGTGGTCCAATCTGATCGGGTCCATGACCCTTTTGATGCCTACAAAATAATAAACAAATATTAGCATCAAATACCATGATAATAGGCTAATTTGCAATTGTTGGTGCAATATCCCTCAGGTCAAGGGTGACCTGGTTAACCAAGCTGAGTCTTGGTTAGGGTTTAGATGTTTGACAATAAGATCTTGATTGAAGAAGAGTCAAGTAGGTCAAGGTTGACCGGATACTTGACTGGGAAGTCCTAACTGGAATGTTAGGCAGAAGGAAAGTCCTAGTGAGTGAAGCTAGGCAGAAGGAAATCCTGGTGAGTGAAGCCAGGTGAAAGTCCTAGTGAGTGAAGCTAGGCAGAAGGAAATCCTGGTGAGTGAAGCCAGGTGAAAGTCCTAGTGAGTGAAGCTAGGCAGATGGAAACCCTAGTGAGTGAAGCTAGGTGAAAGTCCTGGTGAGTGAAGCCAGGCAAGGGAAATCCAGATGGATCAAGGATGATCGGACATCTGGTGTTGGGAAGTCCAAGTAGGTCAAAGGATTGACTGGATACTTGGCAAGGAAGGAAAACCAGATGGATCAAGGATGATCGGACATCTGGTGTTGGGAAGTCCAAGTAGGTCAAGGGAGTGACCGGATACTTGGCACGACGAGTAAAAGTCCAAGTGAGTCAAGGGGATTGACCGGACACTTGGTGGGGAGTCCTGGCAGGTCAAGGGAGTGACCAGATGCTAGGCATGATGCACCAACAGGTCAAGGTTGACCGGATGTTGGTTAGGGAGGTTTGGGACTTGGTTTTGGGCAAAAACCAAGTGCTGGATCGATCCGTGGATCGATCCAGGCTCTGGATCGATCAGTGGATCGATCCAGATTCTTCCCAGCGAACAGAAAGCTTCTGGATCGATCCGTGGATCGATCCAGAGGTCCCGATCGATCAGCCGATCGATCGGGACGATGCTGCTTCGCGCGACAAGCGCTGGATCGATCCGTGGATCGATCCAGACGCTATTTCCAGAGCACAGAGGCGCTCTGGATCGATCCGTGGATCGATCCAAAGCCTCCCCGATCGATTCAGAACATTTGAATCGATCGGGATCCGACCGTTGGCGTCGATAAAGGCCGCAGGCGCTCGATTCCTTCGGTATCACTTCTTCGATTCACTTCAGCTCTTCGCCAGCTTCTCCACAGCTCTCTACAAGCACGTGATCGCCAGTTCTTGAAGGATCTTGGAGGTTTTCCAAGTCAAGAGGCGGATCCATTGCAAGAGGAAGAAACTAGGGTTAGGGTCTGCACTTATTGTAAGCTTGTAAGCTTCTATTTCTTGTACTCTTTCCCTCTCTTCTTGTATTGAGTCTTGTAGGGCTTCTCCGCCTTTGGTAGTTACCATAAAGGAGAGTTTATTTAGTGGAGGGTGTGTGCGTGGTGTGGATCCTTGGATTAGTCACCTCCTTTGGAGGTGGATACCAAGTAAAATCCTAGTGTTAGCGTGGTTGTATTTGTTTCTGTATTTTCCGCTGCACATCCAAGAAGAAACAAGCAACGCCAAGCAACGAAGCGCACCGAGCGAACGCGACGAGCTATTCACCCCCCCTCTAGCTACTTTTGGTCCTAACAAGTGGTATCAAAAGGAATAAATATGGATCTAAAGACATCGGAATTTGATGAAACAAGTTTCTATACGTTCGTATCGTAGTCCTGATCGTAAATACATCAATAGAAATATTTTTGACCAAATATATTTATTTTTAGAATTTTTTAATCCCAAATTGACCTAATTTGGAGTTAAAAATTTGAATCACTAAAAATAATAATTTAAAATTATGGATGATGACATATTTATGATCAGGTCAACGATACAAACGCACAGAAACTTGTTTCATCAAATTTCGATGTCTCTAGGTCAAGATATAAACCTTCGATGTTTGATTTTATTTTTTAAAAAATATTTTCAGTTTTGGGACGAATCTCTGGATTCGTCCCAAACTTTGGGACGAATCCAAAGATTCGTCCCAAAAAGTTAATTATTTAAAAAAAATAGGACAAAATGGGACGCCTTAAATACGAACCTAAAAATATCGGAATTTGATGAAACAAGTTTCTATACGTTTGTATCATTGTCCTGATCGTAAATACATCCATAAAAATATTTTCTACCAA
Source organism: Zingiber officinale (assembly GCF_018446385.1). Lineage (NCBI taxonomy): Eukaryota > Viridiplantae > Streptophyta > Magnoliopsida > Zingiberales > Zingiberaceae > Zingiber > Zingiber officinale. The sequence goes on from NC_055991.1 coordinate 2,363,402, forward strand.
ATATATTTATTTTTGGAATTTTTTAACCCAAATTTGACCTAATTCAGGTAAAAAAAACACGAAACTCAATATATTATTTTAAAATTAAGGATGAGAATATATTTATGATTAAGGGAAAATTAGAAACTTATAAACTCTTGTTTCATGAAATTCTAACATCTGTAGATCTATATTTTAAGTTTTAAACACATATTCAAACATGCCTTAAACGCTAACATACTTAATTAATACTAAACTATCTATGTTTCACTAAATATGGACCTAACGACACTACAAGAAAACAGGACTTCAGTGACGAAAAATTCTGTCTTTGAAAGTCACTTTTCTGTTTCTAAAGAATGTTTGAGACGGAATATTCCGTTTCAAATATCCGTTAGTGAAAGCCCCGTAGCTAAATTTGAGACGAATATATTTTGTCTCTAATTTCAAAAACAGATTAAAAAACTGTTTATAAATCTGTTTTTATTTGACCAAATGAAATTAATTAAAAATATAAATTTTGTTTCTAATTTTATTTTAAATCCGTCATTAGTCTGTCTCAAATTGCATAACAAATATAATTTTAATCTGTTTATAAATTCATTTATAATTCTATTTATAAATTCGTATATAAATTTTGTCTTAAATTTTATTTTAAATTCCCAATTAATCTGTCTCAAATAACATATCAAAAATAATTTTAATCTGTTTATAAATTTGTTTATAATTTTATTTATAAATTCGAATATAATCATTTTAAAATTTATTACTAAATTTATATTATATTATATTTTTATATTTTTCATCTACATAATACTTTTAACAATAACACATTTCAAACAAATTAAAAATATTTAAAACAATTAATTTTAATGCAAAATATCATACAATTAATATTGAAATAAATAAATATTCACACCACCTAAATACATTTAACCATTAATCAAAGAAAAGTAATTTAATCTTTATTTCACTTATCACAACACTCACGAGGACCAGATCCTCTTAGATATAAATGATTTGTAAATCTCACCTCTTGAATCATTTTACGAATCATCTCCTTTAGATTTTCTTCTCTTTGCGTACCTTCCTAGATACGTTGTTCTTCCATCTGTCTATTTTCTTTGATAATAAGTTCCAATTTATTTTTACTTTCAGTAATTTCTTCCTCCATCCTCTTGTTAGTAGCACGCATGTCTTCAATTTCTTGAAATAATTCCTTGTTCTTCTCATGGGAGCACATTTCATTGGAATTTCCATTGTATGATCTTCTAAAGTGTTGATTGCATCCAAATCCGTACACTCTCACCTTGCATGGGTCGCCCACCACATCACACCATGACTTGAGATTGAATGAAGATTGAGTAGACTGATCATCAACATTTTGTCTCTCTTTATATTGTTCCTGTCCATATTACAATAGTTTATATTAATTTAACAAATATAAAAACAAACAAGTAAGAATCAATATAAGATAATAAAAAATTAATGAATAATTAATTATGTTGACTTACACTAACTCGAGCCGATTTGTTATCCACAAACTCTCCAGTACCTTGCTTTCTTTGATGTATTCGTTCAAAAACCTCAAATTCATCCATATCTCGTCCCAAATCTTTTTTCTACAATTATACATAATATATGTCAATATAAAATAGAACAAATGAGATACATTGTATTTATATCTAAATGTCAAATATTTAATAAATTTATCAGATGTTTAAATTATTGGAATAATGTGGTATTTGGTCTATCTGCAAACTGGAGCTAGTCTTTAGAATATTAACATAAATTTAGGATATATACCCACAAATCCAATTAATGGTAACATGAGGATGAAACAATAGAAAGAAGTGCATTTAGGGAGGACATCTTACCTCAAAAGGAACAACTCCTTCAGTGCTTCAAAGCCAGTAAATGCATAGCATTTCCCTACCTTGGATGTCACCATAGCTGCAACTCTATGAAGAAACTTTTTAGTTATTTCAGTACCAAAAGTACATAAGGGTAAGACTCTTGAATGGTATTAGGCATAGACAATTGGTATATAATGCATCAAATCACATGCTTCAACAATAAGATAGCAAATTAGTCATTTAGTGGATCCAAGAGCTGCAAACTGAAAAACAGTTAGAACTAGTACAAAGATTTTTACCAAATCATCTAATAGAAATTTTACAGAAAAGGCCAACTATCATGGTTGTTATATTTCAATCTCAACCTTAGGATATAATATTAATAGCAAAATAGATACCTCAATAATACTAATAATATTGAAAATAGTACCAATGTTTTCACCAAATCATCTGGTTCAACATTTTGCAGCAATCAACGATATTGGTTGTTATGAATTATGATTGCAATTTCTACCTAAGAATATGATAGTATTACTAACAATCACAATATATACCTTAACAACAATAATAATAAATTCATTACCCTATGAATGGTTTTAATTGTCAATCGGTATCAGACCGCGCAAAACATATCATTCCAATTGCCAATCAAAGACATAGGTAAGCATTATTATGCCACAGGCCACACAGTTTTGATAGGATTGATTGAGGCAAAGCTTGCCTTAGCTAATGACATTAAAAACTAGCCGAAGTAAGATATTTTCAAGTAACTCATCCTTTGATTTTGTGAAGTAACTCATCCTTTGATTTTGTGTGTCAATCATGTGGAGGAGATAAAATTATATAGAGTGAGAAGGGGAAAAGGTGAACTAGCAGCAACCGCAAAAAGGAATGACATAGAGACAAAGAATCTAGAATGAATATTGTGAATCCAAGTCCAACTGTGATTTGAGACATAATTTTGGGGAGGTGATCAAATCAGTTTGAATACCAAATGTGCTCATCAGACTTGAGTTCTACTTGGGGCCATGTTGTTTCATGTTGACAGAGAGATGAGAGGGAGGATAGATGAGTCCAATAAGCAGAAGACAACCAAGAAGTTGAGCACTCTATCACTAGCTAGCTTCCTCCTACAACTACTAGCAACTTGAGATGTTGCTTCGTGTTCCTCGTCAAATTTAGTCCCTTATCTAGTTGTTTTTGGTCTATGTGATTCCTCTTATGTTTAATCAATCTACCAAGTCTAGATCAGAGCTCCATGAATGATTCTATCGTACGTTGCTTTCTAGAATTGCACTGAATCAATTATATAATATTTTAATAGACGGTAGATAAATTTATAAGGTATTGATAGAACTATATATCTAATTAATTTATTAAATAATCCAATCAATTATAATTTAATCAATCAAGGTCATTGATTTACTCAAGAACAAACAAAATCATCATCGCATCCATATCAACACGGCATAATGCAATACCAAAATTATATCATTCTAGATAGAGACTCAAACTCTGGCATGGCTCATGATATAAATCCGTGGTTGCTAGTAAACTATGTTTCCTTTTTTCATTGGAAATTTTTTTTGTGTTTTATTCATGCACTTGAATCTAAACAGGGTAAACTTAGATCTAAATCCTCTCATTACAATTCTATATAATTTCATACATTAAACAATTTTTTTGTCTTTCAGTTTTCATATCAAATTGTAACTTTATCAATTCTATCATTCTTTTCCAATAAGGGTGATACATAAATTTTTGCCAGACTCATATTGATACCAGTACCAACCCAATGAACTATGCTTCTTGTGCCTTTCCTAGTAAACTACATTTCCTTTTTTTGTTGTCATGTTTGTTATGAATATGCACCAAGTGCAGACTTCTATCGTTTTGCATACATCTAGTGCTTATATAGTCTCTTTAAATTCATCTATATATATTTACCGTTCCCAAAAAAAAACAAATAGCTGATGAATCATACACCAATGAGAAAAATCAAATTCCTGCACTCTTCATTTTCAACTACTAATCCAAGGTATACTTGAAGGATTCCCAGGCCTAGAAAACAATTTAAAGAAAGTTAACCACTTAGAAGCTTGCTTGTGGTGATAATAAATCAATTATAGTAAGAGATTTCTTGGCTGCAGGTGACTATGAGTGTTGGTTAAGCTCATGACGTTCAGTTGTCAAGTAAATGATTAGCATGAACATACTGTACATCTTAATACTTGTAAAAAAGTAAGATAGTAAATAATGTTACGAAAGTTAAACTAGACCATACACATAATTCAAATGTCCATAAACTAAAGTACGATCTTTTAAATAATGGATTTAACTTTGAACAGTGTGTTAATGTGATGAAAGGAAAGCAGAATAACTCACACAAAAGGGAATCGAGTGCCCTCATATTTGCGATGGGGTTATCCTCGACCAAGCAAGTGAAAGCTGAGACTTTATCTGCTGGCGTCCCTGACCTTGCTGTCGCTTCCAGCAGCCAAGATGACCAAGGATACAACAATGTGGTGGTTACGGCAATGGCTAGGCACAACCACCTCGCAATTAGGTCGCGCGAGCGATTGGCGTCCCGTGCGACAACCACCGCGCGATTAGGTCATGACCTCCATCGCATGAGTAGGACGCAACTAGTGCTGCACGTTCTAGGAAGGAGAAGAAGGATGGAGAAGAAAATTAGGATTACCTGAACTTGAGCTTGTTCGGTGGATCGTGGAAAGAGCTCCGGAGAAGAAGATCACGAGCGCCTTAAGCCGGAGCGTTGCGTGCCTTAGAGTCGTGCAGGATTTGGGACCAGAGAAGAAGATTGCTTACCCCTTAAGTCAGAGCCATACCTGCCTTAGAGCCGTGCCTGATTTGGGACCGGAGAAGAAGATCGCGTGCAGCCGGAGAAGAAAATCGTGCAGCCGGAGAAGAAAATCGCCGCGCTTGCAGGCTTGCAACCGTGCGAGATTTGGGGGAAAAAAAAACGTAAACTTTTATATTAGAATAGGGTTTGGGTTTTTATTAATTAAAATAAAATATATTTATAATTACTTAATAGTTTTTTTCTTAAATTATATAAATTATAAACCGATTTTTTTTCTGTTTAAAATATTTTAAAACATATTTATAAACTAATAGGAATTGATATCAAATTACGTTACTAATCCGTATTTATTTTTGTTTATAAAAATTAATTTAGAAATTTTGTTTCTAATTTATTTTAAATTCCATTTTAAAAATATTTTTCTATATTATTTTTTTAAAGTAGAACGGATTAATAATTTCGTAGCTAATCCGTTTATAATTTACTAAAATTTAAAACAGATTTTATTTTCGTTTTAAAAATCTATTTATGAAGCCATGTTCTCTTGTAGTGCGATCTCGGAATTTCATGAAATAAGTTTATACGGGTTTCTAATTTTCTTATAATCTTAAAAATAACTTCATCCATAATTTTAACATATTATATTGAGTACGGTAAATTTTTTTATTACGAATTAGGTCATATTCATGTTAAAAAATCACCACACTCAATATATTAGGTTAAAATTTAGATTTAGGATATTTTTAAGATCATGAGAAAATTAGGAACTCATAAAAACTTGTTTCATGAAATTCCGAATAAGGGTTCATAATTTTAAAAAATAAAAAATAAAGGAAAAATTATTTGGAAGGCCTAAATATGGACCTAACGATCTCAGAATTTCATGAAACAAGTTTCTATGGGTTCATAATTTTCTCATGATCTTAAAAATATCTTCATCCATAATTTTAACATACTATATTAAATGCGGTGAATTTTTTATTATGAATTAGGTTATATTCATGTTAAAAAATCACCACACTCAATATATTAGGTTAAAATTTAGATTTAGGATATTTTTAAGATCATGAGAAAATTAGAAATCCATAGAAACTTGTTTCATAAAATTCCAAGATCGTTAGGTCCATATTTAGACCTTCCAAATAATTTTTCTTTTATTTTTTATTTTTCTTAAATTTGGGACAAATCCTGGATTCGTCCCAGATTTAAGAAAAATCAAAATTAAAAGAAAAATCATTCGGAAGGCCTAAATATGAACCTAACGATCTCGAAATTTCATGAAACAAGTTTCTATGGGTTCATAATTTTCTCATGATCTTAAAAATATCTTCATCTATAATTTTAACATACTATATTAAATGCGGTGAATTTTTATTACGAATTAGGTCATATTCATGTTAAAAAATCATCACACACGATATATTAGGTTAAAATTTAGATTTAGGATATTTTTAAGATCATGAGAAACTTAGAAATCCATATAAACTTGTTTCATGAAATTTCGAGATCGTTAGGTCCATATTTAGGCCTTCCGAATAATTTTTCTTTTATTTTTTATTTTTATTAAATTTGGGACAAATCCTGGATTCGTCCCAGATTTAAGAAAAATCATTCGGAAGGCCTAAATATGGACCTAACGATCTCGGAATTTTATGAAACAAGTTTCTTTGGGTTCTTAATTTTCTCATGATCTTAAAAATATCCTCATCCATAATTTTAATCTCATAATTTAGTGTGGTGATTTTTTAACCCGAATTTGACCTAATTTAGGTAAAAAAAATACGAAACTCAATATATTATTTTAAAATTAAGGATGAGGATATATTTATGATTAAGGGAAAATTAGAAACTTATAGACTCTTGTTTCATGAAATTCTGACATCTGTAAATCTATATTTTAAGTTTTAAACACATATTCAAACATGCCTTAAACGTTAACATACTTAATTAATACTAAACTATCTATGTTTCACTAAATATGGACCTAACGATCTCGGAATTTCATGAAATAAGTTTCTACGGGTTCCTAATTTTCTTATAATCTTAAAAATATATTCATCCATAATTTTAACATATTATATTGAGTGCGGTAAATTTTTTATTACGAATTAGGTCATCTTCATGTTAAAAAATCACCACACTCAATATATTAGGTTAAAATTTAGATTTAGGATATTTTTAAGATCATGAGAAAATTAGGAACCCATTGAAACTTGTTTCATGAAATTCCGAGATTGTTAGGTCCATATTTAGGCCTTCCAAATAATTTTTTTTATTTTTTTATTTTTTAAAATTTGGGACAAATCCTGGATTCGTCCCAAAATCTGGGACGAATTCAGGATTCGTCCCAGATTTAAGAAAAATCAAAATTAAAAGAAAAATCATTCGGAAGGTCTAAATATGGACCTAACGATCTCGGAATTTCATGAAACAAGTTTCTTTGGGTTCCTAATTTTCTCATGATCTTAAAAATATCTTCATCCATAATTTTAATCTCATATATTTAGTGTGGTAATTTTTTAACCCGAATTTGACCTAATTCAGGTAAAAAAACATGAAACTCAATATATTATTTTAAAATTTAGGATGAGGATATTTTTATGATTAAGGGAAAATTAGAAACCTATAGACTCTTGTTTCATGAAATTCTGACACCTGTAGATCTATATTTTAAGTTTTAAACACATATTCAAACATGTCGTAAACGCTAACATACTTAATTAATACTAAACTATCTATGTTTCACTAAATATGGACCTAGCGATCTTGGAATTTCATGAAATAAGTTTCTACGGGTTCCTAATTTTCTTATAATCTTAAAAATATCTTCATCCATAATTTTAACATATTATATTGAGTGCGGTAAATTTTTTATTACGAATTAGGTCATATTCATATTAAAAAATCACCACACTCAATATATTAGGTTAAAATTTAAATTTAGGATATTTTTAAGATCATGAGAAAATTAGGAACCCATGGAAACTTGTTTTATGGAATTCCGAAATCGTTAGGTCCATATTTAGGCCTTCCAAATAAATTTTCTTTTATTTTTTATTTTTCTTAAATTTGGGACGAATCCTGGATTCGTCCCAAATTTAAGAAAAATAAAAAATAAAAGAAATCATTCTAACGATTTCGGAATTCCATGAAACAAGTTTCTATGGATTTGTAATTTTCTCATGATCTTATAAATATCTTCATTCATAATTTTAACATACTATATTAAATGCGGTGAATTTTTTATTATGAATTAGGTCAAATTCGGGTTAAAAAATCACCATACTAAATATATGAGGTTAAAATTATGGATGAGGATATTTTTAAGATCATGAGAAAATTAAAAACCCATAGAAACTTGTTTCATAAAATTCTGAGATCGTTAGATCCATATTTAGGCCTTCCAAATGATTTGTGTTTTATTTTTTATTTTCTTAAATTTGGGTCGAATTCCGGATTCGTCTCAAAATCTGGGACGAATCCTGGATTCGTTCCAAAATCTGGGACGAATTCTGGATTCGTCCCAGATTTTGGCCCATTTTTTCATTTTTTTCTTAAAATAAATTTCGATTATGGAACGAATTCCAGATTCTGGGACGAATTTTGCAATGAAAATAATGTTCGTTGGGAATTTACAACGAAAATGTTTTGTTGCAGATTTCGTTTCTAATTTGGATAAATTTTGTGTTTGTCGCCAAAATTATTGTGATTTTGGGACGAAAATTTTTCGTCCCAAACTTTCGTCCCTAAATTATTGTTTTTTTGTAGTGAGATAGTAGTGAATTTTAGACACTTAAAAGCAAAAACACAAATAAGGATTATATTGATATATAAATATATTTTAAAATTCAAACACTTATCATATGTATATATAAGCCTGAAAATGAAGGACAAATACATATTTAATTACTTAGTGGTTACTCTTTCCAGGAAAGTATGACCCCAAATACAGGAAGTTGGTGGGGACGCCTGCCAGGTACTTATCATATGTCCACACACAGAATTTATGTATTTGTATAAGGTTTTGGTATATTTTTCTATCAACTAATCGCTCTTTTTAATTAATCTCTACTAAATTTATTGATGGTGGGGAAAATGTTGGATCCTCGAAGTCATTAAGAATCTACGTGAGTTTCGTTTCCGATAAGAAAATTAAAATTAATTAATTCTGTAAAACAATAATTAGTAATGTTATTCGTGCCATATATATATATATATATATTCTTTAGGGGCAAGAATCGTGAAAGCGAGAGAGAAGTCAAACTACGAAATGAGAATGGAGCTCCTGGAACTCTTAATACCGGACGGTTATGGCATATCATTCTACTTCCAGGGATTCAATACTCAAAGATATTCAAACAAACCCCGCGCTGATTATATGATAAGAGACAACTCGAGCATTAATACTGTTAATCGGCTTGTCGAGGTGATAGAGAAGATGGCCAAGAGCTCACACAGGTCGGTGGACGCGGATGATATTTTGAGATGGGATGAGTCTCCGCTGATCACCGGCATCAAGCTCGGCATCGAAGACTTCGTGATCAAAATCCTCAAAATATCCCCATGGTCAGCCACCTACGTCGATCGCGAAGGCAGGAACGTACTCCAGGAAGCCGTCAAGTATGGCCGGAGGCTAGTCGTGGAAGCCATCAAAGACGACGAGAATATACCGCAGTGGTTGTTCAGCGCTCTGGAGTCCGGCACCAACAATACCCTTCTCCATATCGCAGCTTCCAACAACAACTTCGAGAAGGAAGCAAACCCCCTACGCCTGCAAGATGAACTCGAATGGTTTGAGGTAGCAATTATAAATGAGTAGAATCTTCAAATCTAGAACTCGATAAACTTACAAATCCATCATCAATTCAACGTCAAAAATAATGAACGAAATAATTTATGAATATTGTGCTAAATAAACGTCGAAAATAATGTCAAAGAGCTGTGGCCGTCGGCTGTCTTTTTACAGATGCTGAAAAAGATCGTTCCTGATCCGAAGCTGTTGGACTACCGAAACAGTAAAGGGAAGACCGCCTGGGAGGTGTTCGACGACAACCACGAGGAGACGCTGAAGGACTGATAAAATTAAATATGTCTATGTTCTCTATGTCTCATTAAATATGAACTCGATACTTCATGTTTGTGTGTCAAAAACTTGATTTTGTGGCAATTCATGATAAGAATTGCTTTGGTTTTCTTTCGTGTGGATTTGATTGGCAATGATGAATTGTAATCATTTGAAGCAATTCCGACTGATAAAATTATTGAGCGACAGCACAAATTTTCTGGAGGTTTCTTTTTTAGTTATTATCCAAAAAAGGACAAAGCAAGTTGATGCGGTGAAGAGGGATGAGGACACGTGGGAGGGGTATTTTAGGGATTTTGATGATTTTGAATTTTGAAGGATTTATGCCGAAGGAGGAAAGGAAATATTTTTTTCTCTTTCCTCACGCGCGATCACGCCGCCACCAACACCGCCTCTCCCCTCCACGACAGACACCGCAGGCCACGCTGCCGGCAACGAGATCTCCTCTCTTCCTCCTCTCTCTCGCACGTTGACTTCGAGGCTCACGCCGCCGAGGCGTTCGCACGCCTCCTCCGTCTCTCGCCTACTTCGCCGTCAGCGGGACCACGCCGCCTCCGGCGTTGCCAATCCTTCCCTCTGCACACCGGCAGCTTCGTCTCCCTGGCCGCCGCTCCTCTCCTTCCCCTCCCTTCATGCGGATGGCTCCCCCTCTCACGCGATCTCCCTCACGATCGCCGACCAGAGTCTTTGTCGGCGCCGGGTTTCCATCCGGCACTGCTGGCTACGCCCCTCCCCTTTCCCCTCACAGCCGTTCTCAGCACCGATCCTGTGGCTGTCGCCGCCCCCAGCACAGATCCGACCACCGTTGCCGCAGACCCCGCTTTCACTGATCTGACCGTGTTCCGCCTCTGCTGTATAGTGTCCCGACCAGAGAGCCATCCGGCCTTTGCGTCATCTAGCCTGCGAGCCGCTGTTATGCTTCGGGCCTGCGAGCCGCTGTTATGTTCCCGTCTCTAGATCCCTCTAGCCCTCAGGTTACACGCCTCTTCTGGTTCCATGCCACCTCCGACTCACTCTTGCGGGCCTAGTTTGTTTTACATTTAGTCTTTATGTACTCGACTTTATTTGCTTCATATAATTTACTTGAGATTGACTTGAGTATCAATTCGGACTCCCTCAGCCTTGTAGGCATTATTTATTAGTCTCGCACGGCCGACAAGAAGAGGAGTGAATTGTCTGTAAATGAAAAATAAATAAACGTTAGCTGAATAAGCAATAAAAACATAATAAGAAGATAAGGGACGCACGGAATTTACTTGTTTGCAATCTGAGTTGTTGCTAATTCAAGGAAAATTTTAGCTCACTAACAACCTCCTTTTTTGAAGACGGAGTAACCCCTTAAAGTGTTGAAAGCGCGAACAATTAAAACAAAAGAATACAGAAGTTTAAAGTAAGTGTGTTGTTCGAATGAAGAAGACCGGAGCTCTATTTATAGTCCATTGGTCGAAAATAGTCATTTGTTGACGTGGCATCTCCGGGCGCTTGGACCCTCTCCGGACGCTCCTAGCTGTGCCCCTTATTTGCTCGCAACGGTTACTTGTTCGGCCGCCTAGACCAGTCTCGACGCTCAAAGTGCTACTAACGTGGACCTCAACGTCATCCGCAGCAGCTTGTGTTTGAAGAGGCGCCCAAGGTGGTTCGGGCGCCTGTACATGGTCCAAGTGCTTGGACAAGTCAACGTTGACTTGTCCTGCTTCTACTTCAATCGTTTGGATGATTCTCCAACCATCCAGAGTTAAGCTTATTCAAACCCAACTCCGACCTTCTCCTCAGTAGTCTTCCACTCCAGTTTATCGTCTCTCGGAAGCGATATACGCGTCTTTCTCGCTCCACGAATATACTCTTCCACAGCTTCTCATCCCTCGGATGTATCAAGCCCGTCGACTTGATTCTTGTGTCATCCTTTTCGTTCGCGCGTCTTCTGCTCGACTTCTTGTGTTTCTAAATCCCTGCACACTCAAACACAAGACATCAAGTACGCAAACCATAACTTGACTTAGTTGATCACATTAAAATCCCGGAGTACTTACAATCTCTCGATTTTTGATATGGATCAACCCAAATTAAGTTGGGGTTAATCCAAAATAGTAAAATAAATAAATATGAAAAATTAAGTGCAATTAATTTGCAAATTAACATAATTTGGATCTTCCCCTAGACTTAATCATATTTTTCTCCCTTTGATAATATTAAAAAAATATGGGTAATCATTGGAAAAAAACTAAGAAAAATTATAAGGGCTATTGAAATAGTGATCAATTTTCAGAGAAATTATGGGAATTATTGTTTGATAATTTGAATGTCTAAAAATGAAAGACTCATTTTGCTATAAAAAAATAATTTGTTTTTATCCTTCTAAAAATTTTGAAAATTTTTGTCACTGTCACACACATATATCCAATGTCGTCATAAATTTTTCAAAAAACAGGAAACATTTTTTTCCCACATGACTGCACGCTCCCTAATTTCTTCGTCGAGATATCTGAGCGATCAAAGAAAATTAAAACAGTTAATCTCTCCATTAATATATAAATTAAATGCTCATCACTTATTCCAATATTATATCTCATATAATGTTTTATGTTCCACAGCCACTTCTTACCATTATTCTAGACTAAAACTAGTTTTTTTTTTTTAATCTTTAGCAACATTTTCTTTAAAATGTCGTCATGATTATTTAAAAAACAAAATAAAAAATAAAGAATGAAAAACAGAGGATTTGTACTAAATGTTGATAATTAGAGGTGTAAATGAGTCATGCTAATTTGACCATTTTTTCATATTGTATTTAAATTTGCTTAAAACTATTTTAAATAGGTCATACTAAGTGCACTCTGAAAAAGCGATTAGTCTTGTTTAACATGAGCTTCGGTTTGAGTGAAAAGTGTTGGCCTAAGCTCGGACACACAAGCTTGGTGAGTTGAGTTGAAAAAATATACAAATAATAATAAAAAAGGAAAAAAAAATAAAAATATATTATTTAAAAAATAAAAAAATAAAAAAATATAATTAATTTAAATGTTGATATTAACCTTCTATTTTTTTAAAAAATATTTTAAAATAAAAATATTAAAATATAAAAACTCGATAAAATAAGTTTTTTTAAAATATTTTTATTAAATACCATTTAAAATATTTAATATTTATTCTTAAATTGTAAATAAAAACTAAGTCCATCTTAACGACGGGCCATGTTTATGCCTAATTGAACTAGGCCCATACCTGTATCCGACTCAAACCCATTGAATGTTCTTGTAAGAGTGATTAATTTCGAGTTCTTTGCTGCCATCAAATGTTTTAGTTGCCTCAAATGTTGTTTTCCCACCCGAATTCTATATTATTGGAGAGCATTAGAGATGCTTCATCGTAAGTTTCACATGATCAAATTTTACTCATTTGGTAGAATAGCACAAAAGTATATAAAAAATTTGGAAATGATCTTACTATTTTATTTTATCAAGAACTAATTCTTAATTAATTTGATAAATCTTAAAATTAAATTACGTTAATATTATTTTTTTTTCTTTTTATACTAAAAATAATTTTAAAGTTTATTGATCAATTAGAGATATAGAGTTCGAGATTCAGCTGCAGTGTATTATTGAGAATTTTTCTGATTAATCAATTCAAAATCTAAAGTTCGAAATTCAGCTGCGATGTATTATTAATTTTTTTTTTATTAATTAATTAGGAAATATGTACTGTCAAGTTGTCTTTACGTTATATTATTATATGGGCTTGATGTATTCTTATCAAGTCCCATTTATAAGTATGGAGTACTTACTACACATGTGTTAATATAACGTTTAAGTACATGGTATATGGTATATGAGGGAAAAATTATATTGAAAATGAAATAAATTGATTTTATGAACTTTTCAAAAACAGAAAGAAATAAATGAAGAAGGTAAAAGTTGAAGATTAAACAATGCTTTTGATTTTGTCTGTTCTAAATTAGTAATGCTGCCGGCGTAGATTTAATTATTCATTCCTTGTGCGTGTGTGTGTGCATGTGCATTCCTTTACGTTTTAATTTATTCCCTGCGCATGCATGGCTTTACACTTTCATTGTCGTGCTCGATCGATTTAATTTATTTCCTGTGCAGTGTGCCTGTAGGATTTTGTTGAAATCTCGAGGTGTTTTGATGTGATCAAATAAGTTAAGTTAGGTCCTGCATTGTTTAACCCTTGTGTCTAAGTGTGCAGGAGCTTAGGAACACAGGAAGTCGAGTGGAAGACGCGGCTAACGAGAAGGAAGGCACGGGGAGAGAGCCGACGGGTTCGGTGCGTCCGAGGGACGAGGTGACCGCGGAAGAGTACACCGGCGGACGAGAAGAACGTGCGCGGCGTTCGAGGGACGAGAAACCGAGAAGGAAGGCTGCTCGAGGAAAATACCGGAACATGGGTTCGGGTGAGCCCTATTCCGGAAGGCCGAGATCACCCAAGCAAACGGAGCCGGAGCGAACAGACCCGGACCGAGATGAGCTGGATCGAGACGAGCTGAACCGGAGTCGAAAAGTCAACTTATGTTGACCTTAGGGCTCCGGGCGCCCGGAACCGACCGGGGCGCCCGGAACCCTTCCGGGCGCCCGGAATCGACTTTTCAACAGGATCGAGTTTTGACTCGATCCGACCGTTGGGGGATAAAATTTATCCCCCCCTAGGGCGCCCGGACCAAGACTATAAATATAGCCTTGGTCCAGAAGCAATTATCAATCAAGAACAACTACTTGTAATCCAGTGCTTTCATTTGTGTTATTTCTTTCTGTGCTTTCAACGCTGTAAGAGTCTACTCCGCCCAGAGAAGAATCAATTAGTGCGTCTTCTTTGCCTTGGATTAGCAATCCTCTGATTGCAAACCAAGTAATTCCTCTGTGTCTATTTTCTGTTTTAATTAGTCTCTGCCTTTTTAATTACAAGTTCTTTTAAGTTAGTTGAATATCCGAGAAGGGTTTTTGGTTTTATTTTGTAGGGCAATTCACCCCTCCCCTCTTTGCCGGCCTCCAAAGGGACCAACAAGTGGTATCAGAGCAAGGACGCTTCAGGAGGACTAACCGCCGATCGAAGCAACAAGATGGCCGGACCAAGCATCGTCCCACCAAAATTCGAGGGGAACTTCGTAGACTGGAAGCATCGTATGGAGGTATTCCTAAAAACAGATTTTGAAATTCGGTTTATTATGAAATATGGTTTTGTAGCTCCAATAGATAAAGATGGAAAAGAAAAAGAAGAGAGCGATTGGACAAAGAAGGAGCAGAATGAGTCGGTAGCAAACAGCCGTGCGGAACATCACCTGCTGAGCGTGTTACCACCTCAAGAGGTCAACCGCATCGGAAACTATTTATCTGCTAAAGAACTTTGGGAGAAGTTCTTGGAACTCCACGAAGGCACGTCCGAAGCAAAGCTCGCTAGAAGGGACATCCTCCGTAACAAACTGATGAACATCCGTCTGGAGAAAGGTGAGAAAGTAGCCGGTCTACATGCACAGGTAAAAGAACTAGTTACTAGTCTCGAAAACCTTGGTGAAACGGTAACAAACCGGGACACTATACGTTACGCGCTCAACGCGTTTCCAAGAACTCCGGAGTGGACATCAATCGTTGATGCTTACTACATCTCAAAAGACTTGGAGGTAAGTACTTTAGAAGAGTTGTTTTCTACCCTTGAATTACACGAAACTAGATATGCAGAGATATCAAAGGACACAAGCCAGACTATGGCGCTGAACGCAACCAACAAGGATGAACCCGAGTCAGACTCCGAAGACGATCAAGAAGCGTACATGGTAAGAAACTTTAAAAAGGTTTTTAGATCTAATAAATTTAAAATGCAGAATAAAAAGAATCAAAAAGGTAGAAGAAAGGTACGATGCTACCAGTGTCAGAAGGAGGGACACCTAAGAGAAGACTGCCCAGAACTCAAGAAGGTCAAAATGAAGACACTCAAGAAACACAACCTAAAAGCAACTTGGGACGACACTTCTTCATCCGAATCAGAAGCTCAAGAATATGCTGGGATAGTGCTGATGGCAAGTTACGAAGGCCAAAGCTCATCAGAACCTAGCATCGATGAAGGGGGAGCGACCTCAGATGAAGGCAGCGAAGCAGGGGGAGATTCAGGCTTCAAGTCCGATATGGTAAGTGAGGTATGCCTTTTACCCCCTGATCAACTTTATTCTGGGATTAAGGCAATGACTAAATCCATGTATAAATTAGAAAATGAAAATATCAAATTAAAAAATGAAATTTTGGAAACAAAAAGAATTTTAGCAAAATCATGTCTTATAGAGGATTTTGATAAATTGAAAATTGAAAATGAAAAACTAAAAGAAGAAATAGAAAGATTGAAAAAAATATAAAAGTTCAAATATTTCTACTTTTAGAAATTATAGAGGTTTAAATTGGTATTATAGATTTCATCAAAGTCAAATTAGAAATATATCAAAAATCTATGTACCTAGAAAATACTTGGTTAACCCTGTAGGTAGGAACCTTTACTGGGTTCCAAAAACCTGTTTAATTTAAAATTAGACTTAGCATTTTCAGCAAGGAAATTAAACGACTAATTTCATTATGAGGCTTTGTCTAAGGAAGTGGTTGTTGCTCCAATAACCAAGAAGGCCTAGTGCCTCGCCACGACCTGGAAGCCAAGTATCGAAATAAAAAGTTTAATTGACTAACTGAAAAAGCATTAATTTAATTTACCTAATGCTTTAAAAGAGTTATTCAATGTGTGTTAGAAAATATTTAAAATTAATTTATAATTAAAAAAAAAATTTGGAAAATAATTTTTTTTAATTGACTTAGAAAATTTCTGAAAATGATTGACTTAGATTTTTTTTAATTAACTTAGAAATTTTTCTATGAATATTGTCTTATACATTTTTCCTTTGAAAATTGCCTTAGAAATCTTTTATAAAAAATAACTTAAAAATTTTTGCCTTACAAATTAATATTAATTGCCTTAGAAATTTTTTTTTATGAATATTCACTTAAAATTTTGTTTACCTTAGACTTGTTTAAAGAACCCCTATTTTTAATGTGATCAAAGGGGGAGAAGAATGTTAAGTCTAGGGGGAGGTATATAAATTTTTTTTTATGAAATATCTTTGGACTTAATTACAAATAAATTGTTTTTATTGCATCTGTTTTTCCCTAGCTTAACTTGGGTTGCTCACATCAAAAAGGGGGAGATTGTTGGAACCCCGAGGTGTTTTGATGTGATCAAACAAGTTAAGCTAGGTCCTGCGTCGTTTAACCCTTGTGTCTAAGTGTGCAGGAGCTTAGGAACACAGGAAGTCGAGCGGAAGACGCGGCTAACGAGAAGGAAGGCACGGGGAGAGAGCCGACGGGTTCGGTGCGTCCGAGGGACGAGATGACCGCGGAAGAGTACACAGGCGGACGAGAAGAACGTGCGCGGCGTTCGAGGGACGAGAAACCGGGAAGGAAGACTGCTCGAGGAAAATGCCGGAACATGGGTTCGGGTGAGCCCTATTCCGGAAGGCCGAGATCACCCAAGCAAACGGAGCCGGAGCGAACAGACCCGGACCGAGATGAGCTGGATCAAGATGAGCTGAACCGGAGTCGAAAACTCAACTTAAGTTGACCTTAGGGCTCCGGGCGCCCGGAATCGACTTTTCAACAGGATCGAGTTTTGACTCGATCCGACCGTTGGGGGATAAAATTTATCCCCCCAAGGGCGCCCGGAACCCTTCCAGGCGCCCGGACCAAGACTATAAATATAGCCTTGGTCCAGAAGCAATTATCAATCAAGAACAACTACTTGTAATCCAGTGCTTTCATTTGTGTTATTTCTTTCTGTGCTTTCAACGCTGTAAGAGGCTACTCCGCCTAGAGGAGAATCAATTAGTGCGTCTTCTTTGCCTTGGATTAGCAATCCTCTGATTGCAAACCAAGTAATTCCTCTGTGTCTATTTTCTGTTTTAATTAGTCTTTGCCTTTTTAATTACAAGTTCTTTTAAGTTAGTTGAATATCCGAGAAGGGTTTTTGGTTTTATTTTGTAGGGCAATTCACCCCTCCCCTCTTGCCGGCCTCCAAAGGGACCAACAGGCTTTACGCTTGTGCTCTTCGATAATTTCATTATTTTTACTTTGACATCTAACACTATCTGCTAATATATTGGTCAGTTCATCCCATCCTCATCCCATCTCCATCCATCCCATCCCCAAAGAATCAATGTAAGAAGGAAGACACCCTCCGATGGTCAAAATTCTCTGATAACCAACAAAATAAGAAAAATAAATAAATAAAAAATTAAAGTGTGATCCTATATAAAAGTTAGAGAGATGGTGTGTTAGATGGATGGTTATATGATTCATCGCGAGAAGATTTTTTAATTGAAAAAATTCTCTGACAAACGATTATTAATTTCTGACAGGTTATTATGATTCTCTGATAATATTATCCGTCAAACCTTTAGCCGACCAGATGTACATTATTTGGACAGATTGATACATAAGAGGTAAAACACTGAGTCCTGTAAAATCGTTCGGCTATATATTGTGATGTTGAGGATTGATTATGAAGTGAAAGATAACCAAGTCTCATAGGTCTGACCGATTCTATGACTGACCGTCCATATGCTGCGATACTTGCTTCTGAAGAATGGGGAATGAGCCCTGAGAGATTTGATCGGTGCTTTAAGCCGATCATCCTTGCACTTGTGCATGAAGTAATAGCCTAAACTCTGGAAGTTCGTGATAGGACCTTTGCGTCCGACTAGAAAAGGGGTGAATAGTCTTTTTTCAATTTGATCTACAATTTATTAGCGGAAGCACAAAAGAAATAATGAAATGGAAAACAATAAGAAAACAAGGCTAACTCCTCAATTTATTTGGTCTCCATCACCTTGAAATGACTAATCCAAAGTACACATACTCAATCAAACTTCATTATAATCTTCTCCTTTTCAATCCAAGAACGAAGGTGATCTCTTATTATTTAAAAAATATCATTTAACTCTAATTTGACCAAAAGGTCAGATGTAAGAAATCGTAAAAGATACTGCTGTCTCCGGAAGAGCCATCGCCGCCGTTACTATCTCAACCAGGTGCTGCTGTCTCTGTACCGACGAGTAGCTTCCCTTCTCGTCGGCTTCCAAAACTGTTGGATTGCCAACCAAATCAACGGACAACAAAGCCGGACTTCTTCTTTGGATCCACAGCTACCGACCACAAGGTTGAAGCTCCTCTCCTTCACAATATGCAGAAGCCAACATCATGTACAAGATAAGTTATTTTACTTTAGATGTTAAATACTCAACGACATCAAGGAGGCCAAAAGCAAAGTTCAGACCGATGTCAGATTTGTCACATCGTTGGTCATACTGAAAATCTATGCCTTAAAAGACTTGATTGGTCTCGGATAAAATGTCAACTTTGTCTTGGGAATGGACATTTTGGTATTCAATGTCCTAGTCAATTTGACTCAAATTTCATTGGTGGTCCTACCGTCTCAAGACAACCATCTATTTCACAAGTATGTGGTAAAACCCCAGAGTTTTCATCTACTGATTGGTATATTGACACTGGAGCAACTCATCATGTCACATCAGATTATAATATCCTTACAGACGTAATGTCATTTTATGACTCAGATATGGTTCAAGTATGCGATGGTTCAGGTTTGCAAATTGCTAATCTTGGAAACACATATGTTCATTTATCTAATCGAACTTTTCACATGCACAATGTCTTTCATGTTCCATCTATCACTAAAAATTTACTTTTTACACGTCAGTTTTGTCTTGATAACAATATCATTTTTGAGTTTCATCATAATCATTATCTTATAAAGGATAGAGGAACAAATGCTATTGTGTTTTATGGGAGAATCAAAAATGGCCTCTACTATCTTCAGAGTTCTTCAATCAAAGCTTTTGTTGGTGAACGCACAAATAAACCAGCTTGACATGCTCAACTTGGTCTGCCTTCCCTTCATATTGTTCAGTCAATCATCAATAGGTATGGTTTACCTATTTCCATTACCTTCTCTCCATCTCATTCATGAAGGACCTGCATGGAATCTAAAAGTCATAAACTACATTTCTCCTCATCTGATCATGTTTCTAATTTTCCACTTGAAATAATTCATTTTGATGTTTGGGGCCCTGCACCTATTTTGTCTAATCAAGGTTTCCAATATTATGTTACCTTTATTGATCATTTTAGTAAATATACTTGGCTCTATTCTATAAGAAGGAAATCTAATTTATTTTATATATTATGTAATTTTCAAATTCAAGTTGAACGATATTTTAATCGTAAAATACTCTCTTTTCATTCTGATTGGGGAGGCGAATATCAAGCTCTCCATCGTCATCTTGTCTCTTGTGGAATTATTCATCGAGTTTCTTGTCTTCACACTCCAGAACAAAATGGTTCTGCTGAGAGAAAACATAGACATATAGTTGAAACTGCCTTAGCTCTTCTTCATCATGCATCGGTTCAACATAAATTTTGGGATGAAGCTGTTAGCACTGTAGTATATCTCATAAATCGACTTCCTACTTCATTGCTCAATCATAAGTGTCCTTTTGAACAACTTTATAATCAAACCCCTTATTACATTTTCCTTCGAATTTTTGGTTACACATGTTCTCCATGGTTACACCCCTATTCTAAACACAAACTTGACTCTCGTTTACTACAATGTGGTTTTCTTGGTTATAGAAATTTGCACCATGGTTATCGTTGCTTGCATATACCAATAGGACAAATTTATATTTCACAACATGTTACTTTTGATGAGTCTCTATTCCCTTTTTCGGTAGTTTTTTCGATCTCTTCTCCAGATACAAGTGACACATTCTTAATGCCACCTATATTGTCAGAAGTGATGGCATCCTAGGTCCTGCTCCAGGGTTCTCTAATAACTTCCCTATACC
Source organism: Zingiber officinale (assembly GCF_018446385.1). Classification (NCBI taxonomy): domain Eukaryota; kingdom Viridiplantae; phylum Streptophyta; class Magnoliopsida; order Zingiberales; family Zingiberaceae; genus Zingiber; species Zingiber officinale. The sequence continues at coordinate 2,384,050 of NC_055991.1, forward strand.
ATCAGAATCACCTCAGGTTGCTGCTCCAATCTTGGAAGCCTTGTCGATTGAAGATAATATGCTCTCTAGTTCTGGATCCTCGGATAATGCAAGTCCGTCATCTACATCACCAAATCAACCTACTTCCTCGTCGCCATCAACAAGTGATTCAGATGATATTGCTCCTCGTCGCATGCTTCCCGTTAGTGATATTTATGAACGTTGCCCACCAAATGCAACTCGATATCCCCTTCCACGAGTTCTAGTGGTCTCTTCAAAATCTATTAAACTAACTTGTTTTACACAAGCAAGCAAAGATCCAAACTGGTGTAGTGCAATGACTACATAATTTGATGCACTTCTTCGCAATGGAACATTAAGTCTAGTTCCGCGCATTCCCTCAATGAATGTTGTGGGTTCTAAATGGGTATTCCGTCTTAAGCATCGAGCTGATGGTTCTCTTGAACGGCACAAAGATGGACTTGTAGCTAAAGGATTTAGTCAACAACCAGGTATTGACTTTAATGACACTTTTAGCCCAGTCATCAAAATTACATCTGCCATACTATTATTATCAATACCTATTAGTTTTAATTGGCTTGTACGACAATTGAACATTTCAAATGTGTTTCTCCATGGTCATCTTGAGGAAACTTATTTATGGAACAACCACCTGGGTTCATTCATCCACAATTTCCATCTCATGTTTTCCAACTTAAGAAATCCTTATATGGTCTTCGACAAGCTCCTCGTGCATAGTTTCATCGACTATCTAATTGGTTACAAGCTCAACAATTTTCTGGATCAAAGACTGACTCGTCTCTTTTTCACAAATATAATGATGGATCTATGATATTTTTTCTTATTTATGTGGACGACATTCTGATTACCGGCAATAATCACAAGGGTATCACAACATTATTAAGTCTTCTCAATTAAGAATTTCCTAATCGAGATTTGGGTATTGCTTATTTTTTTCTTGGTATTGAGTTTATTCCACATGAGGATGACTATCTTCTCTCTCAGAGCAAGTACATTACTGGACTTCTTCAAAGAGCCAAAATGGATGGAGCACATCCACTCTCTACACCAATTGCTATAAACAACTCTCCAACTTCATCGTCTCCTGCTCTGTCTGATCCACAGATTTATCGAAGTATTATTGGAGCCTTACAATATGTCACTATCACACGCCCTGATATTACTTTTGCAGTAAATCGTGCTTGTCAATTCATGCATGCTCCAACTAAACAAAATTAAGATAATGTAAACAGAATACTTCGTTATCTCAAAGGTATTATTTTACATTGTCTTCTTTTATATCGCCAATCGTCTCGAGATTTACATGCATATATTGATGCGGATTGGGCAAGTTCTCCTGAAGATAGACGCTCTACTAGTGGATATGCAATATTTATGGGACGAAATCTTATCTCATGGAATTCGAAAAAGCAACCTACGGTATCTCGTTCAAGCACTGAGGCATAATATGAAGCTATAGCAAATACAACGTCAGAAATTTTTTGGCTTCAATCACTTCTCTCTGAACTTCATCTTGCATCAAATATTGCACCAAAAATTTGGTATGACAATATTGGAGCAACATATCTCACAGCAAATCTAATCTTTCATGCTCGTACAAAACATATGAAAATTGATTTTCATTTTGTTCGTGAACGTGTGGCAACTCAGCAGTTATCCGTCTCTTATATTTTTGCTGAAGATCAAATTGCTGATATCTTTACTAAGTCATTATCCAGACAATGTTTCAACAAGTTAGCAAGCAAACTCAACGTCAAAGATCTCCCGTTAAGTTTGTTGGAGGGGTAAAAGAGATAAAAAGAATTAACAGAATTGACCGGATCAAATTACCAAATCAAATCATATTAGTATTTGGATTATTCTAATAATTCTGTTATAATTATTTTCAGAATTATTTTTAAAATTATTTTTAGAATAATTCTGTTATTTATTAATTGGTCAATTGACCAACTACTTTGTGAACATTATATATTATATTGTTCTTATGACAAACATCAATGAACAATAAATTTTATTATTTTTATATTATTTCATACTCTCTCCCTATTCTTCTTCTTATAACACGTACTCCAAATGCTGCCCTAATAAAATATGAAGATCACAGCTAAAATCATTTGTAGGACCGGTCCTTCCTTCAATCAAACTAATACACTTTCGATAAGATGATTGATGTCAATCAGAAATTGGTGCGACAGTTGAAGAGTTTGAACGTGAATCTTGCAGTAACTTGTACTATCAGCCAAATCGGTCTCCTCATCACTTCAATGGATGCTTTCGAGTCCTTACAGATGTTGCTGCCCATTGTCGAATGTGGGTTCGACCTTTTACTCATTTGGTAGAATAGCACAAAAGTATATAAAAAATTTGGAAATAATCTTACTATTTTATTTTATCAACAACTAATTCTCAATTAATTTGATAAATCCTAAAATTAAATTACGTTAATATTATTTTTTTTTCTTTTTATACTAAAAATAATTTTAAAGTTTATTAATCAATTAAGGATATAGAGTTCGAGATTCAGCTACCATGTATTATTGAAATTTTTTTTGATTAATCAATCCATCATGTTGTCTTTATGTTATATTATTGTATGGATTTGATGTATTCTTATCAAATCCCATTTATAAGTATGGAGTACTTACTACACATGTGTTAATATAACGTTTAAGTATATGGTATATGAGAGAAAAATTATATTGAAAATGAAATAAATTGATTTTATGAACTTTTCAAAAACAGAAAGAAATAAATAAAGAAGGTAAAAGTTGAAGATTAAACAATGCTTTTGATTTTGTCTGTTCTAAATTAGTAATGCTGCCGGCGTAGATTTAATTATTCATTCCTTGTGCGTGTGTGTGTGTGCATGTGCATTCCTTTACGCTTTAATTTATTCCCTGCGCATGCATGGCTTTACACTTTCATTGTCGTGCTCGATCGATTTAATTTATTCCCTGTACATGCAGGGCTTTACGCTTGTGCTCTTCGATAATTTCATTATTTTTACTTTGACATCTAACACTATCTGCTAATATATTGGTCAGTTCATCCCATCCTCATCCCATCTCCATCCATCCCATCCCATCCCCAAAGAATCAATGTAAAAAGGAAGACACCCTCCGACGGTCAAAATTCTCTGATGACCAACGAAATAAGAAAAATAAATAAAAAAAAATTAAAGTGTGATCCTATATAAAAGTTAGAGAGATGGTGTGTTAGATGGATGGTTATATGATTGTTCGTGAGAAGATTTTTTAATTGAGAAAAATTCTTTGACAAATGATTGTTAAATGATTGTTAGTCTTTGATATGTTATTATGATTATCTGATAATATTATATTGTCCGCCGAACTTTTAGCCGACCAGATATACATTATTTGGACAGATTGATATATAGGAGGCAAAACATTGAGTCTTGTAAAATCGTTCGACTGTATATTGTGATGTTGAGGATTTGATTATGAAGTGAAAGAGACCCAAGTCTCATAGGTCCGACCGGTTCTATGGCTGACCGTCCATATGTTACGATACTTGCTTCTGAAGAATAGGGAATGAGCCCTCAGAGATCTGATCGGTGCTTTAAGCCGATCATCCTTGCACTTGTGCCTGAAGTAATAACCTAAGCTTTGGAAGTTCGTGATAGGACCTTTGCGTCCAGCTAGAAGGGGGTGAATTGTCATTCTTTAATTTGACCTACAATTTGTTAGTAGAAGCATAAAAGAAATAATGAAATGAAAAACAATAAGAAAATAAGATTAACTCTTCAATTTACTTAGTTTCCATCTCCTTTAGATGACTAATCCAAGGTATGTATAATCTTCTCCTTTTCAATCCAAAAATAAAGGTGATCTCCTGTTATTTAAAAAATATCATTTAATTCTAATTTGACCAAAAAGTCAGATGTAAGAAATAGTAAAGATAATTATATTCTTATTTTTGCATCATTTTTCTTTTATATATATATATATATATATATTTTGTAAGTATTTTTACTAAAAGATATAATAATTAATTCAATGTACTTTTCTCTTTTATTATTATTGAAAAATAAAAAAAAAGATAGGGATATAATTGAGATTTCTAGAGGATTAAATATTATTTTTTTTATAATAAAGGGGGCAAAATAGAGTTATTTTACCCTCTAAGAAAAATAGAGTTAAGTTGAAGGTTAAACGATGCGTTTTTAGCTGGCAGTAGCTGGCTAATGCCATCACCGGACAAGAAGAAAGCGATCCCCCGACAAGAAGCAAAGCGGCGACGGAAGAGATCGGATTCGCTAGTGAGAATATGTGCTGGCGTGGAATTAATTTATTCTCTGTGCATGCATGGCTTTACGCTTTAATTGTCGTGCTCGATCGCGCTAACGACTTGTGTGTTTATATACACAACAATTGTAGAACTGTAGCACTGTAGAAGTGAAAAAAAATATATATATATATATATACATGGCGCGGTGGCAGTCGCCGCCGCGGCGACAGCGGCGGTGGGCGACGCCGCCGCGGTCGGAGTCGCCGCCGCGGTCGGAGTCGCCGCCGCGGTCGGAGTCGCCGCCGCGGTCGGAGACGCCGGCGCGGTCGGAGTCGCCGCCGCGGTCGGAGACGCCGCCGCGGTCGGAGATGCCGCCGCGGTCGCGGATGAGGCCGTGGTTGGCATTGTTGCCGTTTCGACGGCCGCGGTCGCAGGCGCCGTTGCCATCATTTCAACGGCCACAGTCGCAGTCGCAGTTGCCATCATTTCAACGGCCACAGTCGCAGTCGCCGCCGTGGTCGCCGACATGGTTGCTGCAGGCACAGCTGCCGGCTCTGCAGGCGCCGCCGCCGCAGCTGCTGTCGTTGTCAGAGGACGAGGATCGACCTCATAAATACGATCAGAAAAAGTACGAAAAAGTGGCGAAGCTCATTGATGAAGAACCAACATCTGATCTTCCGAAAAGGGTGGTTGAGGAAGCGTGTAGCAACGAGGAGCCGTTGAACCTTAATGGCAACTCGGTGCTCCACGAGGTGATCGCCAGGAGGAAGACCAGCCTGGCCGTCGCCATTATCAATATCCCGGATGACATCAACAGCCGCATTAATCTCCGCCACCGGAACTACTCCGGCAACACGCCGCTGCACATTGCGGCCAGGGAGGGCGATAGCATGGTGGCGATAGCCTTGTTACGGAGGGACCAAAGCCTCGCGCACGAGAGGAACAGGTGTGTGCTAACGATATATCGAGTCGATCATCTAACGTAACCATGTACGTACTAGTGTTCACTTACCATACAGCGGGCAATCGATAGGAAGGGGGAGACGCCGCTGCACGAGGCGGCGAAGTACGGCCGCTTGGAGGTGTTCTACAGCATCATTGATTTGGTTGGCTCCGAAATAGCCAACGATCGCACCGACGACGGCTTCACCATCTTGCACTGCGCCATCATGCACTACCAGACAGGTACTCCATCGCTTCAATTCGATCACATCGATCGCTTTTATATATTTCACATTTGTAATTAAGAATATAATTAGACAATTAAGTTTATTTAATTATTTTTAAACAATTGCTAGCTAGCTACGAAATCAATCGCCAAGTCATTTAATTATGTGCAGAGGTAGCTTTGGACATCGCAACGAAATTTCCAGATTTGATATTGACACGAAATGCTGATGGGGCCTCCCCGTTGCAAATGATGGCGATCTATTTCAGAAAACCACCCGAAACTGGAATTTTGAATTCTCTTCTTCTTCTTCTTAACAATTGGAAAGCTCATCGTCCAACCCTGAAAACTGGTGTGTGTGTAGTGTGTGTGTCTATATATATATATATATATATATATATATACTGAAAATTAATTAGTTGAGATTGTATGAATGTTCTGATCGATCGCTGAATATACCAGACATTAATGGTAAATTGCCTGGTGTGTGCATGTGTTTCAGATATTCCTTTGGAAAAGAATCAAAAGATCGCCAGTTTGGAGGAAGAAGGGACAATAGATGAAGAAAGAGGCATCACAGCCGTATGAATTACTTGCATTAAATTTGAAATTGATATATATAGTAGGATTAAAATTGATATGGGTTTGGCGCTTTTCAGGGAATTATGCTCCCAGACCCAGATCGAGTAAATTGGTGGTGGCGCCTTCCTGCAGGTACTTATCATATGTACACATACATTTCGTATTTGTTGTCTATTTGTATATGGTTATGTATATTTTTGCTATCAACTAATTAATTAATTGTGCTTTTTAAAGTAATTAATACTAAATTTATTGATGCTGGGCGAAAATGTTGGATCGTCCAAGTCATTAGCAATCGACGTAGCGTACGTGAGTTTCGTTTCGTTTCCGTGAAAATTAAAAATAATTAATTTTTTAAAACAATAATTAGTAATGTAATGTTTATTAATTATATTAGTTGCTGAAATTAACACTTCAGGAAAAAGAATGGTGAAAGCGAGAGAGGAGAATATGTCAAACTACGAAATGAGCATGAAACTCCTGGAACGCTTACTCCGGCAGGCCCAAGGCTTCGAATTCTACGTCATGGGGTTCACAAGTCAAAGCTCAATCAAGCGGCCCTCCATAGCTAGAGGTAGCCATATGCGGCTTCCCAGAACAGATTCCGCTGTGTCGATTGCAGAAGAAAGTACTGATCGGCAGGACGAGGCGCCGGACGTGAAATATAGGATAAGATGGGAGGAGTCTCCGCTGATCACCGGCGTCAAGCTGGGCCTCGACGACTTCGTCATCAAAATACTCCAACTCTCCCCATGGTTAGCCACCTACGTCGATTACGACGGCACGAACGTGCTCCAGGCCGCCGTCAAGTATGGTCGGAGGCGGGTCGTGCAGGTCATCAAAGAGGACGAGCGGCTGCCGACGTGGTTGTTCACCGATCTGGAGTCCGACACCAACAACACCCTTCTGCATATCGCAGCTTCCAACAAGATCTCCGATACGGAAGCAAATCCCCTACGTCTGCAAGATGAACTCGAATGGTTTGAGGTAGCAATTATATATATATCTACAAATTAAATCTAGCACTCGATCGATCGATAAACTTATAAATTCATCATTCAAAAATAACTTATGAATGTTGATGTTGTGCTAAACAAATTAACGTCAAAAATGTTTAATTTCAATTCATAGATGCTCAAAAAGGACGTCGTTCCTTCAAACCTGTGGGACTACCGAAACAGAAAATGGATGACCGCCCAGGAGATGTTCGACGAGAAGCACGAGAGGACGCTGAAGGTGTGCAGTGACAAGCTAGCGGAGACTGGCCGAGCCTGCTCCCCGCTGTTGGCAGCGGTGGTGTTCACCTCCAGCTTCTACATCCCCGGCGAGGACAACCGGGAGAGCAACCGATTGGCCTTCAAGATCTTCTCCCACGTGTACGTGGTGGGGTTCTCCTTCGCAGCCACCTCGCTGGTCATGTTCCTGATGCTGGCCTTGAGGCCGTTCAATCAGCGGCACTTCCGGCGGGTGGTGCCATGGCACTACGTGACGGCGTGCTTCTTGCTGACCATGTCCCTGGCCGCCTTTATCATCGCCTTCGCCTGCAACATGTACCTGCAAATCTACGGCAAGCAGAGGAAGTCCCGTGCCGACTTGACGAAGCTGCTGCTGGAGCTCCTCCTCGTCCCCGTCCTCTGTGCCTTGGCGCTCTCCCTCACTGGAACCTCCTGGAGATTCAGTACCCTTAAACGTCTCGCCAAGTAATTCATGATTTCATTTGTGTGTCAAAAACTTGTTGATTTCGTGGCAATTCATGATAAGAATTGCTTTGTTTTTCTTAGTGTGGATTTGATTGGCATTGATGAGTTGTAATCATTTGAAGTAATATAATTCCGAATGATAAAAGTATTGAATTGCAATACAAATTTACGGAGGACTTTTAAAGTGATTATCCAAACAAAAGTTGAAAAAAAAATTATTTTACTAACATTTTTCACTCAATCCAAATAACCGCATGCTTCCTAATTTACTTAAGGTAGCTGATTTAACTGATGATGCAAGATTATCAAGGGATGCTAGATTATTAGCAACACATGAAATTAGCAACTTTGAATTTTTGTTAAGCTTGCATTTGGTATGATATTCTCTACAATATAAACTCGATCAATAAATCCTTACAATCTGAAACGATGCGAATTGATGTTACAATGAAACAATTGAAAGGACTTGATTCTTTTTTTGAGAATTATAGGGAAAAAGGATTTGCATAGGTGGCCGACCACAATAAAATTAAAAGGAGATTTTAATTTTAAAATCTTTCCTTATGTGGAAACCATGTTTTTAAAAGAAAGTTTTAAATTAAATCTTTGCTTTTATAGTTTCTACAAATGATTAAAAGAAAGGTTTGATATCTTTCCTTATTTGTAGTTAAAAGGAGATTTTAATTTTGGAGAAAACTTTAATCATCCACATGTTTTAATAGAGAGATTCTAATTTATAAAAGTTTCTTTTTATAACCAACCATGAAGGGAATTTTAAAGAGAGAAATTTTTATTTTAAAAATTTCCGGAAACAAATTAGGAAGTTTTAATTTTGTATTTAAACTTTCTTTGTTTGGAGGACTTGTAGGGGTCGTCCATTAAAAGAATAAAAGGAAATTTTAATTAAATTTTCCTTTTGTTCATTGGCAAAGGAATATAAGGAAGTTTTAATTATGTTTAAAACTTTCCTTATTTGCTAAGACCAAGGAATATAAAAGATAGGGTAGCGGTGCCTCACCTTACAACAACACGTCTATTATTCCTCTCTTCTCTTCCTTGGTGGTGGTCGGCCCTCATCCTTCTTCTTCCCCTATTGTTCTTCCTTGGTGGCCAACGGTTCTTCATCTCTAGGAGTTGTTGGTGGCCGGATCTTGCTAGAGGAAGAAGGAGAGATAGGAGGCTTTGTTTCTTAGCGTCCCTTGAAGCTTAGTTGGTGGCCAAAGTTCTTCATCTCAAGGAGGTTGTTGGTGACCGAAACTTACAAGGAGAAGAAGGAGGCTTGGGTGGATTCTCATCTCCGTAGATCGTCACCCACACGATGTCCGAGATAAGAAGAGGAATACAATAGAAGATCGTGAGGTCTATAAGCTACAAAGAAAGATATAACTAGTTGTCTTGTTCCGCATCATACTAGTTTTCTTTGTATGGATTTTGAAATATCAAACACAAGAGGCTAACGATTCTAGGTTTCGAATTTATGATTCAATTTTGTATTTCTTTTGTTTTTCGATCTTGTGATTCGATTGTTCTTAATGGTTAAATCTAGGGTTACTGTAAGGAGATTAAATATTGAATTTTGTTGAAAGGCTTTGTCTAAGAAGTGGCGAATGATCCCATACCCAAGAAGATCTAGTGTCTCGCCATGTTTAACCTGGAAGCCAATCTCTGAAATTAATATTTAATCAAATTTGTAACATGGGTGGATTTGGATTAATAATGTTAAGTATCATTTGCAATCCAAGTCTAAACCTCTAAGAACAGATAAGTTGAATTTGGAATCAATAATGTTTGCGATTCCAAATTTAATTTCTAAAGAACACAATAGGTTGTTAGGAGTGGTTCAGGACTTGTACAAAATTTTTGTACAGGGGAACCGGTACGATATTCCGAGTAGCAACCAACAGTTACCTCCTTTTGGAGTGATTTGACCCCGACGTTGGATTTAACTAATTTCTTTAACAAATAAGAAACTAAATTTTCTAAATTAATACTAGAAATATGAGAGCTTAAAGTTTGGTTAGGTCCTTTGGAAACAGATACGGATCCGTGGTTTCGCTTGGACTCGGTTTCTGATTCGCTCTCGGTTTCGGACTCGAACTCGGACTCGGTTTTGATAATATTTGCTTGTACCGGTAGAGCGAGAAAGCTTGCTTGTTCTTCTTCGTCGGATTCAGATTCGTCTGATGACCCGAACCATATTGCCTTCAACACCTTCCTTCTTCGTTGCCTTTGATTTAGACAATCCGGCTTGTAGTGCTCCTTCTGGTTGCAGTCGTAACAAGTAACTTCAGTCTTGACCTTCGTGTTCGTTTGAATCGCCTTTTTCTTTTTCTTGTACATCTTCCAGACCAGTTTCACGAGCTCAGCGGTAATTTCATCGTCATCATCGTCTGAGTCCGATCCTTCTTCTGACTCCGGTTCGATTCTGCGTCTTGCTTTTGGTTCATGCGCTCTGCTTGTACCTACAATCAAAGCTATACCCTTCTCGGACGATTGAGTGTTAATTTGTTCATGTAATTTAAATTCAGAAAATAATTCGTCAAGTTTAATTAAAGATAAATCCTTGGATACCTTGTAAGCATCTACCATGGATGCCCATAAGGTATTCCTCGGAAAGGCGTTTAGGGCGTACCTTAGGATGTCGCGGTTCTCCACTTTCTGTCCGATTGCGTGGAGTCCGTTGAGCAGATCTTGTATACGGGCATGAAGCTGGCTAGCCGTCTAACCTTCCTGCATTTTAATGTTATATAGATTATTAAACAGTAAGTCACGCTTACTTACCTTTGTGTCAGACGTGCCCTCGTGTAACTCGATCAACTTTTCCCACAATTCTTTGGCGCTCGAAAACGGGTCGACGCGGTTCAACTCCTCCTTCGTTAATCCACATTGGAGGGTGCAGGTCACTTTGGCGTTGGTTTCGACCTTTTTTATTGTACTTGCGTCCCAGCTCTTGCATGAAACTGTCTTTCCCGAGCTATCGAGTGGAAGCAAGATCCTAGTCTTGACGATCATTCACATCTCGAACTGGGTCTAGAGGTATGACTCCATTCGGCCTATCTAGTATCTAAAATCTTCGCCGGTGAAGAGAAGAGGGCGGGTTGTGCTGTAGCCTTCTTGATGGGCCATTTGAGAAATGAATCTCACACACAGAAAAATAAACAACGAAGATTCCAAGACTAGATCTTGGATTTAGTAGTGCGGGTTAAAAACAAATTACACGAACTCGAGTGGTGTTGCACCAACTTCGAGGAAAATTTTGATTACAAAAAAAAACTAGATCAGAAGGCGACAATAATACCGATTCCGATCGACTCTGAAAAACTGAAAATCACTACGAAAAAAAATACTTGATTGGTGGTTGTACCAAATCAAAACGACACCACTCTGATACCAATTGTTGGATCGAAACGCGCTAAAAGGGGGGGTGAATAGTGTTCGTGGCTTTCACATTTTGGTTTAAAACTTATCGAATAACGCAACGGAATAATAAAGAAACAATGCACATAAGGACACCAGCAAACACAGGGATTTACTTGGTTCGGAGCCTGTGGTGACTCCTACTCCAAGGCCCACACTCATTGAGCGTTTACTTTGGGCAACAACTATAATTGCACAAAAGGTTACAAGAGATTATTACAAAACTGTACTAAAAAAGCTATATTGACAACAAGGAATTGAAACTTCACAGCTTTGGGTCGTCGGGGTCTTGTTGTAGCTCAGCCAGATCGTCTCGTTAGCAGTGCGCTGAAGAAGGATTGCCAAAACTGTGTTATTTCAAACTGCTAGTAGACACAGGCTTATATAAGCCGTTGAGGGAGCCTCCATTACCGACGGATTCGCAGCGTGGATGAGCTTTGACTCCTTCGCAGCCTATCCACCTGAGGGCGCCTCCGATGCCCTTGAAGGCGCCTCCAAGCCCGTCTGAGGTGCCTCAGCACTCCATGAGGGTGCCTCCAGTTTCCCCAGCTCTTGCACCCGAGGCGCCTCCAAGCTCCATGGAGGGCGCCTCGGGTACTATTCATCCAAGGAAAATCACGTTATTTTATCCCTGCAAGATATGTTAGTCCCAAAATACCAAGCATACCCTGCAACACAAAGTTAGCACATAATAATAGCATAAATGTAAATGTCTAATAGTCACCGGACTGTCCGATTCTAACTTCGGATTTTCGACCGGAAATCCTAGGTCGAACCGACGCCAACTGTTCTCTCTTCCGGGGAACGCATCCTCACCTACTCTCAGGAGAAGTTACCTTTTGTCAGTTTGGTCTTCCAGACTGAATGGACTTTTGCTCAGTGTTCGATGCTTCTGGTCTTTATGCTAGACGTCCGCTCCACGACCCATCCAGTCTTCCACCTGGTTCGTGACATCAGGATTTCAACCAAGGGTTACCACCCCCTAGGATTTTTTCCGAAGCTCTCGACCCTCCAAGACTTTTCGCCTAGGGTTACCACCCCTAGGATCTAGGGTTACTGCTCCCTGAGGTTTTTCCTTTGCCTAATCGTAGCTAGGACTTTTCTTCACCTAGGGTTACCATCCTCTAAGACCTATGCTTACCTCCCCCTAGAGTTTTCCACCTACCTAACTGCAGCTAGGACTTTTGCCTAAGTACACTTAAGACTTTCCTACAAACTCATTCAAGCATTTTAGATAACAAAACAACTTAACTTTGAACCCTTTGACATAATCAAAACACAGGTTCGATCGTCGGATGCTTCTCGCACTAACATGAACTAATTACTACTATTCATATTTGTGCTAACACTTGTCTTATAGGTTATTTTGACTAACAAATGTTTGCAGGGCAAGAAAGAAACATTGCCTTCGGGTGAACAGTACCCGAAGGCGCCTTCCATAGCTATAGAAGGTGCCTCGGTACTGTTCATAGAAGGCGCTTTCCATGGTTATGGAAGGCACCCTCAGCAGGATAATTTTTAGAATCAGTCACAGATAAGTGTCGATTTGCTCGGGATAGAGTTTGTCTTATTGAAGGTGCCTTCCATGCTTATGAAAGGTGCCCTCCAAACCCTTTATAAGGAAGTCTCGAGTAGGCACTTCATTATCAAGTACATACGAGCTACTACATGTGCATTGAAGCTTTCGATTGCTTACAGTTCCTGCTGCGACTCTACTGTGAAGCTGTTAAGCCCGATGACTGCTCCAAGGAGTTCCGATCGCGCCCGGCAAATAGACATTAACACAAAGTGCCTCATTTTAATTCCTAAAAAGTATTGGTAATATCTGTGTTTATACTTAATTACTATAAAAGGACAAGTGCAATGTATTGCACTTGACCTAACTTCTCTTGTACTCGATTCTCTCTTCCAGGGTTACCGGAAGAGGTTTTTTAGTGAATTATCCATCGATAGGTCCGCTGAACCTATGCCTTGGAGCAGGAGTTGCCGAAGGCTCCAAACCAAGTAAAAATCGCTTGTGTTCTCCTCGTGTTTCTTCTCTTACTTTTCGCTGCGTACTCGTATTTTTTAAAATTGAAAAAGAAACATTTTTGAAAACCACATGATTCACCTCCCCCCTCCTCCTCACGTACATCACGATCCAACATGTATTTCTTTAAATTTGTTAGATTTGAAAATCTTTTAAAATTTTATTACCATATAAGCTTCTTAGTCTGCATCAATATTTGAGTATGACTTGAGTTCATCCTTTTTGGTGGCTCTTAGTGCCAAGTTTTGGCTTGAATCTTTTCTTGTGCCTGCACATCTAGATTCGTGTAATTCTAATGTCGAAAATAGACTTTTTATTGTACTTACCTCTAGGTATTTTGATATGTAGTAGGCTATGATCGAGGTCCACTCTGGAGTTCTTGAAAGGCATGGAGCACATAGTAGACCAAGTCCCGGTTGGTTACCGTTTCATCGAGATCGATCAGTCTGGTGATTAGCTCCTTGATCTTTGCGTGTAGTTGAGCTATTGTCTCACCTTTTTCCAAACGGATGTTTGCTAGTTGGTTTCGAAGAATGTCTCGTCGTGCGAGTTTCGCTTTGGATGTACATTCATGGATCTCCAAGAATTTTTCCCAAAGTTCTTTGGTTAATAAGTAGATTCCAATGCGGTTGACTTCTTAAGGTGGTAACACAATTAGCAAGTGGTATTCCGCTTTGCTATTGGCTACGAAGTCACTTTGTTCCTTCTTCGTCTATTGATTTTCTTCTTTCTCTTCTCCTTGTTGATCCTTAGGAACTACAAAACCATACTTTATTATCAAATGAATTTTAAAATCTGTTCTTAGAAATATCTCCATTCAACGTTTCCAGTGTGTGAACTCCCCCTCGAACTTTGGCAGATTGAGGCTTGGTCTGGCCATTGATTTCTTTACTTCGGTAGGAGGTTAGTCCTTCTAAAGCATCCTCGCTCTAATACCAATTGTAGGTCCCCAGGCGCCCGATAAAAGGGGGTGAATTGTCTGAAATTATAAAAATACTCGTTCTCGATCTTTGGACTAAGTTAAACAAACACTTGTTAAGAAATGAAAAGTTAAATCTAAGTGTCCCGTGGTAGTTTTGATATGATCAACCAAGTCAGGTTAGGTCCTGTTATATTTTGATGTCATGTGTCTAAGTATACAAGAACTTAGGAGCATAAGAGGTCGAGCGAAAGACATAGCTAGCGCGAAGGACGGTACGGGAGAGAGTCAACGAGCTCAGTGCATCCGAGGGATGAGGTGCTGTGGAAGAGTACACTGGAGAACGAGAAAGAAGAGCACGGCGTTTTCGAGAGACAAGAAGCCGGAGTGGAAGGTTGCTCGAGAAGGCCGGAAGGTGGGTTCGGGTGAGCACTATTCTGGATGGCCGAAATCATCCAAGGGAGCGGAACCGGAGCGGAAGACTCGAACTAGAAATTCTATCACATCGCGACGTGGTGCGATCCGTTGGGACGAGGATAAAATTCTATCCACGTTTTGGTGCCTGGAACCCTTCCAAGCGCCTTGATCAAGACTATAAATACAGTCTTGATCCCATAAGCTAAAGAACAACACTTGCAATCAATTCTCTTTCTGTTTAGCTTTGTAATTGAGTGCTTCAACTGCCTTAAGATGCTTCTACGCCTAAAGGAGACTTTTTAGTAAGCTTTACTTGCCTCGGATTAATAACCACGTAGGTTGTAACCAAGTAAATGATATGTCTCTTTCTTTCTTTAATTAAGTTTTTTTAATGTAAGTGTTTCTTAATTTAGCTTGAAAAGACGAGAAAGGTTTTATTTTTATTTTAGACTATTCAACCCCCTTCTAACCGATTGCCAAGAGGACCAACAATTGGTATCAGAGTGAGGTCACTCTTCACTGGATTACTCACCAGAAGAAGCACAACCCAGAGTCATGATCCATGATCAAACCATGAGGGTGAAACCTTAAACAAAGTAGGGGAGACCCTGAGCAGGTCAAGAGTGACTCGATGCTTGAGGGGAGACCCTAAGCAAATTAAGAGTGACCTGATACTTGAGGAGGACTATGTGGTCCTTTGTTTGAGGGGAGATTGTTGGGATTGCAAGGTTACAAATATAGTTCTACATTGAAAACACAAGGGAAAGATTACGAGCTTATAAGAAAAAGATATCTCCATTGACATGAGACCTTTTGGATAGAACCCAAGAGCAAAATCATGAGGGCTTAGGCCCAAAGTGGACAATATTATATCATTGTGGAGATATATAAATTCTTTTCGATCCTTCAATTGGTATAGAACCCTTGAATGTAAAAGACTAAATTCCTTTACATTAGTTGTTCGGAATGTAAAAGAATTCAGTATTGTAAGTACCCCGTGGTAGTTTTGATGTTATCAACCAAGTCATGTTAGGTCCTGCTATGTTTTAATGTCTTGTGTCTAAGTGTGCAGGAATTTAGGAACACAGGAGGTCGAGCGAAAGATGCAACTAGCGAGAACGAGCATAGGAGGCCCTGCTATGTTTTGATGCACTGTGTCCAGTTAGGTGTCTAACCTCCTACATGCAAAGTGTCACTACACTAGAGCAAAATACCTTAATATGATTTATCTATCTGTATCTTGTAATGGGACCAATGATACTGACCACTTAGGCTACGTTTGGTATGGTGTAATCTGCCTTGTAATGTAATCAAGATTACATTACAATATTGATTACTTTGTTTAGTACAATTTTAAAGTTATAATGTAATGTAATCTGGATTACAAAGGGAATAAAGTTTTGTAATCTAGATTACATGACAGACACAATGTAATCTGATTACATTATAAGGTCACCGTTTAACTAAAATTAAATATACCCTTAGTCCATTTTCGGCATTAACCGATCACTGACTTCACTTCCGCCGTAGCCGTTGGTCGCCGGTCGGCCGTTGCCGGCCGACCGCCGATCGCCGTCGGCCGATCGTTGGTCGTTGTCGGCCGACCGTCGGTCGTCGGTTGTCGGCCACCGCCTCCGGGCACCACCGTTGGCTGCTATCGTCGACCACCATCCGCCGCTCACCGCCTCGAGCACCGTCGCCTCCTGGCACTGTCGGCCACCACCGCCTTTGGGCGCCACCACCGGCCACCACCTCCAGGCGCCGTCGACCACCGCCGTCGGTCACCGACGTCGTTGCCACCACCACCGAGCGCTACCTCCGGTCACCGTTGGCTAGTACCGCAAGCCACCGCCGCCTCTGGCAGAAGTGCAACCACTGCCGCCACCGACCGTCGCATCTGGTAAAGGTCACATGATATTTTTATTATTTTATAATAATACGAATTATATTCCTTATAAAAAATAATGAATACCAAATAAAAAATATAATTACCTTTTAATAAAAAAATTACATATACATTACCAAATGTAATCATATAATCAAGACTAAGTTACATTAAAAATTTAATTATATCCGCTTAGGATTTTTAATATGACTTTTTATTTCAATTTATAAGTACTAATTAAAAGTCTCGCTGGTCATCTGACTCCATAAAAGGGTCATTATTTTGGATGAACCCTTTATAATTTATCACCCTTCCATGGTTCCACGTAGCATGGGACAATCTTGGAGCGCCCGCCTCAGATCAGGATTTTTCATATTTTTGCTGCAATAAGTACTGGTTAAAAAACAAGATAATATAGAAAAATAAAAAACAGAGGATTTGCATATGAATGGAGATACTTAGAGGGATGAGCATGCTAACTTTTACCTATTCGATCTGATCTTTTCCATGTTATGTTTGACGACACGACTTTAAATAGTTCATGTCAGGCACAACCCAATCTCGGGACAGAATGAACATGAGTGGTCCAGGCCTGGGATATCGAGCACCAAACCCAACTACATTTGCCTTCTTTTTGCCCCCATGACTCCATACAAATACAAAGAAAGAGGACATATACAACAAGCAGTTAACTGCAAGGGAGCTCTCCAATATTCTTCTTTTTTGTCACTAACCTCATCACAAGAGACACGATCAGTAACCCATCAAATGCATCAACTCTGAAAGACTATGAGCCATACATTTTCTCAATGTATACTCCCCTGTTTACTTGTGCTCAGTGCATGCTGCAAAGGTTGGAACCGCCAACCCAGCGGCCCCCTCACCCCGGCCCCACAAGTATGAGAGGGAATAAATCACGATGAATACGGACCCAGCTATGACATACTTGTGCTCAGTGCAGAATGCATGCTTGGAGGTCAAAATTTAGACTTGCGAGCTTTAACACTGTGTGGCAATTGGCTTAAGTTTTTTCCCCATTGAGTCATTGACAATAAACTCACTGGTCACTGCTCATGTTTGACCTCTTTTTTCTTTGTTAAGTTGATTGTCCCCAATCTAACATGGAAAAACAGAGAGTCAACAAGTTAGTCGAATTCTTTCACACCAATATATGGCTACGTTCAGCGAGTTACTCTGAAACTGAATGGTATTCATACTACAAAAGGCCGATCGATATTAGCTTTAATTTGCGGATGAGGTGTGCTTCATGTATGACGACGAGGCTGCAAATTAATTATGTAATGGAATCTCGAAACCATGTCAAAGTTTGGTTGGAAGCGAGGAGGTGAAGAGTGTTGGTAAACGAACGTTGAAAATGTGAATGGATGGAGAAGGAGAGTACAGAGTACACATACAAATTTCTCCACTGAAGTCGACCAATTAATTAACCGAAACCATACATGGATTGGGAGGCAGTCTCAAGTGACACGTACTCCTGACCAAATGCTTATCTAATAAAATGATAAAATTTAATCTGAAGACCACAGCGAAATCATTTGCAGGACATGCCCTTCAATATCTAGTACACTTTAAAGTAGATGATTAATGTCAATCAGAAGTTGGTGCGTCAGTTGAAGAGTTCGAAGGTAAATCTTGCAGTAACTTGATTTGTACTATCAACAGAATCTCCTTCATCACTCCAATGGAGGCTCTCGAGTCCTTTCAGATGTTGCTGTTGCCCATTGTCCAATGTGGGTCCGAGGTTGGTGAAATCGATCCTGTCATAGTGCCACCTGAATTTCTTCCTCCCCTGTCTCATTCTTCCAGTGTTGTATATATGCATGAATCAGCTACTGAAGATTACAACAGAGAGAGAGAGAGAGAGAGAGAGCGGAAGAGAGACAAATGGGACGAGGCCGAGCTCCATGCTGCGCCAAGGTCGGCCTGAACAAAGGCTCATGGACGCAGGAGGAGGACATGAGATTGGTCGCTTACATCCATAAGCATGGCCATGGAAACTGGCGAGCTCTTCCGAAACTTGCAGGTGACAAACATGATCATAAATTTGCTCTCTGTTTCACTTTAGTGGTTACCAGCTTGTTCAGATTGACATGGAGTTGTGTGTGTCTTTTAAGGTTTGTTGAGGTGCGGCAAGAGCTGCAGGTTGAGGTGGATTAATTACCTTCGCCCAGACATCAAACGAGGCAACTTCACCAAGGAAGAAGAAGAAGCCATCATCAAGCTACATGGCTTGTTAGGGAACAAGTAAGCTCATGTTTACAATTACTAACCACCTTAATTAAGCAGATTAACTCAATCTCTCGATGCAACATCTTGCTTTGTTCAGATGGTCCAAGATTGCATCTTTGTTACCAGGAAGAACTGATAACGAGATCAAGAACGTGTGGAACACACATTTGAAGAAGAGATTGGCCTCGCCATTCACAATTTCTTCCTCCTCTGCCTCGTGCCATGAGCAAGATCGAAGCAAGCCTGACAAAGAAGGAGATTGCACTGAAATTCTTAACTCGAACACTTGTCTCGTCGACGACGAGCTGATCGAAATCCCCATCGACGCTAACATGGACTTGTGGAGCATGCTCGAGTACGATAGCCACTCCAACATAACGCCAAGCTCCTCTTCATCGATAGAACTAGTCAAGGAGATGAACCGTGATCCCCTCGCCCAAGAAGAATTGGTCACCAGAGATCATCAACCTTTGATTTCGGACGAAGTGATCGATCCAAACATTTGGAGCATGATGATTAATGAGGACGATGATGCCTGTTCATTTGCTCCGGCATTGGAGATCAGCAACTATCCCTGCGATAACTGGTTCGTGTGCTTGGAGGAGGAGCTTGGGCTGAGACCAGAGCCGGCCGGCAGCTACCATGAACAGTGTCATGTTGCTTTCAATCAGGACCCTCCTCACCATCCCTCTTAGATTGCGTTGACTTTAGAGTATCTTGAAAGATTGACACGATCAAGTTTGAAGGACGTTGGTCGACGTTTGTCAGCCTCTCATGAAGTTAGTAGAAAATGTAGGTGATCAAGTTGGAATCATGCTTTTCAACATGTTAAACTCCTTAGAATACACGTCAAAAGATTTATTAATTAATAAAAAATATATATTAGAAGAAAGCTTACTATAATATAATAAAATTTGAGAAAGAAGCACTCTTTTTTTTTATTTATTAAAAAATAATAATTTGGTGATGGTATGATCTGATGGAAGTTTTTCACGGTACAAGACATCAATTCAGAAATTTAACATATTTTGATTACATTCTTTATTTGAAAAAAAATTACTATAAATACGTTATAATTAGGATTCAAACTATAGATATTTAAATGACAATCTAAATATTTTACTGTGACACCAAGACCCTAAAGACACTCCTTTTATTTATTAGAATTGTCAAGCGGTGGTCTTTTATTTTCAACGTGATTATAATAATTATAGTTTATTACTATTATAATATGAAAGCTTTAATTTTAATTTTACTCAATACTAGCGATCACGCAACAGCAGGGAGGAAGAAGAATTCGGCTAGAAAATAGTTATAATTTTTTAATATTATTTCTACTTTTTATGTTTTTTATAATATAAGTCTTTAATATTTTTATAATTTTATACATTTTTAATTAAACTTAGAAAAAATTGAGATGAGACTACTCCACAAAAATTATAAATGGCTTAGCTTATAGTCGTGTAATACATGAACACGTATAAATGACAGACTCCCCTTCGTCTTTAAAAAAAAAAAGATAATTTAATATTTTATAATAAATATTTAACTAATAAAAATAAATACTAACTCCGTCCATAAATCTTGACTCTGCCAAGTTCTAATCAATATTAATAATATTATGATTTACAATATTTATTTTATATTGTAGCAATTATGTTTCAGAGCTACCACAGCAAAATTGAAAATAAGGACATAGAAAATAAAGATCTATTTTTAAAAACAAAAGTGGATGTAGAAATCATGTTTTGATCATTTTTAAAAAAAATTGCTTTCTCAAAAAAGAAATATAGAAGGAAGGTAAAAATAAAAACTAAATATAATTATTTTTTTCTAAAATTAAAAAAAAAAACTTGTTTAAAGTTTACCATCTATAATTCAGCACGCCATCTATTATTTTTGGGCAACATTTTATATTTTCTATCATTGACCATCTACCATAGATTTAAGCCTCCCAAAATTATATATGACAAAATAAATTTGTACATCCGAATATTTAGCCATTCATTGTTGCTCACCACCCTTTCATTTTCTACGTGTATAGCATTAATGCTTAACACCTATTCTTCAGTTTCCCCATTATCACCTCATATATCTTGTCATTGCTTGGCATATTTTTTAATATTGAGGAGAAGAATAAGTCCTAGGTCTCTTTTTTTTCTCCATAATCTTGCCATTTTTTTCTCTTAACTTGTATTTTACATAAGGTAAGGGAATTATGATCCTCATCTAATTGCCTCTTTGGAACTTTAAGGACACCTCAACTATTAATTAATGCTTTGTGGAAAGAGAAATTATTCATTATCTATTAGTGCTTTAGGAGTATAAGCTTGTATGATAGGATTCTTAAGGATAGTTTAGCTTATCATTCAATATTGAGCATTATGTTTGCAGTAGTTTATGTGATGTCTACCGAAAAAAGATTGTCTAAATCTCTAGATGAGAATTTGGAAGCATGGATCATCCATCATGCAATGAAAATATGGAGATTCATCTGATAGTACTCAATGCATGTTAATAATATATATATATTCTTGTGAAAATCTTTGATGTAATTCAGCTTCATACAGATCATTTTGCCACAATGCTTGCTAGTGATGACATATTGGCTCGGCGTCTAAAGAATAAGGAGCGACAACGCCGATATCGAGCAAGGAAGCGTCTTAAATCAGAGACGAGGAGCTCATTCTTCCTATGGCAGTCGCCAAGTTTGCAAAATGAAGCATCATTGATGCATCTAAACTCCTCTCATTTGTATTCTTGGCAACTTGAAGTTCCTCCGATACCATACACTTATTTACGGTCAGAGTCACAAATGTAGTGGTAGAAAATGGAAGAAGGGTGCAAGAGAAGCACACACATCTTATGAACATGAAAATCCAATAAAAAGGAATTGGAAATTTGATGCAAGAAACAAATTTAAAGAAGCAAGTGTTGGATTTGTTTGCTGACTAGCGACATTTGTATTCTTAGTTGTTGTTTGCCACATAAATCTCTACTAAAAAGATAAACTTAGAACCAACAAATTAGCAATTAATATTGTAAATGTGTGTTATGGATGCCAAAATTCTGATTAACTTTGTTTCGGTGATTTACCAAATAACGTAGCTACTTTTGCATATTATCCAAAAAACATACCCATTTGAAATTAACCAAATCACGTATCCTGCTCATTTTAATTCCTATAATACCCCCCCCCCCCTCTTCCTTTTTACTATTCATCTGGGAAAAAAACCCTCAACCACTCTATTTTTTTCTAAAAAAAAAAAAAATTAATCTCCTCAATCTTTCGTCTCCTTTGAAAAGTTCACTTACAAAGTGGGCTGATGGCTTGCTCTCCTGCATGTTGAGTTTCGTCTATGTAAGGAACTAGAGCTCTAAACACACAAGAAGCATAGTGAAAAAGCTAATTCCTTTCCAGAAGATCCATGCGAAGGAAAACTATATACTAAGTTTGTTAAAAGGAGTTATATCTTTGGTGTGTGTACACAAACTCCTTACAGCAAGGATCTCAACATGATCACGTGTTCGTGCCTCTAATGGTATCCATGAATAAATCTTCCGCCCGTCTCACGAACTCAAGAAGTGAAGAAGAGAACCAACCAATGTTGTGTTAACAACCACAAAAGGAGGTTCGGCCAAAGGTGGAAGAGAGAAGAGGAAGAGCAAGAACACAAAATCTCTATTCATGAAAATGAATCAAACCCCCTTTTAATTTGTACTCATTCATGAAATTGCCTTAATGTCAATTGCCTTAATTGACATTAATATTTGTCTTCATCCAATGCATGGTCAATTCTAATGCATGATCAATTCAAAATTGATCACCTTTTGCTCTTCATTCAATACATGATCAATTCTAAATTAAACAGTTTCTTTTCCTTAATGAATTCAAATTCATTAAATCACTCAATGAGTCTAACTCATTAATCATTATTAATCCGAATTGACTCAATGAGTCTCATTAAAATTGGACTCAATTCAATAGTTGGATCCAATTGAGTCTAACTCAATGAGTCCAATTTGAATTAGACTTAATCCAATGATTCATCATATGAACTCATCTCCAAATCAACTTGTTATTTGTGTGTGACCAATAGGTTCTCGTAACTTTGGCAATGTCTCTAAAATCATTTTTAGATACATAAACAATGAGTGACATCTAGTAAAGCATAATTGCTACTCAAGTAACGAGAATGTCGAGATCTGACTTAACCTTTCCGTATTTATTATCTTGTATGACTTAATTCTTTTATCCTTGATATCTAGATTGATTAATGAGGCATAGATTGTGTCATCCTTTGATAATTCTTTGTGTTTCTTGATCTCTAAGTAGGCACTCATACAAATAAGCTCAATATCTCATATTGACTTATTTAAGCATGGTCATGCATTCTTGTGTCCTACTAATCAAGAGACCCATAGATATCGCTTCCATCATATGGAAGAGATAGATCTCATCTACATTATTCACATCCCTCCGCA
The DNA here is from genome assembly GCF_018446385.1 of Zingiber officinale. Lineage (NCBI taxonomy): Eukaryota > Viridiplantae > Streptophyta > Magnoliopsida > Zingiberales > Zingiberaceae > Zingiber > Zingiber officinale. The sequence continues at coordinate 2,407,171 of NC_055991.1, forward strand.
TAACTTATTGCATACCCAGTAATCAACTTTATAGTCCACCTTGTTACAGGTGACGTTTGCTGATACCAAAGTATACAACTCCTTATGTAGGAAACCATAGTGACTTCAGGTCTAAGGATTATTCATACCAATAGTCACATGAGAATGTTTATGATACTCATATAATGATCCATGAAATATTCTCATGACGGATCATTCAGCACATATTCTCTAATATATACCTATATGTTAACATGATATCTTATATCCATGACTTGTGAGATTAAGGCATCCGTTGACCTACATGCTAGTCTCAACACATTAATATTGTCTTTATATATTAATGTTTGACTAGTAATAGTTAAGAGTAGTGTTCTATATAAATCTATAATATTTCACAATCAATTCAACCAATTGATATGTTGTAGATTAGAATCTACTATCCTAGGACATTATTATACTTATTCATTCAACATTGAATTAAAGTAAATATAATAAATAACTTTGCCTTTTATTAATTAATGAAATATAATATAAAAAGTGTCTTGTCAATCATCTCATGATTGATACTAGGGCTAATACTAACAGTCTAGGAATCTATGATTGTCGTGCGAGGTAGGGCCGCCGCCGCCGCCAAGGCTGCCACCATGACTACGAAGCACTTTCATAGCACCGGAAAACACGCGTGGGTTGGCTCCATCTTTCTCATCCTTGTAGTTCCTCTTATTATGGAGATGGACCATGAGCAATAGCTGAACGAGTTGGAGATGCAACAGGGGGCCCTGCTTGTCGTCCCCACCACCCTGACACCCCTCTACACCACTACCGCACCATTCAAGTTGGAAAAAGAATGATATGGTTATGATCTAATCTCATGCTTAGATAGGTGGTAATAGTAATTTCTGTTTAAGGTAGTGCATTAAATTTGATGAGTTAAAAATGTTTCGATATTCTTATCTAATTGAATCTTGGATTTCATTGAAGATAACTTTTATTATTTATTTTACGATTCTTTTAAAGTTGATTGAAAATTATAGATGCATGGCCTCTTAACTAATAATTATAGATGCATGGCCTCCTAACTAATTTGTTCTAAGACTATAGTTTTAAGTTTTTCTAACCTTTTTCATATAATAATTGGTTTGTAGGACTTTTTGTTGTTACTTTGATCAGATATTTTAGTGTTAAAACTTTGGCTTTGTAACTAATTACAATTGGACTGGACTTATTTTCTTAACATATGCAAAATTCTCATTAACAATATGTTAATTATTCAACTCTAGTTTTTTTATCCTTGTATTTTATTACTACTATTCAAATATTCTATCTTTTGAAAACAATGTGAAGAAAAAATGAAATGGTCGTAGAATAAATAATATTATGAAACGTCATAATCTTGTACTATACTTAAGCAATAATACTAAGAGATTATTTATTCTTATAATTATAATAGCATTAATCCTACTCTATTCTTTTTTCTTCTAAATTAACAGAAACCTCTTTAATGGTTATTTGTAGAATATTTATCTCTTCTTGTAAAAGATTAAGGATAATAAAAAGATCCGAAGAAAGACTAATACTAAGGAGGACCACTTGAGCTATTTTACTATAGAAAATCATCAAAGCACTAGAGAGAACTTTGTATAAGACCGTTGAGAATAAGAGAGGAGGTGAATCTAGTCACTTTAAAACTTTTCTTTTAAACAAAATTTATCAAAAAACGAGTATGTTGTAGAATAGAAATAAAGAAAAAAAAAAGAGAGAGAGAGATCACACTTGGATTTTTACTTGGTTCAGAGTCAAGCCGACTCCTACTCCAAGACCCAAGATCCCTTGGACCGTATACATTAGGCAATTCACTAGAATCTCCTTCAAAACTTCGAAAGGAGAGATCGAATACAAAATGAAAGAGATAGTAATAACTTTTACTACTCTCTTAATTATGCAATAAGAATAAACAAAGTATACCGACAATAGTAGAGAAGAAATTGAAGCTCATTGTTGGTGTTGTTCTTGGTGCAGAGGCTTGCTCGAAGATGATCTTAGCGTAGAGAACAAGAGCACGAAGTGGAAGAATTGGTTCTTGTCAAAACTAATGTCGAACCTCTGACCTCGAGGGTTCTTTTATAACCGAACCACCAGTCAGTCAGATCCCACTGATTCAGCTAATCTTCCAAAATTGTCACTGTTTTGTTGACTGATCATGCTAATCCATCGACGAAACAAAAAGTATCTTCCCGAGTTCGCATCCAGCTTCTTGATATGAAATTAGCTTAATATGTTGACTGAACCACTTTATTCATTGACTGAACCCAGGCTTTCTTTTTCGCTGAATCTGACTGATCAACTCCGATCTCAGCTAATCTGATGATCCATCGACTAAACATGCTTATTAATCGACGAAACCCGATGTTTGCTTTTCTCTCTGATCTTATGTCGATGAAGTCACGGATCCATTGATTGATCCATATGATCTGTCGACGGAACCCATTGTTTCCTTTCTCTCTGATCTTAACTTGATGAAGTCACTGATCCATATGATCCATCGACGGAACCTTCTGAGGATCTGCCAATCGAGCCTATTTTACCCTTGATGGAACACCAAAAAAATAATATTAGAACAAATATAGTATTTATCTTGCAAAACAAAGTTAGAACAAATACAGTATTTATCCTGTAAAACAAAATTTGAACAGATATAATATTTATCTTGTAAAACAAAGTTAGAATAGATATAGTATTTATGTTTACTAGTTGTTCTTTGGTTGAGTCGGAATCAAACATGTCTTCATATTCGTGCTTGAATCAAACTTTTGATTTTGGCTCCTTGCTTGGTCCTGCAACAAAGATAATACCTTTCGCGATTTGACTCAAGTTAGATTGCTCGTGTAGTTCAAGTTCACAAAAAAGTTCATCTAATCGAATTTTAGAAAGGTCCCTTGAGACTTTATAAGCATATGCTCATAAGGAGTTTCAAGGGTCCCCGGAGCCATGGTGTCGTGGTAGGACATCTAGATTGTCTCCCAGGCACTCGTGGTTCGAACCCCAGCTACGACGTATTTGTAGGAATTTTTCCTCCAAATGGGGGGCGTAATCAAAGGATGTTGGACTTCTGGGCTGACCGCCACGTGCGCTTCCCTATTTACCCTGGTGGTCGGTGGGAAACTTCCGTGGAACCGGACCGGTCACCCCAGGCTCGATGTTACCCAACCTAGTTAATCATCATCATAAGGAGTTTCAAGGGAACAAGTTAAGAGTGTACCTGATTATGCCACAGTTCTTGAGTAGGTGACCGATGAGATGTAGTTCATTGAGAATATCTTTCATTCTCGTGTGTGGATGGTTTGTTGACTCACCATCTAACATTTTAATATTTAGTAAGGAATTTAATAGAAGGTCACATTTTGTTATCTTTGTGTCATTTGTCCTTTCATGTAGTTCGACTAACTTATCCCACAATTCTTTTGCATTATTCCAGGGACTGACTCGGTTGAGTTCCTCTTTTATTAAGCCACATTGTAGAGTGTTGAGTGTCTTCGAGTCAATTTGTGCTTTCTTTTTCATTTTGTCTATCCATTTCTCTGGGTCAAAAATTTCTCCGATCTAGTTGACCGGTGTTGTGCGCTAGATAGCGAATCATTGGTCGATGCCCATCTTGAGGAAGACTTCCATTCTTCTTTTCCAATATGGGAAATCTTCCCGCTAAAGAGTGGAGGACATACAGTGGAATATCCCTCGGACTGTGCCATTATGCTTGCAACGACAATTTTTTAAAGAGAGATAATTTCCAAGACTTCATCTTGGCATAAGTAGTGCAATAGAAGGGAAAAAATGAATAATAAAACTGAAAAGAAAAGTAAATTTTTGATTGGTGGTTGCACCAAAATCAAGAGTCCTTGCTCTGATATCAATTATAGGATCGTTGAGAACAAGATAGAGGGTAAATCTTATCGCTTAAAAACTTTTATTTTAAACAAAATTGATTGGAAAATGAGTATGCAATAGAATATAAATAAAGAAAACAAAGAGAGAGATCACACTTGGATTTTTTACTTAGTTTGGAGCCCAACTGACTCCTACTCCAAAACCTACGATCCCTTGGATAGTATACGTTAGGCAATTTACTAAAATCTCCTTCGAAACTTCGAAAGGAGAGATTGAATAAAAAATGAAAGAGATAGTAACAACTTTTACTAATCTCAATTATGCAATAAGAATAAACAAAGTATACCGACAATAGTGGAGAAGAAATTGAAGCTCGTTGTTGGCTGCTCTCGCATGGAGGCTTCCTCGAAGATGATCTTAGCACAGAGAATGAGAGCACAAAGTGAAAGAGTTGGCTCTTGTCTAAACTAATGTCGAGCATCTGACCTCGAAACTGCTTTTGTAGCCAAACCACCAGTCGATCTGATCCCACTGATTTAGCAAATCTTCCAAAATTGTCATTGTTCCGTCGATTGATCATGCTGATCTATCGACGAAACCCAAAGTATCTTCTCAGGTTCACGTCCAGCTTCTTGATATGAAATTAACTTGATCCATCGAATGAACCACTTTATCCGTTGACTAAACCCAAGCTTTCCTTTTTGCTGAATTTGGCAAATCAACTCTGATCTCGATAAATTTAATAATCCGTCGACTGAACATGTTGGTGCAGGGAGTACCAGATGATCGAATCTGTGTTTTGATAATAGCAAAGGAGTTCAAAGTTAAGTTGTTTTGTGATCTAACAAGTGTGACCGAGCTTGCAGGAAAGTCCTAAGTGTTCTTAGGTAAAAGTCCTAGTGGATTCTAGGCAGGTGAAAAACCCTAGGGGGAGGTAACCCTAGGTCCTAAGGGAAGGTAACCTTAGGTAATAGAAAAGTTCTAGCTGCGGTTATCCAACGAAGTCCTGGTCCGGGGGATTGGGCAGAGTCTTAGTGGGTCGAGGACTTTGGGCGAAATCCTAGAGTCGAGAACTCTAGGTGAAAATCCTGAGAGTCGCGGACACCAGGTGGAAAACTAGACGAGTTGAGGAGTTGACGTTCAACATGAAGTCCTGAAGGCTTGAACGCTGAGCAAATGTCCAGATGGTCTGGAGGATCGGTCTGACAAAAGGTAGTTTCTCCTGAGAGGAGTAAGTGAGGTTGTGTTTCCCGAAGAGGGAATGGTAGGCGTCGGTCCAACCTAGAGTTTCAGCGAAACTCAAAATCATGACCGGATAGTCCGGAGACTGTCAAAGTTATATTTTATACTATTTGACTATTTTTCTAAACTATGTTCTGCAGGAAACTAACATTCTGCATGTTGAAGTTTGCGACCTTGATTGGTCTACCGAACCTCCGAATCGGTCGACCAAACCCCAAAGATCAGATCATCTTGTGGCTAAGTTTCAACCAAGGATCAATAGACCGAACCTTGTGTTCAGTCGGTCGAACCTCGTATTTAGTCGACCGAACAGTGGATAAGCACTAACTCGATCGGATCGGGTTGATCGAACCAGATAAGCCAGCGGGATCGGTCGACTGAACGAAGGCTTTATCCAAAGCGGCAGAATATGGACGGGAAGCTGGGCAGGTTCAGAAGGTTCAGTAGACCGATCAAGGGGATTGATCGATCGATTAGCGTCGAGTCAAATCTGATCTTGAGATCAGTGGATCTAGATCAGGCTCAACTTGGCTATAAAAGGAAGCCTCGACCCAACACTTTGAAACAACGATTTTCAGAAGAACTTGAGCCCTTGCGTGCACTCCGGAAACATCTAAGTGTTGCTCTGACAATGATCATGCCAGAAGATTAATTTCTCCAAGTCGTCGGTAACCAATTTCTTTTTATGCAGTACTTGTACGCTTCATCTTTGTAATCATTCTTGTAACTTTCCGAATCTATAGTGATTGCCCAACAAAACCGATCAACGATCGCAAGCCTTGGAGTAGGAGTCGTCACAGACTCCGAACCAAATAAAAGAAACATGTTAATATTATTTTACTTCTCTTTCTTTATTCCACTGCGATTCATTCTGTGTTTTTATGAAAAACGAGAAATAGCCACATGTGCTATTCACCCCCCTCACTCTAGCACGTCTCAATTCTACAGAACATGCTTATCAGTCGACGAAACCCAATGTTTCTTTTTCTCTCTGATCTTATGTTGTTGAAGTCACTAATCCCTTGACTGATCCATATGATCCATCGATGGAACCCATTGTTTATCTTGCAAAACAAAGTTCGAACATATATAGTATTTATCCTTAAAACAAAATTATAACATATATAGTATTTATCTTATAAACACAAAGTTAAAACACATATAGTATTTATCTTGTAAGATAAAATTAGAATAGATATATGTATGATAAAATCTTGACTAGGATTTTAATATTATCTTAGCTTAGACTTTAAGTTGGCTCTAAGTTAGATTATATATATAATATAATTAATTTAAATATTGGTATTAGCTTTTTTATTTAAAAAATCTTAAAAATATAAAAATCTTGATATTAATTTAAATATTGATTATCTATTAAGTACCATTTTAATATATTTAATAATTATTATTAAACCCTAAATAAAAATTAAGTCCATGTCCATCTTAGTGACGGGCCACTACACCCATGGGCCACCTTGTTTAATTTGTGCTAGTTGAACTGGACCCATGGGCCAATCCTCGTATCCGACTTGAACCCATTGACTTTTAATACAACATTGATTAACTTGAAGTTCTTTGTTGCCATCAAATAATGTTTTAATTGCCTGTGATGTAGTTTTGCCACCCGAATTCTAAATTATTGAGTATTAATTAGAGATGGTTCTATCACTACTACCTGTTCAATTTTTCCATCTTAAACCACTCAATCTTCCATTCAAAATTAGTGTCTTTAAAATGTTTTAAATAACTTTCTTCACGTGATCAAGTTTTACTCATTAATTTGGTAGCTAGAATAGCACAAAAGCATATAAAAAAAATGAGAATAACATAATTAAGGTTTAAGTTTATGCTATCTGAGAGAAAAATTGCTCAAATCTATAAGGTGAATCCATAACAATCATTAAAATTTGCTCAAAATACATGGAGTTCTCAAACTTGTAACTTGTTAGCTTCCTAAGTATTGTCAATATACTCTTGGGAGGAGGTGAATCTTGGGAGGAGGTGAATCTATAATGATCATTAAAATTTGTGGGTCAAAATTTGTGAGTTAATATTTCCACAATATTTATAGAATTATGAAATTACTGTTGAATAAGTGTGAATGGAGAAGAGGTGGAACAGAAGAAACTCCATTGTGAATGAGATTTTAGTCTCGCATTGGAAGTTTCAAGGCAAGTTTGTTGGTTTATATTGATTCACATGCATTGAGGATGTGAACAGATGCATGGGGAGAGACTCTCTCTCACGCGTGGGTGCGTAGGGGGGGGGGTGCAAATCCAGGGCTTGGATTGCACTGAACCAAGTTGACTTGTGCGCTCGGCAGATTGCCCGCGGTAGCATTAGGGTACCACTCAGTTGTATCCTGGGAAACAAATCACCCAAATAAGCCTCGAAGCACAGCCGGAGGTGGGGGCGAATCTGTTTCAAGGTGCTTGGCCGATCCGCCCGCTCGGCAACACAGACTAGTGGCCCAACCGATCTTCTCAGCTTGGAGCAAAAACTAGCCCCTACTAGCAGCATGAGATTATCCGCTCAAGTCATCTCTACTATAAGTTGAATTTAATTCAGTGCAATTAAAATAAATACAATAAAACTATAAAGAGTATTAATGTGGATGTATCTTATGGGTGGAAAAGAAACTAGGAGAAGGAGTGGTATTTGGGTCTTTACACTAGGTAGGGCTTTAAGGACAGAGGAAGCACTGTTCATGAGGAGGTTTTTTCTTATTTTCTTCCCCCGCCGCCAGGGAGAGCACGCCCTCAGGCGAGTCCCTCATTGTTGGTCATCCGTCAACTCCTCTCATCGCACGCACACCAGCAATCTCATCATCCCTCCCCCCTCATCTTCTCCCTCTCTCAAGTCCTCGTCGCTGACGACCATGCCATCGCCAAGGGGAGGAGGCTGTCGCCTCCCTCTCCCACCTTTGTCGTCAACCTTCCTTTCTCCCCGCCAATGCCGCTGTCTAAGGCTCTTTTCCTTGCAGGCATCGCTCACGCCGCACCTCCTTCCTCTCCCCTGCAAAATGTCGCCGCCGCAAGAACCCTCATCGCCTCCCTTGCCGTGACACCGCTGCCTCCGTCAGCCAACAACCTCGGAGCCACTGCACAACCCTCGACGCCGCCTTCATCGCATCCACAGCAAACGATGCTTCGTCGACCAGCATTGCCCCGCTGCTCTCCCCTTTCTAGCGCTGCCTCTCTCTCACACACCCGCCGACAGCCCATACCGCTTCTCTCGTGTCGCGACGCTGCCGACCGATCCTACCGGCCGTGGCTGACACCGCTCACAACTGGTCGACGCCATTCATAGCCGGTCGACACCATCCACAGCGGGGCGACACCGTCTCCGGCGGCTGACGATGTCCTCCGGACCGTCCTTGTTAGCGCATGCCCCTCCAATCCATCTGGTCATATATGTCTGACGACGATCCAGCATTCCGCTTGGTCCCTTTCATTTAGACTGTCTCCAGCTTGTGAGCCGTTGTTGTTCCCGACCTTCGTGCTGTTATTGTATTCCGACCTTCGGGTCGATCTGACTTGTGCATTGTGTTCCAACCTATGTACTGATCCCGTCCGTGTGTCGTGTCCTGGCCTGTGTGCCGAGATCTTATTTCGGCATGCGCGCCGATGTCCTATCCCGATCTGTGTGCTAGTGTCCTATCTCGGCCTGCGTGCCAGAGTCATATTCCGGCTTGCGTGCCGATATCATATCCCGGCCTGCATGTCGCTGTTAGGTCCCGATCTGCGTGTCGTATTCTAGCCGGATCTAGGTTATACTTGACTAGGAGCCATCAGATCCAACTATTCATCCTACTCGGAGTCATCTGCTCTTCCGGGTCACGACAACTCGAGCAGCGTCTCGACTAGCTCACCCATCCACCCGAGGGCGCCCCTCTGGGCCAGGACACGTTCTCCGTATTAACTCTGTATTTATTTCATCATTATACATCTTAGTCTGTTACTTATATATTCGTTGGATCTGTCTCGAGCATCAGGGTACCAAAGACCGGGGTGACCCGGTCGTTGGCGGTAGGTAGCGTTGACCAGAAGACTTCTGACGACTTGGTCAACATAGAAGACATCTCGGTATACCTCCCCCCCCCTTCGTGACATCGTGATTCAATCAACATTTTATCCATCTCATCCGATAATTCATTTAACTCAGATTCCGGATAGGAACAAGTATATTTAGATAATTGAGACAATAATAAAATTCTAAAAATATTAAAACAATAAGTAACCATTATTAATATAAAATTTAAATCCGTATGGTAAATAATAATACTAGCCGACAAGTTGAAAGTTAAACAATGCCCTTTATTTTCTTTGTTTTTTTTTGTCTGGCAGAACTTAATGCAACCCCCGACAAGAAGCAAAGCTGTGACGAAGAGCCTGCGGTACTCTAAATTAGCAAGGTTACGGAAATTTGATGACCAAGAGAATCCACCGTAAATATAAAATTTATCTTAAATTTTATATTTTAATTAAAAAAAATCATAAATAGTAGTTTCTTAAATATTAAAAAAATATTTAATTTAGAAGAGAAAAAAAATAAAGGGTATGAATTGAGTAATGAAAAATAGATACTATATAGAAAGAGAGAAAAAAATAACTAAGAGAGAAAAATAATAAAAAAATAAAAGATAATGAAAATGGTAAGATGAATAAAAAGTGATGTTTAAATTTAATAAAATATGAAAAATGATAGAGAGGAAGTTGATGAAAATCACTAAATTATGAAAATTAAGGGAAACTTGACCTTAAAAAAAATGAAAAAACAAAAGAAAAAGAAAAAGAAAAAAGTTGAAAGTTAAACGAAGCTTTTTTGTGACAAGAAGCACTTCGGCGACGGAAGAGATCAGATCAGATCAGATAAAGAGAATGCGTGCCTGCGATTAATTTAATTTATTCTCTGTGCATGCATGCATGGCTTTACGCTTTAATTAACCTGCTCGATCGCGCGCATGACTCGTGTATATATATATATACATACACAGACATCGATTGTTGAAGTGAAACATATCGCAGGATATAAGGAATTTCCTATACATCTATGGCCATGGAAGTGCCGCAGCCGAAGTTGCCGGAGAAAGAGAAGAAGGAGGAGGAGGATCGAACTCATAACTTCGATAAGGACAAGTACACAAAAGTGGTGGAACTCATTGATGAAACCCCACCGTTTAATGATGATCTTTCGACGAGGGCGTTTTATGATGATCTTGCGAAGAGGGTGTGTCAGGAAGCGCGTTCCAACAAGGCGCCGTTGAACCTGATGAACGACTCGGTGCTCCACGAGGTGATCGCCAGGGAGAAGAATCAGGAGAACCCCCTGGCCATCGCCATCATCTACCTTCCGGAAGCCTTGGACCACCAGAACAAAGACGGAGACACCCCTCTGCACATCGCGGCCGAGATGGGCCGCGGAGAGGTGGCGAAGGCCTTGTTAGAGAAGAACAAAGGGCTCGCGGGCATGATAAACAGGTGCGTGTTAATTAACGATCGATCGAGTCGATAGGCTAACCAGATACTACTACTCACTTAGCTGTCTGGTTCGGCAATCGATAGGAAAGGGGAGACCCCGCTGCACAAGGCGGTGCTGCACGGCCACCTAGACGTGTTCAACATCATGATCCAGGCGGTAGGCAAGGAAATGGCCAAGGTTCGCACCAATGACGGCTCCAACATCTTGCACTACGCCATCATGCGCAAGAAGACAAGTAGTACTCTCCATATTAGCTTTAATTTTATATGTTTCACTTTTGTAATAAAGAATTACACGATCGAGTTTATTATTTAATTATTCTTAAACAACTGCTCGCTCCTTTATCTATCTTAATTATCTATTTGACGAATTGCTATTATTAATTAAAATGGCCAAGTCATTTACGCGCAGAGGACGCTTGGGTCATCGCAAAGCAATTTCCAGAGTCGATACCGACACGAAATGCTTATGGGGCCACCCCGTTGCACTTAATGGTGGACTTATTCGAAAAAACGCCTGAAACTGGAATTTTGAATTCTCTTCTTTGTAAAGGTAAAGCCCATTTAGCCCTGAAAATTGGTGTTGTGTATTAGTTGGGATAGCATGTTATATAATTAATTAGCTAGCAAGGGATGAATGCTTGGTTATATATACATTGATTAGTTGAGTTACATTCATCTGTGTGTTTCAGATCGATCTTCGAAAAAGAAGAAGCAAAGGAAACCAGATGAAGAAACTGGCATCGTAGGGTATGAATTACTTTTACTTTTTTGTTTTGTTTATTTTTTTTAAGCTCCGGTTATGTCAATAAATTTATATACATTAACCTTGTGGACTGTTTGCTGCAAAACGGTCTGTGCCAACTTAGTCTAGGCATCTGGAATTGATTAGGCGTCTCGATTTTTTTTCTTAATCCATTTTAAAAAAAATTATTTTATTTTTTTTTTAAATTAAAAATTCTTTAAATATGAGATTCTAAATATCCTAAATACATAATATTATACCCCGTGAACATCTAGCATTTTTAAGTTTTAAATTTTGTTAAATTTAACACTATATTTTGCAAAATTCTTAACTCTAGAGTAAAAAAAAAATAAACTATATATATTGTTCCTGTCGAGAATCTGAGAAGACGGAACTGCTGGTGTGATGTGCCTAGAATGTTGACCGCATCTTATTGAGCCGGATGGTGAGCTGTCTCTTGTATTGACCAAGTCATCGGAAGACCTCCGGTCAACGCTACCTGTAGCCAGCGACCGGGTTGCCTCGGTCTCTAGTACTCCGATGCTCGAGACAGGTCCCACGAATATACAAGCAGCCGAATAATTGTAGAACAACTAAATAAATACAAGATGAGCACAGCCTATGAGAAAAAGTCGTGAGTTGTGCGGGCGCAAAGCCTATGAGATATTCTAACCCGAAACCAGTGGAGATACTCTTGTTCGCGACCATTGGAGATAGATCGACCCCGAATGGGGGAGATAAGCTGCTCTGATATGTTCCGTGACCACTGAAGACCTCTCGACCTCGAATGGGGGAGATATGAGATCCGATGAGCTGGTCCGAGACCAGTGAAGATCACTCAACCCCGAACGGGGGAGATAAAGAAATATGGTATACTAGTCCGAGACTAGTGAAGACCGCTCGTCCTCGAACGGGGGAGATATGAGATCCGATGAGCTGGTTTGTGATCAGTGAAGGTGAAGACCGCTCGATCCCGAACGGGGGAGATATGAGATCCGATGAGCTAGTCCGTTACCAGTGAAGGTGAAGACCGCTTGACCTCGAACGGGGGAGATATGAGATTCGATGAGCTGGTCCAAGACCAGTGAAGATCACTTGAAACCCCGAATGGGGGAGATAAGGAAATATGATATGCTGGTCCGAGACCAGTGAAGACCGCTTGACCTCGAACGGGGGAGATAGAATATCTGATATGTTGGTCCGCGACCAATGAAGACCGCTCGACCCCGAACGGGGGAGATAGAATATCTAATATGTTGGTCCGCGACTAGTAAAGACCGCTCGACCTCGAATGGGGGAGAGAGAATATCCAATAAGACTGGTCTGTGACTAGTGAAGGCCGCTCGACCCCGAACGGGGGAGATAGAATATCCAATAAGACTGGTATGTGATAAGTGAAGACCGCTCGACCCCGAACGGGGGAGATAGGAGATCCGATATGTGACGATCACTCGACCCTGAATGGGGAAGATATGAGATCCGATGGTGGAGACCTGAGTTTAACGTCGCCGCTTGACGATTTGAAGAACACTTGGGTTTAATGTCGTCGCTCGACCGTTGGTGGAGACCTGGGTTTAACGTCGCCACTCGACGGTTGGTGGAGACCTAAGTTTTGTAGGTCCCTTTGGAGGCCGGCAAGAGGGGAGGGGTGAATTGCCCTACAAAATAAAACCAACAACCCTTCTCGGATATTCAACTAACTTAAAAGAACTTGTAATTAAAAAGGCAGAGACTAATTAAAACAGAAAGTAGACACAGAGGAATTACTTGGTTTGCAATAAGAGGATTGCTAATCCAAGGCAAAGAAGGTGCACTAATTGATTCTCCTCTGGGCGGAGTAGCCTCTTACAGCGTTGAAAGCACAGAAAGAAATAACAAATGAAAGCACTGGATTACAAGTAGTTCGTTCTATTTAAGCTTCTGGACCAAGGCTATATTTATAGTCTTGGTCCGGGCGCCTGGAAGGGTTCCGGGCGCCCTGGGGGGGATAAATTTTATCCCCCAACGGTTGGATCGAGTCAAAACTCGATCCTGTTGAAAAGTCGATTCCGGGCGCCCGGAGCCCTAAGGTCAACATAAGTTGACTTTTCGACTCCGGTTCAACTCGTCTCAGTTCGGCTCGTCTTGGTCCGGGTCTGTTCGCTCCGACTCCACTAGCTTGGGTGATCTCGGCCTTCCGGAATAGGGCTCACCCGAACCCATGTTCCGGCCTTCTCCTCGAGCAGCCTTCCTTCCCGGTTTCTCATCCCTCGAGCGCCGCGCACGCTCTTCTCGTCCACCGGTGTACTCTTCCGCGGACACCTCGTCCCTCGGACGCACCGAGCCCGTCGGCTCTCTCCCCGTACCGTCCTTCTCGCTAGCCGCGTCTTCCGCTCGACTTCCTGTGTTCCTAAGCTTCTGCACACTTAGACACAAGGGTTAAACAAACGCAGGACCTAACTTAGCTTGTTTGATCACATCAAAACACCTTGGGGTTCCAACAAGTTTAACGTCGGCGCTCGACGGTTGGTGGAGACCTGGGTTTAACGTCTCCGCTCGACGGTCTTCACATGAGTTTATAGTTGTCACTCGACTTCTAAAGCTTGTGGCTCTAATATAACTCAAACCCGGCCGATCGGCTCGGGAGTCTCTGACTTCGAGCCTGTGGCTCTAATATAATATAAACCGGGTCAATTGGCACAGGAGTCTTCGACACCGAGCCTATGACTCTAATATAATGTAAACCCGGCCGATTGGCACTGGAGTCTTCAACATCGAGCCTGTGGCTCTAATATAATGTAAATCCGGTCGATCGACACGGGAGTCTTTGATACCGAGCCTGTGGCTCTAATATAATGTAAATCTAGTCGATTGGCACGGGAGTCTTCGACATCGAGCCTATGGCTCTAATATAATGTAAACCCGGTCGATCGACACAGGAGTTTTCGACATCGAACCTGTGGCTCTAATATATGACAAGCTCCGCCGCTCGGCACGGGAGTCTTCGACACGAGCCTGTGACTCTAATATAAGACAAACTTGACCAATCGACACGAGAGTGTTCGACTGGAGAACTATGGCAAATGCTATGATCGAAAGAAAAAATATAACGGAAAAACTGATCTGCCGTCCAGCAGAGGATCTGACTCAATTCCTCGACTCTCGAATATCCGTGGAGTGAGGAGAATATGGTACGCTCGTCGAAACCCACTAAAGTCATGAGTATGGTAGAATTTTCCAGCGTCGTCCATCTTCACGTTCCAGATTAGGCGAAGTTCCCACAGACGATGCCAATTATGTTCCTGTCAGGAATCTGAGAAGACGGAACTGCCAGTGTGATATGCTTAGAATGATGACCGCATCTCCATGACCCGGATGGTGAGCTGTCTCTTGTGTTGACTAAGTCATCGGAAGACCTTCGGTAACGCTACCTGCAGTCAACGACAGGGTTGCCCCGGTCTCTGGTACCCCGATGCTCGAGGCGGGTCCCACGAACATATAAGCAGTCGAATAATTGTAGAACAACTAAATAAATACAAGATGAGTACAGGGACATACCCTGGCCCCGCGGGGGGGGGGCTGGTCGAGTTATCGTGACCTGGAAGAACTGATGACTCTGATCAGGTTGGAGAGTTGGATCTGACGACGAGGAGCCGAACACAGTAGCAAGAAATCAGATGCTATGTCGGCACGCAAGTCGGGACAATATATCGACACGCAGGTCGGGATATAATATTGGCGCGTAGGCCAGGATGCCAGAACGACCCCGGAGACCGAGATAATGACAGGTTGAGCGCCGGATAGTAACAACGGTATGAAGGTCTAAATACAACTACAACACAAAGCTGAAATAGGTACGAGATCGGTGCGGGGACTGACGACACATGTACTGCCGGCGTGTGGTGACTGCCGGCCAAGGAGTTTGCGACAAGTGGAGACTGCCGGCGAAGGGGCTACTGTGCGTGGTTGGCGACAGGTGTGTGACGTGCGTGCGGCGCGGGTGGTCCAGCGAGCGACGAGTCCCGTCGAATGCCCCTAAGGCGGCAGCGCGAGGAAGAAAAGAGCTTTCCCCTCCCCCTGCTCGAGGTGGCTGTGGCGATAGGAGGAGAAGGAGAGGAGGCAGCCCAGTCCCCTGGCGATGTCGGCCGGTGAGAGGACGGAAGGCAGTGCTGGCCATGAGAAGAGAGGAAGCGAGAGAAAGAGAGAGGAGATGGTTCACCGACGATGAGAGAGAAGGTGGCGACGACAGCGGCGTGAAGAGAGAGGCAATGACAGAGTGGCGTTGGCATCGAGGAAAAGGAAAGGAGAAGAGCGGCCATCGACGCTGGCTAAGAGCGGACTGCGATGGAGCCTCCTTCGTAAAGTCTCCTGGCGGCGGGCCGAAACCAACGGAGCTCCCCCTAAACAGTGTTCCCACTTCCTCCTTAAAACCCTATACAGTGAAAAGACCACCCTGCCCCTCCTCTTATATATATATATACTTTATTAGTGGTTGCTTTTTTTCAGGGACATATGCATAGAAATAGAGGAAATTGGTGGTCCTGCCCGGAATCTGAGTCAGAGGGGCCATCGGGTGAAGTGAAGGGAATATTGACCGAATCATGATATCCCAGAGGGGGGGGGGGTATGCTGAGATGACTTCTATGTTAACCAAGTTATCAGAAGTCCTCTGGTCAATGCTACCTACAGCCAGCGATCGAGTCGTCCCAGTCTCTGGTACCCCGATGCTCGAGGCAGATCCGATGAATATATAAGAAACATGCTAAGACGTATAATAATGAAATGCGTATAGAATAAGAATGAAGAACACACCCTGGCCTAGGGGGCGCCCTCTGGTGGATCGATGAGCTGGTCGGGATGCTGCTCGAATTGTCATGACCCGAAAGAGTTAACGAATGCAAGACGGATGAGGAGCTAGATCTGACAGCACCTAGTAGAGCGCGACCTGGATCCGTAAGACAACATGCAGGCTAGAACCTAGCAGCGACATATAGATTGGGATATGACATCGGTACGCAGGCCGAGATAGGACATCGACACGCAGGCTGAGAGAGGACATCGACACGCAAGACGGAACATGACACGTAAATCAAATCGGTGCGATGGTCGGGACATAACACACACAAATCAGCGCGAAAGCCGGAACACAACGAAAGTGGAACGCCATCAGATTGGCCACAGTAGGGCCTACGACAGCAGTAGCCGAATCTGTGCTTAGGAACGGCGGCAGGAGAGGGGGTTCCGACGAAGCTGACAGCGAGGGTGTAGGTCTGGACTATAATGAGAAGAATAGGGAGAGAGCAATAAAATCTATTGTTGATTGATATTTGCCCTAAAGACAATACAATATATAATGTTCAAAAAGTACTTGGTCAATTGACTAATTAATAAATAATAGAATTATTCTAAGAATAATTCTGAGAATTATTCTAAGAATAATTCTGAGAATTATTCTAAGAATAATTCTGAGAATTATTCTAATAATTATAACAGAATTATTAGAATAATCCAAATACTAATTTGATTTGATTTGGTGATTTGATCCGGTCAATTATGATAATTCTATTTTATCTCTTTTACCCCCGACAAACTTAACAGGAGATTTTTGATGTTGAGTTTGCTTGCTAACTTGTTGAAACGTTGTCTGGATAATGGTTTAGTAAAGATATCATCGATTTGATCTTCAACCGAAATATAAGAGACGGATAATTGCTGAGTTGCCACACGTTCACGAACAAAATGAAAATCAATTTCCACATATTTTGTACGAGCATGAAAGATTGGATTTGCTGTGAGATATGTTGCTCCAATATTGTCACACCAAATTTTTGGTACAATATTTGATGCAAGATGAAGTTAAAAGAGAAGTGATTGAAGCAAAATAATTTCTGACGTTGTATTTGCTACAGCTTTATATTCTGCCTCGGTGCTTGAACGAGATACTGTAGGTTGTTTTTTCGAATTCCATGAGATAAGATTTCGTCCAAGAAATATTGCATATCCACTAGTAGAGCGTCTATCTTCAGGAGAACTTGCCCAATCCACATCACTATATGCATGTAAATCTCGAGACGATTGGCGATATAAAAAAAGACCATGTAGAATAGTACCTTTGAGATATCGAAGTATTCTTTTTTACATTATCCCAATTTTGTTCAATTAGAGCATGCATGAATTAACAAACACGATTTACCGTAAAAGTAATATCAAGATGTGTGATAGTGACATATTGTAAGGCTCCAACAATATTTCGATAAATCTATGGATCAGACATAGCAGGAGAGGATGAAGTTGGAGAGTTGTTTATAGCAATTGATGTAGAGACCAGACGTGCTCCATCCATTTTGTCTCTTTGAAAAAGTCCAGTAATATATTTGCTCTGAGAGAGAAGATAGTCATCCTCATGTGGAATAAGCTCAATCCAAGAAAAAAACGAGTAATACCCAAATCTCGAGTAGAAAATTCTTGATTGAGAAGATTTAATAAAGTTGTGATACCCTTGTGATCAGTGTCGGTTATCAGAATGTCGTCCACATAAATAAGAAAAAATATCATAGATCCATCATTATATTTGTGAAATAGAGATGAGTCAGTATTTGATCTAGAAAATCCTTGAGACGGAACCATTCAGCTTGACTAAATCCTTTAGCTACAAGTAGAGCTTTGTGTCATTCAAGAGAACCATCAGCTTGATGCTTAAGACGGAATACCCATTTAGAGCCCGCAACATTCATTGAAGGAGTGCGTGGAACTAGACTCTATGTTCCATTTCGAAGAAGTGCATCAAATTCTGTAGTCATTGCACTATGCCAGTTTGGATCCTTGCTTTCTTGTGTAAAATAAGTTGGTTCAATAGATTTTGAAGAGACCATTAGAACTCGTGGAAGGGGATATCGAGTTGCATTTGGTGGACAATGCTCATAAATGTCACTAATGGGAAGCATGCAACGAGGAGCATTATCATCTGAATCACTTGTTGATGGCGACGAGGAAGTAGGCTGACATGGTGATGTAGATGACGGACTTGCATTATCCGAGGATCCAGAACTAGAGAGCATATTATCTTCGACCGGCGAGGCTTCCAAGATTGGAGCAGGAACCTGAGGTGATTCTGATGGTATAGGAGAGTTATTATAGAGTTCCGGAGCAGGACCTAGGATGCCATCACTTCAGACAATATTAGGTGACATCAAGAAGATGTCACTTGTATCTGGAGGAGAGATAGTAAAAGCTATCGAAAAAGGGAATAGAGACTCATCAAAAGTAACATGTCGTGAAATATAAATTCGTCCTGTTGGTATATGTAAGCAACAATAACCATGGTGCAAATTGCTATAACCAAGAAAAACACATTGTAGTGAACGAGAGTCAAGTTTGTGTTTAGAATAGGGGCGTAACCATGGATAACATGCGCAACCAAAAATTTGAAGGAAAGTGTAATCAGGGGTGATGCGGTGGTAATGGGGGCCCCACCGAGCGACCATGATGGAGGTCAAAGAAGTCAAAGTCAACGAGGTCAATGCGTACATGGCATCGACCAGTTGGGAGAGGCATGCCTAACTGGGAAGGTGGCTTCGATTTGCTAGCTGCCTTCGATACGAAGCACCAAACAACAGACACTCAAGGGAAAATATGTATAAGCCGAGCGGCTATCCCGCTCAGCCGGGCGACACACTTGTGCCGAGCGGCTTCCCCGCTCGGCCAATCAACAATCTGAAACATTACCCGAGCATACAGACAGCGAGCCTCTGGCCGAGCGGCTCCCCGTTCGGCCATGACCACGATTGAGGCAATAGACTTCTGCCCGAGCGCCCACCTGCTTGGCCGGCCTGACAATGGGTTTCCCGCCGAGCAGCTCTTCCGCTTGGCCAACTACAGGACAAAAGCAGGAGATCTTTGGATATTGCCCTAGGAGTTCGTGCCGTGGACAAGCGGCATGGTCAGACAGAGGATTGTATGATGGAAGCTTCCACTGTCACTTTAGAGATATGCTCGGTCCTTTAAGGTATGGTGTCAGAGGCACTTTACTGATATGTCTTTTCAGGGAAGGCTTTGGGAAGTACGCTCACCTTGGGAAACGTGCACACGCGCTTCCGGAGTCATATATAAAGGAGGGGTCCAAGCATCAGCGGGGGTATGCTTTAGCTATCGTTACTGTTGCGCCACTGTTTCACTATTGTTCCTGTTTCTTCTTACTTCACCAGAGGCTGCCTTGAGCGTCAGAGGGTCATCGCCGGGGACCCCTTCCCTGGATCGGCACTGACCTTGTTGTGGTTGCAAGTCCGGCCCTTTGATTCGATGTCCACGCACTGGCAACGGGAGCGTTATGCCCCCCAACATCCATCGCCTTGACTCTCGGACAGGATCAAGGGGTTTGATTATAAAGTTTTTCAAAATGACACTTATGATTGAGTAATGGAGTAGGAAGTTGATTTATGAGATATACTGTAGTGCTAACAGCTTCATCCCAAAATTTACGTGGAACCGATGTATGATAAAGAAGAGCTAAGGCAGTTTCAACTATATGTCTATGTTTTCTCTCAGCAGAGCCATTTTGTTCTGGAGTGTGAGGACAAGAAACTCGATGAACAATGTAGGATCGAAAAGAATTTAGATATCTCCACAATGGCATGATATTGCCCACTTTGGGCCTAAGCTCTCATGGTTTTGCTCTTGGGCTCTACCTAAAAGGCCTCATACCAATGGAGATATCTTTTTCTTATAAACTCATGATCTTTCCCATGTGTTTTCAATATGGGACTATGTTTGCAACCTTACAACCCCAACAATCCCCCCTCAAACAAAGGACCACAAGCTCCCTAACGTCCGATCCTCGACCCACTAGGACTTCCTGCCCCTCGGTCCACCCGACCTACTAGGACTTCCTTGCCTAGCCGCAACTAAGACTTCCTGCCCCTTCGGTCCACTCGACCTACTAGGACTTCTTTGCCTAGCCGCAACTAGGACTTCCTGCGCCTCGGTCCATCCGACCTACTAGGACCTCCTGTCTAATGTCTGGTTCTCTTGATCCGGACACGGGAGCCTCTACTTCTTCGTTCGAGGTCAATATTCCACCCACATGGTTCGATTGGACCATGGATCTTGTGCACAATTGGCGGTTAGTCATTCTGGCAGTTTGGACTCTGATACCAATTGTAGGATCGAAAATAATTTAGATATCTCCACAATGGCATGATATTATCCACTTTGGACCTAAGCCCTCATGGTTTTGCTCTTAGGCTCTACCCAAAAGGTATTATACCAATGGAGATATCTTTCTCTTATAAACCCAAATGACATTGTTATCAAGACAAAACTAACGTGTAGAAAGTAAATTTTTAGTGATAGATGGAACATGAAAGACATTGCGCATGTGAAAAGTTCGATTAGATAAATGAACATATGTGTTTCCAAGATGAACAATTTACAAACCTGAACCATCGCTTACTTGAACCGTATCTGAGTCATAATATGATATTACGTCTGTAAGGATATTATAATATGATGTGACATGATGAGTTGCTCCAGTGTCAATATACCAATCAGTAGATGAAAACTCTAGGGTTTTACTACAAGTAGGCACAGATGAGAGGACTTTAGGATATGCTTGTGAAATAGATGGTTGTCTTGAGGTTGTAGGACCACCAATGAAATTTGAGTCAAATGGACTAGGACATTAAATATCAAAATGTCCAATTTCGAGATAAATTTTACATTTTACCAGAGACCAATTAAGTCTTTTAGGGTATATATTTCTAGTATGACTAACGATATGACAAATTTAACATCGGTCTGAATTTTACTTTTGACCTTTTTGATGTCATTGAGTATTTAACATCTAAAATAAAATTAACTTGTTCGATGACAGCTGTTGGACGGCGTCACAACAAAGAACTTCTACTGTTTTTGGAAGAGAGAAAGTGTTGCATCATCCAAGTCCAAAACAATCTACGTGAGTTTCGTTTCCGAGAAAATGTTTTTAAAAAATAATTAATAATGTTTATTCGTTGCCGAATCCTTAATATATATATATATATATATTGATCGACAGGGGAGATGTGGAAGACTACGAAATGAAAATAATGCTCCTCAAACTCTTAGTCCCGAGCGACGTCGACGACTCATCATTCTACTTCGGGGGAACCAAAGCTCAAAGAAGCATCTCGAGCAATACTGCTGAGCATGGTGAATTGATGGCTAAGTTTACGCGGGAGCTGGAAGAGCAGGAGCTGAAAGAGCAGGAGCAAAAGCAGGCGGAGAGCTCCCAGTCGCACGGGTCGGTGGACGCGGACGGTAATAAAAGATGGGAGCTGTCTCCGTTGATCACAGGCATCAGGCTCGGCATCGACGAATTCGTGATCGAAATCCTCAAACTGTCCCCATGGTCAGCCACCTTCGTCGATTACGATGGCAGCAACGTGATCCAGGCAGCCGTCAAGCATCGCCGGAAGCTAGTCGTGGAGACCATCAAAGCTAACAAGCTGCTGCCGCCGTGGTTGTTCACCGCTCTGGAGCCCCTCACCGACAACACCGTTCTCCATATCGCAGCTTCCTACAATTCCCAGAACCGCAAGAAGGAATTAGCAGGCCCCCTGTGCCTGCAAGATGAACTCGAATGGTTCCAGGTAGCAAGTACTTATAAATTAGTAAAATCTTCAAATCTAGCACTCGATCGATAATTAAATTAACTTCAAAATTCATCATCATCAAATCAACGTAAAAAATAATGGACGAAATTAATATTTTATGAATAGTGTGCTAAATTAACGTCAAAAATAATAGCTGTAATCACCGGCGGCGGTGTTTCTACGTACAGACGATGAACCGTATCGTTCCTGAAGGGCTGTCGAACTACCGAAACAAAAAGGGGAAGACCGCCCAGGAGGTGTTCGACGACGAGCACGAGGATATGCTGGAGGAATGCAGGAAACAACTGAAAGATATTGGCCGGACGTGCTCCCCGCTGTTGGCAGCGGTGGTGTTGTCCTCCAGCTTCTACATCCCCAGCGAGCACAACCGGGACAGCAACCAACTGGCCTTTAAGATCTTCTCCCACGTGTACGTGGTGGGCTTCTCCTGCGCCGCGACCTCGCTGGTCATGTTCCTTATGCTGGCCATTACGACGTTCATGAATCAGGACTTCCGGCGGAAGTTGCCGCGGCACTACCTGGTGGCGTGCTTCTTGCTGATCATTTCCGTGGCCGCCTTCATCGTTGCCTTCGCTTGCAACATATACCTGCAAATCTATGGGGGAACAGGAAGTCCCCCACCGACTTGGCGACGCTGCTGCTCGAGCTCCTACTGGTTCCCTTCCTCTTCGCCTTGCCCTTCTCCGTCACGGGAATCTCCAGGTCATTGGATACCCTTAAACGTTTCTACAAGTAATTCTATGTTTTTTCTTATTAAATATCAGCTTGATATATAATTCATGATTTGTGTGTCTAAAACTTGGATTTCGTGGCAATTCATTATAAGAATTGCTTTATTTTTCCTCGTGTGGATTTGATTTGCAATGGTGAATTGTAATCATTTGAAGTTATTTTCTCCGTCGGATAAAATTATTGAGTTGCAGCACAAAAATTTAAATAACTGCATGTTTCCTAATTTCTTCATCGAGATATCTGGCCGATCAGAGAAAATTAAGACAGTTAATTTCTCCATTATATGACAAATATATAAATTAAATGCTTATCACTTACTCCATTTTATCTCATATCATTCCTAAGTACTAGTTAAAAAGCAAGATAAAATATAAAAAAAAAAGATAAAAAAACAGAGGATTTACACTAATGAATGGATACTTGAGGGATGAGCAAGCTAACTTTGGCCTATTCAATCTGATCTTTTCCATGTTATGTTTGACGACTCGACTTTAAATACGTCATGTCAGGCACAACCCGAGCTCGGAACTGAGTGAACCGTATTGGCCCAGGCCAGGGATATCAAACACACAGTTTCAATTAATGAAAGATTCGCTGAAACAAGCTAAGTGATGCAGACCAACGCCCACCTAACCCAAGTACAGTGGCCTTTCTTTTTCGCCCCAAGAAGAGCACGATACAAATACAAAGATAGAGGACATATACAACGAGCAGTTAATTGCAATTATGTAGACACAGTGCATTGTGCTTACACCACCCTTATGCCACTAACCTCATCACCGGAGGCACGATCAGTAAGACAGAAACCCATCAAATGCATCAACTCTGAAAGACTATGAGCCACACATTTTCTTCTTTTTTGTTAAAAAGGACTTTGATTAGTTCTTGGTTTACAAGGTATCGACCTACACCAACCAAAGTAAATTAAGCTATGTGTCTTAGATTTCAAACTATTTGAGTATGTTCTCACACATTATAAGGTAGCTTTCTCTTTCGACAACATGTCAGTTATTTTCTTTCGATGAAAATTTTTAACTTTTCTGCAAACTAGAAAATTTTAACGATACGGTGTATAATAGTGGGGTCCATCAAGGGAATGTGGTACTTAAAAGTCAAAAGGATGTGACAGTCAGAAGTCAAGGGGACGTGATAGTTAGAAGTCAAGGGGATGTAATAATCAGAAGGTCTGGAAAGAGAAGTAGGACAGGGTGACGACGTCGGCAACATGATTCCCGGGCGGGTTCTCACAGACCCGTACTCCCGATCTGGAGATACCTTGGTCTATGGCCTGATAGACAGTTGGGGTGGCACCTGACTTGGGTCGGGTTGGTCGGCTGTTAGATATTCTCTCTATAGTTCCTGCGCCCCCCCCCCTCAAGGTTTAGGCCAGGTGTTATAATCATCCCGAGCTGCCTTATTCATATCCGGTCGGGACAAAAGGCGCTACATGACAACAAGGTCAAGGAATCATAACCGCCTATTAGAGAATAACTGCTAGAGTGTCAGGAAATATTCCAACGGTCTATAACCACCTACAAATGGAACCTTCTTCCTGCCTATAGGAGGATGCCACGTGTCCTCCATCGCCCAACAAGACCTGACACCTGACATTCTCTAACATCAATATCAGCCTCCAGAAGGTACGCATTGTCATATAAAAAGGGAGGTTCTTTCCCTCATACAGGTACGCTCTCTCGCACATTCACACTTGTTTTCTACTTTCTTTCTCTTTCATAACTGTCTTTCTGGGGAAAAAGTATCTGACTTGAGCGTCGAAGGGCCTGCTCCAAGGACTTTTCCCCTGGTTTCTGGCCTCTAACGCCCGTGTGCTCGTTTGAGTGTGCGCTGAGCTTAGGTACCGTCGGCTCAGTCCTCGTTGTCCATTAGCGCCACATAGGAGCTCATCTGAGGAAGCGCATACGAGAAAGACATCTCAATTACCCCTCGGTCAACGACAGTAGCAACTCACCTGGCCTCCGTCGGACTCAGATTTCGGACAGGATCAATTAGGTTAAGTTATTTAAATTAATTAGGTTAAGTTAATTAATTAAGTTAAGTTAATTAATTAGGTTAAGTAATCAATTAGGTTAATTTATTTAAATTTTACTTAGGTCCATCTCACTATTTTTAAAATTATCAATCAGGGAACCTTATAAGTTTTTGTGAGATGGTTTTGTTTAATCTTTGAGTTAGGTTATCATCTAAGGATTAATTTACATTTGAGTTAGACTTAGATTTTTCAATTAGTCAATTAAATATTCATTTCAAAGATGGGCTTCCAAGCTGTGTCGAGGCACTAGGCCTTCTTGGATATGAGATCATCCACCACTTCTAGACAAAGTCTTTCAAAGAAATTAGATATTTAATTATTTTTTTTTGAAACCCCTAGGTCTAATTAGTCAAGTGTAAATCACGCCTAGGTCCTTATCTAGCCTAATCTAAGCATGTATAATAAAAATAGTAAGACAAACATCAAACAATTCTATTTATAAGGAAAAATGGTTTTTCTATTGGCTCCCCCTGGATTATAGCCTCGATAAAGTCTATCAAGGTAATGGATTTGATCCTTCAGGACCCAATATTAACCAAGTCCAACTTGATTAATCAAGTTTGACTTGGGAACCCATGCTTGGACTACCTTTTTATTAGTTTTATTTACAAGTGATAGGTAAGACTTGTATTTTCGTTTAGCCTTAAATCCAAGTCTGGATCGGTTGTAGACGGCTCTCTGTTTTCCAAGAATCAGATCAAGATTCTTGGAACCCAAAGTGAACTGTTCCAACGTGTCTTTAAGTTCTTTGACTTGAGTTTTCAAATTGAAATTTTCTTCCTCAAGTTGTTGGACTTAAGTTGAACTTCCAATTTGAACTGATTTAACCAAAGAACTTAATTTAGTCTCCTCCTTAAGGATTGTTACCTCCTTTTGGAGTGACTTGACTCGGAGGTTGGATTTGGCTAATTTATGCATATGGTAATTAACTAAATTACGCAACTTAATTAAATGAGAATCTCTTACAGTGGGGTTAGGCCCTTCAGAAATGGATACGGATCCGTGGCTTCGCTCAGACTTAGTTTCCGATTCGCTCTTGGTTTCTGAATCTTCGAGTTGTTCCCGGGCCGTCAGTGCGAGGAAGGTCGTCTATTCGAGCTCTTCGTCGGAGTCTTCTGAAGAAGACTCATCCCATGTTGATTGTAGTACTTTCTTTTTCCTTTGCTTCTTTGCTTCATGTTGGTTCAGACAGCTGGCTTTGATGTGTCCCTTTTGGTTGCAGCCGTAGCAGGTTACATCGAACTTGACTTTTGGACTGGCTTGCACTGTCTTAGATTGAAGTGCCTTCTTGATGTCCTTCTTCGTGAATCCTTTCTTCTTTTTGTAGAGTTTGCGTACTAGGTTGACAATCTCCGCCGTGATCTCGTCGTCGTCATCTTCTGAGTCTGATTCGTCTTAGGACTCGGGTTCGGTTCTGTGCTTTGCTTTTGGTTCCCGAGTTCTGCTTGTACCTTTAACCAAAATAATACATTTCTCGGTTGGATGTGCATTAATCTGTTCATGTAACTTAAATTCTGAAAATAACTCATCTAACTTAATTAATGAAAGATCCTTGGATACTTTGTAAACATCTACTATAGATGCCCATAAAGTATTCCTCGAAAAAGCCTTTAGTGTATACTTAATTATGTCTCAATTTCCTACCTCCTGTCCGATCGCGTGGAGTCCATTCAGTAGATCTTGAATCCGCGCATGAAGTTGGCTAGACGTCTCACCTTCCTACATTTTTTATGTTATATAATTTATTCAAAATTAAATCGTGCTTACTTACTTTTGTATCGGAGGTGCCTTTGTGCAGCTCGATCAATTTTTCCCACAGCTCTTTCGCGCTTAAGAAAGGGCCAACTTTGTTCAGTTCTTCTTTTGTCAGCCCGCATTGTAGCTTGCAAGTTGCTTTGGCGTCGGCTTCAATCTTCTTCATTAAGCTGGTGTCCCAGTTCACGCATGAGACTGGTTTTCCAGTGTCGTCTCGTGGAAGCTCGAATCCAGTTTGGATAATTATCCACATCTCAACTTGCGTCTTGAGGTGGTATTCCATCCGGCTCTTCCAGTAGCCAAAGTCCTCGCCGGAGAAAAGAGGTAGGCAGGTTGTGCTGTAGTCTTCTTGATGGGCCATTGAGGAAGAAAATCTCGCACAAACAAAAATAAGAAGCTTTGTTCCAAGAATTGGTCTTGGATTAGTAGTGCGGGATTAAAAATAAATACACGAACTTGAGTGGTGTTATGTTGCACCAGCTTCGAGCGAAAATTTTGATTGCGATGAAAACATATCAGAAGGCGGCAATTATACTGATTCCAATCGACTCCGAAAAATAAAAAAAATTACCACGAAAAAACTGCTTGAATGGTGGTTTCACCAATTCGAAGTGACCCTGCTCTGATACCAATTATAGGATCGAAAGCGCTAGCGCTTGTGGTTGTTTCGTTCGTTTTGGAAAACTCCAAGTAAAACACACAACGGAAAAGAAAACACACAACGCAAACACCAAGATTTTACTTGGTTCGGAGCTTGTGGCGACTCCTACTTCAAGGCCCGCATATAAGAGTGCTTTTGATGGGCAAACAATAATCAATTTGGAATAAGTACAAGTATAATGATTGATTACAAGTAATAAGAAAACTTTTAAAGAATACCAACAACTCGGAAATATGAATCTTCAGCACGTTGGTTGTTGGAGCAACTTTTGAGCGTCGAGGAGGTGTTTTCTGAGCAGCTCAAAGAAGCGAAAGTCGTTCATTATGTTGTTCTGCAGCTTTTGGTTGAAGCTCCTTATATAGGCTGTTCCGAGCGCACGCCTGGACCATGTGGCTCGGTCACTTCGCGAGCGCCACATCAGCTTCCCAATAACTTTTGGATTCTGGGCACTCGGACCGACTCTGGGCGCCGGACTGACTCCCGGCACCCGGACTGACTCCCGGCACCCGGACCGACTCCAAGCGCCCGAACCAGCTCGGGGAGCCCGGACCAATTATGGGCGCTCGGACCCCTTTCTGGCGCCCGGACCAACTTTCTCCAGCTCCTTGTTTTCTGCAAAACAAAGTTAGTCCAGGCAAAAACAATGTAATATGAAATTATAACAGCCTTTGACTGTCCGGTTCTGACTTCGGATTTCCATTCGAAAACCCTAGGTCGAACCGACGCCTATTGTTCCCTCACCGGGGAGCGCTTCCTTACCTACTCCACTTAGGAGAATTTACCTGTTGCCAGACCGGTCTTTCAAACCGACTGGACTTTTTCGCCTAGGGTTACCACCCCCTAAGACTTAGAGTTACCACCCCCTAGGGTTTTCCTTAGCCTAGGGTTATCACCCCCTAAGACCTAGGGTTACCATCCCCTAAGACCTAGGGTTACCACCCCCTAGGGTTTTCTTTCACCCAGGGTAATTACCACCCCCTAGGAATTAAGGTTGCCGCCCCTTAGGGTTTTCACCACCTAGGGTTACCACCTCCTAGGGTTTTCTACCTGCCTAACCACAGCTAGGACTTTTGTCTAAGTACCCTTAGGACTTTCCTGCAATCTCATTGTAATTTGTTAGACCACAAATAACCTTAACTTTGAACCCTTTGCCATTATCAAAACTTGGTTTGATCGTAGGATGTTTTCCGCACCAACAGTTGTAACAAAGTAAAACCGCTGAGCCTCTATTTTTTCAGTTTATTTATTATTTAATGCATGTGTTCTTTAATTAAGTTATTTATATATCCGAGAAAGGTTCTTTGGTTTGATTTTGTACAGGGGCTATTCAATCCCCCTTCTTGTCGGCCAACGGTCCTAACAGTGAAAATCGGTCAGAAGATCTGACTGTCAAATTCAAAAAGGCTCTGGTCATGTCAGCAGCAGATATCCGCCTGTCATATTAGGCATGCGGCGACAGAAAGTGAGACACATGGCATGCGGTCAGCGGACTGCATTTAATGACCTTAATTAAAAAGTATGGTCGCGTGCTTGACCTTAATGTGCAGGGATTTGCACAGTCTTCGAGAAATATGGATGATGACAACCGAGACCAGGGAAAGGAAGATTTTCCAATTGTGGCAGCTCATTGTCCCGATCGGCACAGATAACGAGTCACATGGCCGAACGTCCATCTGATACTACGAAGCCGATCGGCATTGGCTTATGCTCTAATCCAGGTAAGGGACCCAGCACAATCCGAGCGGACGATGACCGAGCACAGTCCAAGCGGATGGGGAAACTACCTAAGGCATCATTTGTCTAGTCAGTCGGATTTGTGGCCTCCTTGGACTAGATTTGAGGGGGAGGCTTGTGATGCGGCGATAAAAAGGAGCAAGGTCTTCTTCCAGTTAGTCGAGTCATATCATCCCCAGCTTTTCAGCTTCACGATCTCGGATAGAATCATGATACAATTGGATTATTTTAAAAAAAAAAGTAATTATACTTGAGTTATATATATATATTTTGCTTTCTAAAAAAATAAAGCAATAATTACTTTTTTCAAAATTAAAAAAAAAACAAACCTTTGATTTAAGTTTACCATCTATAATTCAGCACGCCATCTTTTATTTTTGGCAATATTTTATAAATTTATATCATTGACGATGTCCATAGATTTAAGCCTTCCAAAATTATGACAAAATAATTTGTACATCCGAATATTTAGCCATTCATTGTTGCTCACCACCCTTTCATTTTCTACGTGTAGCATTAATGCTTAACACCTATTCTTCATTTTCCCCATTATCACCTCATATATCTTGTCATTGCTTGGCATATTTTTTAATATTGAGGAGAAGAATAAGTCCTAGGTCTCTTTTTTCTCCATAATCTTGCAATTTTTTTTCTTAACTTGTATTTTACATAAGGTAAGGGAATTATGATCCCTCATCTAATTGCCTCTTTGGAACTTTTAGGACACCTCAACTATTAATTAATGCTTTGTGGAAAGAGAAATTATTCATTATCTATTAGTGCTTTAGGAGTATAAGCTTGTATGATAGGATTCTTAAGGATAGTTTAGCTTATCATTCAATATTGAGCATTATGTTTGCAGTAGTTCATGTGATGTCTACAGAGAAAAGATTGTCTAAATCTCCAGATGAGAATTTGGGAGCATGGATCATCCATCATGCAATGAAAATATGGAGATTCATATGATAGTACTCAATGCATATGAATAATATATATATTCTTGTGAAAATCTTTGATGTAATTCAGCTTCATACAGATCATTTTGCCACAATGCTAGCTAGTGATGACATATTGGCTCGGCGTCTAAAGAATAGAGAGCGACAACGCCGATATCGAGCAAGGAAGCGTCTTAAATCAGAGACGAGGAGCTCATTCTTCCTATGGCAGTCACCAAGTTTGCAAAATAAAGCATCATTGATGCATCTAAACTCCTCTCATTTGTATTCTTGGCAACTTGAAGTTCCTCCGATACCATACACTCAACATATGCCGATTTTACGATCGGAGTCGCAAATGTATAGTGGTAGAAAATGGAAGAAGGATGCAAGAGAAGCACATACATCTTATGAACATGAAAATCCAATAAAAAGGAATTGGAAATTTGATGCAAGAAACAAATTTAAAGAAGCAAGTGATGGATTTATTTCCTGACTAACAACATTTGTACTCTTAGTTGTTGTTTGGCCACATAAATCTCTACTGAAAAGATAAAAAAAAAACTTAGTGGATGTTTATTTTTTTTCATCATCTTTTACTAATTGTACATTTAGAAGAAACAAGTTAGTAATCAAAACACTAATTAATATGTGATTTGTTCTTTTGGATCTTTTGTTTGTTGATTTATGTATGATAGCAGAAATATATGTGAATTCATGGAGGATAGAATCCAGTACAAAATCCAACGTCATGATGATCCAGCAACAACCGCCGCCTTTTATTTACAGCGTGAGGTCGTGTGGCAGCCACAGCCCCCTCACGGCCGACGGTCAGTGAAGGGCGTCCCGGCGATCCCCATGCGGTGGAGCTCCGCCAGCACGGCGTCGGTGGAAGGCGGCTTGAGGCCTAGAGGGAGGGGGAGCCAAGGCTTACTCATGGCCTCTCTCACCGCGCGGTCGATCACCTCCTCGTTTCTTTCTCCACCAACTTCGAGACCGCTGCCCATCACGGACCTCTGCAATTCAATTTGCTCTGCTTTGAGAATTCAGCAATTGCTATTGTCGAATTAAAGAAAGATGGGAGCTCACTGGCGAAGACATGGGATACTGCGCACGAACAGGACAGCCCCATGCATCAGCAACCAGAGGATATGATTTCCAGGGCCAAGTTTGGGTAGGGGGATGCCATAAGCCTCTTGTAGGAGTACCCCAAATCTGAACGCCATGGTAGCTTGGATGACCCCAAACTGGATACATCTGAGCTGAGTGTGGATGAAATGAAGAAGGATAGGCCATGATTGGATTCCGGTCTTCGTCTTTGGGCAGTACGTGTCTCTTCTGCATTCTGTACTTCTGCAAGTGACTCGCTACGTTGTGCCTCGTCAAGCCCTCCACCTGCATGAGTTGTAAAATCTTAGAAGGAATGGCCTGCTCTGCTCCAAGCTGTTCCACTGCCTGCACGAACCTCCTGTGGAGCTCTGCAGTCCAATCCACCTGCGCTATCGATTTCTGTTAGCTGTTGTTATCACTGTAACTGAACATCATCTTGTGGATCACTACCTTTATTTTCTTCCTTCTGTTTCTGGCACCATTTAGAGATGAAGGATTGGGCAGCAGTTTCTTCTTCCTTTGTCCATCCGAATCGGACTGCGAGTTGTCTGCACTATGCAAACAAGAAGAACTACAAGGCAAGGCCGAGCAGTTTGTTGTTTCCTGGAATTCTTCATCTGGCTGAAACCTCCCTCCTTGTTCCAACTGGGGAGTTGAAGGTGCCGATAGCCTGTCAGTAACTGTTGCAGCTTCATCTTCATCTTTTTCTTTGGTTTCGGGGTTGTTTTGATCTTTGATAAGCTTCAAGGATTTGGCATTGAAGGCCTGTGCAGGACGACTCTAACTTAGAGAATTTATTGACTTCAATCAATGCTGTGTGAATTGTATGTCCTATATGGGATGTCAAATGATGCACCTTGTGTACTGCATGTTGCCATATGCTCCTGAGCTTGTCTTCAGAGAGTGGCTTCTGGAGAAACTCTGCAGCACCAAGCTGCAGAAATAATCAGATGAATTCAGAAATCTTGTTCGATCTGAGTTATCACATGCCAAGAGTTTGATGGACTCACTGCTATGCATTTCATCATGGTGTTCAAGCACTGAACATTAGAAATAACTGCAACAGAAAAAGTTGTCAGTCATGTAAAGTTAGACTGCTCTGTAGAGATCTGAACCTATTTAGGCTGATCATGTATGAATTTCAAGGAACATGCTAAAGTACTAACCAATGGTAGGAAGGTCTTGAGCTATTTCAAGGATCTTAAAACTCCCACAATGATCACTACTTGTCACCTGCAAAAGTTAAATTTCATGAACACTAATTAACTTCACCTGAAAGGTCACTTTATCTAAGCCATTACCTCGACAATGGCAACATGGAAGTTGTCGACCTGCTTTGAAACTGCCTCCATTGCATCCTCCTCGTTATGATACAGTGAAACTAAATCACACGAATAGAATTTCTTAAAGGGCACTTCATCAATCCGATTAGCAGACACAACTTAAGGTTTTACCTTTGTAATCCATTTCCTCAAGCTTGGATTTGGTTTCTAAAGCAGAGGACTCATCTTTCTCCATGAGTAGAACCTTGAGACCCTTGGGGAAATCGTTCCACGCCACAAAATTTTCAGCCGAGAGAACCATATCTAATCATATCATACCTCAACCCTCTCTCGAAGTTCTCCAGGATGCTGCTACTTCCATCGAAGTACCACCAAACGCAACTGCTGTACCTTTGAAGCTCACTGCCTCTCCCTAGCAAACGCAACTGTGCTGCAGTTTTAGGAATACCGTTCCTGGTGCTCCAATTTGAATAAGCAGAGGATTCCTATTTGGAAATCAAGCAACGTCCACATCTCTGGCTAAGAAACAATGCGAGCATAAAAAAACACTTATGTTTGTCTGCCTTTCCTTCTCTCTTATTTCAGAGAGAGACAGTGATTTATACGAACAGTCGATGTCTGGGTTTTGAGCCACATCTTTTCTTCTTCTGCATCATAAAAGGCCAGTGGAGAATTATCCAAATTTATAAGAATTCAACCTTTTCACATGGAATCTTGTTAAAAGCAGCAATGATACGCTCCGACCACTGTAATACGTGGGGGACATCACATAAAGCGAGGCATTATTGAGCACTTGTGTAAGATCGATCACAAGACTGCGGAGGGAAGTCAAAAAGGCCCACAAGTCTCTGCCTGCAATTACTCTTGAGATTCTCTTGGATACCAGGCTAAAAACGTATTGATGTCTTTAGTTTAAATATTATATAATTATATGGTTACTAAGTAACTATATAAGTAAAATTATAGAAAATAAAATATAATTTAATATTATTTGATTCAATATAATAAAAATTTATTTATTTTTAATATATAATTTAATTTAATATTTTATTATATTATATTCCGTTAAAAAAGCAATTATACATATTAATTTTTTTAACTTTATTATTATTTTTTAACTTTATATTTTTATCCTTTTTATATATAACCTGTTTTAATATTTTTTTGTTTTTAGTAACTAATTTCAATATTGTTTTAGTTATATTTTTTAGTTTACATTTTTTAGGTTACCTTTTTTTTTTTTACTCAACCACTTAGTTGAAGAATCAACTAAGGTAAAGTTTACGTTTTTTTTCCATTTTCATTATAAAAAATTTTAGGGATTTTTTTATTAAAAAATTTCATTAACTCTAAAATAAAATTTTTTTTTGAGGTAAATAGATAATCAAGATTATCAAAAATAAACTCTTACCAAACATACCCTAATAATCTTTGATAGAGTTTATCTACACCCACCTTTGTCAGTTATGATATAAGTAGGAGGCTGCAAGATGTTGTTGTGTGTCTACTCATCCCTATCTCAATTTGATGAAATGATGACAAGTTCTATGTTTCAGTCAAGAAATCAGGCGGCAACGCATGTATCTTCTCTCTTCTGAAGGCAAAGTATTGTTTTTTGTGTGTTTTATTAGGGAATAATTATTATTAGTAAATACAATATTTTTTTCTTTTCTTCACAATACCCACTGGTCGTCTTATATAATGGATGTCGCCGACGACACCACTCATCGGCTATCTCTCACAAATATTCCTGATTCACATCTTTCGCCCTTGTGGTTCTCAACGTCAATGCTCAAGCACTCCAATTACTCTACCTGGCGCTTGTAGTTCACACCTCTTTTATTCGGATATGACTTACTAGGTTTTGTTGATGGCTCACGTCCATGCCCTCTGCGCAGATAACGCCTACAGATGTCACACTCTCTCAGGTGAATCTTGATCATATTCTCTGGCTCCATTAGGATCAACTTCTCCTCAATGCTATTATAGGTTCGATGTATCCTACTCTTATGCAGTTTATTTCTTCATCAACTTCATCTAGAGACGCATGATAGATGCCAAAGAGAACCTACGTTGCTCCCTCATGTGGCAAGATTATGACTCATCGTCAAAATCTTGCCAGCCCTCAACAGGGTAATAGATCTATTACTGATTATACGCAAAACATCAAAAAAAAATATTGACGCTCTTGCGCTTATGAATGTCAAAGTTGACTTTGATGAGCTTTCCATTCGTGTCCTGAATGGTCTTAGCCAAGATTACTACAATATCTCACATGCTTTGCAAGTTCGTGGTGCCCCTATTACCTTTAATGGGTTATTCGAGCAGCTCCTCTGCTATGAAGCCTAGTTAAAATTCTCGACACCATCTCCATCTATGACGCCAATGACGGCTCTTGTGGCTCCAGCAGAGAATTCTCGTAACCAGTATTCAAACTATCATGGTGGTCGCTAGCAGGTTCCGTCTATGCCTCATCAGCTACGCCTGTCTACTCCTGGCTTGTTTGCGCGTCCTCCTGCACATCCAATTGTGTCCAGCCCCAATAGTTATCTTGGGCGGTTGTCAGATCTGTGGTGTCCAAGGTCACTCTGCTCGCCAGTGTGATCATATGACTGCCTCGATGCTTCCTCTGCTTCAACCGGCTCCTCAGCGTGCTTCGCGTCCCGTGTATAGTGCATTGTTTACGCATACTGTAGTTCATTTTACACCTCCGTCTGATTCTCGGGAATGGGTTGTTGAATCTGGTGCCTCTCATCATGTCACCACTGATCTCAATACTCTCTCGTTGCATGAGCCTTACTCTAAGAATGATAGCGTCGTCATCGGTGATGATTCTAAACTACCCATTACACACACTGGTTCTTTCTCTTTCTCCACTCCATCTTTCCTTTTAGTTTTCTCTAATGTTTTATTTGTGTCATCTATGTCAAAAAATTTGATTTCTATGGTTGTACTTTGTGCTACTAATCCTATTACATTTCTTTTCTTTGATTCTTATTTTCAGGTATTGGATCGTCGTACGGGAGCAACATTGGTCAGCGAGATCAATAGAGATGGTGTCTATTACTAGCCAAAATTTACGTCTACGCTATCATCCCCTTCAGGCTTTTCTGTGTCTGTCTCGTCATATATTTCTTATGGCATAGTCGTTTAGCTCATCCATCATTAGGTGTTTTGCAATGCTTTTTATTATCCTTGGATCTTTCATTCTTGCGGATATATACTTTGCCTAATTTTTCATGCACGTTGTGTAATATTAATAAGAGTCATAAATTATCTTTTCATAAATCTAGTATTTCGTCTCATGCTCCTTTGAATATTATCTTTTCTGATGTTTGAACATCTCCTATATCATCATTTGATGGACTCAAATATTAATCTTTATTGATCATTTTACAAAGTACATATGGCAGGTGGCAATCGACCCTTTAACCCACTGCCTCTCTATCCTCCTCTCGCTTCTCTAAACCAACATCCCATGCAAACTCGCTCTAAAAATGTCATCTACAAATCAAATCCAAAGTACCTTATTCATACTAGCCTTCCATAACCTTGTGAACCCTCCTCTGTCACGTAGGCGCTCAAAGATTTTAAATTGGATAAAGGTCATGCACGAAGAGTATGATGCTCTTCTCCGTAATCCGTCTATGAAATATACGTAAATATAGGTTAAATCAATGTTCCGCTGTTCTATTTTACTAATAAATAAATTAAAATGTTTAACAAATTATTTTAACAAATTAAAATATTAAAACACTCTATTATTTTTTCCCATAACCCTTATGTTTTCTTCTATAAATTATTTAAAATATTAAAATGTTACCCTAAATTAAAGATTTTCAAAGAACAATTAATCGGAAGAGGCACGGTTGGGAGGGCTTCAAATTCTGCAATTTCATAATAACCGTACTCGCCGGAAGAGTCGAAAGTGAGGTCAAATTCTTCAAATTCTGACCGGGCAAGCTGATCGAGGCCTGCGAGGAACTGAGTGGCATCCGCCGAACAAGAGCTGCACGACAGAGGAGGGGATTGTGGAGGAGAGTTTCTGCCTTCTTCGTTGTGTTATCTGCGTAACCTTTTGCCTGTGGTCCACCTGTGTGCGCAAGTCGCGCACGAGTCAACTTAGTTCAATGCAATCCGAGCTCTGGATTTGCACCCCCCCTACGCACCCATGCGTGAGAAAGAATCTCTCCCAATGCATTTGTTCACATCTTTAATGTATGTGAATCAATATAAACCAACAAAGATGCTAAGAAATTCTCAATGTGGGACTAAAGTCCCATGCACAATAAAATTTCTTCTCTTCCTCCTCTTCTCCATTCACACTTATTCAACACGATCTTCGACCTGTCGTCGTAGGCATATTAGTATTCGCAGTAGCTGCCGACGCCACAAGGTCTGTGGGGGAGGGCCTTGCAAGGGTTGGAGTCACAAGGGAGCGTCCGGTAGGAGGAGGAGTTGCGCGGATCGAAGTACTACGACGTATGCTTGTAGCACTTGATGCAAGGGACGCAGTTCGCGCACATTAAGGTACATGTTTTTTATTCTTTGATGGGTTGCTTGCTTTCTAACCATTATTTGTGGGAATCGTATTGTCATACGGGTAGAATATATCCGGATTTTTATAGTTTGATATCCTCTTGGTTGGCGAAGGGGTTATTAGTTTGAAAGTTTTTACATATGATCAATGTAAAATTCACTACCATGGGAACTATTATGTTGCTGTAGTACTCAATACTTCCATGTGGCTATAATTACAGTATTATTAATATCAAATTATCTCTAAATTCTAATCTGGTTGTTAGTGTCTGTGACCTTGGAACAGAGATATATATTGTACATATGCAAAAATGGATGGTTGGAATTTTCTCTTGTGTTTAGTTTGTAACCTGTGGATATTCTTGAGAAATTAAAGATGAAGTTGAACTTATATACTTTATTACTAAGTACTGATTAATTTGGGTAAAAAGTGACACTGTTCTGGATAGCATATGAAATTAATGCACAAGTTGAAATTTTGGGATAAAATTTCAAAAATTCTGCAATTTCATGATGTGATTATTTTATTTTATTCGTTCTTATCATATGATAGGTAAAGTATGGTATTTGTGTGAAATATTGGGTTAAAATTCTTGTGTTGTTATAGATCTTGTTAATTGAGAAGGTCAATCTCTCTCTCAGTTCATGTTTATTGTAGCATGATTTTATGATAATTGATAGTTTACATTGTGATTAGCATATACTTTAATAATACAAATATCATTATTTATTTAGTTTTTCAGTTTATGTTTGTGTACAATGAGAAGATATTATACTAAAGTTGATGTTTTCTAGTTTAATGTTACAAAGTTATTTTTTTATTATTATTATTTATGATAAGTATACGTGTGTTAACTACCATCTATAAAGCAGAAAGTATGTCTAAAAATCATGATTGGACGTGGCATCGAAAAGATGATAATGGTTATCTTGTTGATAAGTTTGTAGAAGGGGTTAAAGACTATTTGAAGTTTGCCTATGAACACCCAGATTGTGTCAGTAGTGACAACAAGATAAGGTGTTCATGCAGTGATTGTCGTAATAGATATTTTTTATTGGAAAAGACATGCATTATCATCTTGTCAAAAATGGATTCACCGGTGGCAATAATCTATGGCATGCACATGGTGAACCATTGAAGAAAGTTTCTCATTCTATTAATAGTGAAAGAGTTCAAATGAAGAAGGATCTCGTTACAAAACTATGGTCATGGAGGGGATTGACCAAGGTTTTGATTGGACTTCATTAAATATTGGATGCACAAAAGTTCTTTGACTTACTAAAGGATGTTGATGAACTGTTATGGGATGATTGCAAAAACTACAATAATTAAATTTTCAGCTATGACTCAACTATTAAATCTCAAGTCTGAGTTTAATATGCCCGAGGCGTGCTATGATAAACTCATGTCAATTGTTAAAGGCATGTTACCAGAAACTGAAAATTGCAGCCCAATTTGTATAAAACAAAGAAGTAACTTGCCAATCTCAGACTCGGTTATGTGAAATTGATGTGTGTGTGAACAATTGTATTTTATATTATGAAGAATACAAAGACCACAAAGAATGCCTCATTTGCTTTCATCCTAGATACAAACCAAGAAAATCGAGAGTACGGAAAGAAGTGTCTTTCAGTGTCTTACGATACTTGCCATTGATACTTAGACTTAAGAGGCTTTATACATCTTCCTATACTTCTAAACAGATGACTTGTCATGCAAAAAATCATTGTAAAGATGGGAAAATGACACACCCATCTCATGCTAAGGCATGGAAGCATTTTGATCACACTTATCCTTCTTTTGCCTCAAATTCACGTAATGTGTGCCTTGGGTTATGCACTGATGGATCAGTCCATTTGGCCATTAAAGTACCTCTTAATCATGTTAGCCAGTGATTATTATAATGTATAATCTCCCTCCATGGATGTGCATGTAAAAGCCCTTCATGTTCCTTAACATGGTTATTCCTGGACCAAAGAGTCCTAGAAAAAATATTGATGTGTTCTTACGCCCTCTAATAGATGAATTAAAAATATTATGGGCCACTGGTGTCGAAACATATGATGTGTGCAGTAAATAAAACTTTCTAATGAAGGCAGTACTTTTGTGGACAATTAGTGATTTTTCAGCATATGGAATATTGTCTATATGGAGTACTTATGGTCGGTTGGCATGTCCTTACCGTATGGAGCATACAAAGTCATTCCAACTTCAATATGGAAGAAAGATTTCTTAGTTTGATTGTCATCGTCAATTCTTACCTCGTGATCATCCTTTTAGAAGACATGTGTATAAGTTTCGAAAGGGTAAAATTGAAAAAGATTATCCGCCTCTTCGTTTAAGGGGTGAACAAATTTGTGAAAGAATAATTAGGCTTCCACATGTAACATTTGGGAAACCACCAAACGACATCCAACCGATTAATGGGTTTGGCAGAACACATAATTGAGTGAAAAGATGTATATTCTGGGAGTTACCTTATTGGAAGACAAATCTTATTTGATATAATTTAGATGTGATGCATATTGAGAAAAATATGTTTGATAATGTTTTCAATACTATCATGGATGTCAAAGACAAGACAAAGGATAATGTTAAAGCTAGAAAAGATCTAGAGCAGCATTGTAGCCATCCAGAGTTGCATTTAATTGAGGGCACAAATGATAAATTTTACAAACCAAAAGCAGCATACACTTTGAGTAAATTGCAAATGAAAGAAATGTGTAATTGGGCAAAATCATTGAAACTCCTAGATGATATTCCGCGAACATATCTCATTGTGTAAATGAGCGTGAACACAAGTTTAGTGGGATGAAAAGTCATGATTGTTACATATTTATGCAAAGATTGTTGTCTGCTACATTTCGTGATCTACTTCCAAAATCAATTTGGGAAGTATTAACAGAACTAAGCAATTATTTTAGAGATATATGTGCAATCATGTTGAGGGTGGAGCATATGCAGCAAATTGAATCAAATATTATTGAAATACTATGAAAACTTGAAAGGATTTTTTCCTCCAGCTTTTTTTGATTCCATGGAGCATTTGCCAATTCACCTTGCATATGAAACTAAAGTTAGTGGACATGTACAATATAGATGGATGTATCTTTTCGAGAGGTATTTTTACATCTAAATTCACTAATTTATATTGATTTGTTCATATACCTAATAAAAATATAAACTCTTTGAAGGTTTGTATACCATTTAAAGAAAAAAGTGGGAAATAGAGCTCATGTGGAAACTTCGATTGTTGAAACTTATATCATAGAGGAAGTTACGACATTTTGTTCATCGTACTTTGAACCACAAGTATAATCACGACTAAATCGAATTCCACAAAATGATGATGGTGGAGTAATAGATTCTTCTTGCAAGCTGTCAATATTTACTCACCCAAGATGAGCACTTAGCTCTTGATTTACAACTAGATATCTACAAGACGATGAGTTAAAAGCTATCCATAGATACATTTTGATCAATTGTGACAAGATAATTCCATTTGTAACGTAAGTTTTGTTTTAATTATTGTTCTTTATATATTTATTTGTAAATATAAATTAAAATCATTAACAATTTGATACATATAGGAAATTTATTGAAGAAAAGAAACAACAAATTCCAAGTATGACTGACATGGAACTTCAATTTTTATGTGATCAACAATTTCCTCAGTGGTTACTCTCTCACGTAAGTAGTATATTACTTAGTTTTAAAATATTCATCAATTTTCAACAATGTATAAATATTTTTTTAATCCATTTAATTTTTTTTTTGATAGATTCAAGAAAATCCTTGTGGGGTTGATGATGACATGAAAAAGCTAGCATATGGTCCAAATCGATGGATGTCATGTTATAAAGAATTCTTTGTGAATGGATTTAAATTTGAGATTGTGGAATATGGGCGTTATAAAGCAACATCAAATTATGGTGTATGTGTGTTAGGGAGCACCATTAATGAGTATGAAGTGGATTTCGTATTGGAAGAAATTATAGTATTAGAATTTTATGGTCTTAGGGATGAGATTGTTTTGTTTAAGTGTCACTGGTATGACACATCTGATAAAGGGGTCAAAGTGCATAGTTGGGTCTTGTAGAAATTAATCATAAATCAAAGTTGAACACAAATGACCCTTTTATATTGGCTGCCCAAGCTCAATAAGTGTATTATACTATATCTCCTAGCACCAAACGAGAGAGGAACAACTTGATGGTAGTATGCAAAGTGAAAGCTGGAGAAAAATTTGATATCCCTTTACGTCAAGAACAGATGAAAGTGTTCCACCAAATGTTGAATCTGCTTTCCAAGAAGAGGATACATCTGTTCCACATCCTATTATTAGAGATGCAAACATTGATGAGGTTAACATTGTTTTTGATGAGGAAGAAGAGTTAGATTCTAAGGAAATTGAGGAGCTTCAACATGTGAACAGCAAGGGAGTTATTTTAGATGGTAAAGAGGAAGAACTTGAAGACTTCGAATCAGATGAAGAAACACAATCTGAAACAAACCATGACTCTGATAATAATGTCAATGAAATAGAAACTGATGATTAAATTTATTTATTTCTAAAAAATTTTTAATTGTAATTTTTATTCTTAATTATAGGAATTATTTTGTTATATATATATATATCAAATAATAATTCAGGATTTGCATGTACATTTTTGTATAAAATTCATTTATAGTATGTATTTTTCTTTTTTCAAGTATTTCAATTGACTATTTGTTATATTTATGCAGTATGTCCAACAGAGGGAAAGAAATTGTTTCCAGCAGAGGAAGATCAAGTGAGAGAGGATGGAGAAGATGGCAACCACTTAGGCTGCAACATGAGAATACAAACTTGATATCGGTGAATCACACACAATCTGAACAAAACATTGAGTTGAATAGTATTTCCTCTAATGATGTTACACGAAGGCAACATGTGTCACCAATAATCAACAACATATCTGTTGGTGCAACATCCCTCAGGTCAAGGTTGACCTGGTTAACCAAGCTGAGTCTTGGTTTGGGTTTAGATGTTTGACAATAAGATATTGATCGAAGAAGAGTCAAGTAGGTCAAGGTTGACCGGATACTTGACTGGGAAGTCCTAACTGGCATGTTAGGCAGAAGGAAGTCCTAACTGGCATGTTAGGCAGAAGGAAGTCCTAGTGAGTGAAGCTAGGCAGAAGGAAATCCTGGTGAGTGAAGCCAGGTGAAAGTCCTAGTGAGTGAAGCTAGGCAGAAGGAAATCCTGGTGAGTGAAGCCAGGTGAAAGTCCTAGTGAGTGAAGCTAGGCAGATGGAAAACCCTAGTGAGTGAAGCTAGGTGAAAGTCCTGGTGAGTGAAGCCAGACAAAGGAAATCCAGATGGATCAAGGATGATCGGACATCTGGTGTTGGGAAGTCCGAGTAGGTCAAAGGATTGACTGGATACTTGGCAAGGAAGGAAATCCAGATGGGTCAAGGTTGACCAGACATCTGGTGGAAGTCCAAGTAGGTCAAAGGATTGGCTGGATACTTGGCAAGGAAGGAAATCCAGATGGATCAAGGATGATCGGACATCTGGTGTTGGGAAGTCCAAGTAGGTCAAGGGAGTGACCGGATACTTGGCACGACGAGTAAAAGTCCAAGTGGGTCAAAGGGATTGACCGGACACTTGGTGGGGAGTCCTGGCAGGTCAAGGGAGTGACCAGATGCTAGGCATGATGTACCAACAGGTCAAGGTTGACCGGATGTTGGTTAGGGAGGTTTGGGACTTGGTTTTGGGCAAAAACCAAGTGCTGGATCGATCCGTGGATCGATCCAGGCTCTGGATCGATCAGTGGATCGATCCAGATTCTTCCCAGCGAACAGAGAGCTTCTGGATCGATCCGTGGATCGATCCAGAGGTCCTGATCGATCAGCCGATCGATCGGGACGATGCTTCTTCGCGCGATAAGCGCTGGATCGATCCGTGGATCGATCCAGGCACGTTTCCAGAGCACAGAGGCGCTCTGGATCGATCCGTGGATCGATCCAAAGCCTCCCCGATCGATTCGGAACATTTGAATCGATCGGGATCCGACCGTTGGCGTCGTTTATAGCAGCAGGCGTGCGATGGCTGCGAGTATTCTTTCACCGATTCACTCCAGATCTCTCGCCAACTTCTCCACAGCGCTCTCAAAGATCAGATCGCCAGTTCTTGAAGGATCTTGGAAGCTTTCCAAGTCAAGAGGCGGATCAAAGGCAAGAAGAGAAGCTAGAGTTAGGGTTTTCTGTACTCATTGTAAGCTTTGCGCTTGTGTTTTGTTTCCCTTTCCTTTCTTCTTGTACTGAGAGTCTTGTAGGGCTTCTCCGCCCTCGGTAGTTACCGAAAAGGAGTGTTTTCATAGTGGAGGGTGCGTGCGTGGTGTGGATCCTTGGATTAGTCACCTCTTGTGAGGTGGATACCAAGTAAACCAACTAGTGTTAGCGTGGTTGTATTTGTTTCTGTATTTTCCGCTGCATATCCTTGAAGAAACAAGCAACGCCAAGCGACGAGCACGCGACGAGCTATTCACCCCCCCCCCCTCTAGCTACTTTTGGTCCTAACAATATCAAATAGTGAGACACGGGAGCATGAACTTTTTATAATGTCAATACAAACATTGTGAAGTTTCACGAGATCATTGTCTTTGTATTTCACATAAAATAGCTATTTTTTTATTCATGTATCCTTATATATGTTTAGTAAATCATGTATATAATTTATTTAATTGTCATAGGATGAGGAGGTAAGAAGGCCACCATCAGAAAACGATATCACAAGTGATGCTTGTTATGAAGATAATTCATCAGTTGTTCGTCGAAGAGGACCTAATCGAGGGTCTCGGATACCACCAAACAGTGATGAAAGTAAGTAAAACTTCTCATCTTTTAAATTTTATAAGTACCAGTATTTTTGTGATTAGTTAGTATTATAGCTATACATTTTTCAATTTCCTTATATTAGATTTGTTGAGATTGAGGTTGCTCATGATATAACAAACGATATCAAATGAGCCATTACAAAAACTTGGCCAACTTGGAAAAAGGTGCCTAATGATAATAAGAATATACTTTGGGACAATTTTAAGGTAAGTGATAATTTTTGAATTGGTTTTAGTTTAGTTTTGATATTATTGTAACCATGAATTGCTGAATGGAAATGTTGCAGCTGAGATACAAATGGGATAATATTACTGATAGAGAAATGAAAAGGTGTGGGATGAAAATGCCGATGAAAGATATAGATCATCCATTCATTTGGCTAAACAAGCAGTATTATCATCAGCGTACAAAGAGTTAGAAAGGGAACCAACCATGTTAGATATAATAGGTAGGGGACTGGAGTGGATGGATTCAAAGGTATGGAATAATTTAGTTAACAATCATTGGAATAAAGAACATTAGAAGATAAAGTGTGAAGTTGCACGAAATAATCGAATGACAATGAAGGACAGATCTATTACAAAGCATGCAGGGGGTTCTATTTCTTTTAGAATACACCGTGAGAGAATGGTAAACCTTTTTTTCTAAGTAATTATCCAACAGTCACATCTCTTATTAAATTTGGAATTCATATTTCATTAAAATGTAATTCCATTTTTATTTGATATTATATTGAAATGTTGTATATATTTAATTGTAGATGAAAGATTTGGGATGAGATGTTGATAACTTTGAAGCTTTTAAACGGATGCATAAAAGAAGGCAAGGTACTAGAGAATTTGTAGACAACAAATCAGCTAAAGTGAGTATATTGCACTGTTAAAGTGAGTATCCCCTACAATGCTAATGGAAATACTCTATTGGTGGCTAATTTTTTGTTCAATTTAAAATGTTTATGCATTTGGCCTTTATTTTGTCTATTACACAGATTATTCCTTATTGGGATGATACTATTCTTGAACTATTAGCATAAATATTTTGACAATAGAGTTTAACTTGTACAAAAAAAGTTGATTACTTTAGTCATGTTACTAAATTATTGATGTGGGCAGTTAGACAAGAACATTATTGAATTTGGAATTTGA
The DNA here is from genome assembly GCF_018446385.1 of Zingiber officinale. Lineage (NCBI taxonomy): Eukaryota > Viridiplantae > Streptophyta > Magnoliopsida > Zingiberales > Zingiberaceae > Zingiber > Zingiber officinale. The sequence continues at coordinate 2,451,956 of NC_055991.1, forward strand.
TTATACTAATATTAATTGCAAAGTAGTATTGATTTTATTGATTTGTTTTTATATTTATTAGACAACATAATTTATTTTAATATTGGTAGGAAAAATACAAAGAGAAACAAAATGTTGATGATCCATCTGTTGAACGTTCATTTGATCTCAACTCATGGTGTGATGTGGTGGACTGCCCATCGAAGGGGAGGGTGTATGGATATGGATGCAATCGTCATTTTGGAAGAGTATATAATGGAAATTCACTTATATAAGCAAGTAATGAGATGTGTTCAAATGAGGAAAATAAAGAACTATTAAAAGAAATTGAAGACATGCGTGCATCTACCAAGAGAATGGAGCAAGAAATAATTGAGGGTAAGAAGCAATTAGAACTTGCTATCATAGAAAGTAGACAGAGAGAAGAGAAGCTTATTGAGGAAAGTAGAAAGATAGAAGAAAATTTGGAAGAGATGGTTCGTAAAATGATTCAAGAGGTGGGATATATGAATCATATATTTACAAGAGGATTGACTTCCATGAACAATGTTATAAATGATGTGAAAGTTAGATTAGTTGTGGGATTTCACATTTATTTATGTACTCGTTGTTTGATACTTTTGAGATTTGAAAATTTATTCGATTTCTTATGATTTTATTAATTATCAATAATTCAGTTTACATGAATGATATAAATATTTATTTATATAAATGCTAATATTGTGATATCTTTTGTGGATTGAGAAATATGTATATGTTATTGTTTTTCACAAAATGATATGTGGATGTGAAATATAAGAATTTGATTATAATATACATTTAGTAATAAAATTAGAAATGAATTTATACATAGAATTGTAAATGGATTCATAAATGGAAATTTTTGTATATATGGATTTATAAATGAAATAAAACTATATTTTATATGTTATTTGAGATCAAATAATGATGGATTTGAGATAAAATGAAAGACGGAATTTGTATTTGAAACTAATATGGTATTTGACCAAATTAAAAATGGATTTATAAACAATTTTATAATCTGTCTCTAAAATTAAAAATAGAAAATTTCTATTTCAAAATCAGAGACGACACCTTCAATAACATATTTTTGAGACGAAATTTTCCATCTCAAACTTTTATTTGAGATAGAAAAATGGACTTCAAAGATAGATTGTTTCGTCTTTGAAGCCATGTTTCCTTGTAGTGACTCTTCCAATACTCTCCAAGTCAAGTTCTAATTTTTGATGGAGAGTAATATGATTATTGAAATAGTTAGATGAAAATATTTTTCGTCTCACGAGATCTCTGGGAAGTAATTAAACAAAGCTACAAAGAACTGTCAACAACTCCTCCAATATAGACAAATGCTCAACAATGACAATATAAAGAGAATACCATAAAGGATGTTTTGCACTACGATACATCCAGCAAGGATTGAGCAAGTTAATCCTCGCATTTTCGGTATAAAAAAGGCTAAGGATGCTTGAGAAGTTCTGAATAAAGAATTTTAAGGTTTAGAGAAAATCACTATCATCAAATTACGGACTCTATAGACCAATTTTGATAATTTGTCAACTAAAAGGGTACGTGATATTTTTTCAAAAATTACTAAGATAGTTAATTTGATACATGTTACTGTCATTGAGGAATCTAAAGATTTGTCTATGCTCATTATGTATGAACTAATGGATTCTCTTGAAACTCATCAGAATATAATGACTAGATATATTGAGAAACCATTAGAGTAGACTCTTCAATCTAAAATGATTGCGACAGACAAAAAGAATGAAGATCGATTCAGACGACCAAATTATCAACATTGGAATTCTAATTCAAGAAGTGAATAAAAAGGCAAAGAGTGGAAGACAAATCAGTCTAGCAACAAAGATTCAGACGATGCCACATATGTAAAAAGAGCAATTATGAAAGCAAAGATTGTTGGTTTCGACAATGTAATGATTGTGAAGACTCTAACCATCTTTACATCAATTGCCCAAAGAAGTAGAAAAATCAAGCCAACTTAATTGAAGATGATGAATCCTCAAAACAATTATTCTACTCTTGCATGAATACGCAAGAAGATTGAGATACATATATGATACCTCGATAGCTGGTGCAGTCGCCATATGATAAGTATAAAGTCTAGTTTTGTCTACTAGATGATTCATTTAAATCCAAAGTGAAGCTTAGAGATGGAAAGCATGTGAAGGTGGAAGGCAAAGGTGATATTACCATGAAAACAAAAGGATGTACTTCTAAACTTATCAAAGATGTGCTTTATGTTCCTGAATTATTTCAAAATTTATTGAGTGTGGGTCAATTGGTAGAAAATGGTTATATGCTGGCATGTGATAGGGATAGATGCACAATTATTGACAAGGAAAATGATCAAACAATAACTGTAATACTTATGACATCACATAGAGAATTCCCAATGTGTATGTCTCATAAAGAAATTTAGTTTTAAAGTCTAAAGTCATAAATGATTCAATGCTTTGACATATAAGGTCTGGACATTTAAATTATGAGAGCTTTACTATTGGGCTACCTTCTATTGATGTAAGTGGAAGAGTTTGTGAAGGATGTGTTTATGGAAAAATCTATAGAATGTCATTTCCTAAATTTTTATCGAGAGCTACTAGAATTTTTGCATACTAATATTTGTGGTTCAACCAAAACTTTTTCCTTGAACAATAGAAGATTTTTTCTTTTATTTGTTGAAGATTATTCAAGGATGATGTGGGTATATTTTCTTGAGATGAAATATGAGGTTTTCTCTAAATTTCTTCAATTTATGGCTTATGTTGAAAGAGAAACTGGACAACCCATAAAGGCTTGAGAATAGATCGAGGAGGAGAATTTATTTCAAAGCCATTTTGGAATTATTGCAAAGAAAAGGGCATAACAAGGCATCTTACTATTAGACAAAGTCCTTAACAAAATGACATTGAAAAGCATAAAAATTGTAGCATTGAGGAGATGACTCAAAGCATGCTGAAAGCTAAAAGTTTGCCCAATATCTACTAGGCAGAAGTTGTTAATACAATAGTATATTTTTGAACATATCTCCAACTAAGGCTATCCAAAAAATGACATTATATAAAACATTGTTCCAAAGAAAACCAAAGGTTGGTCATCTTAAGATCTTTGGTTCTTTGGTTTATTATTATATTCTTTCCCATAATAGAAAAAAGTTTGATGGAAAGGGAGAGAAATGCATCTTTATTGGATATAGTTATCATTTCAAAGGCTATAGGTTGCTTAATCCTAACACTCAAGAGTTGATAATATCAAGAGATGTAATTTTGATGAAGAAAGTGCATGGGAATGGGAAGACAGAGTTTGATTCACATGCAGCACCTTCCCAAGATGATGAAGTCACTCATTTAATTTCTCCAAATCAAGAAACTCTAAGTTCTTCATCATCAAGTCATGATCAGTTGGTTTCGAATACAGCTGACTCACCAGCAAGAAAGACTCATTCATTACAAGAAATATATGAAGCATGCGATGTTACTTTTGTTGCTAGTGAACCCCAAAATTATGAGGATACTGTTAAAGAAGAAGTTTGGGTAGAAGCCATGAACGAAGAAATAAAAATGATCGAAAAAATAACACTTGGCAGATTGTTGAAAAACCACCATCCAAAGACATTATCAGCTTAAAATGGGTCTTCAAAACTAAGTACAACGAAGATGACTCTATTGAAAAGCATAAAACTCGCGTTGTTGCCAAGGGCTATGGTCAACGGCCTAGAATTGACTTCGGTGAGACATTTGCACCGATTGTTCATATGGAAACTATTCATACGCTTATGACTCTTGATGCTCAACTCAAGTTGCTGATATATTAACTAGACATTAAATTTGCATTTTTGAATGGAGAAATTGAAGTATATGTCCAACAACCACGAGGATATGTAATTACAAGTCAAGAAATATGGTATATTGACTTAAAAAAGCTCTTTATGAGTTAAAGCAAGCTCCACGAGCATGGAATAGCAAAATTGATAATTATATTTTAAAAAATGGATTCCAAAGAAGTCCAAGTGAGCCATCATTATATGTGAAAACAAAAGGTACAATAAATTTCTTATAGCATGCCTTTATGTTGATAATTTGATATATATGGGCAAAATCTCACGATGATTAAATATTTTTAAAAAGCCATGATAAGCTAATTTGAGATGACAGATCTAGAACTTATGAAATAGTTTTTTGGGATGCAAGTGAAGCAAGAGAATGGAAGAATCTTTGTTTCTCAAGAAAAATATGTTGTTGATTTGATGAAGAAATTCAACATGAGTTACTGCAAGGTTTCTTATGTTAGGACTCTTGGTGGTTGGCTAGAGGGGGGTGAATAGCCCACAAATTAAAGAAAACAAATATCTTTCTTGGACTTATAACTTAGAATAAAACATTTGCATAGATAAAATAAAAAATAAACTGAAAAGACAGAGATAGAGAATTTTACTTGGTTACAACCGAATAGGTTGTTAATCCAAGGAATAAAATTGCACTAATTTCTCCTTCAGGCGGAGAGACCTCTTTACAGTAATGAAGCAGAGAAAGACGAAGCTAAAACAGACAAAGAAGCGTGTACAAATGTTTCTTGAATAATTCTTGTTGTTGTTTAGCTTTGGGAGTAGGGTTGCTTATATAGCCCTGCTCGGAGCGCCTGGAGGGGGATAAAATTTTATCCCCTTTGCAACGGATCGCGGTCAAATGCGATCCGGATAAAATCCTGTTCCAAGCGCCCGGACGAGGAAAGTCAACCAAGTTGGCTTTTTCCAATCCGGGTCTTTCGCTCCGGCTTCGCTCTCCTCGATCCGAGTATTTCGCTCCGGTTTCTCTTGCTTGGGTGATGTCGGCCATCTAGAATTGGGCTCACCCGAACCCAACTTCCGGCCTTCTCGAGCAAGCTTTCGCTCTTGGCTTCTCATCTCTCGGAAACGTCGCGCGCCTCCTTCTCATTCGCCCGCGTACTCTTCCGCAGCACCTTGTCCCTAAGACGCACCGAGCCTGTCGGCTCTCTCCCGTGCGATCCTTCTCGCTAGCTACGTCTTTTTCTCGACATCTTGTGCTCCTAAGTTCCTACACACTTAGACACAAGATTAAACACAACAGAACCTAACATAACTTGTTTGATCACATCAAAAATAACCTTGGGATACCAACAATCTCCCCCTTTTTGATGTGAGCAACCCAAGCTAAGTTAGGGTAAACTAACATAAAGTAAAAGCAATTAAAAGTGCAAAAATTTAAAACAGTTTAAACTACCTTCTCCTAGACTTAATCTTCCCTTCTCCCCCTTTGATCACATAAAAAATAGGGTACCAAAAAAAATCTAAGGGTAACTTTTTAAAAATAAGAAAGTTTTTTAGTTATATATAAAAAAACTCTGGTTTTCTAATAAAAAACTTATCAAGTTTTTGAAAATTTTGAAAAAAAAATTGAAAATAATTTACAACGTAAATAATTTTAAAAACTTTAAGTTTTGCAAATACAATTTCTTAAGTTAAACAAATTTGCAAAAAAAATTTGAGTAATTTTGGTGAAGTAAAGCTGTTACTTCAAAAAAACTTTGATAGACAAATAATTTTTGAAAAAACTTCAAGTTTTTTTTTTAAATTCTAAGTTAAAAACATCAAAAAAAATGTTTGAGTAACTATTTAAAGTATTATTTAATTACAATTAAATGCTTTATTAGTTAGTCAATTAAACATTTTATTTCATTAATTGGGTTCTAGGCTGTGGCGAGACACTAGACCTTCTTGGTTATTGAAGCAACAACCACTTTCTAGATAAAGCCTCTTAAGGAAATCAAATATTTAATTTTCTCGCTAAAAGCCCTAAGTCTAATTAGAGTTCAATTTATATAAGATTTGAGAATCCAATACAAGTTCCTTCCTATAGGATTAATCAGAAATTTTAGGGACACATAACTTTTGGCAATTTTTTTTATTTGACCCCTGTGAAATCTAAGATACTAGCTTAGTCTTTTAAAATTTTGAGTTTGAACAGTTAAACATGTATGGTTCTTCAAGTTTTCTACTTATGTCTTCAATTTATCATTTTTCAAATTTAATATCTCAAAATCTTCTAATAGACAAGATTTGGTTAGAATTAATTCTTTATTTTCTTTTTCTAGTTTGCAACAATCTTTAGATAATAATTTAACAAATTTAAATAACTTATCGGGAGGAAGAGATCGTACTTGACTTACCTTGTCAATCTCGTTATCCGTAGCTCCCCCTGAACTGTTGCTTTCTTCCGATATTGTTCCCCCTTTATTGATGCTCTCAATGCTTATTTCGGATGAGCTTGCTTCATTTTTGTCTTCTTGATGACTTGCTACTAATGCAAGTTCGGCGATGACTTCAATTTTTGATTCAGACGATGTTTCGTCTCATGTCACCTTTAGAGTCTTGTACTTGTCCTTTTGAACGAGCTTCTTGTTCTTTCCTTTGTTCTTGTTCTTGATCTTTAACTTAGGCAGTTTCTTTAACATGCTCTTCTTCATTACAGTGGTAGCATCTGATTGTTCTTTTCTTTCTACCCTGCGGATGGTTAGTTTTTCTAAATTTAAATAATTTTTAAAATTATCTTACCATCATTACCGTTTCATCGTCGTCTAGAGAAGATTCTGAATCTTGTTCGTCCATCTTAACCTTGAGGGCAATATTGTGCTTCGGCTCCTTTTTCAAATTTGCACATCTCATTTCATGGACTTCAAATGTTGAAAACATTTCTTCTAAGGTGACAGCTTTTAAATCTTTAGAAATATAGTAAACATCTACTAATTGTTGGTACCCCAAGGTTATTTTTGATGTGATCAAATAAGTTAAGTTAGGTCCTGTTGTGTTTAACTTTGTGCCCAAGTGTGCAAGAACTTAGGAGCACAGGGAGTTGAGCAAAAGATGTAGCTAGTGAGAAGGACGGCGGGAGAGAGCCAACAGGCTCGGTGCGTCTGAGGGATGAGGTGTTGCGGAAGAGTACACGGGGCGGACGAGAAGGAGGCTCGGTGTGTCTAAGGGACGAGAAGCCAGAGAGAAAGGTTGATCGAGAAGGTCGGAAGTTGGGTTCGGGTGATCTCTATTCCGGATGGCCGAAATCACCCAACCCAGCAAAAAAATATGGACCGAAGCAAGTGGAGCCAAAGATGAAGGCTCGGAGAGAAAGTCAACAAAATATTGACTTTCCCCCTTCAGGGCGCCTGGAACGATTCCGGGCACTCGGAGTAGTCCGAGGAGCCCGAAACGATTCCAGGCGCTCGGAGAAGTCCGGGCGCTCAAAACGAATCCGTGCACCCGAAGCAGTTCGAGCGCTCGAAATGATTTCGGGCGCCCAGAGCAGTCCAGGCTCCTGAAATGATTCAGGGCACCCAGAACAGTCCGAGCACCTGAAACGATTCCGGGCGCCCGGAGCAGTCCGAGCGCCCGAAACGATTCCGGGTGCCCGGAGCAGTTTGGGCGCCTGGAACCCAAGTTTTAGTCATTTCAATGTGGTCTTTGACCGTTGCGTCAGGGATAAGTTTTTATCCCACTCCAAGTACTTGGAACCCTTCCAAGCGCCCCGACCAAGGCTATAAATATAGTCTTGGTCCCAGAAGTTAAAAAAGCAACAAACATTTTTGCAATAACGCTTGTACACATCTTAGTTTTTGTTTAGCTTCTTAATTTCTGTGTTTTCACTGCTGTAAAGAGGCTTCTCCACCTAAAGGAAAAACTAGTGCTACTCTATTTCTTAGATTAACAACTACCCCGGTTGTAACAAAGTAAAACTTCTGAGTCTCTGCTTTTCAATTTATTTATTATTTAATGCAAGTGTTCTTTAATTAAGTTATTTGTTCGATAAAGGTATTTTTGTTTTTATTTGTGTAGGGGCTATTCACCCCCCTCTAGCCGGCCACCAAGGGTCCTAGTAAGTGGTATCAGAGCCAGGACACTTCAGGAGGACTAACCGTCGATCGAAGATCGAATCGATGGTCGGACCGAGTATATACCCACCGAAGTTCGAGGGGGAGTTCGCGAGTTGGAAAAAGAGAATGTAGGTATTCTTTAAAACTGATTTTGAATTGATTTTAATAATGAAGTTTGGTTTTGTAGCACCCGAAGATAAGGAAGAATATCAATGGACGAAAAAGGAGTAGACTGACTACGTGTCAAACGGCAAAGCACAGTTCTATCTGCTGAGTGTCCTACCGCCACAAGAAGTTAATCGGATCAGCGCCTATAACTCAGCAAAGGAGCTTTGGGAGAAGTTCCTTGAGCTACACAAAGGGACGTTCGAAACTAAGCTCGCGAGATGGGATTTACTTCGCAACCAGCTCACCAACCTTCGATTTGAAGAAGATGAATCCATTGCACACCTTCACTCGAGGATTAAGGAGCTCATCACCAGACTTTCGAATCTCAGAGAAAAGGTAAGCAACCGAGATTCGCTAAGGTACGCTCTAAATGCTTTCCCTAGAAATACGAAATGAGCATCATTAGTAGATGCCTACTATATCTCTAAGGACTTAGAATCTGTTACCTTAGAAGAGTTATTTTCAACGTGTGAAGTCCATAAATCGAGATGCATAAATTTAAAGAAGGAGCCAAAGCATAATATTGCCCTCAAGATGAAGATGGATGAACAAGAGTTAGAATCACCCAACCCAGCAAAAAAATATGGACCGAAACAAGTGGAGCCAAAGATGAAGGCTCGGAGAGAAAGTCAACAAAATATTGACTTTCCCCCTTCAGGGCGCCTGGAACGATTCCGGGCGCTCGGAGTAGTCCGAGGAGCCCGAAACGATTCCAGGCGCCCGGAGAAGTCCGGGCGCTCGAAACGATTCCGGGCACCCAGAGCAGTTCGAGCGCTCGAAATGATTCTGGGCGCCCAGAGCAGTCCAGGCTCCTGAAACGATTCAGGGCACCCAGAACAGTCCGAGCGCCTGAAACGATTCTAGGCGCCCGGAGCAGTCCGAGCGCCCGAAACGATTCCGGGTGCCCGGAGCAGTTCGGGCACCTGGAACCCAAGTTTTAGCCATTTCAATGTGGTCTTTGACCGTTGCGTTAGGGATAAGTTTTTATCCCACTCCAAGCACCTGGAACCCTTCCAAGCGCCCCGACCAAGGCTATAAATACAGTCTTGGTCCCAGAAGTTAAAAAAGCAACAAGCATTTTTGCAATAACACTTGTACACATATCAATTTTTGTTTAGCTTCTTAATTTCTGTGTTTTCACTGCTGTAAAGAGGCTTCTCCACCTAAAGGAAAAACTAGTGCTACTCTATTTCTTAGATTAACAACCACCCCGGTTGTAACCAAGTAAAACTTCTGAGTCTCTGCTTTTCAGTTTATTTATTATTTAATGCAAGTGTTCTTTAATTAAGTTATTTGTTCGATAAAGGTATTTTTGTTTTTATTTGTGTAGGGGCTATTCACCCCCCTCTAGCCAGCCACCAAGGGTCCTAGTAAGTGGTATCAGAGCCAGGATACTTCAGGAGGACTAACCGCCGATCGAAGATCAAATCGATGGTCGGACCGAGTATATACCCACCGAAGTTCGAGGGGGAGTTCGCGAGTTAGAAAAAGAGAATGTAGGTATTCTTTAAAACTGATTTTAAATTGATTTTAATAATGAAGTTTGGTTTTGTAGCACCCGAAGATAAGGAAGAATATCAATGGACGAAAAAGGAGTAGACCGACTACGTGTCAAACGACAAAGCACAGTTCTATCTGCTGAGTGTCCTACCGCCACAAGAAGTTAATCGGATCAGCGCCTACAACTCAGCAAAGGAGCTTTGGGAGAAGTTCCTTGAGCTACACAAAGGGACGTTCGAAACCAAGCTCGCGAGACGGGATTTACTTCGCAACCAGCTCACCAACCTTCGATTTGAAGAAGATGAATCCATTGCACACCTTCACTCGAGGATTAAGGAGCTCATCACCAAACTTTCGAATCTCAGAGAAAAGGTAAGCAACCGAGATTCGCTAAGGTACGCTCTAAATGCTTTCCCTAGAAATACGAAATGAGCATCATTAGTAGATGCCTACTATATCTCTAAGGACTTAGAATCTGTTACCTTAGAAGAGCTATTTTCAACGTGTGAAGTCCATAAATCGAGATGCACAAATTTAAAGAAGGAGCCCAAGCATAATATTACCCTCAAGATGAAGATGGATGAACAAGAGTTAGAATCTTCTTTCGACGACGAGAAAACGGTGATGATGGTAAATCAATTTAAAAAGTTATTTAAATCTAGAAAAACTAACCATCTGCAGGGTAGAAAGAGAAAAAAAATCAGATGCTACCACTGCAATGAAGAAGGGCACGTTAAAGACAACTGTCCTAAATTGAAGAACAAGGACAAAGGCAAGAACAAGAAGCCCGTCCAAACGAACAAGCACAAAAACCTGAAGGCGACGTGGGATGAAATATCGTCCGAATATGAGATTGAGGCTTTCTCCGGACTTGCGCTGATGGCAAGCTATCAAGACGATGAAAACGAAGCAAACTTGTCCGAAATGAGCATCGAGAGCATCGATGAAAGGGGAGCGACATCGGAAGGAAGCAGCACTTCAGGGGGAGCTACAGATAAGCAGATCGACAAGGTAAGTCAAGTACGATCTCTTCCTCCTGATAAGTCATTTAAGTTTATAAAATACTTATCAAAAAATTATTACAAGTTAGAAAAAGAAATTAAAGAGTTAAAATTAATATCGTTAGGTAATGAGAATTCAAATATTTTCATTACCTCGTCGTTGATTGTGGATTGGTGGATTTGCTCCTTCGTCCACTTCTTCTTCTCAAAAGGTTTTCCTTCTTTATCCATCGGAAGAGTGAAACCTAATTGTACACAAGTCCAATTTTCAATGTTAGTCATAAGGAAATACTTCATCCTTACCTTCCAATACGCGAAGTCGTCGCGATCGTAGAAGGGTGGAATGGTGATGTCTTCTCCGAGTTGATCCATCTCTAGCTTTGCTCCCACGGGTGTTGATCCGATGAAGAGCGACCTCGCTCTGATACCACTTGTTAGGATCCTTCGTACGGCTAGAGAGGGGGGGTGTGAATAGCCGACCCCAAATCGCTCGCGTTTCTTCCTACACTTCGTTAGCGCAACGGAAAAATAAACTAGAAACGAAAGGAAGAATATCAAACCTTAACACAGCGATGTACGAGGTTCGGAGATGATACTCCTACTCCTCGGCGTGTCCGTAAGGTGGACGAGCCCTGTCAATCCGTCGGTGGATGAATCCCCGGAAACCCGGCTAAAATATACTCCTTCTGGGTGGAGAAACCTCGCCACAAAATCTTGCAACAGCAAGCAAAGAGTACACGAGATACAACAAGAAATACAAGACAATATGAATGCAACCACACTAGCTTGCCTTCTCGTTGTCGACTGAAGTCCCAGATGAAGCAACAACTTCACGGACGGATGCCAACAAGCAACTCAGCAGCAGCTGATCCAGTCGTGGAATGAAGCTCACGCGAAGCTTGCGAAGAAGAGCTCAACAAAGCTCAAGCACCAGAACAGCAGCTCTGTCGCAGAGAAGAAGAGGAAGAAGCGTTGTTACAGCAGCAGCTCTCGACCCCTTTATACCTGTGAAGAAGACAGCGAAGAAACTAGCCGTTGCAACGCAACGCAACGGCTAGAACCTGGACCGATCAGGCTTCAGCCTGATCGGTCGTGGGGACCGATCAGGCCCTGTGCTGATCGGTCCCCAGACCGATCCCAGCTCTCCCAGCCGTGAGCGCACTCGTCTCCTGATCGGTCGTGGAGACCGATCAGGCATACACCTGATCGGTCCCTGGACCGATCAGGTGCTTCTTTCTTCACTTCTGATCGTCGCCTGATCGGTTCAGGGACCGATCAGGAACTCCACACATTTTAGAATGGCCGATCGGTCACCGGACCGATCGAGGAATGCGCTGATCGGTCCTGCAGACCGATCCAACTCCTAGGTTTAGAGTGCCCTCTCTAACCTAGTTCAAGAACGAGCTACCGAGCCCTCTCCGACTCCATATGCCAAGCTTCACTCACTTGGACTTCTCAACACGGATGTCCGATCACCCTTGATCTATCTGGATTTTCCCTTGCTTGGCTTCACTCACGGGACTTTCCACCTTTCACTCACCAGGATTTCCACACTACCTAACATCCCAGTTAGGACTTTCTCCTTGCTTCACTCACGAGGACTTTCCACGCCTAATATCCAGTTAGGACTTTCCCACTGCTTCACTCACCAGGACTTTCCAACGCCTAACATCCAGTTAGGACTTTCTCACTTGGCTTCACTCACGGGACTTTCCAACCGCCTAACATCCAGTTAGGACTTTCCCACTGCTTGGCTTCACTCACTTTCGCCTAACATCCAGTTAGGACTTTCCCTCGTGCCAAGCTCCCTGCTTGGACTTCTCCGTGCCAAGTCTCTATACTTGGACTTTTCCAGTGCCAAGTCTCCATACTTGGACTTTTCAGGTCAACCAGGTCAACCTTGACCTAGGGTTGCACCAATAATCTCCCAACCATTTATTCTTGTCTCACATCAAGAATAGAACTCTCTCACGAGTGTCAAACATCAACATGCAACTCAACTAGGTCAACCTTGACCTAAGGTTGCACCGACAATCTTCCCAAGTCAAACATCAAAATACAACTCGAGTCAAGTCACCTCGAGTCGGGTCAACCAGGTCAATCTTGACCTAAGGTTGCACCAACAATCTCCCCCTTTTTGATGTTTGACAAAACCCATAATCAAGTTAGGTTAACCCGATAACCTAACTTAGGTTTTCCACTCATCTTCCAATGTCCAATGTTCTTTCCTTGAACATTCTCTGGACATTCTCCCCTTAGGTTAACCCGATAACCTAACTTAGGTTCTCCAATAATTCTCCCCCTTTTTGACACACATCAAAAAGAATTCCAATGTTCTTCCTCGAACATTCCTTGACATTCTTCCCCTAGCTTAGGTTAACCCGATAACCTAACTTGGGTTCTCCAATAACTCTCCAATGAACACTCTCCCCTTTTTGACACACATCAAAAAGAAAAAGGAGGGTATCAAGGTCAAAAGTTTCTTCCTAATGAAAGTCCCATACCTTTCATTGAAACTCTTAATTTCCCCCTTGATACTAAACTCAACAATCAACTTAGTGATAATCCCATATCACTAATCCTCAAAAGTCTTAAGGGTAAAACTCCCCCTAAAAGTCAACTCCCCCTTGACAATTAGGTAAAACTCCCCCTAAAGGTCAACTCCCCCTTTGACCATTGCACCAACAATGTCTTTGAGAGTTCCAAACCTTTAGAAATCCAAAAACACCACTTCCATAACTGAAATTTCAGACAACAGCTGAAAAATCAGAAATTCGGCACGCCCTGATCGGTCCCCAGACCGATCAGCCCTTCACCAGATCTCACTCGTGCTACTGGAACTCATTGGATCGGTCTGCAGACCGATCCACAATACTCTGGATCGGTCCGCAGACCGATCAGATCTTCCCTGGATCGGTCCCCGGACCGATCCAGCCACTGAAATCAGAGATTTCTGATTTTCTCTCCGGGAGAAGTTCAGAAACTCACAGAAAATTACAGAAAATTCTAAAAATTACGAAACTTTGAGGATACATTCCTCATATCATACACTATCAAGGAAAAATAGTTTTCTATGAATATAGTTTCCATTTTTCAATCTTGATACAAAGTTCAAAAACTTTGAAATAGTTCAAGTTTAACTCAACTTTGTATCACAATGTTCAATGATGAATGCTATCACTAGGAAAGCTTCATCAAGATTTTTCAAATCAATTTTAAAATACTTTTAAAACCATTTGAATTTAGGACCATAATCTTAGGGCTAGATGTACATGACTTGTACACAAGCTTTCCCTATGATCCTTAATTTCTTGAATTAGGGTCATCTAGGTACAATGACAATGCACCTTGATCCTAACTCATGATCCTAATATCTCACACACATCTAAGGTGTATCAAACCACATTCAAGTCAATTTGATGTGAGATATAGGTTAAGGTCAACTTAGGCTAAGTTCTCATGCATTTTCTAAACACCAATTTGATCTCAATATCAAATTATATGTTTGTCCTCAAATCAATTTCATTGATTATAATGCAAGAGATGATGACATGGCATATAATGATATCATAAGTAAAAACATGTGCCAATGTCATGATGTCATGGCATAAAGTTTGAAAACTTAAATAAAGCATGACATATAAACTAGCCTAAGCATTATCATGACATTTCAAATGATAATAAAATGAATATGATGTCATGGCATGGCATATGGCAACCAATCATGGCAAGTTAGCACAAATAAAATACCTAAATTCCCTATCTAAGTATCCTTAGCCTTAGCTAACTTAAAATCTAACCCTAGATTGCCCATATATCCCTAAGAGAAAACCAAAATCCCAATTATGGTATTTCTCTAGGTTTTCTTAAATTGTGCCAAATAAGATTAAAATCGATATTTTTCAAATATGGCACAATTTACTCTTCAAGGAGTAAATAATAATTCTTTTTCATTTTCAAAGGTTATCAAAACCTTGAAAATGCTCCTTGAGTGTCAATTTCCTCAAAGTTGGGTTAACTACCCTTCTAATTGGAGTTGACACTCTCTAACCCATCTATGGGATAGAGAAGATACTCCTAGGAACCCAATATCTATGTAAGCTCATTGGGTTCACTAAATATTCACTAGGGATGACTTCCCTAGCAACCCTCCTAATGACCCTCCTAGGCTTTGAAGCCTTGGTCATTTGGGACTCATCAAGATCAACTCTAGGGGTGACTCCCCTTGTGACCTTGGTGGTGGTCTTCCTAGCCCTAGGTTTTGTTCCATAATCGTATGGAACACTATGATAAGTGGGCTTGACCACTTGGGACTTAGGTTTGTGACCCAAACCTTTCTTGTCCTTAGACTTGGGTTTTTGACTCTTAAACCCTAGAGATGACTTCTCCATGTTTTTAAGAGCCTTTTCTAAATTATCAAGTCTTGACCTCAAGACTTGATTTTCCCTCTCTAATACCTCAAGTGTTAATTTGTCATTTTTCTTTGAGGTATTCCTAGGCATATGTCTAGATGATTTGGGATTTCTACCTAGATTTTCCTTAGCCTTAGATGAGTTAATTCTAGGGTTGGCTTTCCTAGTGTTATCCTTATCTAGGCTCACATGTTTGGCACCTAAGCATGTGTATCGATTTCTATAATTAACATGCTTATCATTCTTGACAATAGCAATAAGGCTACTAGCATGCATCCTACTAGAATTGCAAGAATGTGCCTTAGAGATTACCTTAGGGTTTGCCCTAGCTCCCCCTATACATGTGCTCGATCTCTTGTCCTTGTGAGATTGCCTCCCTCTCGGACATTGGCTCCGATAATGTCCCCTTCGCTTGCATTGGAAGCACACCACGTGCTCCTTGCCCTTGCGTGTTGGGACTCCGGCTTCCTTGACCTTTGGTGCCGTGGAGTCTTTCTAACCCTCTTTGGACATTTACTCTTGTAATGTCCATACTCCCTACACTCAAAGCACATTATGTGTAATTTATTTGAAATTGAAATGCTTGAGTTACCTAGGGTTGAGGTGGGATGTATGCTTTCTTCTTCATCCCTTCCGGAGATAGAAGCTTCTTCCTCTTGCTCCATTCTTGAAGAAGAACTCTCCTCCTCTTCTTCCTTATATGTTGAGTAGCCCTCAACTTCTAATTCCTCTTCTCCATGATGTGAGCTACTTGGCTCACTTGACTCCTCTTCATGGCTTGAAGTGGAGTTCCCCTCATGGAACTTAGCCAAGTTGTTCCACAACTCCTTGGCATTGTTGTATCCATCTATCCTACACAATATATCGTTAGGTAATGAGAATTCAAATATTTTCATTACCTCGTCGTTGATTGTGGATTGGTGGATTTGCTCCTTCGTCCACTTCTTCTTCTCAAAAGGTTTTCCTTCTTTATCCATCGGAAGAGTGAAACCTAATTGTACACAAGTCCAATTTTCAATGTTAGTCATAAGGAAATACTTCATCCTTACCTTCCAATACGCGAAGTCGTCGCGATCGTAGAAGGGTGGAATGGTGATGTCTTCTCCGAGTTGATCCATCTCTAGCTTTGCTCCCACGGGTGTTGATCCGATGAAGAGCGACCTCGCTCTGATACCACTTGTTAGGATCCTTCGTACGGCTAGAGAGGGGGGGTGTGAATAGCCGACCCCAAATCGCTCGCGTTTCTTCCTACACTTCGTTAGCGCAACGGAAAAATAAACTAGAAACGAAAGGAAGAATATCAAACCTTAACACAGCGATGTACGAGGTTCGGAGATGATACTCCTACTCCTCGGCGTGTCCGTAAGGTGGACGAGCCCTATCAATCCGTCGGTGGATGAATCCCCGGAAACCCGGCTAAAATATACTCCTTCTGGGTGGAGAAACCTCGCCACAAAATCTTGCAACAGCAAGCAAAGAGTACACGAGATACAACAAGAAATACAAGACAATATGAATGCAACCACACTAGCTTGCCTTCTCGTTGTCGACTGAAGTCCCAGATGAAGCAACAACTTCACGGACGGATGCCAACAAGCAACTCAGCAGCAGCTGATCCAATCGTGGAATGAAGCTCACGCGAAGCTTCGAAGAAGAGCTCAACAAAGCTCAAGCACCAGCAGCACTGGTCGCAGAGAAGAAGAGGAAGAAGCGTTGTTCTGACTCTCGACCCTTTATACCGTGAAGAAGACAATGAAGAAACTAGCGCGATTCGACGACGCGCTGAACGCGGGTTCAGCTCTGACCGATCGGCTGATCGATCGTGGGGACCGATCAGGGCCTCCTGATCGGTCCCGGACCGATCCGAGCTCGAAGTGGCTGCGTCTCTGATCGGTCGTGGAGACCGATCGGGCACCTGATCGGTCCTGGACCGATCGGTGCTCTTCTTCACTGATCGTCGCTGATCGGTTCGAGGATCGATCGGGAACTCCACAATAGGCTCGAATGGAATCGATCGGTCACGGACCGATCGAAACTCTGAGTTTCCTGGATCGGTCTGCAGACCGATCCAACTCTAGGTTTAGAGTGCCCTCTCTAACCTAGTTCGAAGAAACGAGCCACCGAGCCCTCTCCGACTCCATATGCCAAGCTTCACTCACTTGGACTTCTCAACACGGATGTCCGATCACCCTTGATCTATCTGGATTTTCCCTTGCGGCTTCACTCACGGGACTTTCCACCAGCCTCACCAGGATTTCCACACTACCTAACATCCCAGTTAGGACTTTCTCATCCCGGCTTCACTCACGGGACTTTCACCTCGCCTAATATCCAGTTAGGACTTTCCTATGCTTCACTCACGAGGACTTTCCAACCGCCTAACATCCAGTTAGGACTTTCTCCTTTGGCTTCACTCACGGGACTTTCCAACCGCCTAACATCCAGTTAGGACTTTCCCACCGCTTCACTCACCAGGACTTTCCAGCTGCCTAACATCCCAGTTAGGACTTTCCCTCGTGCCAAGCTCCCTGCTTGGACTTCTCCGTGCCAAGTCTCTATACTTGGACTTTTCCAGTGCCAAGTCTCCATACTTGGACTTTTCAGGTCAACCAGGTCAACCTTGACCTAGGGTTGCACCAATAATCTCCCAACCATTTATTCTTGTCTCACATCAAGAATAGAACTCTCTCACGAGTGTCAAACATCAACATGCAACTCAACTAGGTCAACCTTGACCTAAGGTTGCACCGACAATCTTCCCAAGTCAAACATCAAAATACAACTCGAGTCAAGTCACCTCGAGTCGGGTCAACCAGGTCAATCTTGACCTAAGGTTGCACCAACACTCTTCCTCCTGATAAGTCATTTAAGTTTATAAAATACTTATCAAAAAATTATTACAAGTTAGAAAAAGAAATTAAAGAGTTAAAATTAATTCTAGCAAAATTTTGTCCATTAGAAGAATTTGATAAAATTAAATTGGAAAATGAAAATTTACAAAATGAAATAAAAAAATTGAAAAATCATGCATGCTTGAATGTTAGAACTCAAAATTATAATAGTCTAAGCTGACATCTTAGATTTCATAAGGGACAAATTAGAAAATTTTCAAAGAAATATGTTCCTAAAAAATTCTTAATTATCTAGTTGGCTGGAATCTATATTGGATTTCAAAGTCTTGTCTAACTTGAACTTTAACTAGACTTAGCGCTTTCAGCGATAAAATTAAATGTTTGAATTTCTTTAAGAGACTTTGTTTAGAAAGTGGTTGTTGCTCCAATAACCAAGAAGGCCTAGTGCCTCACCACAACCTGGAAGCCAATTAATAAAATAAAATGTTTAATTGACTAACTGATAAAACATTTAATTGTAATTAGTGCTTAAAATAGTTAATCAAAATTTTTTAACTTAAAATTTGTTTTAAAAAAAGGAAAAAAACTTAAAGTTCTTTTTATTTAACCAAAATTATTTCTACAAAATTAATTTTTGCAAACTAAGGAAATTATTGATATTTTAGAAAAGTTTTTCTAAAATTATTGTAATTTTTTAGTGCTATCAAAATTATTTTTCAAAATTTTCAAAAACTTAATAAGTTTTTTCAATTTTTTTTTAAAAAAACTTTACTATTTTTTGAAAAATTTAACCATTAGATTTTTTTTAGTACCTCATTTTTTATGTGATCAAAGGGGGAGAAAGAAAGATTAAGTCTAGGGGAGGTAGTTTAACCTTTTAAAATTTTTGCACTTTAATTGTAAATTTATTATTTTTACTTTATATTAGTTTATCCTAACTTAACTTGGATTACTCACATCAAAAAGGGGGAGATTGTTGGTATCCCAAGGTTATTTTTGATGTGATCAAACAAGTTAAGTTAGGTCCTGTTGTGTTTAATTTTGTGTCTAAGTATGCAGGAACTTAGGAGCACAGGGAGTCGAGCAAAAGACGTAGTTAACAAGAAGGACGGCATGGGAGAAAGTCGACGGGCTCGGTGGATCTGAGGGACGAGGTGCTGCGGAAGAGTACGCGGGCGGACGAGAAGGAGGCGCGGCGTTTCCGAGGGACGAGAAGCCGGAGCGGAAGGTTGCTCAAGAAGGTCGGAAGTTGGGTTCGGGTGAGCCCTATTTCGGATGACCGAAATCACCCAAGCAAGCGAGAAAACCCAGATCGAAGCAAGCGGAGCCGAAGCTGGAGACCCGAAGAGAAAGTCAACAAAATGTTGACTTTCCCCCTTCGGGGCGCTCGGAATGATTCCAGGCGCTCGGAGCAGTCCGGGGTGCCCGGAATGATTCCAGACGCCCGAAACTCAAGTTTTAGCCATTTCAACGTGGTCTTTGACTGTTGCGTCGGGGATAAGTTTTTATCCCATTCCAGGTGTCTGGAACATTTCCAAGCGCCCCGACCAAGGCTATAAATACAACCTTGGTCCTAGAAGCTAAAAAAACAACAAGCATTCTTGCAACAACACTTATACACATCTCAGTTTTTGTTTAGCTTCTTATTTTCTGTGCTTTCATTGTTGTAAAGAGGTTTCTCTGCCTAAAGAAGAAACTAATACTACTCTATTCCTTAGATTAACAACCTCTCCGGTTGTAACCAAGTAAAACCTCTGAGCCTCTGCTTTTCAGTTTATTTATTATTTAATGCAAGTGTTCTTTAATTAAGTTATTTGTCCGAGAAAGGTATTTTAATTTTTATTTGTGCAGGGGCTATTCACCCCCCCTCTGGTCGGCCGTCAAGGGTCTTAACAAGTGGTATCAGAGATCCGGTTGCTTACCAACACTAATGATGCCCACTCAGTAGATCTAGGAAATGCATTAAGCGTGTACCTTAGCGAATCTCAGTTGCTTACCTTTTTTTTCGAGATTCGTGAGTCCGGTGATTAGTTCCTTTATTCTCGAGTGAAGATGTGCAACGGTTTCTTCTGCTTCTAGTTTTATGTTGCTTAACTGATTCCTTAGCAGATCCCGTCTCGCGAGCTTGGCTTCGGACGTCCCTTCGTGTCGCTCAAGCAACTTCTCCCAAAGCTCCTTTTGAGTCGTAGGCGCTAATCTGGTTGACTTCTTGTGGCGGTAGGACGCTTAACAGATGGAACTCTACTTTATCATTTGCCACGAAGTCGGCCTGCTCCTTTTTCGTCCACTGGTATTCTTCCTTGTCTTCGGGTGCTACAAAACCAAATTTCATTATTAAAAGTAATTCAAAGTCATTTTTAAAGAATACCTCCATTTTTTTTCTAGCTCGTGAACTCCCCCTCAAACTTTGGTGGGCAGATGCTCGGTCCGGCCATCTCATGTGCTACATTTGGCGGTTAGTCCTCTTGAAGCGTTCTGGTTCTGATACCACTTGTTAGGATCCTTGGCGGCTAGCTAGAGGTGGGGGGGGGGGATGAATAACCCCTGCACAAATTAAACAAAACAAATATTTTTCTCGGACTTATAACTTAGAATAAAACACTTGCATAGACAAAATAAGAAATAAATTGAAAAGACATAGACACAAAGAATTTTACTTGGTTACAACCGGGGAGGTTGTTAATCCAAGAAATAAAGTCGTGCTAATTTCTTTTTCAGGCGGAGAAGCCTCTTTACAGCAATGAAGCATAGAAAGACGAAGCTAAAACAGACAAAGAAGCGTGTACAAGTGTTGCTTGAATAATGCTTGTTGTTTAGCTTTGGGAGCAAGGCTACTTATATAGCCCTGCTCGGGGCGCCTGGAAGGGTTCCAGGCGTCTAGAGAGGGATAAAATTTTATCCCTTTCGCAACGGATTGTGATCAAATGTGATCTGTATAAAATCCTGTTCCGGACGCCTGGAGGGATTCCGGGCGCCCAGACTAGAAAAGTCAACCAAGTTGACTTTTTCCAGTCCGGGCCTTCCACTCTAATTTCGCTCGCCTCGATCCGGGTCTTCCACTCTGGTTCCTCTTGCTTGGGTGATCGCGGCCATCTGGAATAGGGCTCACCTGAACTCACCTTTCGGCCTTCTCGAGCATGCTTTCGCTCCTGGCTTCTCGTCCCTCGAAAATGTCACGCGCCTCCTTCTTGTCCACCTGCATACTCTTCCACAGTACCTCGTCCCTCAAACACACCGAGCCCATCGGCTCTCTCCCGTGTGGTCCTTCTCGCTAGCTGCGTCTTTTGCTCGACATCCTGTGCTCCTAAGTTCCTGCACACTTAGACACAGGATTAAAAACAATAGAATCTAACCTAACTTATTTAATCACATCAAAACAACTTTGGAGTACCAACATCTTATACTCCTATGGTAGTCAATGATAAGCTTTCAAAAAATGATGGAGCTAAGAAGGTTAATGAAACCATCTAAACAAAACTTGTTGGATCACTCATTTATCTCGCAAATACAAGACCAGACATTATGTATATTGTTGGCATTGTTTCAAGATTTACCAGTGAACTTAGTAAATTTCATCTTGCTACAGCTAAACTTATTCTTAGATATGTGCAAGGAACTAAGAATTATGGACTAATATTTAAAGCTAAAAAAGATAATAAATTGCATGATTTTTCTTATAGTGATTGGGCAAGTTCAATAGATGATCATAAGAGTATATTGGGCTATACTTTCTTCATAGGAACAAAGCCTATTTCTTAGTCATCAAAGAATCAGAATATTGTGGTTGTCTTATGCTGAGGTATTAGTATGTGGAGCAGTATGCGAAGCTGTTTGGTTAAGGAGAATTCTCAAGGATATGAAGCAAGAACAAGACTTAGCAAGCAAAAGAGAAATTGAATTGGCTTTCTGCACGTATTTTCACAGAACCACTTTCAAGCGAAAAGTTTATGCATAGAATTAAAAAGAATGTATCATGACACCCTTTAAGGGAGAAAATCATCTACAATACGCCATAACTTAATTTCGAATTCCAGATATCTGTCTATCACTGAAGGACATAAATTAATTAAGCAATAAAAAAATTAATCAGATTTTGATTTTCTCTATTTTTAATATGGTTCTCTGCTTCAATATCTATCACAATTGGAAGTGCAAAAATGATGATAAATTCAAGTAGATCTTTTCTGTGTCATTTCATCTACCGCTTGAATTCGTAGAGGATAACAATCCCTGAGATACGCAACTACAAGTGGTGCTTGAAGAACCTCCCTGCTGATCTGGTGGACGACGATGACTCGATGAGCAGCAACCGGTACGAGGAACCCGACCAACCCATGCAAAGCATCGATGAGATAATGCCGATCTCAGCCGAGGCGACCATTCCTGCAGCCAACACTCGTGGACTCAACCAGTACCTGACAGATGGTCTCGACGACATCGACGAGGATGACATGGAAGATTTGGACTCCGATTCCGATCTTTAATTAATTACTCTTTAAAACGATCATGTTCGGATTAATTCCATGGCAGTTCTCGCAGGTAGATCCGCTCGCAGGCGCATTATAAAATGTTGGTGTGGTTCGGATGATTCGTCGGTGCGATTTGAACGGATAGATGTCGCGATGCGATGGGAGAGCATGCGGGGGGCAGTGTCGGTTATAGTTCGGTTGACTGGGCGGGCCTGTTGGCTAGCCCGCCCGCTCGCTCGCGCGCGCTGTGAGGGGGTGAAAAGGGCGAGGGGTGGAATCGAATGGCTGGTTGGTATTTCCTCTCTTCGTTTGTGGAGAGGAGAGCGCTCCTCTTTCTCCTCCCTTCGCCTCTTTGCCCTCTCAATCGCTATCGCTTTCGCTCGCCCCCTTCTGACCGCCTCCCCCCGTCGCGTCCTCAGTCTCTTCAGTGATCGAAGGTGCCGGAGGACGCCGAGGCAGGCTGACGGCGAGAATGGAAGCTCCGGCAGGGAGGGGCCGGTGATGTCGGACAAGGGATGGATTTCGAGGCCTCGGGGACGCAGATGCGCGGCTCGGTCAGGGTCGTCTCGGAGGGGCCTTCTTCGTCGTCGCAGATGGGGCTCGAGGAAGGTTGGGTTAGGGTTTCCTTGATCGTACAGCACTGTAGCAATGCTGTGAGTTGTCGTAGAATGGGGTTGTCTTATATTGAAGGGAGGGAGGGGGTGGGGGAGAGAGTAGGTTTCTTCTTCGCCGATGCGGAACTGTTGCCATTTTGACACAACGCTTTGGGTTTCCTCCACTTCGTTTCTATTTTAAATTTCCCTGCTGCATCGAATTTGGTGAAGTTAGGTGTTTTAGAAATCCATCCTAGATTTTTTTGATTTTTTTTTTTCTAGTCTTTTTTCTGAGATAAGCTGTGCTATGTGATTTATGTTACTCCCGTTCGGTGGTTTTTTTGTTGCCTCAATTTTTCGTTGTTATTGTTTTGATATTTTGGGATTATAGCTCTGCAGTTATCTGCTAGGGTAATTCTGACATTATCGTGGAATCTGTCATTCGTTTTAATTTGGTGATGGCGACCCAGTTCATGCTTAGGTAACATCAAGCTACTTGAGGTCGAAAGTGTAAAACTTTTTCTTGGTCATGATATGGTAATACATATATTTGTGAACTTTAGAAGTTCTAGTCTGTCTATGCCATGTAAGGAACTTCTTTTCTCATTTATTATTATTTGTCTTATCCACTGACAAGAGTCTCGTTGTAGCAGTCATAATGATTCTCTGTTTTTTGTTTTTTTTTTATCTCTTACACCATGTCCATTGTGCAGCTGTTTAACGATAGAAAACTTTTTCCCTGACGTTTCATCTCTGAAGATGCTATTATCACGTAATGCTATCTAAAACTTCTATACTTAACTGTACTCTGGCAGAAGCAATGTGGGCAGGGAGCTTGAGAGGAGGTGGAGGTGGAGGAGGTTCAATGGACTCTGGACCTTACCCTGAACGGCCAGGAGAGCCAGACTGTTCTTATTACATCAGGACTGGCCTCTGTAGATTTGGAATAACTTGCAAATTTAATCATCCTCCCAATCGGGTATTGGTAATAAAAATCCCTCTGAGATCAACTCTATGAACTTGACAATGTGATACAGAAATACAATACTGAATTACTTTCTATCTTCAACATCTTGAGATGCGTGTGATTCTCAGTTTTGTGCATTAAAATTTACATTAATGTGACAATCCATTTGTTAGATTAAAGAAATTTAATAGTTACTAATCAAAGTTTCCTCATTAGACTTGGAAGCATTCATTTATTCTAAGAAAGCAGGATTCATTAAAGGGCTTCTACACAAAAATCCTGTTAAGTTATATGATTGCAGTACTATTCCAATGCTTCAGAGTTGGCTGCCCTTGGTGCTATGCTAAGTTGCAATAAATTATATGCCAGAAGTTTTCTATGTTCTACTTTACTTGAGATTGATCCAGTCGGTTGATTGCAAACATAGTTGTGAATACAGATCAGATTCTAAGGTTTTGTATATAAAAATAAAATTTTCAGTATGAAAATGGTGAAAATAATAAGAGAACTCTATATTCTATTAATCTTGTCACTTCTGTCATTGTAGAATTCATAATTAATGCTGTTAACTTTAGCAGTTATGTATTGCACCACAAACTGAATAACTTAGCTAAAAGTGCTTGTGATTTTTGTTAACCATTAAATGGGACTTGTCAAGATGCATTATATAAATGTGTAATTTCTACAATTTTGAACAGAACAATTAAATAGTGTGAAGAGTGAGATTACATGCTTAGCAGTACACGAGACCATCATCAAATTTAAGTATTTCCCTCAGAACAATTCCACCATGTATTCTTCCTGACTTTGCAACCTGAGTAAAATGCTGATAAGCTCCATTACATGTACTCTATCCGTTCTGACTGTTTTCTCTTTTTCTAGCACTTGATACCCGGCATGCTAGAATTGCTGCATGCATTTGACTGTTCCATAAATAGGACATAATTGGACATTTTGGTGATTGTCTTGTGTTGAAAATTTAGAAATATATCATTCTTATTGTGCCACTTCTTTTGCCAGACATGTTACTTAGCTTCCCGTATAGCAAATTATGTGGTTTTTAACTGGTCCTGCAAATCTCAGGCTGTAGCTGCTGCAAGAATCAGGGGTGGGTATCCTGAAAGAGTAGGCCAACCTGAATGTCAGGTCTCTGCATTGTCACATTTAGTTTCATTAATGTTTATATGCATACATTTCCATGTTCATCCAGTGACAAAGTTTATTGCTAAAGTCAAAGATAGGTTTTTAAACTAATTTATAACATTATACCAATTAGCTTTGATATTTGTTAGCTTTATGAGATACGTTTCCTCCTATTGAAGAATTGCAATCAACTTAGTGTTAAGTCTGGGCTTGTTGCTGAACTTTCACTTATATTGTTTCCATTGTCTTTATTTCATTGCACTGTGTTAAGAGTTATCTACCAAGAAATTAAGATCTATGCTTTAATGGAATCAGCCACATGGGCCTATCGAGAAATTCATCTCTAGTTGTTATTTATTTTTGTCTAGTACCAAGTATATTTTTTGTTTATCATCTTTTATTCAATTGTGTACTCAGAGCAAGTTTTTTTCCTTGTTACGACAATATACAAACATTGCAATCCAATAAAGTTTGAGAAAAAAAATGCAATACTTGTTCTAGTCCGCATCAGTGTTGCTTTGCTTGAATCCAGTTTTCTTTTTCTTAGTTATATTTTCTTCTTCCATTATTTATATTCCATTCTTGTTTTGCTTCTTTAGCATTTGTTAGGGATGGATTATAAATCTTATTCATCTACTTGAATCCAGTCACTGTGTTAATCAGCCTTTCTCCGCAAAAAATGAAAGAGAAAACAACTTTTTATTTAGGCTAATATTTAAGTACAAGATAACATATACAATTTCCTTTTCAAACTTATACATGTGTCTGTTATGATATGTTTTATCTTAGTTATATACGTCATTGACTCTGCTAAGTGCTAACAAAAGCCTGCTCTGTGTCAATGTAAATCAGTCATACAGTCGACCTTGCTGATCTATCTTTCTGCATCGTTGAATGTTACTTAACAGTCCATGTTAACAGTTAGATACCCTTATATAACAGTTAGATGCTTGTATATAACAGATAATATTGTTGTTTCAAATATGGCCAATGTTCATTTTATTCTACAACTTCATAAACTTAGTTAAATTTGTTTATGTACTACTGTCAATCTTAAGGAAAAGACTAAGTGTGTTAATCTATCATGTATCTGTTAGGTTCGGCTTCACATCATTTTTTGACATGCCACATTTAAATTATCAAAAAAATGTGATAATGTAACATGCACTAACCCAATCGGCAGACTATATCAATAATTTTTCATCCGAAATATTAGGACTCCATGACACTTTTTTGAGATGACATCATTGATGTTAGGGAATTAATGGTTTATTGACATAATATCCTACTTATGTAATGTTGATAGTTAACATTACATGTCACATTTGTTAGGATCAACATCATGAGAAATTAGTCAATTTTAATTTTTTTAATGCTTGTTTTCTTAAGAGTTAGATCAAATTAAATGGAATACACCAAGGGAGAAGAGAGAGGAAGATGGTGGAGTTTTGTTGTCACACAAGTAATTCCTTATTTACACTTGCTTCAATATTTCCCTAAGCTTCTTCTTTGTAACCCATACATTTTTTCCAACCCATTAGATCTAATAATTAGTTTGAAAATAATTCTCTACATTTAATTAGTTTGAAGGGGAGCCTTAGCGCAACGGTAAAACTGTTATCGTGTGACCTAGAGATCACGAGTTTGAGTCTTAGAAACAACCTCTTGTAAATAGAGTAAGGCTGGACAATATACCTTCCCCCGAGATTTGTATTAGTGGGAGCTTTGTGCACGGGTTGTCCTTTTTAATTTTAATTTAGGGATAAATTAATTATGATCCAATCTAAGTAATTCTCAAGTAATTTAATTTTAAAATTTTAATTATCTACACAACACATTTTGCATTAACTCATGATAGTTAATAGTTACTAAGTGAATCTCCTACAATTGCCTATGTGTGCATGAGTAGCCAACAAACCATGTCTGTGGCAGCACATGTACGACCAACAAAATAAGACAATTTAATGACCATTAAAAGGACCAATTTGACATAGTAACATTCGGAAACTATATGCAAAGACTTTAGAATCATGGTGGACAAAAGTAGCCCATCACAACCCATGGACTAAATCATAATAACCCGGCGACTACTACTTATCATTTGGCACAATTTTTGTCATCACTTGTGGACCAAGTTCATGGCAACCAACACTTCTCTTTGCAAGCCACACAAGACTACACACTCATATTGAATAGTATGTTTGCATGCACAATGCAGTTCCATGTTGACCAAGTCACAGAGCAATGTGAATACATCGTAGAGCTTCACAGCTGGCCAATAGCATAGACAATGCTATGCGTGTGTCTTGCACAAGCTGAACCTCACGACCCACCTGCTGTGTGGAAACTGCTACAATGCATCTAACATGGGCCTATAGTTGTCCTCTAGTGTGGACACCGTCGCATGCGTGCCCTACACAGGTAGAGCCTCGCGACCCTCCAACTGTATAGATACCATTGTGCATCTCTTGCTTGGGCCCACAACCTACCTACTATATGAACAACTCTGTGTGCGTCCCACTTAGGCCTACAACCCATCTACTATGCAAACATTGACACACACACATTCTATAATCGTGACCTTGTGGGTGACATGAAAAGTGAACAAAGTCGTTTGTCCTCATTTTTCTTATTCAGAACCTGCATCCTTTTTTATTTGATCATTAAAGCTTGCTTTGATGCCATTGTTGGGCCATCATCCCTGAAGGAGCACATTGATGCACTGAAATTTGGCCCTTGCTTCATGCTTTATAATTATTTCACACATTATATATATGATCGCTAAAGTAACAATGCTACAAGAATCTTTTATTACAATGATCAATCACAAAAAGTCAATGAGATCGTAAAGAAGAATAATTCTTTTTATTAGTAATAACAATAATGCAACTACATTATATTTCCGTGTATGGAGATTGATTGTAGAGTACTATCACTAACATTATCATCATGTCAAGAAGGTGATATTCTGGTAGGCCTACTGAATACTGACACAAGGCAGACAAACATCAATAAATTTAGTAGCTCTCTCCCTTGGTGCTATAATTAAGGGAAATTTAAAGGTTAAAATTATAAAATAGAAGTTGATGTAAAAATGTAAATAATCAATATCTAAAACAACCTAAAATATTTTTACTATGCTTGGATTTTTAACTAGTAGTTTAATTGCAGTATCATACAAGCAAAAGGGCATGCAGCCACATCAGCAATATGACTGAGCCATTTTGTCATGTGGATCAGTAAAATTAACAATGCACTTAACTGAGGTTGATTACAAGCTATGATTCAAAAATATTCTGAAGTTTCTGTAAAAAAATTTGATTGAAATATAAAAAGGGTTAATGACAAACAGTCCATACAATTTATACTATATTCAGATACTTTGATTTTTTTTAACCTCCTTTCTTTTTTACAATCTAAGCTGGAAGCTATCTCAATTTTTATTTTTGTTGTCTTAAATTATAAGACAGAGCTTGATACTATATTTTTTATTTTTTACTCTCTACAGTATTTCTTGAAGACAGGAACATGCAAATTTGGAGCTACATGCAAGTTCCACCATCCCAAAGATAAGGCTGGAATTGCTGGGCTAGTTCAGTTAAATATTCTAGGCTACCCTTTACGTCCGGTTTGTGAATATGCTAACCCTACTACATCTATTCTTAGAGCATCTACTTCTAGTAATGGGATGTGCTAGTTTGATTCGATTAAACGAGACCTAATACCCTTTCATTTCCATGTTTTATTTATACTTTCTTTGCTAGTTAAGTTGTCCTACGATAATCCACAATTTTTGTATCATAGAATGAGAAGGAATGTGCATATTACACAAGAACTGGGGAGTGTAAATTTGGGAATACATGCAAATTCCACCATCCACAGCCCTCAAATGCAGTAGTTTCTTTACGTGGCTCTCCAGTCTATTCTTCACTACATTCCCCAACAACCCCCAGTCAGCAATCTTATCCTGCAGGGATGACAAATTGGACATTACCAAGATCTTCTTTTATTCCAAGCCCTCGATGGCAGGCTTCTTCAAGTTATGCCCAGTTGATTCTTCCTCAGGGCATGGTCCATGTTCCAAGTTGGGCGTCTTATTCTGTAAGTTTGTCTCACTCTTCCTTATTACTTTTATGAGTTTGAGCAGTCGGTATTGGAAACATGATTTTAGTCTGATTACTAGCTCACTATTAAATATTAACCTATAAAAAATTGCATGTATACATATCACGACGATTAGTTCCTTGTGAAATTTTACATGATTTTAGTTTTCAACCGTGAAATTCACTACCATTGTCAAGTTAGGAAGTTGCTTTTGGACAGTGATGAAAATACTTATGTTGCATAATCTTGACCTCTTAATGCTATCAACTTATATGCAGATTTACAGAAAATATGTGCACACTTTTATGCTATGCTTGTATCAAGTAGTATCATTCACTCACTGGGAAGTTTTTGCTTGAAATCCCCTTTACCAGACCTTTTCTCATAACACGGACATCAACCTCGAACCATGATCCTCCAATTTGTTAATATTGAAGATTTTTATTGGATTTTGATACATATATTGCTTTATTGAAATTTAAAAGTAATTTTGGCCAAAATGTGTTCAATTTTCATTTGAAACTACATAATTTAACCTAAAACAACCTACTGATTGTTGTAGAAGTGAACTATATATAGAAACATGTCTCAGGATCTGATGGTGGTGACTTGGTTAGTGTTGCTTAAAAGTTAAATGAAGACCAAAAAAGCTTTGTAGAAAAATCTGTTTCAGAGTTAATTTCTTTTTCCATTTTGGATTTTTTTTTTTGGATAATTTTGTCTGATCTAGCTTAGGAAAGCAATGCAAATTAGGAATTTATGTTTTAAAAGTTTTTAGATTTCAAAAAATAGTTTGATAGGCTCTCCTCTTTATGATAATTAAGTCTTTAAAGGGAGTCACCAAGTTTTATTTAGGATTGTAGGAAAGTTTTGGTAGAAGTTTAATTAATTTAGTTTGTTTTCTAGTTTGTTCCTTGGTTAATATCTTTTCTTATTGAGTGTTTTTAGATATACAATTATTTCGTTCCTATAATATTTTTAGTTTGATTTTAGTTTTTGTTTGGTTTGGAGCCTCTAAAAGGAACCCCAATACCCACCATTGTCAATCATCTATATAATATATTCCTCTTTGTGAGTGTTCATTCTCTGCATGAAATAAATTATTTCTGTGCATGATATTATTTTATCCCTATGCTGCATCGAAGTGATTCGAAAGTCTTGTGTCAATTTTTTATTCTCTGCTTTGCTGAATCAGGAAGTTATCTTTAAATGTTTAGAAGCTAGAGAAGCTTAAAAGTTTATTTTCTGATTTGAAATGTTTATTCTAATAAGCTCATTATCTGCATTTGCTATCCATATTTTTCTAGTTTTGGCGCAACGGTAAAGTGGTTGTCATGTGACCTTGAGGTTACAGATTTGAATCGCAGAAATAGTCTCTTGTAATGCATGGTAAAACTGCATATATGTCCGACCCTTCCCTGGACTAGCATTTGTGGGAGCTTCGTATACCGGGCTGCCCTTTGGGTGTTCAGTCATCCTGGCGATGAGATTTAAATTAACCACTAAAGTCAAGGGCCAATAAATGACATGCCTATACTATCATGGTCAGTAGCATGAACAAGGATTATTTGGAGTGTCCTGAGTTTAACTAGTGGAAAGCCAACATGTGTATGGTTAGTTCAGTTGACAGGTGAGTGCTGTGGAAAGTCTGGATCTACTTAGGCCCTTTGACTAGGTGGTATTCTACCGTTAGATGAGCATTCACTTTGAAGCCTGCAAAAGGGATTTGGGGGCCAAATGGAAATGTTTTGTAAGAAAGATTGACTATTGTAACACAATGTCTATCAACTGATAAATCTAAGTTTTGTCATGGTAATGTCTAGCACGATCAAAATCTGAAGCCTTGCTTTCCTGTTTAAATAAATGAGTTGGCAGAGTAGCATTAGGGCGCAAGCGCATCTGAGATGGTTTCATCCAACAACCCTATAATTTAGATAAGTTGATTAGAGTTAAAATTGTGAAGGAAATAAGTTTGTCAAAGAAATTGTTATATGATTTATAATAATCTAAGTGGATCTGAATATTACTCCTAGTTTTACAGAGTCTAATAGCTTGATACGATTCATGAAGCCAATGCCAAATAGTTGAGACTCATGACTTGTTATTGTTATATAATATGCCTACAGGGACAACTGGGTTCATCTCCGGAGTCTCAACAAACAACAGGGAGTGCTCCGTTTTATAACCCCTCACATCAAGGTGAGACAAGTGGTGGAGCTCAAGGGAAATTTTCGTCCTACCGACCAAACTCTGTTACTATGGGGCTATATACAGCAATCCCAAATGTATTTCCTGATAGACCTGGGCAACCTGAATGCCAATTCTACATGAAGACAGGAGATTGTAAGTTTGGTGCAGTCTGCAGGTTCCATCATCCAAGGGAGAGATCAATTCCTGCTCCAAACTGTGGGTTGAGTCCATTGGGCCTTCCTGTGCGTCCAGTAAGTTTCCCATCAAACCTTATTTTTCTTCTACTTTGATCAATAAACCATGCGTACCTAGGATCAGTATCAAATCTCATACTGCTTGTAAACATTTGTTGGTTTAATTTATGTGCCACTAAATGATTTCTTTTGCACCAATAAAAAATATTATTGCCTAATGAACACTATTATAAGCTGATATTGCGAGTGTGTTTTTTCTTGCCTTCAATTTCTTGTTTTCTTGATAGTATTTTTTTGATGCATGACTGCAGAAGTTAAGATTTCATATGCTCTTATAACATTTACCGAAGAGACTGAAATGACAATGGACAACAATACGAACATTAGCAAGTAGGAGCAAGCAACATTATTGCTGATTTTTTTTGTGCTACAGTGTCTGAAGAGATTTTAATCAACATGAGTAGGTTGAGAAAAGTAATTAAGGTGCAGCTTTGCAATTTCCGTTAGTGTCTTACCTGGATGGGAATGGTTTGAACAACAATCTATTATGCAAGTACATTAGAATTACAGGAAATTTTCATGCAAACAGTCTTTTCACTATTTGGAACATTTCTAATTTGATGCCACGCGGCCACCTACAAGTTTCACCTTTCTCCCGGCTACATGTTTAGCAATCTAACTTCGTGGTCATTTATGAACTTAAGCATGATGAATTAGATTGCAAAAAGATCACTGGTTCTCCTAATGCATGGTTAGGTTGCACGGTGCTTCATGCAACTTTCTTTAAGATTTCAGTGGTAAGCCAAATGCTAAAGTTTACTAGAACCTTACATATTTCTCCTTATTTCTTCACTCCGGACATTTGGTCCTAAAATAATGATGTCGTGGAACATTTCCTTTACCAAAATTAAGACCACAAAGTTGCATACTTTATTATGATTTCTTCAAGCTTACAGGTAGTACGTGAAATGCATGATAACAGATACCTGGATTCCACATGTTAATTCTTATTTTTTCACATCAGGCAAGGATAATGTTTCTGAGTCATTTCCTTTACCAAACTTTTTGTCAAAGATTAAAATCTTACTACTATACCTATTTTGCCTCAAATCTCTCTGTTCAATGATGAATGGGAATTGTGCATGGTGCAAGACTTTTATTGTCTAATTCTAAATAATCCTCTTTGCCAAAGATACCATCATATTTCTGCCTTATTAATTGTGTTTCTCTTTGACATTTCATTTTAGTTTCTGAAATCACTTGTGGATTTTTGTGACTGGGCCAAGAGTTTGGATGGATACAATGAAGGGTCACCGAAGCCTTCAAGATATGAATGAAATTTTTCTTAAAACATGAGAATGACTTAGATGCTGATTTTTGATCTAGCTTCAAGTTTGAGGGTGTAGTTTCACTAGAAGCAACTTATCCATCAACTCAAAACACAAACTTTAGGAGCCAATACATATTAAGAATTTGAGGGGTTCCTGTACTTAACTCGCTGCATGCTAGTAACCAAAATAAAAAGTTGATTCCCAATCTTATCTTTTCCTTATTTTATCATGAAACAAAGAAACTAGCTGAGGATGTAATTTCAACAGGGTGAGCCTGTGTGCCTTTTCTACTCTCGATACGGAATCTGCAAATTTGGGCCAAACTGCAAGTTTGATCATCCAATGGGTACTTTCACCTATGGCCTTACTGCATCCCCCACAGCTGATGTCCCAACTGTTCGTCATCTCCTGGGATCCTCTTCAGAGCCTCCTGCTTTGACATTGCCATCAGAAGGTACTGGCAACAGTAGCTCAGGAGTCCCAAGGAGATTATCACTATCAGAATCTAGGCAAACAACCTCTGGTGATGAAAATGCTGAGACAGAGTCATAGATAATTGCCAATTCAAGCATTTGCAGGTTTCTTTTTTCCCTAGACAAGTAGATGATTTTCTGTCTGTAATATCCAGTTTTCCTCACTGGAGATGTACAGCTATTTTCATGTTGTATTTTTTTTCCCCCTCACCTGAAGATGCATCCATTCGGTGGCAAACAAGGATTGCCTATTTAATGTATATCATCATAAATTTAACTGTCAATTGTTATGGGGAATATGCAAGCCCCCCATCACATTGATGTTTCTAATTATCTCTGCAATCTCATCTCGCCTTAACTCACTCGAATTTATGCTCTTGCATGCGAGTGTATGTATATCTGGAGATAAAGCTACAAGGAAATTCTAGTATAAATCTTCACTTTGTTCTCGTATTTTTCTATTGTTTCTGCGTAACTTGTCTAAATTTTCATTAGTTATTATGTTATTAATTTATCATCACAGGAAGTTGTTAATCTCAAGTTCCTAATTTTAGACTGCTCACTTAACTAGGAAGAGACAACTATCTCATTGCATGAATTATTTGCAAATGGAGCTCTATCGGATCCGAAACTTAGGAGCACCGTTGAAGTCAGTTCCTTTCCACCCTTTCACTCAGGGCAAAGATAGCTTGACCAATGGGAAACCAAGGCACCATCAGTCCAATGCAGGTACGTTAATAATTAGGTAGCTGAAACAGACACAAGATTGCAATCTTTCTCTCGAATCCCCATCAACCTGATGAAAAGAATATCAGTGCCATCCTCCTTCGGCCTTCGAAGGAATTGACTTAGTTAAATGGCAAAGTCTGGCATAAACTAAAGCTCTCTTAAAGCTAGGAATAAAGATGTTCATGCCTTGCCTTTCTTCCTCCCACATTTTTAAACTTAGTATTTATTATTGAAAGCCTCCTTAAGGTTATTCTATGTAAATTAATTTTAATCAAGGGCGCCCTTTGGCAATAATTAAATTCAATTTTCTTTAGTAATTTTAATTGTGCCTAAAAAGATTTCTGCTTCTGCTTCGGCTATAAATATGGCCTCCTCCTCCAGGGCGAAGAAGTCGTCGGCAGTCCATCCCCAGCCTCTCCCATCGTCGACAATCCGTCTCTCTCATTTGTCTTCCACCTCCAAACCCTATTCGTTCCTCGATTTGATCGGACGATGGGCGGCCGGGAGATCTCCCGCAGAGGGCTACTATTCGCCGTCTTGCTCGTTTCCGCCGCGATCCCTATGGCGTTCGCCACCACTTCCTCTTCCCCGAAGAAGGAATCCAAGTCGTGGGGACCTCCTCCGCAGCTAGTGTCGGAGCTCCCTGTGGACGCCGGCGTCCGGGTTACTTCCTCCGCCGTCTTCCGCATCTACGGCAACGTCTACCCTCTCGGGTGAAGCTCAAGGTTTGGGGTTCACGAGATGGGTGGGCTCTAATAGTTGAGTTTTCTTGGAATTTGTAGGTTGTACTATGTGGAGATGCACATTGGCAAACCCCCGAAGCCCTACTTCCTGGATGTCGACACCGGGAGCGATCTCACCTGGCTCCAATGCGATGCTCCCTGCGTCAGGTGCTCCAAGGTTAGGTTTTTATCCTTGTTTTTCCATCCCCTGCTGGACTCCTCCTGATTCCCCCAAACTTTTTCAAGATTCAATTAACGACCGTGTGTTTTTCATCGATCTAGGGACCTCACCCGTGGTACCGACCGAACAAGAAGAAGCTGGTCAACTGCAAAGACCCTCTCTGCGTTGCCCTTCACTCCGGCGTCGTCCAGGACCAGAACTGCGAGCAGTGCGATTACGAGATCCAGTACGAGGACCGAGGCTCCTCCCTTGGCGTCCTCATCGCCGACTCCTTCGCCGTCCGCCTCACAAACAGTACCGTGGCCCGCCCCACCCTCGCCTTCGGGTCAGTAACCTAACTCAGCACTCCAATTCCTGTAAAAATCAAATCGCTGCCACCCATATCGACGCAGCTGGTACGTTCAGGTGTGGATACGATCAGCAGGTCCCAAATCAAGACGCCTCTGCGTCGACAGATGGAATTCTCGGGCTCGGAACAGGTAAAGTTAGCATCTTGTCGCAGCTCAGCGATCAGGGGGTGACCAAAAATGTGGTCGGTCACTGCCTCGGTGGAAAGGGAGGCGGCTACCTTTTCTTCGGAGACGATTTGGTCCCTACCTCTCGGATGACCTGGTCGCCCATGTCTCGCATCGGATCAAAGTGAGATGCTATTTTAGTTGCGATTGTTGAACTTTTTCCTGCAGGAGCTCTGATTTCTTGTCATTATTATCAGAAACTACTACTCACCTGGGCCTGCAAACCTCTATTGGGATAATCAATATTTGGGAGTAAAGCAAACGGAGGTGGTTCTGGATACTGGGAGTACCTTCACCTACTTTGGCCATCAATCCTACCAAGCTTTCCTCTCAGCTGTAAATATGAACTGAGTCTTCGGATTGAACGGTGTTCATTTCCATTATAGTGCTGACATTGATTCTTTGAGTTTTCATAGGTCAAGAGTGATCTGTCGGAGAAGCCACTCAAGGAGGAAGCCGACCCATCGCTTCCAGTGTGCTGGAAAGGGCAGAAGCCATTCAAGTCGGTGTCTGATGTGAAAAAGTATTTCAAAACATTAACCTTTAACTTCGTGAATGGAAAGAGAGCATTGCTTGAAATGCTTCCTCAGAATTATCTGATCATCACCGTAGGCATTTGCAACCCTCCTCTCGACTAAAACAAGCCAACATATTAATTGTTGATATTGAAATTCTGATGTTTCATTTGCAGAAATATGGCAACGCATGCTTAGGAATTCTCAATGGCACTGAAGTCGGACTGGGCAACCTCAATGTAATTGGAGGTAAACAAATCAGCAACTTGCAAACGAGTTTTGAAAAAACCTTTCATTGTTCTCCTGATGAAACACTTTGATGTGATTGTGGAATGTTTTCAGACATTTCTTTGCTAGACCACATGGTCGTTTATGACAATGAGAAGCAGCACATCGGATGGGTTCGAGCGGCATGTGATAGACTCCCTAAGTCTGGAATTTCTTCACTGTGATGATTTAGTTTTACTTGGATGTGCACGGAAAGGTGGAGGTTTCTCACTCTGAAACTCTTTTCTGTGTCAGTGTAGATAGTGAGGACGGTGGCCTCTACAATGATCTCTCTCAATATGGTAGCAGGGGTTTCCTTTCGAAAGGATGGCCTTCATATGACCTATGATCTCTTATATTAGTTAAAGAAAGAAAGAAAGAAAAAACATAGCAATATCCTTTGTTGTTAAATTTCAATATCAAAAAATGCTC
Organism: Zingiber officinale; assembly: GCF_018446385.1. Classification (NCBI taxonomy): domain Eukaryota; kingdom Viridiplantae; phylum Streptophyta; class Magnoliopsida; order Zingiberales; family Zingiberaceae; genus Zingiber; species Zingiber officinale. The sequence goes on from NC_055991.1 coordinate 2,488,616, forward strand.
TCTCCATTTGAACAGAATAAAGTAGTTAACAATTTTAGCGTATGTAATTACAGTCACCAATTCAAATTCAGCTGCTCTGCTTCTGAATTGTTCATGTTGCCTCTTTGAATCATATTGCAATCCTTGTCTTCCTGCAACTTTTATTTTGGATTGGTGCATATTAACTCTCCTGTCTAAAAGACTGACAAGGCACCAGGAGGGCCATACTAAATTTAGAAGATCCAGATGATCCTTTTCCATGGAGATGCGATGAGATAAAATTTGATTTGTATGTACTCTGAATTTATCGATGGATGTAGGGGGAAAAAATTATACAAAAATTCTTTATTCTTCTAAATAGGAATGGTACTAAATTTAAGGATAAAAAAATTACCAAAAAAGCTAAAAAAAGCTACTGAAGTACTCCCATGAATTTCACAAGTGCATCAAAGCCATATATTTAGTCCTCGGTTTTAATTAAAATCACTCTGTTCTAATTGAAATCACCATCCGTCAATACTCATATCTTATCTACTCAAAGTCAAATAATCATCCATCAATCCTCATATCTTATCTATAACTCAAAAGTCAAATGGTTTCGTTTAATATTTAGCATTCCTGACCTTTATTCTATCTAATCATTCGAACTGACAATTCAATAAAATAAAATCTATATTTTACAATTCTCGTTCCATTAATAAAACATGAAATAAGAAGTAAACAAGTTACTCCTCTGGTTGTTGATGTGGTTGGATAAAGAGAAAAAAATAGCTGCTTGTAAAAGATTGTTAGTGGGAAAAAAAAATAAAAGGAAGATTGTTGCTTTTGATAAAAATAGGGAAGAGAAGATGAGAAGGAAGAAGTAAAAGAAGATAAAATTATCTTTTTCATTAACAACCTCAATTAGTTTTGACGAGCTTGGCAATGATAAAAAGAGAGCAAGGTAAAACAAAACATGATTATTTTTGTGGTGCTAACAAAATCTTAAAAAACACTAGAAGAGGAAAAAGATGTGAGGGTTAAGTGCTATTGTTGTTGTTGTTGAAAGAGGACAACAACTAATGTTGCGTTTCTTGTTTGTTGGAGAAAATAAAGGAGAAGAAAAAGTAGTTCTGGTGTTGAGAAGAGAAGAGGAAAAAACTATAGGTTTACTGTCGACGGAGAAAAGTATAAGAAGAAGGAAATGGGAAAAAAAAGAGATGGGTGAAAGCAGGATGGTGGCGTATAATACGGCGATGGTGTCTAGCATGACAGTGGCGTTCGACACGACTATGACCTACAACACGACAGGGGTTGCAATGTGAGTAGGAAGAAAAGGCAGAAAAAAAAAGGAAAGAAAAGTTTTTTTTTTTTTTTCAAAAATACACTAATTTGTTTTAAATCTTAAACTTGGTTCGTTCATAACTTAACCAAATCAATTCTAAATCAATTCTTATTTGAACCAACATTATCTTTATCTCCACACCTTTCTAAATATATAATTAATTTTAGTTTTCCAACAACGAACAATGGTGAATCAACCGATCAAAATGACAATGAGGTATAATATTATTTTTTTAAAACTCAAGGGGGTAATCGCATCCCCTCATTTTTTTATTTGACAGGCGAAATATGGAGCCGGAGAGACAAGGCTCCTTTACCATATAAAAATCACCTATAATATATATATATATATATATATATATATATATATATATATATATATATATATATATATATATATATATATTGCGCGTGCGCGTCGGTCCCGGAATTACTCTATATATATAATCCATCAAAGGCCATAACTTAAGTCCATCAAGGCCCAGCCCAACTGCTTGTTATTCCGGAAAGGAAACCCTTCAGAGTACAGAGCCCCCCATCCTTCGTCCGCTCCCACCTCGTTCTCCTCTGCATCTCTTTTAGCTCGATCAATATCTCCCAGTACCGTTCGATCTGACATCACTACCCCCGATCACCGTCCGCCTACTGCCTTCTCCGCTTCCCGCGCGACCGCCCCAGAAGGAATATGCCGCCGAGCTCCGAAGGAAGCGACCTCGCCGACCGCGAGCTGTACTCCATCCCCGCGTCCTCGAGTACCTGAACCCCTTCTGGATTAGCTCTTCTTTCTTCGTTGCATCGAGGGTTAGGGTTTTGATGTCCGTCTTTTTTGGTTTGGTTTGGTTCCTCTTTGACTCAGGTTGGTTTCGTTGGGATGAGATCCACGACACGGAGAAGCGATCGCTCCCGGAGTTCTTCGACGGTTCCGCTGCCTCCCGGAACCCTAGAGTCTACAAGGAGTACCGCGATTTCATCATCAACAAATACCGCGAGGACCCGTCCAAGCGCATCACTTTTACCGAGATCCGCAAGTCTTTAATTGGAGACGTCGGGTACATACAGAACGTGTTCCGGTGCCTGGAGAAATGGGGGCTGATCAATTTCTGGGCGAAGCCAGTGGCAGGGGTGCCTCCGCCCGCCGAGGATGATGGGCCAAAGGTTGTGGTGGAAGAAGGGGTGCCGGGTGGTGTGCAGGTCGTGCAAGCTTCCATTCCGCAGAGGAAGAGGGTGGCCACGACGGGATTGGGTGGAGAAAACGGGTTCAAGTTACCATCTTTGACTTCGTACACTGATGTGTTTGGAGATTGGGCCCCGAAGAGGGGTCCTGTATGTGGAGTCTGCGGTAAACAATTCAATGTTAGCGGAACTGAGTCGTTAGAGGTATCTTCTGCTTTCCTATCCTTAGTACATTTCCGTAACCCCCCACATTTGATTTGCTTCAGAGATAATTAAATTATAATCTATTATCTTCTCGGCCTACGTTACAGAATTCTTCTTCATCTTTGGTAAGAATTATCTATGGACTTGAAAGTATTTTTTTCATGTTGGCATTTTGGTCTCTCGTCGAAACAGAAGGATTTTGTTACCATGCTGTGTTGACACCGAGCATTCTTCAAAGCATCCCTATATCACCTAAAATGAGTTTTAGTTCTATAATCTCCTTTCACTTAGCATGTTTACCTCCAAATAATTGCCTATAAAAATTATAAAAAGTTGAGTTAAAAGATTTATATTAACACGTAACAAAAATATAACAAGCATCAAATGTGAGCATTGGTTCTTATATTAAAATGAATGTCATGTATTAGATGGGAGTATGATTTTCATAGCATTCTACCATGATTAATCCCATAGTTGTTCGATACACATATAAAATAATTCTCCAAACGAGGTTATCTGGTATTGGAATTGATTTCTCCATATATTCACAAATATATCTTGGTTGACTATTGAAACTGGAATGAATATAGGTATAAGCTTATCGATAGATCTCAGTTGTTGGTACACGTGTCTGATAAGTGACCTCCTTGAATTCTCATCTCTTTTTAGTGATTTATCTCATTCTAGTTTTTGATAAATGAAATCGAAGGATGAGTTATGAGAATATAATCTTTGATTTTGATCAATATCATCTATTGGTGCTTCTCCTTCTCTTTTCTCTCTTTTTAAACTACCGACTTCTTCTGATCGACAAGAATATAAGGATGAATAATGACAGGAGGATCTTTTCTTAGTTATATACCAGTCCAGATAGCCTCGATCTCATCATACCACCAAACCGTGCCAACATTGATGAGACAGTGACATTTACCCCATACCAACATACTATCAACATTGGTCGGTGATTAGACAATATGCTTGAGCCATACAAACCCATACCTTTTGGAGTTTTGAACCAATGCTTTTTTTTTGCACTTCCAATTTGAATGGGTAAAACCAACTAAGAAATTTCACTGTCATTTTTGCTGCATGTTGAATGCTTTATGGGGTGTAGAGAATTAATCATTTTTGAAGAGTTCAACATGGAAGTTGGAGAAAGTACTGGTTCTTTATGCTTAGATGTAGGCTCATGGACATAAGAGTGATTGATCAACATTTATTCATTACGGATAAATTGGACTAATCAATAGCGCTTCAGTGAATTTCTACTTGTGAATTGTGAACTTGGTCTTCAGCATACCAGGTTATGGGATAGGATGGTGTTATGTCTCTTTTATTCTATACTGCCTCCAGTTGACATTAATTACTGGATTGTGACATCTTTTGTAAGTTCTGTGCTGTTTCTTATCATGGCTTTGCAGGGAGGACTGATTGTATGCCCAAATTGCTCTAAAGATAAGAGTCAGGTCAATGCTACCGTAAAGGACGTGAAGCTTGAGACTGATGACAGTGCCAATCATGTAATGAGTGCATGGACAGATGCAGAGACTCTTCTTCTTCTAGAATCTGTGCTAAAGCATGGAGACGACTGGGATCTTATTGCGCAGCATGTACGAACTAAGAGTAAGCTGGATTGTATTTCAAGGCTTATACAACTGCCTTTTGGCGAGCATATTTTGGATTCCATTAATGGAGCAGTTGCTGGTAGTAACTCAATAAGCAAGACAACTGATGCCAAAGAAATGCAATCCCCGATACATGAACCACCACATGAGCCCGATAAGGTGGATGGATATATTGAAACTGATGGGAAAGATGTTGAAGAATCTACTCCAGAACGTCCTTTAAAGAGGAGATGCTATAATTCTTTTGTAAATGCTGCAGATTCACTACTAAAACAGGTGCATTCTAACTATACATTACTTATCATTCATGTCTACAAAAGTCTTGATGTTGTTTAATATGAGTATGAATCAAAATGCTATCTTATGTTTGTTAGGTAGCATGCTTGTCTACTGTTGCTGGTTTGCAGATTGCTGCTTCTGCAGCAGATGCTGCTCTCACAGCATTGGGTAGTGAGAATCCATCTTCAAGCAAGGTCTTTTCTATCAATAAGGATCCATTAAATGATTTAATTTGCACAAGTGATGAACCCAACAGGTTAGTCTCCTTCCCTACTTTTTCTTTATTTTTTGGCATGCCTAGCTCTTAAAAGGGAATACTTCTGTTGTGATTGTATAGTCATTTCAATGTATTGAAGACTGAAGATCCAGATCTGGAGCTGCAAAAAGTTACTGGTAGGTGATTACTCCTTTGTTTTAGCATTAAATCGAAACATATTCTCTGGTGGATTTATTGGATGCTATAAAAAGCCATGATATGGCTTTAGAGTTTCCCATAATTCTTACATTTAGAACTAAACTAGAAATGAAGTAAACTACATATATTGACTTAATTAGGGAATATTGGTGATTTTGTCATGACCATGAAAAATGTTGGTGCTTGATTCTTTGGAAGTTCTGCACTAACATTAGTCTCTAATATGCTCAATAAAAGTCTCAATTGAGAACTTGATATAATCTATACCATATTTTGTTCAGCCAATTTACATTTTGTGCCTGTATGAAGGTGCTGCTTTGCTAACATAGAAATCTCTAGATATGAAAGAAAAAAAGAGAGGAAAGGGCATGGTTAGCAAAATCAGTGTTAAGATTGGAATCATGCAAATAAAGAACTCAAGTATAGGTTGTTTAAGATTAGTAGGATTGTTCAAATCGAAATCGGCAAGAAAAATAAGAAACGAGAAATAATAAAATTTCATATATGAGATTACAAGAGTTGTTCAGTACTTATTATATAAAATTACTTAACCGAACGTATTCAGATATTAATAATGCAATATATAATAATGCTATGGTCATCTATTTAAAAGGAATAAACAATAAAAATAGTTTATAACTTAGAAAAGGATCCTATTTTGGTAGATTACTCAATAATACTAGAATTTTAATTATTTTTTAAAATAAAAGTGACATTATTCAATAATCATAGGTTTTTCCTAACTGCATCTGAATTGATTATAATTGAAGGAAGATTATTTTAATTTAGAATCATTGTTGATTGAGAGATTATTATATTCTCTCTTGATTCACAATAAACATTCTTGATCCATAATAAGCTCATTTGATTAATAGTGATGACAAGGTTGAATAACTAATCCTTAATCTTTCAGTGAATGAGAGAAAGAAGTAACATATGGATGAGTTGGGTCAAACACAGCTTGATTGATGATGATGTTACATGACTGAAATTCTACTCAACATATAATCTTGTCTCAGTTTGCTTAGTATGTTTGCAGATAAAAATGATGTAATTAGATAGAGTTAACCATCTGACATTATGGAGGCATTAGATAATGATATGGCAGATAATTCTGATATGTACAACTCATTAAATCTTTGTTTGTATCATGCTGCTACTTTATCATTGTTTTGTTGTGTTGTAAAACTCTACACCAAAATTTAAGAGTATTGTTATGCTTGATATTAGCCATTTAATGACACCCTTAGACACCTTTGACATTTCACACGTTTGTGTTATGTTGTATATTCATTCTACTGTTATAAAAACTTCAAATCATATAATGGCATCCTTTTATGTTACCTGTTGCATGCAATAGATTTAAGTGGTGGTCATATGATTAAGTGTAATGGTATTTTACTCGTTGGTGTCAATTAGGTGGTCTGTGGACTTTTGTTGCTCTTCATGGTGCTTTCGGACTAATAGGTTTCATGTTACGCCAATTCGAACTTGCTCGATCTGTTCAATTGCGGCCTTATAATGCAATCGCATTTTCTGGTCCAATTGCTGTTTTTGTTTCCGTATTCTTGATTTATCCACTGGGTCAATCTGGTTGGTTCTTTGCACCAAGTTTTGGCGTAGCAACTATATTTAGATTCATCCTCTTTTTCCAAGGGTTTCATAATTGGACGTTAAAATCCATTTCATATGATGGGAGTTGCCGGAGTATTAGGCGCTGCTCTGCTATGCCTTCCTTACCCATCTACTCTAAATTTATGCTGGATTTCTCTGTCTACCCCTTCCTTGCCGATGTTGGGCACCCATCACTCTAATATTGAAGCCCTCATTGGTTCTGGTAAAAATTGTGAAACAATTATGTCCAACACCTAGATCCATAACCTTGCCATCTACTCATACCTGAGTCAAAGTAACATAATATTCAAAGCAAATTGTATGCAGTTTTTTCTTGTCGTAATTAACTGTCTCTTCAATATCATCTTGAAAATTTTCTTTTTCTTCTCAAGATATTCACAAAGGTGGCCAAGAAATGAATTTTGGGGCTACAACACTTCAAATAAAGGCTTCAATTGCAACTGCACTTGGTGCAACTGCTGCACGTGCCAAGCTACTTGCTGACCAGGAGGAAAGGGAAATAGAACTGCTGCTGGCATCCATTATTGAGGCGCAGGTTTCTCTCCACCATTACTTTGTTTTTCCAAATAAATAGTTGTTTTTGAAGACAGGTTCTCCTATACTCTCAGTCTTTATTTGTTTAGATTATAGTAGTTAAGGCTGGATCCTGGAAAGTTAATCAAATCATTGTCAAATGCCAAAAGGTGCTATCTGATCTATAATATCAGTCAAACCTAAAATGTTACGTTCAAGATCTATGGGCCTCATCATACTTTTGTTATGTTGGAGAATGTGAAAATTTAACTGAATTTTAATGAAATTTAAGTTATGACAAATTTATGCACAAGATATGTAAATCGTTACATTATTTTGGTGATTGCTGTTGATATGCCAATTTGAATGCTGGCATGACATGCTTTTATGTAGTTCTCAATACATAAATCAGCAAATCTTTTAGTGCAATGTCACATCAAAAGAAACACCTTATTTGCACTTCTGCTAGCACATGTACAATGTAAACTTAGCATTACGGAAGCATGTCATGTCAAATAAGCACTGTGAAAATTAAAGATAATATGAAAAATGAGCGTTATGGCTCTTATGTTGTGTCAAATAAGACTTGTTGTGCATAGCATGTTATGTCAAGTCAGACTTGCCAATTGATATAGTATTATAGTTATAATTGAAATGATGATTTGGTACCATGCAAGCATATAAAATTAAGAAAAACATTTACTAACAAATTAATTGTGCTTGAACAACAAAATTAAGATATATACTAATTTGTTTCCATGCGCGCACACTTTTTTTTTTTGTCAATGGTGACTCTACTAACTAACTAGCTGACATCTTTGGTTGTCCACCTTTTCGTCTACATTTTTATGTACACCATCTCTTGCGTTCTCTCATTGATGTAAAGTAGGAATTGATTTATTTTTTAAAATTTGAATTGTAGTTAAATTGTGTAATTGCCTTATTTTAGATGTTGAAAGTTTGATATTTTTAATTTGGTAGAAATATTTTTTAATTTAGCTAGATTTTAATTTATATCTTTTAATTTGGGAAGAGTTCTTTTGATTTGGTATGTGTGGTCGTCAATAGCCCATTTACTTGTGTGTTCATCTTTGTTGTACCACCAGAATTTAACTAAAATTATGGTTACACTTACTAAACTAATAAGAACATGACCTTAACATAGAGTTGAATGGCAGAATAAAATTTATGTAGCGGCTATAAGATTGTTCAGACATGATTATGCTGCTCTCGTATGTGTTTGATTTGAGTTTAAAAGCGAATGATGGATCTCAGTTTTACATTTTTTTCTGTACGTTCTTTCTTTTAACAGCTTAGAAAGATGCAATACAAAATCAAACGTTTGGAAGAGTTGGAGTCCATGATGGAGAAGGAATACAGCCTTTTGCAGAAGGAAAAGGAATCTATTTTAGAAGAATGGTTGATGGTGCTGGAGCACTCGTTTAAGACCGGAATACCAAGATGGAGGGATATTACACTGCCCAAACCTTTCTTGAACACTACCACCTTTTAGAATCAGTTAACTTTGAAGATTCTGTTTGTTGGTTCTGTGCCTAATCAAGGTTCTTCGGTTGTTCTTGTAATTTGAACAGCATAAGTCTGTAAAATTCTTCTAGCTCAATCGATTTCCGCTTACATTCCCCAACATTGGAGGTATGTAATACTGCCTTTTCAGAGTCACCTGATTAAAGAAGCCAATGTGCTATTGCAATTATTTATAGACATTGCTGAAGGTGCCATAGAAGTGTTTCCTTTCTTTAAACTACAGTAGTTTCTCTTCTTTTTTTCACTTGGCAGATTTTCAATCCTATAACTAATTCCTTTTTCCATAAGTGGAAAAGGTATTAAAAAGGTAGGTGTTCATGTTTTTCTTTTATATACGTATCCCGAAACACTAGCAATTTGCGAATGCAAATTTCAATTTATTGTTTGTTTTCGACTCTGAAAGCTCTCCCTTTTCTTCCTTGGTTCAATTTGTTTGGCATTAATTTCTTTCCGTTGCGTTCGAGTTGGAAGGTCATAGAGGCTTGCCTTTTAGAGCTTCATTTTGCAACAAACTATAGTAACCCTACTTGCTGCAATATTATGCAGCGAATTGTAGCAATCATAGTTATTTAGCAAAAACTCTAATTATTATAGCAAATTTTAAAAACATCTCAAATTCTAATTTTTTCTAATTTTGAAGTTTAGAGCATATCAATAGATACACCATTATTATAGCAAATTTTATAAACATCTCAAACTCTAATTTTGAAGTTTAGAGTATATCAATGGATAGACCTAATCAATTGATTAATACTTATGTTTCAGCTTTATCAATACTCATCTTGCTTGGTATTCGGTTAATTTTAATCTACCAAGATTTTTTTTATTTAACATCTAATTGACCTTGATCTATTGAGATTTTTAGTTGTCTAGCATGTGATCAACCTTGACTTATCGGGATTTCATCGTTGCTTGACATCCGGTCAACCTGGACCTTTCGAGACTTTTTTATTACTTAACATTTAGTCAACCTTGACTTGTAAGGGCTTCATCGTTGCCTAACATTCGAGTAACGTTGACCTATTAGGATTTCATTGTTGTCTAACATCCGGTCAAACTTGACCTACCAGGACTTTCTTATTACCTAGCATCCGGTTAACATTGACCTATCATGACTTCCATCATCATCAAGTGTTTGATCCTCCATGATCCACTTGAACTTTGTTTCTCATGCCAAGTGTCAGGTCCTTCATGACCAACTTGGACTTCACTTCTCATGTCAAGTGTCTGGTCCTTCATGACCCACTTGAACTTCTCATCTCATATCAACTCCTTATTGGACTTTCGATCGCTAAGTGCTTAGTCAACCGTGGCTCACTTGGACTTCTTATCTAATGTCAACTCCCTATTGAACTTCAAATTGTCAAGTGTCCTGTTAATTATGACCAACTAGGATTTGTTCGCTTAACCAACTAATTTATTAATCAAACATCTAAGTCTAACTCGAGTTAGCTCGAGCATGATCAACCTTTACCAGATGTCGATTGCATCAATAGTCATGACCTTTGATTATGATGCTTCAAGTCTCATGCTTACTGTAGCAAATCATAGCTTGACCTCTTGATAGGGAGAATAGTTTTCATCCTCAAAATCTCTTGATGTAGAGGAGCATATGACTCTTCCAGAGATCGATAGAAGGCCAAATATCATATCTTTCTCTCTGTTGTTGTAAAACTTTGAGGTTAGTTGTAATCAATCTCAATATATTGTATTCATTTCATAGATCTTCGTAGCCACCAAATAGTTGGGAAATATTTTTTTCTTTTTTTTGATATATGCAATTTGTCTTTTGATCTCGAAGATCCTTCCTAGATTTAATTCTTGTTCATATAGATTACACATCTACTTCCCCTTCGACATTGGAGCATAGGTGATCATTATTCTATGAGAATACTTCATCATCCTTCTCTTTTCCAAGCTTTGAAAGAAAGATCACTCAGCAGAGGATCCTTTAGAGCTTGCTTCCTTGAGTTTAAGAATCTTTTAATATGACCAACCCAAGAGAAATAATTAGATGAATTGAGAATGACAAGTAAAAAGAAAAGAGGTTGTATTAAACTTGTTGGAATTAAGAAGGTGAAAGGACACACCTTTCCCTTTATCTTCCTGCCCTTTTACCTTCCTCCATTAATGGAGGTAGGAGAAGAGTCATCTTCCTCTTATAAAAGGGCATCTAAGGCAATTGGTGAAAGGGTGGCGTGTGATTAAGAGAGAACATCAAGAGTAAACAGACGATTTTGGTTCTTAAAACTCTGAAGAGCATTTCAATTCGTTTGTGATTGTTCTTTTAAATGACAATAATGAAAAATATTCTCAAATTGATTTCAATCAATTGAGATTTATTATATTTGATATTACAATCAAGATTAGCATCACAATCAAGACATAAATTAAATAACAAAAATAATACTTCCAAATCTATTATATTTATTACTATTCTTATAATTGTATGTCATATTTAATTTTTTCATTATTGTTTGGACAACTTGTATAAATAAGCCTATTGACTTTATTAAACAATTGATTAAAGAATTATTTTCTATTCTATTTCTTTTCGTTATCTATTAGTTTCAACAAGGTATCAGATCAATCTTCTCTTCTTCTCAATTTTTCGCTTCCGAATTTGTGTTACAGCAGTTACAGGAGTTTCTACATCCATGTTTGATATCATCGTTTACAGTGCGACAACCTCGTCAACTTTGACAATTACAACAACAACTTCGGCAGCAGTAACTTTTCTTCTCCTTTCATCAACAACTCTTCTCTATAGGCAACGGTAACTTTGACAATGTCAATCGTAGTAAAGCAAAGTTGTTATTTGGTTGTTTTATTTTTCTTCCTTCCCTATTTTTTTTTCCATTCTATTAGAAAAAAAAACAGAGCATAAATAATAAAGAAGGAAAAAAAGGACAAAAAAAATCAGAAAAACTTCTTCTTTCAATTCTACTGAGATCCATGTACCATTACAAAATATTTTTTTTTCCCCTTTTCATATGGTTCCTTCTTTTTCTGTTAGCTTGACCATGATAACTATTTACTATGAAAATTACAATTTCTTCCTTTACTTTGTGTTCACGACTTACTAGGTTATGTTGATGGTACTTTATTCTTACCTTAAAAAGATGATCCATCTTATGATATTTGGTTTAAGAAATATCAGTTAGACATGTCTTGGTTAATCTTATCAATTACTGAGCCTAAACTTTCCATGCTCGTTAGCCTCAACATCTCTCGTCAGATTTGGGAAGCTCTTGATCATTCTCTTGCATCCCACTCTCAAACATAGGTTCTCTAACTTCGTCTACAATTACAGTTTGTGCAACGAGGAGATACCTCTATCAATGATTATATGCAACCAGTTAAGACCATTATCAACAACCTAGCTACAATTGGACATCCGGTCTCTCCATTGTCAACAACCTAGCTACAATTGGACATCCGGTCTCTGATCCAGAACTATTAATACATGTTCTTACAGGTTTGGATCCTCAATATAATAGCTTTGTTCCTAGTATGATAACTCGCATAGATCAAGCGTCACTCGAAACTCTTCATGGTATGCTATACTCTCATGAAAGACTTCTACAAATACAATCTCAAAGGATGTCATTCTCTATCTTTATCAACACACAGGATTAGCAAAGTTCTACAACCTGCTCAACATAATCAGTCTCCTCCCTAACATGGTCATTAGAATCAGATTGGAGGTTTCAGAAGTCGAGGTCGATGTCAAGGTCGAGGCTGAGGTCGAGGTCAAGGACGCTGTCAGATTTGTTTTAACTATGGTCATTATGCTCAAAATTATTATAAAAAATATAATTCAAATTTTTGAGGAGGACCTGTATCATCAAATTGAACCCCTCCCTCATATTGACAATCTAATACTCAATTATCTCATTCTGGAGTATTCTCACTCTATCCCTCCTAATGCAACATCATCGCTTCCTGAAACCCTAAGATGACATCAGGATTCTAGAGTGACTTATCATGTTACACCGGAGTATGATATTCTTATAGAAGCTTCTCCTTATCATGGACTCGACATGGTACAAATAGACAATGACTCAGGTTTACAAATTGCTCACATTGGAAACACATCATTTCATTCATGTGGTCATACTTTTTACATGCGCAATACTCTTCATGTTGGTTCTATCACTAAAAATTTACTTTTTATATGTCAATTTGCTCTTGATAATAATGTATTTTTTGAATTTTATCCTCATCATTGTGCTGTGAAGGATCCTGTGACAAGAACTATTCTACTCCAAGCAGACACTAAAAATAATCTTTATCATCTTCAACCCACCTCTCTCAAAACCTTTGTTGGAGAACACACGGACAAATTCTCTTGGCATGCACGTCTTGGTCATCCGTCTCTACGTCTTGTTCAGGATATTATTAATTGTTTTGATTTACCAACTTCTTTAGCATCATCATCTCATTTATGTGAAACTTATATGAAAGTAAAATCTAATAAATGTTGGTGCAATTTTCCTAGGTTAATGTTGACTAGTTTGACTAAGCTTGAGTTGACTCAAGGTTGAGTCCTGATATTTGACAATATATGGAGATTGTAGGTGTAAATTGTTCGTTTGGGAAGATTATTGGTATAATTCTCCTTTGGTCAAGGTTTGACCAGTTTGACGAGAATAAGAGTCAAGTAGGTTAAGGTTGACATGATATTTGACTGGGAAAGTCCTAACTGGAGGTTAGGAAAGGCAGAAGGAAAAGTCTTAGTGAGTGAAGCTAGGCAGTTGAAAATCCTAGTGAGTAAAGCTAGGTGTTGGAAAGTCCTAGTGAGTGAAGCCAAGCAGAAGGAAAATCCTGGTGAGTGAAGCCAGGTGAAAAGCCCTAGTGAGTGAAGCTAGACAGGAGGAAAATCTTAGTGAGTGAAGCCAAGTAAAAAGTCCTAGTCAGTGAGGATAGGAAGAAGAAAATTCCTAGTGAGTGAAGCCAGACATGTGAAAATCTAGGTGGGTCAAGGTTGACTAGATATCTAGTATTTGGAAGTCCAAGTGGGTCATGGAGGACGAGACACTTGACACGAGACGGTAAGTCCAAGTGGGTCAAAGTTGACCAAACACTTGGCATGAGGAAGAAAGTCTAAGTGGTCAAACGATTAACTAGACACTTGGTGAAGAAGTCCCAATAGGTCAAGGTTGACCAGATGCTAGGCAATGAGAAGTCCCAACATATCAAGGTTGACTGGATGTTGGGAAAGAGAACCCTAGACTTGGATGGAAGAAGTTAGGGTTGGTAATTAATTAGGGTAATTGATTACCAAGACCTTAATCAATTAGGGTGATTGATTAAGGAGTTTGACGCAAGTAAACAAAAGCATGCCTAATTGATTAGGTTAGTCGATTAGGCATGTGTAATCAATTAATATAATCGATTATATCCTGCTTAAGCGATCAGGGTGATCATTTAAGCTGGTTTTCACAAAAGACATAGAGAGTTCAGTAAGCGATTAAGCAGGAAGGCTTAATCACTTACGGACTGTTCTCGCGCGAATAGAATACTTCCTAATTGATTAGGCTAATAAATTAGGAAGTCTTAATCGATTACGCTTGAAAAACTAGCCATTATCAGCCCGATAAAAGGCTTTGGCGTGCACAGTTCTCATTAGCGCTCACATTTTTCTTCTCCACTCTCATCATCAAGCTCGCCAATTCTTGAAGGTTCTTGGAGACAAGTGTTGTTGTACTTCCAAGGTCAAAAGTTGTTCCCAAACAAGAAGAAGAAGCTAGCTAGGTTTTCATTTGTATAAATCTTGTAAGATATTCTTTGTATTTTCTCTTTTCTTCTTGTTGTTGTATTGAGAGCTTTGTACGAGCTTTCTCCACCTCCAGAGTATTTTCGAGAAGGAGTGTATTCATGGTAGATGTGTGAGAGAGGGTCAGATCCTTGAATCAGTCACCTCATTTGAGGTGGATACCAAGTAAATCTTGGTGTTAGCATTGGAGGAGCTTGGCTTCGTATTTTGCACTGAAAATCAACATCATCAAAGCGAAGCCAGCTATTCACCCCCCTCTAGCTCCAAAGTGTCTTGACAAGTGGTATTAGAGCGTGGTTGCTCTTCACTGGACTTATCGCCAGAAAGGGCAACGAGCTAGAGGAAGAAGAAGAAGTTGAAGCTACAAGTTCAACAAAATCAAAAGCTATCATCAACAAGCTCAACTTCAAGATGGAATTCTAAGATAGACTCGGATTCGACATAGGGATGCCTCCACCATTCACATCTACAAGCTTCGATTCTTGGAAATCAAGGATTGAAAACTTCTTCATAATGGAAATAAAGCAATGGTTTGCTCTAATGGAAGGCTTTCAAGCTCCAACAAATGACAAGGGCAAGATCATCAAAAGGAGCAAATGGAGTTAAGAGCAAACTGTTGGGATCCTTCGTACGGCTAGAGAGGGGGGTGTGAATAGCCGACCCCAAATCTCTCGCGTTTCTTCCTACAATTCGTTAGCGCAGCGGAAAATACAAAGAAACGAAAGAGAAGAAAACCAAACCTTAACACGAGGATGTAACGAGGTTCGGAGATTAGGGCTCCTACTCCTCGGCGTGTCCGTAAGGTGGACGAGTCCAGTCAATCCGTCGGTGGATGAGTCCCCGGAGAACCGGCTAATACAATATACTCCTTGTGGGTGGAGAAACCTCGCCACAAACGTTTGCAACAGCAAACAAAGAGTACAAGAACAAAGAGTAAGCAAGAAATACAATAAGAATACACAAGCACTCTACCAATCTTGCTTTCTCGTCGACTGGAGTCTGGATGAAGCAGCAGCTTCAAAAACTCTAACAGCAGCAGCTGTTCCAATCGGTGAAGCTCACGCGAAGCTTTGGACGAGCTCAACAAAACTCAAGCACAACAGCACTTAGCAACAGGAAGGAGGAAGAAGAGTTGTCGCACAGAAGATGCCCTCGATCCTTTTATACCTGCGAAGAAGACAGCGAGAAAACTAGCCGTTGCGTCGCAACGGCTAGAACCCTGATCGGTCTGCAGACCGATTGGCACCTGATCGGTCCCCGGACCGATCAGGTGTCGCGATCAATCCCGATCGGTCTGTGGACCGATCAGGCTCTGTCCTGATCGGTCCCCAGACCGATCCCAGCTCTCCCAGCTCTCTCACAGACAGAGAATCGCACTCGTCTCTTGATCGGTCGTGGAGACCGATCAGGCATACACCTGATCGGTCCAGGGACCGATCAGGAGCTTCTTTTCTCCACTTCTGATCGTTGCTCGTCTCTGATCTGATTCTGATCGGTCACCAGACCGATCAGGAAACACTGAGTATCACTGGATCGGTCTGGAGACCGATCCAGAGCTTGGTTTTTGCCCAAACCAAGTCCAAACCAATATCCGGTCAACCTTGACCTATTGGTTCATCATGCTTAGCATCTGGTCACTTCCTTGACCTGCTAAGACTCCCCACCAAGTGTCCGGTCAATCCCTTTGACCTACTTGGACTTTCCAACACCAGAAGTCCGATCATCCCTGATCCATCTGGATTTTCCAACACCAGAAGTCCGATCATCCCTGATCCATCTGGATTTTCCAACACCTGAAGTCCGATCATCCCTGATCCATCTGGATTTTCCCTTGCCTGGTTTCACTCACCAGGACTTTCCAACTGCCTAACATCCCAGTTAGGACTTTCCCACTGCCTGGCTTCACTCACCAGGACTTTCCACACTGCCTAACATCCCAGTTAGGACTTTCTCATTGCCTAACATCCCAGTTAGGACTTTTCCTCGTGCCAAGCTCACTGCTTGGACTTCTCCGTGCCAAGTCTCCATACTTGGACTTTTCCAGTGCCAAGTCTCCATACTTGGACTTTTCCCGTGCCAAGCTCCCTGCTTGGACTTTTCCGTTGCCAAGTCTCCATACTTGGACTTTTTCCCGAATCAGGTCAACCTTGACCTACGGTTGCACCTACAATCTCCCAAACATCTATTCTTGTCCCATATCAAGAATAGAACTCTCTCACGAGTGTCAAACATCAACATGCAACTCAACTAGGTCAATCTTGACCTAAAGTTGCATCAACAATCTTCCCAAGTCAAACATCAAAATATAACTCGAGTCAAGTCAACTCGAGTCGGGTCAACCAGGTCAACCTTGACCTAAGGTTGCACCAACAATATCCCCCTTTTTGATGTTTGACAAAACCATAATCAAGTTTGGTTAACCCGATAACCTAACTTAGGTTTCCCAACCATCTTCCAATGTCCAATGTTCTTTCCTTGAACATTCTCTGGACATTCTCCCCTTAGGTTAACCCGATAACCTAACTTGGGTTCTCCAATAATTCTCCCCCTTTTGACACACATCAAAAAGAATTCCAATGTTCTACCTTGAACATTCCTTGACATTCTTCCCCTAGCTTAGGTTAACCCGATAACCTTGTTAGGATCCTACGTACTCGGCTAGAGAGGGGGGTGTGAATAGCCGCCCCAAATCGCTCGTTTCTTTCTACAAATCAGGTTAGCGCAGCGGAAAAATAACAACAGAAACGTAAATGGAGAAATCAAACCTTAGACGCAGCGATGTAACGAGGTTCGGAGATGAAACTCCTACTCCTCGGCGTGTCCGTAAGGTGGACGAAGTCTATCAATCCGTCGGTGGATGAGTCCCCGGAGAACCGGCTAATATATACTCCTTGTGGGTGGAGAAACCTCGCCACAATAACTCTTGCGATAGAAGTACACAAAATACAAAGAAGCACAAGACAATATGAATGTAAAAACAAACACGCTTGCCTTCTCGTCGACTGGTTGAAGCAGCAACTTCACGAGACGCCTACAACAGCAGGAACCCAGTCGAAGAAGCTCACACGAAGCTTCGGAACTCAACAAAGCTCAAGAGCACAGCAGCAGCTCCAAGAACAGGAAGAAGGAAGAAGAGGAAGAAGGAGGCTCGCAGCAGCAGCCCTCCTTTTATAACCTGCGAAGAAAACGAAGAAACACAGAAGAAATCTAGCCGTTGCGTCGCAACGGCTAGTGGACCGATCAGGCTCCATGTGGATCGGTCCACAGACCGATCCATTCCCTCCTCCTTCGCTTCTGTTCCGTCCCTGATCGGTCCATGGACCGATCAGGGAACCTCCTGATCGGTCCGGGGACCGATCAGGCTTTGTGCTGATCGGTCCCCAGACCGATCAGCCCCTCTTGCGCCTCGCTCCTGTTCGGCTTCTGATCGACTCCTGATCGGTCACCAGACCGATCAGTTAACACACAGTATGCTACTGATGTGTTACTGATCGGTCACCAGACCGATCAGAATATTCGCGGTATCACTGGATCGATCACCAGATCGATCCAGCTCATGGTTTTCGCCCAAACCAAGTCCAAACCAACATCCGGTCAATCTTGACCTGTTGGTACATTGCGCCTAGCATCCAGTCACTCCCTTGACCTGCTAGGACTCCCCGCTAAGTGTCCGGTCAATCCCTTTGACCCACTTAGACTTTTCTCTCCGTACCAAGTATCCGGTCACTCCTATGACCTACTTGGACTTCCCATCACCAGATGTCCGATCACCCTTGATCCATCTGGATTTTCCCTTGCCCGGCTTCACTCACCAGGACTTTCACCTAGCTTCACTCACTAGGGTTTTCACACTGCCTAACATCCCAGTTAGGACTTTCCCACTGCCTGGCTTCACTCACCAGGACTTTCCACACTGCCTAACATCCCAGTTAGGACTTTCCCACTGCCTGACTTCACTCACCAGGACTTTCCACACTGCCTAACATCCCAGTTAGGACTTTCCCACTGCCTGGCTTCACTCACCAGGACTTTCCACACTGCCTAACATCCCAGTTAGGACTTTTCCGTGCCAAGTCTCCATACTTGGACTTTTCCAGTGCCAAGTCTCCATACTTGGACTTTTCCCGTGTCAAGTCTCCATACTTGGACTTTTCGCGTGCCAAGCTCCCTGCTTGGACTTTTCCAGTGCCAAGTCTCCATACTTGGACTTTTCGCGTGCCAAGCTCCCTGCTTGGACTTTTCCAGTGCCAAGTCTCCATACTTGGACTTTTCTAGTGCCAAGCTCCCTGCTTGGACTTTTCCGTTGCCAAGTCTCCATACTTGGACTTTTTCCCGAATCAGGTCAACCAGGTCAACCTTGACCTACGGTTGCACCAATAATCTCCCAAACATCTATTCTTGTCCCATATCAAGAATACAACTCTTCCACGAGTGTCAAACATCAAAATACAACTCAACTAGGTCAACCTTACCTAAGGTTGCACCAACAATCTTCCTAAGTCAAACATCAAAATACAACTCGAGTCAGGTCAACCAGGTCAACCTTGACCTAAGGTTGCACCAACAATCTCCCCCTTTTTGATGTTTGACAAAACCCATAATCAAGTTAGGTTAACCCGATAACCTAACTTAGGTTCTCCAACCATCTTCCAATGTCCAATGTTCTTTCCTTGAACATTCTCTGGACATTTTCCCCTTAGGTTAACCCGATAACCTAACTTGGGTTCTCCAATAATTCTCTCCCTTTTTGACACACATCAAAAAGAATTCCAATGTTCTTCCTTGAACATTCCTTGACATTCTTCCCCTAGCTTAGGTTAAACCGATAACCTAACTTAGGTTCTCCAATAATTCTCCAATGAACACTCTCCCCTTTTTGACACATATCAAAAAGGAAAAAGGAGGGTATCAAGGTCAAGAGTTTCTTCCTAATGAAAGTCTCATACCTTTCATTGAAACTCTTAATTTCCCCCTTGATACTAAACTCAACAATCAACTTAGTGATAATCCCATATCACTAATCCTCAAAAGTCTTAAGGAGTAAAAACTCCCCCTAAAAGTCAACTCCCCCTTGACCATTGTACCAACAATGTCTTTGTGAGTTCCAAACCTTTAGAAATCCAAAAACACCATTTCCATAACTGAAATTTCAGACAACAGCTGAAAAATCAGAAATTCGGCACGCCCTGATCGGTCCCCAGACCGATCAGAAACCCCATGGATCGGTCCCCCGATCGGTCACCAGACCGATCAGGCTTCTTCTGGATCGGTCCAGTGACCGATCCACACAGATCTGGACCGATCAGGGAACCTCCTGATTGGTCCCCAAGTCTGATATCAGATTTCAGATTTCTTCTCCCGAAATTCAGAAACTCCTAGAAAATTCCAGAAAATTCAAAAATTGTGAAATTTTGAGGATACATTCCTCATAACATATACTATCATGGAAAAATAGTTTTCTATGAAAATAACTTCCATTTTTCAATCTTGATACAAAGTTCAAAAACTTTGAAATCGTTCAAGTTTAACTCAACTTTGTATCACAATGTTCAATGATGAATGCTATCACTAGGAAAGCTTCATCAAGGTTTTTCAAATCAATTTTAAAATGTTTTTAAAATCATTTGAATTTAGGACCATAATCTTAGGGCTAGATGTACATGACTTGTACACAAGCTTTCCCTATGATCCTCCTTCTTGAATTAGTCTCATCTAGGTACAAGAACTATGCACCTTGATCCTAACTCATGATCCTAATATCTCACACACATCTAAGGTGTATCAAACACATCCAAGTCAATTTTGATGTGAGATATGGGTTTAGGTTATCTTAGGCTAGATTCTCATGCATTTTCTAAACATTAATTTGATCTCCATATCAAATTGTGTCTTAGTTCTTAAATCAATTTCATTGATCATTAATGCATAAGATGATGACATGGCATATAATGATTTCATAAGTAAAAACATGTGCCAATGTCATGATGTCATGGCATAAAGTGTGAAACTTAAATAAAGCATGACATATAAACTAGCCTAAGCATTATCATGACATTTCAAATGATAATAAAATAAATATGATGTCATGGCATGGCATATGGCAACCAATCATGGCAAGTTAGCATAAATAAAATACCTAAATTCCCTATCTAAGTATCCTTAGCCTTAGCTAACTTAAAATCTAACCCTAGATTGCCCATATATCCCTAAGAGAAAACCAAAATCCCAATTATGGTATTTCTCTAGGTTTTCTTAAATTGTGCCAAATAAGATTAAAATCGATATTTTTCAAATATGGCACAATTTACTCTTCAAGGAGTAAATAATAATTCTTTTTCATTTTCAAAGGTTATCAAAACCTTGAAAATGCTCCTCGAGTGTCAATTTCCTCAAAGTTGGGTTAACTACCCTTCTAATTGGAGTTGACACTCTCTAACCCATCTATGGGATAGAGAAGATGCTCCTAGGAACCCAATACCTATTTGAGCTCATTGGGTTCACTAAATATTCACTAGGGATAACTTCCCTAGCAACCCTCCTAATGACCCTCTTAGGCTTTGAAGCCTTGGTCATTTGGGACTCATCAAGATCAACTCTAGGGGTGACTCCCCTTGTGACCCTGGTGGTGGTCTTCCTAGCCCTAGGTTTTGTTCCATAATCGAATGGAACATTATGATAGGTGGGCTTGACCATTTGGGACTTAGGTTTGTGACCCAAACCTTTCTTGTCCTTGGACTTGGGTTTTTGACCCTTAGACCCTAGAGTTGACTTCTCTAAATTCTTTAGGGCCTTTTCTAGAGTGTCAAGTCTTGACCTCAAGACTTGATTTTCTTTCTCTAAAACCTCAAGTTTTAATTTATCATTCTTTCTTGAGGTGTTCCTAGGCATATGTCTAGTTGTCTTGGGGTTTCTACCTAGGTTTTCCTTAGTCTTAGATGAGTTAATTCTAGGGTTAGCATTTCTAGAATTATCCTTATCTAGACTCACATGCTTAGCTCCTAAGCACATGTATTGATTCCTAAGGTTATCATGCTTGTTATTATCGACAAGTGCAATAAAATTCCTAGCATGCATTTTATTAGAATTGCAAAAATGAACCTTAGAGGTTACCTTAGGGTTTGCCTTAGCTCCCCCTATCGATGTGCCCGGTCTCTTGCCCTTGTGAGGTTGCCTCCCCCTCGGACAATGGCTCCTATAGTGTCCCCTTTGCTTGCATTGGAAACACACGATGTGCTCCTTGCCCTTGCGTTTCGGGACTCCGGCTTCCTTGACCTTTGGCGCCGGTGGAGTCTTTCTTACCCTCTTCGGACACTTACTCTTGTAATGTCCATGTTCCCTACACTCAAAGCACATAATGTGTAATTTAATTGAACTTAAATTGCTTGAGTTACCTAGGGTTGAGGGTGGATGCGAGCTCTCTTCTTCATCCCTTTCGGAGGTAGAAGCTTCTTCTTCTTGCTCCGAACTTGAAGAAGAACTCTCCTCCTCTTCGTCCTTAGATGTTGAGTAACCCTCAACTTCTAATTCCTCTCCTCCATGATGTGAGCTACTTGGCTCACTTAGCTCCTCTTCATGGCTTGAATTTGAGCTTCCCTCATGGAACTTGGCCAAGTTATCCCATAATTCCTTGGCATTGTTGTAACCTATCTTACACAAGATGTTAGTAGGCAATGAAAATTCAATTATTCTTGTTACCTCTTCGTTGATTTCGGATTTGTGAATTTGTTCTCTTGTCCACTCCTTCTTCTCAAGTGGTTTTCCTTCCTTATCCACCGGAGGAATAAAACCTTCTTGTACACAAAACCAATTCATTATGTTAGTCATAAGAAAGTACTTCATCCTTACCTTCCAATACGCGAAGTCACCGCATTCGTAGAAGGGTGGAATGGTGACATCTTCTCCATAGAGATCCATTCTCTAGCTTTGCTCCCACGGGTGTTGATCCGATGAAGAGCGACCTCGCTCTGATACCACTTGTTAGGATCCTACGTACTCGGCTAGAGAGGGGGGTGTGAATAGCCGCCCCAAATCGCTCGTTTCTTTCTACAAATCAGGTTAGCGCAGCGGAAAAATAACAACAGAAACGTAAATGGAGAAATCAAACCTTAGACGCAGCGATGTAACGAGGTTCGGAGATGAAACTCCTACTCCTCGGCGTGTCCGTAAGGTGGACGAAGCCTATCAATCCGTCGGTGGATGAGTCCCCGGAGAACCGGCTAATATATACTCCTTGTGGGTGGAGAAACCTCGCCACAATAACTCTTGCGATAGAAGTACACAAAATACAAAGAAGCACAAGACAATATGAATGTAAAAACAAACACGCTTGCCTTCTCGTCGACTGGTTGAAGCAGCAACTTCACGAGACGCCTACAACAGCAGGAACCCAGTCGAAGAAGCTCACACGAAGCTTCGGAACTCAACAAAGCTCAAGAGCACAGCAGCAGCTCCAAGAACAGGAAGAAGGAAGAAGAAGAAAAAGGAGGCTCGCAGCAGCAACCCTCCTTTTATAACCTGCGAAGAAAACGAAGAAACACAGAAGAAATCTAGCCGTTGCGTCGCAACGGCTAGTGCCTGGATCGGTCTGTGGACCGATCAGGTGGATCGGTCCACGACCGATCCATTCCTCCTCCTTCGCTTGTTCCGTCACTGATCGGTCCATGGACCGATCAGAACCTCTGATCGGTCCGCAGACCGATCAGCGTGATCGGTCCCCGCACCGATCAGCCCCTCTTGCGCCCGCTCTGCTTCGATCGACTCGATCGGTTACAGATCGATCGGTTAACACACGATGCTCGATGTGTTATCGACGGTCACCGACCGATCGAATATTCTCAGATCACCGGATCGATCACCGGATCGATCCACTCATGGTTTTCGCCCAAACCAAGTCCAAACCAACATCCGGTCAATCTTGACTGTTGGTACATTAGCATCCGGTCACTCCCTTGACCTGCTAGGACTCCCCGCTAAGTGTCCGGTCAATCCCTTTGACCCACTTAGACTTTTCTCTCCGTACCAAGTATCCGGTCACTCCTATGACCTACTTGGACTTCCCATCACCAGATGTCCGATCACCCTTGATCCATCTGGATTTTCCCTTGCCCGGCTTCACTCACCAGGACTTTCACCTAGCTTCACTCACTAGGGTTTTCACACTGCCTAACATCCCAGTTAGGACTTTCTTATTGCCTGGCTTCACTCACCAGGACTTTCCAACTGCCTAACATCCCAGTTAGGACTTTCCCACTGCCTGACTTCACTCACCAGGACTTTCCACACTGCCTAACATCCCAGTTAGGACTTTCCCACTGCCTGGCTTCACTCACCAGGACTTTCCACACTGCCTAACATCCCAGTTAGGACTTTTCCGTGCCAAGTCTCCATACTTGGACTTTTCCAGTGCCAAGTCTCCATACTTGGACTTTTCCCGTGTCAAGTCTCCATACTTGGACTTTTCGCGTGCCAAGCTCCCTGCTTGGACTTTTCCAGTGCCAAGTCTCCATACTTGGACTTTTCTAGTGCCAAGCTCCCTGCTTGGACTTTTCCGTTGCCAAGTCTCCATACTTGGACTTTTTCCCGAATCAGGTCAACCAGGTCAACCTTGACCTACGGTTGCACCAATAATCTCCCAAACATCTATTCTTGTCCCATATCAAGAATACAACTCTTCCACGAGTGTCAAACATCAAAATACAACTCAACTAGGTCAACCTTACCTAAGGTTGCACCAACAATCTTCCTAAGTCAAACATCAAAATACAACTCGAGTCAGGTCAACCAGGTCAACCTTGACCTAAGGTTGCACCAACAAACCTAACTTGGGTTCTCCAATAATTCTCCAATGAACACTCTCCCCTTTTTGACACACATCAAAAAGAAAAAGGAGAGTATCAAGGTCAAGAGTTTCTTCCTAATGAAAGTCCCATACCTTTCATTGAAACTCTTAATTTCCCCCTTGATACTAAACTCAACAATCAACTTAGTGATAACCCCATATCACTAATCCTCAAAAGTCTTAAGGAGTAAAAACTCCTCCTAAAAGTCAACTCCCCCTTGACAATTAGGTAAAAACTCCCCCTAAAGGTCAACTCCCCCTTGACCATTGCACCAACAATGTCTTGGAGAGTTTCAAACCTTTAGAAATCCACAAAACCCAACTTCCAGTTGAAATTTCAGACCAACAGCTGAAAATCAGAAACTGGCACGCACTGATCGGTCCCCAGACCGATCAGGAACCCCATGGATCGGTCCCCAGACCGATCCACGCTTTCTGGATCGTCACTGATCAGTCACCAGACCGATCAGGCCTTCGCCAGATCGCACCAAGCTGCTGGATCTCACTGGATCGGTCTGCAGACCGATCCACAATCCTCTGGATCGGTCCGCAGGCCGATCAGATCTTCCCTGGATCGGTCCCCGGACCGATTCAGCCACTGAAATCAGAATTTCTGATTTCCCCTTCCGGAAATTCAGAAACTCCTAATAAATTCCAGAAAATTCCAAAAATCGTGAAATTTTGAGGATACATTCCTCATAACACATACTATCAAGGAAAAATAGTTTTCTATGAAAATAACTTCCATTTTTCAATCTTGATACAAAGTTCAAAAACTTTGAAATAGTTCAAGTTTAACTCAACTTTGTATCACAATGTTCAATGATGAATGCTATCACTAGGAAAGCTTCATCAAGGTTTTTCAAATCAATTTTAAAATGCTTTTAAAACCATTTGAATTTAGGACCATAATCTTAGGGCTAGATGTACATGACTTGTACACAAGCTTTCCCTATGATCCTTCATTTCTTGAATTAGGCTCATCTAGGTACAAGACCTATGTACCTTGATCCTAACTCATGATCCTAATATCTCACACACATCTAAAGTGTATCAAACACATCCAAGTCAATTTTGATGTGAGATATGGGTTTAGGTTATCTTAGACTAAGTTCTCATGCATTTGCTAAACTACACTTTGATCTCAATATCAAAATGTGTTTTTATCCTTAAATCAAATTCATTGATTATTAATGCAAGAGATGATGACATGGCATAAATGATATCATAAATGGAAAACATGTGCCAAAGTCATGATGTCATGGCATAAAGTATGAAACTTGACTAGAGCATGACATATAGATAACCTAAGCATTATCATGACATTTCAAATGATAATAAGATAAATATGATGTCATGGCATGGCATATGGCAACCAATCATGGTAAGTTAGCATAGATAAATATACCTAGATTACCTATCTAAGTATCCTTAACCACTTTGCTAACTTAAAATCTAACCCTAGATTGCCCATATATCCCTAAGAGAAAACCAAAATCCCAATTATGGTATTCCTCTAGGTTTTCTTAAATTGTGCCAAATAAGATTGAAATCGATATTTTTCAAATATGGCACAATTTACTCTTTAAGGAGTAAATAATAATTCTTTTTCATTTTCAAAGGTTATCAAAACCTTGAAAATGCTCCTTGAGTGTCAATTTCCTCAAAGTTGGGTTAACTACCCTTCTAATTGGAGTTGACACTCTCTAACCCATCTATGGGGTAGAGAAGATGCTCCTAGGAACCCAATACCTATTAGAGCTCATTGGGTTCACTAAATATTCACTAGGGATAACTTCCCTAGCAACCCTCCTAATGATCCTCTTAGGCTTTGAAGCCTTGGTCATTTGGGTCTCATCAAGGTCAACTATAGGGGTGACTCCCCTTGTAACCTTGGTAATGGTCTTCCTAGCCCTAGGTTTTGTTCCATAATCAAATGGAACATTGTGGTAAGTGGGCTTGACCATTTGGGACTTAGGTTTGTGACCCAAACCTTTTTTGTCCTTGGACATTGGTTTTTGACCCTTAAACCCTAGAGATGACTTCTCCAAGTTCTTAAGAGCATTTTCCAAAGTATCAAGTCTTGACCTCAAGACTTGATTCTCCTTCTCTAGTACCTCAATTTTTGATTTGTCATTTTTCTTTGAGGCATTCCTAGGCATGTGTCTAGTTGATTTGAGATTCCTACCTAGGTTCTCCTTAACCTTAGATGAGGTAATTCTAGGGTTGGCTTTCCTAGTGTTATCCTTATCTAGGCTCACATGTTTGGCACCTAAGCATGTGTATCGATTTCTAATGTTATCATGCTTATCATTATTGACTAGTGCAATAAAATTTCTAGCATGCATCTTACTAGTATTGCACGAATGAGACTTAAATGATACCTTAGGGTTTGCCTTAGCTCCCCTTATAGAAGTGCTCGGTCTCTTGCCCTTGTGAGGTTGCCTCCCCCTCGGACAATGACTCCGATAATGTCCCCTTCGCTTGCATTGGAAGCACACCACGTGCTCCTTGCCCTTGCGTGTCGGGACTCCGGCTACCTTGACCTTTGGCGCCGGTGGAGTCTTCCTTACCCTCTTTGGACACTTACTCTTGTAGTGCCCAAATTCCCTACACTCAAAACACATTATATGCAATTTACTTGAACTTAAAGTGTTTGAGTTACCTAGGGTTGAGGATGAATGGATGCTCTCTTCTTCATCCCTCCCGGAGGTAGAAGCTTCTTCTTCGTGCTCCGATCTTGAAGTAGAACTCACTTCCTCTTCTTCTTTAGATGTTGAGTAACCCTCAACTTCCAATTTGCTCTCTTCATGATGTGAGCTGCTTGGCTCACTAGGCTCCTCTTCATGGCTTGAAGTGGAGCTCTCTTCATGGTACTTGGCCAAGTTATCCCATAATTCCTTGGCATTGTTGTAACCTATCTTACACAAGATGTTAGTAGGCAATGAAAATTCAATTATTTTCGTTACCTCTTTGTTGATTTCGGATTTGTGAATTTGTTCTCTTGTCCACTCCTTTTTCTCAAGTGGTTTTCCTTCCTTATCCACCGGAGGAGTAAATCCTTCTTGTACACAAAACCAATTCATTATGTTAGTCATAAGAAAATACTTCATCCTTACCTTCCAATACGCGAAGTCGCCGCATTCGTAGAAGGGTGGAATGGTGACATCTTCTCCATAGAGATCCATTCTCTAGCTTTGCTCCCACGGGTGTTGATCCGATGAAGAGCGAACCTTCGCTCTGATACCACTTGTTGGGATCCTTCGTACGGCTAGAGAGGGGGGTGTGAATAGCCGACCCCAAATCTCTCGCGTTTCTTCCTACAATTCGTTAGCGCAGCGGAAAATACAAAGAAACGAAAGAGAAGAAAACCAAACCTTAACACGAGGATGTAACGAGGTTCGGAGATTAGGGCTCCTACTCCTCGGCGTGTCCGTAAGGTGGACGAGTCCAGTCAATCCGTCGGTGGATGAGTCCCCGGAGAACCGGCTAATACAATATACTCCTTGTGGGTGGAGAAACCTCGCCACAAACGTTTGCAACAGCAAACAAAGAGTACAAGAACAAAGAGTAAGCAAGAAATACAATAAGAATACACAAGCACTCTACCAATCTTGCTTTCTCGTCGACTGGAGTCCGGATGAAGCAGCAGCTTCAAAAACTCTAACAGCAGCAGCTGTTCCAGTCGGTGAAGCTCACGCGAAGCTTTGGACGAGCTCAACAAAACTCAAGCACAGCAGCACTTAGCAACAGGAAGGAGGAAGAAGAGTTGTCGCACAGAAGATGCCCTCGATCCTTTTATACCTGCGAAGAAGAAACAGCGAAGAAACTAGCCGTTGCGTCGCAACGGCTAGAACTCTGATCGGTCACCAGACCGATCAGCCTAGGCGTATGAACCCTCTGTTCGACACCTGATCGGTCCCCAGACCGATCGTCTGTGCGTACTCTGATCGGTCTGCGGACCGATCAGGCTCTGTCCTGATCGGTCCCCAGACCGATCCCAGCTCTCCCAGCTCTCTCACAGACAGAGAATCGCACTCGTCTCTTGATCGACCGTGGAGACCGATCGGCATACACCTGATCGGTCCCTGGACCGATCAGGAGCTTCTTTTCTCCGCTTCTGATCGTTGCCTGATCGGTCTGTGGACCGATCAGGAACTCCACAGTATGCTACTGAGTGGAATCTGATCGGTCACAAGACCGATCAGGAAACACTGAGTATCACTGGATCGGTCTGGAGACCGATCCAGAGCTTGGTTTTTGCCCAAACCAAGTCCAAACCAATATCCGGTCAACCTTGACCTATTGGTTCATCATGCTTAGCATCTGGTCACTCCCTTGACCTGCTAAGACTCCCCACCAAGTGTCCGGTCAATCCCTTTGACCTACTTGGACTTTCCAACACCAGAAGTCCGATCATCCCTGATCCATCTGGATTTTCCAACACCAGAAGTCCGATCATCCCTGATCCATCTGGATTTTCCAACACCTGAAGTCCGATCATCCCTGATCCATCTGGATTTTCCCTTGCCTGGTTTCACTCACCAGGACTTTCCAACTGCCTAACATCCCAGTTAGGACTTTCCCACTGTCTGGCTTCACTCACCAGGACTTTCCACACTGCCTAACATCCCAGTTAGGACTTTCTCATTGCCTAACATCCCAGTTAGGACTTTTCCTCGTGCCAAGCTCACTGCTTGGACTTCTCCGTGCCAAGTCTCCATACTTGGACTTTTCCAGTGCCAAGTCTCCATACTTGGACTTTTCCCGTGCCAAGCTCCCTGCTTGGACTTTTCCGTTGCCAAGTCTCCATACTTGGACTTTTTCCCGAATCAGGTCAACCTTGACCTACGGTTGCACCTACAATCTCCCAAACATCTATTCTTGTCCCATATCAAGAATAGAACTCTCTCACGAGTGTCAAACATCAACATGCAACTCAACTAGGTCAATCTTGACCTAAAGTTGCATCAACAATCTTCCCAAGTCAAACATCAAAATACAACTCGAGTCAAGTCAACTCGAGTCGGGTCAACCAGGTCAACCTTGACCTAAGGTTGCACCAACACAAACAACGTTAATTGACCGGATCAACAAACTAGTAAGGAAATTTAACGTTAGAAACCTCCCATTGAATTTGCCAGAGGGGGGGAGGGGGGAGGGGGGAGTAAAAAGGGAATTATTAAATAAGTCATTGACCGGATCAAACCAAATTTATATTAAGACACATTAATTATTAGACCTTTTCTTTATTAATCTTTCAATTCTTATTATCTCTATAAATTGTATGTCTCATGAATAGGTTATGAATCAACGAGTTTATTTTGTTATCGTTTTTCTCTATGATTCAATCATCTTCATATGAACAACCTAACAATTTTGTCAAAGTATTTATTTCTTATTTACCATTTGTTTGATCTTTATCTATCCTTCATTCAGTAATTTTGTTTTTCTTCTTTAATTTTTTTTGCTTATTGTTCACCAGCATAGTTCTTAGCCCTGAGATCTTAGGGTTAAGATTTGACACGTTTAATCATATCTTCCTCTATGTCTTGACCACCTACACTAATGACTAGTAATCATATGAAATTTACTTCTTCTGTGTTGACATAGGGACAAATTAACGGGGACGCTCAACGAGCAAATTACCTTTCTCCATAAGCATAATTCTCAACCTTGTATGTTTATATATTTTAATTATCTTTGACATCAGCTAAATTTTCCATCCTCACACCAAAAATTCTTTTTCTATGAATCTCACATCGAAACAATTTTCACATACATACATGAAGAACACACCCCATTCTAATTCTGAAGCACCCATTATATTATTTGATTCCCAACATATTTTCCTCTAATAGGACATTGGACACCTGCACTTTTAAAACTACTCCATTCTACAACAAAGAAAAAACAGAAAATAGATAACTTTCTCAACGGATGTGAATGCATTGAGTGGTAAACCTGCACCGTAAGAAATTGGCAATTCCAAAGTCCAAATTAATGCTTCCATTTCTTGTTAATCATCAGAAGCGATTTCCTTTAATTGATGTTATGATATTATCTTTATTTTGAATCAATTTTATTCAGTTAATTTATTTTTTTTTTAAAAAACAGAGAGTTTTTTTTAGCGATTTTCTTTCTTGAAATTTCTCTGTTGAATTGTTATCTGTCCGTAAACAATAGAGAATCACGACTATAGATTAAGTAATGAAGAAGATTACGAATTTTTTACATAGTGAATCGTTGTTGACTAAAAAAATGAATAATCAACTCGAGTAATAAATGGACTTTGAATTTTTTGTATGTGATATTGAGTGTGGTTATTTTCTTATCCTGCTTCATTATTTTAAATTATTGAATAGGTATTTTTTGACATTTCAATCTTTTGTTTTGTTTTCTCCTTTTTCTTAGCACGGACAATCTATGAACTAACTTGACACACCCACAACAATAAATATTTGATTTCAGTTTTTTTTTCCCTGATCAAACCAGAAAAAAAGGACATGACCTGCGGCAGCCAAATCCTGCTGTTCGCCGTTGCTCTTCTCTGTGCTCTGCTCGCAGCAGATTCAGCAGTCGTGGAGCGCACTTTCCATGTAAGTAAACAATCTACCTTCGATTTCTTTCATCACTCGGTAAATCTGTGGCTTCGAACAGGTCAGAAACTTGACCGTCAGCCGGCTGTGCGAGAGGAGGGTCATTACCGCAGTGAACGGGAAGCTGCCCGGCCCGACAATCCGGGTCAGGGAAGGCGACACTCTGCTCGTGCACGTCGTCAACCTCTCGCCCTACGACATAACCATCCACTGGTGCGATCCAGCGAAGAAGAAGACGCTTTTGTTTTTATTTATGGTTTATTATTTAGTTACATGGTGCATGCGCAGGCACGGAGTATTCCAGAAGCAGAGCGGGTGGGCGGACGGGCCGAGCATGATCACGCAGTGCCCGATTCGACCCGGCGGCAGCTACGACTACAGGTTCAACGTGAGCGGGCAGGAAGGCACGCTGTGGTGGCACGCCCACGCCTCTTTCCTCCGCGCCACCGTCCACGGCGCCCTCATCATCCGCCCCAGAAACCACTCCTTCCCCTTCCGCAAGCCGTACCGGCAAGTCCCCATACTGCTCGGTGCGTTACACTCCGAAAAGCTCGTCTTCTAGTTCTTGTCCTAATTTGGTAGGAATATGGCATGGGTGATTGCAGGCGAGTGGTGGAACGCCGACGTGGTAGACGTGGAAAAGCAGGCGTTCTTGACCGGCGACGGCACCGACAACATTTCCGACGCCTTCACGATCAATGGCAAGCCCGGCCACTTGTACACCCGATGCAAGAATCGTAAGCACGGATTGATATTAATCACTTCCTCCCAACTCTTTGGATTGAGGCATGGTGATTAATAATCCTTTTTTTTCCCCCCTTTAATAGACACGTACAAACTTGAGGTGCTTGCCGGAAAGAACTACCTACTTCGCATCATCAACTCCGCAGTCAACTGCGAGCTCTTCTTCAAGATCGCTGGCCACACCTTCACCGTGGTCGCCGTCGATGCCAGCTATACCAAGCCCTACGACACCGACGTGGTGGTGATTGCGCCGGGCCAAACGGTCGATGCCTTGATTGTCACGGACTCTCCCTCTTCGCGCTACTACATGGCCGCTCGGCCCTACTTCGGCTCTCTCAACGGCCCGCCCAGCTTCGACAACACCACGGCCACGGCCATCATGCGCTACAAGGACGCTGACGACGCGCCTCCGCTGATGCCACGCATGCCGGCGCTCAACGACACCTCCACCGCGCACCGGTTCTACACCAACTTAACCGGCCTTCGGAGGCCAGGGGAACCCGCCGTCCCCCTGGAGGTGGAGGAGCACATGTTCGTGACCGTCGGCCTGGGGGTGCTGGCCTGCGATCCAGCCCAGGTGGCGTGCAACAGGAGCCGAGGGACGCTGGGCGCCGGCATGAACAACGTCTCTTTCCGGTTCCCCACCTCCATGTCGCTGCTGGAAGCGCACTTCAGTGGCTTCCACGAAGCAGAGTACCAACCAGACTTCCCAGACCACCCTCCGGCGATGTTCGACTTCACGAACAACAGCTTGAACACCGATCCCCGCCTCAACCCACTCCTCCACACGCAGAGGGGAACCAAGGTGAAGAAAGTGAAGTACAACGCGACGGTGGAGATGGTGCTGCAGAACACCGCCATTATCGGCATAGACAACCACCCCCTGCACCTTCATGGCTTCAACTTCTTCGTGCTCGCGCAAGGCTTCGGAAATTACAATGCCACGACGGCGAGAAGTCGATACAATTTGGGGAATCCACAAGTGAGGAACACAATTGCTGTACCTGCCGGAGGATGGGCTGTCATTCGATTTGTGGCCAACAATCCAGGTAAATTCAACTAATGTAACTACCTATATCTTCATGATATATAATCCATATCGATCAAGTTTTCCTGTGTTTGTAGGAGTGTGGATTATGCACTGCCATTTGGAGCAACACGTGCCATTAGGGTTAGCAACAGTTTTTGTAGTAGAAGATGGAACCACGCCGGACTCAGTTCTTCCCCCACCTCCTCTGGACTTCC
Organism: Zingiber officinale; assembly: GCF_018446385.1. Classification (NCBI taxonomy): domain Eukaryota; kingdom Viridiplantae; phylum Streptophyta; class Magnoliopsida; order Zingiberales; family Zingiberaceae; genus Zingiber; species Zingiber officinale. The sequence goes on from NC_055991.1 coordinate 2,521,512, forward strand.
CTGCCTGTTAAGAGGAGTTAGAGGAGAACTAAGAGCTTACATTGTATGCCTTGTGGATGACGTGCCAAATACAATGAGCTCTTCTCGTGGTGGGAGCGATTATCAAGTAATTTTATGATTAAGATTATGAAGAATAAAATGTAATTAAATATTATTTGGGTTTAACTTAGATAATACAATAAAAATTTATTTGTTTGAAGGTTTTAATAAATAATATACTTTAATATATATATATACTAGGCTTTTTTATTTTTCACATTTTTTTATTTTCATGTGTATATTTTAATGTTTTTTAATTTTTTTTTAAAAGTTTTTTCTATTTTCTATGTTTTTTATTTTTTATGTTTTTATATTTTTTTATTTTTTATATATTTTTTACATTTTTTTATTATTTTTAATTTTTTAATTTTTTCTATTTTTTATTTTTTAAATTTTTTAAATGTTTTTTAAATATTTTTTAAAAGGTTTTTTATTATATATTTTTATTTTTTATTTTTTCTTTATATTTTCCTTTTTTATCACATTTTTCTCTTATTCGAGGGTATTTTGGATAAAAAAAATTTGTTAACCCCGAAATCAAGAAAAACCTCAGTTTTCCGAAGTTTTTCAATTTCGGGTTGCATTCCCCTTTTATTGACATGTTGAACATGGAACATTACTCGGGAATCATCGATTACCTAAACCAAACAGGATTTTCGTTGATAACCTTGAATGGATAACCAAGGTTATCAAGGATAACCCCTAACCAAACGTACCCTAAAGGTTGACCCTTAATCTTAACTGTCCAAAATGATTACTGTTCACGATTTACCATGGTTTAAGATTATTATATTAAAAAAAATATAAATTCATTAAAAAAAAAACTTACATTTATTTAAGTTAACTTTGTATCCTCTTAGGATATAAGAGAATCAAAGCTGATGTAGTTCTCTTACCTTTTTACCATTTTATCCTATGAAGTGACGTTATTCAATTTTATTTCCCGTTTCCATAGTATTTGTTCCTTCAATATCAACTTCTTTTGAAAGTTACATTCCTTGGATTTTTTTTTTGGCTCTAGTCCAATTATCGAGTAATGCTTACGCTTCCAATAAATTAGGAGACAAAGTCAATTCTCATTCATCCAATATGTTATCGCCGACACTAAACATTTGTTCTACAACAACTTTTGACGCTGGACAAACTCAAATTTCTTGGCAATTATGGAGAGTATGTGAAAACTTTGAGCTTGCTATGACCATCATTTTAGAATATCAAAATCTGCTTCATTAAAATAAAAAGAAGTTGAAAAATAACTTTCAAGTTTCTGTGTGGAACTTGAGGATCTTCGTGGATGTTTCATCAATTCTTTTAATAAATTTTATATATTTGTAAGTTTTAAATTACTACTGCTAGTTTTTTTGTATTTTAAAAATATTAGTTTGTATTTCATATTTTATACTATATTTTTTATAAATATCATATAAATAATTTTTAATATATATACAATATTATTAGGATCCGGAGAAGAAAAATATTTAACTAGAATTAAAGTGTCGTAATAAAAACCTAGCATTTCTAGTAAAACTCCTAATTTATACGTAATATCTAAAGCAAATCCAACTAAATAAATTTTAAAAATATAAAAAAAAAATTTCTTCTCATTTACTACAAAAAAAACATTTCCTTAAATTAGATGAGAGTAAGATAATAAAAATCAAAAAGTTGTTCGGTTGCATCATTAAATATTTTTAAAATTTCACAAATACTACTAAACTATCTCATTATTATGAAAATAAATATATATATCAATATTATTAATATTTTTTTAACAAAAAACATAATAATTCTCATTCCAATGTATTGGTACCTCAAGTGAAAATTGTTTAGGTCTTATTCCATTATTTTTATAAAATTTATCCAATTATTTCAATATAGAGGATGCAATCATAAATAAGAAATAGCAGTTCTAATTAGTTTAATATGATTTTCTAAAATTTTTAATTCATCTTGAACTCATAAATTTAAAACATGATCTATACAACGAATATGAAAAAAAAAACCATAACATATAAATTTAAGTTCTTCAATACTAGTGATTTTAAAATAGCATTATCAAATGATATTAAAAATATTTTATGAGTTAATCCATATTCTTCCTAAATTAAACATAATAATTACGATATATTGTGAGCACTATTAGATTCATCAAAAACTCTATATGCTAATAATCTTTTTTTTTTATATTCGAAGAGTTATCGATCCAATGACAAATCACATCCTATATACGAATATCTTTGTCAATAATCACTCTAAATATCATAATATAAAGAAACTTTATTATTTAATTTACTAAATTCTTCGATTAAAATGTTCCCCTTAGAAACACTTTTAACATATGTATTAAGAGATTCTTTACAAAATCTTCAAAAGTGTATTTAGATCCAAAATTAAATTAAAAATATTTTATGGAAACAAATCTAGCTAATTATTATATTAATTTATTATCATAATATAAAAATAAACTAGAATCTGTACTTCCACTAGTGAAAAATCTTGATAATGGTGCTTGAGAACGATCAATTCTATATTTTGTCAGGTGTTTTATTTCTACATGTCGTTTCAATGACCCATAGCCACTGTCGGCTTGGAATATGTAGGGAGCATTGTAGTGTTTACATTTTATACATAAATCTCAAAAGAGTGACTTTTTCAAAATATTTAATAAAAATAGAAGAGTTTAAAAAATGAACTTCCCGAACTGTAGAAGTAATTGCATTGATACTTCTTTATATTTCGGGTGTCATATTCGGAAGTTGCTCGATCTCATCATTAGTGGATTGAATGTTGAGCTCATTCGGATTTACTATTTCCTTGCCTCTTCAAGATCGAGATCGAGATGATGAACCTCCTCTCCCTCGAGTGTGTAGAATTGGAGTTGAAAGCGTATAGAGGTTATGGAATTGAGAATAAGAGTAACGAAGATGGGTGTGGAAACAATGAAATGAGCTATCTATTTATACAGTTTGGAGAGTAACAAATACTAAATTGTAGTCATTGATTAAAAAATAGACAAATAATCTCAACCATTGAAAATATATATAAAAAAAACTCTCTTATTTATCCCCAACGGCTAGAATCGCTCATTTTCCAACCATTAGATCCGAAAAAAAAAAAACAAACCTAGAACTGTAACCGGCCTGGCACCCTACTAGGCTAGCTATGGTTTCTGACCTAGAATGAGTCAATGGGTACCCAATCCATTGACCCAATTATAGATCCGGGGCAAGTCCGGTTCAAACCCAGCCCGTAGTCAGGTATAATTAGGAGCACTCTCCATTTGGGGAGTTGCTCTTTTTTTATTTTTGTAAAACTTAAAATTATTTTATAATGTGATAATAGCTCCACATTAAAATATAAATAAAATAAAAATACATTATAAGGGTAAAAAAAACTCTTACAATAACTCCCTCTTCTCTCACTTGTTTTTATCAACGAACCAAAGAGTCCAGATCTTCTAGTCCACAATCTTTGGTCCTTTCCTAGTCCCTTTTGCAATTGGCATATTGGATCATGGCCGGAATCTGGCCAAAATTAGTTGCGATCTCCCCTGCATTCACCGGTTCCATCGAGGTTATAGTTTTAGGTCGAGCAAGGCGGCTGGAGGTCGCTGGCGGTGGACAGACTATATGGTGCCAAACAGGGAGTGACCCGCCCACCACCGGCGACCTCCGACCGCTTGGCTCGACCCAAAACTATAACCTAAATAGGAAGATAAATCCAAGGGAGATCAAAGCTAATTTTGGCTGGATTCTGGCAACGATCCGACGTGCAAAATATGGAAGAGGCCATGAAAGGATCAGGGATGCGAACCAGAGGATCTGGTCTCGAACAACAACCTCTATTTTTATAATTACGGAGAATTAAGTAAAGAAGGAACAAATAAAGGAAAAAAAAAACTATTTTACCTAAAATAAATTATTATATCAAATCACTCAATTAATTATATCATATTTACCCATGATTGATTCTATACTAGAAAAGATAAAATATTTGATTGTTTTCTACACTACCTCTCAAACTCCTCTTAGACTTGGTTGTAAATATTGATGAGACCATGCTTGCATTCAAGAACTTTATGAGCTTGTTCATTCAAATAATCCTTTTGTAAGAAAATAAACTAGTTCGAGAGATGTAGTAATATACTCAATACTAATAATGCCTTCATCTACCTTTTCTCTAATGAAATGACGATCAATCTCTACATATTTAGTCCAGTCGTGATGAACAGGGTTGTGAGTTATAATGATGGTTGACTTATTATCACAACAAAGTAGAATAGAGTTTTCAAATTGATTTTTTAGGTCTTTCACCACTCTTTTGATCTAGATGAGCTCACAAACTCCATGAGTACTCATAGCTTTGTATTCCGCCTTGGCACTACTTAAAATCACAAATTTCTTTTTACTATGTCACGTCACTAAATTTCTCATAGTATTGTGTAATACCTAAAAGTTGATTTCCTATCATCAATTGATCATGCTCAATCTACATCAATGTATGCACACTCTTCTATCCCGAGTCATTGCAAAGAATAAACCCTTCCCATGAGTTTGTTTTAGGTATCTCAAATTTTGTATATTGCATTCAAATGACCTTGATATGATGAGTGTGTATATTGACTTACTAGGCTAATTGCAAAGTAATATTTGGGGTGTATGTGAGAGATAGATGAGTTTTCCAACAAGACATTGATAATTGCCTTTGTCAACTGATTTTCCTTCAAACTATTAGTGTTGGGTGCATAACATTTAACCTAGGATTTTGATATACGACTAACGTTAAAGTTAGGTTAATTATGATATAACTAGTTGTGTCAAATTTGTAGGTGCAAAATACTTGACAGGTGTTAATTAAAGTCCTAGTTGTAAATTAGGCAATGACTAAGTCCTAGTGGATCTGGTCATCTAAAGTCTTTATTGTGGATTAGGCATGACCTAAGTCTTGGTTGGAGACTAAGCAACAAATTCCTAACTAGAGGCTAGGTGAATTAAAGTGATTAAGGTTTGATAGTCAAATTCCTGACTAGAGACTAGGTGAATTAAATCTAAGTGATTAAGGCTTGACAATAAAATTTCTTACTGGAAGTTAAGTGAATTAAATCCAAGTGATTAAGGGTTGACAGTAAAATTTCTAACTGGAGACTAGGTAAATCAAGTCCAAGTGATTAAAACTTAGCAGTAAAAATTCTAACTAGAGGCTAGATAAATCAAGTCCAAGTAATTAAGGCTTAGCAGACAAATTTCTAACTGACACTACAAAAAAACTGTCACTTAGGGACAAAATTTGCAACAAATTTTAGAAAAAAATTCGTTGGAAATTGGATTTGGGACGAAAAATGCGACAAAAAAAATTCGTTGGAAATCTGCCGTCCCAAAACTTTGCGACGAAAATTTAAGAATTCATTGGAAATTTTGCAACGAAAATCATATTCGTTGCAAAATTCGTTGGAAACTTTGCGACAAAACCAAAATTCGTTGCAAAATTCGTTGGAAAACTGCAACGAAAATAAATATTCGTTGGAAATGTCAGCAGAAAAAATCTCCAACGAACCCTAAATTTAAAACGTATTCGTTGCAAACAGATTTGCGACGAATAATTATTTGTTGGAAAAGTTTCAAAATGCAATATTACCAACGAAAATGTACATTCGTTGGCAATTGCCAACGACAATGCAATTTCGTTGGAAATTTCCAACGAATCCATATTTTCGTTGGAAATTTTCCAACGAATATGAATTTCGTTGGAAATTTCCAACGAAATTCATATTTGTTGGAAGTTTCCAACGAATCCATATTTTCATTGGAAATTTACAACAAAACTCATAGTCGTTGAAAGTTTCCAACGAATTTAGAATTCGTTGGAAACTTCCAACGAATTTATATTTCATTGGAAATTTCCAACGAATTTATACTTTTCGTTGCAATATTCTGATAAAATACGATATTTCCAACGAATCTAAATTCGTTGCAAAATTTGTCCCAAAAATAAAAAAATATATCCAGCCCTATATAATTTCAATATTTTTTCCTATTACAATTTTTTTCAAACAGATTCAACATATATATGAGCACTAAACACATTAACAGATTCAACATATTCACCACTAAACACAATAACACAAATATAAATCAAAAATCAACTAACATATTAGTGTACAACAAAATAAATACAAACATCAATAATATAAACCCAAACACATGCACCATTAAAACATGTTGTTCCATATACAACCTAAACTAAGAGCATAAAACTAACAATACAACACATCATCATCCAACAATACAAACTACAACAATATACAACTACAACTACCACCCTAAACCAAACACTACAATAAAGTTACAACAAACATGTCATAGTATCCAAATTCCAATATCATACAAGAACATGAAAAAGATAGAGTTGAAGATAATCTTATGGAGATCCTTCTCAGTCCAAATCCTTCTTCTACCTACATCAAAAGATAAACAAAGAAAAAGAAAATCTTATAAACCAACACAAAAGTTAATAGGTAAAGACTTACATATTTTTACATCAATACCACCATCATCTTCACCTACCAACCCTGTTTGAAACAAAAATAAGAATACTAATCAAAATACAAAAATTAAGAATTTATAAAAGCGATAAAATAAAAGAAGTCAAAAATTCTAATTACAAACACTCATGCATCATCATCAACATCATCGGCGGCATCATCATCGACATCATCATCGTCATTAGCATCATCACCAATACCAGGAGGAATATAGCTTGAACCCGATCTAAATTGTTGAAATTGTTGTAAAAGAAAGGCTTGTTGTTTACGCATTTCAACCATATCTAGATCTCTTTGTGAATTTTATTTTTGAATTTCTAAAATTTGCTGATCCCTTTGAGATATTATGCCTTTCAAATTGTCAACCTCTTCAGTTAAGCTATGAATCTGTGCCGTTACTGCGGGTGGGGTAGAAGAAGATAAAGATCTTCGAGGAACATTATGAATTCTACTCATAGAACCCATACCTATTATCCTTCCCCCTTTGACTCCCCCACTGGCCTCTAACCATAAATCTAAATTATTAGTAACAGACGGCTCAGATCCCTCAATATTATCACCATCACCTGAACTTCTTTGAGATAATGATAGCTCATCATATCTCTCCTATGAAAAATTAAAACCTTAATTAGAGCAAATAGATAAGTAATAAAATCTAAGTTAAAATTATGATTAAAGATTAAATCAAACCTTAATTATTCTAGCTCTATCTCCACTCCAAGTCTTGTCTTTTTTTTGAAAAGTGCGGACGAAAGTGTCTATAAAATCGGGCTCTTTTCCCAAATCCCTAGACTAAAAATAATACGGTTAGAAATAATATAATAACAACAAATATATTAAAAATCTAATTGTAGAGTTGAAAATTTACCAATCTACGTGAATGCTCCTCGGTATTTATAGATCCTCCTGCATATATTGCACGTGAGTCTCCAGAATTATAAGCTTGATTTATTTTATTCCGCAAACTCCTTTCTTTGCACTCATCAGTTTGCCAAAAATTGCAGATCCTAACCCAATTGTCCATCGTGGTAAAGGGAGGCTTTTTTCCAGTACTTTTGGCATGGTTTAATACATGCCGAATGTGATCACCACATTTCTTTTTGAAAATTCTTTTAACTTCCATCTCAAAATAAGGGTCCCAACTAAATAATCGCTTAAATGAAAAAAAAACAATAGATTATACATGAACATAATTGTTTTATATATAAAATAAATTAGCTATACCTTAAACTCGCACCGCCAGAGTTCTTTTGTGGGTGCTGGAGTGCTTGAGTATGACATTGAGTCTCCTTTCCAAAAGTTATTCACAATTTGATTAATCTCACGAACAACAGTTACTGAATTTTCAAATCTATCATAAAATTACAATAAACAACGTTAAATAATTAAGATAGTTAAAATATAATAATTTTAATACTTACGAGTCTCCAAGAGGGACTATATGCAGTCGAGCGTCGGCAATATCAACGGTTGAGTGTCTGGCAGGTATCGGCGACTCAAGTGGGGAAGGTGAATGGCCATGTGAAGGTCCTGCCGGTGACTAGCCACATGAAGGTCCTGCCGGGGACGGTCCACGTGAGGGTCCTGCCGGCGACTGGCCATGAGAAGGTTCAGCTGGCGACTGCCCACGAGAAGGTCCTGACGGCGACTGGCCATGTGAAGGTCCTGCCTGAGGGGAGGGCGTAGGTACCATCCTATCAGATGGTGAATCAGTCTGGCCAATGCTTGAATGGTGTCGTCTATGGCGTGCCCGTCGAAACTGTCAACCAAAAATCAAAATTAGAATAAAAGAAATAAAAAACTTAATGCTTGTTGAAGAAATATGAAAAACTTACAATATCCATAATATAAAAGTCAGAGAGCGAGAATCTGCAGTGATAATGTCCCACCTCTAATGACCTATAGAACAAAAAATAGCACAAATATAACATATATAAATTTAACAATGAGATATTATGTAGACAATTAATTAAACTATGAATTTTATAAATTTACAAATTAAAATTAAATATAAAAAAACTTATCGTACATGTTAAAAATCAAAGTTGTCGTCGTCCTCCTCGTCCTCGTCCTCATCCTCGTCCTCTTCCTCCTCCTCCTCCTCCTCCTCCTCCTCATCATCATCTTCATCATTATCATCAACCTCATGAAATTCACTGGCATCTACATTTATCACTACTCCGCTGGGATCTCGTAATGTTGGAATAATATATTCCTCGGTCTGAAATGTATTTACAACCTCCTCTTGTTGATATGCAATGTCTTCCCAATGTTCCTCTATTTTTTTCCGTGCTTTAGTTTTACAAACAGCCCACCAATCCATTTTATCACGTTTCAAGCTAGGGTATGAAGCATAGAACACTTGAATCGCTTGTTGTGCCAAAACAAAAGGTTCATATCTCTTATATAATCTTTTATGATTTATTTCAACTAAATTATAACATGGATGCACCTTCATCCCTCTGATAGGATCAAACCAGCGACACATAAATAAGATAACTCGCATTTCTGGACCAGGGTATTCTATCTCTATAATTTCATCCAGTAGACCATAAAAATCATTGCTTACACCTCCATCATTGGATGACTGAACACATACCCCACTATTCATTGTAGTCTTCCCTTTTCCATATTCTTGAGTATGAAAATTATATCCATTTATGAAATATGCTGGCCAAGTGTGTACCATTGCTTTTGGACCCCAAGATAGATGAAATAACATTTGATGTTCGAGATGAGCTTGATTATCATAAATCTAAACTCAAATGAATATGTTATTCAGTTAAAATATACTATACCAATACGGTAAATTAGAATACAAGGTAAAAATTACTTACATATGATTTGAACCAAGGTGCAAATTCTTGATCGCAGAAACGATCAAACTCTAGTGTTGGCATATCAGAATACAAGTTTTGAAAAATCCTATCATAAAAAATTTAATTATAATAACAAAAAGTTACGATAAAAAAAAATAGGAAAGATATACTAACTCGAAATATGGTGATACTTCTGGACAATTAAGTAAAATATATGCGGGTTGCCCATTCTTGATCGATTAAATATCTTTGCTTACATTGTCCACTCGGTCGACCAAGATAATTAAAAATTGAGAATATGTTCGTATTGGGATCAATAGGACCTTCATCATTTCTTCCAGGTCTTCGTCTTTTGGTCTGAATGTGAGGCTCAAAATAATACGATGCAAAAGTTGTTACTTCCTCCACAATGTATGTATTAACAATAGAGGCTTCAACATGTGCCTTATTTTTTACTTTTTTTTCAAATGACATAAAAATCTGATTGAAATATAACAATTTGTATTAGAGGAATATATATAAAAAAGTTATAAATTTACAACGCATTAATAACGAAGTATATAAGATAAAACAAAATATACCTTTCAAATGGATACATCCATCGAAAATGGACTGGTCCTCCAACTTTGGCCTCGTATGGCAAGTGAACCAAAAGATGTTCCATTGAATCAAAAAATGAAGGTGGAAAGATTCTTTCTAAATTACACAAAATAATTAGAATGTCTCTTTCTAACTTCTCCATCTGTGAATATCTCAAAACTGTTGAGGAAATATCATGAAGGAAAATGCTTAACTCCGTAATTGTACCCCATACAAAATTTGGTAAGAGTTCCTTAAAAGCAATTGGAATAAGTCTTTCCATAAATATATGACAATCGTGACTTTTCAAACCAATCAATTTGAATTCCTTCATATCGACGCATCTCCCAAGATTAGAGACATACCCATCAGGAAATCTCAATAATTTCAACCATTCACAAACAACACGTCTCTGTTCTTTATTCAATGTATAAATTGCCTTTGGCTTTGGTCCCCTACTACTTTCATCCACATCAAGAGTGGGTCGTTTACAAATTAGTCGCATATCTTTTCTTGCATTCAAATTATCTTTTATTTTTCCGGCAATATCCATCACTGTATTTATGAGATTATCAAAAACATTTTTCTCAATATGCATTACATCCAGATTATGATGAATTAAATTACTATACCAATAAGGTAAATCCCAAAATATACTCCGCTTAGTCCATTTATGAGTGCTTCCATATTCATATGTTGTACCATGTGGTTCTTCAATAACAGATGGAAAGTGACACACTGTATACCAAATATCTTGACCTGTCAATCTTAATGGCGGAGGTGTTCTTTCAATTCTATTCCTAGTGAACTCATCTTTATTCCTTCTGAAATTATGATTTAATGGTAAAAATTGCCTATGACAATCAAAATAACTCGGCTTTCTTCCATATTTCAATCTGATAGACTTTGATCTCTCCATACATATTGGACAACCTAAGATTCCCGCAGTACTCCAACCAGATAGCATTCCATAAGCTGGAAAGTCATTAATGGTCCAAAGAAGAGCAGCCTTCATAACAAACATCTGATTAGTATGGACGTCATATGTAGGAAACCCTTCATCCCATAGTTGTTTTAGCTCTGCAATCAGTGGTTGCATATAAACATCTATTAACTTCTTTGGATTTTGCGGGCCAGGCACAACTAATGTTAAAAACATATACGGTGTTTTCATGCACATCCCAGGTGGAAGATTATATGGAGTTAATATAACTGGCCAACAAGAATACTGTCTTCCTGATTTACTAAATGGAGCAAAACCATCAGCACAAAGACCTAACCGAATGTTTCGAGTCTCCTTCGCAAATTCAGGATATGTTCTATCAAAATTTTTCCATGCCTCTGCATCTGATGGATGACACATTAATCCCTCCTCTGTTCGATGATTTGCATGCCAAGTCATGTGTTGAGCAGTGGTCTTTGATGCATAAAGTCTTTGTAACCTAGGAGTTAATGGCAAATAAAATAACTGACTGTATGATTTACGTCGTTGTTGACTCCTTCTAGAGATCTTGTACCTATCTTGATTACAGAATCTACAAACATTTGCATCTGCATCATCTCCCCAATATAGCATACAACCGTCTCTGCAAACGTCAATTCTTTCCACCGGAAGACCTAATTCTTTCGTAAATTTTTTCATACTGTAAAAATCATTAGGCAGTATATTATCTTGGGGCAATGCCTCTTCAATAGCTTGAACAACCTTATTGAAATTATCTTCCGACAAATTAGACTCTGCCTTGATATTCAACAGTCTTGCAGTGAATGATAATTTAGTATGCTTGTCACAACCAGTCCATAAAGGTTCATCTGCAGCACTTAACACTTCCTGAAATTTAAGATATGTTTCATTATTCACAATTTCATCAACACCTGGCACTTGTACCTCTTCTAATGGTGATGCATATGTTGTAAACATTTGCTCAACTGTTGGAGGGCAGCTAGAACTGGCACCATGTGGTTCAGGAATTAAATTCGGAGCCGCTGCATCAAATATCATTCTTTGATATGGATTTAATTGATTATAATAACTTTGATCCCTAGAGACTTGTATGTTGTGTTCATAATAATCCTCATCAGATATGAATGGTTCACCATGACATGTCCAATTATAGTAATTCGGAGTAAAACCAAATCTACAAAGATGCTCTGAAACTTTATTAGATGGTAAAAATTTTCCATTATGACACTTTCTGCATGGACATCGTATCTGATTACCATCCATAAACTCAACATTACTAGATGCAAAATTTAAAAACTGTCTCAACCCAGTAATAAACTCATCAGTTAAACCCCCACGGTCAGGTAAATTTTTATTATACATCCAACTTCTTTCATTCTGCATGTTGCCTGTTTCAAATAAAATATAGTAATAAAAACTCCTAGAACACAAATACTAATGGTCAATATTACTTAGCTCACATACAACTACAAATAAAATATAATAGAGGAAAATAAAAGCATGCAATCATTATTAAAATATCATGTGTAAAAAAATATACCTAACAAAGGTAAATAAAACCGCAAGTCTCTCCCAGCCACGTCAAATCCAAACATGCACAAACAATAATATTAAATTTACAATAAAATAAAAAAGTCTAGAAATTATCAAATATATTCTTGGCCCCAACGGCAAGGCATTGACCCCCGGACAGCTGTGCCACTGTAACGCACAGACAGCCCACGACCATCCAAGATCGAGAACAACTAGTTGACATCAAACAATGATCTGTCGATTTACAAACAGAGGTCACCCAATGCTATCAGCTGCTGGCGGACAGCATCAGTCGCCAGTGGCCAGCCTACGCCGCAGCGGGATCACCAACGCCAAACAACAGCTAAGTGAGGCCACCATCAGCCATCCTATGCCGACAGTGGACAGGGAGGCTGCTAGTGGTCAACCTCAGCGCCGTTGAGAGCAGCCAAGAAGCTGCGAGAGCGGCCAGGCAGCGGCGCTAAGGCCAGGCGCCAGCGCGAGGGGCTAGACGGCACCTTGAGCTACCAGGGACCGCCGTGAGCTGCCATTCGCCGCCACACGCGACCAGGAACCAGGCGCGGCCAGTAGCGGCCGCTCGCATCCAGGCATGGCCGCTCGCGGCCAGATGATGGCGCGACTGGCCAGGCGCGACAGCGACCGACCACGCGACGCCGCGACCGGCCACGTGACGCCGCGAGCGGCCAGGCGACGCCGCGAGATCGGGAAAAAAGGAGACGCCGGGAGATCGGGAAAAAAAGAAGGGCTAGAACGAGAGTGGCTTACCAGTCCAGAGAAGGTGAAAAAATTGCCGCAGCCGCCGTAAGGAAAATTAGGTCAAGAGAAGATGTGAGGAGAAGAGATCGGGCCGGGTAAGGATATGTAATTAGGGATTCCAACAAATTTCCAACAAAAATATTATTTGTTGGATATTCGCAACGAATCTGCGATTCGTTGGAAATTTCCAACGAATTGGCAGATTCGTTGGAAATGTTTCCAACGAATCTGCCATTTTGTTGGAAATCTCCAACGAATTTCAGATTCGTTGGAAACCCTTCCTATTCTTAAAATCACGGTTGACCGACCTAGAGACCTCCGAATTGGATGAAACTGGTTCCTGTGTGCTCCTCTATTTATCCTGACTTCATATGTGTCTTCAAATATTTTTTTTACTTTATATATTTTTTTCTTTATTTTTTCAACTGTTGGAAAAATTAAATTTAAGTTTAAAAATTCACAAATCAAAATAAATTAGCTCCGTAATTATTTTTAATTCATAGATATAATCACGAGAACCTTACGCTCCCCAACAAACTGATTTCCCCTCGTTCTGAGCACTTGAACATCAATTTTTAAATCTACCAAGTTCAACTAAACTCCATTTTGATTTAAAACACTAACACATTCATGATCAAATTCAAATTCATCCAATTGACCTTGATGTAAAAATTTATCTTAATTAAAAAAAAATATTTGAGGTCATCTATAGAATCAGGAGACCAAGAGGAGCACATAGGAACTTGTTTCATCCGATTCCGAGGTCTCTAGGTCGGCCAAACGGGTTTTTAAATCACAGCATACTTTCCAACGAATCTGCGATTCGTTGGAAATTTCCAACGAATTGGCAGATTCGTTGGAAATGTTTCCAACGAATCTGCCATTTTGTTGGAAATCTCCAACGAATTTCAGATTCGTTGGAAACCCTTCCTATTCTTAAAATCACGGTTGACCGACCTAGAGACCTCCGAATTGGATGAAACCGGTTCCTGTGTGCTCCTCTATTTATCCTAACTTCATATGTGTCCTCAAATATTTTTTTTAGTTTATATATTTTTTCCTTTATTTTTTCAACCCCCAATGTGTTGGAAAAATTAAATTTAAGTTTAAAAATTTACAAATCAAAATAAATTAGCTCCGTAATTATTTTTAATTCATGGATATAATCACGAGAACCTTACGCTCACCAACAAACTGATTTCCCCTCGTTTTGAGCACTCGAACATCATTTTTTAAATCCACCAAGTTCAACTAAACTCCATTTTGATTTAAAACACTAACACATTCATGATCAAATTCAAATTCATCCAATTGACCTTGATGTAAAAAATTTATCTTAATTCAAAAAAAATATTTGTGGTCATCTATAGAATCAGGAGACCAAGAGGAGCACATAGGAACTTGTTTCATCCAATTCCGAGTTCTCTAGATCGGGCAAACGGGTTTTTAAATCACAGCATACTTCCCAACGAATCTGCGATTCGTAGGAAATTTCCAACGAATTGGCAGATTCGTTGGAAATGTTTCCAACGAATCTGCCATTTTGTTGGAAATCTCCAACGAATTTCAGATTCGTTGGAAACCCTTCCTATTCTTAAAATCACGGTTGACCGACCTAGAGACCTCCGAATTGGATGAAACCGGTTCCTGTGTGCTCCTCTATTTATCCTGACTTCATATGTGTCCTCAAATATTTTTTTTACTTTATATATTTTTTCAACCCCCAATGTGTTGGAAAAATTAAATTTAAGTTTAAAAATTTACAAATCAAAATAAATTAGCTCCGTAATTATTTTTAATTCATGGATATAATCACGAGAACCTTACGCTCACCAACAAACTGATTTCCCCTCGTTCTGAGCACTCGAACATCATTTTTTAAATCCACCAAGTTCAACTAAACTCCATTTTGATTTAAAACACTAACACATTCATGATCAAATTCAAATTCATCCAATTGACCTTGATGTAAAAAATTTATCTTAATTCAAAAAAAATATTTGTGGTCATCTATAGAATCAGGAGACCAAGAGGAGCACATAGGAACTTGTTTCATCCGATTCCGAGTTCTCTAGATCGGTCAAACGGGTTTTTAAATCACAGCATACTTCCCAACGAATATGCGATTCGTAGGAAATTTCCAACGAATTGGCAGATTCGTTGGAAATGTTTCCAACGAATCTGCCATTTTGTTGGAAATCTCCAACGAATTTCAGATTCGTTGGAAACCCTTCCTATTCTTAAAATCACGGTTGACCGACCTAGAGACCTCCGAATTGGATGAAACCGGTTCCTGTATGCTCCTCTATTTATCCTGACTTCATATGTGTCCTCAAATATTTTTTTTACTTTATATATTTTTTCCTTTATTTTTTCAACCCCCAATGTGTTGGAAAAATTAAATTTAAGTTTAAAAATTCACAAATCAAAATAAATTAGCTCCGTAATTATTTTTAATTCATGGATATAATCACAAGAACCTTACGCTCCCCAACAAACTGATTTCCCCTCGTTCTGAGCACTCAAACATCATTTTTTAAATCCACCAAGTTCAACTAAACTCCATTTTGATTTAAAACACTAACACATTCATGATCAAATTCATATTCATCCAATTGACCATGATGTAAAAAATTTATCTTAATTCAAAAAAAATATTTGAGGTCATCTATAGAATCATGAGACCAAGAGGAGCACATAGGAACTTGTTTCATCCGATTCTGAGGTCTCTAGGTCAGTCAAACGGGTTTTTAAATCACAGCATACTTTCCAACGAATCTGCGATTCGTTGGAAATTTCCAACAAATTGTCAGATTCGTTGGCAATTTCCAACGAATTGGCAGATTCGTTGGAAATGTTTCCAACGAATTAGCAAATTTGTTGGAAAGATTTCCAACGAATCTGCCTTTTTGTTGGAAACATTTCCAACGAATTTAAGATTCGTTGGAAACTCTACCCTCAAATTTTTGCTGTAAAGTTGCGATGAATTATATATTTGTCGGGAATTTCCAACAAATAATATTTTCGTTGCTATATTTGCGACGAAAATACTATTCGTTGCAAAAAGTTGCAACGAATAAAATATTCGTTGCAAAATTTGCAACGAACTAAATATTCGTTGGAAAATTTGCAACAAATTTTATTTTTTGTTGTTAACTTGCAACAACTTTAGCGACAAATTATCTTTTGTTGCTAATTTGCAACGAATTTATTTTGTTGGTAAATTTGTTGCTAATTCGGAACAATTTATTATTTTGTTGCAAATTTTGTTGGAAAGTTTGGAACAAATTTTAAATTCGTTGCAAACTATCGTCCCTAATAGACTGTTTTTTTGTAGTGTGAGTGCTAGGTGACTCAAGTCTAGGTGGAGTCAACTGGGAGCTAGAGGCTTGGTAAACAAGTCTAAGTGGAAGCAAGTGGGAATTATGGCTTGTCAACTCAGTCTAGATTAGTCAGCTAGAGACTGAACATTTAGAACCAATGTAAGTACAAGTAACTTTACATTTTATATCATACTTATTATGTGTAACCACTGCAAGGAAGCATGCTTAATAGTTTCAGGAAACCAGATGGATTCCAAGGGCAACTAGCTAGTGTTAACTCTTGACAAAGAGATCTAGGAGGGTCCAGGCAACCATGTAGGGTCCAGGTGATCGGGAGACGATGTTATCAACAATCCAAACAAGTTGGCCAAGATGAAGTTTGACCTCTGCCCAAGTGACCGGAGGGTGTATTGGCGACCGAACAGCTTCGTTAACTTTATCTTACGAATAAAAGTTATATCCACGTTAGCACTTGTACAGACGACCAGGATGGCTCCAAGCGATTGAGGTGCCCTATATAAGGAGTTTCGAGGTAAAGTTTCAAGACCACTAATCTACATAGAATCCACTCTTGTTCTTGTGCTCTTAATACTCCTTCGTCTTCTGTGCTATGACTCGCATTTCATTTTTGTTTGGCAACACCTAGAGTAACATTGATATTTGTTTTAGTGTTGTCTTATTTGCTTTATTACTTTTAAACTTTTTTAGATTTTTTTTCAATAAGATTTCTCCACCTAGGAGAAATTAAAAATAAGAATCATATTTTATAACTGTTACATGTCTATTGTCTATACTTTTAGTTTGATTGATCAACTAATATGTTTAAACTGTTAATTAAATCAGTTGCATGTTATTAACGTCTTTGTTTTACTTGATTGAATTAATCTAAGTTTAATTTATTTTTGTTGTACTTACTCTGATTAATTCAACTGCTTTAATTACTATATGCTCAATTTTTAAATTCTTTACGCTATTCACCAGCTATAGATAATATGCTCTCTAACTCTGGATCATCAGATAATACAAGTCCATCATCAGAATCACCATGTCAACCTACTTTCTTATCTCCATCAACAAGTGATTCAAATAATGATCCTCCTCGTCGCATACTTCCCTTAAGTGACATATATGCACTATGCCCACCAATAACAACTCGACATCCCCTTCCATGAGCTCTAGTGGTCTCTTCAAAGTCTATTAAACCAACTTATTTTACACAAGCAAATAAGGATCCAAATTGGCCTAGTGCAATGGTTACATAATTTGATGCACTTCTTGGCAATGGAACATGAAATATAGATCCGCGCACTCCATTCATGAATGTTGTGGATTCTAAATGGATATTCCGTCTTAAGCATTGAGACAATGGTTCTCTTGAATGACACAAAACTCTACTTGCAACCAAATGATTTAGTCAACAACCAGATGTTAACTTCAATGACACTTTCAACCCAGTCATCAAAATTACATATATGAGGCTATTATTATCAATAGATATTAGTCTTGTATGACAATTAGACATTTTAAATGTGTTTCTTCATAGTCATCTTGAAGAAATTGTATTTATAGAACAACCACCTGGGTTCATTCATCTAGGGGTGTAAATGAGCCAAGCCGCTCGTGAGCTATTCGAATCTCGATTCGATAAAAGCTCGTTTGAGCTCGTTTAATAAGACTCGTTAAGATAAACAAACCAAGCTCAAACTTCACAATATTCGGCTCGTTAGCTCGTGAATATGTTCGTTAAGTTCATGAATCAACTTTTAAATAAAAAAATAATAGTTTTGATATTGAATTTATAGATTTTACATTCTACTTATGAAAAATATAGACAAATATATTAAATTTATTTATTAGAATAAAATTATAAATTTTAACAAGAATATTACAAATTTTTTAAAATATATAATTTAATTTTTAATGAATATTTAAATTTATAATTTATATTTATTAAGCTCATTAGGCTCGATAAAAGCTCGAATAAGCTCGTGAACCATGAATATATTCGTTAAATAAAGCTCGAGCTCGACTCGATTATAAACGAGCCAAACTCGAACATCCAAGAGTTCGGCTTGGCTCGGCTCAATTACATCCCTACATTCATCTATAATTTCCATCTCATGTTTGCCAACTCAAGAAATCCTTATATGGTCTTCGACAAGCTCCTCGTGCATGATTGCATTGATTATCTAATTGGTTATAAGCTCAAGGATTTTCTGGGTTAAAAACTGACTCGTCTTTGTTCCACAAATATAATGATGGATCTATGTTATTTTTTCTTATTTATGTGAATGACATCCTAATAGCCGACAATGATTACAAGGGTATCACAACTTTATTAAATAGTCTCAATCAAGAATTTCGTACTTGAGATCTGGGCAATGCTCATTTTATTTTGGGTATTGAACTTATCCCATATGATGAAGGTTGTCTCCTCTCTCAAAGTAAATACATCACTAGGCTTCTTCAAAATGCAAAAATGGATGGAGCACGTCCGACCTCTACACCAATTGCTATTACTAACTTCTCTACACCATCTCCTATTATGTCTGGTCACCAGATTTATCGAAACATTATTGGAACTTTATAATAAATCATTATCACACGACCTGATATTACCTTTGCGACAAATTGTGCTTATTAGTTTATACATGCTTCCACTGAACAAAACTGGGAAGGTGTGAAAAGAATACTTTGATATTTCAAATGTACTATTCTATATCGTCATCTTTTATATCGTCAATTATCTCGAGATTTACATGCCTTTAGTGATACAAATTGGGCAAGTTTTCCTGAAGATAGACGATCCACTAGTGGATATGCAATATTTCTCAGACGAAATTTTATCTCATGGAATTCGAAAAAGCAACCTACGTATCTTGTTCAAAGACTGAGAATAAATATAAAGCTATAGCAAATACATCTAAACTTATTTGACTTCAATCATTTCTTTCTAAACTTCATCTTGCATTAAATATTACACCAAAAATTTGGTGTGATAATATTGGAACAACATATCTCATAGTAAATCCAATCTTTCATGCTCACACAAAACATATGAAAATTTATTTTCATTTTGTTCGAGACCGTGTGATGACTCAATAATTATCGATCTTTTATATTTTTGCAGATTATTAAATTATTGATATCTTTACTAAATCATTATTTAAACAACATTTCAACATACTAGCAAGGAAACTTAATGTTAGAAACCTCCCATTGAATTTGTCAGAGGGGAGAGGGGGGAGTAAAAAGGGAATTATTAAATAAGCCATTGACCGGATCAAATCAAATTTATATTAAGACATATTAATTATTAGACATTTTCTTTATTAATCTTTCAATTAATCAAGCACTTTATTATCTCTATAAATTGTATGTCTCATGAATAAGTTATGAATCAAGGAGTTTATTTTGTTATCGTTTTTCTCTATGATTCAATCATCTTCATATGAACAACCTAACAATTTTGTCAAGTATTTATTTCTTATTTACCATTTGTTTGATCTTTATCTATCCTGCATTCAGTAATTTTGTTTTTTTTCTTTAATTTTCCTTTTAGTGCTTTTGCTTATCGTTCACCAGCATAGTTCTTAGCCCTGAGATCTTAGGGTTAAAATTTGGCACGTTTGATAATATCTTCATTCATGTCTTGGCTACCTGTACTAATGATTAATAATCACCCGTAATTTACTTTTTCTGTATTTACATAAGGATAGATTAGTGGAGACGTTGAACGAGCAAATTACCTTTCTCCACCAGCATAATTCTCAACCTTGTATGTTTATATATTTTAATTATCTTTGACATAAGCTGAATTTTCCATCCTCACACCAAAAATTCTTTTTCTATGAATCTCACATCAACACTAGAAACAATTTTCACATACATACATGAAGAACACTCCATTCTAATTCTGAAGCACCCATTATTTGATTCTCAACATATATATTTTCCTCTAATAGGACATTGGACACCTGCACTTTTAAAACTACTCCATTCTACAACAAAGAAAAAACAGAAAATAGATAACTTTCTCAACGGATGTGAATGCATTGAGTGGTAAACCTGCACCGTAAGAAATTGGCAATTCCAAAGTCCAAATTAATGCTTCCATTTCTTGTTAATCATCCGAAGCGATTGATCTTTATTTTGAATCAATTTTATTCGGTTAATTTTTTTTTTAAAAAAAAACAGAGTTTTTTTTAGCGATTTCCTTTCTTGAAATTTCTCTGTTGAATTGTTATTTGTCCGTAAACAATGGAGAATCACGACTATAGATTAAGTAATGAAGAAGATTACGAATTTTTTACATAGTGAATCGTTGTTGACTAAAAAAATGAATAATCAACTCGAGTAATAAATGGACTTTGAATTTTTTGTATGTGATATTGAGTGTGGTTATTTTCTTATACTGCTTAATTATTTTAAATTATTGAACAGGTATTTTTTGACATTTCAATCTTTTTTTTTTATCTTTTTTCTTAGCACGGACAATCTATGAACTAACTTGACACACCCACAACAATAAATATTTGATTTCAGTTTTTTTTTCCCTGATCAAACCAGAAAAAAAGGACATGACCTGCGGCAGCCAAATCCTGCTGTTCGCCGTTGCTCTTCTCTGTGCTCTGCTCGAAGCAGATTCAGCAGTCGTGGAGCGCACTTTCCATGTAAGTAAACAATCTACCTTCGATTTCTTTTATCGCTCTGTAAATCTGTGGCTTCGAACAGGTCAGAAACTTGACCGTCAGCCGGCTGTGCGAGAGGAGGGTCATTACCGCAGTGAACGGGAAGCTGCCCGGCCCGACAATCTGGGTCAGGGAAGGCGACACGCTGCTCGTGCACGTCGTCAACCTCTCGCCCTACGACATAACCATCCACTGGTGCGATCCAGCGAAGAAGAAGACGCTTTTGTTTTTATTTATGGTTTATTATTTAGTTACATGGTGCATGCGCAGGCACGGAGTATTACAGAAGCAGAGCGGGTGGGCGGACGGACCGAACATGATCACGCAGTGCCCGATACGACCCGGCGGCAGCTACACCTACAGGTTCAACGTGAGCGGGCAGGAAGGCACGCTGTGGTGGCACGCCCACACCTCTTTCCTCCGCGCCACCGTCCACGGCGCCCTCATCATCCGCCCCAGAAACCACTCCTTCCCCTTCCGCCAGCCGCACCGGCAAGTCCCCATTCTGCTCGGTGCGTAAACACCCCGAAAAGCTCTTCTTCTAGTTCTTGTCCTTGTCCTAATTTGGTACGATGGTTGAAGGCGAGTGGTGGAACGCCGACGTGGGAGACTTGGAAAAGCAGGCGTTCTTGACCGGCGGCGGCATCGTCAACATTTCCAATGCCTTCACTATCAATGGCAAGCCCGGCCACTTGTACACCCGATGCAAGAATCGTAAGCACGGATTGATATTAATCACTTCCTCCGAATTCTTTAGATTGAGGGATGGTGATTGATCCTTTTTAAATTTTTCGTTTTGTTCTTCAATAGATACGTACAAACTTGAGGTGGTTGCCGGAAAGACCTACCTACTTCGCATCATCAACTCCGCGGTCAACAGTGAGCTCTTCTTCAAGATCGCCGGCCACGCCTTCACCGTGGTCGCCGTCGACGCCAGCTATACCAAGCCCTACGACACCGACGTGGTGGTGATCGCGCCTGGCCAAACGGTCGACGCGTTGATGGTCACGGACGCTCCCTCTGCTCGCTACTACATGGCCTCTCAGCCCTACTTCAGCTCTCTCAACGGCCCTCCCAGCTTCGACAGCACCACGGCCACGGCCATCGTGCGCTACGCCGACGCCGACGACGCGCCTCCGGAGATGCCACGTATGCCGGCGTTCAACGACACCCCCACCGCCCACCGGTTCTACACCAACTTAACCGGCCTTCGGAGGCCAGGGACGCCCACCGTCCCCCTGGAGGCGGAGGAGCACATGTTCGTGACCGTCGGTCTGGGGGTGCTGGCCTGCGAGCCAACACAGGTGGTGTGCAACAGGAGCCGAGGTACCCTTGGCGCCAGCATGAACAACGTCTCTTTCCGGTTCCCCACCTCCATGTCGCTCCTGGAAGCGCACTTCAGTGGCTTCCACGAAGCAGAGTACCAACCAGACTTCCCAGACCACCCTCCGGCGATGTTCGACTTCACGAACAACAGCTTGAACACTGATCCCCGCCTCGCCCCGCTCCTCCACACGCAGAGGGGAACCAAGGTGAAGAAAGTGAAGTACAACGCGACGGTGGAGATGGTGCTGCAGAACACCGCCTTTGTCGGCACAGAGAACCACCCCCTGCATCTTCACGGCTTCAACTTCTTCGTGCTCGCGCAAGGCTTCGGAAATTACAATGCCACGACGGCGAGAAGTCGATACAACTTGGTGGATCCGCAAGTGAGGAATACAATCGGTGTACCTGCCGGAGGATGGGCTGTCATTCGATTCGTGGCCAACAATCCAGGTAATTCAACTAACGTAACTACGTATATCTTCATGATATATAATCCATATCGATTAAGCTTTAATTTCCTGTGTTTGTAGGAGTGTGGATTATGCACTGCCATTTGGAGCAACACGTGCCATTAGGGTTAGCAACAGTTTTTGTGGTAGAAGATGGAACCACGCCGGACTCAATTCTTCCTCCACCTCCTCCGGACTTCCCTGCGTGTTAAAAGGAGTTAAAGGAGGACTAATATAATGGTACATAGATTAAATTTTTATGGTACATTAATTACAATAATAAAATTTCATATATGAGATTTAAAGATCTGTTCAATACTTATTGTATAAAATTACTTAACCAAACGTATTCAGATATTATTCAATAGTCATAGGTTATTCATATATAACTACATCTGAATTGGTTATTAGTTGAAGGAAGAGTAATTTAGAATTGTTGTTGATTGAGAGATTATTATGTTCTCTCTCGATACACAATAAACATTCTTGATCCATAATAAGCTCACTTTTATCATTGTTGTAACTAATTAAATCTTTGTTTGTATCATGTTGCTACTTTTATCATTGTTTTGTTATGTTGTAAACTCTACACCAAAATTTAAGAGTATAGTTATGCCTGGTATTAGGCATTTAATGACACCCTTAGACACCTTTAATTGACATTTCAAACTAATTAATTAATCTTTGTTTATGTTTTTGTTGTGTATTCATTCTACTGTTTTGTTTGGTAGCTTTCCCTTTCACATGCATAGTTTAGATGGTTCAGTCCTCCCTTGTCTACAAAAGCCATCCTGCATGAGAATCACTATAATTCTTCTTGCTGCCTCTCCATCCACACACTTTATCATCAACATGGTAGTCCACTTTTTTTCTTTTAGATAATATATAGTGAATGCCTTGAAACACTCACTTTTTTTACTTTACTATCTGAACTAGCTGATTTTTTCATATACACTTTTGTGTACACCATCTCTTGCATTCCCACATTGATGTAAAGTACTAAAAAAGTAGGAATCGATTTATTTTTTAAATTTTGAATTGTAGTCAAATTTTGTAATTACTTTATTTTAGATGTTGAAAGTTTGGTATTTTTAATTTGGTTTGGTATCTTTTAATTTGGGAAGAGTGCTTTTAGTTTGGAATATGTGTTCATCAATAGCCATTTAATTTGCTTGGGTGTTCATCTTTATTGCACATACCACCACAATTTAACTGAAATTATGGTTACACTTACTAAACTAAACTAATAAGCACATGACCTTAACATAGAGTTGAATGGTAGAATAAAATTTATGTAGTGGCTATAAGATTGTTGAGACATGATTATGCTGCTCTCCTATGTGTTTGATTTGAATTTAAAATATAATGATGGATCTCTGTTTTACCTTTTTCTGTATGTTCTTTCTTTTAATAGCTTGAAAGATGCAATACAAGATCATGGTTGAAGGTGTTGGAGCACTCGTTTGAGGCCGGAATACCAAGATGGAGGGATATTACACTGCCCAAACCTTTCTTGAACACTACCACCTTCTAGAATCAGTTAACTTTGAAGATTCTGTTTGTTGGCTCTGTACCTAGTCACGGTTCTTCGTATAATTTTAACAGCCTAAGTCTGTAAAATTCTTGTAGCTCGATCGATTTCCGCTTACATTCCCCTACATTAGAGGTATGTAATACTGCCTTTTCAGAGTCACCTGATTAAAGAAACCAATGTGCCACTGAACTAATTCATTGAGGTCCCTTTTCTTCTTTGGCTCAATTTGTTTGGCATTTCTTTCCATTGCGATCGAGTTGGAAGGGCATACAGGCATGCCTATAGACCACCATTGTGCAGGTAGCAAAGACATCACTCATCAAATTGTTGGAGCAAGAGATGTCTGAATTCAGTCGCATATGGATCAGAACTTTACCATAGAACTGTGAACTTCTACTTACCTCCCATAGTCCCATTTGAACTTATCGTCATCTCTTTGATTCTTTATTTAGAGAATTAATGTCAACAAAATTTGTGAAGGATCGATGGAGAAGAGTTCGAAGATTTTTATTATTATTATTATTCTTATCATTTTCATTTTTGATAGTTTTTGAGTTTTTTTATGTTTAGGGTATTTTGGTAATTTTCATCTTTTAGGATTTTGAGTTTATGTGAACATATGTTTATTTGATATTAAGGATGATCTTTGTTATTGAATAAAACTTTTTCTTTGGGTACAATCTCAAAATGACAGTTTCTCTTTATTTGTCGGTTTCTCTTGTCTTGCTTTTCTTCACAATTTCTCTCTAACTTTGGTCACAGAATAATCACTATTTTATCTAACGTCACTTGATATTAGTATTTCAACATCTCCTTCCAAGAAAATTCATCAATTTCAGTGATGGATCATTGCGATTCTAGTTGTAAAGGATAGATTCTAAATGAGGAAGTCCAATATCGTGATTATAGTGTGTGGATTAAGGAGTTACAGAGGCAAGTCACAGAGTTAACTTAGCGTCTAACAACACAAAATTTTAAAGGTTGTAAGTTCCCATATTTTAATTCTACGTTCACTTTTGAAACCTCCTATCATAATCGTGAAGGTCGTGGTCGAGAGAAGCGGTATAGATATATCTAATTTTCAGTTGATCTTTCCAAATTTTTGATATGTTACAAATGAAGAAATTCGTTGATTGACTTAACAGCGTGAAAATTTTTTATTACAAAGAAGTACCAAATAGTGTGGAAGTGAAATTGATTGTCGTCAAACTAAAAAACCTAGCCTCCACATGGTGGAAGCAATTCCGACGCTCACAAGACAAACAAGGTCAAGCTATGATCATTGACTCGAAGAACATGAAGAGCCATTTTTTTCCTTTCAGCTACACTTAGACTTTGTTTCAACAATGTTAGACGTTGAGGCAAGGTATAAGATCGGTCGATAACTCTGCAGAGGAGGATCAATTGGTCTCAGTTGAACTGATTGATTCTATTACCAAGATCCCTCTTAAATTATTTTTTTTGGTAAAGGCAAGCATAAGCATTTGAGTAGTAGTTACGATCAGTTGCAGATGATTCAAGTAGAGAAGGGTGAGATCGAGAAAGAATTGTAGGGAATAGTATTTGATAGTGCCACATTCAAGAGGGATCTCAACACAGCAGACAAACATTGGTCTCAGAGAGCAGATTTTGCTTGAATTTGAGGCGGACAGAGTGGATTTGATTGTAGAGGTGTGTGAATATTGAAGAGAAGTATATCAAACTAAAGAAGGAAGAGATTGTGGAAGAAAAGATTAGTCTTGAGGCTAAAGTTGCTCATCTACAAGGAATTGTTTCAGGGCAGCAAAGATGAAAGAGATTTGACATTATATAATGGGGGCAAAAGATGTTTCGTTCACCCAGCACTTCCACGAATCGGTTAATACGGAGGAGATAAATTATGAGTACCTACTAGGAATAAGATATGCTTAGATACATCAAATTTTGATTCCATGATCTAATGTAGCAATACCCGATACCTTAATCATTATAATGCTCCGAGGGGACCAATTTGACCTAACATAAGCTTGCAGAAGAAGAGGAGTTGAAAGCTCTTGTCATATAGGAAAGGTTGCATCCTAAAGAGGAGAGAAAATTGCAGATTTAGATTAGTCACAAAAAAAGATGTATGAATTGAAACTAGATGCTTTACGGGAGACGGTTAGGACGATCGAAGAAGCAAAGGATGAGACTAATGTAGTGAGGATTTATCAATTGTACCTCACCGTTTGTCCCTTTAAGAGATTTTCACTTTTCTTCTCTAACCAAAAAATGTTGGATTTAATATGTGGGCTCACATATGATTGATTTAAGAAACTTGCTATACCGAAATCGTTAAGTGATTTAACTTGTTATTAGATTTCGAATAATTAAATGTGGCCGGGTTTAATATGTAGAATCCTTTAGCTCAATTCATTATTATCTATGCTGATAACGGATTGGATTCCTACATAAAGGGGAGGTCTCTAAGGGTTTAGATGAATCTTGACATAGTTTCTTGTTCCCGATTGACAAGAAACTTTTTGCATCGTTATCCTCTAAGTCTCTTGGAAGACCTTCCTTTCCGCTGCATCTTCTTTCATAGGGATCAAGCCGACGACGCTAAAGACAAGGACATGGCTCTTCAATTAGGTTCGTTGTCTATTATGCTTTCTTATATGATCCATGTTTACTGTTGGTGCAATTCCCCTGGGTCAAGATTAGCTAGGCTTGAGTTGGCTCAAGCCTGAATCTTGATGTTTTGGGTTTCGATGTTTGACAATATATGGAGATTGCGGATGCAATCGTCTGATTGGGGAGATTATTGATACAATTCCCCTCTAGTCAAGGTTGCCCAGTTAGATGTGAAGAAGAGTCAAATAGGTCAAAGGTTTGACCGGATACTTGATTGGGAAAGTCCTAACTGGAGGTTAGGTAGTTGAAAGTCCTGGTGAATGAAGCCAGGTGAAAGTCCCGGTGAGTAAAGTCGGGCAGTGGGAAAATCCTGGTGAATGAAGTCAGGTGAAAATGCTGGTGAGTGAAGGCAGGTGAAAATCCTAGTGAGTGACGCTAGTTGAAAGTCCTGGTGAGTGAAACCAGGCAAATGAAAATCCTGGTCAGTGAAGCCAGGCAGATGGAAAGACCTGGTGAGTGAAGCCAGGCACGAGAAAAGTCCAAGTGGACCAAAGGGATTGACCGGACACTTGGTGAAAAAAGCCCTAACAGGTCAAGGGTGACCGGATACTAGGCATGATGTACCAACACGTCATGGTTGGTCGGATGTTGGGTTTCGAAACCTTGGACTTAATTTAGGTAAGTCAAAGGTGTTAGAGTGTATACTAAAAGCCTAGCTTTTGGTATAAACATTTATCTAGAAATAAGAATCACATTGGTCAAATATCTACATTTATGATAAATGTAGTTGTTCAATTAATTTATATTGTAGATAACATGGTGTGTGGTGTCACACACAGAGGATCATGTTATCAGTACCTTATAAATTATAAACAGTAACTCACGACCATAATGGAAAGGAACAAACCATTGGAAGGTCGTAGTGTAATTATGTATTAGTTTATCTTAACTATATAATTACACTAGTACACTTAGAGTGTATTGAGTAGGACCATTAGAGGTCGTTTCTTTTATACTGACTTTATAAAGAAACAAAGACCTCAGTTATTATGGAAGTGTGTGCTCTTAATCCTAATATAATAACAAGCACATATATTTGATATTTATTTCTTTAATTTATCAATGGGTGAGATTTAGTTCGATGAATCAATAAGCCCGATAAGTTGGGAAATGATATCACTTATAGTGTGTGTTGTTGACTATAGAAGGAAACTGTGTCCTAGTGATCTAGGTTGAGAATATCCCCAAGAGGAGCTCATAAGGATTGTCATGTTAAACCCTGCAGGTGGACTTAGTCCGACATGACGATGAAGTTGAGTGGTACTACTCTTGGACTTAGATATTAATTAAATGAGTTGTCAGTAACTCACTTAATTAGTGGACATTCGATATCTTAAACACAGGGAGACTAACACACTCATAATAAGAAGGAGCCCAAAATGTAATTTGGGATTGGTGCGGTAGTTCAATAATAGTTCTTTAGTGGAATGAATTATTATTGATGAAATTTAGTTGTGTGTTCGGGGCGAACACGGGATGCTTAATTTCATCGGGAGACCAAAACCAATTCCTCCTCTCGGTCCCTATCGTAGCCTCTAGTATATAGAGATTTATACCCACCGTATACCCACCTTCTTACCCATCCAATGGGGCCGGCCAAGCTAGCTTGGAACCCAAGCTCGGGCCGCCAAGACCAAGTGGATGAGTCATGTAGGTGGCCGGCCAAAGCTTGGGTCCCAAGCTTAGGTGGCCGACCACTAGAATATTTAAAAGAATTTTTATTAAAATTATTTCTTATGTGGATATCATGATTTTAAAAGAGAGTTTAAAAATTAAAAATTTCCTTTTATAGCTTTCTACAAAAGATTAAGAGAAGAGATTAATCTCTTTCCTTATTTGTAGTTTAAAAGGATGGTTTTAATTTTTGGTAAAAACTTTCCTTATTTGTAAATCATCTACATGTTTAAAAGAGAGTTTAAAATTTGAAATCTTTCCTTATTTGTTGATTAAAGGAGGATTTTAAATTTTAAGAAAACTTTCCTTTTTAACCATGTTCATGATTTAAAAGAAAGTTTAAAAATTAATAATTCTCTTTTATTAGTTTCTACAAAAGATTGAGAAAAGATTTGATATCTTTCCTTATTTGTAGATTAAAAGAGATTTTAATTTTTAGAGATAACTTTCTTTTTATCCACATGTTTAAAAGAAAGATTTTAATTTATTAAATTTCTTTTTTAAACCAATCATGAAGGGATTAAATTATTGGAGAAATTTTATAAATTTCTGGAGACAAATTAGGAAGTTTTAATTAATTAAAACTCTCCTTGTTTGTAGCTTTGGTGTGGCCGGCCAAATAGAATTGAGAAAGATTGTTTTTAATTAAATAATTTTTCCTTTTCAATGGAAAAAGAATTAAGGAAATTTTTATTAAATTTTCCTTATTCGCCAGGATCAAGGATTATAAAAGAGGGGGTAGAGGAGGCTTCAAGGCTAACGACTCTATTCTATTTTTCTTTCTCTTTTCCTTGGTGTTGTGGCCGGCCAACCTCTCTTCCTCTCTTCCTCTTGGTGGTGGCCGAACCTTCTCTATTGGCTTGGAGCTCTTGTGGTGGCCGGATACTACTTGGAGAAGAAGAAGAAGAAGGAGACAAAGCTTGTATCCCTTGGAGCTTGGTTGGTGGAAAAAGATCTTCATCTTTTAGAAGCTTTGTGCTTGGCCGAAACTTGAAGAAAGGAGAAGAAGGTGCTTTGGTGGATTCTCATCTCGGAAGATCGTTGCCCACACAACGTCCGAGGTTAGAAGAGGAATACGGTAGAAGATCAAGAGGTCTTTCTAAAAGGTATAACTAGTATTTTTTCTTTCCGCATCATACTAGTTATTTTTGGAAATAATATCAAATACAAGAGGCTTACGATTCTAGTATTTCGAATATGTTTTTCGAAGTTGTGTTCTTTTGTTTTATTTTTCCTTGTGATTTGATTGTTCTTTTCGGTTAACCTAAAGTTATTTTAGGAAATTAAATATTAGATTTCTATAAAAGGTTTTGTCTAGTCGGTGGTGGTTGCTCCCATATCCAAGAAGGCCATGTGCCTCGCCACGTCAGTACTGGGAACCAATTATGGAAATTAATATTTAATGAAATTAATAACTTAAGGTGATTTGGGTCGAACGTGTTAAGTTCCGCAGGAGATCCAAGTCAAAACCTAAAAGAACAAATAGATTAAGTTTTGGATCAAACGTGTTAAGTTCCGCAGGCGATCCAAAATTTAATTTAAAAGAACACATGGTAGCTAGGAAAAGGTTCAGACCTTTGTACAAAATTTTTGTACAGTGGAACCTCTAGGCTTTCCGAGTAGCAACCAACAAAAGGTGGGTCAATCGATCAACCGATCTATTAAACTGTAGTTCAATCGATCAGTTGATCGATTGGATGTGTGCCGTGAAGAAGGTTTGGCACAATCGATCAGTCGATCGATTAGGAGCATTTGTCGCGAGCACAGAACCTTTCCCAATCGATCAGCCGATCGATTGGGCATCTCCAATCGATCAGCCGATCGATTGAAGACTGAATTTCTCGTGCGTAGACACGAGAAATGCTGGATCGATTGGTCGATCGATTCAACCATTTCCAGCATAGCACAGAGGCACTCTGAATCGATCAGTCAATCGATTCAAAGCCTCCCCAATCGATTGAGAGTCATTCAATCGATTGGGATCTCACCGTTGCGCAGGTTATAACCGTTAGCAAGCGTTCTCTCCAGCGATTCCTCTCCAGCGACTACAGTACGATCTCAGTGACGATTCATGACCTTCTCCACTCTTTTACAGCTAGTTCTTGAAAGCTCTTGGAGACAAGTGTAGTTACACTTCCAAGGTTCAAAAGGCAACAACAAGCAACAAGTAAGCAAGAAGAAAGAGTTTCCATTTGTATCTTTTGTATTTTCTTCTTGTGAGTGTTGTATATTGTTGTGTGAATTTGTACGAGGCTTCTCCGCCTCTAGCTGCAATCGAGAAGGAGTGTTTTTATTAGTGGAGAGTGTGTCGTATGTGGATCCTTGGATTAGTCACCTCTTCTTCTTTGTGTTAGTATTGTAAGTTTGCTTCGAGTTCATTCCGCTGCATATCATCATCAAATAAGCAAGCAATCAAGCGTGACGAGCTATTCACCCCCCCCCCCTCTTCTAGTACCAAATGACCATAACAAGTGTTATCAGAGTGAGGTCGCTCTTCACTAGAATCATAGCTGGAAGGGGCAACAAGGTTAGAGGGTGAAGAAGTTGAAGCAAGTTCATCAAAGTTAAAGAATTCAAAAAGCTTAACTTCAAGATGGAATTCCGAGATAAACTCGGATTCGACACAAGGGTGCCTCCACCATTCACAATGACGAGCTTCGATTCTTGGAAATCAAGAATTGAAAATTTCTTTATGATGGAGATAGAACAATGGTTTGCTCTAATGGAAGGCTTTGAAGCTCCAACAAATTCAATGGGCAAAATTCTCAAGAAGAGCAAATGGAGCTAAGAGCAAACTCATAGGAGCGAGGCAAATGATAAGGTGACCAAGCAATTGGTCAATTTATTGCCAAGCAATATTTTTGCTCAAATTGGAGAATTTAAAGATGTCAAAGAGCTATGGAGCAAATTGACCAAGCTTCATGAAGAACCCTCCACTGTACCTAATCAAGACAAATCCAAATAGAACAACTCATTGGAGCAAGACCAAGAGAAAGATGTCTCCGAGGTTGAGAGGTGCTCAACATCGGAAGAAGAAGAGGAAAGTCCATCCTCAAGAGGGCACGAAGATAAAGGCAAAGGAGTGTACTCCTTATTTCATGTGCATGAGAATTCGGAAGTTGAGAGATTCTCAACATTCGAGGATGAAGAAGAAGAAGCCTCCATCTCTAGGATTGAGGGGGAGCGTGAACCATCATTATCGGATCAAGAAGAAGCTTCTACATCCGGATCAAAAGAATCAAGTGCCTCCCCTACATGTGAAGGTATAAATGTTTCAATTATTAAAAATAAAAATCATATTATATGCTTTGAGTGTAGGGAACATGGGCATTACAAGAGCAAATGCCCTAAGTTGACTAAGAAAAAGAGTTAACCGGCACTAAAGGGCAAGGAGAAGCTCAAGGAAACCGCCCCCACAACAAAGAAGAGCAAGAAGCACATAGTATGCTTCTTGTATAATCAAAAAGGATATTACCAAAGCCAATGTCCAAAGGGGAAGAAGTCGGTCAAGCCCAAAAGAGGAAGCACAAGTCAAGGGGGAGCTCTTAAGAGCAAACCCAAGATAACATTTATTGATGCAATTCGTCTTAGAAATGGTAAAGAGCATGATAATTCTAGTTTATATCATTTTAAATGTCATTTACCATAAAAATAGAAAGCATGATAACATTAAGAAAAAAACATGTAGTTTTTCATGCTCAAACTACCTCACCTAAGGTTAGAAAGATAGATAACTACTTGGGCAAAAACACTAAGGATAGTAGATATAAATCCAAAGATAGAAATGCTCAAGGATTTAAAGAAAAATCCAAAACTAAGGATTTAATGATGGAAAATCAAGTCTTGAGGTCAAGGTTTGATAACATGGAAAAGACCTTAAAAAAAATCGAAAATTTTCTTAAGGCCCAAAATGGGCATAGCCTAGATTTAGGACATCAAAAGTCATCTAATGGCCATAGAGATTTGGGATACAAACTCAAGGCTAAGAAGGATATAATATCCTATCATAGGGTTCCATATAGTTATGGAACTAACCCTAGGTCTAGGGGTCAAGTCAAGGATACAAGAGAAGTTATCCCTAGGAGTATCTTTGCAATAACAAATATGACTAAGACTTCTAAGAAGTCTAAGAAAGTCACTAAGAATGTCACAAGGGAAGCTATCCATAGAGTTGACCTAGAGGAAGTGACCAAGCCTTCTAAGAAGCCTAGAAAAGTCATTAGGAATGTGTCAAGGGAAGTTATCCCTAGTGAATATGTAGAACATCCAAGGAGCACCAATAGATGTTGGATTCCTAAGAGCATCTTCTCCACCCCTTAAATGGGTTAGAGAGTGTCAACTCAAATTAGAATGGTAGTTAACCCAACCTTGATGAAGTTGATACTCAGAGAGCATTTTCAAGGTTATTGTTAACCTTTGAAAATGAAATGAATTATTATTTACTATTTGGAAGAGTAAATGAGTCATAATTTAAGGAAATTGATTTAATTTTCATTGGCACAAAAAGGAAAAGAACAAAATAAATGTCAAGTTAGGTTTTGACATTTTCTTGAAGAAAATGGGGGCAATCTAGATAAATTTTAGGTTTAGCTAAAGATTAAGGATACTTAGATAGATAATCTAGATATATTTTATTTATGCTAAAACTTGCCGTGATTGTTTGCCCATTATATGCCATGACATCATATTTAGCATTCATTTTTATCATGAAAAACATAAAAATATCATTATATGTCATACATACATCATGTAGCAATAGTGTAATTTCTTTTAAAAATTAATTATTTTTTATGTATGTCATAACCCATTATGTATTATTTTAATTTCCTTGAAATTAAGGACCATGACATGTACTAACAAGTGGCATCCGAAGTGGATGTTCATAATCTCTAAAATGCCTAAATAGATGTGTATGATCCCTAGTTTAGGGCAAAACCAAATCTACATCTCACAAATGACCATAAGGTAACTTGTATATGTTTTAGTACACATTAGATACAAGTGAAATATTAGGATGATGAAAAAGACTCAAGATATTGATTTAGTGCATCTACTTGAGTTTTGAGTTCATAAAAACACATAGTTATGTGTACTCCAATCATTGGGAAAGCTAATATACAAGTCATGTGCATTGAGCCCAATGAACATAGTTGGAAATTAATTTTGAAGAACATTTTAAATATACTTTGGAAAATCTAGGTGAAAACTATCTTTTGATAGTAATCATCATTGAAAAGTTAGACACAAACTTGAAAGAAACATTGAAATTTTTACAAGTTTCCAATTTTTTGTTAATCTTTGAAAATAAGATGTATTTTCTTAGAAAACTATTTTTTTCATGATAGTATATATCCTAAATAGTATCTACAAGAGTTTTCATGATTTTTAGAATTTTGTAGAATTTTTAGAGCATTTCTGAAATTCGGCTGAAATTGGATTTCAGAATTTCAGAAACCCAATCGATCAGCCGATCGATTGGGAAGCCTCAATCGATCAGTCAATCTATTGAGCTGCGTTTCTTTGCGATCAGAGCATCACTAGATCGATCAGCTAATCGATTCAACCTGCCTGGATTAGTGGATCGATTCAGAGGCAATTTCCGCGAACAGAAGCTTACGAAATCGATCAGGCAATCGATTGAAATGGTTTCAATAGATTGAGAATGTTATTTTTGGATGGGAAAGCCTGATTTCAATATTTTACACCATTTTTAGTTTAGGTAATCATTCCTAACCCCTTAGAATATTTTTGTACACATTTATGGGGGGCTTTCATGCTGAAAGCAAGAATAGAATGGGTTTGGGAAGATTAAGTTGAAGTTTAGGTTGAAGTTTGGTTTTAATATTGAATTTTGAACCTCAAAACTTTAAATTTTGGGTTTCCTAAAGGTTTAGGGATTCCAAGTAATTATTGATACAATGATAGAAGTTACTAGCATGTCTTTAGGGGGAGTTACTCTTTAAGGATATGAAAATTAATTTTTCATACACCTTAGAAGGCGGTTAACCTTCCTTAGCGTAAATGCTCAAGGTTGAGCATTTAAACACAATGGCGAGTGGATATCTCCATTGTTTAGTTGTGTAATGCTCAAGGGTGGGCATTGAAGATAATGAAGGGTATGAGACCTTTATTATTGGATTGGTTAATGCTCAAGGGTGAGCATTGGAGATAATGAAGGGTATGAGACCTTCATTGTGGTGTTGTGAACAACGAGTGAATTTGTGAACAACGGTGAGTAACTCTTTAGGGGGAGAGTTTTTTACATGTGCTAATAGGAGGAGAATGTAGGATTAAGTTAGACTTTCATTACCCAAAGAGGAAGTTTGGCCTATAGGAAAGGGGGAGAATGAAGGAAACTCTCATTCATAGTTTGGCATGAAAGGAAGTTGAGGGTTTGGGATCAGCCTAACTTAAAGATATTGTCAAACATTAAAAAGGGGGAGATTGTTGGTGCAATATCCCCTGGGTCAAAGTTGACCAGGTTGACTAGGCTTGAGTTGGCTCAAGCCTGAGTCTTGATGTTTTGGGTTTCGATGTTTGACAATACATGGAGATTGTGGATGCAATCATCCGATTGGAGAGATTATTGATACAATTCTCCTCTGGTCAAGGTTGACCAGTTAAATGTGAAGAATAGTCAAGTACCTCAAAGGGTTGACCGGATACTTGATTGGGAAAGTCCTAACCGGAGGTTAGGCAGTTGAAAGTCCTGGTGAGTGAAGTCAGGTGAAAATCTTAGTGAATGAAGCTAGATGAAAGTCCTGGTGAGTGAAGTCAGGCAGATGAAAAGTTTTGGTGAGTGAAGTCAGGCAGATGGAAAGACCTAATGAGTGAAGCCAGACATGAGAAAAGTCCAAGTGGAACAAAAGGATTAACCAAACACTTGATGAAAAAGCCCTAGCGGGTCAAGGGTGACCAGATACTAGGCATGATGTCCCAACAGGTCATGGTTGACCAGATGTTCGGTTTGGGAACCTTGGACTTGATTTAGGCAAGTCAAAGGTGGGGCAATCGATCAACCGATCGATTGAACCGTAGTCCAATCGATCAGTTAATCGATTGGATGTGTGCCACGAAGAAGGTTTGGGCCAATCGATCGGTCGATCGATTGGGAGCATTTGTCGCGAGTACAGAATCTTTCCCAATCGATCAGCCGATCGATTGGGCATCTCCAATCAATCGGCCGATCGATTGGAGACTGGATTTCTCACGCACGCAAATACGAGAAAGGCTGGATCGATTGGTCGATAGATTTAGCCATTTCCAGCAGAGCACAGAGGCGCTCTGAATCGATCAGCCGATCGATTCAAAGCTTCCTCAATCGATTGAAAATCATTCAATCGATTGGGATCCGACCGTTGTGCAAGTTATAACCGTTGGCAAGCGTTCTCTCCAGTGACTACAGTGCGATCTCAGCGACGATTCACGAGCTTCTCCACACTTTCACAGCCAGTTCTTGAAGGCACTTTGAGACAAGTATAGTTACACTTTCAAGGTTCAAGAGGCAACAACAAGCAACAAGTAAGCAAGAAGAAAGAGTTTCCATTTGTATCTTTTGTATTTTCTTCTTATGGGTGTTGTATATTGTTGTGTGAGTTTGTACGAGGCTTCTCCGCCTCCGGCTATGACTGAGAAAGAGTGTTTTTATTAGTGGAGAGTGTGCCGTGTGTGGATCCTTGGATTAGTCACCTCTTCTTGAGGTGGATACCAAGTAAATCCTTTATGTTAGCGTTGTAAGTTTGCTTTGAGTTCATTCCGCTGCATATCATCATCAAAGAAGCAAGTAATCAAGCGTGACGAGCTATTCACCCCCCTCCTCCCCCCTCTAGCACCAAACGACCCTAACATTTACAACATAATTAGATCATGTTTTGTGTTTTCTCAATTTGAGTTCTTATTTCGTTCCTAGAATTCATGCGGTTAGGAGAGAACTCAAGTTTTATCAAACAATACTCAATCTAGCAAAGAAGCCCTCAAAGGTGTACATCTACCTGAGATTGCCGATGGGTGAGCCACCAATGAGTTGTCTTCTACATTGACAGAGTCACCGAATATTCAAGGAAGAAGAAGAAAGAAGGAACCGAATCACCAGGAGTGTTTGCTATACATAATAGAGAATAAGAGAGTTAGAATAGAGGTCGGGGGGTGTCCTAGCTCAACCACTTTAATGCTCAAGTCAAATCTCTATGGGGGAGGTAGAGAAGATGAAGAATAGTGAATGAGAAGATGCGGTAGTTTGTGAGCAATTATGTGTGTGTACCTAACCTATAGGAGCGGACTCCTTCTATAACACTGTTGGAGAAGGAATAATACTTCTTTTCTTATTAATTGGACGTCATATCATAATAGGAAAAATATATCACCGTCATATCACATGGTCATGTTGCCCACGTTCTGTATTTATAGAAGATCTTGTGAGATCACACTATGGCAACCATACTACCCCATGTGTTCTGACAACCCACACACTATCCCATGCGTTGTGCCATCCCACGTGCTAAGTCAGCCTATAAAATACTCGAACACTTGATTTAAAGGGTATTGCCTATTAGACAAAGGAGCGTTGGATCGAGAGGGCCAAGAGAATTAGTGGATCTGTGAAACCGAGCAAATAGAGGCTGGGCTTCCGATCGGTCGAGTCGAGTGGATAGAGACGAGCCGAGTGGCACTAGCTTGTCGTGTTGGTAAGAGCTGAGCTGAACAGGGCAGTGTGTTGGGTCAGCAGAGTTGAGCTAATTGGGGTTAACCGGAGCATCAAGTCGGGTCGATAGAGATAAGCCAAGTGGGGATGAGCAAAGCATCAGGTCAGTGGAACTGAGTTGTGTGGGGATGAGCAGAGCGTCAGGTCAGTCAAGCTGAGCCGACTGGGGTTAGCTTGATGGATAAGCAAAGTTGAGACAAGTGGGGTAGTGTGTCGAATCGGTGGAGATGAGTCGAGCGATGTTGGCTTGTCGGATAGGCAGAGCTGAGCTGAGGGAGTCCAGCATGCCTAGTTTTTGGAGTCAAGATAAATCGAATCGGAGGAGTCGAACGAGCCGAGTAAGGCGATGTGCCGAGTCGGTGGAAATAACCTAGATGGGATGTTAGAAAGGTGGACCCGAATCGAATGGTGAAGCTTTTCATCTCAGTTTACCCGAACCAAATGGCAAACCTTCTTGTCTCAGGCGACCCGAGTGGAGATGATCTAGTTGACCCATCTAGACTTTGACCTCCATCTCAATAGAACTATTGGCCTTCTCGATACACGTTGAGGCTTCTAATACTCCTCATATCACTCGACAATACTCAATCTAGCAAAGAAGGTGTTAGGATCTCTTCGTACGGCTAGAGAGGGGGGTGTGAATAGCCGACCCCAATTGCTCACGTTTCTTTCTACAAACTAGGGTTAGCGCAGCGGAAACTAAATGCAGAAAGAAAACAGGAGAAGAAATCAAACCTCTACGCAAGGATGTAACGAGGTTTGGAGATGATACTCCTACTCCTCGGCGTGTCCGTAAGGTGGACGAGCCCTATCAATCTGTCGGTGGATGAGTCCCGGAGAACCGGCTAATATCAACTCCTTGTGGGCGGAGAAACCTCGCCACAATCACTTGCAACAGCAAGCTAAGAGTACAAGAGAATAGCAAGAACAAAATACAACAGGAATGTAAACACAGTAGCTTGCCTTCTCGTCAACTGGGGTCCCGGATGAAGTAGCAACTTCACGGACAGATGCAACAAACAACTCAGCAAAAGCTGAAGCTCACGCGAAGCTTCACTAGCGGTTGAGCTCAGAACGCCGAGCACCGTAAAAGCGTAAGCTTCGATCGGAGAGAACTTCCGGAAGGAAGAAGAAGTAGCGAAGGAGAGATCACCAAGTCCAGTAGCCCTCTTTATACCGCGAAGAAGAAGAGCAGAACTAGCCGCTTGCGTCGCAACGGCTAGATTCCCGATCGGTCCATGGACCGATCAGGAACCTCCGATCGGTCCACGCACCGATCAGCCGTCCTCGCCTGATCGGCGTCTCGATCGGTCGCGGACCGATCAGGAACCTCTGATCGGTCCATAGATCGATCAGCGCTTTCTCCCGGACTCAGTCGATCGGTCCGCCGACCGATCAGACATGGGTGGATCGGCCGCAGCACCGATCCACGGCTTCGCGAGGTTGCGTTGCCTCGATCGGTCTCCGCATCGATCAGATTACAACCGTGAGCCATCGATTCGATTCGACGGTCACTGACCGATCAGGGCAAACGCAGTATCACTGGATCGGTCACCAGACCGATCCAAACTTCTCAGCCCTAAACCTAAGGCTTCTACACCAACATCCGGTCAACCTTGACCTGTTGGTACATCATCCCTAGCATCTGGTCACTCCCTTGACCTGCTAGCACTCCCCGCTAAGTGTCCGGTCAATCCCTTTGACCCACTTAGACTTTTCCACACCAGATGTCCGATCATCTCTGATCCATCTGGATTTTCCTCTTCGTGCCAAGTATCCGATCACTCCCTTGATCTACTTGGACTTTCCAACACCAGATGTCCGATCACCCTTGATACATCTGGATTTTCCCTTGCCTGGCTTCACTCACCAGAACTTTCACCTAGCTTCACTCACTAGGATTTTCACCTGGCTTTACTCACCAGGATTTCCACACTGCCTAACATCCCTGTTAGGACTTTGCCACTGCCTGACTTCACTCACCAGGACTTTCCAACTGCCTAACATCCCAGTTAGGACTTTCCCTCGTGCCAAGCTCCCTGCTTGGACTTCTCCGTGCCAAGTCTCCATACTTGGACTTTTCCAGTTGCCAAGTCTCCATACTTGGACTTTTCCAGTTGCCAAGTCTCCATACTTGGACTTTTCCCGTGCCAAGTCTCCACACTTGGACTTTTCGCGTGCCAAGCTCCCTGCTTGGACTTTTTCCCGAATCAGGTCAACCTTGACCTACGGTTGCACCAATAATCTCCCAAACATCTATTCTTGTCCCATATCAAGAATAGAACTTCTCTTCTCGTCAAACATCGTCAAACATAACTCGTCAAACATCAAAACACAACTCGAGTCAAGTCAACTCGAGTCTGGTCAACCAGGTCAACCTTGACCTAAGATTGCACCAACAATCTCCCCCTTTTTGATGTTTGACAAAATCCAAAATCAAGTTAGGTTAACCCGATAACCTAACTTAGGTTTTCCAACCATCTTCCAATGTCCAATGCTTGGACTTTTCCTGTTGCCAAGTCTCCATACTTGGACTTTTCCCGTGCCAAGTCTCCACACTTGGACTTTTCGCGTGCCAAGCTCCCTGCTTGGACTTTTTCCCGAATCAG
Source organism: Zingiber officinale (assembly GCF_018446385.1). Lineage (NCBI taxonomy): Eukaryota > Viridiplantae > Streptophyta > Magnoliopsida > Zingiberales > Zingiberaceae > Zingiber > Zingiber officinale. The sequence goes on from NC_055991.1 coordinate 2,561,702, forward strand.
GTCAACCTTGACCTACGGTTGCACCAATAATCTCCCAAACATCTATTCTTGTCCCATATCAAGAATAGAACTTCTCTTCTCGTCAAACATCGTCAAACATAACTCGTCAAACATCAAAACACAACTCGAGTCAAGTCAACTCGAGTCTGGTCAACCAGGTCAACCTTGACCTAAGATTGCACCAACAATCTCCCCCTTTTTGATGTTTGACAAAATCCAAAATCAAGTTAGGTTAACCCGCTAACCTAACTTAGGTTTTCCAACCATCTTCCAATGTCCAATGTTCTTTCCTTGAACATTCTCTGGACATTCTCCCCTTAGGTTAACCCGATAACCTAACTTGGGTTCTCCAATAATTCTCCCCCTTTTTGACACACATCAAAAAGGAAAAAGGAGGGTATCAAGGTCAAGAGTTTCTTCCTAATGAAAGTCTCATACCTTTCATTGAAAACTCTTAATTTCCCCCTTGATACTAAACTCAACAATCAACTTAGTGATAATCCCATATCACTAATCCTCAAAAGTCTTAAGGAGTAAAAACTCCCCCTAAAAGTCAACTCCCCCTTGACAATTAGGTAAAACTCCCCCTAAAGGTCAACTCCCCCTTGACCATTGCACCAACAATGTCTTGGAGAGTTTCAAACCTTTAGAAATCCACAAAACCCAACTTCCAGCTGAAATTTCAGACCAACAGTTGAAAATCAGAAACTGGCACGCTCTGATCGGTCCCCAGACCGATCAGAAACCCCATGGATCGGTCCCCAGACCGATCAGGCCTTCACCAGATCGCACCAAGCTCTCTGGTTCTTACTGGATCGGTCTGCAGACCGATCCATGCTTCACTGGATCGGTCCGCAGACCGATCAGGACTTCCCTGGATCGGTCCCCAGACCGATCCAGACTCTGACAGGAGTTTTCTGAAATTTCCTTCCCGAAATTCAGAAACTCCTAGAAAATTCCAGAAAATTCGAAAAATTGTGAAATTTTGAGGATACATTCCTCATAACATATACTATCATGGAAAAATAGTTTTCTATGAAAATAACTTCCATTTTTCAATCTTGATACAAAGTTCAAAAACTTTGAAATAGTTCAAGTTTAACTCAACTTTGTATCACAATGTTCAATGATGAATACAATCACTAAGATGGCTTCATCAAGGTTTTCCAAATCAATTTCAAAATGATTTTAAACCTTTTAATTTAGGACCATAATCTTAGGGCTAAATGTACATGACTTGTACACAAGCTTTCCCTATGATCCTCCATTTCTTGAATTAGGCTCATCTAGGTACAAGAACTATGCACCTTGATCCTAATTCATGATCCTAATATCTCACACACATCTAAAGTGTATCAAACACATCCATGGTAATTTTGATGTGAGATATGGGTTTAGGTATCTTAGACTAAGGTCTCATGCATTTTCTAAACACAAATTTGATCTCAATATCAAAATGTGTTTTTCATCCTTAAATCAATTCAATTGATTATTAATGCAAGAGATGATGACATGGCATAAAATGGTATCATAAATGAAAACATATGCCAATGTCATGATGTCATGGCATAAAGTTTGAAACTTAAATAAACATGACATAAAAACTAGCCTAAGCATTATCATGACATTTCAAATGATAATAAAACTAAACATGATGTCATGACATGTGAAGGCAAACAATCATGACAAGATTTAGCATAAATAAATATACCTAGATTACCTATCTAAGTATCCTTAACCACTTGGCTAACTTCACATTTAATCCTAGATTGCCCCAAAATGCCAAAATCCTAATTTTGACACTTCTTGAACTCTAGATTAATTCATGTCACTTAAAGATCAAATTTATCCTCAAAACTTGGCATGTTTCATTTTTCCTCGAGAGTTCTCTAGATTTTCCCAAATTGTGCCAATTGAGATTAAAAATGAAATTTCCAATCTTTTAGGCACATTTAACTCTTCAAAGGAGTAAATGATAATTCCATTTCATTTTCAAAAGTTCTCAAAACCTTGAAAATGCTCCTTGAATGTCAATTTCCTCAAAGTTGGGTTAACTACCCTTCTAATCGGAGTTGACACTCTCTAACCCATCTATGGGGTAGAGAAGATGCTCCTAGGAACCCAATACCTATTAGAGCTCATTGGGTTCACTAAATATTCACTAGGGATAACTTCCCTAGCAACCCTCCTAATGACCCTCTTAGGCTTTAAACCCTTGGTCATTTGGGTCTCATCAAGGTCAACTATAGGGGTGACTCCTCTTGTGACCTTGGTAATGGTCTTCCTAGCCCTAGGTTTTGTTCCATAATCGAATGAAACATTATGATAAGTGGGCTTGACCAATTGGGACTTAGGTTTGTGACCCAAACCTTTCTTGTCCTTGGTTTTGGGTTTTTGACCCCTAGACCCTAGAGTCAAATCCTTAAGAGCCTTTTCTAGAGAGTCAAGTCTTGACCTCAAGACTTGATTTTCTTTCTCTAATACCTCAAGTTTTGATTTATCATTTTTCTTTGAGGTATTCCTAGGCATGTGTCTAGATGATTTGGGATTTCTATCTAGATTTTCCTTAGCCTTAGATGAGTTAATTCTAGGGTTAGCATTTTTAGAATTGTTCTTATCTAGGCTAACATGCTTGGCTCCTAAGCACATGTATCGATTTCTAGTGTTATCATGCTTATCATTATTGACAATGGCAATAAAACTACTAGTATGCATCCTACTAGAATTGCAAGAATGAGCTTTAAATGTTACCTTAGGGTTTGCTTTAGCTCCCCCTTTACATGTGTTTGGCCTCTTGTCCTTGTGAGGTTGCCTCCCCCTTGGACATTGACTCCTATAGTGTCCCCGTTGCTTGCATTAGAAGCACACCACGTGCTTCTTGCTCTTGCATGTCGGGACTCCGGCTTCCTTGACCTTTGGTGCCGGTGGAGTCTTTCTAACCCTCTTTGGACACTTACTCTTGTAGTGCCCAAACTTCCTACACTCAAAACACATTATGTGTATTTTGCTTGAAATCACAGTGTTTGAGTTACCTAGGGTTGTGGATGTAGATGAGCTTTCTTCTTCATCCCTTCCGGAGGTAGATGCCTCTTCTTGCTCCGATCTTGAACAAGAGCTCTCCTCCTCTTCTTCCTTGGATGTTGAGTAGCCCTCAACTCCCAATTCGCTTCCTCCATGATGTGAGCTACTTGGCTCACTAGGCTCCTTTTCATGAAATTTTGCCAAATTGTTCCACAATTCCTTGGCGTTGTTGTACCTATCTATCTTGCACAAAACATTATTAGGTAAAGCAAATTCATTAATTTTTGTTACCTCGTCATTGATTTCGGATTGTCGGATTTGCTCTTTCGTCCACTCCTTCTTCTTGATAGGTTTTCCTTCCTCATCCATCGGAGGGGAAAACCCTTCTTGTACACAAAACCAATTTAACATATTAGTCCTAAGAAAATACATCATCCTTACCTTCCAATATGTGAAGTTGTCGTGAGACTCGTAGAAGGGTTGAATCGTGACATCTTCTCCATAGAGATCCATCTCTAGCCCGTGCTCCCCCGGGTGTTGATCCGTCGAAGAGCGGCCTCGCTCTGATACCACTTGTTAGGATCTCTTCGTACGGCTAGAGAGGGGGGTGTGAATAGCCGACCCCAATTGCTCACGTTTCTTTCTACAAACTAGGGTTAGCGCAGCGGAAACTAAATGCAGAAAGAAAATAGGAGAAGAAATCAAACCTCTACGCAAGGATGTAACGAGGTTTGGAGATGATACTCCTACTCCTCGGCGTGTCCGTAAGGTGGACGAGCCCTATCAATCCGTCGGTGGATGAGTCCCGGAGAACCGGCTAATATCAACTCCTTGTGGGCGGAGAAACCTCGCCACAATCACTTGCAACAGCAAGCTAAGAGTACAAGAGAATAGCAAGAACAAAATACAGCAGGAATGTAAACACAGTAGCTTGCCTTCTCGTCAACTGGGGTCCCGGATGAAGTAGCAACTTCACGGACAGATGCAACAGCAAGCCAGTCGAAAAAACTGTCGGGGAAGCTCACGCGAAGCTTCACTAGCGGTTGAGCTCAGCAACGCTCGGAGCACCAGAAAAAGCAGAAGCTTCAGACCGGAGAGAACTTCCAGAAGGAAGAAGAAGTAGCAGAAGGAGAGAGATCACCGAAGTCCTGTAGCCCTCTTTTATACCTGCGAAGAAGAAGAGCAGAGAACTAGCCGTTGCGTCGCAACGGCTAGATTCCTGATCGGTCCATGGACCGATCAGGGAACCTCCTGATCGGTCCACAGACCGATCAGGCTTCGGTCCCTCGTCTGATCGGCGTCTCCTGATCGGTCTGTGGACCGATCAGAAACTCTGATCGGTCCATAGATCGATCAGCGCTTTCTCCCGAGCGACTGATCGTGATCGGTCCGCCGACCGATCGACATGGGTGATCGGTCCGCAGACCGATCCACGCCTTCTCGCGAGGTTGCGTTGCCTCGATCGGTCTCCGCATCGATCAGATTACAATCGATGAGCCATCGATCGATTCTCGATCGGTCACTGACCGATCGTGGCAAACGCAGATACCGGATCGGTCACCGCACCGATCCAAACTTCTCACCCTAAACCTAAGGCTTTACACCAACATCCGGTCAACCTTGACTGTTGGTACATCATCCTAGCATCCGGTCACCCTTGACCCGCTAGCACTCCCGCTAAGTGTCCGGTCAACCTTTGACCCACTTAGACTTTTTCCACACCAGATGTCCGATCATCTCTGATCCATCTGGATTTTCCTCTTCGTGCCAAGTATCCGATCACTCCCTTGATCTACTTGGACTTTCCAACACCAGATGTCCGATCACCCTTGATCCATCTGGATTTTCCCTTGCCTGGCTTCACTGACCAGGACTTTCACCTAGCTTCACTCACTAGGGTTTTCACCTGGCTTTACTCACCAGGATTTCCACACTGCCTAACATCCCTGTTAGGACTTTGCCACTGCCTGACTTCACTCACCAGGACTTTCCAACTGCCTAACATCCCAGTTAGGACTTTCCCTCGTGCCAAGCTCCCTGCTTGGACTTCTCCGTGCCAAGTCTCCATACTTGGACTTTTCCAGTTGCCAAGTCTCCATACTTGGACTTTTCCCGTGCCAAGTCTCCACACTTGGACTTTTCGCGTGCCAAGCTCCCTGCTTGGACTTTTTCCCGAATCAGGTCAACCTTGACCTACGGTTGCACCAATAATCTCCCAAACATCTATTCTTGTCCCATATCAAGAATAGAACTTCTCTTCTCGTCAAACATCGTCAAACATAACTCGTCAAACATCAAAACACAACTCGAGTCAAGTCAACTCGAGTCTGGTCAACCAGGTCAACCTTGACCTAAGATTGCACCAACAGAAGGCTTCAACGATGCACATCATTAACTTCGACATCTATTTTGGGGTGTCAATGGTCTTGCCTTATCCAAGGCCTCTCAACTCGGGAAGGTGTTTCATCAAAGCTACGAATAATCGGAATTGATGTTCTCCAACCATGTTTACAAGTAGGAGGCTTGCAAATTATGGAAAAGAGTTTTAATATTCCTTTTGAGTATCAGGTCATTGTTGGCATCAGAGATGGTGGTCCTGTTGAGCTTCTCAAGAGAGGCGAGGATGATTTGGAGGAGAAATTTGATGACAGCTTATTCTAGAAATATAATGCAAGAAGAAAAGCGAACAAATATATATACAAAAAGAGAATTCAATGGTTAGTTCACAGTTGAGTGGAGGACTAGTATTGGATTTTTCTAGCTCGAGTTGTTATATAGAAGAAAAGCAGGAAGCAAAAACTCAAATCTCCATGTGATACAGTGCATAAAGATGGAGCTCGATAATGTCATGTAGTCAAAAGTCAAGGAGACGTGACAGTCAAAAGTCAAAGGGGTGTGACAGTCAAAAGTCAAGGGGCGTGGTAGTCAAAAGTCAAAGCGGCGTGACAGTCAAAAGTCAAGGGGGCGTGGTAGTCAAAAGTCAAGGGGGTGTGACAGTCAACAGTCAGAAAGAGGGAGTTAGACCACCTCACATCATTAGTCGCATATTTCCTGGACAGTCACAGCCAGGGCAGGTCCCCCAAATCTGAGACATAAGATGGAGCTCGTACTAGTTCCTTACCTGCCCCCGACTGATCGAACTTTCCCAGCCCGGTCTATGTAGACTCCCGGCCGACCTTTCAGCGATCAAGGCGTGAAAGATGAGTCCCTCACCACAGTCTCAGATAAAACCCGAGCGGATCACCGTAGCTCATCCTCCTCATCAAGACTCAAGCCGGGTGGTACATCTGAATGGTCATCCCGAGCTGTCTGTAGCTGAACCCAGGTGGGACGGAAAGTGCTAAGCAACAACAATGTCAGGGAATCATAACCTCCTGTCAGAGAATAACTGTCATACGTCCGAGAATATTCCAGTGGTATGCTATCATCTGCAAATGGAACATTCCTTCCATCAATAGGAGGTCACCGTACATCCTCTCTCACCCGATAGGTCCTGACACCCGACATTCTCTAACAACATATAGGCTCTGAAGGTATGCAACGTCATATAAAAAGGGAGGTCATCTTCCTTAGTCAGGTATGCACACATACGCACTCGTCTTCAACAGTTCTTTTTCCATCGTACACTGTTCTTCTGGAAAGAATGACTTGACTTGAGCTTCGAATGGCCTGTACCGGAGATTTTTTTCCTGGTTTCTGATTTCTAACGCTCCGGGTGCTTGTCTGAGTGTATGCAAAGTTCAGGTACTACCAATCCTCATACTTAGATCAGGGAGTTCCACGTGGGGGTTTGCTTTTCGGACATGCATACACCGGGTACGTCAAAGTTGCCTCTTCCTCAACACCAACGTCATCTTTACCGACCTCCATCTGACTCAGATTCCAGACAGGATCAACATGTTTATACATTTGACACTATCCAAATTGTGACAAACTATTTTTGCGAGTCAAATAAGCTTGGAGAGGGTGAATTTGGCTAGTTTAGCCTGGAGGACTAAGTAGAAACGCATCAACTACTAGGAGGTTTTATCGAGTTGTTGCCAGAGGATCTTCCTCCGGTGTTACCTCCTGATGACATTATTTTAAACTTGATGATGAGTTATTTTCAACCCGGAGTGACTAATGCAGGAGAGTCTAAAGATTTTTATTATTATTTTTGATAATTTTTAAAAAATTTAATATTTAAGGTATCTCATCTTTTAGGATTTTGAACCTATATAAACATTTGTTTAGTTGATGCTAGGGAAGATCTTTTGTTATTGAATACAACTCTTTTTTTAATAAAATCTAGAGACAGCAGTTTCTCTTTGTTTGCCAATCTCTCCTGCCTTGCTTTTTTCCACAATTGCTCTCTAACTTTAGCCACAGAATAATCGTTATTCTATCCTGGGTCAAAATCTTTGCTGCAATTTTTGTTCAAAGACAAAAAATTTTGTTCAGAATGACATGGCTTTTGAAGATGTTAAGGCCTAAAATGTTTAATGGTTCTATATTTTCTAGGTGGCAAAGAACAAATGGCAGCATGGTTAGCAACATTAGGACTGATAAGTGCCACAGGGAAAGGTTCTTTCATCATGCTCTCCCTCCTGAGAGTATCTTGGTAGCAGAATCATGAATTTTAGTTGTCTCTTCGATATTCTATATGAAACCTACACAAACAAGACTGCTACTAGGATGATTCAATTTTCTCGCCCTCATTTTCACATTCATGCACAATAGCTTTCGCTTTCATTTTCACTAGCTCCCCTTTTTTATTTGTTAGAATCATGAATGCTCTATGGATCAAGAGATTACTTTGATACAAAGTATTGGAAGGGATGAGTTCAATCGGGATTACTTTGATACAAACTATTGGGATTGATCTTTATCTATCCTTCATTCAGCAATTTTCCTTTTAGTGCTTACTTTTCACCAAGGACGTTAACTCCTAAACCAAAATCAACTTTTGAACATTCTGAATGCTTATTGCTCACAAGCATAGTTTTCAATCTTATATATATGTATATAAAAATCTTAATTATCTTTGACATTAGCTGTATTTTCCATCCTTGCAACAACAAACTCTTTTTCTACGAATCTCACATCAACACTAGAAACAATTTCCACATACATCAAGAACACTCCATGCATTCTTATTTCTCCAACCAAAAGATAACAACAAAAGCAAAAAATGGATAACTTCCTCAACGGATGTGAATGCATTGCATGAGTGGCATAAATTTGAAGGACTTTTAACCACCTCTACCTGCTCCAGCCATCCCCATCTACAGTCGGTCATTTTCTCATCACATAGTTGACCAGCTGGTTCATTCATGCGACGACTCCTTGCGGCTTTAGTACGTGAGGGGAGCCGGATGAAGGGTGGAGCTTTGTCAGCTGCTGCACAGGAGAAAGGCTTGTGCAGCCACCGCGACGCCGGCTCTCATCTGCCTTCGCTGCAAAGTGTGCCCAGGTACGTCCTCACACGGCTAGCCCTTCCATTAAACCAATGATATATGCACAAGGTTGGAATTAGCAACGGCAGGGGAGATTTTTTTGACATTTCGATCTGATTTTCTAGAAGTGTGGTTCCATCGACTGGTTTGATGGATTTTTTTAATCTATTTTGTAGCACGGACAATCTATGAACTAACATGACACACAAACAAACAAAAAAAGTATTTGATTTCAATTTTTTTCTCTGATCAAACCAGAAAAAATGGACATGACTTGCGGCAGCCGAATCCTGCTGCTCGTCGTTGCTCTTCTTTGTGCTCTGCTCGCAGCAGATTCAGCAGTCGTGGAGCGCACTTTCCATGTAAGTAAACAGTTTCTACCTTTGATTTCTGTTCTTGCTCTGTAAATCTGAACCAAAGATCGATAGTAATGACATTGAATTTGTGGCTTCGAGCAGGTCGGAAACTTGACCGTCAGCCGGCTGTGCGAGAGGAGGGTCATCACCGCAGTGAACGGGACGCTGCCCGGCCCGACCATCAGGGTCCGGGAAGGCGACACACTGCTCGTGCACGTCGTCAACCTCTCGCCCTACGACATAAGTATTCACTGGTGCGTGCGATCCATCGAAGAAGAGGCATTTTTTATTATTCAGAAAAAAATGGCGATTTTGATGGGTGTCAGCGTTTAATTATTTATTTACTTGGCGGGCAGGCACGGGGTATTCCAGAAGCAGAGCGGGTGGGCGGATGGGGCGAACATGATCACGCAGTGCCCGATTCGACCCGGCGGCAGCTACAGCAACAGGTTCAACGTGAGCGGGCAGGAAGGCACGCTGTGGTGGCACGCCCACACCTCTTTCCTCCGCGCCACCGTCCACGGCGCGCTCATCATCCGCCCCAGAAACCACTCCTTCCCCTTCCGCAAGCCGTACCGGCAAGTCCCCATACTGCTCGGTGCGTACGTGTGTTACACCCCGAAAAGGTCGCCTTCTAGTTCTTGTCCTAATTTGGTAGGAATATGGCATGGGTGATTGCAGGCGAGTGGTGGAACGCCGACGTGGTAGACGTGGAAAAGCAGGCGTTCTTGACCGGCGGCGGCATCGTCAACATTTCCAATGCCTTCACTATCAATGGAAAGCCCGGCCACTTGTACACCCGATGCAAGAATCGTAAGCACGGATTGATATTAATCACTTCCTCCGAACTCTTTGGATTGAGGCATGGTGATTGATCCCTTTTTTCTTTGTTCTTCAATAGGCATGTACAAACTTGAGGTGGTTGCCGGAAAGACCTACCTACTTCGCATCATCAACTCCGCAATCACCAGTCAGCTCTTCTTCAAGATCGCCGGCCACACCTTCACAGTGGTCGCCGTCGATGCCTGCTATACCAAGCCCTACGACACCGACGTGGTGGTGATTGCGCCGGGCCAAACGGTCGATGCCTTGATTGTCACGGACTCACCCTCTTCGCGCTACTACATGGCCGCTCGGCCCTACATCAGCTCTCTCAACGGCCCACCCAGCTTCGACAACACCACGGCCACGGCCATCATGCGCTACAAGGACGCTGACGACGCGCCTCCGCAGATGCCACGCATGCCGGCGCTCAACGATACCCCCACCGCCCACCGGTTCTACACCAACTTAACCGGTCTTCGGAGGCCAGGGGCGCCCACCGTCCCCCTGGAGGTGGAGGAGCACATGTTCGTGACCTTCGGCCTGGGGGTGCTGCCCTGCGATCCAGCCCAGTTGGTGTGCAACAGGAGCCGAGGCACGTTGGGTGCCAGCATGAACAACGTCTCCTTCCGGTTCCCCACCGCCTTGTCGCTGCTGGAGGCGCACTTCAGGGGCTTCCACGCAGAGTACCAATCAGACTTCCCAGACCGCCCTCCGGTGATGTTCGACTTCACGAGCAACAGCTTGAACACGGATCCCCGCCTCACCCCGCTCCTCCGCACGCAGAGGGGAACCAAGGTGAAGAAAGTGAAGTACAACGCGACGGTGGAGATGGTGCTGCAGAACACCGCCATTATCGGCATTGACAACCACCCCCTGCACCTTCATGGCTTCAACTTCTTCGTGCTCGCGCAAGGCTTCGGAAATTACAATGCCACGACGGCGAGAAGTCGATACAATTTGGTGGATCCACAAGTGAGGAACACAATTGCTGTACCTGCCGGAGGATGGGCTGTCATTCGATTTGTGGCCAACAATCCAGGTAATTCAATATGTATGAAAAACTCCCAACTACATATATCTTCATGATATATAATCCATATATATCGATTAAGCTTAATTTCCTGTGTTTTGTAGGAGTGTGGATTATGCACTGCCATTTGGAGCAACACGTGTCATTAGGGTTAGCAACAGTTTTTGTGGTAGAAGACGGAACCACGCCGGACTCAATTCTTCCTCCACCTCCTGCGGACTTCCCTGCGTGTTAAAAGGAGTTGGGGGCGTAAATCCTGTGTAAACTACTAAACTCACCCACCTGCCGTTTATCTTCTCGATTATCATTATTTATCTTTTTCGTGTTGATCAACTGATGGAGATGCTGAGACAAACACTTTTGCCGTGTGTTAAAAGGAGATAAAGGAGAACCAGTGGTATTAATTAAGCAACCTACACATCCGTATATATGGCTGTGATTAAATTTTTATGATACATTACAATAAAGTGTAGGGGAGTTTTAAGGCGAGCAATATGGGATATAACGAGTACACGTACCATAGAAAGGTATGATGGTCAAAGTTAAAATGACGTGGTGGTTAAAGTCAAGGGAAAATGACATTCTCCACCAGGCTTTGTTATTTACACAGCGTTAAGACTAAGTTTATTCCTGAACTAGGAATCGAGGATGTCTAGTCATTCAATAATCGAGGAAGTTTATGGGAGTATACAACCCACCTCACAATCGACCAACTATATATCTGGTAAGCATAAGGGCTGACCTCCCTAATTCTTATAAATAATCTCTCTACACACACCTGTCGGCTCTATTACTGATCATCCCTATGAGTTTCCACATGACAATATATCTATGTATTTATTCGGTAATAGAACCAGACGAGTTTATATGGCTCCATATTCGTCCCTTATATGCACAAGTGTAAGGTAGCTATCTTTATAAATCCAGTCAGAATTCCAAATCTCAAGTTCTCTTTTCCTACATTTTATAATACTTATAATTGGCTTAAAGTACCGATCGAACCTCTCAGAGTATAGCTCCATCTCTCTGGGCAGCCAGACATGCATACAAGGTCGATCAGTCATAAGGCACTTAGTTTTGTATTACTTTTTGAACGGATTTCCAACACGCCCAATGCATTATATTATTTTTTGAACGGATTGCTAACACCATTCATTACATAACCAAGCAACTTAATGCGAGGATAGACATAAAGATGGCCAACCTTATAAGTCAGCCGAGATATATTCTGCAGATAACATGAGCAGAGAATCCTAACAACTTATCGGAATAACAACCATATGTCAGAGAATATTCTTCTAGAACTTTCTTCGAGGATTATCATGTTTCTTATTAGCCGACCACGTATAACAATATATTATTTTAATCACCTTGTCAATGACATAAGTTATAAATAATAAAAGAGGTATACATGTGTGTAATGAAAGATTCTTTGAACAATTATTACACATTACCTAGATTATACACTCTTCATTGCTCAACAACATCTGATATTCTGTGTCGCCTAATGATTACAGAAGTTATGAAAAGTGACATATAAAAGGGGCATCTTCGTTGACAAGATACGCTTTTTCAGCATCTAAGATAAGGTTTACTCTCACATGTACATTTTTTACTGTTCTTCATTTGTCCGTCGAAAATTCGTACTAATTTGAATGTCGTAAGGAACTCCCTCCCTTAATTATAGATACTAACATTGTGTTGACTTATTCTAGTATACGCAGGGCTAAAGGAAAACCTCTCCCCCTGAGTAAAAGTTCTTTCTCAATTAATAATTAAGCCATCGTTATCAGCACCTCATCTCTTCCGTCTTACACAGGATTATATTAAATACAATCATGAAATTAATACGTGAATTAGAAACTAACAAAGTGCATGTAAAAAATTTGGCAAAGGCTTTGTTCGTTGTTCCCACTCACGGGCTCGTGTTGTTCTCGATCAAATCCAACTGCTGCACTCACCGTCCACTACGCACGCGACGTCACAGTAATGTGGATTCATGATTTGCTCGCTGCTGCTCCACTGTCTGTCCATGAAACAAGAGTTGGTGGAACAGCTGACAACTCATTAACTCATGCCTCCACCCGAACAAGCTGCCAAAACAAGAGCAGCGAGATCTTAGAAGAAGCTAGCCATGTCAAAATCCCTGCCAGCTGCTGCTTCTTCTTCTCCTTCCCCAAATATGCATCCTCTGCTTCTCCTGTTCCTCCTCCTGCTACAGCAGCAGCAGCAGCAGACCTCTGCAGAAAGTGCAGCCGCGGGGGCGCTGACTTGCGGTGGGAATGGAAACGGAAGGGGATCATGCTTGGTCGAGCAGGGCATGGCCGTGGAGATGGAGCTGAGCTCGGAGGAGAGCAGGAGGCTGCTGTGGGCCGTCACGGAGAAGAAGTACATCAGCTATGACGCTCTCAAGGGGGACTCGGTGCCCTGTTCCAAGCCCGGAGTCCCTTACTACAATTGCCACACCTTCCCCACCGCCGGCCCCTACACCAGAGGCTGCCAAGTCATTAGCGGCTGCAGAGGCGACACTCCTTAGCACAAAAGCCCCCCTTCGGCACATGAATTAAGCTTCAGGAGAGATCAAGAACCCTACTCAATTACATATTGTTCTAAGCATTACGATGTTTGCAATGCCACTCTTTCTCGAGAGGATGCAAGTTCTTGCAGCTTCTCGCCTGCAAATATAATCTCATCGTACAATTTGATTGTCAATTTAGTAATGAACTTGGGATTCCATCTTAAAGATGCTGGAAAGATGAACAGAACAAATCAAAAAAGGAACAAGGATTCTTCTGAGATCTCTACGATACCATTTTAGAATTTTTTTTTTTTTTTTTTTGCAGATCTTCTCTACATCAACCCCTCTTTCTATAAAAAAACAATAACTCGTAGTATGAAATCGATGAAAAAGATCCAAACCAAATAGAACATGAGCACCTTTGTAAGAATGGGATTCTAGAGTTTTGTCTGTTTAACCACTTACATCTATCATAATTAAAAAGTTAATTAATTAATTATTATGAAAAACAATATGCTAATCATCATTTATTAATTGGTCGGCAGACTTTTAAGTAGAGAAGAAGATTTTAACTCCCAAAAAATTTGAGGTGCGGAGGAAAAGTAGAAACAATCTAATAATTTAAGGGGAAAAAATGTTTTGGGAGCTAAAGTAGCATAGTTTTTTATTTAAATAAATAAATAGATTCATTTATATTTATATATTTATAATTTCTTATTAAAACAATAAAACATAAGTAAATAAAGTCAGTACTGTAATTAAACAAACGCTTACGTTTTTATTATTTATAAAATCACCTATTATAATTAATTAAATGAAGGCGCATGGAACACTTACTATAATTTTTTTTTAAAAAAAAAAACGTCTCCAAATAAAACTATTATAATTAAATGATTATATTTCCTTTTTACTTATTATTTTTTTAAAAATAAAGTTACATACCAAGTGTATATATATTATTATATATTTAATGTCATAAAATACGCATACGTGAATTAGAAACTTTCCTGGACTGATTCAGAAACCACGAACGCGCATTGCACTGGGAGATCGAGAAAGGTTGTACTCCGCCGAACTCGGAGCGTCCTTTCATTTCCTATTGAAAGAGAAGAGGAGAGAAGAGGAGAGGAGAGGAGAAAGGAGAGAAGAGACGCGAAGAGCAGAGAAGGAAGGTATCGCATTCTGTTCCTTGTCTCATCTGATCCAAACCCAGCCAAGCGGCACCACTCGCCGTCGCATCCTTGGAGTCCGTTGGGCGGCACGAGCATTTCGGTGTCGGCGTCTCCGAACCTGATGTTTGGGTCTTTCCCGTCGTTTCCTGCGCAGCGAATGAGCTAAATCGGATTCAAAAGCTTGGTCTGGGCGTCGGTTGACGAAAACGAGCGAGGCAAAACCATCTGTCTCCTCCTTTCCCTTGCTATACTCGGTAGGCGTTTGCGGAGAACACGACGGTTCTTTTGTTGCGCGTACTGTGATTTGGCGTTTAGTGCTCTGTTTCTCCCGAAATCTGTTCGTCTCTTGTTCTTCAATTACCACGAGAGGTTTGCAGCAATTTTGAAAAATATTCTTCCTTGAATAGTGCTGTTCGTCTTGGTGATTCAGGCTTAAACAATGGTAATATCCACTGATAATGTTCGGGGCTTTTCTCTGGCCCTTTCCTCAAGCGTTTTTATCGGATCAAGCTTTATAATAAAGAAGATCGGTTTAAAGAAGGCAAGCTCCTACGGAATCAGTGCAGGTTGTTTTTTTTTCTCTCTTCTTAATCATCATTTATCTTGCACCATCAATTTCACTACTTGATTTTGAATGAACTTGTACGTTTGTTGATGTATATAATTTGGTATGTATTTTTTTCCAGGTTCCGGAGGATTCTCATATTTATATGAGCCCTTGTGGTGGCTGGGAATGGTTACAAGTGAGTTTCTAAACTTTGTTGTATCTTGCATCCCTATTTTATCAGATATTATAATCTTGTGTACCGAATGCTACATGCTGAGGCAAACAAAAAATCAATATGGATACCAAGAATTGTACCATAATAAAATCAGCTATGGTTCCTACCTCCTCCTACATCCCTCCTTTCCTAGACCGAACTCAAAACAGAAGACATAAGAGGGTCCTGTCATTTCACATCACCTGTGAATTGTGATGATAAGTTATGTTTTCTTAAAGGGGAATGCAAGATTTAGCCAATATCTATCTTCTACTCAGAATTGTTAAATATCTATTCATATTGCAAATCCTTTCTGTCAATTACTGAATCGTGAAACATAATGTTCACTTAAAATGATTAAAAAGTTACCTACCTAGATGTGATTTTTTTTATATCTTTAAATATATAAAATAATGCAGTATCATACTGGAGCACATTGAACATGATTCATAATAATAATATAATAAATCCAGGCTTAATTTGAACAAGAAAAAAATAAAAAATTCTGTTTATTGTTCCACAAAATGACATTTTTCACTCTCAAATACTAGACAATCATTGTTCGGTCCCCTTTTCCTGACCTGAAATTTTGATTGTACCATTGCTGCTAAAGTAGTGCTGTCTTAGAAAAGACCATTACTTATTTATCTATCTTTGCATTAAGATGTTTATTCTGGAAACAGCCTCTTGCAAAAAGCATGGTAAGGCTGCGTATAATGGATCCTTCCTCGGGACCCCGCATGGCGGGAGCTTCATACACCGGGCTGCCCTTTTTTTTTTTTTGCATTAAGATGTTTATTGTTAACTAGGGATTTGTTAATTTTTTTTATATTTAAGAAAATTTAGCCAAAAGAGAATAACAAATATTCCAATACTGCTCATTCTTCTAGTAATGGATATTGGCTTCCTCAATTACAGTTGTTACTCTATTGTTCTCAGTGAAAATAAGTTCTTCATGGGCTCATTTATTTTTATTTTTGACTAACTCATTTATATGTTTTTTTCTTCTAGTGATTGTTGGTGAGGTTGCTAATTTTGCTGCATATGCATTTGCTCCAGCAATACTTGTTACTCCTTTGGGAGCTTTGAGTGTTATAGTCAGGTATGGCACCATGTTGCTCTGTAAGAAATTGTTTGTTTTAGAGTAAATGGTCTCTCTTTCTTTCTAAACCTAGTTCATGCAGTGCAGTGCTTGCACATTTTGTGTTGGATGAGAAGCTACACATATTTGGTGTCCTTGGTTGTGTCCTTTGTGTTGTGGGATCAACTAGTATAGTTTTGCATGCACCTCAAGAGAAGAATATTGAGTCAGTTAAGGAAGTGTGGGACCTAGCTACAGAACCAGGTAGCACTAAATTTATTTGCCAAAGGGATTGCAATGCCAAGCATAATTTTCATTTTGATAGTTGTTGATTCTGTAAATTTCATTAATAAATGCTCGTCCCTATTGCTTTCATGCATTCTTATCAATATTTGATGTTTTCACAGGTTTCATTGCTTACTCATGTGTGGTTATCATCCTAGTAATTGTTCTAGTTATACAGTTCGCTCCGCGATATGGTCGAACGCATTTGATTGTCTATGTTGGCATTTGCTCATTGATGGGCTCTTTGACAGTATGTTATTTACGCCACACAATATATATTCAATGATTTCTAGTTTTCTCATTAAGCATTGGTTCACAGGTTATGGCTGTCAAAGCAGTGGGTATTGCTTTAAAGCTTACGTTTTCTGGAATGAATCAATTTGTATATGCTCAGACTTGGTTTTTCACAGTTGTCGTGATAACTTGTTGTCTTTTTCAGTTGAACTACTTGAACAAGGTAAATCCAGTTCACTCATGCAACTCCATTGTCTTAAACATCAAGAAACTCTGATACTTAAGAAATCTGACAGAAAAAAATCAAAGTGACTATGAAATAAAATATTCTTTACTTTGAATTTTTTTAGCTTTTGGGCAGATTTGAGTTTGTTGTATGTGACCTCGACTACAATTATATTATAAAAAGAGAAAATTTCATTTTGCCCCATACATCTCACTCACTATTCCCTTTTAAACCCCCTCCCCTCTCTCTGTCCCTAAACATTTCCCAACTTCCTACTCAACCATAAATATCCGAAAGTTATTATAACTCGTCTGAACCATCTAGAACTTTGGGTGGATCACTAGAAAAATAGTGTTTGGATGAATGCAATTTTTCTTCAATAAAAGTGTTTGGATGCCTGATGGGCCAAGATTTTTGAGAAACCGAAGAGTTGTATAAAGTTTTCAGGAGGAATTGTAGGTTCTAAAGATTGAGGAGTAGTCAATTTAAACATGAAGTTTGCTGAGTGGTTTGTGTTGCAACGTAATATATTCAAACCTTTACCTATAACTGTTTCAAAGAAGAAAGCTACAAACCATCTGAGACCAAGTTCCATCCATGTTAACTACAGACTACTAGTTTGCGTCACGTGGGCAAAGTTTTATTCAATGATGATACAATGAATAGTCTCAGTTATCAGCTCAATAAGTAGAACATAACAAAAGAAGCATATTGTTGGTTGCCACGATGTGTGTCCAATGCTATTCTCTATGATAAAAATCTGTATTATATACTTGTATGACTCATACTGTATACTGACTAGCATAACTTGTGCATTTGAGTTAGATATAACAAATTTGAGGCCAGGATAAGGCAGAAAAATTGATGGTTAAAAATAAATAAGAACTTCTGTATGTATGTCCAAGGTAAAACACTGCTAGCAAACAAAAGAATGAATGGAGAAAAAACATTGTTATAATAAGGATAAGGCAGAAGTTATCTTATAGTAAAAGATTCAACAAAGGAAGCTAAGATGCAGTAAGATGAAGATAAGCTCAACAGAAATTCAAAAGTACATTTAACAGACAGCATAAGCAAGTACACCGCTAAATCTGCTTCTTGAATGAATAAGGTATCATATTCTGATGGCCACTATCCTGTTTGTCAAAGTATCTATTGTTGGTTTCACAATTCATTCATAATATTTTTGTTAATCATATTTGCATGAGTTAAATATGAACTATCCCAGTAAGGATATTTACTTAGAAATGCCCAAAGGATCCTTGTGCATGAAGTGTTCATTCTAGAACAATTTTTCATGACATGAAGATTGCTATAATAGCATATTCATGAGCTACAAGGAACTTGATCATTATGGAATTGAACAATAGGATTAAGAAAACATTTTTATCTTCTGCATATGTAACAGCTTGGAGTGGTCTAAGGTTCTAACATACACAAAATTTGCAGGCTTTGGACACTTTCAACACTGCAGTGATTTCTCCTGTCTACTACGTTATGTTCACTACTCTCACTATATTTGCCAGCATGATCATGTTCAAGGTAAGTTGAAAAAAATTGTCCATTTTTCTAGCAACTTCTTCACATTATTGACATTGGACCTTCGCACCAATTCAACATACCTTATTTGGGGCCAATGAAGTTAATATTTCCACATATATCTGAATGTGATTTTTCTTCCAAAAAAAGACCTTTTTTCTGAGAGAAACCATCACTACAATGGGATTCAGGGGGAAAAACACATTAACTTCAATGAAGTTTGCTCATGGTACTAGGCCACAGATTTTTATTTTTTGTGAAATTCTAGCATTTTATTTTGTATCAACTGAGTGCAGGCAATAAGAAAAGAAATGACAAACTAAGTTTGAGCCGTATTGCATTATTATGCTGCTGTATTTATCTAATTGAAATTGTTCTATTTCATGATTATGTTCAATATCACTTCTTTGGACCTAGATTGTCAGCAGTATGAGTTGCAGCATGTCCTAGTGCTGATTTCTCTAGGTCTTCTGACATCAAAATATGATGGCTTTATGAAATAAATCATTTCGGGGCCAACAATAGCTCAATGTTCATGACCAAGTGTTACTGCACTCTCTTTGGAATAAGTCGTAAAAAGGAGAAATGACCATCACCTGCTGAATCCTTATTACACTACATGTGCAAGTAATTGCCATATTGTTTTGTGGAAGACAATTATTACCTTGATTTTTGAAAGATTTCTTTTGTCTAATTTGTTATTGTTTCAGGACTGGTCTACACAGAATGCATCACAGATTGTTACGGAGCTTTGTGGCTTTATCACAATTCTCTCAGGAACTTTCCTTCTTCATATGACAAAGGACATGGGGAATCCTGTGACCACAGAGCCAACCAGATTGACGGAGAGAGAACTGTCAAACCACCACTAATCACACTTGTTTTAGCTGTCTTGTTACGGTCGCCGATGAATTGGCTCCATCACTAAATTGCATTTTTAGGAGATTTCTTGATTAGCTTAATCTCGCTAAAATGCAACAAAAAGCCTCTTCTTCAGTTAACAAGCTCAAGACACCTTGAGATGACCTCATACTTGATTTCCCAGATTCCTTGAAACGAGTTTATACATGTTTGTCAGTTAATATTTCTTCCTTTTGTTTTTTTTTCTGCTTCTGTACATAAACATCAATTGCTTCAAACTGATACTGTGCAGAAAGAACTAAACAAGTCTGGAGTCAACGTTTGTTTTATCAAATTTTCTGAATTAACATGGCAACCTTTTCTCTTATGCATTGCTAGCTGAAAGACTTGTACAGAGCGACATTTCAGTTCATATCTGTGTTTATCTTTGCATATTGAGCTTCATTCCTTGCTGCCGCTGCGTGTAAGCTTCTTCATCCCTTTGAAGACTTTGGAGAGCTTTGCCAAATTGCGCTTCCCCATCCCCAGATTCATCTTCCCGGCGGACAGCCGGAACGCGTCTAGGCAGCACAATTGCACAGCACTTGGCTCCTCTTCTTCCTCCTGCTTCACTGCATCTCTCTCTTTCTCCTTCTTCACCTTCTTTTTCCGACTGGTTTTGGCGGCGTTCGGATCGGCATTGGCCTCGTAAGCCTCCCAAAGCAAATCCATGTCTTCCTCGCCTTCCGCCACCTCCCGCTCCTTGCACAGCTTCTGCGTCATCCTCTCCTCGTAAAGCTTGCACGCCAGCGTCCTCTTCCACTCTCTCTCGTTCCTCACCGACCCGTACCTTTGAAGGCTTTCGACCAATTCGCTGCTGTCGCTGTGGCTGCGGTTTCTGGTTGGGCGGAGCGCGGAATCGCTTCCGCTCTGGCTCGGCTGCTCTGTTTCATGAGCAGAGACAGCGTGGTCCGCCAATGGTAGCTGGCCGAACACCACCTCCGCGGCGCTCCCGCGGGAGCTCGGACTCGCGTCGTCGATCGGCGAGAGGACGAGGGACGCGAATTGCTCTAAAAGATCGATCTTTTCTCTGCCCCGGAGCCCGTCCTGCAGCGCGAGGAGCACAATGCGGGAAGTCGCGCCGAGGAACCGGGGTGCCGCCGCCGCCTCATTGCGGTCGAAGTAGGGGGAGGCGGTGAGGAGGAGGAAGAAAAGGGCGGAGGTGGAGAGGAGGAGCGGAGACAGGTAGCGGAGGAGCGGGAGGAGGCGAGGAAGGAAGAGGAACAAGTAGGTGGAGTGCAGAGGATGGGAGGCCAAGAAAGACAAGAAGGAAACGATGTCGAAGAAGAGGATGGCCGAGAGGTGGGCGACTGAACCACCACAGCTGCGCAACCGCTGCATCGACTCGACTCGACTCGATCGTTGCCGTTGCAGGCTATCGCTAGAAAAGAAGGCGAGTGGAAGGAGGACGACGGAGCGGTCACTTTTGGTGCGCTTCCTTTTCCAATTCCGGTTGGTGCAGCGACAGCGAAAGCGAGGAAAAAGCGAGGAAAGAAAATGAAAAGACGAAAGAGTTTGCAGTGTCTAGGCGTGAATTGTGGGGAAGCACAAGCAACCAGCGAGGGTCCTTCACATGAATTTTGCATGAGGAGTTTTTTTTTTCATTTTTCCTACAGATCTGCTACGACGAGCACTATTGATGCAGCGACAAGAAACACACTTTCTGTCACAGTACTGCTTTTGGCATTTCATTGTCAAAAAGGTCCGATTTAATCATTCTCAATTGCTTTCATCAACTCTGGCACCTCATGCATGATGAACTTCCAGTACCACCCCCATTCCAAAAAGCTTCTTCTTCGTCCATGGTGTCTCCAGTTGACGACGAGATCAAGTATACATTATGGAATGACATATAGATTGAGAGACGACCTCGAGTTCGAGTAAGCCACCTTAGCCCAATACGACAAGGAGACCACATCAATTGCTCGAATCATCAGGTGGGAGTGTGTAGTATGGTCTGACCCGAGCCAAGTATAAGGGAGAACTAATAAGTGAGAGAGTGTGGGAATGGGAAGACACACTTTGATTACGTGGGGAAAATTGTCGGAAGTGCGTTATGAGGTCTCTATCCACTTTCCTCCCTCTTCTTATAAAAATGTTGTCCTGCGGATTGACGGTGGTATGTTATTTTGTCTACAGTCTAGCTACGGTCATCTTAGAGCATCACTCTTCTGTTTTTTCACTTAGGTGCGTCTCGAAGTATTTTTAAAATTCAGTTCATAAAAAAAAAATAGTTTTTTTAAATATCAGTTATCATAGTTCAATTCAATTCGATTTTAATCTCCCTTCTAATTTTACTTTTGTTATCGTAGTTCTCCTGTCCACTCGCTAACTGTAGAGAAGCTCCTAACTAACTATGATATTCGTCGTCCCTCCAACTTCCACACCAGTCGAATGTGGTGCTCCATTGTTCTCCCTCTCCATCCGATCTAATATCCATTGCCAATCTGATAAGAGTTGACCCGATAAGAAATGACTCGACAGGAGTATGTATAGTGACTTATCCATAGTCCTCAAAGAATCAGCCCATTACCCAATTTCAATCCGATCATAGATGATTAATGCCCTGGTTCCTTCAAAGTTTGGATCGAACGAGCGAAGAGAAGATAAAAGAGAAAGAAGGGGAGAGAGGAAACAAATTATGTAGAAAGCGTACAGAAGGGAGAGGGAAAGGATGAAAAAAAAAACTATGAAAAGAAGAGAAAGAAACTGCCAAGGGAGTCGCCGGAGAGGATCGATCAGACATGAGGCGGGCGAAGCCCTTCGTGCATGCCAGTTCCTTGGGGTCTTTGTCCTCGTCGCCACTGCAGGTAGGTCCGACCCAGCGAGGTCTGAACCGAACCCAGTCCGAACCTGAAACCGGATCAATGATTCGGATAATTGTTGGCCAACTTCTGATTCAAAAATCATAACCGACCCGACAGGATGCAGAGCTGATTATGGTTCAATCCCTCAAAAAATCATCAATCGGTGGCTAACTACGGGTTCGAACTAATGGTTCAAGTTTAGGTTTTTTTATTGGATAGTTAGAATCGACAATTTTAACGGTTAGAACCATCGTTGGGATGAAAAAGAGAAGAGCTTTTTTATATTTTTTTAATAGTTTAGTTCATTTGATCATATTTTTATTAATGACTTTTTTTATTAATGACTTTTAATGTCTGTTGATCCTGTCCGAAAGTTGAATCAACGGACGCTGGGCACGTGGCGCTCTCCGAGTCACTGATGTGGATCTCCGACTGGTCGTATGATCCTCCGGCGAACCTGCACAGAAGTCAGGCCGGGAAGGGGTTCCCGACGGCGACCCTCCGACGCTCAAGTCAGGCAAAGCTCGACAACAAGAAAGTGGCTCCAAGTCTCCAAGAACGCGTACCTCTGGCGAAGGGTGAGGACCTTTATATAGGGTTGTGGCGAAGCGAGTGCACACATACCGAGGTGTACACGTGTCCTTTCCCACACCGTAGTATGGGCTTGTCAGAGGAGCTTACCTGACACAATACCGCTACAGTTTGAGCACGTCTATGATGGGACAGCGGATCTTTCTACTGTAGGATTTTGAGTATGGCCTGAACGTAGAACATGCCCGCTGTCAGAAAAAGATGTCCCTTGTCCTTTTCCCCTTACTCCCTGCCGGACATCCGGCCGGACAGCCTCCACCTTATGTCCGGCCGGACATATATAGTGGTTTACTTGGGAGATTCTCGGTCATGTGCTTTGTGGAGACTGTTAGCAGTATGCTACCTTATGTCTTCGGCCGAGCTTGACTTCCGCTCGGCCCTTCGTTCCTGTTCAATCGAGCGCCAGAACCCCCGACTCCCATCGGGGCGCCTTTTGGCCGTCAGTTAAACACCGGTCGGTCATCCGGTCGGTCAGCCACCCTTCTCCGGTCGGCCGATCGGTCCGACCTTCTCTCGAGCGTCCGGTCAGTCCATCCTTTTTCGATGGACCACCTGGCCCTTTGACTTCCACGTGGCGTTGACTCCTCAAAATGGGGATCCCCTGTTCTTACCGCCGGATCACTTGCCTCCCCCTCAAGTCTAGTCGAAAGAGGCGAAGTCCGACTGACTGGACTGCCGATCTGACTGAGTAACGGCCGCTACACTAGTCCGCTCGGCAGGGCTTGGGGATGCTCATCCGCTCGGTTCACCCTCTTCGTTGCACCCGTTCGGCTATGTCTTACCCGGGCCTTGTATTCCCTTGGAATCCATACCGAATCTTCCCCTTTACTGCCCAGCACGTGCACTGTGCGCAGTAAGGGGCGTTCATTAAATGTGACCTGTATCCTGCTGACACGTGGCGATCTCGCTTTTGTCAGCGTATGGCGGTGGCGTTACCTCCGATGGGACAGCCGCCGTTTGAAATGAACGGTTTGATGATAGCTTCGTTTTTTGCAACCTGAATCCGACGGCTAGGGCTATTAGAGGCCAACGCTATAAAGTTTCCGATTTCTTCTCTCCACCGCATTCCTGCTCTATCGCACTTCGACACCCTGCTGCTCATTTCTGCTCCGACGACTCCGTTTCTCAGCTCTCCGACGACCTCGCAACCCATTTAGATCACCCTTTTACTCGTAAGCCCTTCTTTTCTTCACTTCCTCATTCCTTTACGCTTTCGATTAGCTACCCTTGTCGTTCTGCCACCTTTCTTCCTTGCTTAATTTCCCTTTCTTTTTGTCCCACATTTCTTTTTTACTTTCGACCATGACTAGCACTTCCCAGCTGACCGCCGGCACTCCTGGTCTTTGGTACACGACCATGGAGAGCCGGTTTGACGAGGAGGACGCACTGTGCCTCGCTCGGACCTATGAGATCCCTGCCGACCACCACATAGTATTAGCCACCCCCGCCGACCGGCCTCATGAACCGCCGCCCGGCACTGTCCTCTTTTTTCGAGACCAATTTTTAGCCGGGCTACGCTTTCCTCCACATAAGTTTTTCTTACAAATGTGCAACTACTTTCGCATCCCGCTCGGCCAGATAGTTCCGAACTCCATTAGGCTGCTGAGCGGGGTGGTAATTCTCTTTAGACTGAATGACATCCCCTTGGATCCCAAAGTTTTCCACTACTTCTACTATCCTAAGCAAGCCGAGTGGGGTACTTTCGTTTTCCAATCTAGGATAGGTTTTGTCCTTTTTGATAATATGCCGAGCTCCAACAAACACTGGAAGGAGCATTTTTTCTATATGCGTTTCCCCAAGCCACCAGCTTTCCGTATCAAATGGCAGACGGCGATGCCGGCACAACCGGAGCTCGTCAAGTTTAGGGGCGATACGGCCTATCTTCATGCAGCCGATCGGCTGGTCGGCCAGCGCTACCACATCGACAAGCTGCTCCTTCCGGGAGTGCTGTATATATTCGGCCTGTCCCCCGTCCCAGCCGACTTGCCTTGCAGCATGAGTAAGTGCTCTTATCATCCTCTTTCTTTTGTTCTAACTGATTTATTATTTGCTTCTGCAGCCGAAGTCATGTGGCGCGCCAAGACCACCGAGCGGCTGAAATTGAGAGCCACTAAGATTGAGGCGGCAAAGAATAGGGAGATCGCCGAATGGGGCTTGGTCTTAGCTGGCCCGGCCACCGGAGAGGGTGAGGGGACTCAGAATGTCCCTGAGGCCTTAGCCGCTTCTGCTTCTCCCACCGAGGCTGCGGGCGATATACCGTCTGCTCAAGTCGAAGTGGAGGGTCGTTCTGCCGATGAAGCTCCCCTAGCAACTCGGAAGCGCAAACGGCCAGAGCAAGTCTCTCAGCCGACCCCATCTGATGAACAGCGTTCCGAGCGGGGTGATGAAGCTCCAGTGATCTCCGGGACGGTCTCCATAGAGAGTACCCCCACGCCGCTCGGCTCTCCCATGGCTACCTCCGAGGTGCCGCCCTCCAGTCCTCCCCAGCCTATGCGTCGTCTTAGACGATTGGGCGACCTTCCTTCCTCAAGCGGTGAGTCGTCTGGTAAAGCAGCTGCGCCTCAAGTTGACCCGAGCGGCGCGCGGCCGATAAAAACTGTCCTGGCGGCTGCTGATTGGCCAACTGTTCCCGAGCAGCAAATCACTCTTACGGGTCCCCTCGCCAAAGCTTGGGAGGACGCTCGACTCCGTATCGCGCTTATGACTCCCGGTCAACTAGGCGACAGCAATTTGCAGCAGGCGACTGCGATATATTCTTTACCTTGCTGGTTACTTTGATTTAACCTCTAACCTGATCACGCCCATTTGCAGAACTGGGTGGAGCAGATTGCTATCAGCAACCGCCTAGCCGAACTGGAGGACGAGCTGAAAAAGCTCAAAACTTCGGGAGAAAGCAGACAATCAACGGCCGCTCTGGAGAAGGCCAAAAAGCTGCTGGAAGCTGAACGGGGTAAGTCCTCCGGCTTGTCGAGCGAAGTGGCTCGACTTGAGGCTTTGGTCAAGCAGCGGGACAAGGAGATAAAGACCGCGAGCACCCGGAAACGCAAAGCCATCGACGACATGGACCTGATGAAGGTGGAGAACCGGGGGCTAGAACAGCGGGTGAAGGATTTGGATGCCTCGCTGTCCGCCGAACGGGAGGGTCGTTCAGCCGACCAGGCTAAAGCGGAAGGGGCTCTGAAAGATCTTCAAGATGCCCTCGACGCTTCTAAAGCTACTTTTAAAGAATATCATGACAGGGAGCTCGGTCGGTCGGCGGAGGTGCGCAAACCATTCGTCAGCTCGGATGAATTTGGCGAAAAGTTCAGCTACAAGCTGTCTTTAACTTTTGAAGAGGCGATCAAAGTGGCGGTCAAATATCTGAAGACCAAGGGCCACATACCAACCGAGCTGTCGATCCCCCCCGATGATCTGGCGGTCATGATGGGCTCCATCCTTGATTCTCTCTTTAATTTTGATGATAGTGAATGAAGGGTTTATGAACTTTCTTTAAGTATTTGCTGTCTTTTGTAGCTGACCGTTCGGGGGCGAAGACTATTATAACTTTTGTCTTTCCTCTGTTCAGCGCAAATAAATTCTCTTCTTTTGTTATTTGTTTGTTCGATCAGCATCCAATCTTTAACTTTTGCCTCGGTCCTAATTTTCTTGCGCCAAGTATATTTTATGAGGGAGCCGCTCGGCCACACGTTGCCTTTATTTTCGCCTTATCGGCGGGCCCGATCATGGGTCGGCCCTTACAGCCAAGGATCACGCAGCACGTTACCCGTCCGGCGGCGTTATAGACTCTGGTTGCCCGCCTCTTAACGTAGATTTTTATCGTCTGAGCTCGACGGTCTTCTGCTCGGATGGTTTATAGACGCCGGCTCGTCTCTCGATTTTTAACGTCGGAGCTCGACGGTCTTCCGCTCGGCGAGTTTATAGACGTCGGCTCGTCTCTCGATTTTTAACGTCGGAGCTCGACGGTCTTTTGCTCGGATGGTTT
The DNA here is from genome assembly GCF_018446385.1 of Zingiber officinale. Lineage (NCBI taxonomy): Eukaryota > Viridiplantae > Streptophyta > Magnoliopsida > Zingiberales > Zingiberaceae > Zingiber > Zingiber officinale. The sequence goes on from NC_055991.1 coordinate 2,588,465, forward strand.
ATAGACACCGGCTCGTCTCTCGATTTTTACCGTCGGAGCTCGACGGTGACGGTCTTTTGCTCGGATGGTTTATAGACGTCGGTTCGTCTCTCGATTTTTAACGTCGGAGCTCGACGGACTTCCGCTCGGCGGGTTTATAGACGCCGGCTCGTCTCTCAATTTTTAACGTCGGGGCGGCCGCCGGGTTTATAGACGCCGCGTCTCGATTTTAACGCCTGAGCTCGGCGGTCTTCGCTTCGGATGGTTTATAGACGCGGCTCGTCTCTCGATTTTAACGCGGATCGTTATCTATCCGGATGGTTTATAGACGCCGGTTGCTCGTCTTTTAACGTCGAATTTTACAGTCAGCGCCAGACGGTCTTCCGCTCGGCGGGTTTATAGACGCCGGCTCGTCTCTTGATTTTTAACGTCGGAGCTCGACGGTCTTCCGCTCGACGAGTTTATAGACGCCGGCTCGTCTCTCGATTTTTAACGTCGGAGCTCGACGGTCTTCTGCTCGGCGGGTTTATAGACGCCGGCTCGTCTCTCGATTTTTAACGTCGGAGATCGACGGTCTTCTGCTCGGATGGTTTATAGACGCCGGCTCGTCTCTCGATTTTTAACGTCTTAGCTCGACGGTCTTCCGCTCGGCGGGTTTATAGACGCCGGGTCGTCTCTCGATTTTTAACGTCGGAGCTCGACGGTCTTCCGCTCGGCGGGTTTATAGACGCCGGCTCGTCTCTCGATTTTTAACGTCGGAGCTTGACGGTCTTCCGAGGCTAATATTAACACTGCCGTTCGGCGAAGCTATTTGCCATCCTTTAAATCATTTTGGCTTCCTGCATTACAAGTACTTGGGCGACCAAAACGTATACAAAAATTACATCAGCGCACCTCTTACCCAGCTCGGTACGGCTGGAGATGATTCGCGCTCCATGGTCGATCCAGCTGCCGCCCGTCTTCATCCTCCAGATAATAAGCGCCCGAACGAAGCTTTTCGATGATTTTGAAGGGGTCTGCCCAAGGAGCTTCTAGTTTGCCGACGTCGCCGACCAGCTTTACTTTCTTCCAGACAAGGTCGCCGACCTGGAATGATCTGGGGATTACGCGCCGGTTGTAGTTTTGCTTCATCCGTTGCCGGTACACCATCAGCCGGACGGACGCCTTGGCTCGCTCCTCGTCAACCAAATCCAGCTCCATGTTCCTCCGCTCGGCGTTGCCATTATCATAATTCTGGATCCGGACGGACTCGACGCTGACTTCGACAGGAATCACCGCTTCGCCGCCGTACACCAGATGGAAAGGCGTGACGCCCGTTCCTTCCTTTGGGGTCGTTCGGATGGCCCATAGGACGCCCGACACTTCATCTACTCAGCTTCCTCCCAAATGATCGAGCCGAGCGCGCAGAATACGAAGAATTTCCCGATTGGCTACTTCGGCTTGACCATTGCTTTGGGGGTACGC